>NC_053396.1:91618616-92892316 GCF_905171765.1 Bufo bufo
GGGGAGCCCTATCCTCCCTGGGCATTAGATCTGACTCCCAGCTCCAGCCTCACAGATCCAAGCCTGCTTGAAGCCCTGAGACACGGCATCGTTACTGACATCACGTCTACAGGGCAGGGTCCAGGAGAATGAGCTGAACACCCCTTCAGATGCCAGGTCATTGATGATGTGTCTACAGGGCAGAGCCTTACAAGCTTTGACACGCCGCATGGGGAGAGGGGACCAACGTGGTGGAATATGACAAGTGCAGGAAAATTGTTTATCTGTAATGCCCAATCACTATTAGAAAGTGTTGTTTCCTGTCAATGGTTGCTCAGAACTGCAAAACCGGAATCCCCCTTTAACTGTTGGACTGCACAGACGCACTTCGTGTCGTCAGCTTTCCGTTGATCCCAGTATATGGCCGGATTCTGAAGCCCATTGATTTCCCTGGAGCCAGGACCTCTGGTGCCACACTTACATCAGTGCAAATCGGAGCTGAAGGGCCCGGACGTTCGCTGAGTACAGGAATCCCTTCATTCAGGGCAGAAGGTTGGCTTGCCGAAATCTACGTTCAGTCTTCATCCTGCGCATGGCGATCCCGCAGCCTCCTGTGCAAGCGGGACTTTTCTGCAGGGGAACTTGGGCCATGAGAAAAATGCCATACGGAAATAAGTGGCGTCAGAACCCAGGGTGAGCCATGTTGACTGGCAGGGGGCTCATCCTCACGTGGGTCAATGAATTGCAAATGTTCTGCTCTGGAAAATACACAGAAAAATACTCCCCTGTGTGAACTTATTTGTTCAGCAGGACCCCGCAAACAGAACCCCCAGTCTCAACTTCCTGCACTTACTAAATCCCCCCTCGCCAAATGTGTGAAGAGGCTTCTTGGCGCAGTTTGTGGTTGGGCCGCGCCCTGTGCTGACCCTCACCCCTTTCTGCATCACTTCCTAAAAAAGTCACAAATTATAGTCACTATTGTGGTGTAAAAACGGAGAAGTCTGAAGCCGCCTTGGTGCCCCTCCCCCACAAGGTACAATGTACAGATCCCTGTATAGTGATGTGTGCCCGGCCCTGCTGACACTTTGTTAAAGGGGTTCTCCAGGCTTTTTACAAAGCTGTGTCCTGTGGAAGAAAGTTTAGTTAGTACTTTCCCATCCCTCGCGCTGTATTCGCCCAGGCTGCCCGTGTTCCCGATTCTTCTTCATCACCCTCATTTACTATTACGCAGCTGAGCACGGATTTTGTAAATAGTCTGGAGAACCCCTTTGAAGCCTTACTTTTTAGCTGCTGCTACCAGTGATGACCACTCTTCACACCTGCCAGGCTCAGGGGGCACACCCTCCACCCGTCTGTGAGGGTCATATACACAGAAGTCATTATCAGGAAGTCGGCCTGCACTTTCCTCATCTCTTCTTACTACAGGTTTTTATTTTTATTTTTTTTGTTAGATTTGTAACATTTTTATTTTTTTTAAATCTCAAAGGGAAGTCCACAGGAAAATGCTCCAAAAAAGCCACTGACCCCAAAACACAACCCGCCTGACAAGAAATGTGATGTATTTGAGACTTGTACTTGTTTTACACAGGAAACTTTGCAGGCAGATTGAGGAAGTTCTGCTGATTAAGGCCACGTAAAGAAGAAATGGGCAGAGCGGCCGTCCTGTCTGTACCGTGAAGGGCCAGCGTGTTACCCTGAAGTCATTAGTCGTAGACATTTTCACTTGCAGACGTCCAGTATCTGCAGGTTATCAATCTACCCTAAGGGGGCGTTCACACAGCGGCATTTTAAGCTGAATTGTGCGTACAGCTGCTTCGAAATTTCTCAGAAAACCTGCCGATGGCCGAGTCCTCTCTGCCTCCCATACATCTCAATGGGAGGCAGCGCTGAAGATCATGAAGCCGCCCAGAGGAAGGACATGTCCCTTCACACCACGGCTTTAAGCCGCCGCGCTACGATCCTCAGCGCTGCCTCCCATTGAGATGCCTAAAAAGCTGCAGTGTGAACGTCCCCTTAGTGTAGGTCCACATCAGACTGAGACGCTGTGGATTTGTGGGCGGCACATCCACAGTATGGTTTACAGTACGGCCAAGTGGGAAAAACATCCCCATAGCAAGTTGACGTTTAGCACCACATGGCCCATAGACAGTGGTCAGGATCTGACCTGTGCAGAGGCCAGGAGGGAGCAGATAAGCTGTGATATCGCCTATTGTGAATCTTGGTTCCTGTCTTATCTATATAGAGGTGTTACTTGTCATTGTGATAGTGATGGCTACTAGTAAAGTTACCCAAACAGGAGAGTAAATCATGATCCATTAGGCCTAGTGGCCAGTGTGGAAATTGCAAGATTATATACATTTTTATTAAATCAAGGCAAAATGTAAAAAAAAAAAAACTCTAGGCCAATTTCTGATGACACATTCCCTTTAAAGTGTAGCTGTCATATCAGAAGACTCAGTTGTAGTGTCAGAAATGTTAATGAGGAGGTGTCCAGGGGCAGAACGTGGCTCACATCCGTTATAGGAACTTTGTGTCACAGGACGGAGCCCTCCTTCCATACAGATGTACAGACCGAAGGCTGTTTTTGGATCCAGTCTGTATTTAATGGTCTTTCTTCTTCAGGGATGCATGACCTTCCCAGATGTCCCGGCTGAAACCGTATATGATGTTTTACACGATGCAGACTATCGCAAGAAGTGGGACCTAACCATGATCGAAACCCGGGATATCGCTCAGCTCTCTGTGAACGCAGATGTGGGATACTACTCCTGTGAGTTCAGATCAACAAGAAATGGATTCATATAATCACTGTTTCCATAGTCATCACAGCTGGTGACCTTTTATGATTTAAGGTTCTGCTGACACAATATTTCTTCATAGTAGCATGGTTTTCTTAGAACTCCACATTGTCCTGTTCCTCTGTTATTAATCATATAAAATGTCTGAATAACCTTGTCTGGACCAGTCATGGGCTTGTTCTCCTCGCTGACTAGGGGAATGATAATGGCCAGTTGTCAATGTAGGAGGAATAACAAAGGAACAGCACAATGCAGAGTTATGGGAAAAGATGCTCCAGGTCCTCCTACAGCAAGCATTGTTTTTCTCCCTAGGGAAGTGTCCTAATCCTGTGAAGAATCGAGACGTGGTCACGCTGCGCTCATGGCTTGTGTTGCCGGATTGTTATATGATCATCAATTTCTCTGTTAAGCACAGCGTAAGTCTGACAACCTGTGATCGCTGGAAAATCCTTATTGGGTAGATTACCACATGACTTGTGCTACAAACTGGTGGGATTTTAGGGATGTGCTTGAAATTGCTATTACATATTGCTGCTTATTGGTGTTTTGGCAAGTTTGGTTATTATGAAACTAAATGTAACACTACTGGTAAATTTTAAATGTATAAACTTCACAATTAACCCCAGAATTTCTGTTGCAGATGTATCCCCCCCGACGAGACTTGGTCCGAGCGGTGTCCTTTATTGCGGGATACCTTATTAAAGTCAACAGTCCTACAAGCTGTACACTTACCTATCTGGCACAGGTAGATCCCCGAGGTAAGATTAAATCCCAACTTGTCACTAGACTCACCAAAAACATTGGGTACAACAGCATCTAATCTCCAGAAACTACCATCATACAGACCAGTAAAGTTATAGTGAAGTCAAAGGGAATAGCTAGCTGATTGCTGGAGGTCCAACTGCTGGGACCCTCACGAGAACGTTCCATTCATTCTCCGGGGCATCCATAGAGAATGACTGGAGCAGCAGTGCTCATGCTTGACCTGCCTCTCCACCAGAACGAGGGAATGGGACCCCTGTTCTTGTGATCAGTGGGGATTCCAGTGGTTGGATCCCCAGTGATCAGCTAGATAACTTAAAGGGTTTTTCTGCGATTTTAAACTAAAGATGAGCGAAGCGAGCTTCAGCTCCTACATCCGAAGCCACCTTGCTAAAAAATGTGTTAAAATGCTGTATAGAGATCCTTCTCCATACAGCGGTAGAATGTACTGCCTCTGAGGCGAAGTCCGTTATTCACGAAGTCACGCAAAGCTTTCTTGAATAACTTCAGTAATTGATTATTACAGTGAAAAACCACTTCAAAACATAGAGCCGAGCTCTGGTTTTGTTCCGAGTGGTACCTTGGATCCGAATCCGAGTTAGGTTCCAAGGTTTTTCACTGTAATAATTAATTACAAAAGTTATTCAACAAAGTCTTGCGCAACTTCGTGAATAACTGACTTCGCCTCATCGCAGGCAGTACCCCCACCGATCAGCTGTCTGAGAAGGCACCAGTGCTCCTGTAAGCGCCGCAGCCTTTTCTTGGCTTTCCTTAGACCAGTGATGACATGTTCATCCTTCATGTAGCTCAGGAGCAGCTCATCTTCATAGAAGTGATACCGACACAGCCGCTATACTATGTACGGCACTGTGAGAAGACATCGGTGCTCACAGGAGCATTAGTGCCTACTCAAACACCTGATCAGCAGGGATCCTGGTTTTTGGACCTCCACCAATCAGATACTGAGGACCTATCCAGAGGATAGGTGATGAGTCAAAAAATCTCTGAAAACCCTTTTAAGCTTGGTCACAACCCCTTTAATCATGAAAGGCCAAATAGCAACAGTTACTGTGATCTGCCTGGAAAAGAACATTATTAATGATTATTATTGTGTGAATACTGCTAAAATGTCAAGCCGTATTGTATGTACATTGCATTTACTTTACCTCAGAAAAATGCTTCAGTACTATGGTATGATACTTGTCATGGAAGGCAGCTCTCCACCACCATGACGTGGGTGGGAATAGAACGGGTAAACACTATTCCACAGTGCAGTCTCATACTCGCCCCCCACTCAGGCTACAATTGAGTATAACGGATACCCCGGGAACGACAATGCTGCTATCGCTAATTGAGTATATAGGCGATAAGTCCCAACACCAGACACACAACGTGCCATCTACCAGTAAACGGGCAGCCTAAGCCATAACTTGTACTCTATGGAGATGCTTAGCGGATTTAAATCCTATGTGTATTTTTGCAATGGAAGTCTGAGGTTTTACCCACTCTTAACCCCTTCCCGACATATGACGTAATAGTACGTCATGGCGACACGTGACTTGCCGCATTTTGACGTACTATTACGTCATGGTGATCGGGCAGGCACTGGAGCGGTAGGGGCCCGGCAGTCCCTGATAACCGGGCCCCTCTTGTATCCGCTGCAGACAAGGTGCATGCGGCGGGTGAGGGAGCCCATCACCCCGATGGGTGACAAGGCAGCCCGGTGCCATGCACACACTGCCCAATGTCTTGCACGGCATCGGGACCTGCCTTCTACGAGGGCCGAGGAGATCCAGCCTCAGGCTGCGTCTCCTAGGCAACCTGTTAGTGTATTACTAGTTTCAAGTAAAAAAAAAAAAAAACACCCCTTTTCCCTGATTTTATAATAAAAAGGAAAAAACGCACATATTAGGTATCACTGCGTCTGTAATGACTGGCTCTATCAGATGGGGTGGATCATGTGATATTTATAAACACCATAAAAAAATAAAAACTGTCAAAAAAAAGCCATTTTTGTCACCTTACATCACAAAAAAACACCAAGCGATCAAAAAAGGCATATGTCCCACAAAATGGTACCGATAAAACTGTCACCTCATCCTGCAAAAAATGAGCCCCTACATACGAAAATCACTCAAAATATAAAAAAAAACGATAGCTCTCAGAACATGTAGACATTAAAACACAATGTTTTTGTTTCAAATATGCCATTGTGTTAAAGTGAAATCAATTGGGTATCTCTGCATCCGTAACAACCTGCTCTATAAAAATATCACCTTACCTAACCCCTCAGGTGAACACAAAAAAAATAAAAACTGTGCCAAAAAAAGCTTTTTTTTTTTTTGTCATCTAACATCACAAAGTGCAACCCCAAGCAATCAAAAAGGCATATGTCCCCCAAAATAGTACTAATCAAACCGTCACCTTATCCCGCAAAAACTTAGACCTTACCTTAGACAATCGGTCAAAAAATAAAAAAGCTATGGCTCTCAGAATATGGAGACACTAAAACATAATTTTTATTGGTTTAAAAAAATGCTATTATTGTGTAAAACTTAAATAAGAAAAAGCATACATAATTAGGTATTGCCACATTCGTAACGATCTGCTCTATAAAAATGTCACATGACCTAACCCCTCAGGTAAACTCTGTAAAAAATAAATAAATAAAAACTGTGCCAAAAAAAAAACGATTTTCTCTTTCCCCTTTGACAGTACCCCTGGAGAGATCGCCTCCTCCTCCGTATAGGAAACGGGAACCAGGACCGCCTTTTAAAAGAGGGATCCTCCCCTTTTACCTCCAGTTTTGTTTCCTGTCCTAGGAGGCAGTAGAAAATTGGAACCGCCGTATGCAGTTGTTCTAGAGCTGCGGGGGCCCCGGAAATTGATGCGGTGAGGAGGGTTACCCTGGGCGGAGCCGCTGCTAAAGTCTGGTCTCCAGTCTCTGTCCCTCACTTTCCGCTCCCCTTCCCAGAGCCTGGGGAATTCTGACCTCTCTGGGATTCCTGCAAACCTCTGCGGCCGTGTTCGCATGTTCGGCCTCCGGCCCGCGTGTGCATCTACTTCCGGGTTCAAGCAGTGGGAGAAAGCCATCGCTGCCGACCGGAAGGGGAGGGAGCCGGCAGTGCGCGCCGAGGAGAAAAAGCCCAGCCAGCTCACTGCCATGCCGACGGAAGAGCTGGCAGTTTCCCATTCTGGCTGATTGTGCTGTGTGAAAGAATGGAGCAGGTTCAGCGCGCTGAGACCACCAATGATACATCGGTACCAGGGTGTGGTAAGAGGGGTCATTCCCCGGCAGATTTTATTTCTAGTATTGCTCATGGGCTCATGTATGTTTGTTTGTACCTAGGTGTCTAAGGAGTCTTCCAGGAAGACCTCCAAAGCTAAAGAAAGGGGGTGTGCTGTCTGTAAAGAGAAACTACCCTCTGCGTGGGCTAAACCCCTTTGTCAAGGATGTGTCAACAAGTAAATGGAGGAGAAAGCTCCATCTTTGTTGAGCAGCATTAAGCAGATGATGCAGGATGAGGTCAGAGAGTCGGTAAGCGGATTAATTAAATGTCGCCCCGGTACTTCTGCTGCTGCATCTAAAGATTCCCCCTCCAGTGACAGCGATATCCTTTCTGGTTTGGAGGAAGGAGGAGAGTGTTTGTTATCTGACGATTCTTCTGAGGAGGAGGCCGCAGGGAAACCGCTGTTTCATGCTGAGAACACTAACTCCCTAGTCAAGGCGGTTAGAGCTACTATGGGGTTGGATAATCAAAGACCTCAGCAATCGGTGCAAGACTCTGTTTGAGGGCCTAGGTCCTAGGAAGAGGAAAAGTGTTTGATATACATAAGAACATTCAGGTGGTACTCGCCAGAGAATGGAAAAGACCTAATAGGAAGTTTTTCGTTCCTTCCTCTGTTAAACGGAAATATCAGTTTGATGAAGAAAACTCAGCCCCCTGGGATAGGGCCCCAAAAATAGATGCTCCTGTGGCTAAGATGTCCAGGAAAAATGCACTCCCCACTGAAGATATGGGTTCCCTTAAGGACCCAATGGGCAGAGGTTTATTTAAAGATAAATTGGGAGGCCTCTGCAGCAACTTCTAAACCCACTATTGTTGCTAGGTCCTTTAAAGGTGTGGATGGGGGAGTTAGAGGCCCACATTAAAGGAGGTACCCCTAGGGAACAGTTGCTTACCTCCTTCCCCATTATAAACAATGCCCTAGATTTCTTGGCTTATGCCTCTGCGGACTTCTTAAGGTTCTCCGCTAGGGCTTCGGCCTTATCATTTTTTTTTTTTTTTTTTTTCCAATCCTTTATTATTTTCTGGAACAAATATACAAATTTTCATATCAACCAGTTAAAATTTACAAATATACTTTATACAAGTTAATACACTTGTTCCTTTTAACTCACCCCATCTCTTTTGCTTCCCTGCTGCAGGGTCCATCCGCATTTTAATAACTACCTTAACTTCTGTTTCCAGAAATTCCAAATATAAGGGATCCTGGGGGCCTGAAGCGAGTAAGGGAGCCTGCCCCCGCAGGAGCCATCACTCCAATTTCCTTGTCATTCTTCTATAGGCCTCAATAGTGTCTAGCCGAGCCCTCCATTCATTAAAGCTAGGACTATTCTTCGTACCCCAATATTTAATTATCAAGGCCTTTGCGACCATAAAACTTTCCATGCTAACTCGTAGTTGGTAGGGGGTCAGTTCAGAGCGGGGGAAAAGACCCAATATTGCCTGCGTAAAACTTCGCTTCAATTTGATCTTATATCTTTTATATAGTTCCTCATAAATGCTAGTCCAATACCACCACACTTCCGGATAATCCCATAGTAGGTGACTTAACTCCGCATTTTCTGACGAACATTTCCAGCACAGGTCCTTCCTTTCAGGGCTTCGGCCTTATCTAACTCTGCCCGTAGGGCTATTTGGTTAAAGGGCTGGAATGGGGCGCTTCCTCTAAGGCAAAGCTTTGCGCTATTCCGTGTCAGGGTGAGTTTTTGTTTGGCCCCACCCTTGACGACCTTCTAGAAAAGGCCTTTGACAAGAAAAAAGGCTTTCCCTCCTCTAGTCAACCCCTCAGGAGGTCTTTCCGTCCTAGATTTAATAAAGAAGGATTTAAGGGAAAGGAGAGAGCAAAGCAGTTTGCTGGTGTCACTAATATAAGGAGTTTCTTTTTTCCGGGCCATATGCCTCAAAGAAACAGTCCCAATGACACCAGGCCCCTTGTCGGAGGTCGTCTGTCTCTTTTTGCCCATCAGTGGCAGGAGATCTCCGACAGCACATGGATAAACTTGGTAATAAGGGAAGGCCCCAGGTAAACTTTCAAAGCTTTCCAGAGAGGAGATTTGTGGTCACAGATTACCGGTCAGATCCCACAAAGCAGTCAGCTATCATTGCAGAAGTCTTTTCCCTAATAGAGAAGAGAGTGTTGATAAAAGTCCCAGGGCAGGAGGTGACAAAAGGGTTTTACTCTCCCCTGTTTCTCGTCAAGAAACCAAATGGCTCGTTTCAGACCATAATAAACTTAAAATGCCTAAACCAGTATCTGGTGTACAAGAGGTTTCGTATGGAGTCCATTAGGTCAGCAGTAAGCAATCTTTCCCCGGACTGCTTTATGGCAACAGTGGATGCATATTACCATGTCCCTATCCATCCCAGCCATCAGATGTTTCTGAGGGTAGCAGTCCAATTAGGGCAAGAAGTTCTACATCTTCAGGGAGTCCCGTGGATCAGAGAAGCAGTTCTTCCTTTAACGACGTATGCGAGTCCATCCGGTTGGGGAGACCATGTGGAGTCCCTTCTGTTGCAGGGAAGCTGGGACAGCAGAGCTTTATTCCAGTCTCACAATTTCAGGGAGTTAAATGCAATCAGGTTAGCCTTGGTACAGAGTCTTCCCATTATCAGGGTCAGACATGTAAAGATCTACTCGGACAACACAACAGCTGTAGCCTATATCAATCGGCAGGGATGTACAAGGGCTCAGGGCCTTATTTCTCTCACCCATCAGATATTCAGTCTGGCAGAAGCTTCTCTATCATCTCTTTCTGCGGTGCATCTAAAGAGCTCGGACAATGTGAAAGCGGACTTCCTCAGTCATTATCTAAGCCAGGGAGAGTGGTCCCTAGATCAAAAGGTTTTCAACAAGGTCACAGCATTATGGGGGATTCCGGAGATAGATCTCTTTGCCACCAGATCGAACAGAAAGGTAGAGGTTTTCTATTCCCTATCTCCGGGGCAATATCCGAGAGCAGTGGACGCATTGGCTTAATCTTGGAGGCAGGACCTTCTCTATGCCCCCCCCCCCCCCTTAAAAATGTTACCGAGGGTTCTCAAAAAGATCAGAGAGAAGGAAGCCACTGATAGTTATAGCCCCCTTCTGGCCGATAAGAGTTTGGTTCTGCTGGCTCCGCAGGATGTCAATAGCAACCCCATGGCTGCTTCCGGAGTCTCGAGAGCTTTTGTCTCAGGGTCTAATCTTTCACCCAGAAGTAAGAAATCTACAGCTGACTGCTTGGCTCTTGAGAGGGAGATTTTAAAAAGACATCTTTCTGAAGAGGTGGTTAACACTCTGTTGGCCAGTCAAAAGAGGGTTACTTCTAAAATCTATCTGAAAGTTTGGAAGGCCTTTTTCGGATTCGCCAGTAGACCTGTGGATGTGTTAGAGGTTCATGACATTCCGCTCATGCTAGAATTCTTACAGGAAGGTTGGAAGAAAAAACTCAGGCCTAGTACTTTAAAGGTCCAGATATCTGCTTTAAGTGCCTAATTTGAGTTTAGACTAGCAGAACATCCCCGGGCCAAGAGGTTTGTTACAGCTGTGTCCAAGTTATCCCCGGTCTCAAAAGTTAAAACCCCTCCTTGGGATTTAAATTTAGTCCTCTCTGCTCTCTCTTTTGAGCCGATTGATATCTCCCCAAAGATGCTCTCCCTAAAGCTTGCTTTCCTGCTTGCCATTACCTTGGCTAGAAGGGTTAGTGAGATCATTGCGCTCTCTGCTGAACCCCTCCCCATTTGGTTATTTTGGAGAATCGGGTAGTGATTTCTCCTGATCCTTCTTTTTTACCAAGAGTCTCTTCTCATTTTCACCGTTCTCAGGAGATAGTGTTACCTTCTTTCTGTGCCTCCCCTAAGAATGAGAGAGAATCAGAGTTCCATTGCCTAGATGTTAGGAGGTGTATTTTACAGTATCTGAAGGTTACTCAGCCTTGGAGGGCCTTCTCTCGTCTGCTGCTTTTATTTCAGGTAGCTAGGAAGGGTTCTGCTGCCTCTTCTTAGACTATTGCTAGGTGGATCAGCCTTAGCTTACTCTTCTAAGGGAGTAGTTCCGCCCTCAGGGTTTGGGGCTCGCTCTACAAGATCAGTCTCCACATCTTGGGCAGAAAGAGCTTCAGCTTCAATTTGAGCAGATTTGTAGGGTAGCTACCTGGAGTTTTCCTCATACTTTTTTTTTAGGCACTATAGACTAGACTACAGCTACCTTCTAATGAAAGTCTTTCCTTTGGCCGTAAGGTGCTGCAGGCTGTAGTCCCGCCCTAGATAGGATTCTTGCCTATTC
The DNA here is from genome assembly GCF_905171765.1 of Bufo bufo. NCBI lineage: Eukaryota > Metazoa > Chordata > Amphibia > Anura > Bufonidae > Bufo > Bufo bufo. The sequence continues at coordinate 91,629,707 of NC_053396.1, forward strand.
TCCAGGGGTGCTGTCATAGGCGAAAGAGAAATATTGGATTACACTTACCGGTAATATTATTTTTATTTATTTTTTTGAGCCTATGACAGCACCCGGTAATTCCAATCCCCCAAAAAATAAATAAATAATACAGAATGGTTAAAAAAAGGGGATTTATATATACATAGATTGAGAATTATATTATTTGAGATGTTCTTAGTTCTTGAGAGGACTGCAGGTAGAGGGGAGGATCCCTCTTTTAAAAGGCGGTTCTGGTTCCTGTCCGGAGGAGGAGGCTGTCTCTCCAGGGGTGTAATCCAATATTTTTGGTCACCTTGCCCCATAAAGTGTAATAGCGAATGATCAAAAAAGCATATGTACCCAAAAATGGTACCAATAAAAAAAAGTCAACTCTTCCTGTGGCCTCCTCCTCAGATGACAAACACTCTCCTCCTTCTACCAAACCAGAAAGGATATCGCGGTCACTGGAGGGGGAATCTTTAGATGCAGTAGCAGAAGTACTGGGGCGGCATTTAATCAATCCGCTTACCGACTCTCTGACCTCATCCTGGATCATCTGCTTAATGCTGCTCAACAAAGATGGAGCTTCCTCCTCCATTAACTTGCTGACACATCCTTGACAAAGGGGTTTAGCCCACGCAGAGGGTAGCTTCTTTTTACAGACAGCACACCCCCTTTCTTTAGCTCTGGAGGTCTTCCTGGAAGACTCCTTAGACACCTAGGCACAGACAAACATGACCCCATGAGCCATACTAAAAATAAAATCTGCTGGGGAATGGTGGTCTCAGCGTGCTAAACCTGCTCCATTCTTTGAACAATCTACTCAAAAGCCCTCATAGAGACCCTCGGGATGTAGATAAATACACTCAACGGTCATTGGACCAAAAATATCCCTTTAGGGGGTCTCTACCAAATAAGTATTGTGTTAAAAAGATATCTTTATTTCATCATTAAAAACACTAAGTGTGAGGAAGAGAAAATTGTTAAAAATGTCAGTCCACCGTAGGATTTAATACCTGATAACCTAGTAGCTACTGGTTGCTAGCGGCAACTGGGGGATTAATGTCACCTTTGGTAACTAATGTAGGCACAATAAAGTGCTCTGTACACTGTATTTGGGGACAAGTCAGATAGTGTGTGATTGGATTGTTGCTACGATTAATATGGGTATTGCGTATCCCTAATGTACTAAAGTCTGTATAAAGTGTTGGCAGCGATCTAGGTTTTTATTGACCGTGACGGTCATGCAGACAGTACGATGGTCTATCTATGCATGATCCATTAGCAATCAGCACAAACATGCAGACTGTCCTGGAATCGGGCATACACTGTTGATGATTTAATAAGAATACTGGAATTGAACTGCACAACTCATTTGCAGTTAATTTATGCCTGTTTATGTTACAGGCTTTAAATAAAAAAATGACAGTTACACTTCTTAATGGGGCCTAATCCCCTGTGTTTCCATCCAAAATAATTGATATGCTATTTCCCCAGCAAATTTTTTTTCTGTAAATGCAAGCTAATTTTTGGATGCAGGTTAACGGAACTGTGAAAAGCTCATACACATGCTGGAACGGGATGCAGATTGCTTCTGGATTTTGACACTGATTCTGCACCAAAATCTAACATATGAACATACCCTTAAAGGGTTGTCTAGGGCTTGAATATTGATGGACCTGTCTTGAGGATATTTAAGAGGACCCGTAACCTCTGTCTTATTACAAGGGGGATGCCAGTAGTTACTAACAATTCTGGAGCACCTAATCTTATGACTCTATGATGTGATATTCCTTTATTCCCGCTAGAAGCTATGAATGAATTACTAGCAGTTTGCAGTGAAGGTCCAGATGGGTGTTACCAATGGGGTCATCCCTGCTGTCTGACACCAATGCATGCTAGCAGTTAGATTGCGCAGGGACACCCTGCAAGTGGTAACACTCACTGGACCTTCATTGCAAACTGCTAGAATGAATGAATTAATAAATTACTATCAGTAATAAAACCATCCTATTATCTAATATCAGTAATAAAACCGTGAACTAAAAAGCAATATCAATAATCTACTGTAGATATGAGAACTTGTTCAGGAGGCTATTCAGACGCGGCCACAGGCCCTCGCAGTATGCCAGCCACCGGATTCTCATATGTGTGGTGTTAGATGCAGAGCTATACTAGGCTGGATGTTACAGCAGATAGTGGATCAGTCAGATATGGCTCACCACTATTATAGTCACAGCCCAGCTATATCTCTGCCATTGTGGGGCTGGGTAAGAGATTGAGCTCGCTGTATAGTGGTCTAGTTTTTCTGCACCTTCACACAGGAGTTGGTAGGACACAGAGCCTCCCGTAAGGCTAGATCAAATTGTGAGTTTGTTATACTGTTTGTGTGACTGTGCAGTTCAGGGGGATATTCCAGTTCAAACAAGTTACCCCCTATACATATCGTAGGGGATAACTATTAGATTGGAGGTCTGACTGCTGGGACCTCCACTAATCACAAGAACGAAATCCCTGTACCCTAAAATGAATGGATCGAAAAGTCAAGCATGCAGTGTAATTTGGGTTGAGCAAATTGAGCTTCAGATCATAGATCTGAAGTCGATCAGTTAAAGAACTTCATCTGTAATGCTGTTTCTGTACAGCGTTTAAAATGTATGTGCTGCATGTGGGAAAACGTTCTCTGCCGAAGTTGTGCAAAACTTCGGTAAAGGACTTTGCTATTCCTATCTGTGTATTTAAAAACATTTTAAAATGGGAATCTGAAGTGGGCTTTGGTACCGAGGTACCAGCCAGTACCGAACCCAACTTCGGATTCCTGTTTTCAAATACGCAGATAGGAATACTGACGTCATTTACCAATGTCTCGTGCAATTTCAGCTAAGAACGTTTTCATACACGGAGAGCTGTAGTCGCATAGAGAGTGAGTGGAGCGGAATTGCGCGTGTCCGCTCATCTGCTCCATTCATTTTGAGGTACGGAGATCCCAGTAATCGGACACTAATGATTATCCTAATCTGTGGATAGGGGATCCTTTGCTATAATTGGAATACCCCTTTTTAAGGCTGGGTTCACGTCATGTTTTTGCCGTAAGTTAAATGTATATGTTGGGGGTTTAAAAAGGATACAAAAGCCTAGTACACCATGCTTTTTCATCCATGGAACTCTATGGTGACCGATTCCACTGTATGGCATCCGTCAGAGGTGTAAGATAAAAAGATGATGTAAACCCAGCCTAAGGGCTCGTTCACACGAACATGTAATGCCCGTTGCCGTATTGCTGATCCGCAATACATGGGCACCATTCCGTGGCCATTCCACATCATGGATGCGGACCCATTCATTTCAATCCAGAGATGCGGAACGGAACACTACGGAGTGTTTGACAAAGGCTCCATGGAGTGAGCTGAAACGTTGCTGTTACCACATGGGTGAATAAAATTACCCTTTTTTTTCATGGATATTTGAGTGCTGCCTTGGCCTTTTTTTTATATATATATATATATATATATATATATATATATATATATATATATTCGACCCCGCCAATCAGCGGTTTGAAGACAAAGCAGCGCTTGTATGATAGATAGTAATAGATAGTAAGAAGCAGTTAACCCCTTTTAATATGACTTTTTTTGTTATCCTATGTTATCTGTTTTATTTTGATAGCTAAGGCTACTTTCACACCTGCGTTTAGGTGCGGATCCGCCTGGTATCTGCACAGACGGATACGCACCTATAATGCAAACGCTGGTATCCATTCAGTTCGGCTCCGTCTGCATAACTCTGTCAAAAAAAAGTAAGTGTAAGTCAAACGGATCCGTCCTGACTTACATTGAAAGTCAATGGGGGACGGATCCGTTTACAATTGCACCATATTGTGTCAATGTAAACGGATCCGTCCCCATTGACTTACATTGTAAGTCAGGACGGATCCGTTTGGCTTCGCATCGCCAGGCGGACACCAAAATGCTGCAAGCAGCGTTTTGGTGTCCGCCTCCAGAGCAGAATGGGGGCGGAACGGAGCCAAACTCATGCATTCTGAGCGGATCCTTATCCATTCAGCATGCATTGGGGCTGAACTGATCCGTTTTGGGCCGCTTGTGAGAGCCTTGAAACGGATCTCACAGGCGGACCCAGAAATGGCAGTGTAAAAGTAGCCTAACACTAAGGTGTATTCTGGGTGTTAATTCATCCCCTATTCACAGGATTTGGAGATAGGTGAGCGCTGTACTCCGCTATCTCCAGAACTACCATAGAAATAAATGGAGCAGCCTCCAGCATGTGCAACCAGCCGCTCTGTTCGTTCAGGGATGCTGTAGGGGGTATGGGAGCGCCACTGATCTAATAGTTATCCCCTATCCTGTGGATAGAAGATAACTTAATCTAATTGCAATACCCCATTTATGTATGTGATTAGTTACCAGTATCCTGACAGGACTGAGGAGTTTGAGATAACTATATATCACCCAGGCATTGACTGAGCTGAAAGGGAAGCTCCGTGATCAACCATCTTAGCTAGAGTATAACAATATTACATTGTAATGCAGACCTACACCGCAACCTGGACCATTATACACTTGACTAGGAAGGAGCCATTCCATTGAAGTCTTGTAATTAGACCTGCTCACCACTGCAATGTTGACGGCAAGCAGGTAAACAGAGCAGAGAAGGCAGTGCTTGCAAACAACTGATCGGCGGGGATGCCAGGTGCCAGCACCATGCCAATCTGATATTGATGACCTATCCTCCGGAAAACCCTTTTAAGAGACGTGACATATCTATACTGATAAATCATATGCTATGTGATCCAGCCTAGCATAGCTTCATCATACCTAAGCTGTACAGCCCTAGAGTGCACCAAAGAGATCTGCATCTAACACCTCACATATGAGAATCGGGTGTCTGGCATACTGCGAGGGCCTGAATATGTTCTCATACTATCTATATCATCTATTGTAGATGGTATATAGTAAAATATTAGACTCCTAAATATCTAATCACCCTAATTTTATGTATTGCCATTGCACTCAATTATGCCAGTCCTCTGTAGAGATGAGCGTTTTTCCGCTTATGAAATTCATTCATACTTTGTTGGTAAAGGGTGAATTGCATTATGGATTCCATTACCACGGACCATAACGCAATTCTATGACGGAATGCCTTTAGACGCATTCGTTATTCATTCCGTCATAATAGAAGTCTATGGGCTGCAAAACAGATCCATCCTGTTTCCGTTATGCCCTCCCCTGCGCCTAGAGGCTAATTAGCATATTATAAAAGTTTTATTTCTGCAGTAACAGGCATAGATACAAGTAGGAATAGACTAGGTTTGGCTAGTTTAATAGGGTTAATTCTGGTGACAGAAACCCTTTTAAGGGGTTAAAACGAATGATCTAATCCAGTAAGTCATGTAAAGCAGATTAGCCAGTGTAATTTACAAATGAGCAGGCTCCTCACATTGCATCAGTAATACGTTTTCTTAATGTTAAAAGGTCACGACCCTGTCTGCTTGTTTCATTTTCTCCTCTAGGTTCCTTACCAAAATGGGTAGTAAATAAATCCTCCCAGTACCTGGCACCAAAGGTGAGAATGCTTTGTGTGGCGACAGGATTTGTTGGATATTTTCCGCTGTGATTTCACCCCTGCTACTCTGAAAGTACTCATGTACAAGACTGTGCCGGCCTGGCCCGTAATATATGGTCCCTGGTCGTTTTTGCACCACCACTTGAATGGGTCCACAATCTGGAAGGGCTGGTGCGAAATGGAAGTACTACGGAGTGCTTCCGTGGGGTTTCTGTCTGCTTCTGCATGCACTACTTTTTCACGGTGCGGATCACAGACCCCATTCAAGTGAATAGGTCTGTATCCGCATGCGGCAGCTGGTGCCCTGCATTGCGGACCTCTATTTGCTGTCCACAGGCCCGGGCGGCACACTGTCGTGTTCATTCAGAGGAGGTGAAGGAGCAGCAGCAGATCTCACCATTACTACACCACGTTTGATGAACCTGCAGGCCTGTATAGAAACATCTAGGAATGTTATCTAGGCACTGACAATGAGGTTGTGGTATTTTCTGGGCAGTATGGTGCAGCCCTGTCATCTGAAGTAGTCTGAATCATTTTTATACTAGTTCAAATCTACTGATCTCAACTTTACTCTACCCCTCCTGCTGACCCCTGTTAATCCAGATTCTGCGGAAACTGCACAAGGCATGTCTGCAATATCCAGCCTGGAAGAAGAAGAACAACCCGGAGTTCAAGCCGTGGCTAAACCCAGAGCAGAATGCATTACCTCGAATATCCCTTAATGAGCTGTCCCTGCAAAGAGCAGAGTCCCTAGAACATGTGGATGAAAGTCAGGTGTGCGAGGATAAAGACGACCGAGCAGACAGCGATGACGAGGAGAGGAAAAGTGCCAAAAGATGATCAACAAGCACAGACTGCTGTGAGTGCACCATAATGAAGTGTTTCCAGCTCTCTTCCTGCTTGGCACACAAGCAGGCCTTTATGTACCAAAAGTAAGGCTTTACATCAGAGAGGAACAGACAAATGCTGCCCCCCCCCCTTCACAAAAAGAAAAAACAACCAACGTCTCACGTGACCGAATAACTGATCTGCCACGCGTTAATACAGTTAAGTCTTCCAAAATAATTAAAGGGGTGGTCCAGCTTTTTGGCCTTTTTAACTTGACAGCTTGCATTATGTTGACAAATACTCCACACTACTCATACTCCCCTGCTTCCCATCTCTCCATACTGGCTCCCCAAAAGTTAAAGAAGCACTCCCATGAACATTTGTAACAGGTCAGAGAATAAAAAAGTACATGATGTAAACTGTAGTAAAGGTAATTTTTCTGACTGGTGACTGTATTTGTGAGTTATAACTAAGGATGAGCGAATATCCTATTTTGAAGTTCGTGTTGTGGTATTTACTGAATTGCATTATGGATTCCGTTACCATGGACCATAACGCAATTCCATAACAGAATGCCTTCAGAGGTATTCAGTCATAACAGAAGTCTATGGGCTGCATAACGGATCCGTCTGGTTTAGGTTATGCTGGAGTCCGTGGAAACAGGAATCCATAATGCAATTCAGTAAATACCACAACACGAACCCGCACACAAACTTCAAAATATGACATTCACTCATCCCTAGTTATAACCTCCCTTCTAATCCCTCGCTGTGTCATGTGACCAACACTCTGATTTCCAACTGACGCAGGACAGGAAGTCAGTTACTTCTCTATTCATTCCTATGAGACTGAGGCTCCCATAGGAATACATAGAGAAATTGACTTCCTGTCCACATGAAAGATACTGTGTCAGTTGGAGAGTCAGAGTGCTGGTGACATGACAAGGCTAGCTGAAGGTCAGAAGGGAGGTTATAACACAAATACAGTCACTGGTAAGATTACCTTTACTACAGTTTACATCATGTACCTTTCTAAGGGTACTTTCACACTAGCTGTTTTCTTTTCGGCATAGAGTTCCATCCTAGGAGCTCTATATCGGAAAATAACTGATCAGTTTTATCCCCATGCATTCTGAATGGAGAGAAATCCGTTCAGGATGTCTTCAGTTCAGTCTTTGACTGATCAGGCAAAAGATAAAACCGCAGCATGCTACGGTTTTATCTCCGGCCCAAAAAAACTGAAGACTTGCCGTCATTTTCTCCCCATTGGAATGTATTAGTGCCGGATCTGGCATTCAAAATACTGCAATGCCGGATCTGTCCTTCTGGTCTGCGCATGTGCAGACCAAAAATAAATTAAAAAAAATGGGGGAAAAAATAAATGCCAGATCAGTTTTTCCGGATGACACCGGAAAGACGGATCTGGCATTTCAATGCATTTGTAAGACGGATCAGGATCCGTCTTACAAATGCCATCAGTTGGCATACGTCTTGACGGATCCGGCAGGCAGTTCCGGCAACGGAACTGCTTGCTGGATCACCCTGCAGCAAGTGTGAAAGTACCCTGACAAGTCAGAGAATAAACTTTTTTGTGGGAGTGCTTCTTAAAAAAAAATGTCCAAAAAAGCTAGACAACCACTTGAAGGATCAGTGTCCTGCAGCAAGTAAACACTGGCTCTGTGCCTTTTCTTCATGTTTCATTCCTGAATATTGCCTTAAAGGGGTTCTGCAGTTTTTTTAGCATTTGATCGGCAGGGGTCCGACACCCGGGACCCCTGCCGATCAGCTGTTTGAGAAAGCAGCAGCGCTGGCAGCAGTGCTGCGCCCTTCTCTTAGCTCCACCCAGGCCAGTGATTACTAGTCGTGATGTCACTGGGCCTGCGGTAAACAGCGAGAAGGGCGCAGCACTACTGCCATCGCCGCTGCCTTCTCAAACAGCTGATCGGCGCGGGTCCTGGGTGTCGGACCCCCGCCGATAATCTATCCAGAGGATAGATCCTCAGTTTAAAAAAACAGCAGAACCCCTTTAAAACTAAATACAAATATTCTACCAGGTTTCTCTTTGGCAACAGATAATTATGAATAAAGGCCTGAGTCAATGACGCTTTCTGCTACTTGTGAACATGGCAATGTCTACTCTGAGAACAACTAGACGTCAGACGTCCTCTCATTGAGCAGCATCTGTATGAAGCAGAGGTGAAGTGCCTAAAAATGAAGATATGCTTATATTTGTTTATGATCATTTTTGGTAGCCATAAAATAACCTTGTATTCTTGACTTATTGCCATAGAACTTTTAATATGTATTTGTTTTTATTTGTTAGAATTAAAAATTGCCATAAAGCAGCCATCTTGCCTTATGTTCCCATGTTGTGAATGGTGGTAAAATACTTTATTCTGGCAGGACATTAATAACATAACATTGTAGCAAGACGTTACTTATAATCCAAACTGATGGGTAGAAAAATACACTTCAGACATCAAACCATTTACAAAGTGCCAGTGTAGATGGCCTCCCTCATGCTTTACTAGTAGGTTGTAGTGTCCGTTTCAGTTGTATCTCATCAAATATAGTGTTAAACAGCATTAGATAAAAAATAAAAGCATGGGCCTAGTGAGGCAGCCCCGGCGGGCACAGTGGGGGGGGAATCTGGTGTTAAATGCTTCTCCCTAGCACTCCTGCAGAATGAGGACGATCAGATGCTAGTGGACAGTTCGTTCTTTCTGTCTCTGGTAATCTGGAAGAACACAAACACCATAATAATAAAGTTATTTTCGTTCAGCACTCCAAATTATTTCACTATGCAGATCACTTTATTTCTTGGTTCATGGATGCCTGTACACTCGTTTTATCTATCTGAAACACGGCAGGTCCCCATTGACCCGTTATTGCATGCTGCGTTACATCGAAATCTTCCTGTAGGCTAGCACAGACAAGTTTGTTAGAAGCAGGGTGGCTAAAAATAAAAATATTTTTTTTTTATATAAAATGCTTTTTGAGGAAAATATATTACCATCCAAAGGTTATTCCATCATGAAATAAAGATTAGTTTTTTAATTATGTAGAATAAGGCTGTACGTAGACTCCCATATTGTTGAATGGATTAGGCAGTGGCTGAGGGACAGACAACAGAGGGTTGTAGTCAATAGAGTATATTCAGACCATGGTCTTGTTACCAGTGGGGTACCTCAGGGATCTGTTCTGGGACCAATATTGTTTAATATCTTTATCAGCAAAATTGCAGAAGGCCTCGATGGTAAGGTGTGTCTTTTTGCTGATGACACAAAGATTTGTAACAGGGTTGATGTTCCTGGAGGGATACACCAAATGGAAAAGGACTTGGGAAAACTAGAGGAATGGTCAAATCTGGCAACTAAAATTTAATGTTGATAAGTGCAAGATAATGCACCTGGGGCGTAAAAACCCAAGAGCAGAATATAAAATCAGTGATACAGTCCTAACCTCAGTATCTGAGGAAAGGGATTTAGGGGTCATTATTTCAGAAGACTTAAAGGTAGGCAGACAATGTCATAGAGCAGCAGGAAATGCTAGCAGAATGCTTGGATGTATAGGGAGAGGCATTACCAGTAGAAAGAGGGAGGTGCTCATGCCGCTCTACAGAGCACTAGTGAGACCTCATCTGGAGTATTGTGCTAAGTACTGGAGACCATATCTCCAGAAAAGAGGAGAGAATATTTAAAAGAAGAAAAACTGCTACAAGAGGACATAGTTTTAAATTAGAGGGGCAAAGGTTTAAAAGTAATATCAGGAAGTAACACTTTACTGAGAGAGTAGTGGATGCAGGGAATAGCCTTCCTGCAGAAGTGGTAGCTGCAAATACAGTGGAGGAGTTTAAGCATGCATGGGATAGGCACAAGGCCATCCTTCATATAAGATAGGGCCAGGGGCTATCCATAGTACTCAGTATATTGGGCAGACTAGATGGACCAAATGGTTCTTATCTGCCGACACATTCTATGTTTCTATATGTGTACATTTTTTGGTAAATAAATTCCATTAATCCATTCACAATGTCATGCTCTTCCAGAGGTTTTTGTAAGATTATTGGGCAGTTTCTCTGCCTACAAGATATTATCACAGATTCTTGGTTTACTTTTGCAGTTCTCAAAACTGAATTTGACTCAGCAGAGATCACATGCCTCTTCTTCACAGCAAAAATGTTATAACATGAACAGGGTTGAGAAAAATACCTTAATCCTAACGTCTACAAACCTATGAATGCAGAATCAACCTAATATGAAAAGTTGTTATTCTAAAAATCTTTATCTACTTGCATATTATAAGTTATACCAGCAAGAATTAGTCTTTATGTAGAAAACTATGATTTAAATCAAGCCTTACTGACTAGTGATTTAAATCAAATCCACCCTGGTTAGAAGGGTCTCCAAATCATAAACTGATCAGAGTATCCTGCTACTGAGGGCTTGTTCACATCTCAGCTGGAGGCTCTATTAAGGAATTCCATCAAAAAGACTGGATAAAAAATTTCTGGTATGCAGGACTTTATCAGTTTAAAAAAAACAAAAGCTGGTTCCCGAATGGCCTCCATTGTAGTTTATAGAGTCCGTCTTGGTTATGTGCTGAATCCGGCACTTGCGGAGCAGAACACCAAATATCAAGCAGTGCTATGAACTCATCCTAAGGGCTCATGCACACAAACTTATTTTTTTTTTCCCCCATGTCAGTTCTGTTTTTTTTTGCGGCCCATATGCGGAACCATTCACTTCTACGGGGGCCACAAAAAATGGAAATGACTCAGTGTGCATTCCATGTCCGCATGGCTGTTCTGCAAAAATTAGAACATGTCCTATTACTGTCCTCATTACGGATAAAGGATAGGACTGTTCTATTAGGGGCCAGCTGTTCCGCAAAATGCGGAATTGCACACGGCCGGTATCCATATTTTGCAGATCCGCAATTTTCAAACCGTAAAAAACGGCAATGGCCATGTGCATCAGCCAAAAGCCTCCCATCCAATAACTAATCTGCGGGGTAACCTGGCAGCAAGTGTTCTCTAGCCCAACAAGGGAAGTGTCACATGGTGACCACTGAGTGAGATGCTTGGTGTAGCCACTCTGGCTAATACTGAGCAGGGAGCATCACACCATTAATACAGGATCCCCTAGTGTTATTATATTGGGAGCATGGTTTCCCATTGTGGACTCATTGTAACAGGAGCTCACAGCTTAATAACGATTTATAATGCTGTGTCCCCCTGCCCGAACGCAGAAGTTGGGCAGGAACACACAGTACTATAAATCATTATTATGATGTGGTAAATTGACTCCCCTGCTCCACAGCCGTTTCTTTTGTGAGAAGAGTGTACACTGCGTGCAGAATTATTAGGCAAATGAGTATTTTGACCACATCATCCTCTTTATGCATGTTGTCTTACTCCAAGCTGTATAGGCTCGAAAGCCTACTACCAATTAAGCATATTAGGTGATGTGCATCTCTGTAATGAGAAGGGGTGTGGTCTAATGACATCAACACCCTATATTAGGTGTGCATAATTATTAGGCAACTTCCTTTCCTTTGGCAAAATGGGTCAAAAGAAGGACTTGACAGGCTCAGAAAAATCAAAAATAGTGAGATATCTTGCAGAGGGATGCAGCACTCTTAAAATTGCAAAGCTTCTGAAGCGTGATCATCGAACAATCAAGCGTTTCATTCAAAATAGTCAACAGGGTCGCAAGAAGCGTGTGGAAAAACCAAGGCGCAAAATAACTGCCCATGAACTGAGAAAAGTCAAGCGTGCAGCTGCCAAGATGCCACTTGCCACCAGTTTGGCCATATTTCAGAGCTGCAACATCACTGGAGTGCCCAAAAGCACAAGGTGTGCAATACTCAGAGACATGGCCAAGGTAAGAAAGGCTGAAAGACGACCACCACTGAACAAGACACACAAGCTGAAACGTCAAGACTGGGCCAAGAAATATCTCAAGACTGATTTTTATAAGGTTTTATGGACTGATGAAATGAGAGTGAGTCTTGATGGGCCAGATGGATGGGCCCGTGGCTGGATTGGTAAAGGGCAGAGAGCTCCAGTCCGACTCAGACGCCAGCAAGGTGGAGGTGGAGTACTGGTTTGGGCTGGTATCATCAAAGATGGGGCCTTTTCGGGTTGAGGATGGAGTCAAGCTCAACTCCCAGTCCTACTGCCAGCTTCTGAAAGACACCTTCTTCAAGCAGTGGTACAGGAAGAAGTCTGCATCCTTCAAGAAAAACATGATTTTCATGCAGGACAATGCTCCATCACACGTGTCCAAGTACTCCACAGCGTGGCTGGCAAGAAAGGGTATAAAAGAAGAAAATCTAATGACATGGCCTCCTTGTTCACCTGATCTGAACCCCATTGAGAACCTGTGGTCCATCATCAAATGTGAGATTTACAAGGAGGGAAAACAGTACACCTCTCTGAACAGTGTCTGGGAGGCTGTGGTTGCTGCTGCACGCAATGTTGATGGTGAACAGATCAAAACACTGACAGAATCCATGGATGGCAGGCTTTTGAGTGTCCTTGCAAAGAAAGGTGGCTATATTGGTCACTGATCTGTTTTTGTTTTGTTTTTGAATGTCAGAAATGTATATTTGTGAATGTTGAGATGTTATATTGGTTTCACTGGTAAAAATAAATAATTAAAATGGGTATATATTTGTTTTTTGTTAAGTTGCCTAATAATTATGCACAGTAATAGTCACCTGCACACACAGATATCCCCCTAAAATATCTAAAACTAAAAACTACTTCCAAAAATATTCAGCTTTGATATTAATGAGTTTTCTGGGTTCATTGAGAACATGGTTGTTGTTCAATAATAAAATGAATCCTCAAAAATACAACTTGCCTAATAATTCTGCACTCCCTGTATTACAAGTGTTTGTTGTTATTCCCATTTAGACATTTATAGCATAACCCCTTCTGGGGTCCACGCCTACCTTCACAACGCTGACCTGTCTCACTCCACGGAAATAGAGAGGTGGTAGTGCATGGGCTGTTCTCAACATTCACATCTAAGGGAGGGCTGAACTCCCACACATTGGATAGGGCTACACGTGCGTGTGTACAGAGCCAACACACCACAGCTCTATCCACTGTGCTTGTTCTCGGGTACTACAGGTGAACCTGCATGCAGTCAGCAAGCCTGGCAGCAGATACTCTCACTTAGTGATCCCTATAAGCACTAAGGTTTTTATTTCTACGTCTCATTTTGGTAAAGTACCAGCTGTAAAAACTACACTTCTCAGAATGTTAATGTCCTGAGTACATTCTGTACAGAGACAGAAAGGGATTTCACCTCTGAAGCCAGTAAGAGTGAATGAGGCTCTGGACTGTAACACAGACTGTTCCTCAGGTAAGTAAAGCAATGTATTTGATATAGGATCCATTTATATAGAGCTTCACACTGTACGTACAAGCAGGATACTCACTGTATGGAAAGTACCGGACTTGCATATAGATTTCCCTGGCACTTTTCAAGATTTCCACTGCCTAAAGAAGAAACAAATATGAATGATACCATAGTCTATCAAAGGGGCTGTCTCATCTCAGACAATGGGGATATGTCTCTAGGATGTGCACCTATATCGAGAATGGAGCCCCGAAAGCAGTGAAGGGTGCACTGTGCATGCGCAGCCGCCCTCCATTCATTTTCTATGAGGGCACCGAAATTAGCCGAGCACTGGCTGCTATTTCCATCGGACCCATAGACACAAATTGGAGCGGCAGCCGGTCATGCACGGTGCGCTTCTATGGGAGAGTGATTGGCGGTGGCCGGACCGGAGTCCTCCAGCCACCACTTTGGGGGGCTCCAAACCAGATACCCCCAAGCAGATTCCTGAATGCAGCCCTGTGTGTGTATATGTCAGATCTTGTACTAATCTTCAGTTACATTATAATTAAAGTGTTTGTGCCGTAGATGATAGTCAAACGTAGAGCTATGCCGATGGTACCCGTACTGGAACCTACAGCAAGTATGGTCATTTCAGATCGGCACCAGAACCGTACAAAGGCCGCTGTAGCAGCAGCATCCCACCTCCTGTGCTGTACAAAATATCTGCATGGGTTGATAGAGCAGACCGGGACCGATATCTATACCTTTATAATTTTCCACCAAATCAATGGATGAAAGGATCAGTTCCTGGATGCCTGATCTTTCCAAGCAGCTATTTAAAAGGTTACTCCCATGTGGACATTTTTGACCTTTCCAGATGATAAGCCATAAATATCAGTAGGTGCGGGTCCCACATCAACAGTATCTCAAGAATGGGGGTATGTACAGGTCTGTTCATTCATTTCTATGGGAGTTTAGAAAACAGCCATGCATGGAAATGCCATAACTGTCCAGAAGGGAATAACCCTTTAGGTAATGTCACAAAACTGTGGTGACAATGGTGAAAACTGCTCCTTCCTGCCACACCACAACCTACACATGTGAATACAGATTAATAATAGGCATTCATTGTTTCCACAGCAAAAACTGTTCCGTATACAGGTAAACCCAATACTAAGGCCCCTTTCACATGGGCGAGTATTCCGCGTGGATGCGATGCGCGAGTTGAACGCATTGCACCCGCACTGAATCATGACCCATTCATTTCTATGGGGCTGTGCACACGAGCGGTGATTTTCACACATCACTTGTGCGTTGCGTGAAAATCGCAGCATGCTACTCTTTGTGCGTTTTTCACGTAACACAGGCCCCTTAGAAATGAATGGGGTTCCGTGAAAATCGCAAGCATCCGCAAGCAAGTGCGGATGCGGTGCGATATTCACGCACGGTTGCTAGGAGACGATCGGGATGGAGACCCGATCATTATTATTTTCCCTTATAACATAGTTATAAGGGAAAATAATAGCATTCTGAATACAGAATGCATAGTACAATAGCGCTGGAGGGGTTAAAAAAAATGTAACTCACCTTAATCCACTTGATCGCACAGCCCGGCTGTCTTCTTTGCTGTGTGCAGGAAAAGGACCTGTGGTGACGTCACCACAGGTCCTTTTCCTGCACACAGCTAAGAAAAAGACAGAAGAGAAGCCGGGCTGCGCGATCAAGTGGATTAAGGTGAGTTCAATTTTTTTTTTTTATTATTTTAACCCCTCCAGCGCTATTGTACTATGCATTCTGTATTCAGAATGCTATTATTTTCCCTTATAACCATGTTATAAGGGAAAATAATACAATCTACAGAACACCGATCCGAAGCCCGAACTTCTGTGAAGAAGTTCGGGTTTGGGTACCAAACATGCCGATTTTTCTCACGCGTGTGAAAAACGCATTACAATGTTTTGCACTCGCGCTGAAAAATCGCGCATGTTCCCGCAACACACCTGCACCTTTTCCCGCAACGCCCGTGTGAAAGAGGCCTAACAGTGACTGGTGAGCGCCAGTGCCTTTTCTAGTACCTTGCTGTGTTCAATATCCTGGAAGTCCACATTGTTAACAGTAAGCACCTGGTCTCCTTCCTGTAGGCCAGCGCGATGAGCATCTGAGTCCGGGATGACCTACACAAACAAGGAGTACAAAAGCTATAAAGTGCCACAAATACCTTAGACCAGCAGCCCAAATTCACAATGAACATGATATCTATAGTTACACTCATGGACCATAAAAATCATGCCCCCAAATAGAAATGTCGGATTGCTGCAGTGATGTCTCAGGCAGATATGTAAATGATTACTGGTGTGGTCTGATTAGACACTGGGTTTTGCCACAAGAGGGCGGAAAAATATGCTTCCCCCCACTGCCCTGTAAAAATGCTCTCAGAGGCTACTTTTGGGTAGTGCACCTCTTGGAGAGAAATCGATGACTGCCAGACATGCCTCTACGATGCACTGAAAGACATTTTGTCCAACTGACAAACTTTGAGAGGGGAGGGGGCGAATCATTAGACTGGGAGAAGCAGGATGGTTTCAACAAACTGGCCGCCGTAGGCCATTCTGACCTAGCTTGTTGGGAGCAGTGGTTACAGAAGGGCACACACATGGGGCACAGGCTCCGGCCAGCCCAGACAGACCACCAGTAAACAGGATCACTTGATCTGCAGACAAGCACAAGCAGCTCCGACAGTTTTGTTGTCCACCATCTGGGCACAGGTGGCACCCTTATTACACACAACTGTCACTGCCTGGACCATGGACCAGGCACTTAGCAGAATAAGATTTAGTCTCACAATGCGATTATGTGTCCTGCCATTCACAGCCAGAAACCGTTGCATTAATTTTCAGTGGCATTGTGAACAAGAAACCTGGTGTTCTACGGACTGGAACCGTATCATCTTTAGTGACAAATGCAGGTTCTGTTTGGGATCCGACGACAGACAGGTTTGAATATAGAGGCCTGGTGGTGAGCGCTTCAATCCTGCCTTTGGTATGAAGAGACACGCTGCTCCATCTGCTGGTGTGATGATGTGGGGAGCCATCGCATACTACAGTCAATCACTCTTAGTAGTGATATGAAGGACACTAACACCTCAGAAGTATGTGCAGGAGGATCCTGCGACCATGTGTCGCATCTCATGGCAGGGCTTCCAACTGGCATTTTACAACAGGATAATGCTAGCCCACACACAGCAAGGGCTTCCTGGGAATGTCATGCTAGTGCACATGAGCCAGGAAGTTTAGGAGGAGAGGGCTGGGTTTAGTCCAGATAATATTTGTCTACACGGTGAGAGTGGCCATTTTGTTTTAAGAAATCTACTAGTTACTAATAGTGCAAAATAGATCTAGTAACAGGGCCAGCTATAGTATACATAGTACCAGCCATAAAACATACAGCTGATTAGCTAAACTGTCTGGTTATGAGGTGATAATTCCGCCTTTCACTGCATAATTTTGGAACTATAGACTACAGAATACCAAATCTACCAAGATAAATCCACCTCCCATTCCTAAATAGTGCCATACAATAGGCACATTTGCTTTTTCAGGGTCCTGGGAAAGCAAATTTACTACTATCTGGAACTGTAAGAGAGAATGCGGAATACTAAATCTACCAAGACAAATCATCCTTTACTCCAAAACAGTGCCATAGCTTGGTAGATTTGCCTTTCAGGATCCTGGGAATGTTGGGTTACCACTATATGGAACTGTAATAGACCACAAAATACTAAATCTACGAAGACAAATCAACCTCACTCCTAAATAGTGCCATAGCTTGGCAGATTTACTTTTCAGGATCCTGTGAATGATGGGTTACCACAATATGGAACTAATAGACTGCAAAATACTAAATCTACCAATACAAATCCCCCGTCTCACTCCTAAATAGTGCCATAGGTAGGCAGATTTGCCTTTCAGGGTCCTGGGAAAACTGGGCTACTTGCATAATGTAAGGGTAACATCATCTGTATAGTGTGTAGAGATCCACAAAATGTGTAATCCAGCTTTCCCACACTGATGAATGTCGATTTGCCTAAACAGAGAAATCCTTCCTGCCTATAAAAGGACAAACTTGACATTCAGGCACCTGGGCAGCACTTTAGTGTCAGTGCACTGGTAGCGTCTAGTGTACCTGCACCCGCATAGGAGGTTTTGCAGTTTCCAGTACTTTCACGCTGACTATCCATTGAAGTTAAGCCCCACCCCTTTCCTGAACTTCCTGTGTGACTGTGAGGTCATGTTAGTGCACATACACTGATAACAGCCTGTCTCCAGCCGAAGATGGAGAGGCAGAGAGGAATGAGGGACCTGTCTGACTGCAGGAGGACATCTCCAAAAACTGCTTTCTGTACGCCAGATCTTAAAAAAAAAAAAAAAGTAGGCCAGGCCAGTTTTTGGCGTAGAAAATTATCTAAATCTATGCCAGCAAGGGAGCTAGCCTAGATTTATGACACTGGCAGTGGATGCGCCGGCGCCTCTATATAACCTAGGCACATGAAGAGCCAGCGCATGGGTATTAAGACTGGCGTCTAAAACGCTGGTTTTAATCAATTATCCCCCCCCAAAAAAATTGCAGGTTATTTTTTTTTTTTTCAGGCTTTAGTGTCCCTTTAAGTATGCATTTCCTATTTATTTTTATGGGATTCAAAATTTTACAGGATTTTGGGAGCACAATATGATGTCTATCATGATGTACTAGAGCCATACCTTTGAAATGAAGATACCAAGCTGGGATGCTTTTCCACCTCTGATGTTAAACCCAAGCTGTAGAGACAAAATGGAGTCAGCATAACTGTCTTGTGTGCTCTCTAGCAAAGGGTGATTGGTCACGGACATAGGATTCAGAGCCCTGTATGAGACATACGGCCTCTAACCACTTACACTGTATTTTAAACAGAACTATAAAGGGGTTTTCCAGGTCTTATATTGATGACCTATCTTCAGTGGATTATACAGTGAATGGAGCCAGGAGCCGCTGCAAGCAGCGTTTTGGTGTCCTTCTCCAAAGCGGAATGGAGACTGAACTGATGCATTCTGGGCGGATCCTTTCCCATTAAGAAGGCATTAGAATGCAAACTGATCCGTTTTGGACCGCTTGTGAGAGCCCTGAACAGATCTCACAAACGGAAAGGCAAAACGCGAGTGTGAAAGTAGCCTTAGTCTTCATAGTTGGCTTCTCTACAACTATTTACCATCCCCTCCCTGGAGTTTCAGCTGCAGTCTGCTGTACCTGAGGAAAGAACACTCATCTGCTCTGCCCCGCTCTGTTCCTGTTCTCTGGCTCCCTTCACTGACGACAGATGGGATCATGTGCGCACCTGGACTCCATGACACGTCCACAAGCAGCACTGGAACCAACAGTGACATGCCACTTGGGGACACATCAGCACTGAGGCCAGCCATTCGCTGCAGTGGCACATGTGACCCCATCCATCTGGAAGTTTACAGGACGGGGACCAATAAAGTGTGCCAGGGAGTACAGAAGGCTCGGAGTGACATTTAAAGCTGCACAACCCCTTTAAGATGGCCGAGCATATTAGATGTATAGATATGACAAACATTCAAGATGTGGTTGGAAAACTAGTTTTCGAAACAAGAAAGAAAAATAATGCACAAAAAACTGCACTTCAGGCATGGATTAAAAAAAGTATACTAAATTTTATTGTCGATTTCATAAATACAGGAGTCAACACAAAAAACATTAACCCCTTCCTGACACAGATTTTTCATAACCTGCCTTCCAGGAGCCATAACTTTTCTGTTTACATAGATCTATGAGGGCTTTTTTTTGCAGGACAAGTTGTACTTTGGCACCATTAAATATTCTTTACTATGTAGTACAAGTTGGAAAAAAAATTCTAAATGGGTTGAATTAGGCTTCTTTTAGACTAGTGTTTTTTGCGATTCCATCATGGATCTGCAAAAACGCTTCTGTTACAATAATACAACCGCATGCATCCGTTATGAATGGATCCAGTTGTATTATGTCTTATATAGCCACGATGGATCCGTCATGAACTCCACGGAAAGTCAATGGGAGACGGATCCGTTTTCTATTGTGTCAGATAAAACGTCTTGCTCCTCACCACATCCTGGACAGAAAAACGCTGCTTGCAGCATTATTCTGTCCGCGATGGGAGCGCAACCAAACGGAACAGAATGCATTTTAGTGCATTCCATTTCGTTCAGTTTTGTCCCCATTCATTGTCATGACTGATCTCAACAGCGGAATTGAAAACGCTAGTGTGAAAGTAGCCTTAGGGGAAAAAATAACACAATTCCACCTTTGTTTTATGGGTTTCATTTTTACAGCTTTCCTATGCAGTACAAATGACCTGTTAACTTCATTCTGCGGGTCAGTACGATTACAGCGATATCTTATTTTTATAGTTATACTTGTGTTTTAATACTTTCTAACATATTTGGCTCTATACACCACCACAATGGATTTGAAATGAAACGAACAAGATGTGCTTTACCTGCAGACTGTCAGCTTTAATTTGAGGGTATTTACATCCAAATCAGGTGAACGGTGTAGGAATTACAACAGTTTGCATATGTGCCTCCCACTTGTTAAGGAACCTAAACTAATGGGACAATTGGCTCCTCAGCTGTTCCATGGCCAGGTGTGTGTTATTCTAACATTATCCCAATTACAATGAGCAGATAAAAGCTCCAGAGTTCATTTTAAGTGTGCTATTTGCATTTGGAATCTGTTGCTGTCAACTCTCAAGATGAGATCCAAAGAGCTGTCACTATCAGTGAAGAAAGCCATCATTAGGCTGAAAAAACAAAACAAACCCATCAGAGAGATAACAAAAACATTAGGCGTGGCCAAAACAACTGTTTGGATCATTCTTAACCTCCTCAGGACCGCCGTACGCAGGATTGCGTCTTTGCGGCGGTCCTGTTGTTCTGGGTGGACGCGCCGGTGCGTCCTCTCGCGAGACGCGAGATTTCGTGCATTGCCGGCCCGCGCATGCGCATCGCGGGCCGGCAAAAGTTAAAGAAGTATTTCGTCACCAGCCTGCCAGCCACGATCATTGGCTGGCAGGCTGGCGATTTTCAAAAAATCAAATCAGAAGCCAGATAACAGATCATATTAGTAAATATGATCTGTTATATGGCTTCTCTGCTCCTCTGCTGGTCCTTTTCGTCGGTTGGATCCAGCAGAGGAGCAGACTTCACTGTGAGTACACACCAAACACTGCCCTTAGCCCCTGATCACCTTCCATCACCCCCATCATCCTAATTAACCCCTTGATCGCCCCTGTCAATCACTTAGTGAAAGACAAAAAGTGATCAGTGTAAACTGTCACTATTTTTTTTTCACTGGTATTGGCTGTTAGGTTTTAGGGATAGTTTAGGCCCCTTGGTTAGGTAGTTAGCGTCAGTTAGCGCCCACCCCACCGCACCGCAGTCACTTTTATTCGCTGTTTAGCGTATCGCTAATCAGCATTTGTACTTTTATAGTATCTGTAAGTGATCAAAACTGATCACGGTCAGATCTATAATAGTATTAGTGTCACTTTAGTTCGCCCTCCACTCAAAACGCAGTGTTTGCCCGATCAGGCCTGATCGGTCGCCCACACGTGCGTTCACCCACGCCCGCCCCACCGCAGTGACAAAAAAAAAAATTTGTTTTTTGATCACTGCACAATCACTTTACACGCACTGCGGCGATAAAAAAATCAGTTTTGATATTTTTTATCAACCGCAGCGGCCTCCGGTACTTCGCTAGCCTCCCCTTTGTAAGACAGGCTTGCTTTTTTTCTTGGGTAGTCTCAGGGAATACCCCTAAATTTAGTAGTCCAAAATGTCAAACAGGGGGTATTCTTCTGAAGAGGCCTACAGGATTCTGACCCAGTCGGATGAGGAGTGGGAACCCTCATCTGACGAATCTAGCGGGTCAGAATATGAACCTGTAGAAAGCAGTGGCTCTCTGACCCAAAGTTCGGACGAGGAGGTGGAGGTCCCTGGCAGCACCAGGCGTACCCGGCCCTGTGTCGCTAGACCACAGGTTATGCAGGATCCGCTTCAAGAGCAGCAGAGTGGGGCTGTCGCTGCCGGATCACGTGGTGAGGCATACACCAGCAGCGCAGCCCTTCCTGGACCTAGTACCAGCACTGCCGTACAACATGGTGACGTGGCGAGCACCAGAAGGGCAGTTGAAGCTGGTACGGTGGCACGTGCACTAGTTACCCCGTCGCAGCCACCGCACAGACAGGCCCGTAGAGCCCCTAGAATCCCTGAGGTGCTGGCAAACCCTGATTGGCAGTCACCAACTTCAGCCGCACCTGTAGTTCCCCCTTTCACCGCCCAGTCTGGAGTTCGGGTTGAGACGGCTCAAATCGGTTCGGCCCTGGGATTTTTTGAGCTGTTCTTGACTGCGGAGCTCTTGGACTTAGTCGTGGCAGAGACCAACCAATATGCCACACAATTTATATCCGCCAACCCGGGAAGCTCTTATGCCCAGTCTTTCCGGTGGAAACCAGTCCAAGTTTCCGAACTTAAAATTTTTCTGGGCCTTCTCCTCAACATGGGTCTAACTAAAAAGCATGAATTGCGGTCATATTGGTCCACGAACCCGATTCATCACATGCCCATGTTCTCTGCTGCTATGTCCAGGACACGATTTGAGACCATCCTGCGTTTCCTGCACTTTAGCGACAACACCACCTCCCGTCCCAGAGGCCACCCAGCTTTTGACCGGCTCCACAAAATTCGGCCCCTCATAGACCATTTCAACCAGAAATTTGCAGATTTGTATACCTCCGAGCAAAACATCTGCGTAGACGAGTCCCTAATACATTTTACCGGGCGCCTTGGCTTCAAACAATACATCCCAAGCAAGCGTGCCCGGTATGGGGTCAAATTGTATAAGCTCTGTGAAAGGGCCACAGGCTATACCCACAAATTTCGGATCTATGAGGGAAAAGATCAGACCCTGGAGCCGGTCGGTTGCCCTGACTACCTGGGGAGCAGTGGGAAGACAGTCTGGGACTTGGTGTCACCCTTATTCGGCAAGGGGTACCATCTTTATGTGGACAATTTTTACACAAGTGTGGCCCTCTTTAGGCATTTGTTTCTAGAACGGATTTGCGCCTGTGGCACCGCGCGAACTAGTCGCGTGGGCTTCCCCCAACGGCTTGTAACCACCCGTCTTGCAAGGGGGGAGAGGGCTGCCTTGTGTAACGAAGAACTGCTCGCGGTGAAATGGAGAGACAAGCGTGACGTTTACATGCTCTCCTCCATTCACGCAGACACGACAATCCAAATTGAAAGGGCAACCCGTGTCATTGAAAAGCCCCTCTCAGTCCACGACTATAATGCGCTCATGGGAGGGGTGGACTTCAATGACCAGATGTTGGCTCCCTATTTAGTTTCCCGCAGAACCAGACGCTGGTATAAGAAGGTGTCTGTATATTTAATTCAATTGGCTGCCTATAATAGTTTTGTTCTCTACAGTAAGGCTGGGAGAACAGGATCCTTCCTCAAATTCCAGGAAGAGATCATCGAGAACCTCATTTATCCGGGAGGTTCCGTGGCCCCATCCACCAGTGTAGTTAGCCGTCTACACGAGCGACATTTCCCCAGTGTCGTTGCTGGTACCTCAACCCAACCGCCACCCCGAAAAAAATGTCGTGTCTGTAGCAGGAGTGGAATAAGGCGTGACACCCGCTATTTCTGTCCTGACTGTCCGGACCACCCTGCCCTATGCTATGGTGAGTGTTTCCGGAAGTACCACACACAGGTACACCTAGCATAGGGATCACATCTCACCAGGACAGGCACACAGGGCTATTAGGGCCCTTTCTCTCACAGCTGCTGCAAACCTCTCCTTTCACCTGGGATAAAGTGCATAACGTACTTCGCCACATCTTTGGGCGATTTGCGCTTTGCACATTGTCCCATGGGGAAGGAGAGGTTTGTTCTATAAAAGTAAAAAAAACTAAACAAAAAAAAAAATTACCGGTAAGTAAAAAAGTTTAAAAAGTTAAAAAAAAGTTAATATGTTCTGTTCTAAAGTTAATAAAGTTATTGCTTTGCGGCCTGGTTTTTTCTTTTTTGTTTTGTTTTTTTTACCTTCCAGGTGGACCAACCGATCGACCAGCTGCAGCACTGATGTGCATTCGGACAGAAGCATTGCGCTGCTGTCAGATTACACGCAAGTCGGTGTATGCGGCGCTGCAAGACGAGATTTCTCCTCTGCAGTAAAAGATACGTTTGCCGAGGCATATGAGCTGAGGAGGTGGCGGTGTTCATATACTTTGGCAAACACTTTGTATATATATAAAAAAAAATCCCGGCAATGATTTATTCATCCACTCGATTGATGTGAATGGAGAAATCTGGTTTGCCAGGGCATACGAGCTGAAGTGGGTATGGATGTTGGGCGGAGCTCCTATGTCCTGGCAGACGCCTTTCCCCTCCTTTTTCTTTTTTTGGCAGAGATTTTTTCATCCACATTGATCGATGCGAATGAAGAAATCTGTGCCGTTCATTTTTTTCTTTCAGCCCAGAGGCTGAACGGAAAAAAAAAATCTCATTACCCGTATGCTCAATATAAGGAGAATAGCAGAAACTCCTAATGCTGGGCATACATGTAATGATTGCGGAGACCCTCAAATGCCAGGGCAGTACAAACACCCCACAAATAACACCATTTTGGAAAGAAGACACCCCAAGGTATTCGCTGAGGGGCATATTGAGTCCATGAAAGATTGAAATTTTTGTCCCAAGTTAGCGGAAAGGGAGACTTTGTGAGAACAAAATCAAAAAAATCAATTTCCGCTAACTTGTGCCAAAAATTTTTTTTTTCAATGAACTCGCCATGCCCCTCATTGAATACCTTGGGGTGTCTTCTTTCCAAAATGGGGTCACATGTGGGGTATTTATACTGCCCTGGCATTTTAGGGGCCGCAAAGCGTGAGAAGAAGTCTGGTATCCAAATGTCTAAAAATGCCCTCCTAAAAGGAATTTGGGCCCCTTTGCCCACCTAGGCTGCAAAAAAGTGTCACACATCTGGTATCTCTGTATTCAGGAGAAGTTGAGGAATGTGTTTTGGGGTGTCTTTTTACATATACCCATGCTGGGTGAGATAAATATCTTGGTCAAATGCCAACTTTGTATAAAAAAATGGGAAAAGTTGTCTTTTGCCAAGATATTTCTCTCACCCAGCATGGGTATATGTAAAATGACACCACAAAACACATTCCCCACCTTCTCCTGAGTACGGAGATACCAGATGTGTGACACTTTTTTGCAGCCTAGGTGGGCAAAGGGGCCCACATTCCAAAGAGCACCTTTCGGATTTCACAGGTCATTTACCTACTTACCACACATTAGGGCCCCTGGAAAATGCCAGGGCAGTATAACTACCCCACAAGTGACCCCATTTTGGAAAGAAGACACCCCAAGGTATTCCGTGAGGGGCATGGCAAGTTCCTAGAATCTTTTATTTTTTGTCACAAGTTAGTGGAAAATGATGATTTTTTTTTTTATTTTTTTTTTTTTCCATACAAAGTCTCATATTACACTAACTTGTGACAAAAAATAAAAACTTCCATGAACTCACTATGCCCATCAGCGAATACCTTGGGGTCTCTTCTTTCCAAAATGGGGTCACTTGTGGGGTAGTTATACTGCCCTGGCATTCTAGGGGCCCAAATGTGTGGTAAGGAGTTTGAAATCAAATTCTGTAAAAAATGACCTGTGAAATCCGAAAGGTGCTCTTTGGAATATGGGCCCCTTTGCCCACCTAGGCTGCAAAAAAGTGTCACACATCTGGTATCTCCGTACTCAGGAGAAGGTGGGGAATGTGTTTTGGGGTGTCATTTTATATATACCCATGCTGGGTGAGAGAAATATCTTGGCAAAAGACAACTTTTCCCATTTTTTTATACAAAGTTGGCATTTGACCAAGATATTTATCTCACCCAGCATGGGTATATGTAAAAAGACACCCCAAAACACATTCCCCACCTTCTCCTGAGTACGGGGATACCAGATGTGTGACACTTTTTTGCAGCCTAGGTGGGCAAAGGGGCCCACATTCCAAAGAGCACCTTTCGGATTTCACAGGTCATTTTTTACTGAATTTGATTTCAAACTCCTTACCACACATTTGGGCCCCTAGAATGCCAGGGCAGTATAACTACCCCACAAGTGACCCCATTTTGGAAAGAAGAGACCCCAAGGTATTCGCTGATGGGCATAGTGAGTTCATGGAAGTTTTTATTTTTTGTCACAAGTTAGTGGAATATGAGACTTTGTATGAAAAAAAATAAAAAAAAAAAATCATCATTTTCCACTAACTTGTGACAAAAAATAAAAAAATTCTAGGAACTCGCCATGCCCCTCACGGAATACCTTGGGGTGTCTTCTTTCCAAAATGGGGTCACTTGTGGGGTAGTTATACTGCCCTGGCATTCTAGGGGCCCAAATGTGTGGTAAGGAGTTTGAAATCAAATTCTGTAAAAAATGACCTGTGAAATCCGAAAGGTGCTCTTTGGAATATGGGCCCCTTTGCCCACCTAGGCTGCAAAAAAGTGTCACACATCTGGTATCTCCGTACTCAGGAGAAGGTGGGGAATGTGTTTTGGGGTGTCATTTTATATATACCCATGCTGGGTGAGAGAAATATCTTGGCAAAAGACAACTTTTCCCATTTTTTTATACAAAGTTGGCATTTGACCAAGATATTTATCTCACCCAGCATGGGTATATGTAAAAGGACACCCCAAAACACATTCCTCAACTTCTCCTGAGTACGGGGATACCAGATGTGTGACACTTTTTTGCAGCCTAGGTGGGCAAAGGGGCCCATATTCCAAAGAGCACCTTTCGGATTTCACAGGTCATTTTTTACAGAATTTGATTTCAAACTCCTTACCACACATTTGGGCCCCTAGAATGCCAGGGCAGTATAACTACCCCACAAGTGACCCCATTTTGGAAAGAAGAGACCCCAAGGTTCATAGAACTTTTTATTTTTTGTCACAAGTTAGTGGAATATGAGACTTTGTAAGAAAAGAAAAAAAAAAATAAAAAATCATCATTTTCCGCTAACTTGTGACAAAAAATAAAAAGTTCTATGAACTCACTATGCCCATCAGCGAATACCTTAGGGTGTGTACTTTCCGAAATGGGGTCATTTGTGGGGTGTTTGTACTGTCTGGCCATTGTAGAACCTCAGGAAACATGACAGGTGCTCAGAAAGTCAGAGCTGCTTCAAAAAGCGGAAATTCACATTTTTGTACCATAGTTTGTAAACGCTATAACTTTTACCCAAACCATTTTTTTTTTACCCAAACATTTTTTTTTTTATCAAAGACATGTAGAACAATAAATTTAGAGCAAAATTTATATATGGATCTCGTTTTTTCTGCAAAATTTGACAACTGAAAGTGAAAAATGTCATTTTTTTGCAAAAAAATTGTTAAATTTCGATTAATAACAAAAAAAGTAAAAATGTCAGCAGCAATGAAATACCACCAAATGAAAGCTCTATTAGTGAGAAGAAAAGGAGGTAAAATTCATTTGGGTGGTAAGTTGCATGACCGAGCAATAAACGGTGAAAGTAGTGTAGGTCAGAAGTGTAAAAAGTGGCCTGGTCTTTCAGGGTGTTTAAGCACTGGGGGCTGAGGTGGTTAAAGGGCTTCTGTCACCCCACAAAAGTCATTTTTTTTTTTTTGGATAGTTACATTCCTTATAGCGCGATATAGGAGAATATAATCTTATCACTTACTTTCATGCGGCCGTTTCTTTAGAAAACAAAGTTTTATAATATGTAAATCCGGTCTCTACCAGCAAGTAGGGCGTCTACTTGCTGGTAGCTGCAGCAGAAAACCGCCCCCTCGCCGTGTTGATTGACAGGGCCAGCCGTGATCTTCTCCTCCGGCCGGCCCTGTCAGTATTTCAAAAATCGCGCGCCTCTGTTCATTCGGCGCAGGCGCTCTGAGATGAGGAGGCTCGTCTCCTCAGAACTCCCTCTGTGCGCCTGCGCCGATGACATCACCGAAAGAGAAGACGTCATCGGCGCAGGCGCACTGAGGGAGTTCTGAGGAGACGAGCCTCCTCATCTCAGAGCGCCTGCGCCGAATGAACAGAGGCGCGCGATTTTTGAAATACTGACAGGGCCGGCCGGAGGAGGAGATCACGGCTGGCCCTGTCAATCAACACGGCGAGGGGGCGGTTTTCTGCTGCGGCTACCAGCAAGTAGACGCCCTACTTGCTGGTAGAGACCGGATTTACTTATTATAAAACTTCGTTTTCTAAAGAAACGGCCGCATGAAAGTAAGTGATAAGATTATATTCTCCTATATCGCGCTATAAGGAATGTAACTATCCAAAAAAAAAAAAAAAAGAGAGTTTTGTGGGGTGACAGAAGCCCTTTAAAAAGAAGTAACGCACTGATGAGCTCAGCAACACCGGAAGACCACGGAAAACAACTGTGGTGGATGACCGAAGAAAACACCCTTCACAACAGTCAACAGTTGGTCAGATCAAGAACACTCTCCAGGAGGTAGGTGTATGTGTGTCAAAGTCAACAATCAAGAGAAGAAGACTTAACCAGAGTAAATACAGAGGGTTCACCACAAGATGTAAACCATTGGTGAGCCTCAAAAACAGGAAGGCCAGATTAGAGTTTGCCAAACGACATCTAAAAAAGCCTTCACAGTTCTGGAACAACATCCTATGGACAGATGAGACCAAGATCAACTTGTACCAGAGTGATGGGAAGAGAAGAGTATGGAGAAGGAAAGGAACTGCTCATGATCCTAAGCATACCACCTCATCAGTGAAGCATGGTGGTGGTAGTGTCATGGTGTGGGCATGTATGGCTGCCAATGGAACTGGTTCTCTTGTATTTATTGATGATGTGACTGCTGACAAAAGCACCAGGATGAATTCTGAAGTGTTTCAGGCAATATTATCTGCTAATATTCAGCCAAATGCTTCAGAACTCATTGGACGGCGCTTAACAGTGTGGATGGATAATGACCCAAAGCATACTGCAAAAGCAACCAAAGAGTTTTTTAAGGGAAAGAAGTGGAATGTTATGCAATGGCCAAGTCAATCACCTGACCTGAATCCGATTGAGCATGCATTTCACTTGCTGAAGACAAAACTGAAGGGAAAATGCTCCAAGAACAAGCAGGAACTGAAGACAGTTGCAGTAGAAGCCTGGCAGAGCATCACCAGGGATGAAACCCAGCGTCTGGTGATGTCTATGCGTTCCAGACTTCAGGCTGTAATTGACTGCAAAGGATTTGCAACCAAGTATTAAAAAGTGAAAGTTTGATTTATGATTATTATTCTGTCTCGTTACTTTTGGTCCCTTAACAAGTGGGAGGCACATATGCAAACTGTTGTAAGGCTAAGTTTACACGAACGTGAGTGATCCGTGGCCGTATTGCGGCCCGCAAATCGCGGGCCGCAATACACGGCCACAGTTCCGTGTGCATTCCATCCGCAAATCCAGAATCGCGGAACGGCCGCACGGGACAGGACCCCTCGGAAGCACTACGGAGTGCTTCCGTGGGGTTACGTCCCGTACTTCCGTTCCGCAAAAAGATAGAACATGTCCCATCTATTAGCGGAACGGGCGGATCGCGGACCCATTAAAGTGAAGGGGTCCGCGGTCCGATGCGGCTGACCTACGGCCGGCGATCGTGCATTGCGGCCCGCTATTTGCGGCCGCAGCACAGGCACGGCTCACACACGTTAGTGTGAAGTCGGCCTAATTCCTACACCGTTCACCTGATTTGGATGTCAATACCCTCAAATTAAAGCTGACAGTCTGCAGTTAAAGCACATCTTGTTTGATTCATTTCAAATCCATTGTGGTGGTGTATAGAGCCAAAAATGTTAGAATTGTGTCGATGTCCCAATATTTATGGACCTGACTATGTTTACAGAGCTGTATGAGGGATCAGTTTTCGCAGGGCGATCTGTAATGGTCATTGATACCATTGGGGTGTGTATGATTTTTTTTATAAATTTTTTATAGCATTTTTTTGGGAGTGAATAATAAAGAATAGTGTTGGTGAATTGAGCTTCGGATCATTGATCTGAAGTCGATTCGGTCAAACACTTGCTTTGTCTCCGTGGAGCCAAACTTCATTTCGCCCAAGACTTCGGTGAATTAATTCAGCAAAACATTTAAAATTCGGAATCAGAAATGTGGGGTTTGGTGCCGGCTGGTACCTCGGTACAGCTGAGAACTGAAAGGAGTTCCCCTCACATCCAAATCACAAGCTGGGTTCCTCCCCCCACAGCAGCACCTCTGGTCCTCATTCCTACACCTCCGCTTGTGAATAGGAGAGAGGTGAACTCCGAGGTACAGGGACACAGCAGAGCAGTCATCTGCACATAATATGGACAGAGAGCAGAGTTTACATAGGGCTCTGCTGTCTCACACAGACCGTCCTGCAGTGCCAGGAGGACGAATTTCATGCTCATATATCTGACAGCAGCCATTTTAACTCATCCACTGATTGTCCCCTAGACAAAATGAGCCATTATAAATAACTAAAGACATTTAAGAGTTTATTTATAACATGTTAAGTATTTTCATTTTCTTAATTCCGGGAGAACCCTTTAACAAGACCAACCTGTGCTCCTGGTGGCTTCTTCAGGAGGATGGAGCGAGGTAGAAAATGAGTCAGCTCATTGTTGTAATCTGAGTTGTAGATGCGCTGTGACAGCAACAGACAAAAACACTAATTAACAACGGGCAGGCATTTAGTGTTTTGGTCTAAAGTGGTCAGTAATTTGACCTCTAGGGGACAATCGAATTTCGTTTTTATTTTGACGTTTTTCTGCTGATATCTGCTAAGAAGCCAGCAGTGCTGCCATGCAGAGGGGGCACTGGGATCATCTCATCGCCAATCCAATAGAGGCAGTGGCATTACTGCTGCCGCTTATCACTATCCAGCGCTCATTAAGTGCTGTGAAGGTAACGGCTACCGTCTTCTTCTCAGGACCTATTAGATACCAGATGGTTAAAGAGGCTCTGTCATGGCTGCCCTATTGGGGGTAGTATAGGAGGCAGGGGAGACATTGCCCTCAGATATACATTGTTTTCAATGTGCTGCTCCCCTGCCCTCAAACGGATAAAGAACAAGCTCCCCATCACTGAGAAGGAAGCAGGATCCTTAGGCATTCTCTATTAGGCTAGGCAGCATTTTAACACCTTTCAACATAAAAATACTCATAGAAAACGATATAGACCCAAGGTCAATGTCATCTCTGTCCTGTGTCCCCACCCCACTAGATGACAGATCTTTGGATCTTGTGTTGGGTCAATGAGTTTTCCCATGGGAAGTTAAAGGGACATCCCAGCTGGACATTTACGGCATATCCAGGGTTGCCACCTTTCCCAACAAAATGACGCTGGTCAAGTTTATACCGATAAAAGAGGGCGTGGCTTAACAGTGCTACTTCACGCCAATGATTTGATCATATTTTGAGTCTCTTGCAGCATTTAAAAAAAAACACAACTAGTTTTCATATAAAATGCAGACAAAATAATGCAAACGCTTCATATGTGAACAGCTGTAAGGGAGTGAGCTCTTGTGGAGAAGCAAATAGCCACAAGGCCAGGACAAATCCATCCCCGCCACCTGTTCAGAGATGAACTGTAAGGCCCCTTTCACACGGGTGAGTATTCCGCGCAGATGCGATGCGTGAGGTGAACACATTGCAACCGCACTGAATCCTGACCCATTCATTTCTATGGGGCTGTTCACATGAGCGCTGATTTTCACGCATCACTTGTGAGTTGCGTGAAAATCGCAGCATGCTCTATATTCTGCGTTTTTCACGTAACGCAGGCCCCATAGAAGTGAATGGGGTTGCGTGAAAATCGCAAGCAAGTGCGGATGCGATTTTCACGCACAGTTGCTAGGAGACGATCGGGATGGAGACCCGATCATTATTATTTTCCCTTATAACATGGTTATAAGGGAAAATAATAGCATTCTGAATACAGAATGCATAGTAAAATAGCGCTGGAGGGGTTAAAAAAATATGTAAAAAAATTTAACTCACCTTAGTTCACTTGATCGCGAAGTACGGCATCTCCTTCTGTCTCCTTTGCTGAATAGGACCTGTGGTGAGTAGTGTTGAGCGAACTTCTGTTTTAAGTTCGGCTTCCGGTTAGCGGAGAATCCCAATATGGATTCCGAATTCCGTTGTGATCCGTGGTAGCGGAATCAATAATGGCCGATTATTGATTCCGCTACCACGGACCACAACGGAATTCATATCGGGATTCTCCGCTAACCGGAAGCCGAACTTTAGACGCCGAACTTAAAACAGAAGTTCGCTCAACACTAGTGGTGAGCATTCATTACAGGTAACGGACCTGTGGTGACGTCACTCCGGTCATCACATGATCTTTTACCATAGTGATGGATCATGTGATGACCGGAGTGACGTCACCATAGGTCCTTTACCTGTAATGAATGCTCACCACAGGTCCTGTTCAGCAAAGGAGACAGAAGGAGATGCCGTACTTCGTGATCAAGCGGACTAAGGAGAGTTAAATTTTTATTTATTTATTTTTTAACCCCTCCAGCGCTATTTTACTATGCATTCTGTATTCAGAATGCTATTATTTTCCCTTATAACCATGTTATAAGGGAAAATAATACAATCTACACAACCCCGATCCC
Source organism: Bufo bufo (assembly GCF_905171765.1). NCBI lineage: Eukaryota > Metazoa > Chordata > Amphibia > Anura > Bufonidae > Bufo > Bufo bufo. The sequence goes on from NC_053396.1 coordinate 91,662,208, forward strand.
AAGCCCGATCTTCTGTGAAGAGGTTTGGGTACCAAACATGCGCGATTTTTCTCATGCGAGTGCAAAACGCATTACAATGTTTTGCACTCGCGCGGAAAAATCGCGGGTGTTCCCGTAACATTTTCCCGCAACGCACGTGTGAAAGAGGCCTAAGGATCCAGTGTCAGGTGGAAACGGTCCCGATGTTTGTGTGTTCGCTCTGTGACCCGGACGCTGGTAAATGTCGTGGCTTCAATAAAATGCCCTAATTATATGCAGAAAGTATTAAATGGGCGAACGCTTCTCAACCCCAAATATCTAACAGAGCGAGGACTGCGCCAATTTCAAAAAATCTGAAAAGACTGGATCTGTTAAACAGTCTGGATAACGGATACAAATGGAACATCATTTCTCTCACTCATTTACTTCAGTGTTAGAAATAAAACAGAAAGCTCCTTCCGCCATTTTGTATGGAAAAAAGGCCGTGCAGACAGTGCTCGTCTCCTATGAGAAATAACAGGAACATTAAGGCGCAAACTGCACATCACCGATACTAATATTACACCAGGGAAATCAATGGCAATAAAGGCGGAAACCTTTTCTGGTTATCTGTTCTTTAAAGGGGTTGTCCAGGTTCAGAGCTAAACCCGGCCTTCCCCCGGCAGCCCCCCTGACAAGAGCATCGGAACAGTTCATGCTCCGATGCTCTCCTTTGCGCTGTGCTGAATCGGGCAGAGCAAAGGCATTTTATGGCGTTCTGGTGACGTACCGGGCTCTCCTTCGGGCTGCCAAGAGGAGGCTTCCACCCAGCAGTGAGCCATTTTATATATAGTCCAGAAAAATGAACAGCACTCCAATGTATAGTGAAAAAGTAAGAACTCCTTTAATCACCCATGCGGTGCAACGTTTCAGCTCAGTACTAGAGCCTTTTTCAAGCTTTGAAAAAGGCTCTACTACTGAGCCGAAACGTTGCACTGCATGGGTGATTAAAGGAGTTCTTACTTTTTCACTATACATTGGAGTGCTGTTCATTTATCTGGACTATAATTGGGGTAAGAAACCTATTCCCTCAGGAACGTGCACCCAGATTTGCTCATTGACCTGTGCCGCCATTTTTCATTGATATATATATATATATACACTGCTCAAAAAAATAAAGGGAACACAAAAATAACACATCCTAGATTTGAGTTAAATATTCTTCTGAAATACTTTGTTCTTTACATAGTTGACTGTGCTGACAACAAAATCACACAAAAATTCAAAAATGGAAATCCAATTTTTCTACCCATGGAGGTCTGGATTTGGAGCCACACTCAAAATTAAAGTGGAAAAACACACTACAGGCTGATCCAACTTTGATGTAATGTCCTTAAAACAAGTCAAAATGAGGCTCAGTAGTGTGTGTGGCCTCCACGTGCCTGTATGACCTCCCTACAACGCCTGTGCATGCTCCTGATGAGGTGGCGGACGGTCTCCTGAGGGATCTCCTCCCAGACCTGGACCAAAGCATCTGCCAACTCCTGGACAGTCTGTGGTGCAACGTGACGTTGGTGGATAGAGCGAGACATGATGTCCCAGATGTGCTCAATTGGATTCAGGTCTGGGGAACGGGCGGGCTAGTCCATAGCATCAATGCCTTCGTCTTGCAGGAACTGCTGACACACTCCAGCCACATGAGGTCTAGCATTGTTTTGCATTAGGAGGAACCCAGGGCCAACCGCACCAGCATATGGTCTCACAAGGGGTCTGAGGATCTCATCTCGGTACCTAATGGCAGTCAGGCTACCTCTGGCGAGCACATGGAGGGCTGTGCGGCCCTCCAAAGAAATGCCACCCCACACTATTACTGACCCAATGCCAAACCGGTCATGCTGGAGGATGTTGCAGGCAGCAGAACGTTCTCCACGGCGTCTCCAGACTCTGTCACATGTGCTCAGTGTGAACCTGCTTTCATCTGTGAAGAGCACAGGGCGCCAGTGGCGAATTTGCCAATCTTGGTGTTCTCTGGCAAATGCCAAACGTCCTGCACGGTGTTGGGCTGTAAGCACAACCCCCACCTGTGGACGTTGGGCCCTCATATCACCCTCATGGAGTCTGTTTCTGACCGTTTGAGCAGACACATGCACATTTGTGGCCTGCTGGAGGTCATTTTGCAGGGCTCTGGCAGTGCTCCTCCTGTTCCTCCTTGCACAAAGGCGGAGGTAGCAGTCCTGCTGCTGGGTTGTTGCCCTCCTACGGCCTCCTCCACGTCTCCTGATGTACTGGCCTGTCTCCTGGTAGCGCCTCCATGCTCTGGACACTACGCTGACAGACACAGCAAACCTTCTTGCCACAGCTCGCATTGATGTGCCATCCTGGATAAGCTGCACTACCTGAGCCACTTGTGTGGGTTGTAGACTCCGTCTCATGCTACCACTAGAGTGAAAGCACCGCCAGCATTCAAAAGTGACCAAAACATCAGCCAGGAAGCATAGGAACTGAGAAGTGGTCTGTGATCACCACCTGCAGAACCACTCCTTTATTGGGGGTGTCTTGCTAATTGCCTATAATTTCCACCTGTTGTCTATCCCATTTGCACAACAGCATGTGAAATTGATTGTCACTCAGTGTTGCTTCCTAAGTGGACAGTTTGATTTCACAGAAGTGTGATTGACTTGGAGTTACATTGTGTTGTTTAAGTGTTCCCTTTATTTTTTTGAGCAGTGTATATATATATATATATATATATATATATATATATATTATATACACACATATATATATACATACATACATACACACACCTAAAGAATTATTAGGAACACCTGTTCTATTTCCCATTAATGCAATTATCTAGTCAACCAATCACATGGCAGTTGCTTCAATGCATTTAGGGGGGTGGTCCTGGTCAAGACAATCTCCTGAACTCCAAACTGAATGTCAGAATGGGAAAGAAAGGTGATTTAAGCAATTTTGAGCGTGGCATGGTTGTTGGTACCAGACGGGCCGATCTGAGTATTTCACAATCTGCTCAGTTACTGGGATTTTCACGCACAATCATTTCTAGGGTTTACAAAGAATGGTGTGAAAAGGGAAAAACATCCAGTATGCGGCAGTCCTGTGGGCAAAAATGCCTTGTGGATGCTAGAGGTCAGAGGAGAATGGGCCGACTGATTCAAGCTGATAGAAGAGCAACGTTGACTGAAATAACCACTCGTTACAACCGAGGTATGCAGCAAAGCATTTGTGAAGCCACAACACACACAACCTTGAGATGGATGGGCTACAACAGCAGAAGACCCCACCGGGTACCACTCATCTCCACTACAAATAGTAAAAGAGGCTACAATTTGCACGAGCTCACCAAAATTGGACTGTTGAAGACTGGAAAAATGTTGCCTGGTCTGATGAGTCTCGATTTCTGTTGAGACATTCAAATGGTAGAGTCCGAATTTGGCGTAAACAGAATGAGAACATGTATCCATCCTTTGATGGCTACTTCCAGCAGGATAATGCACCATGTCACAAAGCTCAAATCATTTCAAATTGGTTTCTTGAACATGACAATGAGTTCACTGTACTAAAATGGCCCCCACAGTCACCAGATCTCAACCCAATAGAGCATCTTTGGGATGTGGTCGAACGGGAGCTTCGGGCCCTGGATGTGCATCCCTCAAATCTCTATCAACTGCAAGATGCTATCCTATCAATATGGGCCAACATTTCTAAAGAATGCTATCAGCACCTTGTGGAATCAATGCCACGTAGAATTAAGGCAGTTCTGAAGGCAAAAGGGGGTCCAACACCGTATTAGTATGGTGTTCCTAATAATTCTTTAGGTGAGTGTATATATATATATATATATAAAAAGAAGGACGTATGTATGTATGTTCCGTGATCACTCAAATACGCAACCATCGATTTCAACGAAACTTGGTATACACATCCCTTGCTACCTGGAAAGAAATCTCGTGTGGGTCTCAGCTCTCTAGGAAGTGTCGTTACTGAAACATTCCCAAAAAATTACTTGCATTAGCCAATACAAGCCCCCAACTGCCAGTCACATGTCCCTTATCAGCCAATAGAAGCTCGCAGGTCCTTAGTCTCCACATACACACAGTTTTACTCCAGGTTTCCATAACAACCCAGCCATTTTTCTTCACTGCTGCAGGTCAGCTTTAGGCTAGGGCTACACGACGACATGTGTCTCACGACACATGGGGTACAACTACACTGCTACATGTGTCGCACGACAATTTTTCTAATGATAGCCTATAGTGTCGCACTGCGACATGTGACATACTGCGACGCGACAGTCGCAGAAAACTCCATCTTGGATGTATTTTTTTGCAACTGTCGAGTTGCAGTATGTCACATGTCGCAGTGCGACACTATAGGCTATCATTAGAAAAATTGTTCAGACAAAACGTTGTGCGACACATGTCACCCTAGCATTAAAGGGGCAGGGTGCTGTGGAGGTCACTGTTAAGGGGGTAGGGGCCACTATTAAAGGGGCAACTGCTGTGGAGGTCACTGTTAAGGCAGCGGGGTACTGTGAGGTCACTGTTAAGGCAGCGGGGTACTGTGAGGTCACTGTTAAGGCAGCGGGGTACTGTGAGGTCACTGTTAAGGCAGCGGGGTACTGTGAGGTCACTGTTAAGGCAGCGGGGTACTGTGAGGTCACTGTTAAGGCAGCGGGGTACTGTGAGGTCACTGTTAAGGCAGCGGGGTACTGTGAGGTCACTGTTAAGGCAGCGGGGTACTGTGAGGTCACTGTTAAGGCAGCGGGGTACTGTGAGGTCACTGTTAAGGCAGCGGGGTACTGTGAGGTCACTGTTAAGGCAGCGGGGTACTGTGAGGTCACTGTTAAGGCAGCGGGGTACTGTGAGGTCACTGTTAAAGGGGTTATCCCATCATAATGATCACTGTTAAATCTGTTAATGATTTGACAGTGATCATTTTTGTAAATATACTTTATTAACAAATTCCCACCGATTAGGATAAAATTCATCCCCACTTACCTTATTGTTGTGACTCGGTCTCCCCTGGTTACGACCACCGCTCTTCTGCAAAATCCCTATGGTCGCGCTTGCCCAGAAGACTCCTTCTTTTCTCCCGGCCGGGCCACTCGCTGTCCTGAACGCGCACGCTGCCACGCATGCGCGACGGTGACTTCTTCCCGGCCAGAATAGTACAGAGCTGCGAACGCGCACGCCGGCTCTGTACTATACTGGCCAGAAATAAGTCACATTGCGCATGCGCGGCAGCGTGCGCGTTCAGTCCAGCGCGCGGCCCGGCCGGGAGAAGACTTCAATCAAGATGAAGCCCGCCCCCAGCCAGAATCCAGGAAGTGAACGCGCGGTGGCAGCAGGTAAGTATAAAAACGCAAAGTGCGATAACCCCTTTAAGGCAGCGGGGTACTGTAAGGTCACTGTTAAGGCAGCGGGGTACTGTGAGGTCACTGTTAAGGCAGCGGGGTACTGTAAGGTCACTGTTAAGGCAGCGGGGTACTGTGAGGTCACTGTTAAGGCAGCGGGGTACTGTGAGGTCACTGTTAAGGCAGCGGGGTACTGTGAGGTCACTGTTAAGGCAGCGGGGTACTGTGAGGTCACTGTTAAGGCAGCGGGGTACTGTGAGGTCACTGTTAAGGCAGCGGGGTACTGTGAGGTCACTGTTAAGGCAGCGGGGTACTGTGAGGTCACTGTTAAGGCAGCGGGGTACTGTGAGGTCACTGTTAAGGCAGCGGGGTACTGTGAGGTCACTGTTAAGGCAGCGGGGTACTGTGAGGTCACTGTTAAGGCAGCGGGGTACTGTGAGGTCACTGTTAAGGCAGCGGGGTACTGTGAGGTCACTGTTAAGGCAGCGGGGTACTGTGAGGTCACTGTTAAGGCAGCGGGGTACTGTGAGGTCACTGTTAAGGCAGCGGGGTACTGTGAGGTCACTGTTAAGGCAGCGGGGTACTGTGAGGTCACTGTTAAGGCAGCGGGGTACTGTGAGGTCACTGTTAAGGCAGCGGGGTACTGTGAGGTCACTGTTAAGGCAGCGGGGTACTGTGAGGTCACTGTTAAGGCAGCGGGGTACTGTGAGGTCACTGTTAAGGCAGCGGGGTACTGTGAGGTCACTGTTAAGGCAGCGGGGTACTGTGAGGTCACTGTTAAGGCAGCGGGGTACTGTGAGGTCACTGTTAAGGCAGCGGGGTACTGTGAGGTCACTGTTAAGGCAGCGGGGTACTGTGAGGTCACTGTTAAGGCAGCGGGGTACTGTGAGGTCACTGTTAAGGCAGCGGGGTACTGTGAGGTCACTGTTAAGGCAGCGGGGTACTGTGAGGTCACTGTTAAGGCAGCGGGGTACTGTGAGGTCACTGTTAAGGCAGCGGGGTACTGTGAGGTCACTGTTAAGGCAGCGGGGTACTGTGAGGTCACTGTTAAGGCAGCGGGGTACTGTGAGGTCACTGTTAAGGCAGCGGGGTACTGTGAGGTCACTGTTAAGGCAGCGGGGTACTGTGAGGTCACTGTTAAGGCAGCGGGGTACTGTGAGGTCACTGTTAAGGCAGCGGGGTACTGTGAGGTCACTGTTAAGGCAGCGGGGTACTGTGAGGTCACTGTTAAGGCAGCGGGGTACTGTGAGGTCACTGTTAAGGCAGCGGGGTACTGTGAGGTCACTGTTAAGGCAGCGGGGTACTGTGAGGTCACTGTTAAGGCAGCGGGGTACTGTGAGGTCACTGTTAAGGCAGCGGGGTACTGTGAGGTCACTGTTAAGGCAGCGGGGTACTGTGAGGTCACTGTTAAGGCAGCGGGGTACTGTGAGGTCACTGTTAAGGCAGCGGGGTACTGTGAGGTCACTGTTAAGGCAGCGGGGTACTGTGAGGTCACTGTTAAGGCAGCGGGGTACTGTGAGGTCACTGTTAAGGCAGCGGGGTACTGTGAGGTCACTGTTAAGGCAGCGGGGTACTGTGAGGTCACTGTTAAGGCAGCGGGGTACTGTGAGGTCACTGTTAAGGCAGCGGGGTACTGTGAGGTCACTGTTAAGGCAGCGGGGTACTGTGAGGTCACTGTTAAGGCAGCGGGGTACTGTGAGGTCACTGTTAAGGCAGCGGGGTACTGTGAGGTCACTGTTAAGGCAGCGGGGTACTGTGAGGTCACTGTTAAGGCAGCGGGGTACTGTGAGGTCACTGTTAAGGCAGCGGGGTACTGTGAGGTCACTGTTAAGGCAGCGGGGTACTGTGAGGTCACTGTTAAGGCAGCGGGGTACTGTGAGGTCACTGTTAAGGCAGCGGGGTACTGTGAGGTCACTGTTAAGGCAGCGGGGTACTGTGAGGTCACTGTTAAGGCAGCGGGGTACTGTGAGGTCACTGTTAAGGCAGCGGGGTACTGTGAGGTCACTGTTAAGGCAGCGGGGTACTGTGAGGTCACTGTTAAGGCAGCGGGGTACTGTGAGGTCACTGTTAAGGCAGCGGGGTACTGTGAAACTAAAAGTTAAGGGGATGGGCTGCTGTAGAGGTCCCATTTTAAAGTGGCGGGGCACTGTGGGGGGATCAGTGTTATGGGGTGGGGGACTGTGGAGTTCACTGTTAAAGGGGCGGGGTGCTGTAGAGGTCACTGTTATGGGGGATACTGTCTATATCCTTTAGCGACACACAGACACATTAAATAGATGAAATATACCCGTGCGAAGCCGGGTCCTTCTGCTAGTTGTAAATAAAAGAACCCTTGCCCTGTGAAATCCTGATGCTGACATCAGGGGGGCTGCCTGGGTGAAATTATGGGTATGTCCGAGTTCAGCTCTGAACCCGGACAACCCCTTTAACGGAACAGAACTGCAAAAACCATTAGCGCTGATGCAAGTTCAGAAATCCGTGGAAGGTCGGGTTCACATTGGCATTTTTATTTCTGTTGTTCTGCCTCATTATAGGCTCTTTCACACCTGCGTTCTTGTCTTCCGGCATAGAGTTCCGTCGTCGGGGCTCTATGCCGGAAGAATCCTGATCAGGATTATCCCCATGCATTCTGAATGGAGAGAAATCCGTTCAGGATGCATCAGGATGTCTTCAGTTCCGGACCGGAACGTTTTTTGGCCGGAGAAAATACTGCAGCATGCTGCGCTTTTTGCTCCGGCCAAAAATCCTTAACACTTGCCGCAAGGCCGGATCCGGAATTAATGCCCATTAAAAGGCATTAATCCGGATCCGGCCTTAAGCTAAACGTCGTTTCGGCGCATTGCCGGATCCGACGTTTAGCTTTTTCTGAATGGTTACCATGGCTGCCAGGACGCTAAAGTCCTGGCAGCCATGGTAAAGTGTAGTGGGGAGCGGGGGAGCAGTATTCTTACCGTCCGTGTGGCTCCTGGGGCGCTCCAGAATGACGTCAGGGCGCCCCACGCGCATGGATGACGTGATCGCATGGAGCGCTCTGACGTCATTCTGGAGCGCCCCGGGAGCCGCACGCACTGTAAGTATACTGCTCCCCCGCTCCCCACTACTACTATGGCAGCCAGGACTTTAATAGCGTCCTGGGTGCCATAGTAACACTGAACGCATTTTGAAGACGGATCCGTCTTCAAATGCTTTCAGTTCACTTGCGTTTTTCCGGATGCGGCGTGTAATTCCGGCAAATGGAGTACACGCCGGATCCGGACAACGCAAGTGTGAAAGAGGCCTAAAAGAGCAGAACAATGAAAATAATGGAAGCGTTTCCATCAAATGACAGAACAAGGCACGGGCGTAGCTAAAGGCTCATGGGCCCTGGGGCGAGAGTTCATCTTGGGCCCCCCTTCCCTTATTGCTTTGTGGCCAGGGGCAGGGAAGCACATTGCAAAAATTTAAATGGCACCCCCTCCCCCATGCCACATTCTTGACCAAACCCCATCCCTCCAGCCAGAGTTGTAACTTGACCAGCATGGACTTTCTGTAATACCGGTGTATTCTTATGTGGCACAAGGGTCTTTGGGCCCCCTCAGGCTCCTGGGCCCGGTAGCGACTGCTACCCCCTATAGATACGCCCCCGGAACCAGGACTGGAAGACCTACCTAGGAGCCACTGGCTTCTGGACCAAGGAATTTTGGGGCTAAATAAATGACTTATATAATTAAAGCCTTACCGTGTGCAGTGCCCCATATCTCTCTATTTCTTCTGTTTCATACAGCTGATACTCAACTACGAATTTTAAAGAGATCGCACAGCATTGTTTAAGTGACGCTGATCCACGGGTCCGATTTTTGTGGATCCCACCTCTGTGACTCACTCCTACTTAGACAATGGGGTCACCGTGAACGGAGAGGTGCCAAACATAAATGGCTTTCTCTATTCACTTCTATGGGAGCTGTGAAAATGGCTGAGCTTAAATGGAATGAATGGAGAAAGCTGGGCATGTGCTGTCACCTCTCCACACTGCGCCACAGGTCCTGTTCTCTGCATAGGAGTGGATCCCAGGGGGTGCACCTGCCCCTACCAGACCTATCACTTCTCATTGTTTCCCATGGGGACACTCATTGACACAACTCAAGATCCAAAGATCTATGGGCAAAAGGCTGCAGGGAGCAGTGCTGTGAGCCCCGCACTCAGGCAGCTGGGGGGTCATCAGGGTGCCCCTAAGAACACCGCAAGTGCAGGCCCTGGCAGATCATTACCTCCTGGCCCTGGCAGATCATTACCCCAAGTGCAGGCCCTGGCAGATCATTACCTCCTGGCCCTGGCAGATCATTACCCCAAGTGCAGGCCCTGGCAGATCATTACCCCAAGTGCAGGCCCTGGCAGATCATTACCCCAAGTGCAGGCCCTGGCAGATCATTACCTCCTGGCAGATCATTACCCCCAAGTGCAGGCCCTGGCAGATCATTACCTCCTGGCCCTGGCAGATCATTACCCCAAGTGTAGGCCCTGGCAGATCATTACCTCCTGGCCCTGGCAGATCATTACCCCAAGTGCAGGCCCTGGCAGATCATTACCTCCTGGCCCTGGCAGATCATTACCCCAAGTGCAGGCCCTGGCAGATCATTACCCCAAGTGCAGGCCCTGGCAGATCATTACCCCAAGTGCAGGCCCTGGCAGATCATTACCCCAAGTGCAGGCCCTGGCAGATCATTACCTCCTGGCCCTGGCAGATCATTACCCCAAGTGCAGGCCCTGGCAGATCATTACCCCAAGTGCAGGCCCTGGCAGATCATTACCCCAAGTGCAGGCCCTGGCAGATCATTACCCCAAGTGCAGGCCCTGGCAGATCATTACCCCAAGTGCAGGCCCTGGCAGATCATTACCCCAAGTGCAGGCCCTGGCAGATCATTACCCCAAGTGCAGGCCCTGGCAGATCATTACCTCCTGGCCCTGGCAGATCATTACCCCAAGTGCAGGCCCTGGCAGATCATTACCCCAAGTGCAGGCCCTGGCAGATCATTACCCCAAGTGCAGGCCCTGGCAGATCATTACCCCAAGTGCAGGCCCTGGCAGATCATTACCCCAAGTGCAGGCCCTGGCAGATCATTACCTCCTGGCCCTGGCAGATCATTACCTCCTGGCCCTGGCAGATCATTACCCCCAAGTGCAGGCCCTGGCAGATCATTACCTCCTGGCCCTGGCAGATCATTACCCCCAAGTGCAGGCCCTGGCAGATCATTACCTCCTGGCCCTGGCAGATCATTACCCCAAGTGCAGGCCCTGGCAGATCATTACCCCAAGTGCAGGCCCTGGCAGATCATTACCTCCTGGCCCTGGCAGATCATTACCTCCTGGCCCTGGCAGATCATTACCCCAAGTGCAGGCCCTGGCAGATCATTACCTCCTGGCCCTGGCAGATCATTACCCCAAGTGCAGGCCCTGGCAGATAATTACCCCAAGTGCAGGCCCTGGCAGATAATTACCCCAAGTGCAGGCCCTGGCAGATCATTACCTCCTGGAGGGGGATCCATGCCGGGGGGTTCTCGTAGGGGGGCAAGAAGACTACAGGGTAGGGGTACTCCTCGTATGCTGTGCGCCCCTCCATCCCTGAAAGGGAAAGGACAGCTCTCACAATGACGAATAGAACAGCATTGACACATACATGACACATACATGACGGCGTACTCACCCGTTCTGGGGCAAAGCAATAACACCCGTAATCCAGAACGTTCAGCTCTCTTCCTGCTTCCGGTTGTCACACTGGCTCATCCTTGGGCGCTCCGGCATCTTTTCGGTTTCCGGAATCACCTTGCTGAAGGTTCCGCCTCCAGGATTCCGAGGCCTCAACGAGGCGTCACCAGTGCCGCTAGAGGGCGCGCTAACGGGCTGATGGACCTGTTCATGCTCAGTTATCCACTTGACCACTTGATGGCGCTACAACACGACATCAGATCGTTAGCAATAGGAATATTTCCAGTATCAGCAGACGTCAGATACACTGGTGCTCAGTGGTCAGCCTCCACACAATTAGGATACAGCCACACACACACAGCAGCAAATCCGCAGCGTACCTGGCCGAATCCTCAGCAGTAAAATCATGTGGGTTAGGGCTCATGCACACGACCGTATGTATTTTGAGGTCCACAAATCACGGATCCACCCTCCAAAAAAGCAGATGACATCCGTAATGCATCCGTTTTTTTATTTTTTTTTTACAGATCCATTGTAACAATGCCTGTACAAAACGGACAAGAATAGGACATGTTCTATTTTTCGGGGAACGGACATGCGGACATCCGAAAACGGAATGCATGCAGAGTCTTTTTTTTTTTGCAGACCCATTGAAGTGAATAAAACGGACCTGTAAAAAAAACGGAAATGGAAAGAAAATACGTTCGTGTGCATGAGCATTTAAACTGTGGATTTCTTTGTGAAAATGTAGCAGATCTGCCTCAGATTCACCCTCTGCAGATACACACAACATAAAGTGACATGCTGCAGATCTATCATCCTCAGTGCTGTTACTAGGTGGGCAGTGATGAGAACGGCCGCCATCTCTTACCAACCCTGAAGCCATCTAAAATAAAGAGGACCTGTCACCAAAAAATGCAGTGCAATCTGACAGCAGCATGTATAGAGCAGGAGGAACTGAGCAGATGATATATACAGTCCTGATCAAAAGTTTAAGACCACTTGAAAAATGGCAAAAAATCATATTTAGCATTGTTGGATCTTAACAAGGTTCCAAGTAGAGCTTCAACATGCAACAAGAAGAAATGGGAGTGAGACAAAACATTTTTTGAGCATTCAATAATAAACTGAAACAGGCTGTTTTTCAGCTGATCAAAAGTTTAGGACCACATGCCTTTAAAAGGCCAAATCTGTGCAAAGATGTGGATTCATTGTCATTTTCTGTCAGGTAGTCACACGTTGTGATGGCAAAGGCAAAAAAACTCTCCCTTTTTGAACGTGGTCGGGTTGTTGAACTGCATAAGCAGGGTCTCTCACAGAGGTGTGGTCCTAAACTTTTGATCAGCTGAAAAACAGCCTGTTTCAGTTTATTCGTTGTTTTCATTAAATTGAATGCTCAAAAAATGTTTTGTCTCACTCCCATTTCTTCTTGTTGCATGTTGAAGCTTTACTTGGAACCTTGTTAAGATCCAGCCATGCTAAATATGATTTTTTGCCATTTTTCAAGTGGTCTTAAACTTTTGATCAGGACTGTAGTAATACCTGTAATTTATACCTTTATATCTGCAGCCCTGTGAACAGCTATCTTTACAGGCGGAGGTGTTATCAGTGACTGACAGCTATCTGTACAGGCGGAGGTGTTATCAGTGACTGACAGCTATCTGTACAGGCGGAGGTGTTATCAGTGACTGACAGCTATCTGTACAGGCGGAGGTGTTATCAGTGACTGACAGCTATCTTTACAGGCGGAGGTGTTATCAGTGACTGACAGCTATCTGTACAGGTGGAGGTGTTATCAGTGACTGACAGCTATCTTTACAGGCGGAGGTGTTATCAGTGACTGACAGCTGTCTGTACAGGCGGAGGTGTTATCAGTGACTGACAGCTATCTGTACAGGCGGAGGTGTTATCAGTGACTGACAGCTATCTGTACAGGCGGAGGTGTTATCAGTGACTGACAGCTATCTTTACAGGCGGAGGTGTTATCAGTGACTGACAGCTATCTGTACAGGCGGAGGTGTTAACAGTGACTGACAGCTATGTTTACAGGCGGAGGTGTTATCAGTGACTGACAGCTGTCTTTACAGGCGGAGGTGTTATCAGTGACTGACAGCTGTCTGTACAGGCGGAGGTGTTATCAGTGACTGACAGCTATCTGTACAGGCGGAGGTGTTATCAGTGACTGACAGCTATCTGTACAGGCGGAGGTGTTATCAGTGACTGACAGCTATCTGTACAGGCGGAGGTGTTATCAGTGACTGACAGCTATCTTTACAGGCGGAGGTGTTATCAGTGACTGACAGTTGTCTGTACAGGTGGAGGTGTTATCAGTGACTGACAGCTATCTGTACAGGCGGAGGTGTTATCAGTGACTGACAGCTATCTGTACAGACGGAGGTGTTATCAGTGACTGACAGCTATCTGTACAGGCGGAGGTGTTATCAGTGACTGACAGCTATCTGTTCAGGCGGAGGTGTTATTAGTGACTGACAGCTATCTGTACAGGCGGAGGTGTTATCAGTGACTGACAGCTATCTGTACAGGCGGAGGTGTTATCAGTGACTGACAGCTATCTGTACAGGCGGAGGTGTTATCAGTGACTGACAGCTATCTGTACAGGCAAAGGTGTTATTAGTGACTGACAGCTATCTGTACAGGCGGAGGTGTTATCAGTGACTGACAGCTATCTGTACAGGCGGAGGTGTTATCAGTGACAGACAGCTATCTGTACAGGCGGAGGTGTTATCAGTGACTGACAGCTATCTGTACAGGCGGAGGTGTTATCAGTGACTGACAGCTATCTGTACAGGTGGAGGTGTTATCAGTGACTGACAGCTGTCTGTACAGGCGGAGGTGTTATCAGTGACTGACAGCTGTCTGTACAGGCGGAGGTGTTATCAGTGACTGACAGCTATCTGTACAGGCGGAGGTGTTATCAGTGACTGACAGCTATCTGTACAGGTGGAGGTGTTATCAGTGACTGACAGCTATCTGTACAGGCGGAGGTGTTATCAGTGACTGACAGCTATCTGTACAGGCGGAGGTGTTAACAGTGACTGACAGCTATGTTTACAGGCGGAGGTGTTATCAGTGACTGACAGCTATCTGTACAGGCGGAGGTGTTATCAGTGACTGACAGCTGTCTGTACAGGCGGAGGTGTTATCAGTGACTGACAGCTATCTGTACAGACGGAGGTGTTATCAGTGACTGACAGCTATCTGTACAGGCGGAGGTGTTATCAGTGACTGACAGCTATCTGTACAGGCGGAGGTGTTATCAGTGACAGACAGCTATCTGTACAGGTGGAGGTGTTATCAGTGACTGACAGCTATCTGTACAGGCGGAGGTGTTATCAGTGACTGACAGCTATCTGTACAGGCGGAGGTGTTATCAGTGACTGACAGCTATCTGTACAGGTGGAGGTGTTATCAGTGACTGACAGCTATCTGTACAGGTGGAGGTGTTATCAGTGACTGACAGCTATCTGTACAGGTGGAGGTGTTATCAGTGACTGACAGCTATCTGTACAGGCGGAGGTGTTATCAGTGACTGACAGCTATCTCTAGGCTGTTTTCACACAAGCAACTTCAACGCACATAGGGGTAAATTTATTAAAAATAAATCCGCCTATATTAGGCGTATTTCTGGCGAAGATTCATTTGCACCGCAATCTGCGACTTTTTCCCACACCAGGTCTAAAACAGTAGGCGTGGTGTGGGCAGGGAAGGGAACGGGCCGGGACGCCTATCTCATTTATCTTTTTCTAAACCTGTTTTAGTCGTAGAAAATGGTCTGTCAGACAGCTAGGAAGCTGGATTACATTTAGTAGCAGCAGTGGATCTGCCAAAGTTATGGAGAGGCCTGCTCCTCTACATTACTCCAGTGGATCCACCGCCAGCGCAAGACCTTATTAAGACCGGCCTCTAAAAGGCCGGTCTAATGCTGTTAGTATTATACAATACATCCCAGAACTGTAAGG
Source organism: Bufo bufo (assembly GCF_905171765.1). Classification (NCBI taxonomy): domain Eukaryota; kingdom Metazoa; phylum Chordata; class Amphibia; order Anura; family Bufonidae; genus Bufo; species Bufo bufo. Next base: position 91,677,208 of record NC_053396.1, read on the forward strand.
GCTACATAGCATCATAAATCAATATAATGCTATACGACCCCGGCAATGCTTCCACAGACACACTCTGCGATTTCAACGAGTTAAACTCAAATCACAAGTCCATGCTCAAATCTGTGAGAAGGTGGTAAGTGATGCATCCGTGAAGCTGTACGTGAAGGATCCGTATTGGGTTTGTGTGTCTGTTTTTTGCTGTCCGTGTTGCATCCGTGTTTCACTGACACTGAATAGCTGAAAAATAATTTTCAAAGCATCTCTTCTTAAAGGGGTTCTGCAGTTGGTTTAAATTGATGATCTATCCTCTGGATAGATCATCAGCATCTGATCGACGGGGGTACGACACCCGGGACCCCCGCCGATCAGCTGTTTGAGAAGGCAGAGGCGCTCCAGCAGCACCGTGACCTTCTCACTGTGAACATGCAGTGTCCCACTACGTGACCGTGGGCACCGCAAACTAGTTTTATTATGTTTTAATGTCATGTAATATGCCTGTATTTTGTATTTTATCTCATGCCATATTCTCATATTTCACTGTCATTTTTACCTGCAAGATCCTTTACATAGGCCTAGTTAGGATGCACTACACTTGTTTCTCCACAAGATGGGGCAGTGTCAGTATATATATATATACACTGCTCAAAAAAATAAAGGGAACACTTAAACAACACAATGTAACTCCAAGTCAATCACACTTCTGTGAAATCAAACTGTCCACTTAGGAAGCAACACTGAGTGACAATCAATTTCACATGCTGTTGTGCAAATGGGATAGACAACAGGTGGAAATTATAGGCAATTAGCAAGACACCCCCAATAAAGGAGTGGTTCTGCAGGTGGTTACCATAGACCACTTCTCAGTTCCTATGCTTCCTGGCTGATGTTTTGGTCACTTTTGAATGCTGGCGGTGCTTTCACTCTAGTGGTAGCATGAGACGGAGTCTACAACCCACACAAGTGGCTCAGGTAGTGCAGCTTATCCAGGATGGCACATCAATGCGAGCTGTGGCAAGAAGGTTTGCTGTGTCTGTCAGCGTAGTGTCCAGAGCATGGAGGCACTACCAGGAGACAGGCCAGTACATCAGGAGACGTGGAGGAGGCCGTAGGAGGGCAACAACCCAGCAGCAGGACCGCTACCGCCACCTTTGTGCAAGGAGGAACAGGAGGAGCACTGCCAGAGCCCTGCAAAATGACCTCCAGCAGGCCAGAAATGTGCATGTGTCTGCTCAAACGGTCAGAAACAGACTCCATGAGGGTGATATGAGGGCCCGACGTCCACAGGTGGGGGTTGTGCTTACAGCCCAACACCGTGCAGGACATTGTCACGGCTGAGGATGGGGAAAACCCTCAGCCGTGCGATGACGGAAGATGGTGGTGGACCCTCAGCCAGGAGCACAGAATTAGGGAGCAGGTCACCTCCTATCGCATCCCTAATCTGACCCTGACTCCTAGCTGCATGAGCCGACCTTGAAGGTAGGAGGGCTCATGCTCCGGAACCTTGGATCCCTTGTAACCCTCCGCAGATCCCTAAAGCTAGGAGCAGGGTAAGACGACCTGTTCCTCCTAGACACGGAGGAACAGGAGTCTCACAGGCCAGGCTACAATAAAGGGGAACATATATAACACATGGCAGTGGCAGGTAAATGCCATAAGCACAACACCCACCTGCCACAGACACAAAGCCTGGAACCCATGCGCAAGTGCTGCTGTCCTAACACAGAAACGGACACAACACACATCACACAGGAACCCAGGACCATAAGCTGCAAAAAGAAACATACAACAGACACATCTTCATCACACCAAACTAGATTTATGACCACAAGGGTGGCTCTCAGTGGCAGATGGTATAAACCAGGAGAGTGCCTCCAGCTTACAAACAAGGCTGGAGTACCTCTCAGCTTCAGGTCTCCACTGAGGCTAAATAGCCCATGTAGCCACACCCACACAGACACACCCAGTGCACACACACACACTAGGAAGGAAGTTAACCCTTCCAACACCAAGGGGAAAGTGTCCAAATGAACATCACACTGCAGCTGTTACCGCAGGCAACGACATGCGTGGCAACCATGTCCTAGGAGTCAGCCTTAGGGCCGGGACACTGCCACCACATGTACACCATACCAAACGTTGCCACGGGCAGCCACAGTGAAGGAAAGTGTCACAGTGCACACCTAACATACAAAGTGCATAACATACACACACACAACCAGGAGTTACCGCATGCACTTGACAGCAAGCTTCCCAGCAACAGCTCAGGCTGCTATACTGCCAAGTACAACCATGTTACCAGCGGCAACCACACATGAGGCAACATACCAGCAGCCCTCACCATGTGGTTGACAATAAAACCAAACCGCAGGCAACTGCATGCGGATCCTGAGTCACAACCATGACCATGGTCGTGACAGACGTTTGGCATTTGCCAGAGAACACCAAGATTGGCAAATTCGCCACTGGCGCCCTGTGCTCTTCACAGGTTCACACTGAGCACATGTGACAGACGTGACAGAGTCTGGAGACGCCGTGGAGAACGTTCTGCTGCCTGCAACATCCTCCAGCATGACCGGTTTGGCATTGGGTCAGTAATGGTGTGGGGTGGCATTTCTTTGGAGGGCCGCACAGCCCTCCATGTGCTCGCCAGAGGTAGCCTGACTGCCATTGGGTACCGAGATGAGATCCTCAGACCCCTTGTGAGACCATATGCTGGTGCGGTTGGCCCTGGGTTCCTCCTAATGCAAGACAATGCTAGACCTCATGTGGCTGGAGTGTGTCAGCAGTTCCTGCAAGACGAAGGCATTGATGCTATGGACTGGCCCGCCCGTTCCCCAGACCTGAATCCAATTGAGCACATCTGGGACATCATGTCTCGCTATATATATATACACTGCTCAAAAAAATTAAGGGAACACAAAAATAACACATCCTAGACCTGAATTAATTAAATATTCTTCTGAAATACTTTGTTCTTTACATAGTTGAATGTGCTGACAACAAAATCACACAAAAATAAAAAAATGGAAATCAAATTTTTTAACCCATGGAGGTCTGGATTTGGAGTCACATTCAAAATTAAAGTGGAAAAACACATTACAGGCTGATCCAACTTTAAAGTAATGTCCTTAAAACAAGTCAAAATGCCAAACGTCCTGCACGGTGTTGGGCTGTAAGCACAACCCCTACCTGTGGACGTCGGGCCCTCATATCACCCTCATGGAGTCTGTTTCTGACCGTTTGAGCAGACACATGCACATTTGTGGCCTGCTGGAGGTCATTTTGCAGGGCTCTGGCAGTGCTCCTCCTGTTCCTCCTTGCAGAAAGGCAGAGGTAGCGGTCCTGCTGCTGGGTCGTTGCCCTCCTACGGCCTCCTCCACGTCTCCTGATGTACTGGCCTGTCTCCTGGTAGCGCCTCCATGCTCTGGACACTACGCTGACAGACACAGCAAACCTTCTTGCCACAGCTCGCACTGATGTGCCATCCTGGATAAGCTGCACTACCTGAGCCACTTGTGTGGGTTGTAGACTCCGTCTCATGCTACCACTAGAGTGAAAGCACCGCCAGCATTCAAAAGTGACCAAAACATTAGCCAGGAAGCATAGGAACTGAGAAGTTGTCTGTGGTCACCACCTGCAGAACCACTCCTTTATTGGGGGTGTCTTGCTAATTGCCTATAATTTTCACCTGTTGTCTATCCCATTTGCACAACAGCATGTGAAATTGATTGTCACTCAGTGTTGCTTCTTAAGTGGACAGTTTGATTTCACAGAAGTGTGATTGACTTGGAGTTATATTGTGTTGTTTAAGTGTTCCCTTTATTTTTTTGAGAAGTGTATATATCATGAAGAAAATCTGGCAGCACTCCCTTCAAAACTGATATAGGGTGCCCGCGGTGGTCCCTCGATTCAGGACGAAACACAATGAGGAAATCCGCAGCAGTCCTTGAAAAATAAAATGTGCTCTTTATTCACACATATCAATGTTGACAACGTTTCGGTTCTCTCACAGAACGTCTCTCAAGTCAGGTGAAACATAAAGTGCAATAGTGCCAGTATAAATACATCATCAGGTTGTTACCAATTATTTTATCAACCAATACAAAAAAAGTGCACTCCCCTTTTATGGACATGTTACAATTCATTCCTTAACACCAAATGTTAACGTGAACACAGACATATCAAATGTCTTACATATATACTGTGTATTTATAACTCCAATATCAATCGTAATTTTCATGAATATAATTCATATATTAAAGTGCATATAATAAAGTGCCTAGTGCAATAAAAACTCCTTAACATCTAATACCTTGCTGGGGGTTTGTGGAGTAGAAGGAGATGGCGTCTTAGCTTCTGTAAATGCACGCCGTTCCTCCGCGTCTATTCCTCGTCAGTGCGCATGTGTCAGCCCATTACCCCTCCTGTTAGGCGGTACATAACCGCTATACGTCACTAGCGGCTGAGACCAGGCGTCATGACGTCTGGTATACTGAGTCGGCGCGCATCACGCGCATCACGTGCCAGCGTCATCACAGTCACCAGCGTCACTTCACCTGCTCTTTCCGCCATTTTACAATAGGGCAATCTTTTGGGCAATGACTATATCTAGCACCTTTCTGACTCCTACTATTTCCTGTTAACTTCAATTACCAACCCAGCATAGGTGAAAGCCTAATTCTGCTTGCAAATAATGCAACTAAAATAAAATCACGTTGTGACATAATTATTCTGCGTAACATTCCATTAAATCCACCCCATACAGCATACTGGATACATCGGAGCCTAGGCACTGTGAAGGGATAATAGCTAACCATCCCCCTGTTACCCTAAATTCGACATTTAACCCTTTGGGTTTCAAAGTGTCCAGACAAAAAATCCATCTGAGCTCAGTTTTTTTTTATATATATATATATATATATACAGTACAGACCAAAAGTTTGGACACACCTTCTCATTCAAAGAGTTTTCTTTATTTTCATGACTATGAAGGCATCAAAACTATGAATTAACACATGTGGAATTATATACAAAACAAACAAGTGTGAAACAACTGAAAATATGTCATATTCTAGGTTCTTCAAAGTAGCCACCTTTTGCTTTGATTACTGCTTTGCACACTCTTGGCATTCTCTTGATGAGCTTCAAGAGGTAGTCCCCTGAAATGGTCTTCCAACAGTCTTGAAGGAGTTCCCAGAGATGCTTAGCACTTGTTGGCCCTTTTGCCTTCACTCTGCGGTCCAGCTCACCCCAAACCATCTCGATTGGGTTCAGGTCCGGTGACTGTGGAGGCCAGGTCATCAGGCGCAGCACCTTATCACTCTCCTTCATGGTCAAATAGCCCTTACTTTCAACGTTTTCCCAATTTTTCGGCTGACTGACTGACCTTCATTTCATAAAGTAATGATGGCCACTCGTTTTTCTTTACTTAGCTGCTTTTTTCTTGCCATAATACAAATTCTAACAGTCTATTCAGTAGGACTATCAGCTGTGTATCCACCTGACTTCTCCTCAACGCAACTGATGGTCCCAACCCTATTTATAAGGCAAGAAATCCCACTTATTAAACCTGACAGGGCACACCTGTGAAGTGAAAACCATTTCAGGGGACTACCTCTTGAAGCTCATCAAGAGAATGCCAAGAGTGTGCAAAGCAGTAATCAAAGCAAAAGGTGGCTACTTTGAAGAACCTAGAATATGACATATTTTCAGTTGTTTCACACTTGTTTGTTATGTATATAATTCCACATGTGTTAATTCATAGATTTTGATGCCTTCAGTGTGAATCTACAATTTTCATAGTCATGAAAATAAAGAAAACTCTTTGAATGAGAAGGTGTGTCCAAACTTTTGGTCTGTACTGTATATACAGTGGGATGCGAAAATTTGGGCAACCTTGTTAATCGTCATGATTGTCCTGTATAAATCGTTGGTTGTTAGGATAAAAAATGTCAGTTAAATATATCATATAGGAGACACACACAGTGATATTTGAGAAGTGAAATGAAGTTTATTGGATTTACAGAAAGTGTGCTATAATTGTTTAAACAAAATTTGGCAGGTGCATAAATTTGGGCACTGTTGTCATTTTATTGATTCCAAAACCTTTAGAACTAATTATTGGAACTCAAATGGGCTTGGTAAGCTCAGTGACCCCTGACCTACATACACAGGTGAATCCAATTATGAGAAAGAATATTTAAGGGGGTCAATTGTAAGTTTCCCTCCTCTTTTAATTTTCTCTGAAGAGTAGCAACATGAGCGTCTCAAAACAACTCTCAAATGACCTGAAGACAAAGATTGTTCACCATCATGGTTTAGGGGAAGGATACAGAAAGCTGTCTCAGAGATTTCAGCTGTCTGTTTCCACAGTTAGGAACATATTGAGGAAATGGAAGACCACAGGCTCAGTTCAAGTTAAGGCTCAAAGTGGCAGACCAAGAAAAATCTCGGATAGACAGAAGCAACGAATGGTGAGAACAGTCAGAGTCAACCCACAGACCAGCACCAAAGACCTACAACATCATCTTGCTGCAGATGGAGTCACTGAGCATCGTTCAACCATTCGGCGCACTTTACACAAGGAGATGCTGTATGCGAGAGTGATGCAGAGGAAGCCTTTTCTCCGCCCACAGCACAAAAAGTGCCGCTTGAGGTGGGCTAAAGCACATCTGGACAAGCCAGCTTCATTTTGGAATAAGGTGCTGTGGACTGATGAAACTAAAATTTGAGTTATTTGGCCATAACAAGGGGCGTTATGCATGGAGGAAAAAGAACACAGCATTCCAAGAAAAACACCTGCTGCCTACAGTAAAATATGGTGGTGGTTCCATCATGCTGTGGGGCTGTGGGGCCAGTGCAGGGACTGGGAATCTTGTCAAAGTTGAGGGACGCATGGATTCCACTCAGTATCAGCAGATTCTGGAGACCAATGTCCAGGAATCAGTGACAAAGCTGAAGCTGCACCGGGGCTGGATCTTTCAACAAGACAACGACCCTAAACACTGCTCAAAATCCACTAAGCCATTTTATGCAGAGGAACAAGTACAACGTTCTGGAATGGCCATCTCAGTCCCCAGACCTGAATATAATTGAAAATCTGTGGTGTGACTTAAAGAGAGCTGTCCATGCTCGGAAGCCATCAAACCTGAATGAACTAAAGATGTTTTGTAAAGAGGAATGGTGCAAAATACCTTCAACCAGAATCCAGACTCTCATTGGAACCTACAGAAAGCGTTTAGAGGCTGAAAAAGGAGGATCTACTAAATATTGATTTCATTTCTTTTTTGTTGTGCCCAAATTTATGCACCTGCCTAATTTTGTTTAAACAATTATAGCACACTTTCTGCAAATCCAATAAACTTCATTTCACTTCTCAAATATCACTCTGTGTGTCTCCTATATGATATATTTAACTGACATTTTTTATCGTAACAACCAACGATTTATACAGGAACAAGGTTGCCCAAACTTTCGCATCCCACTGTATATATAAAGTCAGGTCCAAAAATATTGGGTCATGGACACAATTCTAACATTTTTGGCTCTATACACCACCACAATGGATTTAAAATGAAACGAACAAGATGTGCTTTAACTGCAGACTGTCAGCTTTAATTTGAGGGTATTTACATCCAAATCAGGTGAACAGTGTAGGAATTACAACAGTTTGCATATGTGCCTCCCACTTGTTAAGGGACCAAAAGTAATGGGACATAATAATAATCATATATCAAACTTTCACTTTTTAATACTTGGTTGCAAATCCTTTGCAGTCAATTACAGCCTGAAGTCTGGAACGCATAGACATCACCAGACGCTGGGTTTCATCCCTGGTGATGCTCTGTTAGGCTTTTTTAGATGTCGTTTGGCAAACTCTAATTTGGCCTTCCTGTTTTTGAGGCTTACCAATGGTTTACATCTTGTGGTGAACCCTCTGTATTCACTCTGGTGAAGTCTTCTCTTGATTGTTGACTTTGACACACATACACCTACCTCCTGGAGAGTGTTCTTGATCTGGCCAACTGTTGTGAAGGGTGTTTTCTTCACCAGGGAAAGAATTCTTCAGTCATCCACCACAGTTGTTTTCCGTGGTCTTCCGTGTCTTTTGGTGTTGCTGAGCTCACCGGTGCGTTCCTTTTTTTTAAGGATGTTCCAAACAGTTGTTTTGGCCATGCCTAATGTTTTTGCTATCTCTCTGATGGGTTTGTTGTGTTTTTTCAGCCTAATGATGGCTTGCTTTACTGATAGTGACAGCTCTTTGGATCCCATCTTGAGAGTTGACAGCAACAGATTCAAAATGCAAATAGCACACTTGAAATGAACTCTGGAGCTTTTATCTGCTCATTGTAATTGGGATAATGATGGAATAACACACACCTGGCCATGGAACAGCTGAGAAGCCAATTGTCCCATTACTTTTGGTCCCTTAACAAGTGGGAGGCACATATGCAAACTGTTGTAATTCCTACACCATTCTCCTGATTTGGATGTAAATACCCTCAAATTAAAGCTGACAGTCTGCAGTTAAAGCACATCTTGTTCGTTTCATTTCAAATCCATTGTGGTGGTGTATAGAGCCAAAAATGTTCGAATTGTGTCAACGTCCCAATATTTATGGACCTGACTGTATATAGAGAGAGAGAGAGAAAATACAAAAAAGCCAGCAGCACTCCAGTAATATCAAGGAACAAGTGTGGTTTATTCACCCAGTGTCAAGTAGCGACGTTACAACCGCTTGTTGCGGTCTTTCTAAAACTATATATATATATAGCTTAGCTCAGACCTAGTTAGGCAGTTCAGTTCAGAGTTCATTCTAGAGCAGACCAGTTGAGTGCAGAGTAGAGCTGAGAGCAGTCCAGTTCACTCATGAGCTTAGTCAGAAAGCAGCAGAAATGTAGCTATATAGCTAGAGGGAGGTTTATTCACAGCCTCTCTGCTCTGTCCCTGTTGGCTTCATAGTCCAGGGTTTTAAGCCTGTAACTATTCTACCTAGAGGTGAGCAATCCACTCCTATAGATCGCTCCTCGGGGTGACCAGTGTCCAAGCTGCAGTCAGCCAAGTATCCAGGGGATTACTAAAATGTATTCAGGACAAAGGATCAACAAGACAGCCATTACTTGAAGGCTTACTAGGCACGTTTTGTACCAGGTGTAGGAGACAGCGTTAGGCATCCGCACCGCCAGTTTAAACCCTGAGGACAGTTTAGGCCAACTGTCAGAACAACACTGAAATAGAGGTTTAACCTCATAAGGACACAGGGCGTACCAGTACGACCTGTGTATTTCCGGTCACCGCCGCGCGGCGGGCGGTGTTCGGAACAAGGTGCCTGCTCAAATCATTGAGCAGGCACCTTGGGTCAATGCGCGGGGGTTCCCGTGACCCCCCCCCCCCCCGTGTCGGCGATCGCCGCAAACCGCAGGTCAATTCAGACCTGCGGTTTGCGGCTTTTACATGTTGCGGGCGGCGATGCCATCGGGTCCCCATGCGACTGTAGGGGAACCCGATGGCATGGAAGGCAGCGCAATGCCTTCCTTAGGCATCGGCGCTGCCTTCCGGTGACGAGCCTGTGTGATCCAACCCCCTGGATCTCACAGGCAGGAAGCTGTATGAGTAATACACACTTTATTACTCATACAGCCAATGCATTCCAATACAGAAATGCCCATGACGATACCAGGCAATATATTTTTACTCTTCATGAATCCATTTCTGCCCAAACGGCGGTACTCAGGGGCATGGGACGGAATTTAGAGGACTTGGATAACCGAGGGCGCCGGAATAACATCCGAGTACGGGGTCTTCCGGAGGCTACCGGTGACGAAGATCTCTTTGCTACGCTGGAAGCCATTTTTACCATGATCCTGGGGCAACCATCCTCGCACAAGATCAAGTTGGACAGGGCTCATAGAGCACTCAAGCCTAAGGGATCTGCTACACGTCCTAGGGACGTAATTTGTTGTGTCCACAATTTTGCCCTTAAAGAATCCATCATGGCTAAGGCGAGATCTCTACGCAACTTTGACTTTGATGGCGCTCCAGTTCAATTGTTTCCTGACCTATCCTGGTTCACACTCCAGAAAAGGAGACATCTCCAGCCTCTCCTCACATTACTCAGGGACCGCCAGATCGCCAGATTCCCTTTTGCCCTGACGGTCCGTCATCAAGAAAGAACAGAGACTCTCCGTTCCTTTTTGGATCTTCGCCCTTTCTGCGAATCACTTGGAATTCCTATCCCTGACATGTCGGACTGGGAATTTGAGTCTCCAGCGCTTCCGCCGCCCCGCATTTGGTCTCCTGTAACCAGGAAAAGAAGGCCTGGTCCAAGGGCGTCCTCTTCCCCGCGGTCTCCACCGTTATCAGGACATCGACCATCTGCTTGACCGCCAACGGCTGGGTAGACTTGGTTGTCCAGAACTTGCCCTTAACCCTTTTCACCCTCAGGATTGATGGTCCCTGAAGGGTCCCCATATTGATCAATTATCTCCTCTGTTAAGCCAGTTATTGTTTTCTTGTTGCTACATCACGGTGCAGGCTGTCTGAAGGCTCCACGTAGTTTTAACTTGTTTTCGTTTCTCTCAGATAACTGTAGTTGGCTCCTTGGCCAGCCTTAATTTGTTGGTCTTCGACATTTACATTCCCAAAGGGGCTTCTTATTTGCCCCTAGCAGGGATTACATCCCTGGGAATAGCTGTTTACTGCTATCGGTTTGTCTGTCTTTGTGTTGTCCCGTCCTGTCTTTTCCCCCTCCCCCTGTGTTCTCTCTCCTGTTGTAGGTGCCTGAACTTCCTTGCCTGCAGAGATTGTGTACCTCAGTTCTGCCTTTGATCCGTTGCCCGACCAGGGCGAACCTACTGACATATACGGACTCCCTCGGTGAGCAATACCCTGCATACATTGTGTACCATCACATACTCACATGATGCGGTGCATAACCTTAACTCCAACGCCAAGAGGAAACTCTTGCTTTTGGAATTGAAATCCCTTACAGGAAACACACTTTGATGGCAGCTCCTCTTTCCGTTTCATCTCTCACCTGTATCCTACCGCCTATTCGGCTACTCATAGCCGTCGGAGGGCGGGTGTTGCCATCTTGGTGTCTGCACAGTGTCCCCTCAGGATTGAATCTTCAATTATAGATCCACAGGGCCGTTCTATCATTCTCCGTGGCCGTTTGGCGGATAGACCCATCACCTTATGTAACATTTATGCACCAAACACGTCCCAGATACGTTTTCTCGGCGGAATCTTCCGCAAGGTGTTTGCTGAGGAAGCAGACTCCTCAGAGCCCCTAGTCCTCCTGGGTGGGGATTTTAATGCAGTGTTCTCTGAATCAATGGATCGCCTGGCACTCCCAGGTAGACGAATGCACTCGACGCAGCAGCTCTTAGGCCTCATGCACACGACTGTTGTTGTGTTCCGTTCCGCAAAATGGGTTTCCATTGTTCCGTGATCCATTTCCGTTTTTGTTTCCATGTGTCTTCCTTTATTTTGGAGGACCACCAAACATAAATCTTGTGTGCCTCTGTGTTTTTTAGCGGTCCCATTGACCGTTTTCCGCGGACAAGAATAGGACAGGTTATATTTTTTTGACGGACTGGAACCACATTAAGCAGAAATAAGTGATTAAATAAATAATAAACTGAGTGAATAGCAAAATTGGATGAATATATAAATATAAAATGCAACAGCAACAATGGAACTATTCATTACAATGATCACTGTGTTTGGCTAATGTAATTTACATTTGTGTTTATGACAATAATAAAAAATAAAATAAAAATTAGGCCCAACTGTTACCAACCCATGTAACCAAACTCACTTTTAGGGTGTTGACTGGAAAAGACGATATGGGTGGGAAGTCCATGATTTGAAGTTCGTGGACATGGCCATTCATGACAACAGCTGGTAGGAAGACACGACGAGATTTGGTGGGAACACAAGTCTCGCTGAATTCATTGTACATAAACTGACGCACAATTGCACTTTTCCCCACTCCTTGGGCCCCAAGTACCGCAATCTTGGAGGTCGTCACCATGCCTCCCTGGGCCAGTGGTGGGTAGTTCCCTCACACGGTCCGTGGTGTTGGCAAGGTGGTTGCACGGCGGCACATTCCAGAGGCTTAATAAAAAGTATATATTATGTAATGATAAAGACGGGGCATTTAAGGGCATTTAAGATACACTCTGGTGTTCCAATGTTCCAAATCAATGTACCCCCCCCCCCCCCCAGGGGTTAATATACATGCGTGGCTGAGAGACTAGACGCTGACACATAGATGGTCAATGCAATCTCTAACTTTTATTACATGGGGTAAGCGTATATACATCTTCAGAAGAGGGCAGTCCTCACTGAGGCTTAAACATTTTTTTATTGGTCAAAAAGGAAGAAGAGATAAGAGAGAGAAGATAATACACCTGCATCTGCGCACTGGGCCCTACTTTGGAATGTGAACTAATGTAAACATCTGGTTACCATCGCCATTTTTTTTAATGGCTTCTATTCTAACAATAATACTGCATACATCATATGTGACACTTCAAAGAGGTGCTTCTCTATAGGCAGTGAATAATATATACATATCATCAAGCCATATGATTGGCTTACGCATTCCACCACACTCTATGGGACACCTGTAGAAAGATGAGAAATCAGACACTTCTCACAGCACAGCTCTTTGCCCCCCTCTCTTCTACAGTCTTGAAACAAAGAGAGGGGTCGGAGGAAGGCACTTGGAAAAGAAAAAGTTAACTCATTACAGTCCTAGAGATACAAAATATAGAATAAAATTCACACATCTTTAACATAGTATGAGACTGGCACTCCCTCGCATGGAAATAGAGCAATAGTAATAGTGTTGTTACACAATATTTAATTGTCAAAATATATTAAAATACAACATTACAGTACAATATTAAAATAACAATCGCTGCAGCGGAGACAATATCAGTCCCTTAAAATACCTAAAATCTAAAACTTCAATAAAAACTCAAAAAAAGTCCAAGAAGAAGGGGACCATACGTCCTGAATGTGCAAAAATATCGCAAGCCAAAAGTGTCAGTCTATTCCTTATAATAGTATTGGCATTCCTTTCTTATATGCAATATAACATGCAAAATCCATGCAAGGCACCTTTTCAAATATTCTGAATTGTCCGATATAAATATTCGATAAAGTATCCAATCAGACACCAAGTTTTTACTCACAGGTGAATGTCGATTATCCTGCAGTCCCAATATTCAATCCTTTTGATTTTTACTCACAGTATTTATTCACGTGGTTCTCAGTGATTGGCGTCCCACCTGGTTCGTTCGTCTCTGGTCTCTCTCGATCGTTATCCACAAATCTCAGATCCGGTTATACGATCAGGGTGTAATATCGCGAGAGGTGAACCTATACTTGTACTGACCAGTTTGAATGGCTGAAATTCCGGGTCTTTATCTTTGGAGCGCTCCAATTTCTTTGTGTATCTCCGGATATTAGTAGACGAACTTCCAGTAGGGGTCTCTTGTTGGGGATGTCTTTGAAAAGCACCAAACGCGTTTCGGGGATCTCCTTTCCCCTTCCTCAGTGGTGACATCCCAACTTACTGTGATTCCTTTTATATCCCTTTTAAGATGCATGTAAGATCAGATCTGGAGTAAGGGATATGCTCTGGAACACCAAAATCTGGTCTGGAACCAAAAAACGCATATGGGGTTTCCATGTGTTTTTTTGGGGATGATGCGTTTTTTGCAGTATATTGTGCCCCATGGTCTAATTAGTCTAGTCTATAAAGGAAATAGTCCAGAAAGGTTGCTAAATGGTCAATTGATAACAAAATATATCAATATGCGGATATCCTGTAACAACAATCAATTCTAAGTGCTATACTGTGGATATTAATTTCCTAAATAACATTACATAAGTGTGAAGCATACAAGTAAAATAAATATAATATTACATATAGTATACTAATAAATAAGGTGACCGTGCATCTATTCAAATGTTGAATGGTGGATAAGATACATGTAAGATCAGATCTGGAGTGAGGGATCTGCTCTAGAACACCAAAATCTGGTCTGGAACCAAAAAACGCATATGCGGTTTCCATGGGTTTTTTTGGGGGGACAATGCGTTTTTTATGGTATAATGTGTCCCATGGTCTAATTGATCTAGTCTATGAAAGAAACAGTCCAGAAAGGTTGCTAAATGGTCAATCCATAACAAAATATATCAATGTGCAGATATCCTGTAACAAAAATCTATTCTAAGTGCTATATTGTGGATATTAACTTCATAAATAACATTACATAAATATGAAACATACAAGTGAAATAAATATAATATTACATATATTATCCTGATAGATAAAGTGACGGTGCATCTGTTCAAGTGTTAAATGGTGGGTAGGGTACATATTCCAGAGGCTGCTGGCTCAGCCACCTTCAGGAAGCATCTCCTTGGAGAAAAGGAGGCTGTAGAAGCAATTAGAAGCAAACTCATCATCATGCTGAATTGAAGACATTACACGCACTAATCAAAACCATAAAATAAAGAATGTGGATATATTGTAGTTATGTGTACAGTCCCATATAATAGAATGCACCTTGTGTACATTTCTAAATATGAGTTTTATTTTTGCATTTCAGAGCTTATATTCCTACAATAAATTCTTTAATTGTAAAGGGTTAGATATTCTTTACTGGGGCTTTTCTTCTAAGGGTACTTTCACACTTGCGGCAGAGGACTAGGGCAGGCAGTTCCGTCGCCGGAACTGCCTGCCGGATCCGTCAAAATGTATGCAAACTGATGGCATTTGTCAGACGGATCAGGATCCTGATCCGTATGACAAATGCATTGAAATGCCAGATCCGTCTCTCCGGTGTCATCCGGAAAAACGGATCCGGCATTTATTTTTTTTTCACATTTTTTGTGGTCTGAGCATGCGCAGACCGCAATGCCAGATCCGTTTTGCCGGAACACTCAGGGCCGGATCCGGCATTAATGCATTTCAATGGGAAAGTGTTCCGTATGCTGCAGTATTATCTCTGTCCTAAAAAGTAAAAAAGACTGAACTGAAGACATCCTGATGCATCCTGAACGGATCGCTCTCCATTCAGAATGCATTAGGATATACCTGATCAGTTCTTTTCCGGTATTGAGCCCCTAGGACGGAACTCAATGCCGGAAAAGAATAACGTTAGTGTGAAAGTACTTTAATGCTAAAAGTAAAAGTAAAAAAAAAACTGTAATCAATAAAGTCTTTTTCTTATACACTGCTCAAAAAAATAAAGGGAACACTTAAACAACACAATGTAACTCCAAGTAAATCACACTTCTGTGAAATCAAACTGTCCACTTAGGAAGCAACACTGAGTGACAATCAATTTCACATGCTGTTGTGCAAATGGGATAGACAACAGGTGGAAATTATAGGCAATTAGCAAGACACCCCCAATAAAGGAGTGGTTCTGCAGGTGGTGACCAAGGCCACTTCTCAGTTCCTATGCTTCCTGGCTGATGTTTTGGTCACTTTTGAATGCTGGCGGTGCTTTCACTCTAGTGGTAGCATGAGACGGAGTCTACAACTCACACAAGTGGCTCAGGTAGTGCAGCTTATCCAGGATGGCACATCAATGCGAGCTGTGGCAAGAAGGTTTGCTGTGTCTGTCAGCGTAGTGTCCAGAGCATGGAGGCGCTACCAGGAGACAGGCCAGTACATCAGGAGACGTGGAGGAGGCCGTAGGAGGGCAACAACCCAGCAGCAGGACCGCTACCTCTGCCTTTGTGCAAGGAGGAACAGGAGGAGCACTGCCAGAGCCCTGCAAAATGACCTCCAGCAGGCCAGAAATGTGCATGTGTCTGCTCAAACGGTCAGAAACAGACTCCATGAGGGTGATATGAGGGCCCGACGTCCACAGGTGGGGGTTGTGCTTACAGCCCAACACCATGCAGGACGTTTGGCATTTGCCAGAGAACACCAAGATTGGCAAATTCGCCACTGGCGCCCTGTGCTCTTCACAGATGAAAGCAGGTTCACACTGAGCACATGTGACAGAGGTGACAGAGTCTGGAGACGCCGTGGAGAACGTTCTGCTGCCTGCAACATCCTCCAGCATGACCGGTTTGGCATTGGGTCAGTAATGGTGTGGGGTGGCATTTCTTTGGAGGGCCGCACAGCCCTCCATGTGCTCGCCAGAGGTAGCCTGACTGCCATTAGGTACCGAGATGAGATCCTCAGACCCCTTGTGAGACCATATGCTGGTGCGGTTGGCCCTGGGTTCCTCCTAATGCAAGACAATGCTAGACTTGCTAGACATCATGTGGCTGGAGTGTGTCAGCAGTTCCTGCAAGACGAAGGCATTGATGCTATGGACTGGCCCGCCTGTTCCCCAGACCTGAATCCAATTGAGCACATCTGGGACATCATGTCTCGCTCTATCCACCAACGTGACGTTGCACCACAGACTGTCCAGGAGTTGGCAGATGCTTTAGTCCAGGTCTGGGAGGAGATTCCTCAGGAGACCGTCCGCCACCTCATCAGGAGCATGCACAGGCGTTGTAGGGAGGTCATACAGGCACGTGGAGGCCACACACACTACTGAGCCTCATTTTGACTTGTTTTAAGGACATTACATCAAAGTTGGATCAGCCTGTAGTGTGTTTTTCCACTTTAATTTTGAGTGTGACTCCAAATCCAGACCTCCATGGGTTGAAAAATTTGATTTCCATTTTTTAATTTTTGTGTAATTTTGTTGTCAGCATATTCAACTATGTAAAGAACAAAGTATTTCAGAAGAATATTTAATTAATTCAGATCTAGCATATTTTTTTGAGCAGTGTATTTTACATTTTGTATATCTATGTTCTTTTCCCCACTGGTATCAGCACTCCTCCCCATTCGGCCCAGGTGCTTTTAATTAGCAGGAGTCTGCATAAGGGTATAAATTCCTACCTCTCAGTTGGAGTTCCTGAGAGTGTGTGTTATTAGCCAGAGATTTTCGAAAACTAGTGCGGAAATACTCCCTGTATGACCTATGGCGTCTCACTTATCCCACTGATAGGTCCTTCTCCTTTTACTCTGCCCTCCATTGCTCACACACCCGTATTGATTACCTCTTTGGTACCATTTCGACCCTCAGATTATTGGAGGGAGCGGACATGGGCCGAATCACCTGGTCAGACCATGCTCCTGTACTCGTTGACATTAGTAGTGATTCGGGCCATCTTCGCCATTGCCACTGGAGACTTAATGACTCCCTCCTGAAACAACCTACCATTAGGGAGGAACTCCGCGAACATCTGAAAACGTATTTTGACCTAAATGAGTGATCAGTAGGGGATGTCCGTCCTTTGTGGGAAGCACATAAAGCGGTCATGAGGGGTCATTGTATAAGCTCAAAATTAAAGAAGGACTCGACTGCCTTAGTCAAGACCCTTACGTCATAACTAGAAGACAAGATGGCTGCTCATCCCTCACGCTGCACACTGAGACGAATCGTAGATACTAGGGCCCAATTGAAGAGTCTAGCTTTAGGTCGTGTCAGCAAGTTATTACTTTACACACGACTGTGTTATTATGCTTGGGGGAACAAGCCCCACACTTTGCTGGCCAGACAACTCAGGAATCATAGCTCCCAAACGGGTCCGAGTGCTATTAGGGGGCTGACGGAACAATCCACTATGACCCCCGGGTGATAGCGGAGAGGTTCTCGGCCTATTACTCTTCCCTGTATAACTTACCCTCCGACCTTCCCACAGATGAGAGACTGAGAGATAGTACACTCCAGTCTTATTTGGCATCCTGTCACCTTCCTACTCTATCGACTTCCGACCTTGCCGCCCTTAATAGTCCGATTACGTCGGAGGAGATGGGGAGGTGGTGGATCATCTACCTGAGGGTAAATCCCCAGGGCCTGATGGCTTTTCGTACAAATATTATAAGTTCTTTAAGACTGAACTAATTCCCCACTTAGTAACCCTATTCAATCATTTTCTAGCTGGTAACGCGGTACCTCCCCCAATGTCTCACTCGTATCTCACGATGATTCCGAAACCTGGGAAAGATCCGCACGAATGCCCTAACTATAGGCCCATTGCCCTACCTAACTCAGATCTTAAGATTTTCACCAAAACCCTAGCTACCCGACTAAACGTCTTCCTACCCTCCCTGATTCATAAAGACCAAGTGGGATTTGTCCCGGGCCGTCAGGGGGCCGACAACACACGAAGAAATATTAACTTGATAGATGTCTTATCTCGCTCCGGTGAGGAGGCATTACTTCTTAGTTTAGATGCAGAAAAGGCATTCGACCGTTTAGGTTGGCCTTTCCTCTTTGCTACCCTACAGGCTTACGGCCTTTCTGGTCCCTTTGTTAGAGCCATTCATAGTCTATACTCCTCCCCCACAGCGACGATCAGATTACCTCATGCTCAATCTCGACCCATAAGCATTGCTAATGGAACGAGACAGGGTTGCCCCCTATCTCCCCTACTCTTTGCCATGTGTATCGAACCCCTGTCGGCCAAGATCAGGGCCTGCCCGGACATCAGAGGTGTTATGGTCAAGGACAGGGAGTTTAAGCTATCGCTATATGCTGACAATATCCTCCTTACCCTTACCAGGCTTCACATTTACCTACCTAACCTCCACTCCATCCTACGGGAGTTTGGTCGCCTCTCGGGGTATAAGGTCAACACCCATAAAACTGAGGCCCTCCCTCTTAATATTTCTCAGACGGCCCTGGGCTCTCTCAGGGTTAACTTTCCTTTCCATTGGAAGACGGACTCACTGCGATATTTGGGTGTTGACCTCACTCCCCGATATGGAGAGCTTTACAAAGCTAATTTCCCACGTATATATGCTGAGATTAGGGGTCTTCTAGAGAGGTGGCATCCTCTCCCACTCTCTCTCATGGGGCGTATTGCTGCGACTAAAATGACGATCTTGCCCAAGCTGTTGTACCTTTTTGAGACCTTACCGATTAAAGTCCCCCTTAAGGATCTGAGATCCACTCAATCTCACCTCCTTAGATTCATATGGGCGGGAAGGCGGCACAGAATCCCACGGTCGGTCCTCCTATCTAGTAGGCACCAGGGCGGTCTAGGGGTCCCGGATCTGTCCAAATATTACTGGGCGGCCCAGCTGCGTTCTGTCACAGCCTGTGCTTCCTTGCACCCATATTCTGTCTGGATGCAGATAGAAAGACTTTTGCTGGCTCCTGTACATCCTAACTCCATGCTATGGTCTGGACCGGTTGGGACTCTGCCAGCCAAGGATCTCCTAGGGCCCATGGCTTGTACCAGACGCATCTGGCAGCAGTGCAGTAGCAGATTCCCTCTGGAGTCCATTCACTCCGCCATGACCTCCTTCTTATATCACCCCACGCTCCCTGCTAGTCTTATAACGTCCACAACGAGGCCATGGTTTCAGCGGGGGGGTGTTTCGGTTTGCTGATATTGTGGACCCCTTCGCTAGGGAATTACTGTTATGTAGCTGACTGACATTAGCGATGCGCTAATGTCAGCACTACATATCAGTGTGTTTTTTACATTTGTCCCTGCAGCCGTTCTGCTAAAATACACACTTTTACAATATGCTAATGAGCCTCTAGGTGCTATGTGGGCGTAGATTCAGCACCTAGAGGCTCGGTCTACTCACCCTTTATCCCGCCCAGGTCCACCGTTCAGGCCGCCCCGCTCCTCTTAATTGATGTCCAAGTTCCATGCATCGTTGAGGAAATCCCGTGCCTGCGCTGTTCACTTCTGTATTCGGCGCAGGCGCAGTGAGTGAAGGCCGCGCTCCTGGTACCGGCTTCCTCACTGCGTCTGCGTCGACTACGTCACAGTGAGGAAGGCGGCACCAGGAGCGCGGCCTTCACTCATTGTGCCTGTGCCGAATACAGAAGTGAACGGCGCAGGCGAGGGATTTCCTCAACGATGCATGGAACTTGAACTTTTGCCACCTGCTGTTCAAATTTTTTTTTGCGCAGATTTTACCTCCTTTTTACAGATTTTATTAAGACCTTTGTAAACTTCAAAGACTACATCTGACCCCACAGATTAGTATTTTTAAAATGCCCTTTTTTGTCATTTATTGCCATTGGCTCCTAACCTGAAAAATTTAGGAGCCAAATGAAATTTTTAGTCGCCAAATTTAAAATACATATAATTACGTTATAATAATAAAAAATAAAAAAAGACGTGTCTTACCTAGGGTTGTCACGATACCAAAATTTTGATTCGATTTCGATACCATAAAAAAGTATTGCGATACTCTATACCACGGGAAAAAAATAAAACACCAAAAAAGCCGCGTGCATTCCGCATTTTATAGAAGGTCTGGACCATAATAGAACAGTTCAATCCTAATTTTTGTCGGGACAAGGTAACCAAAAAATGGCAAATTGCACGTTTTATTTTTTTTTCTGTTACGGCGTTCACCGCATAGGAGATATTTTTAAATATTTTAATAGTTCGCACTTTTTAGGGCGTGGCGATATGTCATATGTTTTTTTTATTATTGTTTATATATTTTATATGTAAAATTGGGAAAGGGGGCGATTTAAACTTTTAGTATTTTGGTGTTTTTTTTGTTTTTTTTTACTACTAACCTGGGATCCTTTCATCCCTTTTCCTATTCACCCTGATAGATCTCTATTAGGGTGAATAGGACCTCACACTCTCCCTGCTGCCCTGTGCGTTGTGCATACAGCAGCAGGGAGCTTACCATGGCAGCCAGGGCTTCAGTAGCGTCCTGGCTGCCATGGTAACCAATCGGAGCCCCAGGATTACACTGCTGGGGCTCCGATCAGAAGCTGCCACTGCCACCAATGAGGAGGAGGGGACCCTGTGGCCACTGCCACCAATGAGGAGGAGGGGAGAGGGGATCCTGTGACCACTGCCACCAATGATTATAATAGTTATAATACTAGGGGGGGTTGGGGGCGCACTGTGCCACCAATGATTATACTTTATAATACTGGGGTTGGGGGGGGGCGCACTGCGCCCCAATGTTTATGCTTTATAATACTGACAGCAGCGCGTCCCATGTCAGTTCAACTCATGTGTGAAACATGCAGAGCAGTGGAGGGTCTAGACGCAAATGTCGCCATTTTGAAATTCTAAGTCGCATTGGCGACCATTTCGGTCGCCACCTGGAGCCCTGATGGGGGGGTTTAATTTTAGCCATTTATGCTTGTTACCTAAAGGAATACATTTTTTAGTGCAATTACTCAATGTGGATTTAAAGCTCTCCCCTTTATCCTCAGTATTATTATGTGACAGTAGCTGCTGCCAGTCTATGCCCTAAAATTATATGTCTTTGCTCTGCCTGACAGAGTTTGCTTCTTATAATTTAGGGGGAATATAATTATATTGTGGTCACTCTTACCTAGTGTTTCTCGAACAGTAACATTTCCAACAAGTTCTGCATCATTAGAAATTACCAGATCCAACAGAGCATTGTCTCTAGTGGGAGCTTCTACAAACTGGCCCATAAAGTTGTCCTGCAGCAAGAAATTTCCTCCCCTTTGCAGTTGAGGCAAAACTATGACCCCAATCAATGTTTGGGAGGTTAAAATCTCCCATTATGACCACTTGTCACAGTGTAAGGGGAGTGGAGGAACACCAGAATGACAACAGAAGGAAAATGACCAGGAACTAGGCCTCAAGGCAAGGCAAAGGGAAACGATAACCACTGTGACACAGCGAGGGGTTTTGTCTGGGAAGGCAGGTATTTTCCTCCCAACATGTGCGGCTGGGTTGGTTTCCATCCAGGTGAGGTCAAATACCGGACCGGAGTTTAAGTGCCAGACCGAGTTTTGGTATCACCTGGCTGTCCTTATATAGACAGCTGGGCTCAGCAGCTGAGTCTCTGTGTTGGGATATGAGGTTTTGTGCCGGACATGTTGTTCTGTGCAAATTGAACTTTCCATTTGTGTGTGAATTAACATGAAAGACTGCAAAGTGACATGTTGTTTTGTGCTACTGCCGCAAGAATGAATAAACACTGAAGTTTTACTTAAGAACTTGTATTTTGCCTCTGTACTGCGTCCACTTACCATATCTACCAGAGCAAAACCCCACACTACCTATGAAAACCCTAAACCTAGCCCTGATTCCTGTCAGTATGAATAGACCCTGAAGGTGGGAAAATTCATACACCGGAAACCTAGGCCCTAGTCACCCTGAATATCCCTAGGAGTAGTGACAGGGTCTGAGACTACTGGTTCCTTCACAGATGAACGAACCAGCGTCTCCCTGAGGCCTAGTAAACAACAAGCAAATGGGAACAACACAATACAAAGAGAAGTACACTTATCTTCAATAGAAAATGGATGAGCAGGAAATCAGATGAGGACCACACACCAGCTCTTCCAACTCCAGGCAGAGAATATCAACTGCATGGTATGAAGTGTGAGTCCAGACTAAATAGAGGAGCAGTAATGACCACAAGCTGCACCTGTGGTCATTACCAACAACAACACTGCAACAAGTGAAAACAGAGAGATTGTCAGATAACATCACATGCAGCCAGTCTCTCAGATCTTCTAACCTCTGTCATGGGAGGGATCGTGACAGTACCCTTCCCCCTCTACGGGTGACCTCCGGACACCTAGGACCGACCTTATCCGGATGAGCCCTGTGAAAGGCTTTCACAAGGTGACTAGCATTAACGTCGGCCGCTGGAACCCATATTCTCTCCTGTGGACCGTAACCCTTCCAGTGAACGAGATACTGAAGGGATCTACAGAGAATTTGTGAGTCCACTATTCTGGCAATCTAAAATTCAAGATTACCGATCACCATGACAGGAGCGGGAGGCAAGGAGGACTGTTCAGCAGGTTCGACATATCTCTTCAGCAATGATTTGTGGAAAACATTATGAATTTTTAAAGCCTGCGGAAGTTTAAGACGAAAGGCTATCGGGTTAATAATGGCAGAGATCTTATATGGACCAATAAACCTTGGACCCAACTTCCAAGAATGTACCTTCAATTTAATGTTTCTTGTGGACACCCACACAGAATCACCCACTCTCAGGTCCGGACCACTCATACGTATCTTGCCAGCTATACATTTATAATTGTTGCCCTTTTTTTTTTTCTGTCAAATAGATGACAAAGAAGAGGAAAATATTTCCTCTTCAGGTATACCAGAAGTCTCAGTACCAAAAAATGTGCCAAACTGCGGATGGAACCCATATCAGTGGACTCCTTATCAGTGGACTCCTGCCTACGGTTATTTTTTTGCAAACTCAGCCAAAGACAAAAATCAAGACCACGCCTCCTGATTCTCTGAGACAAAACATCTCAAATAAGTCTCCAGATTCTGGTTAGTGCATTCAACTGAGGATGAAAGGATGAAGAGAAGGACAATTGTACCCCCAGGCGAGTACAGAACGCCTTCCAGGATCTGGAAACAAACTGAGTCCCCCTATCAGACACCACATCAGAGGGAATACCATGTAGCTTCTCGATGTTATCGACAAACACTTGTGCGAAAGTTTTAGCATTAGGTAGACCTGATAATGCTCTAAAGTGCGACATCTTGCTGAAGCGATCAACAACCACCAGAATCACGGAATTCGGCAAATCTGTGATAAAGTCCATGGATAAATGAGTCCACGGTTGGGACGGGATAGGCAATGGAAGTAGAGATCCTGAAGGCCGAGTATGGTTCACCTTGGCACGTGCACAAGTCTCACAAGCTGACACATAGCCCTCAACACATTTACGCAACTCCGGCCACCAGAATCTACGAGAAATGAGATCGATCGTGGATCTGCTCCCAGGGTGTCCTGTAAGAACTGTATGGTGATGTTCCTCGAACACCTTGTGCTGTAATTCAGAAGGAACAAACAACTTCCCCGGAGGACAGGAATATGGAGCATCTCCCTGGGCCTCGAACACCTCTGCCTAAAGGTCGGGATAAAGGGCGGATATTACCACCCCTTCAGCTAATATCAGACCAGGATCTTCCGAATCACCACCCCAGGAAAGCTACGCGACAAAGCATGTGCCTTGACGTTCTTAACCCCAAGGCGATAGGTGACAACAAAATTTAATCTGGTAAAAAACAACAACCATCTGGCCTGCCTTGGGTTCAGACATTTAGCCGACTTTGTGATCGGTAATTTAGTCATATTTTTGTGATCGGTAATTACTGTAATGGGATGAATCGCTCCTTCCAACTAATGACGCCATTCCTCAAAGGCCAACTTAATGGCCAGCAACTCTCTATTACCTACGTCATAATTTTTTTCAGCAGTTGAGAGCTTCCTAGAGAAAAAAGCACATGGGCGCCATAGGCGTCGCTACAGGGGGGCAATTGCCCCCCATAGGTTATTCCTTGCCCCCCTGCTGATTTCCCTTTAAAACGCTGGCTGCCGCCGCCGCCGCTGCTACAGCAGCGATCTGTCAGTTTTGCCAAACTGAAAGTATTGCCCAATGGGTGAACAATATAGGATAACATAGCGGATTTGAAAGAAATTCTCCAATATAGCTCACTTTCCTATTCAGTTATGCTGTCCTAGATTGTTTCCTTCTCCAAACTCTTCACCCTTTTGTGAATAAGCCTGTGAGCGTCTGTTCATTGGTCTTCTTTAGTGACATGTTTAACATATGGGATTATTTACAAAGCCCTGGTGTTTGCTGAAACTGCTTTGAAGTATAAAGAAAAGTTTTCCAGGGTGTTTCTCTCTTTCTCAGGTCTGAAGCAATACCGAGGAAGAAAGGAAAACTCATGAAAGCTTGTCTTTTAAGTATTAGGTTAGTACAATAAAAAGGTATCCCTGCATACTGCAATACTCTCGTATTTTGTAATCTTATTTATATATACTTATTTTGTTTTTTTCAGTAGTATGATTAAGTGGTGAAAATTATTAGTGCCCCCCCCATTTTTGACTGTGGTATATTATGTGTCCCCCCTATATATTGTTCCTAGAGTCGCCACTGATGGGCGCCATTTACTAGGTTAAGGACCCTGCGACAAGACTGCCCCTACCCCCACCTCGGATGCGTCAACTTCCACAATAAATGGCTGTGACACATCAGGTTGCACTAGTATAGGAGCAGAAGCAAAACATTTCTTCACAGCTAAAAAGGCTTGTAATACCGCATCAGACCAGACTAAGCTATACGAACCTTTCCTAGTCATGTCCGTTAAAGGTTTAACAACAGTCGAGTAGTTCAAAATAAATTTACGGTAGTAGTTGGTGAACCCCAAAAATCGCATAAGCGCTTTTAGATTTTCGGGTCAATCCCAGTCCAACACAGCACGAACCTTTTTAGGATCCATACGAAAACCTGAAGATGATGCTAGGTAATCCAGGAATTGCACTTCCGGAACTGCAAATACACACTTCTCCATCTTAGCATACAGTTCATTCTCTCTTAGGATCTGTAACACTTGTCTCACGTGATCCTGATGCGTCTCCATGTCAGGAGAATAAATTAGAATATCATCCAGATACACCTGCCCACCAGATGATGAAAGATGTCATTGATGAAATGTTGAAAAACCACAGGAGCATTGGTTAACCCAAAAGGCATAACCGTATTCTCAAAATGACCTTCAGGGGTATTAAAGGCAGTCTTCCATTCGTCCACCTCGTTGATCCTTACCAGATTATATGCCCCCCTCAAATCCAACTTAGAGAACACCTTGGCACCGACAATCTGATTGAACAAATCCGGGATCAAAGGAAGGGGATAAGGATCACAGACAGTAATCCGATTAACCTCCTCAGGACCGCTGTACGCAGGATTGCGCCTTTGCGGCGGTCCTGTTGTTCTGGGTGGACGCGCCGGTGCGTCCTCTCGCGAGACGCGAGATTTCGTGCATTGCCGGCCCGCGCATGCGCATCGCGGGCCGGCAAAAGTTAAAGAAGTCTTTCGTCACCAGCCTGCCAGCCACGATCATTGGCTGGCAGGCTGGCGATTTTCAAAAAATCAAATCAGAAGCCAGATAACAGATCATATTAGTAAATATGATCTGTTATATGGCTTCTCTGCTTCTCTGCTGGTCCTTTTCGTCGGTTGGATCCAGCAGAGGAGCAGACATCACTGTGAGTACACATCACACACTACACCTTAGCCCCAGATCACCCTCCATCACCCCCATCATCCTAATTAACCCCTTGATCGCCCCCTGTCAATCACTTAGTGAAAGACAAAAAGTGATCAGTGTAAACTGTCACTTTTTTTTTTCACTAGTATTGGCTGTTAGGTTTTAGGATTAGTTTAGGCCCCTTGGTTAGGTAGTTTAGCGTCAGTTAGCGTCCAGCCCACCGCACCGCAGTCACTTTTATTCGCTGATTAGCGTATCGCTAATCAGCATTTGTACTTTTATAGTATCTGTAAGTGATCAAAACTGATCACGGTCAGATCTATAATAGTATTAGTGTCACTTTAGTTCGCCCTCCACCCAAAACGCAGTGTTTGCCCGATCAGGCCTGATCGGTCGCCCACACGTGCATTCACCCACGCCCGCCCCACCGCAGTGACAAAAAAAAAATTGTTTTTTGATCACTGCACATTCACTTTACACGCACTGCGGCGATAAAAAAATCAGTTTTGATATTTTTTATCAACCGCAGCGGCCTCCGGTACTTCGCTAGCCTCCCCTTTGTAGGACAGGCTTGCTTTTTTTCTTGGGTAGTCTCAGGGAATACCCCTAAATTTAGTAGTCCAAAATGTCAAACAGGGGGTATTCTTCTGAAGAGGCCTACAGGATTCTGACCCAGTCGGATGAGGAATGGGAACCCTCATCTGACGAATCTAGCGGGTCAGAATATGAACCTGTGGAAAGCAGTGGCTCTCTGACCCAAAGTTCGGACGAGGAGGTGGAGGTCCCTGGCAGCACCAGGCGTACCCGTCCCCGTGTCGCTAGACCACAGGTTGTGCAGGATCCGTTTCAAGAGCAGCAGAGTGGGGCTGTCGCTGCCGGATCACGTGGTGAGGCATACACCAGCAGCGCAGCCCTTCCTGGACCTAGTACCAGCACTGCCGTACAACATGGTGACGTGGCGAGCACCAGAAAGGCAGTTGAAGCTGGTACGGTGGCACGTGCAGTAGTTACCCCGTCGCAGCCACCGCGCAGACAGGCCCGTAGAGCCCCTAGAATCCCTGAGGTGCTGGCAAACCCTGATTGGCAGTCACCAACTTCAGCCGCACCATTAGTTCCCCCTTTCACCGCCCAGTCTGGAGTTCGGGTTGAGACGGCTCAAATCGGTTCGGCCCTGGGATTTTTTGAGCTGTTCTTGACTGCGGAGCTCTTGGACTTAGTCGTGGCAGAGACAAACCGGTATGCCACACAATTTATATCCGCCAACCCGGGAAGCTCTTATGCCCAGTCTTTCCGGTGGAAACCAGTCCAAGTTTCCGAACTTAAAATTTTTCTGGGCCTTCTCCTCAACATAAGTCTAACTAAAAAGCATGAATTGCGGTCATATTGGTCCACGAACCCAATTCATCACATGCCCATGTTCTCTGCTGCTATGTCCAGGACACGATTTGAGACCATCCTGCGTTTCCTGCATTTTAGCGACAACACCACCTCCCGTCCCAGAGGCCACCCAGCTTTTGACCGGCTCCACAAAATTCGGCCCCTCATAGACCATTTCAACCAGAAATTTGCAGATTTGTATACCCCCGAGCAAAACATCTGCGTAGACGAGTCCCTAATACATTTTACCGGGCGCCTTGGCTTCAAACAATACATCCCAAGCAAGCGTGCCCGGTATGGGGTCAAATTGTATAAGCTCTGTGAAAGGGCCACAGGCTATACCCACAAATTTCGGATCTATGAGGGAAAAGATCAGACCCTGGAGCCGGTCGGTTGCCCTGACTACCTGGGGAGCAGTGGGAAGACAGTCTGGGACTTGGTGTCACCCTTATTCGGCAAGGGGTACCATCTTTATGTGGACAATTTTTACACAAGTGTGGCCCTCTTTAGGCATTTGTTTCTAGAACGGATTTGCGCCTGTGGCACCGCGCGAACTAGTCGCGTGGGCTTCCCCCAACGGCTTGTAACCACCCGTCTTGCAAGGGGGGAGAGGGCTGCCTTGTGTAACGAAGAACTGCTCGCGGTGAAATGGAGAGACAAGCGTGACGTTTACATGCTCTCCTCCATTCAGGCAGACAGGACAATCCAAATTGAAAGGGCAACCCGTGTCATTGAAAAGCCCCTCTCAGTCCACGACTATAATGCGCTCATGGGAGGGGTGGACTTCAATGACCAGATGTTGGCTCCCTATTTAGTTTCCCGCAGAACCAGACGCTGGTATAAGAAGGTGTCTGTATATTTAATTCAATTGGCTGCCTATAATAGTTTTGTTCTCTACAGTAAGGCTGGGAGAACACGATCCTTCCTCAAATTCCAGGAAGAGATCATCGAGAACCTCATTTATCCAGGAGGTTCCGTGGCCTTATCCACCAGTGTAGTTAGCCGTCTACATGAGCGACATTTCCCCAGTGTCGTTGCTGGTACCTCAACCCAACCGCCACCCCGAAAAAAATGTCGTGTCTGTAGCAGGAGTGGAATAAGGCGTGACACCCGCTATTTCTGTCCTGACTGTCCTGACCACCCTGCCCTATGCTATGGAGAGTGTTTCCGGAAGTACCACACACAGGTACACCTAGCATAGGGATCACATCTCACCAGGACAGGCACACAGGGCTATTAGGGCCCATTCACTCACAGCTGCTGCAAACCTCTCCTTTCACCTGGGATAAAGTGCATAACGCACTTCGCCACATCTTTGGGCGATTTGCGCTTTGCACATTGTCCCATGGGGAAGGAGAGGTTTGTTCTATAGGTAAAAAAAAAAAAACACCAGTAAGCAAAAAGGTTAATGTTCAGTTCAAAAAGTTAAAGTTTAGATGTTCTCTTCCAAAGTTAATAAAATTATTGTGTTGCGGCCTGGTTTTTTATTTTATTTTTATTTTTTTTACCTTCCAGGTGGACCAACCGATCGACTAGCTGCAGCACTGATGTGCATTCGGACAGAAGCATTGTGCTGCTGTCAGATTACACGCAAGTCGGTGTATGCGGCGCTGCAAGACGAGATTTCTCCTCTGCAGTAAAAGATACGTTTGCCGAGGCATATGAGCTGAGGAGGTGGCGGTGTTCATATACTTTGGCAAAAACTTTGTATATATAAAAAAAAAAATCCCGGCAATGATTTATTCATCCACATCGATTGATGTGAATGGAGAAATCTGGTTTGCCAGGGCATACGAGCTAAGTGGGTATAGATGTTGGGCGGAGCTCCTATGTCCTGGCAGACGCCTTTCCCATCCTTTTTCTTTTTTTGGCAGAGATTTTTTCATCCACATTGATCGATGCGAATGAAGAAATCTGTGCCGTTCATTTTTTTCTTTCAGCCCAGAGGCTGAACGGAAAAAAAAATATCTCATTACCCGTATGCTCAATATAAGGAGAATAGCAGAAACTCCTAATGCTGGGCATACATGTAATGATTGCGGAGACCCTCAAATGCCAGGGCAGTACAAACACCCCACAAATAACACCATTTTGGAAAGAAGACACCCCAAGGTATTCGCTGAGGGGCATATTGAGTCCATGAAAGATTGAAATTTTTGTCCCAAGTTAGCGGAAAGGGAGACTTTGTGAGAAAAAAATCAATTTCCGCTAACTTGTGGCAAAAAATTTTTTTTTCTATAAACTCGCCATGCCTCTCATTGAATACCTTGGGGTGTCTTCTTTCCAAAATGGGGTCACATGTGGGGTATTTATACTGCCCTGGCATTTTAGGGGCCCCAAAGCGTGAGAAGAAGTCTGGTATCCAAATGTCTAAAAATGCCCTCCTAAAAGGAATTTGGGCCCCTTTGCCCACCTAGGCTGCAAAAAAGTGTCACACATGTGGTATCTCCGTATTCAGGAGAAGTTGGGGAATGTGTTTTGGGGTGTCATTTTGCATATACCCATGCTGGGTGAGATAAATATCTTGGTCAAATGCCAACTTTGAATAAAAAAATGGGAAAAGTTGTCTTTTGCCAAGATATTTCTCTCACCCAGCATGGGTATATGTAAAATGACACCCCAAAACACATACCCCAACTTCTCCTGAATACGGAGATACCACAGGTGTGACACTTTTTTGCAGCCTAGGTGGGCAAAGGGGCCCACATTCCAAAGAGCACCTTTCGGATTTCACAGGTCATTTACCTACTTACCACACATTTGGGCCCCTGGAAAATGCCAGGGCAGTATAACTACCCCACAAGTGACCCCATTTTGGAAAGAAGACACCCCAAGGTATTCCATGAGGGGCATGGCGAGTTCCTCGAATTTTTTCTTTTTACATATACCCATGCTGGGTGAGATAAATATCTTGGTCAAATGCCAACTTTGTATAAAAAAATGGGAAAAGTTGTCTTTTGCCAAGATATTTCTCTCACCCAGCATGGGTATATGTAAAAAGACACCCCAAAACACATTCCTCAACTTCTCCTGAATACGGAGATACCAGATGTGTGACACTTTTTTGCAGCCTAGGTGGGCAAAGGGGCCCATATTCCAAAGAGCACCTTTCGGATTTCACTGGTCATTTTTTACAGAATTTGATTTCAAACTCCTTACCACACATTTGGGCCCCTAGAATGCCAGGGCAGTATAACTACCCCACAAGTGACCCCATTTTGGAAAGAAGAGACCCCAAGGTATTTCGTGATGGGCATAGTGAGTTCATAGAACTTTTTATTTTTTGTCACAAGTTAGTGGAATATGAGACTTTGTAAGAAAAAAAAAAAAAAAATCATCATTTTCCGCTAACTTGTGACAAAAAATAAAAAGTTCTATGAACTCACTATGCCCATCACCGAATACCTTAGGGTGTGTACTTTCCGAAATGGGGTCATTTGTGGGGTGTTTGTACTGTCTGGGCATTGTAGAACCTCAGGAAACATGACAGGTGCTCAGAAAGTCAGAGCTGCTTCAAAAAGCGGAAATTCACATTTTTGTACCATAGTTTGTAAACGCTATAACTTTTACCCAAACCATTTTTTTTTTTTACCCAAACATTTTTTTTTTTATCAAGGTTGGTGATTTTGCTCTAAATTTATTTTTAGAGCAAAATTTATATATGGATCTCGTTTTTTTTTGCAAAATTTTACAACTGAAAGTGAAAAATGTCATTTTTTTTGCAAACAAATCGTTAAATTTCGATTAATAACAAAAAAAGTAAAAATGTCAGCAGCAATGAAATACCACCAAATGAAAGCTCTATTAGTGAGAAGAAAAGGAGGTAAAATTCATTTGGGTGGTAAGTTGCATGACCGAGCAATAAACGGTGAAAGTAGTGTAGGTCAGAAGTGTAAAAAGTGGCCTGGTCTTTCAGGGTGTTTAAGCACTGGGGGCTAAGGTGGTTAAGCTCACGGAAGTCCAAACATGGCCTAAGAGTTCTGTCCTTTTTCTTCAACTTTAGTGGTTACAACAGAAAGCGACGTACTAAGACAGTTGCCTATGCAATAATCACTCCAATCAAGAGTTTGTCTCGCTTGCCAATTGATGGTAGGATTATTTTTGCTTAACCATGGTAAAACGAGCACCAAGGGAGCAGGCAGACAGTCCAGCACAAAACAAGGAATGGATTCTTGAAAATCACCAACCTTTAAACGGATGTCCTGCACCATTTGTGAGTGGAGCGGAATCAAATGCAAACACCGAAATATTTTTGTCTAATGCACTTGTCAACCCATGCATGCAGACGAACTGGCCATCAACTAGGTTAACCCCTGCCCCACTGTCAATAAACACTTACATTCCCACAGTTTTGGAATCTAACGCCACCTCGGCAGACAGGAGAAATCGGGTACTACCGGCAAATGACAAAAGTAAATTCTCAGATTCCCCACCCACACCACCAAGAGTGAGATGAGGACTAAACATCTTTTTTTCTTTTTCACCTTGACACTGAACATAAGGACATACGTTAACAAAATGTCCCCTTTTTCTACAGAAAAAGCAGTCTCTTCTTAAGCCTAAAGTTCTTATCACCTGCACCAGGGGTAGCTCCCCCCAGCTGCATTGGCTCGTCACCAGACATGAACTCAAGTGTCTCTCTACCCAAAGTGTCGGAGAATGCCGCCACCCCATATGATAGTATGTCCTGAGTGAGAGGAACCTTAGATCTCTCCCTCAGGCGTCTAATAATACGTACAGCAAGAGACATGGCCGCTTCCAATGACTCAGGATATTCGTGAAACGCCAACGCGTCCTTCAGGCTCTCGGATAACCCTTGACAGAATTGACTATGGAGAGCTGGGTCATTTCACTCTGTATCCGTAGCCCATCTCTTCACCTTGACGCTGAACATAAGGACATACGTTAACAAAATGCCCCCTTTTTCCACAGAAAAAGCAGAGTCTTTTCTTAAGCCTAAAGTTCTTATCACCTGCTCCAGGGGTAGCTCCCCCCAGCTGCATTGGCTCATCACCAGACATGAACTCAAGTGTCTCTCTACCCAAAGTGTCGGAGAATGCCGCCACCCCATATCATAGTACGTCCTAATGAGAGGAACTTTAGATCTCTCCCTTAGGGGTCTATCAATACGTACAGCAAGAGACATGGCCGCTTCCAAAGACTCAGGATATTCGTGAAACGCCAACGCATCCTTCGGGCTCTCGGATAACCCTTGACAGAATTGACTATGGAGAGCTGGGTCATTCCACTCTGTATCCGTAGCCCATCTCCTAAATTCAGAGCAATAGGTCTCCGCAGAACGCTCTCCCTGCCATAAGCCAAGCAACTTAGTCTCAACCAGGGAGATCCGATCTGGGTCATCGTAGATAAGACCTAGAGCTCTGAAAAATTAATCTACCGACCGGAGGGACTGTGATCGTATCGGCAACAAAAAAGCCCAAGACTGAGCATCACCTTAAAGTAACAAAATGATTATACCCACTCTTTGACTCTCGTCCCCAGAAGAGTTAGGACGTTGTTTAAAATATGATTTTCACGACTCCCTGAACCGAATAAAGTTGTCACTTCCCCCAGAAAATCTATCCGGGAGAGCGAACTTTTACTGCCCACTGGGTGAACCTTCTGACGGCTGTCAAGCATGTAATAACCCGGGGCACCCGTGTGCATTTGTTGTTACCGCCACGGATTGCATGCAGGCCTGCCTTTTATTCTCCTCCCCCATCCTCCATCTCCTGCTCGGCTGACTCCTCCTTTTCCACTGCTACGCCTCTTCTGCTGCACCCCCCAAGCTCCTCAGAACCTATTCGACGTGCCAGGTGAGACGTTGCCATGCTGTCCTGCTGCTGTTGTGCCTGGAAGCCAAGAGCCACACTGGTCCTGCACTGCTTTTAGCTCTGCGGCCACAGGCCGATAATTGGCTAACCCCGCTCAATTTGACAGTTAGTAAAGTGGTGTGCGACAACGGTGCTAATCTGCTGAGCGCGCTGAAACAGGGCATAGCACACGTCCTGAACTTAGTCGTGCAGCAATTCGTTACCAAATACCCTGGAGTCCAGGATGTCTTGCGGCAGGCCGGGAAAATCTCTGGCCATTTTAGAAGATCTTACACTGCCATGGCTCGACTTGCTGACGTTCAGCGGCGACACCACCTGCCCGTCAGACGTCTGATTTGTGACTGTCCGACGCGCTGGAACTCCACCTTGTATATGCTTGATAGGCTGCTCCAGCAGCAACGTGCCGTTAACGACTACCTGTACGAACTCTGCAGCAGGACAGGTTCTGGGGAGCTTGGTTTCTTTTCACCGAGCCATTGGCTGCTCATACGCAACGCATGCAGACTTCTGCGGCCATATGATGAGATCACCAAACTGGTCAGTCGCAGCCAGGACGCCATCTGTGACATCGTACCTTACGCCTTCTTTCTGGAGCGTGCATTGCTTTGTGTCATTGATCAAGCCGTCGAGGAGCAGGAGCAGGAAGATGAGGAGGTCGCAATGCAGAATGAATTCCCTGGGGAGCTACAGTACTCCATCTGAGAAAAGTCAGCAGGAGTCTGAAGAGGAGTCAGAGGAGGATGGTGGCTGGGGGAAAGAGAAGGAGCAAGAAGAGCAGGCTTGTTCTTTTTTGTCAGGTGAATGCCTAATTTTTGGGGCCTGTACTGGCCTACAGTAAAATTGTTATTCAGTAAACGCCTAATGTACCTCCAGCCACATCAATACTTGTTCTTTTTTGTCAGGTGAATGCCTAATTTTTGGGGCCTGTACTCCCGTGGCCTAAAATAAAAATTTTCTAGGCTCCAGCAGGGCACATTTTTGAGAATTTCCCTTTAAGATGCATAAAAATGTCTCCTTATTAAAATACATATTTTTTGTTAGAATTTTTGCCATTGATCCCCCTCTAGTATGTCACTGTCCATGTTGTGGGACTATTTGTGCACTTCTAGTAAGTATTTGGTGGCTGCAAATATGACCTCAAGGTTTTTCAGGTTCGACTGCCATTAAAGTAAATGGGACCCGCCGCAAACGCACGGTTCGCAAACATCTGATTGCAAACACGCGTTCGCGAAACGTTCCGGCCGATGTCCGCCCATCACTACTGATCAATCTGATCGCACAGCCCTATTCTGTGACTGTTTGAAGCCTGAATTCTAGAGTGAAGGGCATGATAAATTCCCCCAGTCAGGAAATGTTTGTATGCTGCAGGGCTAATTTACTAAAGAATGACATTTGTCAGCTCCTGCACCCGATCAGCGGCACGGACCCAGCAGTCACTGACAGCCGGGCCCCTGCTGCATACGCCGGTATTAGTGAAAACACTGATGCCGGCGTGTTAACCCCCTGTATGCCGCGGTCAAAGCTGACCACGGCATACAGAGGGTTTGCGGAGGGTACGGGTGCCCTCCGCATCTCCATCGGGTCCCCGCGCTGCAGTGGCAGGGACCCGATGGCAGAGAAGGCAAGCCCCGATGCCTTCCATAGGCATCGGGGCTTGCCTCCTACGGAAGCCTGTGAGATCCAGCCCTTAGGCTGGGTCTCAGAGGCATTCTGTCAGCATACAAGCTGACATGCAATGTATTACAATACAGGTTGTATTGTAATACATTGCAGAGGGGATCATACCCCAGACGTTGAAGTCCTAGAGTGGTACAACAATAAAAAGTTTAAAAAAAGTAAAAATAAAAAATAAAATTAAGTTTTAATAAAAAAAAATATAAAATATTTCCAAAATAAAAAACATAAAATTGTAAAGAAAATAGAAAAGAAAATAAGACATATTGGATATTGCTGCGTTCGTAAAGACCCGTTCTACAAAAATATCACATGATTAATGCCCTCACCTGAATGCCGTAGAAAAAATAAAATAAAAACTCTGCTTAAACAATAATTATTTTTGTCACCTTACATCACAAAAAGTGCAACACCAAGCGATCAAAAAACCGTATGCCCCCCAAAATAGTACCAATCAAACCGTCATCTCATCCCACAAAAAATGAGCCCCTACAGAAAACAGAAGACACAAAAACATGATTTTTTTTGTTTCAAAAATGCTGTTATTGTGTAAAACTTTAATAAATAAATAAAAGAATACATATTAGGTATTGCCGCGTCAGTAAAAAGCTGCTGTATAAAAATATCACATGAACTAACCCCTCAGGTGAACACCATTAAAAAAAAACGGTGTAAAAAAACAAAATAAGACATATTGGGTATTGCTGCGTTCGTAACGACCCGTTCTACAAAAATATCACATGATTAATGCCCTCACCTGAATGCCGTAGAAAAAATAAAATAAAAACTGTGCTAAAACAATAATTATTTTTGTCACCTTACATCACATAAAGTGTAATACCAGGCGACCAAAAAGTCATACGCACCCCAAAATCATACCAATCAAATTGTCTTCTCATCCCACAAAAAATAAAACCCTACCTAACACAATTTCCCAAAAAATAAAAAACTATGGCTCTTAGACTATGGAGACACTAAAACATGTTTTTTTTTGTTTTAAAAATGCTGTTATTGTGTAAATTTTTAATAAATTAAAAAAAAGTATACATATTAGGTATCGCCGCATCCGTAAGAACCTGCTGTATAAAAATATCACATGAAAAAAAACTCAGGTGAACACTGTAAAAAAATAAAAACGGTGTAAAATTTTTTTTTGTCACCTTACAAAAAGTGTAATACCAAGCGATCAAAAAGTCATACGCACCCCAAAATCATACCAATCAAACCGTCATCTCATCCCGCAAAAAATTAGCCCCTACATAAAACAATCAGGCAAAAAATAAAAAAAGTATGGCTCTCAGAATATGGAGACACTAAGCGCACAACTACACTGCAACATTTGTAGCGCAACATTTTGTTGCACTAATGTCACGCGACAATTTTTATAATGGCAGTCTATGGTGTCGCACTGCAACAGGCAACATGCTGCGACTGCGACGCAACAGTTGCAGAAAAATCCATCTCGAATGGATTTTCTGCGACTGTTGCGTCGCAGTCGCAGCATGTTGCATGTTGCAGTGCGACACCATAGACTGCCATTATAAAAATTGTCGCGCGACATTAGTGCAACAAAATGTCGCGCGACAAATGTCGTCGTGTAGACGTAGCCTAAAACATGATTTTTTGGTTTCAAAAATGCTGTTATTGTGTAAAACTTAAATAAATAAAAAAAAGTATACATATTAGGTATTGCCATGTCCGTAACAACCTGCTGTATAAAAATATCACATGAGTCAACCCCTCGGTAACAGATGTTTGCTGGAGGTGTCTCGCAGCAACGGGTATAATGACACATATCTGGTGGGATTGTCCAGGAGTGGCTCCTCTATGGTGAGATGTTTTTGCTCTATACAACCACCTATACAAAACTGCTATCACCCCAGATCCTGCTCTAGCTCTCCTATCCATACTCCCAGGTCGGATCTCCCAGGTTAAGAAGGGGGCTTTACGGTTATTTATTTTAGCCATTCGAAAGATTATTCCCCGTCAATGGCGATCAACCGAGAGTCTTTTAAGAGTTACCTGGTCTAATTCTATGGACACTCTAGTTTATATGGAGGAATTGGGTGCCTCTGAGCGAGACGCTACCTTGGCATTCTGGAGGACCTGGGACCCATGGAACCAATTTCGCACCTCTACCTCCTTCTCAGGTTGGTTGACCATTGGCACCATTCCCGTTAGTAGCTCTTAATGTGCTGACTCTGATATATTAAGTCCACCCCTTTACCCTTTTCTTCCCTTACCTTATGTACATGTTGTGTCTTTGCCTGTCTTTGTATCGTCTTGTCCTATCCCCCTGTCAGTGTAAATGTTTGGCCAATTAAATGAGGGTACATGCCCTATCTATACCACCTTGACTGGTTCCAACAGTCTATTTTCTGTAGTGTCATATCCGATATGGGTAACTGTATATTTTAGTACTTTTAAGTCCTATCTGTAGCCAATAATTGGACCTTACATATGTCTTTGTACTTTGATATGCTTTGTTGTATCGTATACTTTTATGCCTTAATAAAACAAAGATTGAACCGTAAAAATATCACATGAACTAACCCCTCAGGTGAACAACGTAAAAAAATAAAAATAAAAACAGTGTAAAAAAAAAAGCCATTTTTTGTCATCTTACATCACATAAAGTGTAATACCAAGCGATCAAAAAGTCATACGCACCCCAAAATCATACCAATCAAACCGCCATCTCATCCCGCAAAAAATGAGACCCTACCTAAGACAATCACCCAAAAATAAAAAAATATGGCTCTCAGAATATGCTTTATTATGTAAAACTGAAACAAACAACCAATATTTGGTATTGTTGCGTCAGTAACAACCTGCTCTATAAAAATACCACATGATCTAACCTGTCAGATGAACATTGTACATAGCAAAAAATAAAAATGGTACCAAAACAGCTATTTTTTTGTTACCTTGCCTCACAAAAAGTGTAATATAGAGCAAACAAAAATTATATGTACCCTAAAATAATACCAACAAAACTGCCACCTTATCCCGTAGTTTCCAAAATGGGATCTTTTTTGGGAGTTTCTACTCTAGGGATGCATCAGGGGTCTTCAAATGTGACATGGCAACTTAAAATTATCCCAGTGAAATCTGCTTTCCAAAAACCATATGGCGTTCCTTTCCTTCTGCGCCCTGCCGTGTGCCCGTACATCAGTTTACGACCACATATGGGGTGTTTCTGTAAACTACAGAATCAGGGTAATAAATATTGAGTTTTGATTGGCTGTTAACCCTTGCTTTGTTAGCAGGAAAAAAAGGATTAAAATGGAAAATCTTCCAAAAAAGTGAAAATCTGAAGTTTCATCTCCATTTCCCTTTAATTCTTGTGGAACACCTAAATGGTTAACAAAGTTTGTAAAATCAGTTTTGAATACCTTTAGGCCCCTTGCAGACAAGCGTTCCTTCCGCAATGAGTCCACATCGCAGCAGCCGGCCTGACCTCCCAGCGCTGCCGGGGGTCACATAGCGTTATATTGATTTATGATGCTATGTAACCCTTACAGTTCTGGAATGTATTGGATAACACTGGCATAATGCTGCCAGTGTTATCAAATACATTCCAGAACTGTAAGGGTTACATAGAATCATAGACCAATATAATACTATGTGAATCCAGTTAGGGCTGGGAGGTCAGGCCGGGTGCTGCAATGCGGACTCGCTGTGTGAGGAACGCTCGTCTGCAAGGGGCTTTAGGGGGGAAGTTTCTAAAATGGGGCCATTTATGGGGGGTTTCTATTATGTAAGCCCCACAAAACTTCAGACCTAAACTGGTCCTTAAAAATTGGGTTTTGGAAATTTTCTTAAGATTTGCTTCTAAACTTCTAAGCCTTCTAACGTCCCAAAAAAAAGAAAATGTCATTTACAAAATGATCCAAACATGAAGTAGACATATGGGGAATGTAAAGTAATAACTATTTTAGGAGGTATCACTAACTGTTTTAAAAGCAGAGAAATTGAAATGTTGAAAATTGAGAATTTTTCCAAATTTTTGGTAAATTTGGTATGTTTTTATATATAAAAATGAAATATTTTGACTCAATTTTACTACTGTCATGATGAGAAAACAGTCTCAGAATGGCCTCGATAAGTAAAAGCGTTTTAAAGTTTTCACCACATAAAGTGACAAATGTCAGATTTGCAAAAAATGGCCGGGTCCTGAAGGGGTTAAAGGGAACCTGTCACCGGGATTTTGTGTATAGAGCTGAGGACATGGGTTGCTAGATGTCCGCTAGCACATCCGAAATACCCAGTCCCTATAGCTCTGTGTGCTTTTATTGTGTATAAAAACTATTTGATACATATGCAAATTAACTCATCTCGGGGACAGGACTCATCTCAGGTTAATTTGCATATGTATCAAATTGGAATTTTTACACAATGAAAGCACACAGAGCTATGGGGACTGGGTATTGCGGATGTGCTAGCGGCCATCTAGCAACCCATGTCCTCAGCTCTATACACAAAATCCCGGTGACAGGTTCCCTTTACATGTATGGTCTGGGGTCTGAATTTACTAATGGTTTGGAGTCTGGCCTGATTTGAGATTTTGATAGTAAAACCTCCAGACAAGCACACCTATGATGGCTGACTGTGAAAACTCCCAATGGATCACATATAGCAATCCATCTGCCCTTCCCTATACACAGCGCAGACAGTGGGCGTTCCATGACTGGGACTGGCTTTAAAAAATTGCGCATGCGTAGTATCTGGCGGCTAAACTTCGGAGCGGGCATATTTACTGCAGTGGTTCGCTGGTTTACGGTCCCCACGTTACTCCACCGGCTGAACACAGCGAATCCGTCACTGAAGTGAATATTCACGTCTAACCTTTCTTCTTGGGGTTCACGTTAGTTACCTTTAGGGCACATTGACCATAACAAAGATGGCGATTAACGCCTAAGCGCCGCCTTCCCGGCAGGCTGCGGGCTCGGAGTCGCCGCCTGACGTACGTGTGCAGTGGTTGGTTGGAGCGAGACGTTGGAAATTTTGAAAACTTGGCGGTTGAATCAGCGGGATCCTGCCGCACACGACGGGGAAAGGACTGAGCTCAGGCCGAGGGCACCGGAGCAGCTGGCGGGAAAACCAACCGAACGACAAGGGCAGCAAACGGACGAGGAAGGCACCGGAGGCGCGTGAGCAGGCTGCCGCCCCTCGGGTACGTGCTCAGCCGTTTCTGGCGGACTGTAGTGCTCCTCAGTGGGCTCTATGGACACGTCCGTACATGGGGGCTTTTTAAATCCTGTGCACTAGGAGCCCCTGTGTGGCCCCCGACCGTTACCTTGATGCAGCCATTTTACATCTGGAGGTCTGTATGTGGCTGATGTCAGGTGAGAAACCTCAGAAGAGCCTCCAACCATTGCTGGTGGTGTTCTTGTGGCATTCTGTGCCCACTCAGCACTGCCCACAGACTTGGTTATCCTTCAAGATCATGTAGACCCTTATATGCTGAACGTCTTGCCTTGGGCCAATAAGATCTGCCACCAGGTCAGTGCGACATGTCACCCAATTTAGAAATGTCTGACATTTTGGTTGAAAGACCATGGCCAAAGCTTCTAAGTACCACCCTGGCCCCCTGATTCCCCAGACATAGAGGGTCTCTCACCTGAAAACTGACATTAGTGATGTGTTATTGTCAGCTGACAGAACTATATTACTGCCGTCATTGAGAAAAGCGCACGTCTGTAACATGCTAATGTCAGCTGAACAGAACTATATTACTGCCATCTCACTGCCTGCCGCCGTCATTGAGAAAAGCGCACGTCTGTAATATGCTAATGTCAGCTGAACAGAACTATATTACTGCCATCTCACTGCCTGCCGCCGTCATTGAGAAAAGCGCACGTCTGTAATATGCTAATGAGCCCCTAGGGGCAGCCGCTAGGGCGGAACTCCATGCCGGAAAAGAATAACGCTAGTGTGAAAGTACCTGGAAAGTGTGGAAAACAATAGTGGAATTGTTTTTTTTTTTTTTTTTTTTCATTACCGCTCCCAAAAAAGTTAATAAGAATGACGACGTGTTCCCCAAAATGGTTTCACTAAAAGGTCAGTGGAAAATACACTGCTCAAAAAAAATAAAGGGAACACAAAAATAACACATCCTAGATCTGAGTTAATTAAATATTCTTCTGAAATACTTTGTTCTTTACATAGTTGAATGTGCTGACAACAAAATCACACAAAAATAGAAATCAAATTTTTCAACCCATGGAGGTCTGGATTTGGAGTCACCCTCAAAATTAAAGTGGAAAAACACACTACAGGCTGATCCAACTTTGATGTAATGTCCTTAAAACAAGTCAAAATGAGGCTCAGTAGTGTGTGTGGCCTCCACGTGCCTGTATGACCTCCCTACAATGCCTGTGCATGCTCCTGATGAGGTGGCGGACGGTCTCCTGAGGGATCTCCTCCCAGACCTGGACTAAAGCATCTGCCAACTCCTGGACAGTCTGTGGTGCAACGTGACGTTGGTGGATAGAGCGAGACATGATGTCCCAGATGTGCTCAATTGGATTCAGGTCTGGGGAACAGGCGGGCCAGTCCATAGCATCAATGCCTTCGTCTTGCAGGAACTGCTGACACACTCCAGCCACATGAGGTCTAGCATTGTCTTGCATTAGGAGGAACCCAGGGCCAACCGCACCAGCATATGGTCTCACAAGGGGTCTGAGGATCTCATCTCGGTACCTAATGGCAGTCAGGCTACCTCTGGCGAGCACATGGAGGGCTGTGCGGCCCTCCAAAGAAATGCCACCCCACACCATTACTGACCCAATCCAAAACGGTCATGCTGGCATTGCTGGAGGATGTTGCAGGCAGCAGAACGTTCTCCACGGTGTCTCCAGACTCAGTCACATCTGTCACATGTGCTCAGTGTGAACCTGCTTTCATCTGTGAAGAGCACAGGGCGCCAGTGGCGAATTTGCCAATCTTGGTGTTCTCTGGCAAATGCCAAACGTCCTGCATGGTGTTGGGCTGTAAGCACAACCCCCACCTGTGGACGTCGGGCCCTCATATCACCCTCATGGAGTCTGTTTCTGACCGTTTGAGCAGACACATGCACATTTCTGGCCTGCTGGAGGTCATTTTGCAGGGCTCTGGCAGTGCTCCTCCTGTTCCTCCTTGCACAAAGGCAGAGGTAGCGGTCCTGCTGCTGGGTTGTGTCCCTCCTACGGCCTCCTCCACGTCTCCTGATGTACTGGCCTGTCTCCTGGTAGCGCCTCCATGCTCTGGACACTACGCTGACAGACACAGCAAACCTTCTTGCCACAGCTCGCATTGATGTGCCATCCTGGATAAGCTGCACTACCTGAGCCACTTGGGTTGTAGACTCCGTCTCATGCTACCACTAGAGTGAAAGCACCGCCAGCATTCAAAAGTGACCAAAACATCAGCCAGGAAGCATAGGAACTGAGAAGTGGTCTGTGGTCACCACCTGCAGAACCACTCCTTTATTGGGGGTGTCTTGCTAATTGCCTATAATTTCCACCTGTTGTCTATCCCATTTGCACAACATCATGTGAAATTGATTGTCACTCAGTGCTGCTTCCTAAGTGGACAGTTTGATTTCACAGAAGTGTGATTGACTTGGAGTTACATTGTGTTGTTTAAGTGTTCCCTTTATTTTTTTGAGCAGTGTAGTTATGGCTGCCTGAATGTGACAATGCAAGAACACAAGAGAAATCCTGTGGCCTTAAAGTTGTTGTCCAGGATTTTGATGTTGATGGCCATTAATATCAGATTGGCGCGGTGAGGCACCCTGCACCTATACCGAGAACGGAGCAAGGATCGCTGTGGCTGGAGGACCCCAGATTTCCCGGGGTCCGTCCACCACCAATCGCTAATCCCCGCCTCTCCCATAGAAGGCCCATGTTCCCATTCATTTCTATGGGGCAGACTGCAATAGCAGAGCCAGCGCTTGGCTATTTTCGGCAGCCCCCATAGAAATGAATGGAGGGCGGCTGCGCAGTGCACTCTCCTTCACTTTCGCGGCCCCGTTCTCAATATAGGTGTGGGACCTGCACCTATAAGACAATGGGGACATATCCTAGCGATATGGCCCCATTGTCTGAGATGAGAAAACCCCTTTAAGTTGGAAAAAATAGAGCTGCAGAAAACCGCTGCTCAGTGATAGTGTGAACAAGGAGGCCCGAGGATTTCCATGACACTTTCTCTGTAGGCTCCTCTTCTGTTTCTGGCTTACAAATACTGATTAAAAGAATCCAGATTGTGTGAAAGTGGCCACAGACCGCGATGAGGCGCTTTCATCTGAACTCCAGTCTCGGGGTCCATTCACACGTCCGTTGTTTCTTTCCTGATCTGTTCCGTTTTTTGCGGAACAGATCTGGACCAGATCTGTACCCATTCATTTTCAATGGGTCCTGAAAAAAAATCGGACAGCTCAATGTCTGATTTTTTTTTTCAGGACCCATTGAAAATGAATGGGTACAGATCTGTTCCGCAAAAAACTGAACAGATCAGGAAAGAAACAACGGACGTGTGAATGGACCCTCAGTCCGTAGGTTTTATAGGGGTTTTCTGGGAATACAATCTTAATGAACCGTTCTCGGGATGGGTTATCTGCTGTGTGAAGTGACTGCGGCCCCCTATGACTCTGGACGTCATCGTTCTTCTGTACGGCATGACCGCATACGTACTTAACTCTTAACAGGACTTTGGCATAGAACACGCAGCGTTTCAAAAATGTATTTCTGCTTTTTTCTCATCTGAAATAAGACTGGCGAGCTTGTGAAGATTGTCAGGTGATCTATAACAAGATGGTGGGGTCTAAGAAGAAAATCCCTTTATTGTCCCTCAGTGGGAAAACTTTGGCATAACAGCAGCAATCACATTCACAACAGGAGCAAAAATAAGAGTAATTAGAAATGAATAAAATACAAGAAAAACATAACACAGAATTTACTTAAAAAATTCACTACTGGGTTTCTGGGAACAGTGGTGGTTCCAAATCCTGGGAGGAAGGACCTCCGATAACGCTTAGGGTGGTAACATGACCTGATAGGTTCCCATTTAAGTAAACCTCAGAAGGAACGTTTTTCTGCAGGTACTTTATAAACTATATATATATATATTTTTTTCTCCCTTTCAGGCTTGGTTGCAACATGGGAAAGGATGAGGGTATTCCAGTAAGAGTAGCTCTAAGGTGCCGTCCCTTGGTACAGAAGGAGTTTAATGAAGGCTGTAAGACATGTCTTACTTTTGTCCCTGGGGAACCTCAGGTAGGTCCATAACTTGTCTGTCCTCCTTGGGCCGTTCTTCTACATGCACATGCTGACCCTTTCTACTTTACAGGTGATTGTTGGGAATGAGAAATCATTCACATATGATTACGTGTTCGATCCGTCGGCAGAG
Organism: Bufo bufo; assembly: GCF_905171765.1. Taxonomy (NCBI): domain Eukaryota; kingdom Metazoa; phylum Chordata; class Amphibia; order Anura; family Bufonidae; genus Bufo; species Bufo bufo. The sequence goes on from NC_053396.1 coordinate 91,721,526, forward strand.
CAGGAGGAGGTATATACCAGTGCTGTATCATCTCTTATTCAAGGCCTGTTTAAAGGTAAGTCTTATAGTGTGATAAGGGGTATTTCAGTCATAAACCACTTTCCCCTGACGACTGGTAGTAACTGCTAGACCGGTGGGGGTCTGACTAGTAGCCTCCAGCTCAAAGACTGCAGCTTAGAAAAGTTAAATAGAGCAGCAGTGGACCATGTTCCCTGCCTGTTGAAGGGCTTGTCTGGGTTCAGAGCTGAACCCAGACATACCCTTATTTTCACCCCAGCAGCATACTTGAGGCTAGCATCAGAACATCTCATGTTCCGATGCGCTCCCTTGCCCTGCGCAAAATCGTGCAGGGCAAGGCCTCTTTTGTTTATCATAACACACTGCCGGGCGGAAACTTTCGCCCGTCAGTGTGTTCGGTGACGTCACCGGCTCTAATGGGCGTGCTTTAGCACTACCCTAGCCGTTTTACTGTGGCACAACATGCTCTGTTGCTCAAGTCAGGGGGACTGCCTGGGTGAAAATGGAGGTATGTCTGGGTTCAGCGCTGAACCCGGACAACCCCGTTTAAAAGTCTAATGAAGATAGTCAAATGCTATGCTCGGCTGTCTTTGCCTACACCATAAATATTAAATGGAAAGACAAGGTGCATACTTACCTGTCCCTCCTTTAACAACTCCTAGCTGCTGTCTTGTGCCTGGGACAATGTGAGCCCAAGTTGTGGGTCCCGGCTGTTGGTCCCTCAGATCCAGCAGTCACCTATCCAGTAGATAAGTACTAATTGCTTATGACAAAATAGTCTTTTTAAGGCTACTTTCACACTAGCGTTCGGGGCTCTGCTTGTGAGCTCCGTTTGAAGGCTCTCACAAGCGGCCCCGAACGCATCTGTACTGCCCTAATGCATTCTGAGTGGAGGCGGATCCGCTCAGAATGCATCAGTTTGGCTCCGCTCCGCAGACGGACACCTGAACGCTGCTTGCAGCGTTCGGGTGTCCGCCTGGCCGTGCGGAGGCAAACGGATCCGTCCAGACTTACAATGTAAGTCAATGGGGACGGATCCGTTTGAAGTTGACACAGTATGGCTCAATTTTCAAACGGATCCGTCCCCCATTGACTTTCAATGTAAAGTCAAAACGGATCCGTTTGCATTATGAAAAAAAAAATAAAAAATTTTTTATTTTTTTTTTGTTCATGGTAATGCAAACGGATCCGTTCTGAACGGATCTAAGCGTTTGCATTTTAGGAGTGGATCCGTCTGTGCAGATACCAGACGGACCCGCTCTGAACGCAAGTGTGAAAGTAGCCTTAGAGGAGGCATCAGACAGTCTGTTTGAGGGACTGCATGTTTGGTTGCTAAATTCAGGGTCAGATCATGCCAGTGGAGACCAGGAAAGCCTAGGTTTTAGGGCTCATACACACGAACGTGTGCCGCCTGTGCCATGCACTGGGGACCGCAAATCCGTCTGTGATCCATCTGCACCACAGAAAAATAGAGCATGTTCTAATTATTTTGTGGTGCAGAGGCACGGACCAACATGCCTCAGAAGTGCTCTATAGTGCTTCCGTGGCTTTCAGCTCCGTATCTTCTGGATCGTGGACCCATTCGGTGCGCATTCCGGCAAGTGGTCGTATGTTGTAGACCTACTATTTGGGGGCCTCAATACGGGCACGGCCGGCACATGTTTGTCTGCGTGAGCCCTTACTCTGAGGAGGATGAGTCCTGTTTTAACCAGGAAATATACAGTGATGGAGTGGAAGTGCCACGTACATTGGTAAAATAAATTCTCAAATATTAAGCAACGGTATTCCAGTCCTAGATCACTTACCAAATAGCTGGCACATCTACCCGGCTGGTGAACCATTTCATCTTCAGTCACCGGTTGCTCGTCCAATGATTACCTTTTTGTAATGCTAATGGACAGTCTTGCACAAGGTTTTCGTAAATTTTCTCAGCCATTTTTGTCATGCATTTGACTTGATCCCAGAGGTATTGTTTGGTAGAACCGTAACTAAAAAGTCTTACTATCTCGGCAATATCTTTCTCGGTGCTCTGACATATTATACCTATATTAGTGGTGCGGTGCCCATCTCATCGCTGGATGGGTGGTGGGGATTGGGGTGGTTTATGTAGTATTAAAGGGAGTCTCACCTGAACTGACCATTATAGAACACTAACCCCATGATCTGCATTATAGTCCCCATATGTGAATGCAACTTACCGTATTGCTGTCCGTCGCTTATTTTCGCTAAAAAACACTTGTATTCAATATGTTAATTAGAAGTGTTTTTTAGCGAAAATAAGCGACGGACAGCTATACGGTAAGTAGCATTCACATATGGGGACTATAATGCAGATCATGGGGTTAGTGTTCTATAATGGTCAGTTCAGGCGAGACTCCCTTTAATATGTACTACAGATGAAGGGGTATTTCTCGGTATCATGTACTTTGTGTATCGAAAGTTGGATGTGAAATATGAAAATGTCCTGATAATTTTCTAAATGTCCAATGGGAATGTATGTATCCATTCATGTATTCTCTGATGGGCTGTTTTTTCTTCTCTATGTACTGTAGATTGGGGGAAAATGTAATAAAAATTATCTTTAAAAAAAAGTCTTCCCATCTGTATTGGCTTTTGTCAGGATATAATGCAACAGTTCTTGCTTATGGACAGACTGGATCTGGAAAGACCTTCTCAATGGGAGGAGCTTACACCCACGACCAAGAGAATGAACCAACTGTGGGGGTCATCCCAAGAGTGGTAAAAGCATTGTTTCGGGAAATTGAACAGCGAGCAGACTGGGAATTTCTTCTAAAAGTTTCTTACTTGGAGGTAAATGTACAAGCCAATGCTACGTTAGTGCCCGAATATGCACTACAGATCTTGTGGCTACATGAACGGAATCTGTGAGATCAAAATACATTTGCCAGAGAGGGGAAAATGGCATAAAAGACCCATTTATTCCCCTCATAAATTGCCTTTCCAGTGCCAGGGCTCCCTGCCAGCCTTTGTTTACTATGCTGCAGCAATGCCACGTGGGGTTAATCATATGGTCACCACAGCCGACTGCTGGTCTCATGGGTAGTTGGCTATGAAATTGCTGCAGCACAGCAAAGGCTGATGAAAAGCATCAGTCGTGGCACTGGAATGGCAGCGATTTAACAGGTAAGTAATGGGTCTTTCTCGTGCATGGCATTGGGGGACACAGCACCATGGGTATATGTCCAACTACCACTAGGAGGCGACACTAGACATAAAAAAGTGTTGGCTCCTCCCCGTTGGGCTATACCCTCTCCACAGACACTAGGCAGCTCAGTTTTGTTCTAGTGTCCATAGGAGGCAGACCTGACCTGCTTTTTTGTGCAGGTCATCCTGCTACTTTATTTTATTTTTTCTTTAATCATTTTTTCTTTCTCTGCAGGTTTCGGCCTGCGGCAGGGGTGGCTCCATCGTGTTCCACTTTAGTTGCCCCCCTGCGGGCGCGTACTCAGGTACCTGGCAGCCACCCAGTCCCCAAATCTGCTTCCGCAGTGGAATTCCGGCAGTCCCACGGTTCCCGTGTTGAGTCCGCCGAGGGGGTGGTTACTGCTGCGCCTGAAGACGTCTGAGGGTGAGTATGTTAGATTAGGGATCCCACCCTCCTTCCCACGCCTGGACGCGTTCCCCCCTCATGTTCCCTTCCCGGATACATGATACAGCTTTATTGCTGTGTGGGACAATGACTTGCCTCTGATAAGCTGCCTTGCCTCTGCTAGCTTGTGGGTTTTTTCTCTCAGCTGTATCCTGGCCCCTGGCCTTCCGTTGTTTCTCTCCCTGGGGGTCTCTTCCTCAGCTCTCTCCCCCACCTGGCCCCCGTTCGTCGCGGCAATTCTGGGGCACTATCGCGGTCGCGGCCGTTCGCTCCCGGCCGCGCTCCATTACTTTAGTCCCCGGCTTTTCGGGCCTACTAGGCCGCAACTCCCCGCCCACCTTTTCTCTTCCCGGGCTTTCTCACGTCTCCTCCCCTCCGTGGGGGGAGCCTGGGAGGGGCCTCTTCTGCCTGCCAAGCCGGCCCCAGGTTCTCTGCTCTCTCTCTGAGAGGCGGTTCTTTCTCCGGCTGTCGGCTCCTTCTTTCTGCGGTCGCCGACTCCTGCTATCTCCGGTCGCCTTCTTCTGCGCTCGGTGCGCTGCACAACTCCTGGGGTCCGGTAGGCAGCCTCTGGCTGATTGCTCCACAGGCCCCTTCCCTCTCTCCCCTCTCTATTGCTGCATTCTCCTGCAGCCCTGCCACCTGAATGAGGTTTCCTGCCTACTATATAGCTGCTGCAGCACCTCTTGGGAAATGTTGTTTCCGGGGTTAGATAGGTCAGCCCTGCTGCTCTATGGGGCCCTCCTCTCCCGGCCTCCGTATCGGATCGCCACGATTTTCGTGCGTCCGTTGTCTTACGGAGGTTTCCACGTGGTAGGGCCCCCTCCCGCGCGAATGGGCTCCCTCCATGGCGATCCTTCAGTCCCTGGCGGATTCGCTAGAGCGCTACCTACAAATTGCGGTCTCCTTCCCCCCCTGTGCCACGCGCACGCTAAGATACAGGGTCCCGCAAAGAGTAGCCCATGGACCACCCTTGGGTGGTCTCAACTAGCTTCCACCCCTCCCCGGCATCCTCGGGTCCCCCAGGACAGGCCGGAGGCTGGTGACGAAGCCTTCTCTGTCAGTTGCCTCTGGGGACACCTCTGCACCGATTCCCTCGGAACAGAGCATCAGGCGGTCTTCCACCATGCAGAATCCTCTGCGTGGTCAAGTCAAACGTGCATAGTGGTTCCTACCCTACCAGGTTTGGTGCCCCTCTAGTGGACTTTCAGATGGCGCCCTCCTGCCTGCACAGGTAATTACCGCATAGGTAAGGCAGCCGTCACCGTGCTTAGCAGCTGGGACACCTACGCGGTGTCTCTGGTATGTACACCCTCGTAGGCTGTGCACGACAGACCTTCCTGGCCCCTATCCAGGGGCTATGTTCTAGGCAAGCTGATAGTTCAGGCAAACGCCACTTGTAGGGTTGGCTCCCCTTCTCGGCCTCTAAGGGTTCTTTTGTAGTGCCTGTACCAGAGAATACAGGCCGGCCTTTATTCCGTGGCGATTACATCTGTCTGTTTTCAGCTGCCTTGTTACTTTCATAGGTAGAGTTCCTGCTGACTGGTTAGGTGTCCCATGCGGCACTATTTCCCCCTACCGGGCGAGATACACAGGCCGCCTTCAATTGCTGTAGCAATTGCACCTGTCTGTTTCCAGCCACCTTGCTCCCTTCATGGGTAGAGTCCCTACACTATCTCCTGATGCTGTATCCAGTATCCCTGGCGGGCTCTTTTGTTCCGTGCGGCACTATTTCTCCCTTTCCGGCGAGATATAGAGGCTACTCTGAATTGCTGTGCAATTGCCTCTGTTTGGTTTTAGTGGGCACCAGGCTACCACCTTGTGCCCTTCATTTTTATTTAACCTCTCTATCTCCAGGAGCTGTAGCCGTTGCTTCTGTTTGGCCTTATGGTGCGAGATATTGAGGCCACTTTGTAGTGCCGTTGCCACTGCAACCTCATCTAGAGTGCACCAAACAGCCATCTTACTCCCTTCTTAGGTGAGTTTCTGCACCGTCTCTGATGCTGCAGCCGTTACACCTGTCGGGCTCTAGGGTGTGCCATGCGGCCCTATTTCCCTCTATTTAGGTGAAATAGAGGGCATTCTTCAGTTGCCATTGCACTTACCTTGTTGTGGTGTGCACCTGTCATTCCTTGTGGTACCGTGTGGCCCTATTTTTCCCTTCCCGAGCGAAATATAAGTGCCATAGCTAACGTGGCAGCCGTTGCACTTCTCTGGTCCTAGGGTGCTCCATGTGGACCCATCGCTCTAATCTTAGACCTAGTACCTCGGCCATCTCCAGATGCTGTACCCATTGCACCGGTCTGGTCGTATCTCTACACTACACAGCCTCATTTCTACCTTACAGGTTGAGGACCTGTACCCTCCAAATGCGGTAGCATTCCTGGATGCTGTGGCTATGTTTCCACCCTCCTTAGTGTGCAACATGCAGCCACTTTACCTCGGTTTTCGGCGTGTATTTTTAGTGTCCCTGTCACCGTTCAACCCACGTGCTGGGCCCTATGGTGCAATCTGTGGCCCATACGGTTTCTGTATTACTGGGTGCTTCCTTCCCCGGGCACTAATCTGTGCTGCGGATGTTGGTTACTTCCCTTTTCGGCATCCTGGTTCAGCTCGAATATGGTAGCCATATCTGGCAGGGGTGGGCCAGCCCAACCTCCTCCTTGTCGGTCTATTTCTACTTCTGGTGTACCCGGTACATGACTGATCTGTTCTGATCTGGTGGGTGGTCCACATACAACCACGCTCCCTACACCATGGCCTGGTGGTTGTTGGTTTTTATGCTAAGGTTGCTATTGCCATCCTTATCAAATACTACTTTCGGCTGCACTCCGCGTTCCACATATTATAAAGGAGTATCCGCGTTTCCTGTTACAGGGCGGACCATTCCTCGTGGAGTACAGTGATCTCCACTGGATCTTCTCCTTGTTGGGATACGTAGCTTGCTGAGCTCCGGCCGCTGCGGTAGTTTTTCGGCCATCACTTGATGTCCTCCGCCACACGGAATCCTCCTGGGGTCAGCGACATTTCCTCGCTGGACGTCCTCCCTGATGAGTCAGGGACAGAACCACTGAGCGTCACACACCTGCCTGGTAGGTGAATTTTCTGCTGAATGCTCTGACATGGGACAGGGTTCCGTAGTTCCTTCTGGGTCCGGGTGTTCCCTTATTTCTATGCTTAGTTGTACTATCTAACAGAGGGCAGTCCTTTGGGACCTTGCTATTGTTGTCGCCCATCCGGTACTCTCTCCCCCTGGGAGCCTTCTGTATGTCGGTCGCAGCTGGTTTCTACATTTCGTGTAGTCACTCCCGCTTCTTTTATAGCGACTTCACCATTCCTTATGCATATGGGCGTCTGTTTTAGTGGTACAACCCAAGCCGCTGTATTTGCCCTCCCCGGGACAATGTATGCTGATTGCTAGCCACTATTCTTTGAATGGCTAGTTGTCCATGGCCAATTCCTTCCCATAGGGTGGTTCTTTTCATTTTTTTTTTTCTTGGATATTCTGGTTTTTGTTGTCCTCTGGTGGTTCAGTTCCTGGTTCCTTGTGAGCCCATTGCGGGTACTCCTTTCTGGAGTCCCTGTCACCGTTCATTTGATCACTCAGATTCTGTAGGATTATCGTTGTTTGGGAAGGGACCTGGGTTGATTGTTCCCCTTGCGGGTTCCAATAGCCTTTTGGACCTCATGGGATTCATGTCTGTCTTCCCATCCTCCCACTTCAAGTACCTGGTGTTGAGTGGTTTAGTGCTACGGTTTGCATTTCCACCTTATGGTATCCTTCGGGAGGGACCCCTCCTGTTTGTAGAGCCTTCCTCCTTAGACTTTTGGGAGTACTCTCCTTCTCCTCCCATGTCTCTCAGTCCAGTGTATCCCTGCTGAGATTTCCTTGCCCTGCATCTCCCTGATACTTCATTTGGCCGGAGTTTCTCCGGTCTTGCGCTTCTCAGCGATTATTTTATTTTCAGGGGCTCGTTCCTCGTCTCCTGGTTTTGGGATGCAGATCTTCTCTTATTTTTTTCTTTTTACCTGGCCTTTACTTCCTAACCCCTCCCTTTCCAAGGGTTGGCGGTTTTCCTTAGCGCCTTTGGGAGTTTTCTCTTCCAATAGGACGTTTATCTTCATCACCTGCTTCGCGGTGGGGGGGAGTCCTGCTCCCTTCATATGTGAGCCTTGCTATGGCTTCCCTCTCCCCAGTGTGCCCCTGCTGAGATTTCCTGGGCTTGCATCTGGTTCCCTTCTTCCCTGATAATGAGTTTCGCCAGAGTTTCTCCGGTCTTGCGCTTCTCAGCGATATTTTGTTTTCAGAGGCTCGTTCCTCGTCTCCTGGTTGGGGATGCAGGTCTTGTCTTTTCTCTTTTACTGGTTTTTACCTACAACCCCCTCCCCTTCCAGGGGTTGGCGGTTTCCCTTAGCGCCTTTAGGATCTTTTCCTTTCAATAGGGCGCTTAACTTTTTCACCTGCTTTGCGGTGAGAGGAGACCTGCTCCACTCACATGTGAGCCTTGCTATAGCTTCACTCTCTCGTTTGGCCTTCAGTGATTCCAATTTCCCTTGCTCCCCTGGCCCTTCAGGGGTTGACCTCAGGGTGTTTGTGCTTTCGACTGAGACAATTGGGATGTTGGGTAGATCCGATACGCGATGCTGTCCTACTTTCCCTCCAGCCTTCGGCTGAGCTGGGTTTTCCTTTGCCTTCTTCTTGCATTTGGGACCTTCTCCCAGGCATTTGTCCTGGGGTGCTGGCAGTCGTCACTGTGGCCTCCTTGGAGTTTCTCCCTTGTTATGAGGCTTCCTGCCTATTCCGTGCTTTTCTCCTGTTGGGTCACATGGTTCTCCCGCACCTGTATGCCCACAGGTGGCATGGTTGTTCTTCCCACCCTCGGGGACTGCTTTGGGACGTCCCATGGTGCTGTGTCCCCCAATGCCATGCACGAGAAAATTGGATTTTTTGTACTCACCGTAAAATCCTTTTCTCGTAGTAGGCATTGGGGGACACAGATCCCTCCCTATGTTGTTTTACTTCAGCTTCTCCGGGCTGGTCTCTTGATCTTTCCCGGTACGGGAGTTGTTGGTTCCTTGCCTTTCTTCTCTCTCCTACTGCTTTTGGTACAAACTGAGCTGCCTAGTGTCTGTGGAGAGGGTATAGCCCAACGGGGAGGAGCCAACACTTTTTTATGTCTAGTGTCGCCTCCTAGTGGTAGTTGGACATATACCCATGGTGCTGTGTCCCCCAATGCCTACTACGAGAAAAGGATTTTACGGTGAGTACAAAAAATCCAATTTTCTCGTGCATGGCATTGGGGGACACAGCACCACGGGTATATGTCCAACTACCACTAGGAGGCACTAGACACAAAAAGTGTTGGCTCCTCCCCGTTGGGCTATACCCTCTCCACAGGCACAAGGCTATTCAGTTTTTGTCTAGTGTCCGTAGGAGGCAGACCTGTCCTGCTTTTTTGCAGGTCCTGCTGTTTATTTTTTATTTTATTTTTTATTCTTTTTTTCTCTCTTCTGCAGGTCTCGGTGATCTCCACCGTTATACCTGCTGCAGGCTGGGGCTCCATCGTGTTCCACTTTAGTTGCCCCCCCTGCGGGCGCGTACTTCTGTACCATCGCCGGTCACCCAGTCCCCACAGACTGCATCCGCAGTGGCTTGCCGGCATTCCCACGGTTCCCGTGTTGAGTCTGCCGAAGGGGTGACCCTGCGGCGCCCGAAGACATCAGATGGTGAGTATAGTGAGTATATAGGAGACCTGCTCCCTTCTCCCCTGTCCCTGCCCCAGGGTTAGGTTCCCTCCTGTGGCCAGGGGGGTGGGATCCACCTTAGCTGGGGGTCCTGGGAAGCTTCCATCTTCCTCCACCTTTCTCTTCCCCCTTGGTTGGTTTTTTCTCTCCTCCCTGGCCACACAGTCCAGGCGTCGCTTCTTCTGGGCCTTCCCCGCTACTTTAGTCCCCGGTTTTTGCAGGGACTAGGCCTCATCTTCCATGGCCCGTTCCCGGCTCCCAGGTGCTCTGTTTGCCCTGTTCCGCCCACCCCCAGGCGTCGCTCCCCCCCCCCACCCTCCTCACCTAGTTTTGTGGGTCCGGAGGCCCCTCGGTCGGCCGCGATTCGTCCCGCCCCCCTCGCTCCATTCCCGGCCGCCTCATAAATCGAGGCCCCGGCTTTTGGGCCTGCTAGGCCGCGATCTTCCCGGCCCCTCCTCCTTGCTTCCCGGGCTTTTCAGACCCCGCCCGGCCCTCGGGAGGGGCTATCTCTCTCCTCCCTTTACTGGATCTAACGTGGGTTATCTATCCAGTGGATAGATCCTCAGTTTAGAAGAACTGCAGACCCCCTTTAGGTCATTGTACTGTGTGAAGGCAGCTAATGCTGTACATAGGGATCACTCAAGTCGTTCCCCCCCCCACCCCTCCTCAATTGCTTCATTTCTCCTGCAGCCTCTATAGCTGCTGCAGCACCTCTTTGGGGAACATGGCATCCGGGTCCAGATATGACAGCCTCTGCTGGCTGCTCTATGAGGGTCTCCTCTCCCAGCCTCTCCTCGGATCGCCACGTCTTTTCACGTGCGTCCGCTGTCTACGAAGGCTGCCATGCGGTCGGCCTGTCCCTGCTTGTGTGCAGTACCTCTTTCCAGACCCCATTGTGTCCCCTGACCAAATCCTTTTGTGTAGGTCCCTTCTGAATGGTCTCCCTCTTTGTCAAAGCCATGGGAACCTTGTCCGACTCTCCCAATCCCTGGCGGAGTCGCTGGACCGCTACCTATCCAATTGCGGCCACCTATGCCCTCCCAGGGTCCTCCCTGCAGATGAGGCATGCTCAGATACCGGGTCCGGCAAGGGGTAGCTCACAGTACAACCTCGGGTGGTCTCAACAGGATTCCACCCCTCCTCGGCATCCTCGGGTCCTCCCCAGGACAGGCCTGAGGCTGGTGACGAATCCTTTCCCGTCACCCCATCCGTTGCCTCGGGGGACACCTCTGCACCGATTCCCTCGGAACAGAGCATCAGGCGGTCTTCCTCCATACAGAAGCCTCTGGGAGGTCAAGACTAACGTGCACGGAGGAACCTCTCCTACCCAGGGTTGGTATCCCCTCTAGTGGATTTTCGGATGGCGCTCCCCTGACTGCACAGGTATTCAACCGCACAGGTAAGGCAGCCGTCCCCGTGTTTAGCATAATGAGTCACCTACTTGGTGTCTCTGGTACGTACGCCTTCTCCTTAACAGGGGGGTACCTGCACCACTGCCATAGGCTGTACCTGACAAGCCTTCCTGGTTCCCCTATACCAGGGGCTATGCTCTACACATTTGAGAGTGTTTCCACCGGGTCCCCATCCTGGTGCTGGTGTTCGCCACTCTACCTCATAACAGGCGGTCCCTGTTCTAGGCAAGCGCCTCCTGTAGGTTGGTAAGGAAAAGCAATTACATCTGGCTGTTTCCATCCGCCTTGCTCCTTTTCATAGGTAGAGTACCTACACCTACTCCAGATGCTGAAGCCATTACTCCTGGCTGGCTCTATGGTGTTCCATGCGGCACTATTTCTCCCTTCCGGGCGAGATACACAGGCCGCCTTCAATTGCCTTGGCAATTGCACCTGTCTGTTCCCAGCCACTTTGCTCCTTTCATAGGTAGAGTACCTACACCATCTCCTGATGCTGTAGCCGATACCTCTGGCTGGCTCTATGGTGTTCCATGCGGCACTATTTTTCCCTTCCGGGCGGGATATACAGGCCGCCTTCAATTGCCGTTGCAATTGCTCCTGTCTGTCCCCAGACTTTTTTGCTCCCTTTCATAGGTAGAGTACCTACACCATCTCCGATGCTGTAGCCAATACCCCTGGCGGGCTCTATTGTGTTCTATGCGGCAACATTTCTCCCTACGGGCGAGATATAGAGGCCACTTTCAATTGCCGTAGAATTGCCTCTGTCTGGTTCTAGTCGGCACCAAGCTTCCACCTTGGTCCCTTCATAGGTAGAGTACCTACACCATCTCCTGATGCTGTAGCTGTTGCTCCTGTGTGGCTTTATGGTGTACCATGTGGCATTTTCTCTCCCTTACCGGACGAGATATTGAGGCCTCCTCCAATTGCCGTGGTCATTGCACCTACCTCATCATAGTGTGCACCAAACGGCCATCTTACTCCCTTCATAGGTAGAGTTCCTGCACCGTCTCTGATGCTGCAGCCGTTACACCTGTCTGGCTCTATGGTGTACTATGCGGCCCTGTTTCCCTTTTTTTCAGGCGAAATAGAGGGCCTCCTTCAGTTGCCATTTCACCTACCTGATTGTAGTGTGCACCTGTCTTGTTCTTTGTGGTACCGTGCGGCCCTATTTTCCCCTTCCCGGGCGGAATATAGGTACCATTGCTAACGCGGTAGCCGTTGCACCTCTCTGGTTCTAGGGTGCACCATGTGGCCACATTGCTCCGATCTTAAAGGTAGTACCTCTACCATCTCCAGATGCTGTACCCATTACACCTTTCTGGTCGTTTTCTGCACTACGCAGCCATATTTCTACTTTACAGGTTGAGTACCTGTACCCTCCAAATGCAGTAGCATTCCCAGATTCTGTGGCTATGTTTCCACTCTCCTTAGACATGCAGCCACTTTCCCTATATTTTAGGCGTGTGGTTGTATTACTCAAGGTGCTGGGCCTTATGGTGCAATCTGTGGCCCATACAGTTTCTGTATTACTGGGTGCTTTCTGCCCCCAGGTTCTAATCTGTGCTGCGGATGTTGGTTTCACCCTTTTGGTTCTTCCATACATCTCCACTCCGTTTCTGTCGTGCTCAATGGTCTCCTTGTACTTCTCAGGGCACTGTCTACAACAGGCCATCCTGGTTCTGCATGTGCATGGTTACCATATCTGGCAGGGGTGGGCCAGCCCAACCCCCACCTTGTCGGTCTAGTGCTACTTATTGTAGCTCCAGTATATGGCTGATCTGTTCTGATCTGGCGGGTGGTCCACATTCAACCATGCTCCCTACACCATGGCCAGGTGGTTGTTGGCCTTTGTGCTAGGGTTGCTCTTGCCATCTCTATAAGGTACTACGGTTTGCTGCGCTTCGCGTTACCCCATGTTATAGAGGAGTACTCGCGTTGTTTCCTATTACAGAGTGGCCCATTCCTGGTGGAGTACAGGGATCTCCACTGGATCTTCTACCTTGTTGGGGCACGTAGCTGGTGTGCATCGGCCGCTGCAGCAGTTTTCGGTCATCGCTGGATGTCCTCTGCCACATGGAATCCTTCTGGGGTCATCAGCATTTTTCATCACTGGACGTCCTCCCTGACGGGTCAGGGACAGGACCACTGAGCGCCACACACCTGCCTGGTAGGTAATTTTTCAGCTGGTTGCTCTGGCATCGGACAGGGTCCCGTAGTTCCTTCTGGGTCCAGGTGTTCTCTGTATTCCCTTATATTCTCTGCTTAGTTGTACTACATGACAGAGGGGCAGTCCCCTTGGACCTTGCCGTCGTTTGCACCTGTCAGGTACTTTCTCCCCCCTGGGAGTTTTCAGTACGCCGGTCGCGGCTGGTTTCTACATTTCTGTGTAGTCTCACCCGGCTTTTTCATGGCGACTTCTGCATTCCTTATGCATATGGATGTCTGTCAATTTAGTGGTACATCCCGAGCTGCTGTACTTGTCTTCTCTGGGACAATGTATACAGTTTGCTAGTCACTGTTCTTGGAACGGGTAGTTGTCCATGGCCAATGTCCCTTCCCCTATGGTAGTTTCATCTCTCCTTTCCTGGATATTCTGGCTTGCGTTGTCTTCTGGGGGTTCAGCTCCTGGTTCCTTGTGAGCCCATCCCGGGTACTCCTTCTGGAGTCCCTGGTCCCCGTTTATTTGACCACTCAGGTTCTGCATGGCAATCGTTTTTTTGGGGGGATCGGGGCCTGGGTTGATTGTTCCCTTTATGGGTTCCAATAGCCTTGTGGTCTTCTTGGGATTCGTGTCTCTTTTCCCATCCTCCCACGTCAAGTACCTGGTATTGAGTGGTTTAGCACAACGGTTTGCAATTCCGCCGTATGGCCTCCTTCGGGAGGGACCTCCTCCTGTTGTAGAACCTTTCCTCCTTCGGCGGTTGGAGTACTCTCCTTCTGCTTCCATGTCTTTCAGTCCAGTGTGTCCTGCTGAGATTTCCTGGGCCTGTATCTGGTTCCTTTTTTCCCCTGATGCTTCACATGCCCAGAGTTTCCTCTGGTCTTACGCTTCACAGTGATATCTTGTTTTCCGAGGCTCGGGCCTCATCTCCTGTTTTTGGGACGCAGGTCTTACTCTTTTTTCCTGGCTTTTACCTACAACCCCCTCCTTCTCCAAGGGTTGGCGGTTTCCTCTAGCAGCCTTGGGTTTTCGCATTTTAAATAGGGCGCATAACTTCATCATCTGCCTTGTGGTGAGGGGAGACCTGCTCCCTTCACATGTGAGCCTTGCTACGGCTTCACTCACTCGTTTGGCTTCCAGTACTTCCTTGTTCCTTTCTCCCCTGGCCTGTCAGGGGTTGACCACAGGTTTTTTCGCTCTTTGGGTCTGAGACAATTTAGAGCGTTAGGTAGTCCCAACACGCGGTGCTGTCCTAATTTTTTCTCCAGCCCTTGGCTGAGCTCGGTGTTCCCTTTTGCCGCCTTCTTGCATTTGGGATTTTCTTCCAGGCATTTTTCCTGGGGTGCTGACAGTCTTCTCTGATTCTTCCTTGAGGCTTCTTCCTTGTTATGGAACCTTTTGCCCATTCCGTGTTTTCTACTGTTGGGTCACATGGTTCTCCTGCACCTGTATACCCAACCGGTGGCATGGCTGTTCTTTTCCCACCCTCGGGGACTGCTTTGGGACGTCCCATGGTGCTGTGTCCCCCAATGCCATGCACGAGAAAATTGGATTTTTTGTACTCACCGTAAAATCCTTTTCTCGTAGTAGGCATTGGGGGACACAGATCCCACCCTATGTTTTTACTTCCGATTTTCCGGGCTGGTCTCTTGATCTTTCCCGGTACGGGAGTTGTTGGTTCCTTGCTTTTTTTCTCTCTCCTACTGCTTTTTGTACAAACTGAATAGCCTTGTGCCTGTGGAGAGGGTATAGCCCAACGGGGAGGAGCCAACACTTTTTGTGTCTAGTGCCTCCTAGTGGTAGTTGGACATATACCCGTGGTGCTGTGTCCCCCAATGCCTACTACGAGAAAAGGATTTTACGGTGAGTACAAAAAATCCAATTTTTATATTCCCCCCTTCCTCTTGCCAAATTTTGTTTCTTGGCTATTTGAGTTTTTGAAAACTGCATTTAAGCCTAAAAGTTCATTTTATTTTTTATTTATTTTTATTTAAAGATCTACAACGAAGAGATTCTTGATTTGTTAGATTCTCGAGAGAGAGCATCTCCAATTAGCATCCGTGAAGACCCTAAGGAGGGCATTAAGGTACCGTGGGTCATCCGATCATCACTTTTGTACACCAGTCGTCTGTGATATCAGCCGGTTAACGGTTCCTATTTCTGCAGATCGTTGGCTTGATTGAGCGTGATGTAAAGACTGACGTGGATACAATAAGTTGCTTGGAGCAGGGCAATGGCGCTCGCACAGTGGCTTCTACTGCTATGAATTCTCAGTCTTCTCGATCACATGCCATCTTCACAATAGCAATAGATCAGAAAAAAAAGGGCGATAAGTAAGTAAATGGCCTAAGCAGAGCTGGCACAGAGCTGGCATTGGTGGGTTATTTCTCCATTATGTGATGAAGTTTGTCAGTGGCTCTCAACATTATATGAACTATACGTGTAAGGCTTCATACACACAGCCGGTGCTGTTTTTGTGGTCTTCAAATTGCCAAACATGGATGCCGGTCATGTGAGGTCTGCGGTATGGAACGTCCTGCACCCTGTTGGAACTGTCTATTCTTGTCCACAAAATGCACAAGAAAAGGACGTGTTCTGTGTAGTCACATCTGCAGCAACCACTCCGGTAATTTGTTCCAGCAGAGGAGAGCCGACATTTTTACCAGATCCCTGTTGGGTCCCATTATAGTCAATGGGCATCCGGTGGTGCGCAGCAGTATCTGGCTATTCTGGATACAGTAACCTCCGGTAGTTTCTCTGCTTGAACAGACTACCAGAGTTGTTTGCTGCAGATGTGAGCCTACTCTAATCTGCTTCATTCTTTGTAGAAACAGCAGTTTTCGCTCCAAACTGCACCTTGTCGATCTCGCTGGGTCCGAAAGGCAGAAGAAGACCAAAGCTGAAGGTGATCGATTGAAGGAAGGTAAATGCATTAGATTTTCCTATTATCCCTGGCTGGTAGACGTTTGGTGTTAATGAGGCAGGGAATTTTTCTTCTCCATATACTGAAAATGATGGTGGGGATCTATCATTCCTCTCCTAGCCAATTTTCCAGCACAAAGCCACAAACCCAGTGTTTGCAACACCTAAATCTAGGTGCAAGTGGTGATTCTACACCACCATCTCCACTTTCCTAATTTATGATGCGTACTTGCCATCAAATGGGTGCATCCTCCAGCGGCACAAGGAATTTCAGATCGGCATGAAACGCTGGTCGATGATACATCCCCCCCCCTCAGTTCCTTCTGTGCTTATGCAGATATAGCTCCTGTGCTCATGACATTACAACACTGTAGTTGTGCAGTGACCCTAGCATCAAGTTCTATTGCGTCAATCAAAAGTGAGAGTACCTATCATCTTAACAAGCTTTATAGTGACCCGATAGAAATTTTTATTGGTGGGTATCTGCGTCCTGGAGAGACCTGTAAGGATCACTGAAATCAGGGGGCCTAGGCTCTCAGCTGAGTGCTGATCCTCTGTTTCTATTAGCATTTCCAAGTGAGCTATATGAGTTCATAAAGTCTATAGACTTACTATGAATCCATACACCACTTGTTCCTATATCAGATGAAACAAAGTGGCACTCTTCTGAACACTTTCCTCCTCTTTTTAGTAATCCATGGTGGTCTCTGCACCTGGACCCTCAAGGATCAAGACTTCCAACATGTCCTAGATACGTCAGAAGTTTGTTAATATGATAGCTGCTCTTTAATGGTTGATTGTAAAATAAGAAGTGTCTGATCAGTGTTGATCCATAAGCAGGTGACCTGTGTTTCTCCATATGTACGTAGCTGCTGAATAGTATATATGCTGCTGCTCCATTCACCTCTATGCGGAAGAGAAGCTAAATCTTGGGAGAACCCTTTTAAGGGCTGTTTCACATGAGCAAGTCCATTGTGGGAATCGCACTCCGTGTGTGAGTATGATCCTCTGTTCTGGACTTGCAGGAGCGCACAGCATTATGATTTATGCTGTCAGTACAATTCTGTAACTGCCCTAAGTTAAATCCTACTGGGGCTTGGTATGTGTGGTTTAAATGATGGAAAAACTTTATAAACTCTCTCCTTGAGTTGAATGTTTAAACTAGCCTTAGGCAGTGTAACATATGCACACAGCAGTTTTCTTCCGGCTGACATATTTGCCAGAATGCGGCCGGATCTCCGTCGGTCTCCAATGTAGTGAATGGTGCCTGACTGAGCATTACAAACCTCTGGCAATGCCGGATTGCGCAGAGCTTCGGCAGGCTGTTCCCTGCTGGACGCTAGTCTGCAGCTAGCCTGGAAATCAGAGTTACAACTGGCGCCACATTTTCTGTAGACTCCTCAACATTGAAATTGCTGCACCAAAAAGGACAAGCCATAAGGTTATTCAAATCAAGGAAGTAGCAGGTGTCACTGAGATCTGCAGATAAATTTTTCAAGCACCTAGTTCCAATCTGTGGTATATGGGAGGGGCATAAAAGCCAGATTGAAAACCAAAGATTTTTAGCCACACTGCACACAACATTGTGTCCCCCGGTGAGATTGGGAGAACAAAGATGAACTGCAGTGACGGCAAGAGGTACACCGAGATGAACCTCTGTATGAAAGGATCTGATTAGGAGAATGGTGCATAGTAATCCATTCTGTACTGCAAGTGAAATTGGATGTCCCATCAGACGCCTAGGGCAGGAAACCGTGTCTACAAAAGACATCTACACGACATTAGGTTACGAGCCAGACGTCCAATTACAGGTGTCTCACTGACCTCACACCGCCGCTCTCAAAGGCTGCAATGGAAGTCTATCCTCTGCAGTGATGAGTCCCACTTTTGTCTAGGACGCAATGATAGCTGGAGATTGGTCTGCAGACCATGAAGAGGAACATCACAGACAGGACAATGCTAGGTCGCATGTTGCTCATACTACTGTGAGCAGCCAGCATGGCATAAGCGTGCTACCTTTGCCTGCAGTGTCTTCAGACTTGTCTCCTGCAACGGATCTCCTGGCACCCCGACTGGGTACCTCCGTTGATGGATGCTCCTAGTGCTTCCCGAGGACTCCAAGCACTCCACTCGACACCGTAAACCACCACAGGAACAGCTCTTACAAGAGCTAGTAGTTATAGCCAGGGGAGCATAGCAATCCCCAGTGTCGATCAGTTACCCAAACACCAGCCTCAACATGATGAAGGGTAAAACAGGAACTCTTTATTAAGCACACAAGCATTGACTTATATACACATTTTCCAACAAGGGTACCACCCCCGTGGACCTGGTTGATAACTGAGGACATAACATAGCAGCCAATCCTTTACAGTTTAAACACAAAGTATACATTCAACAAACACAATGGCATTGTCTGTGACGCACTCAATAACAGAATAGGCATAGTCTTTGACGCAATCAACAAAATACAATTACCAAAACACAATGGGCTCTGCCTGTGATACAATTACTAAACATAATGGGCTAACTTAATCACTCACAGGCAGAAAACACTCTAGGAGGCGTTGACACTAGTAAAAGCTGTTAGCTCCTCCCCTGGCAGCTATACCCCCTCCAGCCTGGAGAGAGAGCTTCAGTTTTTTCTAGTGTCAATAGGAGGCAAGACCGCCCTGCTCTGCAGGGATCTTCTGAAGATTTTTTATTTTAGTTTTTTTTTTTTCCTTTTTCAGATGGGAAAACAGTAGACGCCTCGCCTCCCTGTTCTCCCGGGGTCGAGTTGCACCAGTGCCGGTCACCCGCACTGCTGCCTCCCCCACAGAAGACAAGGTGGGCCAGGGCAGCCTTGCTCCCCTGCATCCCGCCAGCCAAAGGGTCACCCATCCAAGGCCCCCTTTTCAAGCATCCTGCCACTACGGTGCCAGTAGCTGAAGGGGTGACCCTGCTGGACCAGAGCCAGAGGAGGGGTGAAAATGGCGGCAGGATGAGGAGTACACGGAAATAGGTAAGTATTAACCCCCCCCCCTCCCTCGTTCATATCACTCAGGGGCCTACTCCAAGCACACGTACGATTTAAGGCATGCCACCTACCTCCTGGTATATCTAGCCAGTTTAACCCTTCCAGGGGCAGTCTCTGGTGTGGCGGCTTTCTAGTCGTCGTCGTCCCCTTACTAGGCAAGGGCACACTCCATCGGGGGTTAATGGCAATGCCTGCGCCATTATACAAAAAGATAGACCAGACATCTCTGATCTTACCCACCTCCCTCTGCGATGTGCCTAAGCTCGGCGACTCCAGCGGAGGCCTAGATCGACGGAAACGGGCGGCTGCACGGGGTTGCTGAGTGGAGGCAGTTGCCTGCGGCGCACTGCCATGGAGTGAGAAGACTTTTCCCTGGTGGCTGTGGCGGCCAGCGGGGTATGTAGGGACCAAGCGCACCGCTGGTCCGAGACGCTCGGTCACACATGCAGAGGAGGCCCCCGCTCCCCGACACCTACCACAATTTACACCCCTTGGTGCGGACACCGGCGCACCACTCCGGAAGAGGTTAACTGCATCGCGATCGGCCGTGCACCGCATCTGTGTTCCGGCCCGCGCTTTTCTCTGTCCTACCCGCCTATCATCTGCGGGGTGAACGCCCCCAGTCAGTCCGGTCGGTCTCTAATACGGCCGGTGCAACATTCGGCGGGGGGCGGGGAAAATTCTTCCCGCCCTTCTCCCCCTCCCCCAGACACCTGCTGAGCTTCGTCACTGGTCCTCGTGACTGCCTTAACCTTTTCTGGCCACCACCCTTCTTAGGCCGGCACCTGATGATCTGGGGCTCCTCCCCCTAAGTACAGTGCATGAGTGGAGAATTTTTAACCTCTTCCTGCCTGTCATTGAGGCCGGCTTCCTAGAAAAAATTTATAAAATAATAATAAAGGAAATGTGCGTCCATTCGGGTCCCCCCTCCTCAGCCGCAGGGCCACCCGGTCAGTGTGGTTCCACACTGGGCCCGTGTCCTATCCCGGGTAAGGGGGACTTCTAATAGTTCCCAATCCGCCCTCCGGGGCCGTTTGGTTGATAATTCTCTGCCGGCGCAATTTTATACAGGACCCCTGTTCCCAATCCACCCTCCCGGGTCGTTTGGTTGATGATTCTCAACCGGTGCAATTTTATACAGGACCTCTGTTCCCATTCCACCCCCTGGGTGGTTTGGTTGCTAAGCCCCCTCCTGCGCAGTCCGCATCTGCCAGGGGCGAGATTCTGAGGGGCAGACCTGCGCGCTAGTGGACCACAGCAGGTCATCTTCTCCTCGAACATCTCCGCACCCCCTCCCTTCCTCCCCGGGTCCGAGGGGGGGAGAATCACTTATTCAGACCCTGACATGAATCCGAAGCAATCTCCTAAGATTGCGTCTACGGTGGCCAGCAGCACTTGTCGTAGGCATTACCCCCCTCCTTAGGCAGAGTAATTGCACTACTTTGGGATACAGTAATGACCTTATACATTGTCCCCTGTGATAGGTGGACTAAGTACAATAACACTGATTTCAGTGCCGGACGTATACAATCCCCCTTCTGTAGGTGGTGGAATTGCATCTCCACTGGGTTCAGTACCTGCCGTAGCTCCTGGTTACAAGGTGTGCTGTATGCATTACCCCCTTACTTAGGTGCTAATTGCACTCCCACAGGGTACAGGACTTGCCATATGCACTAGTTCTCGCTGTGGGCATTAACCCTCCTTTAAAGGTGGTCTCTGTCTTCCACTTCAATGTAGAAATTGTCCTTCCTTCACTGTCCCTCTTCTTCACTCCCTAAGGCAGGGAGCTACGTCATTATTGGCAGCCTCCAGTACCTTCCGGCGTACGGAACCCCCCTTTTTTTTTTTGTCATCCGGAGGTTCCACGCAAAGGATTGGCGGCCTCCGAGGGGCAATTGCACGATGGATTCGGTCTGCAAATGCCTTACTGTTCTGCCCTTAAGTGTCACGGCCCGCTTCCCTGAGCGGTGGACGCTTCTTGGGCTCTGAGGCATCGCGCCTCAGCTGCGCAGTTGTGTAACGCGGCTTCCGGTCCTCCTTACACACATTCAAAAATGTTTCCAGGTGCATTCTTATGCATCTGCGGCAGTCTTGCAGGCGGCAGTTTCTTAGCTACCAGCAGGGACACTTGCTTCCATGGGTCTGTGGTTTTTCCCTCCCCATGGACTGCTCTTGAATGTCCCACGGTTCCTGTGTCCCCCAATAAATATGGACGAGAAAAGGAGATTTTTGTATAACTTACCAGTAAAATCTCTTTCTAGCTCTTCATTGGGGGACACAGCACCCACCCAGTATTGTTGTTTGGCCACAGTTGTGGCTGTTGCTGGTTAGAACCTAGTTCGGTTCTTGGCATTGTTGCTGTTACACTTTTTTTCGTTGGTTTAATTGCTTTTCCTACTGCTTCTCACAAACTGAAGCTCTCTCCAGGCTGGAGGGGGTATAGCTGCCACCGGAGGAGCTAACAGCTTTTACTAGTGTCAACGCCTCCTAGAGGACATAGCTATGCCACGGTTCCTGTGTCCCCCAATGAAGAAAGAGATTTTACTGGTAAGTTGTACAAAAATCTCCTTTTTTCCCCAACACACAGAAACCACCTCAAAACCCCACATATCCCCATATACATCCATGGATAGCTCTGATCTGGGTGAACAACATATCCAAAAATCACCCAGATCCGAGCAGGGGTTCCCGAATTCCATGGAAGTCACATTTGGCCGACCGCAAGCCTGGCTTTCCTGCCCAAAACAGTTCCACAGATTTAGGGCTCTTTCACACTTGCGTTCTTGTCTTCCGGCATAGAGTTCCGTCGTCGGGGCTCTATGCCGGAAGAATCCTGATCAGGATTATCCTAATGCATTCTGAATGGAGAGAAATCCGTTCAGGATGCATCAGGATGTCTTCAGTTACGGAACGTTTTTTGGCCGGAGAAAATACCGCAGCATGCTGCGCTTTTTGCTCCGGCCAAAAATCCGGAACACTTGCCGCAAGGCCGGATCCGGAATTAATGCCCATTGAAAGGCATTGATCCGGATCCGGCCTTAAGCTAAACGTCGTTTCGGCGCATTGCCGGAGCCGACATTTAGCTTTTTCAGAGTGGTTACCATGGCTGCCAAGACGCTAAAGTCCTGGCAGCCATGGTAAAGTGTAGCGGGGAGCGGGGGAGCAGCATACTTACCGTCCGTGCGGCTCCCCGGGCGCTCCAGAGTGACGTCAGGGCGCCCCAAGCGCATGGATCACGTCGTCCATGCGCATGGGGCGCCCTGACGTCACTCTGGAGCGCCCCGGGAGCCGCACGGACTGTAAGTATACTGCTCCCCCGCTCCCCGCTCCTACTATGGCAACCAGGACTTTAATAGCGTCCTGGGTGCCATAGTAACACTGAACGCATTTGGAAGACGGTTCCGTCTTCAAATGCTTTCAGTACACTTGCGTTTTTCCGGATCCGGCGTGTAATTCCGGCAAGTGGAGTACACGCCGGATCCGGACAACGCAAGTGTGAAAGAGGCCTTAGGCTGTGCGGCCGGTCTGTCTTCTCCAAAGTTAGTATATGGGCCATAATCCTGAGGCAAGAGGCTGGCAAACAGGCCCCTCCAAAACCCAGTGGTGAGGTTAGTTTTGCCACATCTCCCATCAAGCACCGCATTGTTTAGCAATTGCAATGGGAGCTTCCAGCAGTAAATCTTGATTTGTGCGCCCAGTTGTGAGCTGCAGAAGATTCCTCAGGCAACCATTAACCTCATTGATGGCATGCCAAAGCGTCTGTGTTTCTGCGCTTGGCAATCGCTCAATACTGAATAAATCAAGGTGTTTTAAATATTACATTTCCTTTTTTACCACTTGCATAACATGTCTATCAATCCACGACGTTACCTTCTTGGTGTTGCAGTTTGTGTTGAGAAGTGTAGATTGCTATGTTGGCTTTTAGGTGAGGAATGGTAACTCGTTCAGCCCTGGTCATTCAGTATCTAGGAAGATCCAAGTGAGACAGGGCTGTAATGTACTTTAACATGGTGTTCATATCCCTTAGAAGTGGATCCTGTGGAAAGGTTGTATTCCTCGCAGGTCAGCCATCTTATTGATGGGATGACAGTTTGTATTCTCCTTCTGCATGAATGGAAGTACGTTTTTAATATCTACTGGTCAAATAAACCAGTGCATCTGCACAGTCTGTATGTGGATGATGGTATTTTCTCCATGATACTAAATGGATTTTGTGTGAGTTCTATAAGGTGGGGTCTGGCACTATTTTTATTTTTATTTTTTTTTCCTCTCCCTTTTTTGGCAGTTCTGGCTAATGTTCCAGTAATGTACAAATTCTTTCACTTGACTATTCTGAGAAAAAAGTAACATGTGGTCTTCTGGACTTGTAGGTATCAGCATTAACCGTGGCTTATTGTGTCTTGGCAATGTTATCAGTGCATTGGGAGATGATTCCAAGAAAGGTGGTTTTGTGCCATACAGAGATTCCAAGCTAACACGTCTTCTACAAGGTAAGTCTCGATTGAAGGCTTATAATGGAAAGTATAGGTTGCAGCTTGCAGGCCCTCTCCTGACATGTCGGTTTGTGTAACTACTTGTATTCCCCATGTAGTAATTCTGGAACATTATTTTAGAACTGTCATTCCTCTGCTATTCCAAATAGAAGTGAATGAATAAATCTCCAACTGATAACACCTAGTTGAGGATTACTAGATATGAAAAGGTGTTCCACAATTGTTATATGGGGAGTGTAAGTAGTTACTGAAAGACATGTCAGAAGGGATGACAAATGCTCTTTAAGTTAAAGGGGTATTCCAGCACGATCAAAATCTACCATGAAAAACACTGATGGACCTAGGAGGAACACACATTGCATTTTTCCACAATGCACAGGGATGTGTTTCTGGTCTATTCAGTTTTCTTAGGCGGTGCCTTGCCCAGGCAGGAGCAGTATTTAAAATTATACTACAAGTGTGAGACGGCGTACATTGCCATAACTGTACAACACAGAAGTCAATATAGAAATGAGAAGTCATATGTACGGATTTGAATTTCAGCAACTAGGTCATCGGAATTTAAAATTCATTGTACTGAAACGCAGCAAAGATAATCTTAAAGGGTTTGTGCCTGTAAGATAAATCTATCCGTCCAGCAGATATCCCTGTTATATCACTTCCCCAAATACAACCATTATCATAGCTGCCTTATTCTAAAGTTATTCTCCTACCATTGTACCCTGTGGCAGATCTGTTTTGATACTTGGTTGCTGCAGGTTACTTCCTGCATTGGTGTCTTGTAATGTAGGAAACGACACTGATGAGAACAAGGGTCATGTTAGTGTCACATGATCTGCTGATGTCGGGACACATCTCACTGCACCAAAGCATTATGGGATAGCCATCACATGACAAACCTGGAAGTAGGATTCAAGCATGGGGGATAAGGGTGAAAAATTAGGTTAATTTGGGAATAAAAATAAAATAAAATCCAAGGTAGAATGGGAGCTAGAGATATTGATGAAACTACACAATGTAGAGTTCAGGAGAGGATGTGACGCATGCTACAAGATATTGGACCTGTCTATGCATACTAGGCTTTAGAAACGAACTGAGCTCAAACTAATATTCCGACGTGAAGAAAAAAGCATAGATCACATATCTACATGCATTAATTAATTGCTTATCGGCATAATTTATAACTGTACATGAGGTACTCTGTATACTTTTTGATCAAAATGCCTGAACCCACTCACCACATCGAGGTGACCTTTTTTGAGCAGGTCCCTACTGTAAATTGGTGCAGCGCCACATGGCGACTGCCACAAAACCACACTTGCAGGCAGCCCAACAACACCCTAGCTGTCAAGCTAAGCCTCCCATGGAGCTGGGCCACACCAAGCACCAGTGGTGGACATGCAACTGTGCTCCTTATGAACAGATCTCAAACTTTTTTCTTTTCATGGTGTCTGTACTCTACCCATTTGGCCTAGGTGTTTTTTGAAATTAGCAGGAAACTGCATAAGGCCTCATTCACACAAGGGAGTTTTCCCATCTGAATGTGATGTGTGTAGAGAACAAATGGCATCCAGAGTGCATCCTGGCCCATTCATTTCAGTGGGTCTGTACATTAGTGTAGTTTTTCATGCATCATTTCTGCAGCATTCTATATTGTATGTTTTTCACGCAGCCCTGGCTCCATAGAAGTGAATGGGACTTGTGTAAAAAACTAAAGGCATCTGGATACAATGCGTTTTTCAGCGATGTTTGTGAGCAGGTGTAGATTGTTGTTCAGGTTTGCTTCATGCGCTTTTCTAGACCCCCAAAACACACTGAATGCAGTTGCTGAAGAAAACTGACTCCACCTGCATGCAAAGCAATCCGTTTATTTTTTCCTAAACTGATCCTGGCGCAATCCATATCTCTTATGTGAAAGAGGCCTAAGGATTAATTCCTATTTGGTTTCAGACTACAAGGAGAGTTGAGTTTTTGAGATCTGTTCACATGGGGCCGTGCTGCATGCCAGTGTATTGTCACTGGAATACAGAAAGGATCCTCGTTGAAAGTTTTTCTTGATGTGCGACTTCGTACAGTAACATAGTATGGTTGTAAAAAGAAAAGTCAAAGTTCAACCAAGAGATTCAGATGGTATCGCATGTAAGCACTTACTATATGTAAAGGTGTTTTCTGGATTTTATTAGTTTTGTCAGGAAGTTTTTAACTTTAAAGGATTACTGTCATGTTTTCATCAAAATGTCAATTGTAGCATATGTTACTGCTGCAGCAGCATTATGCATAAAGCAATCTTTAGTTTCTTCACATACCACTGATTTCCTTGAGTTTTTTCCCTTGGTTACGGCTGTTTAAACATTTACGATATGAGGACATTCTCAAGATGGCTCCTCTGCCAGTTCTCTGAGGCCAAAACTGCTTTCCCTCACTTCACATACACACTTGCTGTAGCCAGCAGCTTGGTGCCAGCCAATCAGATTGGATTACTGAGAGACACGCCTCCTCACTCTGAAGCCTAATGCAGGCATGCAGTGTGAGGACCGCCCCTCCGTCTTCCTACCCAGAGACAGTCCAGCCCTAGCAACTGTCTTATAAGGGAGCAGTGGAAAGGGACAGGAGACATTAATGAAAGCTGTTATTATAAGGTAATTGCAGATCTTTTGCCAATCATTGACAGACTCAGGTATACATGCCTAGCTCTAATAAACTAGCAAAAATAAAAAAATGACTGTTACAGTTTAAAAAAAAAAATGAAAAAGTAAACTTCAGTATTTTCTTACAGATTCACTCGGTGGTAACAGTCATACTCTAATGATTGCATGTGTCAGCCCTGCTGACTCTAACATGGAGGAGACCCTTAATACTCTTAGATATGCAGATAGAGCCAGGAAAATTAAGAATAAACCGATAGTCAACACGGATCCTCAGACTGTAGAGCTTCAGAATCTTAAACAACAGGTACTTATAGCGTCTTGTAAGCTGATGGCAAATTTATATGATCACCTTGTATTATCAATATATCAATGTGGCTTTGATTGTTTTGAACAGGTGCAAGATCTGCAGGTTTTATTACTACAGGCCCATGGAGGGACTCTACCTGTCTCGACCAAGTAAGAGTAGTCCTATTGTTGGAGCACTGATATAATTGAAATAATTGTAAGGCTTCTTTCACATCTGTGTTTTTCCTTTCCGGTTTTGAGATCTGGCAGAGGATCT
The DNA here is from genome assembly GCF_905171765.1 of Bufo bufo. Classification (NCBI taxonomy): domain Eukaryota; kingdom Metazoa; phylum Chordata; class Amphibia; order Anura; family Bufonidae; genus Bufo; species Bufo bufo. The sequence continues at coordinate 91,748,113 of NC_053396.1, forward strand.
CAAGTTAGGAGGAAAACGCTTCAGTTTTGTCCTCATTCATTGTCAATGGGGACAAAACTGAACAAACCAGAACAGAGTGAACCAGAATGCATTCTGTTCCAGTTTGTTGCGTTCCCATGGCGGGCACAAAACGGATGCAAGCAGCTTTTTGTGCGCGGCATGAGGAACTGAAAATGCCATACCAGGCACGAAAAAGCATGCAAGTCAATGGTGGTGTATCCGTTTCGACTTGCAAATTCTGAGGTAGTCTTGTGTGTTTAGGATCATTATTTATTTGTAGTTGAACGTTTGTAATTGAAGTTATTCACTGAAGTCTCGTGAGACTTTGGGAGTAATTCACTTAGCCTCGATGGAGCCTATACGGAGATGGATCCGAAGCTGGATTTTCTCATCCCTAGTATTGGGCATCGAGAGACGTGAGCAGAAGCACAGCTCTTTGATCCAGCAGGGTGCTGGATGAACACTCTGCTGGATCATTTAAGGAAGAAGTCAGGGGGTCTGGCACTGCTGGACCACCCTGACTGCAGACTGTAAAACGCAGGCACTTTTTTAGCAAGATTTTATTTAATTTTTTTGTGTTAAAGTGTATTTTACATTCAGAAAAATATGGTTGTTTTGTGGGGAAAGATTCAGTGTAACTTGTATTTTTTTTTATACATTTATATCCTTGCTCGTTCTGGGCTGTGAAGTCAAGGAGGCGGTCCTATCAGTGATTGACAGCCTTCCCTCTGTGCACACAGATAGCAGTCAGTCACTGATGGGACGCCTCCTTGACTTCACAGCCCAGAGTGAGCAGAAATCTAAATGTATAAATAAGGTCCATTCACACGTCCGCAAATGGGTCCGCATTCGTTGCACAATTTTGCGGAACGGGTGCGGACCTATACATTTTCTATGGGGATGGAATGGATGCGGACAGCACACAGTGTGCTATCTGCATTTGCGGAGCACGGGCCTGATCTTCAGGTCTGCAGCTGCGCAAAAGATAGAACATGTCCTATACTTGTCCGCAGCTGCGGACAAGAATAGGCATGTCTATAGGGGTGCCGGGCAGGTGTGTCGTAGGTTCGCCACCACTAGCATTGAGTGACAGGAGCCTCTGTATTGGCATGGCACTTATTTTGCTTCACTTTTTTACTTTTAGCATGGAGCCATCTGAAAATTTACAGTCTCTTATGGTGAAGACTAAAACTTTGGAAGAAGAAAATCACAAACTGAGTCGAGAGCTAAGCGAGGCTGCAGAGCAGACTGCTCAGATTCTTGAGAGAATTATATTGGTGAGCTTAACGTGTGTTGCTGTATATAATTCAGAGCTCACTATGTAGCTATACATGAATGTGCCTTCCAGCTATTTTACACTTTAAGTAAAATTTCTGCAACTGTAGAAATCTGTTACATACGTCTGAATAGGCAAATTTCTACAGCATATTCATGGATATCAGATGAATGAGACATTTCTGCAACATCTGACATGTGAACATACCAGAACAAGAAATGTATAGATATCATAGACTATAAAATGAGTTTTTAAAGAGGACCTTTCACCGATTATGACAATGTGAACTAAGTATACAGACATGGAGAGCGGTGCCCGGTGATCTCACTGCACTTACTATTATCCCTGGGCGCCGCTCCGTTCTCCCGGTATGCCCTCCGGTATCTTCGGTCACAAAGTTATGGTAGGCGGAGTGTGCCCTTGTTCTGCTGTAGCGCTGGCCAATTGCATTGCAGAGCTCACAGCCTGGGAGAAAAGAACCTCCCAGGCTGTGAGCTCTGCGCTGCGATTGGCCAGCGCTACAGCAGAACAAGGGCTGACTCCGCCTACCATAACTTAGTGACTCAAATCTCCGCCTACCATAACTTACGGAGCGAAGATACCGGAGGGCATAGCGGGAGAACGGAGCGGCGCCCAGGGATAATAGTAAGTGCAGTGAGATCCCCGGGCGCCGCTCTCCATGTCTGTATACTTAGTTCACATTGTCATAATCGGTGAAAGGTCCTCTTTAAAGGGTTTCTATCACTTCGAATGCCATAATTAGCTCTCAGACACTAGTGATCCGCTAGTGTCTGCTCTGGCCAACCATCCTAAAATAAGAGCTTTTTGGGCAGCCGTTTTGCTAAAAAAATAACTTTTATAAATATGCTAATGAGCCTCTAGGTGCTATGTGGGCGTCATTAGCACCTAGAGGCTCCGTCTACCTTTCATACACAGCCACCGCCCAGCGCGTCCCTCCAGCCCGCCCATCTCCTGATGAATGCGATCCTCCGTGTGACGCAACGGACGAATTCTCGCGCATGCGCCGTGCGCGGCTGTATTCGGCGCATGCGCAGAGAATGTCTGACCGCTTCCCTGCTCAGACATCTCCACTGCGCCTGTTCCTTGGAGCACTATGACGTCATCGGCGCAGGCGCAGTGGAGATGTCTGAGCAGGGAAGCGGTCAGACATTCTCTGCGCATGCGCCGAATACAGCTGCGCACGGCGCATGCGCGAGAATTCGTCCATTGCGTCACACGGAGGATCGCATTCATCAGGAGATGGGCGGGCTGGAGGGACGCGCTGGGCGGTGGCTGTGTATGAAGGTAGACGGAGCCTCTAGGTGCTAATGACGCCCACATAGCACCTAGAGGCTCATTAGCATATTTATAAAAGTTATTTTTTTAGCAAAACGGCTGCCCAAAAAGCTCTTATTTTAGGATGGTTGGCCAGAGCAGACACTAGCGGATTGCTAGTGTCTGAGAGCTAATTATGGCATACGAAGTGATAGAAACCCTTTAATGCTTTACAGCAAGTTCTTATTACAAAGAATTGTGTAACTTTGACTTTGTAGGGTTTTACCAAAATGCTACAAGAAGCATTGGCGACCAAAACGGTCGCCAAAGCGCCTTCAAATTTGTAGATGGCGATAAGACTCTTTTTTTTTTTTTTTTTGTCTTGTCGCCATTTGCGAGTGGACTGCAGCTGGAGAGACTTTTAGACCCGGATCGTATCTGTTTGAGAACATGGCATGCGCTGCTCTCAGCAGCACAGGGGAGAATGAAGCATTCCCTCCCTCCTGTGCCGCTGCTGCCACCAATGGACTGATAGCAGGGAGAAGGAGGGACTGTGGCCACTGCGCCACCAATGAATATAATACATTAATTTAAGTGTAGGCAGCAGTATCACAATCCTGGCCACCCGCCTTCTGACATGGCACTGCGATCCCCGGCAATTAACCCCTCAGGTGCGGCTCCTTGATATTTTTTTGTCTGCAGCACTGAACTCTGGGAAGGTGGGATCACTCAGATTGGCTGCATGCAGGCTTGTCAATCAGCAGCTAGCCAGCCCTGTGATGTCACAGCCCTATAAATATGGCAGGGAAAGGATAAGTGCAGGGAAAGGATAGGGAGGAATCATTTCACAACATCTTAGTGCAGGGAGAGACGTCAGAAGGCGCTAGGGACATTGATGGGAAAGATTATTTGGGGTCCAAATAGCCATTATACAGCTATGTTGAAAAGTCTTTAGTGGCTTATATCTTAGTATCTTTAGTATCTTATATCAGTACTACAAGAAAAATATATACGCATTTCACTTCTGCAGTTATTTCTGGTGAAAGCGTATAGGGGCGTATTTCAGTAAAACAAGAAAAATATATTCTCGGTGCATTTCTGCAGTTCTGGTGAAAGCATATAAGGGCCTATTTCAGTCCAACAAGAAAAACATATTCTTAGTTCACTTCTGCAGTTATTTCTGTTGCAAGCATGGCTGGGAGACAGCAAGGTGGCAGCAGCGGGAGGTCGGGAGCCAAACGTGCCCATTGTTAAACACCTGTTTCGCAGCAGCCTACCTACCTGGGAAGTAGTGGAGCAGGGGTTCACGGAAGTAGCGTCGATAGCAGTCAGTGCTGCAGTTATATGCTGTAAAATCTCTAGGATGTCTCCATGATAACTCTGCAGCGTGGGGGCCCATTGTGGCTTCTACACACTTTCAAAATCATCCTTCAGCGGAGCGAATAGATGCCGGATGACCGGGACGCTCCCTGACCTTCCCAGGAGCTGCTGTCGGGAGCAGCGGTTCATTTCTGAGATGTCTGTATATTGCCAGGGGAATCCGAACACCCTCTCCATCTTTGTGCGCCGTTATATGTGGTAAAATCTTAATTTACGTAGTTCGGTCGCAGTTATATGTGGTAAAACCTTTTGGGACGTATTTCGGTGGAGAAACAAATCTTGTTCAGCGCTGTACTTATATGCAGTAAAATCTTTTATTGACTTCCGGCGCCAGCATCGTGAGAAGCATGAGCTAGAAGCTCCGTACCCCACGGCACAAAAAACCTTCTTTACCCCAGGCTAACGAACCGCTAAATCATTGACAAAGGTCCGGCATTATACATATTTAAATTCTGCCCGGTCTATGGACCGTTTCCTTGTACAAATGGGGAAAAAGACGAAGGAAACTCAGATGAAGGCGGGAAAGGCGCCAGCGCTGTGTAACATGGCAGACAGCCAAGCGCTGGAAGAAACAGAACAAGCAGCACAGCTGGTGGAAGTTGCAGCTCGAAATGAATCTGCGGATGCTGGGAGGGTGGAAATCAACTTTAAACACCTAGCTCTGGAGGTAGCATCCTGAATTCTCCCGGACCTTCAGGAAGCAATGTCTTCCACAATCACACAATCCTTCGCAAGTTTACAAGCAGAGGTGGCGCAGCATGGTACACGCCTAGATGACCTTGAACAAAGGATCGCGGTGGTTGAAACCGATCCTGAATCCTTGCACCTGCGCCTAAAAGAACCGCTTGAAGAAAACACCAGATTGTGGGAAAAAATCGACAACCTAGAGAATAGATCGCGTCGCACTAACCTACGTATAGTAGGCCTACCAGAAAACGTCTTACCTGGTGAGCTGATATCCATCTGCGAGCAGGAGATACCGAGGGCACTTGGGCTAAACGCACACTGCAAAGCAGAGAGAGCGCACAGTCTGCCCCCAGCCCCCCCCCCCCCCCCCCCCCTACAAGGTTCGTACAACACTACGGGACGAGCAAGGAACCCAGAGGCGCCAAACAGAAACAGGCCGCGGCAAGTCATAGTCAAATACCTCGACTATTCCGATAAAGTGGCAATCCTGAGGGCCTACAAGAAAGGAGGTGCGGCACTTAGACTGCGGGGACATCCAGTTCTACTCTTCGGAGATTTTTCGGCTGAAGTGACACGCAGACGACGGGCCCTTTGCGCCTATATGTTCCCGGCTCTTCAAACAAGAAAGTCGTTTTGCACTACTTTACCCAGCTATCTTTAAAGGTCTTCTATCCCGATTGGAAAATCAGCGACCTATATTGATCCAGAGGAGGCGGCTCGTATGCTATTTGACCCACCTAATTGTCCCAGGAGTCTCCCCGCCCTCATACTCTGAAGACCAGGGCACACCACGACGGGATCAGAGAGGCACCAGCTCCTTGAGATCGGCGCCGAGACAAGGTCGGGACATGTCACCGTCAACTCCGCAAGATGCTGGATAAAGAAGACATATCTCCAGACAAGAAGAGGTTAAGTACTTTAGTATGATGGGATATCACTGCTCCATGTTATCTTACGGACATAAGCTAAGAGACATAAGTTTGAGGGCTGAAAGGGGTGGTGGGAGGGTAGGGATGCAAAGAATCGGGGGGAAAAAAGAGGGGGGGGGGGGGGGCATTTTGTTTTTGATTTGGTACAATAATAAGATTTAGATTTCGGGGTATGGGTTAATGCCTAATCGTAAAGGTGATGAGGGATTTGGGAAAGTGCGAGACTGCAGTATCTTTTAGTTGCGCCTTTCCATTCTAATCTTTGAATACTATTTATTGACAAATGTGCTTTGGGGGAACGGATGACAGTGTTTGACTGTCAATTTATGTGCTTCTTTCTGTTGGAAAAAAGTGAAGTTCAAAGTTCTTTTTTGTTGGGGTTCATACCACTACTAAGAGTCGGGGGATGCAACGAACATCTCACTGATTTGCTTGAGTGGTTAGTTGGGATTGGGGGGGAAGGATGTTCTGGGGGTTGGATTGGGGTCAGGTACACTTTTAGCAAGGTAGGGAGTACTAGGAAATCAATCATAAGCCTCCAATATGGATAGCTCCGAAAAATTATCTCTTGGAATGTGAAAGGCCTGCGGTCCCCTCACAAACGCAGAATGATTTTAAGACACTTAAAAAGGTTGAGGGCAGATATAGCTCTTTTGCAAGAGACCCATTATACAACAATCAGATTTCTTTAGGATGAAAAAGGATTGGGTAGGGGGAGTCATTGAACACATTCACGACGACCAGGGTAGAATGTCACATTTGCGCCTTTCTTCAGCAGGAGGGGAAGTAAGCATTTATAACATATATGGCCCTAATGAAGCAAACGGGGAGTTTTTTCAGAAGTTACATGATGATATCTCTAGGGACAATGCTGGGTTTAAAGTCATTGCGGGGGATATGAATGCAGTGATCAGTCAGGAGGAAGATAGGAGCAGGGGAGGCTTAAAACAAGTTAATACCACAGGATGCTCGTTTTCAAGCAGTTTGTAAGTGATTCTGATCTCATAGATACCTGGCGAGCCCTTAACCCGGAAGGTAGGGACTTTACCTTTTTTTCGCACTCCTATCAATCTTGGTCCTGTATAGATTACTTTCTCACCAATAAGGAAGGATGGGGACGACTTTCTGAGTCTAGGATCGAAGATATAATCATTTCAGATCATGCACCGATCTCAATACTCCTTAGAAATCATATCCCAAGAGGGGTAGACTTTATTTGGAGATTCCCCTCCACGCTCATTCAAGATGAAGAGTTTAGGGATTTGCTAAGAGGGTGGTGGTTAGAGTACAAACAAGACAACAAAGGAATAGGTGCCCCCCAACTTTTTTGGGATGCGGGTAAGACAGTACTGAGAGGGAAAATAATGGCGTACATGTTTAGTAAAAAAAAAATCCATTAAGCAGAAAATTGTGACCCTAAGCAATAATTTGAGAACAGCGTACACAGCGTTTAAAAACAACCCCGGTAATTCATCACGTAGTTGTTGGCTACAGGCCAAACACGATTATGAAGTATGGGTGCAAAAATGGGAGAGCCTAGCCCAATCAAAATGGGAATCGCATTTATATAAACATGGCAATAAAGCAGGGAAATTACTAGCCCGATTGGCCAAAGGACATAGACCAATGACTAACATTCTGGCTCTAAAAAATGCTCAGGGAGAAATGAAAACTCACCCAGGAGAAATAAATGACATACTGAGGAGCTATTATAGTGATCTATATGGCTCCAGTCCCCTGTCTAGTTCAGAAAAATTGGATTGGTTAAAATCGGTCCCTTTACCAACTTTAACTGAGGAGGAGAGAACCATGTTAAAACACTCCTATTACAGTAGGGGAAATCACAACTATCTTAAAAGCATTAACATTGGATAAAGCCCCCGGTCCTGATGAGTTTAGTGGAGAATTTTACCGTGTCTTGGTGACTGAGTTAGTGCCCTTATTATCTCAACTATACTCGGGGTACCTGCAGGAATCTCAAATACCTTCCCTCACCAATACAGCGTATATTAAGGTTCGGTCTAAGCCCGGCAGAGAACCGACTAATGCAGTTTCCTACCGACCAATTTCACGGATTAATTTGGATCTTAAAATGGTGTCTAAAATACTTGCAGACAGATTGGCGCGTATATTGCCGCGGTTAATTACCCCCAATCAAGTGGGATTTGTACAAGGGAGGGCGGCGGTCACAAATATACGTAAAGTTTTAACGGTACTGGACGAGGTGAAGCTAAGGCCTACTGCACATCCATCCTCAGCCATCATTACAATAGATGCTGAAAAGGCGTTTGATAACATTGACTGGGGATGGACGGGCACGGTATTAGATGCTATGGGTTTTACTGGCCCTTTCCGACAATGCATTACCACTTTGTATTCAAACCCCCTAGCGAGGATACATACACGGGCTTCCTCTCAGGAAATATAAATTTAGAGAAAGGAACCAGACAGGGATGCCCACTTTCCCCGCTTTTATTTAACCTCCCAGAAGATAGAACGGGATAACAACTTAGAAGGTCTCAAAATAGGCAACTTACAAGTTAAACATGCTCTCTTTGTCGATGATTTGTTGGTGTTCCTTGAAAACCCTTCCAGAGATGTGCCACGATTGTTCCAGTTACTGAAAGTTTGGCTCTGTATCGGGGTTCAAGGTAAACGAAGGCAAATCTCAAATATTATTTTTAGGAAATGGGTCCCAGAGACCTTCTGATCAGGCTCTTGACTACCCCATTCAAATCGCAGCAAAGTCCATAAAATATTTAAGGATAAATATTGGAAAAAACCCAGAATCCTTATATTTACTTAACTACCCCCCACTGATAAAGAAGATCCTAGTCGATATCGAGAGGTGGAAGGAACTCCCCCTTTCATTAGGAGGCAGAAGCCAACTACTGAAGATGAGTATATCTAAACTTCTTTACCCTATGCAGACTATACCTCTTATAAAACATTCAGACATAAAATTGCTAGAGACAGCTTTTAGGTTTTTCTTGTGGAAAGGCAGGAGACCTAGGATTTCGATGGCCAAGCATTTGGGAGGCTTAAATTTTCCAGATATTCGCAGCTACAATTTAGTCAGTCTCATGAGGCATTGTACTGATTGGATATTTGGAACGGCTTTCTATTCTAACTATGCATTGGAAACTCAACTGGTACACCCTTGGAATCTAGCTTTACTACTACTTTCTAAACTTAGTGCAATGCCTCCTCCTGCTAAACCTAGCCTGATGATTAGAGACACAATTGTCTTTTGGAAGGCAACGCCTAAATTGTTTGCGCTGCCCTTCTTACTTTCCAAATACATGACCATATGGGGGCACCCAGAGTTCCCAGCAGGCCTAGAGGCAAAGCACTTTGGAGCTTGGAAAAGTTCAAATATACTTATGGTAAGGGACATGTGGAACACCAGGGAGGGAAAATATTACTCACAGAACTCGCAGGAATATATCATCTAGATAGCGCGAAACAATCGCTAGCTTATATGCAGATTCAAGGATTCCTTAAAAATAGGGTGTTGAATCTGTCTAAAGAAATGTCTGGCAACGATTTTGACTCCCTCATGGGTACGGGAAAAGGGAAAAAATCGCTGTCAGAATTGTATCAGGGAATTAGGGACAAAAAGCTATCATCCGTAGCAGAATGGATGTTCTCCCACTGGAATAAGGAGTTCCCTTTAATGGATCACAGAGATATTATTGTAAAAGGCTGGAACACAGTCAGGACTATAACCCCTAATGAGATATGGAGAGAAACTCCTTTCCGAATGATTCATAAAGCTATATATGGATTCCATTGTACCTCACGTAACACTACACAAGATAGGTTAGATAGCTGTCCTAAATGCATGCTGAAAAATTCTGATCTATTTCATGGCATGTGGTCTTGTCCAGAGTCGGAGAAGTATTGGAGGATGGTCAGAACCCAGATTAGGCAACACCTTTAAAGTACAAATTCCATTAGCACCCGAACTAATCTTATTTCATGTGCCTCCGGAAAGGCTGGCAATGACCCCACTAATCCATACCCTGATTTTTGCAGCAAAAGTGTCTTCTCAGAGAATGGCTAAAACCGACAGTGCCCTCTGCTGCCGCAATATTTAACCACACGAAAACATGTTTTGAGATGGAGAAATTGCAGGCGGAGCAACTCAAAGGAAAACAAGTGGATTCATTTTTCCATAAATGGGAAACTTTTATTAGCACGGTGTTCACAACTGAAGAAATAAAAGGTGTAATGAGTCCCTTTATACATTTGGAGTGGTACCTTAAGGAAAAACTAGCCAAGAGACTAGGAAGGCTTCAGATTAAAGAAGTAATGGAGGAAGAACATACAGGAAGTGTACCTGAGGGGCAGGATAATAGGGTGTTATGGGATTCAGGGGTTGTTCTTATTTGAGATGAGTTAGGATATGTATAATTATAAATTGGAATTGTATACTCTGATTATTGTCACATTATATACAATTGATCACTTGATGACTATGAATTGTCTTATGTTTATAATTGCTTATATAAAACAATAAACGGTATATTAAAAAAAAAAAAACCTTGATTTATTTCGGTGAAAAAACATTGTAATCAGCGCTGTAGTAATATGTGGTAAAATCTTTATTGAAGTATGTCTGTCGAAAAACTAAATTTATTCTGCGGTTATATGCGGTAAAATATTTAGTGACTTATCTTGATGAACTTAGCTTTGAGCCCGGAAGAGTCGCTATCTTGATGCTTTGTTTTGTCATTGTCTATAGCTACTAGAGGTGGCCTGTTCATGCCAGGCAGGTTCCCCCAGAAGTATCTTGGTCGATCGACACTGTCATTGTGCCATTCTGTGGCTTCCTCATGCTGCTGCCATCTCCAGACTCTGTCCTTGTGCCACTCTGTGGCCTCCTCCTGATGCTGCTGCCACCTCCAGACTCTGTCATTGTGCCACTTTGTGGCCTATTCTTGCTGCTGCCACCTCCAGACTCTGTTTTTGTGCCACTCGGTGGCCTCATCATACTGCTTCCACCTCCAGACCCTGTCTTTGTGCCACTCTGTGGTCTCCTCATGCTGCTTCCACCTAAGGTTGGCCGATATACCGGTGTTAATGATATACCGTGGTATTAAGAAACAGCGATATGGCGATATCACCGTTTCTTTATTACCGCGGTATATTACTGACTACATAGGAGCGATCACGCTTGCACTGACCGCTTCTAAAATGTCTGCGTCCGGCCGCCTGTGCACATTGCCTGCCAGTTCTCCCTGCAACTGCCCCTTCCTTGTTCCTACTTTACCAGGACTCCACCCACGACCCAAATACTGGCACTAGTAGGCAAAGCTTCGGCCACCCTGAAGGTCCAAACACATCTGATGTAAAAAGCCCAGCCCAACTTCAGCAGCCAATGAGAGAGGAGAAAAGACAACGGCATCCTCACAGGCCAGCTGCGAGCCAGGCCTGTACCATTGTCCACAGCAGGGGAAAAACACATGCGGACTAGGGTAACGATGAATAATGTCTCCTAGGTAATACCATCTCCTATCCTATCTTACCATCTAAAGGCAGGCTAATAGTTTTTTGCAGCACCCAAAACAAAAATATACCACTTTACCTTTTACTGCCCCCCATATACACATTTATGAACACCCGACCACCCCTGTATACAGTGTACTTTGTATAGTGCACATAGAGGGAAATATACAGATCATGAGTCCCACCAGTATAAGCCCCGTACAGTATGTGTCCTTGTGTCTGCCCCCCTCATACAGTATAACGTCTCCTTGTGTCTGCCCCCCCATACAGTATAACGTCTCCTTGTGTCTGCCCCCCCATACAGTATAACGTCTCCTTGTGTCTGCCTCCCCCCATACAGTATGTCTCCTTGTGTCTGCCCCCCCATACAGTATAATGTCTCCTTGTGTCTGCCCCCCCATACAGTATAATGTCTCCTTGTGTCTGCCGCCCCCATACAGTATAATGTCTCCTTGTGTCTGCCCCCCCATACAGTATGTCTCCTTGTGCCTGCCCCCCCCATACAGTATAATGTCTCCTTGTGTCTGCCGCCCCCCATACAGTATAATGTCTCCTTGTGTCTACCGCCCCCCATACAGTATAATGTCTCCTTGTGTCTGCCCCCCATACAGTATAATGTCTCCTTGTGTCTACCGCCCCCCATACAGTATAATGTCTCCTTGTGTCTGCCCCCATACAGTATAATGTCTCCTTGTGTCTGCCCCCATACAGTATAACGTCTCCTTGTGTCTGCCCCCATACAGTATAATGTCTCCTTGTGTCTGCCCCCCATACAGTATAACGTCTCCTTGTGTCTGCCCCCCATACAGTATAATGTCTCCTTGTGTCTGCCGCCATACAGTATAATGTCTCCTTGTGTCTGCCCCCATACAGTATAATGTCTCCTTGTGTCTGCCCCCCCATACAGTATAATGTCTCCTTGTGTCTGCCGCCATACAGTATAATGTCTCCTTGTGTCTGCCCCCATACAGTATAATGTCTCCTTGTGTCTACCGCCCCCCATACAGTATAATGTCTCCTTGTGTCTGCCCCCATACAGTATAATGTCTCCTTGTGTCTACCGCCCCCCATACAGTATAATGTCTCCTTGTGTCTACCGCCCCCCATACAGTATAATGTCTCCTTGTGTCTACCGCCCCCCATACAGTATAATGTCTCCTTGTGTCTACCGCCCCCCATACAGTATAATGTCTCCTTGTGTCTGCCCCCATACAGTATAATGTCTCCTTGTGTCTGCCCCCATACAGTATAATGTCTCCTTGTGTCTGCCCCCATACAGTATAATGTCTCCTTGTGTCTGCCCCCATACAGTATAATGTCTCCTTGTGTCTGCCCCCATACAGTATAATGTCTCCTTGTGTCTGCCCCCCATACAGTATAATGTCTCCTTGTGGCTGCCCCCCATACAGTATAATGTCTCCTTGTGGCTGCCCCCATACAGTATAATGTCTCCTTGTGGCTGCCCCCATACAGTATAATGTCTCCTTGTGGCTGCCCCCATACAGTATAATGTCTCCTTGTGTCTGCCCCCATACAGTATGTCTCCTTGTGTCTGCCCCCATACAGTATAATGTCTCCTTGTGTCTGCCCCCATACAGTATAATGTCTCCTTGTGTCTGCCCCCCATACAGTATAATGTCTCCTTGTGGCTGCCCCCATACAGTATAATGTCTCCTTGTGTCTGCTTCTTTTAAATGGGTATTTATCACGATACATTTCTTAATATCGTTATCTGAATATTTTTGATATCGCCCAACCCTACTTCCCCCTCACCACTATGTCATAGGTCCACTCTGTGGACTTCTAATGCTGTTCCCACCCTCCCCACTTTGACTGGTCCACTATTTTGCCTTTCGGCCTGGCTGACATCATTTATTTGACTCCTCTTCTGATCTGTCAGATGGAAGGAAAAATGAGACTCACAACGGATCCTGTTAAGGCCTAGATAGTCCCATCAGAATTTGCTTCTGAATTGGTAGCCAAAAGCAGGAAAGGGTTCAAAACACAGACATGCAAATATTCCGTTCACGTGTCGTCTGTTTTAACTCCACTCCTGTGTTTTTTTTTGTTTTTTGGCAATAGCAATACTGATTATTGAGCAAATGCTGACCGAGTGAAGGCGGATGCTCCACAGACAGGACCTGTTTTTGTGGGTTATTGTGATGGAGGAAGGGCAAATTAATCAGTGACGTCAACACAAACTTACTGCTGACACCCTCTCCACTCTGTACAGGGGGCTCTACTTGTATAAGCGTTTAATAGAACAGGTTCTGTAGACATCTGTGTGGAATCGGCTGACGGTGTAAAAGGAGTGCGCTTCTTCTTGACGCTAACATTGACCTGTAAGGCTGAGTTCACCCTTGAGTTATTTGGTCAGTTTTGGCCCTGTAACTGCCCAAATAAGTGCAGTGATTCTAAGAGCGACGCCTGTCATCTGCATGTCATACTGACTCACAGTATTATTTCACTACCACAGCTGACTCCCTATGCGTGTCACTGCAAGGCACAGTGTTCTATACCACTATAAAGGCTCTCTGCAGCCAGGAAATAGCAATTTTTTAACTCCATTTGCTGCGAATAAATTTGAATTGTAGCACATTTTTCCCAAAAATTCGGCGAACCGGCCAAATCAAATTATTTATTTTTATTCGCTCATCTAACATTTTTACCCTACTCTTAAGTTATTCCAAAGTTGTGCATGTGAGCATTAGTTTTATCATGTTTCCCTTGAGTGCAGGACAAATGTAAAAACCCTTAACCCCTTCCCGCAATATCACGTACATGTATGTGGTGCCTTACCACATTCCCACCTGCATGTATGTGATCGGGCGGGTGCAGGAGCATGTTACTGATGGCCGGGCCGCTGCTGCATCCGCCAGCATTGCTGTATGCGGTGATGCCGGTGGATTAACCCTTCACATGCCGCGGTCCGCGCTGACCGTGGCATGTGCGGGCTTTACAGAGTGAGGGGTGCTCCCTCTGATTCAATCAGTGCTGCGCTGACAGTGGGTGATGGTTGCCATGGCAGCCCCGGTTCCTGTCCACACATAATGTATGTGTGTACTATACACATAATGTATTGTACTGAATTGAAACTGGAATCAAAATAGGGGGGGGGGGGGGGGGGGAGAAAAGTAGATATATTGGGTATCGCCGCGTCCGTATTGACCGGCTCTATAAAAATATCACATGACTTAACCCCTGAGGTGAACACGTCAAAAAAATAAAATAAAAACTTTTGTCACCTTACATCACAAAGTGCAACACCAAGCGATCAAAAAGGCGTATGCCCCCCAGAATAGTACCAATCTGTCACCTTAAATAGAAAGTTTACACATTAGGTATCTCCACGTCCGGAAGAACCTGCTATATAAAAATAGCACATTAACTTAGCCCTCAGGTGAACACCATAAAAAAAAAAATAATATACTTTAAAAAAAAAAAAAATATTTTTTTTGTCACCTTACATCACAAAAAGTGTAATACCAAGCGATCAAAAAATCATATATACCCTAAAATAGTACTAATCAAACTGTCATCTCATACCGAAAAGAGACACTACATAAGACAGTCTCCTAAAAAACAACCAAGGGGAATGTAAAGTAATAACTATTTTAGAAGGTATCACTATCAGTTTTAAAAGCAGAGATATTGAAATTTTCGAATTTTTCTAAATTTGGGGTAAATTTGGTATTTTTTTATAAATGAAATATTTGGACTCAAATTTACTACTGTCATGAAGTACAATATGAGACTAGAAAAAAAATCTCAGAATGGCTTGAATAAGTAAGAGTTTTAAAGTTATTACCACATAAAGTGACACGTGTCAGATTTGCAAAATGTAATGCTGGGACCTGAAGGTGAAAATTGGCTGTGTCCTGACGGGGTTAATGTTTTCTTTGCCACTTGCAGACGGAGTATGAAAACGAGAAACTGAACACAAAGATCGATGAACTTAAGCAACATGCAGCGTGAGTCTTACGGCCTACCTTGTATTTTATGATATGGAGTCGGTTAATTTTCCTGCCTTAATTGAGTGAATTCATCCTGCGCACAGGTGTAAGGTCGACCTGCAGAGGATAGTTGAGACATTGGAAGACCAAGAACTAAAGGAAAATGTAGAAGTTATTCAAAACTTGCAGCAGGTCATTGTCCATCTTCAGGTAAGCTGGGGCAGTGTTCCTTCGTTATAAAATAACGTTAGTAGGTGAATTCTAGACTATATATAACTATTTATTGAGATGCAGACGCATCCAGAAGATGACTGATCACCACCACTTTACCTTCTGTGTAGTCAGATTCTCTTCAGTGACTTGGATTCTCCCACCGGAGCAACTTATTACCTGTCCACAGGTCGGCATGAGTCTGGCCACTAGGACCCCCACCAATAATGAAAACTGGGGTCCCTGAGTCCCCAGAGGGAATGGAACAGTGTACCAATGAGTTATGACAGTAGGGCACCTTACAAACACCACCGGCCCTGTTATTGGTATCTGCCTATTAACTGTGCCAGGCTGTCTGTCATCAGATCAGTGACAGGCTATGTTGATTTCCAATACTATCTATTCCAAAGCATTATCCAAGTGATCTAGAATCAGAAAAGTCCATAGATTATATGTACCCCATCATCTTCCCAAAAACTAGTCAATGTATGACCACGTTGGCGTACAATTAATGTAGCGCCTCAAAAAATGTAAGACCTGTTTTTGCTGTGCAACAGTTCTAAATGTAAAATACTAATAAAAGCTACTCAAATTATATGTACTCCAAATTTCTGAAAAATAATGGTCAAAAATCTGGAAAAAAAATTACTTGGTCAGCCGGTGCCAGAAACAACAAAGTGGTTGGCAGAAAGTGGGAGCTGCAGTGCAGTTATGGCCGCTACACAGTGGATGGAGCTTTCTGCTTCCATCCAGGATGTGAGACCCCTACTGATCTGATAATGATGAACTAACCAGGATTTTGGGTATAGAGCTAAGGACATGGGTTGCTAGATGGCTGCTAGCACATCCGCAATACCCAGTCCCCACAACTCTGTGTGCTTTTATTGTGTAAAAAAACAATTTGAAACATATGCAAATTGAGACATGCATACAACTCCACATTTAAAGGTACGACTATGGTGGCTGGGAGAGATGCTGCATTGCACCAGATTCTGTCCAGGGGGGTGAGGAGAGGTATGATTTCCTGTATATACAAGCTGCTGCTTGAGAAGGTTGGATTGAAACTGGATTAATACACATAGTTTGGTGTCCTTTTTGTTATTAGTCCTATGGACAATATGTCTCTATGTCATCCTTGTATGTATTGTGGAAAAACGTGTATTTACACTGTAAAATGTTTAATAAAAATGATCTGATTTAAAAAAGAAACATATGCAAATTAACCTGAGATGAGTCCTGTCCATGAGATGAGTCACATACAGGGCACATCTCAGGTTAATTTGCATATGTATAAAATCGTTTTTTTTTACACAATAAAAGCACACCGAGCTATGGGAACTGGGTATTGCGGATGTGCTAGCGGCCATCTAGCAAACCATGTCCTCAGCTCTATACACAAAATCCCTGTGACAGGTTCCCTTTAAATGGCTGTGAAGGTCTTTATTTTTTTTTTTTATTTTTTTTTTTTTTCTTATGCAAACTACTTATTTTGAGCAGCAGGGGGTTGGAGAAGCTCTAGGAGCACTGCTACAGCCCTCAGGGCAAGATAAACCTGCCTGCCACCAATATGATTTGTCTTTGGAAATGTATTTGTAAATCATTAGCAGTGTACAAGCAGATCATGCATTCCACAAGGAATGGTTGCCTGCACTCATTGGTGGCAGTGGAGCTTCTGCAGCAGGTAAAGCACACTGTACAGGGACTGAAGAATACTTACTAAGCCATAGAGCCACAGGGGAGGGTACTGAGCATGTGGGAGTGTAGCAATGCTTGAAAAGTTACTGCCAGCCCCCTGGTGCTCAAACTACCTAATTTATACGAATATCTAGATATTTCCTCTGCTCTTCAAGCTACGAACAAAATAAATATATGGTTTTAATCAGCATCATTAACCCTGTCAGACTATGGTTTAATAGGGTTGATCATGCTGACAGAGGCTCTTTAACCACTTCACATTCATGGGTGGATGTTTCTCTGAATGAACGTCCATTCAGAGATGGAAGCTGCACGCTAATCGTGCAGCTGCACAGCAGGGGGCCCGCTGTCAGTGACAGCAGGGCAACCCAGAGGGAAGAGGGGGACTGTTCCCAGGTGTCCCTGCCTTCTAGATCGCTGTATACACAGCGCTCAACGAGCACTGTGTATACAGATCAGGAAGTGCTACCTGTCCCGGCCCGATGGTCATGTGACCACCAGGGCCGGGAGAGTGCAGGAGCTGTCGGGTCTTCCATAAACTTCGATCAGCTGTGCACTGAGGCTGTACAGTGCTGTATAATGCTGTACAGCCTCTCTGGGGGTGTATTTTTCCTGTAACTGGGGCTACCATGTCAGCACCAGTTACAGGAGAAATCAATAGTGACAAACCTATAAATATATCACATTATCCACCCCGTCCGATAAACACAATTTAAAAAAAAACTGTCTAAGCCATTTTTGGCAAATTGCGTCAAAAAAAGTGCAACTCCAAGTGATCAAAAAGGCATATATTCCACAAAATGGTACCAATAAAACAGTCACCTCATCCCGCAAAAGAGCCCCTACATAAGAAAATTGCTTAAAAAATAAAAACTATAGCTCTCAGAATATGAAGACCATTAAAGGGAATCTGTCACCTATTTTGACCATATAAAACCGTTAACATAGCAATGTGCAATAAAGTACCTTCATTCCTGCATGGGTCTTTCTTTTATTCCACTTTTCATTCAGATAAAAAAAGCGATTTTTCTGATATGCAAATGAAGTCTCAAGGTGCCCAGAGGGGCGTTATTATTGTGCTCTAGTGCCCAGTAACGCCCCCCTGCAGTGCCCAGCCCGTCTTTCTTCCAAGCCCAGCACGCCTCCTAAGAAATAAATGTACTCCCACATACTTGCCGAACGGCTCCGCCCCCTCCCCACTACGTCATTTAATTTATTCACTGCTCCGCCCTTGCTTCCTTCCTCTTTGTCTACGGCTCCGCCCTCTCCCCACTACGTTATTTAATTTATTCACTGCACCTTCCTTGCTTCCTCCTCTCTTGGCCTCCGATATCCCGCGCAGGCGCAGTATCGCGGAGTGCCTGCACCTGTACGATATCCTGTTCCAGAGAGCAACAGCGCTCTGATTACGTCACTGGGCTCGGCGCATGCCCAGTGACACTATTCAGGCTGTTGCCCTCTGGAACAGGAGTATCTTACAGGCACTGCGCCTGCGCGGGATTTCGGAGGCCAAGAGAGGAAGAAGAAAGGAAGGTGCAGTGAATAAATTAAATGACGTAGTGGAGGGGGCCGCGCCGTTCGGCAAGTATGTGGGAGTACATTTATTTTTTAGGAGGCATGCTGGGCTTGGAAGAAAGGCGGGCTGGGCACTGCAGGGGGGCGTTACTGGGCACTAGAGCAGAATAATAACGCCCCTCTGGGCACCTTGAGACTTCATTTGCATATCAGAAAAATCGCTTTTTCATCTGAATGAAAAGTGGAATAAAAGAAAGACCCATGCAGGAATGAAGGTACTTCATTGCACATTGCTATGTTAACTGTTTTATATGGTCAAAATAGGTGACAGATTCCCTTTAAAAAAAATTTTTTTATTTTTTTGTTTCAAAAATGCTATTGTGTTAAAGTGAAATAAATTTTAAAAAAAGTACTTCGCGTCCGTAACAACCAGCTCTATAAAAATATCACATGACCTAACCCCTCAAGTGAACGCTGTAAAAATAAATAAAAACCGTGCTAAAACAACCAATTTTTTTTTGTCATCTTGCCCCATAAAGTGTAATAATCAATGATTAAAAAAAAATCATATGTACCAAAAATAACCAACTCTTCCTGTGAAGAGATCCTGCACAAGAAGATCGGCAGAAAAATAGAAAAAAAATATGGCGTTCAGAAAATGGAGACACAAACATAATTTTTTTTTTATTTTTTTTTTTACACAAATGCTCTATTATGCAAAACTCAAAGTAGACCTATTTGGTATTGTCGCCTCCGTAACAACCAGCTCTATAAAAATAGCACATGATCTAACCTGTCAGATGAATGTTGTAAAAAATAAACCTTGCCAAAACAGCCATATTTTGGTTACCTTGCCTCACAAGAACGTAATATAGAGCAAATAAAAATCATATGTACCAATAAAACTGGCACCTTATCCCCTAGTTTCCAAAATGGGGTCACTTTTTGGGAGTTTCTACTATAAGGGTGCATCAGGGGGGCTTCAAATAGGACATGGCATCTAAAACCAGTCCAGCAAAATCTGCCTTCCAAAAACCATACGGCGCTCCTTTTCTTTTGTGTCCTGCCGTGTGCCCTTACATCAGTTTACGACAACATGTGGGGTTTCTGTAAACCGCAGAATCGGGGTAATACTGAGTTTTGTTTAGCTGTTAACCCTCAACGTATTTAAGAAAAATGTATTAAAATGGAAAATCTGCCCAAAATGTGAAATTTAGAAATGTCCTCTCCATTTTCCTTTTAATTCTTGTGGCACACCTAAAGGGTTAGTAAAGTTTGTAAAATCAGTTTTGAGTAACTTGAGGGGTGTAGTTACTACAATGGGGTCATTTATGGGGGAGGGGGGGGGGGGGGGGGGGTTCCACTGTGTAAGCTCCACAAAGTGACTTCAGACCTGAACTGTTCCTTAAAAAAAAAAAGTGGGTTTTGGAAATTTTCTTAAAAAAGAATTGCTTCTAAGCCTTCTAACGTCCTAAAAAAATATTTCCAAAATGATGCCAACATAACGTAGACACATGGGGAATGTTTAGCAATAAATATTTTGAGGTATCACTTACTGTTTTAAAAGCAGAGAAATAGAAATTTTGAAAATTGTAAATTCAAAATTTTGGGTATATTTTGGATTATTTTATAAATAAAGGTGAAATATATTGACTCAAAGTTAACGTTAACATGAAGTACAATCTCTGAATGGCTTGGATAAGTAAGTGTTCCAAAGCTATTACCACATAAAGTGAGATGTCAGATTTGCAAAATTTAGGCTCTGTCAGGAAGTGGGTAAATGGCCCGGATGTGAAGTGGTTAAGTGAGGTCATTTGTGACCACATGTCTACCTACCATTTGATGCAGGGACACAACCCATGTGTTTCTCTCAGATTTCTCAGTTAGGGGTCCACATAAACTCCAATTTTACCTGTCTACTGATCTGAGTGTATTGGCATGTACGGCACATCTCTATTTAGCGGTTCTCTTGTGCCGTCTGGCTTAAAAAAAATTATTATGGGATCTTCTAGATTCCAGCTATTAATGTCTGCTTTAGTGCGTCATCCACTTTGTATTATGTTGGTCAGTGCTTCCTTTTGTTTTATGTTCTAAGGCCAGGAAATGATATTTTGGGCTTCCATTATAAACTATATATGTTGTTGGAATGGAGACCTATTTGTTCCAGCTTGTGATCTGAATAATGTACCTGCTCCACCTTGATGAAACCATTTGTTTGGCTACACGAGAGCTTTGTTGTTTCCTTCCTTGTGCTGTCCATTGTTCAGCGAGTGGTCCTGTGGAGTGGCATGTCTGACTCTTCATTCCTTCATTTCATCAGGATGAAAGTTCAGGAATTGCTGCATCTATTGAAGCTTTGGTTGATGAGGACACAAATTCTCCCCCATCTGAAGAGGTAACATGGAGATATAAGGCAACTGACATGTAATAAATACTTTGACATTTCAGAAATGTTTCTGTTGAGCCCCCTCATATTGCTGCATCTACCTTTTTAAACCAACCTTCCCACTAGTTTCTAGTAGTTTACGGTATACACATATAAGACCTAAACACACTAGTACCTGTGAAGGAATCTGTATTTATCTGCTCCCTGCCACTCCGTTCCAGACTGTGGCTCCTGGTCAGTGTTCACTGGACATCTGGTCCCAGTCTGTCAACTTCTTGCTTTGACTGGGTGAATTTGCCCCTCCAGCCGGCATCGAACCCATCAGTAGGGGTGGGATATAAAATTAAAAATCCTGGGCAACCCCTAAAACCTGTCAGGGTATTATGGACACATTTTTGGGTGGTTAACACTTGGGTGTATTCACATACAGCAGATTTTTTAATGAAATTTCTTCTACTGAAAACCTGTAAGCCCCATTCATGTTTGACAGACTACTGCTGAGGCCAGTGAATGGCTGCAGTGGTGCATTGATAGCGCACAGGACCTCACATTCCAGCCCACAGGGTACCAGAAACAGCGGGAACAAGACCCTCATCTGTTTTTGGTGAACAGATGAGTGTGTGAGTGTCTTACCAAGGACAACATCTGCATGGAGTTTGTATGTTCTCCCCGTGTTTGCGTGGGTTTCCTCGGGGTGCTCCGGTTTCCTCCCACACTTAGATTGTGAGCAGCTTTGGGGACAGTTGGATGCTAATGTCTGTAAAGCTCTGCAGAATATGCCAGCGCCATGTAAGTGCATTAAATAAATAAAGCTGATCTGGTAGGCTGTTCCAGTAGAGATTCTGTAGTTCACCACTGGATCCTCATTGACCATAATGAGGTACGACAGTGAGCATTCAGGCATAAATGCCAGGTTTCGGCCGGACAAAAACTAGGCCTAAGTAAAACCTGGTTCCCCTCACATGGGCACAGATTTAAAGGGGTTGTGTTATAAAGTACTTTACTTTCTAAAGTGTATTTTCATCAATTATTCTAGCTCAGATAATACTTATCCCCCGTGCTTGAATCCTACTTACTGGTTTGTCATGTCTGCTTTCCCATCATGCCTTGGGACAGTGAGATGTGTCCTGACCTCAGCAGACCATGTGACACTAACCATACCCCTTATTCTTAACAATGACTCTTCCTACATCCTACCTTACAAGGCTCCAATGCAGGACGTAACCTACAGAAACCAAATACCTACAAATTTGTCACAGGGTGCAATGGTAGGGGAATAACTTTGGAATAAGGAAGTTTTGCTAAATGGTATTTGGGTAAAGTGAGATCTGTTAGGCTACTTTCACACTTGCGGCAGAGTGATCTGACAAGCAGTTCCGTCACCAGAACGTATGCCAACTGATGGCATTTGTTAGACTGATCAGGATCCTGATCAGTCTGAAAAATGCATTGAAATGCTGGATCCGTCTTTCCAGTGTCATCCGACATTTTTTTTTTTTTCCCACCCTTTTTTTTTTTTCCATTTCGTCCACCATGACTGCTTAACCTGGAGATTGACCCCTTGACCTCTGTAGGGGCAGGAACAGAGTTTAAAAGGCCACCTCCCACTCTCACACTCAGTGTTTCCTGTCCCTACGGGGGCACCTCACAGAGAGACCTTTTGTTTGTTTTTAAATACCTGTTTGGGATTGTTTATCCCCTCCCTCTGCCCTCTGACGGCCCCGTCCTAAGCTGGGCAAAGGAGGACTATGGAGCTGATCTCGTTCCTGTTCCAGCAGGGGCCTGAATCTCTCCTCAATGCGCAAGGTCCCCCTTTCCTCTATTGGGAAGCTGACCGCGCACCACAGAGCACGCTGCACGCGGACCCCTGTGCGAACCCGCTGCGCTCTGTCCGGCTGGCAGGAGGTTGAGGGGGTGGAGCTAGGAGCCTCGACACGTGCGCACAATAATGACGTCAGACGCTGCATCAAGCACTGAAAGGCGGCAGTTTTGAAAAGGCACTAGCGTTCCAGTGTGAGGCCAATTGCCCACTGATACCTGGTTGCTCCTCTTTTAGGGAGTAAAAGCGCCCAGAATAAAGGCCAAAGTCGCTAGATTTGCTACTTGTGGCAAGATTGTCTGAAAATCACAAAAAGAAGCTTTGCCAAGCCTGCATTAACGAGCTTTTAAAAGAGGTGCAATCATCCATACTTATGAAAGTTAAATCAATGATCCAGAGCGAGATAAAATCCTCGCTAGCCTCTCTCAGATCCGAAAAAATCTAAAGTGTCCGCTCCATCCTCCTCTGAATCGGAGAGTACATGGACGAAGACGCTTCCACCTCTAGACAGAACGTAGACGCACTGTCAGAGGGAGAAATAGTAGAAGACAGAAAAAAGTACTTCTTTTCCTCTGAGGATATGGAGGAATTATTGGGCCGCCGTAAGGGCAACCATGGGCATTGAGGAGGTACAAAAACCTCTATCAGTCCAAGACGAGATGTTTGGGGGACTCAGAGCTAAAAAATCAAAAGTATTCCCAGTAAACGAAAATATAAAGGATATGATCATGGATGGACCCAGCGAGGAGGCTGGGAGTCCCTATAGAATTCAAAAATAGATTGTTTGATCCAACCGATATAAAAATATTTAACAAAATACCGAAAATCAACATCCAGGTAGCGAAGGTCATCTAGAAAACCTCCCTTCCATTCGAGGACTCCTCTTAATTACAGGATCCGATGGAAACGAAGGCGGATTCTCTCATGAAAAAGTCTTGGGAAGCATCCATGTTCGGTATAAAAACGAACATAGCTGCAACCTCCGTAGCTAGGTCAATGTACTTTTGGCTTAGTGAACTAGAAAACCATATTAAAAATAAGACCCGAGAGAAGAAATTCTAAATTCTATCACTCTCCAAGTCGGCTACAGCATTTTTGGCAGATGCCTCAGCGGAGTCCGTGAGGTTCGCCGCCAAGGATGCTGCTCCAAGGATGCTGCTCTCTCAAATTCCGCAAGGGGGGCCCTGTGGATGATATCTTGGGGAGGCGATAGAGCGTCAAAAGCAAGATTATGTTCTATCGCCTTTTCGGGGGAATATGTTTTTGGTCCCATACTGGATTCCATCCTTGAGAAAGCAGCAAACAAAAAGAAGGTATTCCCTGAGGAAAATAAAAAGCCCTTTTCTCGCCCATATTCCTTGGGGGACACAGGAAACCATGGGGTATAGCTCTGCTCCCTAGGAGGCGTGACACTAAGTGAAAGCTGTAAGCCCCTCCTCCATCAGCTATACCCTTCAGCCTGGAGAAGAGACTGCCAGTTTTTGCTTAGTGTCCAAGGAGGCAAGACACCCCCTGCTTATGCAGGGTTGTTTTCCTATGATTTTTTATTTTTACGTTATTTGTTGTTTTTAATTCGGTTTTTTTCTACTTACAGGGACAACAGAGGCGCATTAGACCCCTCTGTTTCTCCCGGGGTTGAGTTGCGCCAGTGCCGGTAATTCCGCACTGCCGCCTCCCCCACAGAAGACAAGGTGGACCAGGGCAGCCTCGCTCCCCTGCGTCCCGCCAGCTCAGGGTCGCCCGCACGCCAAGTCCCTCCCCCGGCTTCCTGCCACTGCGGTGCCAGGAGCTGAAGGGGCGACCCCGCTGGATGGATTGAGGGTGAAGACAGCGTATGGTGAGACAGGCTGCTCCAGCCTCCCCTTCCTCCCTCCCACCGCTGCTACAGGCCTCCTGGGCTCCCATGGCCACTGTTACTACATGGCCACTGCTACATCGTGCGCCCCCCCCCCCCCCCCCCCCCCGAGATCGGACCGTTACCGGGCAGGGGAGTTTATCTGGGCAAGTCCTTGGCAGGGACGCTGCCTTCTGCCACATCCAGGCGCGGAGGGGGCCGCTTTCTTGGCGTGAACGGCGCCATTTCAGGCCGGCACTTCATCATCCTTGGGGGTTAAGATCATTTTGCCGCGCGCGCGCGGCTCTGCTTCAGAGCGGCAGGGAGGGGGCGGAGCTTCCTACATGCGCTCCGCTACTTCCGGGTTCATCGCACAGTGCTGCGTGGAATCCTCTCTGCAGTGCGATCCGAAGCCGGTGCTGCTGCCTCTCCTCCACAGCTCCTCAGTCTGTTCCCCTTACCGCTGCCGCTTGCATCATCCGGGTCTGGTAGGACTTTTAACCCCCTCCGTGCCACAGTACTGTCGCTTGGGTGTTATCCCCGTTTCTTTCCTTGGGGTCTCCCACTTTAAGTGCAACATCTTTGTTCCACCATGTCAGACCCTTCTGCAGCCGCCAAGCCTTGGTACCATGCCTGTACTGCTTGTAGGGAACCCTTTCCCCGGGGGCAGTCTGATCCGCACTGTACTGCATGTCGGGCTCCACCGCAGCCTCAGTCGCCCGCTGTGTCGCTCCCTGCTGCCTCTGACCCGCCTGACTGGGCTAGATCCCTGTCCCAGGCCGTGGAAAGCCTCACTCATGTCGTGGGCCGCCTAATAGACAGGCCGCCTACCCCGCAGGACGCCACTCTTACTGTCGCGCCCTCCGGGTCCACCGCTTCTGCCGCTGCAGCGGGTTCACTCTCCTTTAGTGACCCCTCCCGAGCTAGGCACTCTCAGAAGCGTATTAGAGTAGAGCGAGCCTCCTCCTCGGATGCCTCCCTCTCCCCGCCACGCGTGCGCACCCAGACGAGCCTCTCCTCTCCAAAGGATTCGCTCTCTGAAGGTGAATTGGCGGTTTCAGATTTGGAAATGGACTCGGCCCTGCCGTCCAAGCTAGCCTCAGCGATGGGTCAACTCATCTCTGATATTCGTGACACCTTTAAGGTGCAGGATGATCCCCCTAGCTCGGACGCAGCTAGCGTCTCATTTATCAGACCCAGGCAGGTCTCAAAGGTCTTCCCAATCCACTCTGATTTCTCCTCTGTGGTGTCTAAGGCTTGGGCTCGACCGGACGCCCGTTTTGTCAACCCCAAGAAGCTGGACATTTGCTATCCTTTTCCAGCAGATGTCGTGGCCACATGGTCTTCCCCGCCCAAGGTGGACCCCCCTGTGGCCCGGCTGTCGAAGAACACGGCCATCCCTGTTCCCGACGGGTCCTCTCTTCAGTCAGCGGAGGACCGTCGCATGGAGACCCTTTCTAAGGGCATTTTTGCTGCCTCCGGTTCTGCTCTCAGACCGGTTTTTGCCTCTGCTTGGGCAGGGAAAGCAATCTCTGCTTGGGGTGCGCAGCTGGAACAGGAGTTGGACTCGGACGTCCCTATCCAGGACCTGCGTTCCTTGGCCCAGCTTATTGTTCGGGCCGGGAATTTTGTTTGTGAGGCCTCCCTTGATGCGGGAGCCCTTATTGCACGCTCCTCCGCCCTGGCAGTTTCCGTCAGGAGGGAGCTCTGGCTGAAGGTTTGGAAAGCGGACGCTGCCTCCAAACGTTCCTTGGCGGGGCTACCGTTTGCGGGTTCCCGCCTTTTCGGGGTCCGCCTAGACGAACTTATTTCGGAGGCCACGGGTGGTAAAAGCACCCATCTTCCTCAACCCCAAGCCAGGGGCGCCCCCCGCGGACGCCCTGGTGCGTCTCGTTTTCGGTCCTCCCGCAGGGCCTCTGGGGCTCCCACCACAGCTGCCGCTTCGGCTCCTCCCCAGGATAAGCATAGGAAGCCGTTTTTTCGGGCGCAGCCCTCCTGGCGCAAGCCGCAGGCTGCCCGCACACCCGCAGCAAAGCAATCCTCTGCCTGAAGGCGCGCCCCCACCCACCCGGGTGGGGGGCCGGCTCCTCCTTTTCAGGGACGTCTGGTTGGCTCACGTCTCCGACGCCTGGGCCCTCGAAATTGTGTGCTCCGGATACAAAATCGAATTTGCATCCTTCCCTCCAGATCGGTTCTTTCGCTCCCGCCTGCCACGGGACCCGAAACGCGCGGTTGCGTTCTCCGCGGCCGTTCAAGCCTTACTGGACAGGGGGGTGATTACCCCCGTTCCTCTAGAGGAAAGGTTCCAAGGGTTCTACTCGAACCTCTTTGTAGTTCCCAAGAAGGGAGGTTCCATGCGGCCCATTTTGGACCTCAAAAAGCTCAACCGTTTTCTCCTCCTTCGACGGTTTCGGATGGAGTCCCTCCGTTCCGCGGTGGCTTCCCTGGAGCAGGGAGATTTCATGTCTTCCATCGATATACAGGATGCCTACCTCCATGTTCCGGTAGCCCGGTGTCACCATCGCTTCCTCCGGTTCGCCGTGGGGGACCTCCACTTCCAGTTTGTCGCCCTTCCCTTTGGGCTGGCAACAGCCCCCCGGGTGTTCACCAAGGTCCTGGCCCCGGTTTTGGCCTTACTCCGTTCCAGGGGTGTTTTTCTGCTACCGTACTTGGACGATATCCTCATCAAGGCTCCGTCCCTTTCTCAAGCGGTTGCCAGCGTGGATCTCACTCTAGAGACTCTTGACGAGGTTCGGTTGGGTCATCAACTTCCCCAAGTCCTCCCTTCCCCCCTCCAGACAACTGGTCTTCCTGGGAATGCTTTTAGACACGGGAGCGGCGGAAGTACGTCTTCCCTCGGAAAAACGTCTGATCCTCCGTGGGGCGGTTCGGGGTCTCCTTCTCCACCGTCGACCGTCCTTCCGCTTCTGCATGCGGGTCTTGGGGCAGATGGTTGCCTGCTTCGAGGCGATCCCGTTTGCGCAGTTTCACTCCCGCCCTCTCCAACGGGCGATCCTCTCCTCCTGGGACAAATCGCCGCAGTCTCTGGATCATCCCTTCCATCTATCGCCTCCGGTGAGGTCATCTCTCCGCTGGTGGTTACAGTCCCCTCTTCTGGGCAGGTCTTTTCTGCCACTCAACTGGTTGGTGGTTACAACCGATGCCAGTCTCTTGGGCTGGGGAGGCGTGTTTCCTCCCCGATCCGTCCAGGGCATTTGGTCTCCATTGGAGTCCAAACTCTCGATCAATGTCCTGGAGCTGAGAGCGGCCCTTTTGTCTCTACGACACTGGACTCATCTGTTGAAGGGTCATCCAGTTCGTGTACAATCGGACAACGCCACGGCTGTGGCGTACATAAACCACCAGGGGGGCACTCGCAGCGCTGCTGCAATGAGGGAGGTCTCCAGCATTCTCCGTTGGGCGGAAGCCCACGTCCCGGCCCTATCGGCAATTTTTATTCCAGGGGTGGACAATTGGGCGGCGGACTTCCTCAGTCGCACCACTGTCGACCCCGGCGAGTGGTCTCTTCACCCGGAGGTATTCGAGGCCATTTGCCTTCGTTGGGGCATACCGGACGTGGACCTCATGGCCTCCAAGTTCAATCACAAGGTCCCCGCCTATCTGTCCAGGGCCAGGGATCCGGGAGCTTGCGGAGCCGACGCCCTCGTTCTTCCTTGGCGAGGCTTCGCGCGTCCATACATATTCCCTCCCATCCCACTCCTGCCCAAGGTCCTTCGGAAGATCGCGGCGGAAGGCGTCTCGGTGATTCTGGTCGCTCCGGACTGGCCCCGCCGGTCTTGGTATGCCGACCTCATGCTGCTCCTGGCAGACGCGCCCTGGCCGCTGCCCGCCAGGGAAGATCTTCTCTCTCAGGGACCGATCTTCCACCCGCGTTTAAGGTCCCTACGTTTGACGGCGTGGTTGTTGAGACCACCGTCCTGACACGTAGGGGTTTTTCTGCGGACTTCGTCCGCACCATGATCCGCGCCCGTAAGCCGTCCTCTTCTAGGATCTATTATAGGACCTGGAGGACCTTTTTGGGGTTCTGTGCCGATCTAGGGATTCCTCCGCTCCGCTTTTCTCTCCCCACCGTTTTGTCCTTCCTGCAGAGCGGACTTGCCCAAGGTCTGGGTCTTAGTTCTTTGAAGGGTCAGGTGTCTGCGCTGTCCATTTTGTTTCAGCGCCCACTGGCCCCCCTTGGTCCTGTCAAGACCTTCCTTCAGGGCGTGGCTCACGCGGTTCCCCCGTACCGGCCTCCGGTACCGCCCTGGGACCTGAACCTGGTTCTCTCAGCGCTCCAGGCTTCTCCTTTCGAGCCTCTGCGGACGGTTTCCTTGCGACTTCTGTCCTGCAAGGTTATTTTCCTTGTAGCCGTCACCTCTCTTCGGAGGGTGTCCGAATTGGCTGCACTCTCCTGTCTGGAACCTTTCCTAGTGTTCCACCAGGACAAGGTAGTTCTTCGTCCGGTCCCTTCCTTCCTTCCTAAGGTGGTCTCCGCCTTTCATCTGAACGAGGACATCGTTCTCCCCTCTTTGTGTCCTTCCCCTTCCCACCCTAGGGAGAGGGAACTTCATCGCCTGGACGTTGTCAGGGCGCTCAAGGCTTACCTGGAGGTAACCAGCTCTTTCAGGCGTACTGACTCGCTCTTTGTGGTTCCGGAGGGGTCGCGCAGAGGGTTGGCGGCATCCAAAGTTGCTATCGCCCGTTTTGTCAAGATGGCTGTTACTGAGGCTTATCTCGCCAAGGGCAAGGTTCCGCCCCTCGGTGTTACCGCTCATTCCACTAGAGCGGTCGGGGCTTCCTGGGCTCAGAGAAATCGGGCTTCTACGGAGCAGATTTGCAAGGCGGCCACTTGGTCCTCCTTGCACACCTTCACCAAGTTCTACAGGGTGCATACTCATGCGTCGGCTGACGCTGCTTTAGGCCGTCTGGTGTTGCAGGCGGCAGTTGATTGATGCCTCCGGTGTTGGTCTAGTTTGTTCTGGTCCCTCCCTTCTGGGACTGCTCTGGAACGTCCCATGGTTTCCTGTGTCCCCCAAGGAATATGGGCGAGAAAAGGAGACTTTTGTATTACTTACCAGTAAAGTCTCTTTCTCGCTCTTCCTTGGGGGACACAGCACCCGCCCTTCATTTGGGTTTACAGTTGTGGTTCCGGCTTGGTTGCCCCCGTTGGGGCTTGACGGTTCTTTTTCCGGTTGGTGGTTATCTTTCACTACTTGGACACGCAACTGGCAGTCTCTTCTCCAGGCTGAAGGGTATAGCTGATGGAGGAGGGGCTTACAGCTTTCACTTAGTGTCACGCCTCCTAGGGAGCAGAGCTATACCCCATGGTTTCCTGTGTCCCCCAAGGAAGAGCGAGAAAGAGACTTTACTGGTAAGTAATACAAAAGTCTCCTTTTCGTTCCTTTAACACCCAATCCAGGTCCTATAGGGGAAAATGGAAAACGGGTAGGTGGAGTTACCAAAAAGGAGGGAAAGGCAGAGGTTTCCTTCTCAATCCCCAAAACAAACAGTCTGACAAACAATGAGTTGGGAGGAAAGTTGAGCAGATTTCTATCCCATTGAGAAACAATGACCCAGAACCCCTGGGCTTTGGATATTTAAAAAAACTGATACTGGATAGAATTTTCCTCAGCCCCTCCAAAAAAGTTCTGGATAACCTCCCACAGTCTAAAAGTTCTGGGAAGGATTTGGCAGGACGTCTTACAGTTAATAGTCAGGGGTGGTGCTAAAAGTTCCCTGTTTAGAAGAAGGAAGGGTTTATTATTCAAACCTGTTTTTGGTTCAGAAGGGATTAAACACATCCATTGTATACAGAAAATTCAAAATTGAATCTATAACTACCATCACTCCTCTAATCACAGAAGGAGATTACATAACGTTCATAGATTTGGATGCTTACTATCGCGTCCCCATACACGAAAACTCGCAAAAGTACCTCAGGTTTGCACTGATAGACAGCACTGCAGTGGTAAACCACTTCCAGTTCACTGCTCTACCCTTTGGAATTTCTTCTGCCCCAAGGGTTTTCACAAAGCTAGTCGTGAAAATGATCTCTCCTCTCAGATCAGAGGGAATAAAAATCTTTCTGTATCTAGACTACTTCCTCATTCTGGGAGACTCGGTGAGAGGCATCCAGTCACACCAGTTACCCAATTCACCGGTTTTCAGAGTTCGGCTGGATAATCAGAAAAATTCTTGTCTGGTCCCATCAACCAAAATGAAATTCCTAGGAGTACTTCTGGTTTCAATAACCCAGATGACGTCTCTTCCTCAAGAAAAAACTTCATAGAAAAAAACAAAAATATTCAGGGCCAAGCCAACTGCTCCATATGCAATGCCATGAGTCTTGGGAATAATGACCACCTGCATCAATCACATCAGTATCGTGGTCTCAGGCTCATACCAGGATAACCCAATCCTGGATCCTGAAAAATTGGGACAAAAAACAGTCCTCTTTAGAAAAAAGAATATCCATCCCCATTCACGTAAAATCAGATTTGAATTGGTGGATAGAAAAGAAAAATCTGTCAAGGGGTGTACTCTGGATAAAAAAAATCCAGAATCCAAGTGTTCACAGACGCAAGCGGTACCGGATGGGGGGCGAGAGTAGGCTCCTCAAACTAGCAAGGCAGATGGTCAGACGACATGAAAGTAAAATCGTCAAACTACCGAGAACTAAGGGCGATCTGGGAGACGCTAAAAACATCCCAGAAAGTGGTACTTGGAAAACACCTGAAGATACTCTGACATTGTGACAGCAGTAGCATACTTAAAGCACCAGGGAGGCACGAGATCTCCAAGCCTAAAAGACCTGGCGGAGAAGATATTCTTTTGGGCGGAAAAGAATGTATTCTCCATCACAGCAATCCATCTAAAAGGTACAGAAAATGTACAAGCAGACTTCCTTAGCAGAAAGACCATAGACCCTGGGGAATGGTCCCTACATCCAGAGGTGTTCAGACAAATCTCTAGAAGGTGGGGAACTCCGCAGCTAGACCTCTTCGCAGCAAGGGAAAACTCGAAGGTAGTACGCTTTTGCTCCCTAAACCCCAGGGAAAACCCTTGGGCGGTGGACGCTTTCTCAATCAGGTGGACCTGGGATCTCGCCTATGCTTTTCCTCCTTGGGCGTTAATTCCCTCAGTACTACAAAAGATAAGGTCCGACCCAGTAACAGTGATCCTAGTAGTCCCATAGTGGACAAAAATAAACTGGTTCCCGATCTTAAAGGAATTAGTGCTGGAGGAACCATGGAGAATTCCTTTCCAGGAGGACATTTTATCGCAGGGTCCGATCCTCCATCAGAATCTGGGCCTATTCAAATTGTCGGCATGGATCCTGAGCGCGAGGTATTTAAAAAGCAGAGGTCTTTCCGAAAAAGTTATCAACACCCTCAAATCCAGCAGGCTGGAGAAAATACTGCTGCTGGCTGGGTCAGAACCCTCCGGTAAATTCTCCCCCAAGCATCATAAATTTTTTCCAGAGGGGGCCTGGATTTGGGTCTGAGACCCAGTACACTTAAAGTACAGACATGCTATGATACAGACCTGGCCAGCCATAGATGGGTAAGAAGATTTGTAAGAGCCGCCTCGAGATTAAGACCATCCATAACCCCAAGGACCCCTTAGTGGGACTTAGACCGGGTTTTGAAAGGATTAATAAAAGTCATTTACCTCTGTGCAGGACATTTCAGTAAAGCACCCGACGCTCAAGGCTGCCTTCCTAATAGCCATAATGTCAGCTAGACGTCTAGGAGAGATCCAGGTGCTCTCCTGTCGGCAACCCTATCTTTCTATATTTTCTGATGAAATAGTATTGAGGTTGGATCCAGGTTTCCTTCCAAAAGTCGTTTCAGACTTTCATAGAGACCAGAAAATTGTCCTTCCGTCATTCCCTAAAGATGTGACGAGTACATCTGAGGATCAATACCAACTCCTGGATGTCCGAGATACTGTCTTACAATACCTAAGGGCAACAGAGGAATTCAGGAAGGAGGATAATCTCGTTCAGTTTGCTGGTCCAGAGAAGGGGAAGAAGGCATCCATTGGGCGCTGGATCAAGTCCACCATATCCTGCTGCTACCAGATGGCGGGTCTTGATAGTCCTACAGATATAATGGGCCATTCCACAAGAGTGGTGGCCTCCTCGTGGGCAGAAAAAGGTGTTTCCTTAGATAATATCTGCAGAGCAGCCACCTGGTCCAGTATTAATACATTTATTAGGCACTATGGTATTAACGTTTCGGCTTCTGACTTGACCTCAAAAGGTCTTGCAAGCAGTTACCCACCCTACTAAATCTGGTTGTTCTCCAGGTTAAGCCGTTGTGGTGGACGAAATAGAAAAACCGTAATTAGACTTGCCGGTAATTGTTTCCTTGAGTCAACCATGATGACTGCACTCACTTGCAATTTGGAAGCACCGAGGGTGAGAGTGGGTGGTGGCCTTTTAAACTCTGGGTTCCTGCCCCTACAGAGGTCAAGGGGTCAATCTCCAGGTTAAGCCGTCATGGTGGACTCAGGGAAACAGAATTACAGGTAAGGACGGATCCGGTATCGGCACTAATACATTCTTATGGAAACAAATGCCGAACCCGACATTCAGGCAAGTCTTCAGTTTTTTGGCCAGAGATAAAACCGTAGTATGCTGCGGTTTTATCTTTTGCCTGATCAGTCAAACTGACTGAACTGAAGACATCCTGATGCATCCTGAACGGATAACTCTCCATTCAGAATGCATGAGGATATACCTGATCAGTTCTTTTCCGGCATTGAGCCCTTTTGATGGAACTCAATGCCGGAAAAGAAAAACGCTAGTGTCAAAGTACCCTTAGGCGAGAAAATGGAAAATAATCAAACCTGCCATTTGGATGGCTTTCCTTCTGTTCAGAACTGTTTGTATCTCCTGTTCACAGTATTCTTTATTTTAATAATGTTTAAATTAAAATGCTTCAATGTAATTCTCATCCATAAGTATCAATATACAAAGTCGGGTCACATTATTATGACCACCAGCTAATATCCAGAGTAACCGCCATTACCGAAACTAGACGGGATGGGGGTGACTCAATAAGATCTTGGTAGGTTGTCACCGGTATCTGGAGCCATGCTGACTGCGTGCATCCCACAGCTGCTGGAGAGTGTGAGGTTGGGGATCCATAGACCGAATATGATCGATGTGGTCCCACAGATGCTCAATTGAGTTCAAGTCTAGGGAATTAGGGGGCAGGGTAGTACTTTAAAGGGAACCTGTCACGTGGATTTTGTGTATAGAGCTGAGGACATGGGCTGCTAGATGGCCACTAGCACATCCGCAATACCCAGTCCCCATAGCTCTGTGTGCTTTTATTGTGTAAAAAACATGATTTGATCCATATGCAAATTAACCTGAGATGAGTCAGAGCTTGAAAATATGACTCTTCTCTGGTCACACAAGTAAGATATGACTCTTTTGTGCTAATTTGCATATGTATCAAATCGTTGTTTTTTACACAATAAAAGCACACAGAGCTATGGGGACTGGGTATTGCGGATGTGCTAGCAGCCATCTAGCAACCCATGTCCTCAGCTCTATACACAAAATTCCGGTGACAGGTTCCCCTTAAGTCTTGTTCATGTTCTGCCAGCCAATGTTGGACATTTCTAGCCGTGCGACATGTAGCATTGTCTTGAAGAAAGATCCCATCTGCCCCATGGGTGTACGTGACCTGCAAGGATGGATTCATACGACCAATCAGCTGAGGTGCAATTCCGATACGGTCATGAAACTTGAGTCCTTTTTCTACTGATGCAACTTTATTAGCAGAGGTGCATTCATCTGCTTCTGAGCCCCATATGCAGAGCTGTTTAGGCACACATCTGGTAGCCCCCTGGTTCATTTTTGCATTCAGCTGCTCCACTGTACAGTGTCCATCCACCCTTGCACAGCTCCATAGCCAGCGTTCACCTCTCACATCAGTGCACGTGGGGCTCCGCAATTTCCATATCACCTATTCACAATGGTGCCATTGAAGATGTCCTTCTCTAGTGGTCAGCAAGCTGCAGATGACGGCATATTTTCTACCACACAGCTGCAGCTAAATGTTTTTAGTACATGGGAAAGGGTCTAACATATTTTATCATCTCTAGCCCAGAGTTAACACGTTTCAGGTTTTGGCTTTATTTTCTATTTCCTTTTTTAGAAAATGGACAATGGAGAAAAGCGTTCTTCTGATGGATTTTCCACTCATCATGCCCTTAGACAGGCACAGCTTTCCAAAGAACTGATTGAGTTGAACAAAGCGCTGGTTCTGAAGGAGGCTTTGGCAAAAAAGATGGCACAGAATGACAGCCAGCTGGAACCTATGCAGGGTGAATACACGGTAAGCATTTTCAGTGCACAGTAACATTATGGCTGTGTTCCTAATGTGTGTTATGGTACCGCTGTATAGCATTTCACATCTGAAGATGGCGAACTGCACATATGTAAGAAAAAAAACATTTTTCAGACACTCGTTTGACTGCTGTCACATTCAGTCTCAACCTTTTGACAAGTTCAAATTTTCCGGTTGAATGTTTTTTTTGTTTTTTTTAAATACAGCCTCTTGTTTTGTGTCTAGAATAATATAAAGGCCTTGGAAACAGAAGTGGGAGCTCTACAGAAGGAAAAAGAAGAACTAATCCTCGCACTTCATTCAGCTAAGAAGGATACCAATCAAGCTAAGTGAGTAGATGGTGAAAATCATAAGTTTCTCACTTTTTAAAACTTTTGTTATCTGTCACATTTTGAAAGTCCTACCATTCCCAGTGCTACAGCTCCTGTCCCCATTGAACCAGAAGCAATGGTGTTCTGTTCCACTTCACATGATCGCTGGAGTCTCAATGGTCAGTGATTCAGCGGTCACCTTCCGTTCTTGCATATGGGGCTGTTTACGATAGTGATTAGCTGCAGTGGTCAAGTGAGTGGTAATGGACTGTAATCAGTACACAGGGGTGGAAGCTGCAGTTTTGCATCCGTGGGTCTTTTAAAAGGTGACCAAAATATTTTTTTTCTGAATGCTAAGCAGTATGCCTCAGTTCCGTGCCTAAAATATTGTGTGACGGGCATAAAGTAAGCTGAAGAACCTGGGTTAGTCTAGCACAGGGGTCTGCAACCTTTAAGACATAAAGAGCCACTTGGACCCGTTTCCGAAGGAAGAAAAAAACTGGGAGCCGCAAAACCATTGCGACATTTAAAACAAATATAACACTGCATATATTGTTTCTTACCTTAATGCTATATACAGGATCGTGCAGTCAGCTGTCAATCTGAAGAAAGAAAGGACTTTTTCACTTAACAATGTAAAATATATTTTTGCAAATTAATAGCTAATTAAAATATTTAATTTACCTTTACCAGACCACCCCCAATCATGTGCCAGTAATACCAGTCCCCCCAATCATGTGCCAGTAATACCAGTCCCCCCTCCAATCATGTGCCAGTAATACCAGACCCCCCTCCAATCATGTGCCAGTAATACCAGACCCCCCTCCAATCATGTGCCAGTAATACCAAACCCCCCTCCAATCATGTGCCAGTAATACCAAACCCCCCTCCAATCATGTGCCAGTAATACCAGACCCCCCTCCAATCATGTGCCAGTAATACCAGACCCCCCTCCAATCATGTGCCAGTAATACCAGACCCCCCTCCAATCATGTGCCAGTAATACCAGACCCCCCTCCAATCATGTGCCAGTAATACCAGACCCTTCTCCAATCATGTGCCAGTAATACCAGACCCCCCTTAAATCATGTGCCAGTAATACCAGACCCCCCTCCAATCATGTGCCAGTAATACCAAACCCCTCTCCAATCATGTGCCAGTAATACCAGACCCCCCTCCAATCATGTGCCAGTAATACCAGACCCCCCTCCAATCATGTGCCAGTAATACCAGACCCTTCTCCAATCATGTGCCAGTAATACCAGACCCCCCTCAAATCATGTGCCAGTAATACCAGACCCCCCTCCAATCATGTGCCAGGAATACCAGACCCCCCTCCAATCATGTGCCAGTAATACCAGACCTCCCCAATCATGTGCCAGTAGTAATACCAGACCCCCCCCCCCCCATCATGTGCCAGTAGTAATACCAGACCCCCCCCCCCCCATCATGTGCCAGTAGTAATACCAGCCCCCCCCCCCCCAATCATGTGCCAGTAGTAATACCAGACCCCCCCCCCCATCATGTGCCAGTAGTAATACCAGACCCCCCCCCCCCCCATCATGTGCCAGTAGTAATACCAGACCCCCCCCCCATCATGTGCCAGTAGTAATACCAGACCCCCCTCATCATGTGCCAGTAGTAATACCAGACCCCCCCCCCATCATGTGCCAGTAGTAATACCAGACCCCCCCCCCCCAATCATGTGCCAGTAGTAATACCAGCCCCCCCCCCCCCCATCATGTGCCAGTAGTAATACCAGACCCCCCCCAATCATGTGCCAGTATAATACCATTATGTGCCAGACTGCCAGTTAAAAAAATAAATATTTAACACTTATACTTACCTCTTTGGAGCGATGCTATGCAGGCCTCTTCCGGCCTGTGTCCCGACTCCAGCGATGTATGGCTCAGGTGGCGCGATGAAGTCATCGCGCTGCCTACGCCGGCCTCTGATAGGCTGCCGGCCTAGTAGTGCCGGCAGCCTATCGGAGGAACAGGAAAGGGACACACCTCCCTGCCCTGCTCATCCGCACAGCCTTCTGTTTGTATCGCTGTCCTGAGGACGGCGATGCAAACAGATCACTATGGAGATGAGCGCTTCGCTTCTACAATGGAAGCGCTCATCTCAGTGCCTGCCCAGCCGCTACCGCACAGTGCCTGCCCCGCCGCCGCGCACACACTGCTCATGCCGCACACACACTGCTCATGCCCATGCCAGAGCCGCGGCAAAGGTTCAAAAGAGCCGCATGCGGCTCCAGAGCCGCGGGTTGCTGACCACTGGTCTAGCAGAACAACACCTTGAATGGAGCAAAAATGCTCAAGGAAGACAGTGTAAGTAGAAACCAAGTTGGTTAACAACTAAATGAAAATTTTCACAGGTTGAGTGAAAGAAGGCGAAAAAGGTTGCAAGAACTAGAGGGTCAGATGTCCGATTTGAAGAAAAAGCTAAACGAGCAATCCAAGCTTCTGAAGTTAAGAGAGACCACTGAAAAGACGGTCTCCAAACTCAATCAAGAAATTCAAGTGAGTCGGGTGTAATCTGTCTTTCTGTGCAGTGCAATGAAATCCCTATAGGTAGTTCTCTACCTTGTAAAGGGGATTGGTGCAAGAGTTAAACTTGCCACCTGTTTATAGTGCAGGTGAGAGGTGACTGGGGGTCTGTCTGCCATTCATTATGAGAATGGTGGTCCTGTGACCCCTCTGAATGAATGGAGTGGGGGTCAAGTGTGCACACTGCCCATTCATCTGTAGGGGGGCTGGCAGAGAAAAGCAGAATGCAGTGCTTGACAATCTCTGACAGTCCTATAGGGATGAATGAAGTGGCGGCACACATCCTTGACCACTAATTCATTCGGGCGGGGCAAACCACGATCTATCCTGTGGAGAAGTGCTGAGATTAAATCTTAGTCCAACCTCTTTAATTTCTGGAAACCTCTTAGGGATTGAGCCAATTCAAATTCTGAGAAGTCCTGAAATGGCCTAACATAAATAAAATAATCTGATACTCGCCCATTATGCCAGCGCTGTTCTCTGATGCCGGTCCAGTCCTCTTGCTGCTTGTTTACAAACCGCAGTGGTCATGTGCCTTACACCTATACTGGAGAAAGGGGGCAAGCATAAGATTTTTTTATTTTACACTATTTCACAGCTTTTTAATCTCTGGCAACCCTTTTAACTTTCTTTGATGTACACCCCAGATTGCTGCAGAACTTGACATGCAGTTATGTCTTAGGCAGAAGTTCAGTCTGATTAGACACTGGGTCTTGCCACAAGAGGGTATACAGTGCTTTTCTTGCTGCCTATTTAATAAAAAAAAAAATACCTGAGGCTACTTCTGGCTAGCATATGTATTGATGAGAAATCGTTGACAGCTAGACATGCCTCTACAATGCACTTGAAGACATTTTGCCCAGTTGATAGACTTTGAGAAGGGAGCACATCATTAGACTGAGAAAAGTAGGTTGGTTATTTAGACACATTTTCTGCCGTTTTGACCAAGCTGTTACGTGTTGGGAGGGCATGCTCACTGTGAACAGGCTCAGACAGACCACCTATAGAGAGGGTTGGTTAATCCGCCGACAAACAAGAGCAGCTCCCACAGTTTCATTGTCCACCATCCAGATACAGGTGGCACCTTCATTACACACCCCTGTCTCTGCCGGGCCATTTCCTGGTGCTTATCAGAAGGAAATTTGGTGTGTCGGCGCCCATTACATGTCCTGCTATCCACAGCCAGCCACCGTTTGCTTTGTTTGCAGTGCTGTCATGAACAATAAACCTGGACTGCGACGTCCAGAACAGTATTCTCTCCAACAGCGAAGCCATGTTCTGTTTGTCATCTACCGGTGGTTGGGATTGGGTATAGAGGATGGTGGTGAGCGCTTCAATCCTACCTTTGCTGTGGGGCAACACACTGCCCCAACTGTTCGTGTGATGATGTGGGGAGCTATCGCATATGACAGTCAGTCACTTCTAGTAGTGAAACGAGGGACACGAACAGCTCAGTCATATGTGCAGGACATCCCGCGGCCACATGTTGCCTCTCATGGCAGGGCTTCCAACCGGCAATTTTTATCAGGATAATGCACACACAGAAAAGGTTTCCCAAGAATGTCTCGTCCAGATAGCAACACTTCCTTGGCCTGTCTGTTCACCAGATTTATTGCCGATCGAGCATTTGTGTGACCAGCTGGGATGCCAGCTTCAGAAACCTATGAGTGTGCAGGATCTACAGGCCTGGCTCCAACATCTGTGGGCAAAGGTGCTGCAGAATACCATATGCAACCTGTATACCACCATGCCCAACTGTATCTCCTCTTGTTTCCAGGCTAGTTCCCTCTGATATTGTAATCACTTAGATATTTCATCATCACAAGTGTATATCTGACAATCTTGTCTGTATGTCTCATTACTTAGGACTTAATCTAAAGATAGAATTGCCATTGAGAGCACGTAAATAGTAAGCATCCTTGGTAGGCTTTAACGTGGTTATTCCATCTGGGGCATTGATGGCATATTGCAACGATATTCCAATGGTGTCACAAACAGGCTGGTTCCATCTCTGGGATCCACTCCTATCTGCAGAATTTAGCCCACAAAGTGAGTGGAGAGCAGCTGCGCATGCACGACCACCCACCGTTCAAAAAACATCCGAGCTTGCTCACACTGTTATTTTCAGAACTTCTTCAGTGGTGATCATTGGAGAGCACACCACTGAAGCGTGCAGTGTTATACACTTTGGGGGCCCAAATCTGGAGATAGGAGTGGTCCCAGAGGTGGGACCTGCCCCTATGTGACATTGATGGCATATCCTAGTGATATGCCATCAATGTTCTAGAGGGGCCAACCACTTAAAAGACCATGAGTCAGCTCTGATGACTTGTTTAGTAAATACTTCTGTTCTTCGTAAAATAACTATTCTGGACATCTTGTCTTACAGTTCCTTGCAGTTGTTCCTCTCTTATCCCTCAAACTTAATTGACATCTGGGCGTTACCAGT
Source organism: Bufo bufo (assembly GCF_905171765.1). Classification (NCBI taxonomy): domain Eukaryota; kingdom Metazoa; phylum Chordata; class Amphibia; order Anura; family Bufonidae; genus Bufo; species Bufo bufo. The sequence goes on from NC_053396.1 coordinate 91,788,265, forward strand.
TTGGATGTGTCCCTGCATAACTTGAAACTGTCCAGTCAGTGTTGACGGTGTCAGATTGTGTAGGGACAAACCCCTTTGACAAGGATAGAATGAATGACTCCTAATGAATTCATAGTTATAAAGGGTACTTTTATGCAACTGGAATATACAACTGTTAAGCGTCTTGATGTGGATCTTGTAATGGTCATATGCTTGTTTTCTATAGGCAATGAAAACTCAGAGAGTACAGCTTATGAGGCAGATGAAGGAGGATTCTGAGAAGTTCCGTTCTTTTAAACAACAGAAAACTAAGGAAGTGATTCAGCTTAAGGAGAAAGTAAGTTGGGCTGACATAAGTTATGCCATGGGTCTCTATTCTTTTTGCTAAGCCACCCGAATTGATATTGTTTAGGATCGTAAGAGACAATACGAACTACTGAAATTGGAAAGAGATTTCCAGAAGCAAGCCAGTGTGCTACGTAGGAAAACGGAAGAGGTAAGTATTTTGTTACTGGCTTTCTTCACTAATGACGTCTGCAGTATAAATTGATGGTAATGTATATAATATACATCAATGCTCCTTTCAGGCAGCAACTGCAAACAAGAGATTGAAAGAAGCTCTACTGAGACAGAAGGAGGCTATGGATAAGCGTAAAGATGTTAAGAACAGAGGCATGGAGGGCGCGTCCGCTAGAGTCAAGGTATTTGAAATGGGCCTCAACAGTTCAGTCTTCATGCACACCACTGTGCCTTGGACCTCTTCTGTACCTCTATTTCCATTTCATACTGAGGTGCAAATCTGTAGTTATCTCCCTTTCTTGCCTTGTGTATACAGCTTTTCTCTCCTAGAAGACGTGCCGGACAGGTTCGGTGCCTAAGGGTGTCATGTAATGGGCCTGCATGCTGTGGAATGTTTTGCCGCTTGTATTTTTTCTCCTCTGTAGTTGTGGCGATTGACGTGTTTTTATTTTTACTTTTTCAAAGTTTGGCAAGAGCCCCAATAACCTTGTGTAGAGCGTATAGGGCTTTTTAGGTTTATTTCAGTGTAATTACACCAGTTTTTCTGGTAACTATACAAAGAACATTTTCATGTTTTTAATTGATTTTAGTTGGCTGCATTATTCTAAATGAGTAAATCTAGGAAAAAAGGGGTTCATTTATCAAACTGGTGTAAAGTAGAACTGGCTTAGTTGCCTAGAATAATAACCAATCAGATTCCTCTTTTCATTTTCCAAGGGAGCTGTCCAAAATGAAAGGTGGCATCTGATTGGTTGCTATGGACAAAGCCAGTTCTACTTTACACCAGTTTGATCAATAACGTCCAAAGTGTCCCTGTGTATTTTTAGGAGATGGGTGCAGTTTTGCAGCACTTGGACAATAACAAATCTATTCAGAACTTGTAGTGGAAATGGATAAATCCAGCATCTTGAGGTTATTCGATACTTTTACAATTTAATTCTGCTGGAGACCGAGATTTTGGTTTACTGGTAAATATGGTTTGTGTTTTGTTTAGAGTTGGCTGGCCAATGAGGTAGAAGTCCTTGTGAGTACGGAGGAAGCTCAGAGGCATCTTAATGATCTCCTTGAAGACAGAAAGATTCTAGCGCATGATATAGCGCAACTGAAGCAGACAAAAGATGCTGGGGAGCGCATACCTGCTAAAATCCGTGTAAGTACAATTTGCTGTTGTCCTTAATTTTTCATTTTGCAACAACTTGGTAATGCTTAGATTTTCATGAAATAACACGTTTACAGAAAAGCAGTCTTGTTGAGGGGGGGGGGGGGGGAGGTCGACTTAGACCCACAGCCATGGCCTGGGGTCAAGAGGGAGAACATATTTGCTTGAGCTTTTTGAACAAATGAGTAAACTTAGTCCTCTCTTATTTAAGAGGCGGACATACACAGTGGCTGAACTTGAGAATATGGAAGAGGAGGCCTCAGTCACAAAGCAGATTGACAGTTTGGAGACTGAAATGGAACTCAGGTAAGTTTTACCTGCTTTGGATAAACTCTAAAAAAAACTAAATGTATTGAACATTTAAATTACCTGGAAATGTTGCCTTTCTTACAGGAGTGCTCAGATAGCTGATCTCCAACAAAAGTTGTTAGATGCGGACAGCGAGGAAGAGCGGGTGAAACAGCGATGGGAAACGATCACTAACCTTATGGAAGCAAAGTGTGCCCTGAAATACATGATGGGGGAGGTAGGTTGTTCAGTGTGTGGTTTTTAAAGATCTTAAGGCTCTTTCCTCCAAAAACATGATCACAGATCATGATCTGTAAAACAAGAGGGAGGCAGCGGCACATGTGCGGTGTCACTTTGTAGAGAGTGGTTTGATAAAGGTTAGGGTACGCTTACCATCTGTGGTTGTGAGGAGTCACAACCACTGTAGAGAGCCTTGCTGGTAATTATAGTTTGCCTACCAGCACACCGGCTTGTTCCAGGTTGCAGCCGCGGTCACACTATGGTGCCCCAGTAGATGAGGTGTACACAGTGGAAGTATCAAAATGAAAACTGGTAAACTTATTTTGACTGCTTTTTCCGGGGCTTGATTGCAAGGATTCAGACCCAAGTCATCGGACAGATAACGGGTTAACTTTTCTTTGCAAAAAGAAATGTTGACTATTCCTCCTCACCATGCTCCACTCAATTGGCCTTAACTCCTTAAGGACAGCCATATTTCAGCTTAAGGACCAGGCCATTTTTTGCAAATCTGACTTTAAAGGGATTCTGTCACCAAGTTTTGGGATATAGAGATGCGGACATGCACGGCTAGATCGCCGCTAGCATGTCCGCAATATACCTGTCCTATAGGGCTGTGTGCTTTTATTTTCTTTAAAAAAGGATTTTAGAGAGATGTAAATTTAGCCTTGTAGGTGCCCAAGGGGCTTTACGAACCTTCCTGGTGCCCAGCACCGCCTATGTCCTCCGAATCTCCTCCTTTCATCAACGATAGATTGCCGTAATCTTGCGATGCGCGAGCTCACGCATGCGCAGTTCTTTCCCTGAGGCTGATGCCAGCACAGGGAAGGAACACTATACCAGCACTGCGGATGCTCGCGCATCGCGAGATTACGGCAATCTATCGTTGATGAAAGGAGGAGATTCGGAGGACATAGGCGGTGCTGGGCTCCTTCACAGGCGGGTGTGGCTGGGCACCAGGAAGGTTCGTACAGCCCTTTGGGCACCTACAAGACTAATTTACATATCTCTAAAATCCTTTTTTAAAGAAAATAAAAGCACACAGCCCTATAGGACAGGTATATTGCGGACATGCTAGCGGCGATCTAGCCGTGCATGTCCGCAGCTCTATAGCCTAAAACTTGGTGACAGAATCCCTTTAAAATGCTTTGACTTAGGGTCCATTCACACGTCAGTTGTTTCTTTCCTGATCTGTTCCGTTTTTTGCGGAACAGATCTGGACCCATTCATTTTCAATGGGTCCTGAAAACAATCGGACAGCTTAATGTCAGATTTTTTTTTTTTCAGGACCCATTGAAAATGAATGGGTACAGAACTGGTCCAGATCTGTTCCGCAAAAAACGGAACAGATCAGGAAAGAAACAACGGACGTGTGAATGGACCCTAATCCAGGCCATTCTGCTCAATGATTTGAGTGATCGGAACGAATACATAACGCCATGTGTCCGGAACAGGTTAAGGACGCTGCTCTCTTGGTTCTCTTCCTATCTCTCTGGTCGCTCCTTTAGTGTACCATTCGCTGGCTCTTCTCCTCTTCCTCTTGATGTTGGCGTTCCTCAGGGCTCAGTACTAGGTCCTCTACTCTTCTCCCTCCATATAGCCCCCATCGGACAGACCATCAGTAGATTTGGCTTTCGATACCATCTCTATGCTGACTACACCCAACTATACACTTCATCCCCTGACATCACCCTTGCCTTACTCCGAAACACCAGTAATTGTCTGGCAGCCGTCTCTAACATGTCCTCTCTGTATCTAAAACTGGACCTCTCAAAAACTGAACTTCTTGTATTTCCCCCATCTACTAACTCGCCTAAACTTGATATTTCAATTTCGGTCTGCAGCACTATCATATCTCCTGTGCAACATGCCCGCTGTCTTGGGGCCACATTTGAACATGATCTTTCCTTTGTTTCCCCATATTCAATCGCTTACACGCTCTTGTCGTCTGCACCTCAAGAATATCGCCAGAATCCGCCCTTTTCTTACCGTGAAAACGGCAAAAACTCTTGTTGTTGCCTTGATTCATTCTCGTCTTGACTACTGCAGCGCATTACTAATCGGTCTCCCTCTCACTAAACTCTCCCCCCTTCAGTCTGTTCTAAATGCTGCAGCCAGGCTCTTCTATCCATCCAACCGCTACACTGATGCCACTAGCCTGTGCCAGCACTGGTTGCCCATCCACCACAGAATACAGTTCAAACTTCTCACCCTCACCCACAAAGCTCTCCACAGTGCTGCACGTCCATACATCTCCTCCCTCATCTCCACCTACCACCCTACTCGTGCTCTCCATTCTATTAGCAACCTAAGATTAATAACCTCCATAATTCGTACCTCTCACTCTTGTCTTCAAGACTTTTTTCTCGAGCTGCACCTACTCTCTGGAAAACTCTGCCCCGGAATACTAGGTCAATCCAAAACTTCTCCACCTTCAAACGTGCCTTAAAAACACATCTTTTCAGGCAGGCTTATCAAGCTACCTAAACTGACTATTCCCAGACTAAACCTCTCCCCACCAACTCCTCTGGTCTGAACTCGATCCTCTAGTAGTCCCAAACCCGAAGCAGATCGGCCGGCACCACTCCTGTCAGTTCAATAATGGCTCAAATTAGGGGTGGGCGATATAGGCGATATGCGATATAAATTTGTGCCACAATATGGATTTTGTGCATATCCCCGGACCGCGATAGGATCACGCTCTTGGCGCGCACCATGTTCTCCTGAGCTGGCACAGTGGAGAAGGAGGGAGTCCCTCCCTCCCCACTGTGCGCGGCTGCCTCTGACCACCAATGAGAACAGAGGAGGAGGGGAGGGACTGTGACTCCAATGAATGTGCCGGCCATATCCCGGCCCCTATGACTGCACGCTGCGATCCGCTGCAATTAACCCCTCAGTTGAGGGGTTAATCGCGCGGATCACAGCGTCCTGTCAGAGGTCGGGTGCCAGAAATGTTGTTCAGTCTCTGCATTGGTGGCAGTTGGCAGTTCCAATCGGAGTCCAGCAGTGTAATGCTGGGGCTCCGATCGGTTACCATGGCAGCCAGGAGTCGCGCTACTGAAGTCCTGGCTGCCATCGTATGTTAGTGAGCAGCATTATACTCTCGCGTGCGCCGTGGCCGCCGGCCGCTCCTTCTGTCTGTGCGGCGCATTGATAATGCTTATAGCATTAGCAATGCGCCGCACAGACCTATGAGAAGGAGCGTCCGGCGGCCACGGCGCACGTGAGTATAATGCTGCTCACTAACATACCATGGCAGCCAGGACTTCAGTAGCGTGACTCCTGGCTGCCATGGTAACCGATCAGAACTGCCACCAATAATGGGGGGAGGAGGGGGACCCTGTGGCCACTGCCGCCAATGATTAATACTGGGGAGGGAGGGGTGGGTTTGAGTTACCAGAGGGGGCTGATAAGAGGGAGAGGCTTCGGGGCACATGAGAGGCTGGCTGCCATGGTCAGCTCCCTGCTGTTGTGTGCACAGGGCAGCAGGGAGAGTGTAAAGTCCTATTCACCCTAATAGAGCTCTATTAGGGTGAATATGACAAGGGTTCTAGCCCTTAAGGAGGCTAATAGTTATTAAATAAAAAGTAAAAAAAAAAAGGTTTAAACACCCCCCCCCCCCTAACCAAATATAGAAAACAATATATCACGATATATATCGCACATGCTTAAATTTATATCGCAATATAGATTTTAGGCCATATCTCCCACCCCTAGCTCAAATCCTACTTATCACAATCAACTACCTCATGTGTCACCCCCATTCCTCATAGATTGTAAGCTCTTGCGAGCAGGGCCCTGACTCCTAATGTTTCAGTTGCATATTAGCCAGTTTTGTTTTGTACATGAACCCTATGAATTTGTAAAGCGATGCGAAATATGGTGGCGCTATATAAATACGTTTTATTATTTGCAGGGTGCTCAACGTGTTTCGAGGGCTGGATTGCCCTCTTCAGGACTGTATACACTTCTAATACCTTGATGTCTCCTGTCCTTTTTCACTATCTCCTTTACAGACAGTCAGACAAGCGCCGGAAAAAGCTGTCAAAATACGTTTTTTTTTTTTTTTTTTACCAATTTTCCTTTTGATACAGATCATGATCTGGTAGAGATAGACAGATGATATGGTAGAGCTAGACAGACAGTTATATGCCAGAGAACTGGCCCTGAAGCTTTGATAAATCAACTCCCATAGTCTTCATGACTAACATATATTGATCTGTCATAGAAACTGTTAGGCTTATTGTTTTAATTGCTTCACATTGTGTTTTTTCCCCTATTCTTTTGCTTCTCAATGCTTTTTCAGCTGGTCTCTGCCAAAGTGCAAATTAGTAAGCTCGAAAGCAGTCTTAAACAAAACAATGCTCATGCTGCTGATTTGCAGAAGATGATATTTGAAGAAAGAAATCAGATGGCTGAAATGGAGACCGAGCACCAAAGCCAGCTAGTTGAGCTTGAACAGCAGCACCAGGAGAAGGTACCTTTTTAATTACTGATTTTGTCACCCAAGCAAATCAATGTTTTATGGAGAGTCCCATGTATCCTACAAACATTTGTTTTGCATCTTTTTAAATTGTGACATTTAGTTTAGCTTTTTAAAATCTGGTCTGGGGGCCACTAAACCACTAGCATGCCATTATGCAGCTGGGGTATGTAGTCCCAAAGCTGTCCATATCAAACTACTCCGCCCCTGCAAAGTATAGAAAATGAAGATCCAGCTTACTGGGAGATTGGTCCAGAGCCAATAAGCACATGTGCATTGCACGAATGAAGCGGGAGATGGTGGCCCTTGCTTCAATACACATGTCCCTGATGCTGCTGGAGAGGAGTAACTTACTATACTTTGCGGCGATGGACAAGTTTGATTTGGTTAGCTTGGGCCCCTAAATCTCAGATGCATAGCAGCAATGCTAGTGGTTTAGATGACTGGTTCCCTTTTAATGTAATAGTAGGTACAGCATTTTGTAAAAAATGTTTAATTTCTGTACGTACTGTATGCAGTCCACCAGCAGGAGTCAAGGAGGTGGATCTGCTTGGCTGAAGAATCATGATTGCCATGTTCTAAACCCACTCAGTACAGCTTGATTGACATCCATGCAGATGTGCATGTGCCAGGAAGGAGGTACACGCCGCTTCGCTGCATTGGAAGTAGAAGAAAATGTGGAGTGTGGGGGATTTAAAATGGGTGCAAGATCAAGTATCTTGCCCTCAGGGAAGTCAGTCAGGCCATTTTGGGTGTGATTGGGGCAGGACCACATGACTCTTCTACCAGGTAGGTCCGCCTCTGACTCTTGTAAGGTATTTCGCATAAGTTTGCAGCATTTTTTTTTTTTTTTTAGAAAGCTGAACCAAATGCTAGTGCTGGCAGTTTAAATGGATTCTGTCACCTCGTTTTAGCTTATAGAGCTGCAGACATGCACGGCTAGATTGCCACTAGTATGTTCGCAATATACCTGTCCCATAAAGCTGTGTCCTTTTTATTGTGTTTAAAAAATGATTTTATAGATATGTAAATGAGCCTGGTAAGGAACCCAAGGGGCTGTACTAACCTTCTTGGAGCCCAGCCACGCCCCCCTGTGAAGGAGCCCAGCACCACCTGCGTCCTCCAAATCTGCTCCTTGCTCACAGACTGCCGTAATCTCGCGATGCGCAGTTCCTTTCCTGAGGCTGATGCCAGCACAGAGAAGGAACACTATACCGGCACTGCGCATATGCGAGCTTACGCATCGCGAGATTACGGCGATCTAACTGTGAGAAAGGAGGAGATTCGGAGATTGCAGGCGGTGCTGGGCTCCAAGAAGGTTAGTACAGCTCCTTACCAGGCTCATTTACATATGTCTAAAATCATCATTTTTTAAACGCAATAAAAGGACACAGCTTTATGGGACAGGTATATTGCGGACATGCTAGCGGCGATCTAGCCATGCATGTCTGCAGCTCTAGAAGCTAAAACGAGGTGACAGAATCCCTGTAAAGACAAAAAAAAAATCCCTTTTAAAGGGGTTGTCCGGGATTGGGAAGATTGTAGTATGTGTACAACAATGCCCTAAATGTTACAATCGTGCCTGTCCTACCTTTACCCGACATTTCTAATGCCCAGTTTTCAAATCTCCAACTCTCAGCCGGAAGCGCTGTGTTTCCAAGACTCGGTGACGTACCGGGTCCCTTTCTGCCGAGTGAGGCCTCTTCTTCCGCTTCCCAGGGAGCCCGGTGACGTCACCCTCAGCCACATGAATTATTCAAAGTGCCTGGATGGGCGGCAACCAACCGCGCTAAGCCACGCCCATCCGGTCCGGTGACGTCACCTGGCAGGGCGCTTTATTATGAATGAAAGAGGCAGAGCACTGAATATTAATTAGGGGGCGGAGTCGCGGCGGAGATGAAACCATGTGATGCCGCGCTGTGCTGGGAACCACAGTGCAGTGCGGCAGGAAGGTACGAAAAAATAAACATAGGTGTAAACAAAGCGTGGGGGACCGTATGAGCCATATAGAAATGGTGAAAATACTTAAAAACATATGGGGGGACCTTGATTCAGCTGTTAATAGGGAGTACACTAAAAAAAAAAAAATTGATCCCGGACAACCCCTTTAAGACAACTTGTCCCCTAGCTGTAAGATATCCGCAGGGGATTTGGTAAAGACAAAACACCATGATTTTCATGCCCTTTTATTTCGATTCCTCAGATACTTTACTTGCTGAGCCGGTTACAGCAGAAGCAACCAGTAGCCACTGACGTTGATCAACCTGCTGAGGACAAAGTGACAGAGAGGGAGAAACAGCTGCTGGAGAGGCTGAGGTTCCAGGTAATCCATATTTGAGTCCAGTATGTACAAGTTTATTCCATTTCACCCATAGTTGGAGATTACACTGTGGAAGCAGCTTCTGTAAATGGTGTATATTTTAGGGCTCATTCAGACGACCATATATTTGTGTAAGCATCCGTTCCGAATTCCGCAATTTATTTCAGTGGGGCCGTTCCGCAGCCCCTGCGTCCAGGAGGCAGGTCACCATCGCGGCCTGCTATTGGCTACATCTAGCTTCCCCCCGTATGACGGGTCCGGGCATTGTGGGTTTTTCAGGTTTGGATAACCCCTTTAATGGCATTTTAGAAAGCGTTAAAATTGTTTTACGGCAACCCCACGTCTGGAGGGGGACCTCTTTGACTTCTACAAGAGTTTTCTAGGCATGCTCTGTGACCTGTGCAGAGGTCATTGTGCAGGGAAATAATAGATACGTTTTGACAATCACTGATTGTGAATCTGTGGCTGGCACTGTTATGGGGGCATCTGATGCTATGAGTCATCTACAGATATTCTCTCTCTCCCCCCCCCCCCCCCTCATAAGTGTCCCTGTGTAGTGTGAATGAACTCCAATACAGAGGGTGGGGGGCGGCATCTAGTTTAGTAATGGCAGCGGGGCCCGGTGAAGTCACTGTATTCTATTGCACCAAGCCCCACTCACTGTAGTAATCCTACCTATAACTGTAGGCATTGTTTAACAATCTTTAGTACATCCATTAATCTTCACTTACTAACGTCCGTATCGGGCAGGCGGGCACTGGCAGCGTAACTCACTACGCAATCTGCCAGTGCCCGCCCGGCCTCCTGCCTGATATGGACGTTAGTAAGTGAAGATTAATGGATGTATTGAAGATTATTGTTAAACAGGATTACTACAGTGAGCGGGGCAATAGAATATAGTGACTGCATCGGGCCCCGCTGCTATTGGACCTTATCGAGATGTGAGTCTCCTGTAGCTGATCTGTCGCCCCCGGAAATCCACCAATCAGCAGCCTCACACAGTCACGCACCCCTGCAAATCCTCCAATCACTATCTTGTGGGTGCAAATGTAGGCGTCTCCTCTGCTCTTCCACAGGCAGATCACTGTGCCCAGGATCCAGGGGAAGCCGTGGCTGGTTATGCCGATGAGGCCAGGACCCCGCCTACATTTGCACCCACAGAATAGTGATTGGAGTATTTGCAGGTGTGTGTGAGGCTGCTGATTGGTGGATTTCCAGGGGTGTGAGATCAGCTAGAGGAGACTCATCTCGATAAGGTCCACCAGAACACTGGCCCCCAGCCCCTCCCCACTGATACACCCGCCGACTGCGCTGTGCAGCATTTGGTCGGCGATGTATCATTGTAAACTGCAGCATTTGCCTCATAAGACGCACTGCAATTCCCCCCCCCCCCCCGCCACACACTTTTTTTTTTTGGGGGGGGGGGGGGGGGGAGAGTGTGTTTTATAGGACGAAAAATACGGTAATTTCCACTGCACTTCAGCCCGGTCACAAAATGACCTGCTAACATTTCTGTGATCTTCTTGTTACAGTGCCTTGAAAAAGTATTCATGCCCCTTGAACTTTTTCAAATTTTTTCATGTTACACCCACAAACTCCATCCAATCTGACTGAGCTTGAGCTATTTTGAAAAAAATGGTCAAAAATTTCAGCCTCTAGATGTGCAAAGCTGATAGACATGCCTCAAAGACTTGCAGCGAAAGGTGGTCCTACAAAGTATTGACTCAAGGGGGGCTGAACACAAATGTACTCCACACTTTGCAGATTTTTATTTTGAAACTATATTTCTCGCCCATATTCCTTGGGGGACACAGGAAACCATGGGTATAGCTCTGCTCCCTAGGAGGCGTGACACCCCCCCCCCCCCCCCCTCCTCCCCCACATGGGCATATCGACGCGAACGGCGCCATTTCATCTTGGCCGGCACTTCATCTACCTCGGGGGTTAAATCATTTTGCCGCGCGCGGCTCTGCTTCTCCTTCAGCGCGGCATGGGGGGGGCGGAGCTTCCTACATGCGCTCCGCTACTTCCTGTTTCGTCGGGCTCCACATCTCTAGTGCTGCGTGGAATCCTCTCTGCCGTCCGATCCTGAAGCTATTCATCTCCGTGCCTGCTGCCTCTCCTCCACAGCCTCCTTCAGTCTGCTGCCACTTGCTGCTGCCGCTTGCATCATCCGGGTCTGGTAGGACTGTTAACCCCCTCCGTGTCACCAGTACTGTTGCTTGGGTGTAATCCCCGTTCCGTTTTTTCTCTGGGGTCTCCCACTTTAAGCGCAACTTTTTTTCCACCATGTCAGACCCTTCTGCAGCTGCCAAGCCTTGGTACCATGCCTGTACCGCTGGTAGGGAACCCTTTCCCCGGGGGCAGTCTGATCCGCACTGTCCTGCATGCCGAGCTCCACCGCAGCCTCAGTCGCCCGCTGTGTCGCTCCCTGCTTCTTCTGACCCGCCTGACTGGGCTAGATCCCTGTCCCAGGCCGTGGAAAGCCTCACTCATGTCGTGGGCCGCCTAATAGACAGGCCGCCTACCCCGCAGGACGCCACTCTTACTGTCGCGCCCTCCGGGTCCGGGTTCTCCCTCTCTTAGTGACCCCTCCCGAGCTAGGCACTCAGAAGCGTTTGAGTAGAGCGAGCCTCCTCCTCGGATGCCTCCCTCTCCCCGCCACGCGTGCGCACTCAGACGGGCCTCTCCTCTCCAAAGGATTCGCCCTCTGAAGGTGAATTGGCGGTTTCAGATTTGGAAATGGACTCGGCCCTGCCGTCCAAGCTAGCCTCAGCGATGGGTCAACTCATCTCTGATATTCGTGACACCTTTAAGGTGCAAGATGACCCCCCTAGCTCTGACGCAGCTAGCGTCTCATTTATCAGACCCAGGCTGGCCTCAAAAGTCTTTCCAATCCACTCTTTCTCCTCCGTGGTGTCTAAGGCTTGGGCTCGCCCGGACGCCCGTTTTGTCAACCCCAAGAAGCTGGACATTTGCTATCCTTTTCCAGCCGATGTCGTGGCCACCTGGTCGTCCCCACCCAAGGTGGACCCCCCTGTGGCCCGTCTGTCAAAGAACACGGCCATCCCTGTTCCCGACGGGTCCTCTCTTCAGTCAGCGGAGGACCGTCGCATGGAGACCCTTTCCAAGGGCATTTTTGCTGCCTCCGGTTCTGCCCTCAGACCGGTTTTTGCCTCTGCTTGGGCAGGTAAAGCAATCTCTGCTTGGGGTGCGCAGCTGGAACAGGAGTTGGACTCGGACGTCCCCATCCAGGACCTACGTTCCTTGGCCCAGCTTATTATTCGGGCCGGGAATTTTGTTTGTGAGGCCTCCCTTGATGCGGGAGCCCTTATAGCACGCTCCTCCGCCCTGGCAGTTTCCGTCAGGAGGGAACTCTGGCTGAAGGTTTGGAAAGCGGACGCTGCCTCCAAACGTTCCTTGGCGGGGCTACCGTTTGCGGGTTCCCGCCTTTTCGGGGTCCGCCTAGACGAGCTTATTTCGGAGGCCACGGGTGGTAAAAGCACCCATCTTCCTCAACCCCAAGCCAGGGGCGCCCCCCGCGGACGCCCTGGTGCGTCTCGTTTTCGGTCCTCCCGCAGGACCTCTGGGGCTCCCCCCACAGCTGCCGCTTCGGCCCCTCCCCAGGATAAGCGTAGGAAGCCGTTTTTTCGGGCGCAGCCCTCCTGGCGCAGGCCGCAGCCTGCCCGCACACCCGCAGCAAAGCAGTCCTCTGCCTGAAGGCGCGCCCCCACCCACCCGGGTGGGGGGGCGGCTCCTCCTTTTCAGGGACGTCTGGATGGCTCACGTCTCCGACGCCTGGGCTCTCGAAATTGTGTCCTCCGGATACAAAATCGAATTCGCGTCCTTCCCTCCAGATCGGTTCTTTCGCTCCCGCCCGCCGCGGGACCCGAAAAGCGCGGCTGCGTTCTCCGCGGCTGTTCAAACCTTACTGGACAGGGGGGTGATTACCCCCGTTCCTCTAGAGGAAAGGTTCCAAGGGTTCTATTCGAACCTCTTTGTAGTTCCCAAGAAGGGAGGTTCGGTGCGGCCCATTTTGGACCTCAAAAAGCTCAACCGTTTTCTCCTCCTTCGACTGTTTCGGATGGAGTCCCTCCGTTCCGCGGTGGCTTCCCTGGAGCGGGGAGATTTCATGTCTTCCATCGATATACAGGATGCCTACCTCCATGTTCCGGTAGCCCGGTGTCACCATCGCTTCCTCCGATTCGCCGTGGGGGACCTCCACTTCCAATTTGTCGCCCTACCCTTTGGGCTGGCAACAGCCCCCCGGGTGTTCACCAAGGTCCTGGCCCCGGTTTTGGCCTTACTCCGTTCCAGGGGTGTTTTTCTGCTACCGTACTTGGACGATATCCTCATCAAGGCTCCGTCCCTTTCTCAAGCGGTTGCCAGCGTGGATCTCACTCTAGAGACTCTGGCGAGGTTCGGTTGGGTCATCAACTTCCCCAAGTCCTCCCTTCCCCCCTCCAGACAACTGGTCTTCCTGGGAATGCTTTGACACGGGAGCGGCGGAGGTACGTCTTCCCTCGGAAAAACGACTGACCCTCCGTCTGGCGATTCGGGGTCTCTTTCTCCACCGTCGACCGTCCTTCCTCTTCTGCATGCGGGTCTTGGGGCAGATGGTTGCCTGCTTCGAGGCGATCCCATTTGCGCAGTTTCACTCCCGTCCTCTCCAACGGGCGATCCTCTCCTCCTGGGACAAATCGCCGGAGTCTCTGGATCATCCCTTCCATCTATCGCCTCCGGTGCGGTCATCTCTCCGCTGGTGGTTACAGTCCCCTCTTCTGGGCAGGTCCTTTCTGCCGCTCAACTGGTTGGTGGTTACAACCGATGCCAGTCTCTTGGGCTGGGGAGGCGTGTTTCCTCCCCGATCCGTCCAGGGCATTTGGTCTCCATCGGAGTCCAAACTCTCGATCAATGTTCTGGAGCTGAGAGCGGCCCTTCTGTCTCTGCGACACTGGACTCATCTGCTGAAGGGTCATCCAGTTCGTGTGCAATCGGACAACGCCACGGCCGTGGCGTACATAAACCACCAGGGGGGCACTCGCAGCGCTGCAGCAATGCGGGAGGTCACCAGCATTCTCCGTTGGGCGGAAGCCCACGTCCCGGCTCTATCTGCAATTTAGGGGTGGACAATTGGGCGGCGGACTTCCTCAGTCGCACCACCGTCGACCCCGGCGAGTGGTCTCTTCACCCGAAGGTGTTCGAGGCCATTTGCCTTCGTTGGGGCATACCGGACGTGGACCTCATGGCCTCCAAATTCAATCACAAGGTCCCCGCCTATCTGTCCAGGGCCAGGGATCCGGGAGCTTGCGGAGCCGACGCCCTCGTTCTTCCTTGGCGAGGCTTCGCGCGTCCATACATATTCCCTCCCATCCCACTCCTGCCCAAGGTCCTTCGGAAGATCGCGGCGGAAGGCGTCTCGGTGATTCTGGTCGCTCCGGACTGGCCCCGCCGATCTTGGTATGCCGACCTCATGCTGCTCCTGGCAGACGCGCCCTGGCCGCTGCCCGCCAGGGAAGATCTTCTCTCTCAGGGACCAATCTTCCACCCGCGTTTAAGGTCCCTACGTTTGACGGCGTGGTTGTTGAGACCACCGTCCTGACACGTAGGGGTTTTTCTGCGGACGTCGTCCGCACCATGATCCGCGCCGTAAGCCGTCCTCTTCTAGGATCTATTATAGGACCTGGAGGACCTATTTGGGGTTCTGTGACAATCTGGGGATTCCTCCGTTCCGCTTTTCTCTCCCCACCGTTTTGTCCTTCCTGCAGAGCGGACTTGCCCAAGGTCTGGGTCTTAGTTCTTTGAAGGGTCAGGTGTCTGCGCTGTCCATTTTGTTTCAGCGCCCACTGGCCCCCCTTGGTCCTGTCAAGACCTTCCTTCAGGGCGTGGCTCACGCGGTTCCCCCGTACCGCCCTGGGACCTGAACCTGGTTCTCTCAGCGCTCCAGGCTTCTCCTTTCGAGCCTCTGCGGACGGTTTCCTTGCGACTTCTGTCCTGCAAGGTTATTTTCCTTGTAGCCGTCACCTCTCTTCGGAGGGTGTCCGAATTGGCTGCACTCCTGTCTGGAACCTTTCCTAGTGTTCCACCAGGACAAGGTGGTTCTTCGTCCGGTCCCTTCCTTCCTTCCTAAGGTGGTCTCCGCCTTTCATCTGAACGAGGACATCGTTCTCCCCTCTGTGTCCTTCCCCTTCCCACCCCCGGGAGAGGAAGCTTCATCGCCTGGACGTTGTCAGGGCGCTCAAGGTTTACCTGGAGGTAACCAGCTCTTTCAGGCGTACTGACTTGCTCTTTGTGGTTCCGGAGGGGTCGCACAGAGGGATGGCGGCATCCAAAGTTGCTATCGCCCGTTTTGTCAAGATGGCTGTTACTGAGGCTTATCTCGCCAAGGGCAAGGTTCCGCCCCTTGGTGTTACCGCTCACTCCACTAGAGCGGTCGGGGCTTCCTGGGCTCAGAGGAATCGGGCTTCTACGGAGCAGATTTGCAAGGCGGCCACTTGGTCCTCCTTGCACACCTTCACCAAGTTCTACAGGGTGCATACTCATGCGTCGGCTGACGCTGCTTTAGGCCGTCTGGTGTTGCAGGCGGCAGTTGATTGATGCCTCTGGTGTTGGTCTAGTTTGTTCTGGTCCCTCCCTTCTGGGACTGCTCTGGAACGTCCCATGGTTTCCTGTGTCCCCCAAGGAATATGGGCGAGAAAAGGAGACTTTTGTATTACTTACCAGTAAAGTCTCTTTCTCGCTCTTCCTTGGGGGACACAGCACCCGCCCTTCATTTGGGTTACAGTTGTGGTTCCGGCTTGGTTGCCCCCGTTGGGGCTCGACAGTCTTTTTTCCGGTTGGTGGTTATCTTTCACTACTTGGACATGCAACTGGCAGTCTCTTCTCCAGGCTGAAGGGTATAGCTGATGGAGGAGGGGCTTACAGCTTTCACTTAGTGTCACGCCTCCTAGGGAGCAGAGCTATACCCATGGTTTCCTGTGTCCCCCAAGGAAGAGCGAGAAAGAGACTTTACTGGTAAGTAATACAAAAGTCTCCTTATTCACTTCACACATACTTTGTATTGGTCTCTCACATACAATCCCAATAAAATCTGTACATTTAAGTTTGTGGGTGTAAGGTGGAGAAGGACTATGAATACTTTTTCAAGGCCCTGTAGCTCAGGATAGTGTTAAGGGATTTTCTGCCCGATGATCGTTCACAAGCTTTCATATAAACTTGCAGTGTTTGGGCTCATGCCCATGACCGTTGCCCTGCTGTGGCCGTATTGTGGTTCACAATACATGGGGCACTGGCCCTGTGCAATATGGAGTGCTTCAGTTCTATGCTTCCGTTCTGCAAAAAAGTAGTGCAAAAAAAAAGTTGAAATTTGTGGTCCGCAGCACGGGCACTGAGGGCTTACGCTTGTGGACACGAGCCCTAATACTGCTGCTGATGAACGAGCAAACACTCCTTCATTGGGCAATCCAGGCAATTGTCAGAAAGGTACGCTTCCCTCATGATTAATCATCTGTGTGATAGGGGTTTCTAAAATGCCCTTTCAATGAAGACAAGATGGCCAATATCACACTCCTGATTCAATTAGAAGAGCAGACTGGTTGCTTGAAATCAGTCTTCTGTCAACCATGGTCACCACCAAGGAAACATGTGCAGTCATCATTGCTTTGCATCAAGAGCTTCACGGTCTAGGATGTTGCTGCTTGTAAGATTGCACCTGAAGAAACCATTTATCGGATCATTAAGAACTTCTAGGATAGAAATGGAATTGCTGTGAAGGTTTCAAGGCACCCAAGAAAGTCTAGCAAGTTCCAAGACCATCTCCTAAAGAGGATTCAGCTACTGGATCAGGTCACCACCAGTGCAGAGCTTGCTCAGTAATAGCAGCAGGTGTGAGTGCATCTGTGTACACAGAGGGGAATGCTTTTGGAGGATGGCCTGGTGTCAAGAAGGCAGCAAAGAACACACTTCTCTCCAAGAAAGACATCAAGGACAGACTGACATTCTGCAGGAAGTGCAGGGATTGGACTGATGAGGACTGGGGTATTTTCTCTCATGTAGCTGCATCAAATTGTTCGGGACATATGGAGAGATGATTTTAGAAGAAAAGTGAGTCCTGTCTCTACGCCAGCAGTCAAGCATCCTTAGACCATTAAGTATGAAAACATCCTCCAAAAACAACTACTTCCAATAATCCAGGAACAAACTGGTTTGTAACAATGCTTTTTTCCAGCATGATGAAGCATTGGGTCACAAGGCAAAAGTGATAATTAAGGGGCTTGATGGAAAAAACTTTGGCATTTTGAGTCCATGGCCAGGAAACTAGTCCCCTCAATCCTCAAAAATCAGGTAGACAAAGAAAAACACAGAAATTGTCATAAAATCCAAGCACTGATTAGTCAAGACTGGGTTATCAGTCAGGACTCGGCCCAGAAGCTGATATCCAGCAGGCAAGGGCAAATTGCAGAAGTCTTGATTTAAAGAAGGGTCAACAATGGAAGTATTGAGTCTCTGCATAAACTTTATAGTTTTGTCAATAGAAGTTAAAAACCTAAGATGCTAATAATTGTACTTAAGTATACCACAGAAATATCTACAAAAAGTTTGAAAACCACTGAAGCAGCCTACTTTGTGAAAACCAAAATTATGTCTCCGTTTTTGGCCAGGACTGTATGCCAATGCACTCCATTGCAGTGTCATAATGCCCACGTCCTTGTAGAAGGTGATTAACCAGGACTTGCTTTATCTATATTTAATAGCTTAGATTGTGCAGTCCTCCCTTGTTTATTTGTATTTTGAGTTAGCGTTTTTTGTTTTTTTTCAGGCTTCGGAACAAATTTTCAGGTTTCCGTAGAGATATGGTTTCCACATACAGTGGTTAATATTGTATTGTAGGATCTTTGTAGTATTCATAGTTGCAAACCTGTTTAGTTGTCCTGTCTGCTTGGCATGTATCAAATAATTGTTTCTTCAAAGGATGAAGAAATTGAAAAGATGAAGGAGCTGTGTGAAAAAAACCACCAACTCATCCACGAAAATGATTTGTACAAACAAGTGAGTGAAAATACAGCAGACATGGGCCCCTTTTTACATTACATTCCATGGGTATCTCAGGGGAGACATTTGGCTAGTAATGCAGCACATATGTATTTGCTAGACCAGTGTTTCCCAACCAGTGTGCCTCCAGCTGTTGCAAAACTACAACTCCCAGCATGCCCGGACAGCCTTTGGCTGTGCGGGCATGCTGGGAGTTGTAGTTTTGCAACAGCTGGAGGCACACTGGTTGGGAAACACTGTGCTAGACTATACATTTGTCAGCGGTGTACTATGCATTCACTCCCTACACAGGTATGCCTCAACTGTGTTCAAGGATTGGCAGAACGTCAGTCATAAAACTTATGATGGTGGGACAGCATCTTTTTAAGGTGTGATTTCGAAGTCCTCGTTCACACCCGCGGCCAACAGGTCTGGCAGACAATGCTAGGAATCAGCCGCTGCTTGCAGTGTTTTTTGTCCAGTTGATTCTCAGTGTATTTGCTAGGTAGCAGATGGACCCTATTAGTCATATGGGGTCCAGTAGAAAGGCAGTAGTATCCAGCGATGCAGGATCCAGAAACCTCCGGCCGACTGTTATCTGCAGGTACAGCTTTCTGGATTTCCCAGCCACTAGTGTGAAGCTAGCCTAAGAGTCTAACCCCACGGACCCCATCAATGGTGTATTTAGTAAAAAAATATATATAATTTTACTCACTTATAGCACATTGATTCGCATCAGCCCCTGTTCCTATTGGGGCTGACAATCTCTCATTCCAAATACCCAGAGGTAACCATCCAAACTCCATCCATATGTTGGACCTCATCACTGCAAGGTGCCTTCCAACTGTACTTATGTCTCCACACCAAACACTTTATAACCCCTTGTTAAATTCTATTGAAGTTTTTGTGAAAGTGGTTATCGGCCAGTTGTAAAACTATTATGCTGCTTCTGGCCGGCAGAGTTTTTTGTTATAACTTCTCAAATGTATTTATTTTTTGTTCAAGAAATTGGCCTTACTTCAAGCTGCAAGTGGAAAGAAAATGTTCAGCAAATCTGAGATCATTGCCGTCAGCTCTCCAGATTCTCCCTTTGATTTCGTTCCTCCCAAGGTGAAGACTATTTGTCCATGTCGTCGCCCTTCAATTCTCTAAAACTTGTTGCACACTTATTTTTTATTTTTATTTTTTTAGCCTAGAATTCTGCGTCGAACAACAGCAAAATCTGCTACAGTAGTCTTGGAAGATTTATTATCTGAATCTGAGTCTGAAGATGACTTAAGCGACAAGAACTGGATCCCTAACCAAAATGACAAACCGTCCAAGAAAGTGTCAAATGGGGTGAGTGAAACATTTCAACCCTTGCTTGATTTCTTAAATGAGTTTTCCTGGAGTTTAATATTGATGACCCACCCTCAGGGTAGGTCATCAATATATCAGCATAAGTCCAGCACTCACGCAAATCGGCTGTTTGAGGAGGCCATGGTCTCCTCACTGCTTACTAAGCACAGTACCGTCCATTGCATAGCGGCTGTGCTTGGTATTGTAACTTGGGCCAAGTCGCTTACCTGCGTCTAGGCCTTGTGACAGATGACCATAACGTTACAGGCCTAGGAAGAGGCAGCGACACTCAAGGTCTCTTAGAACAACTTATTGGCGGGGGTGCCAGGAGTTGGACCCCCACAAATTATATTGGTGACCTATCCTGATGAGCAGTCAGTATTAAACACCTGGAAACCCATTTAACTATACTTTATTAATTTTTTATTCCCTTTTTAATGGACCTAATTTATGAAAGTGCAAGCATATAAATAAGGATGTTTTGGGGTGTTTGCCATATTTCAGATATTTTTTTTTTTATTCTAGATATTTTATTTATTTATTTTACTTTTTGATGAGATTATCTTAAAGGCTATGTACACCTTTGGGGGCAATTTATTTTTATTGCATTGTACTAATTTTGAGCTAAAACTTTTTTTTATTTTTTAATTGGTCTTTATTAAAAAAGAAATATGAAGTCCTTTTTTTCTGTACAATGCGGATATGCTCTAGTAGCAGCCTCTGGATTTTTGAGACTTTTCCATCAGACCAGGAACTGACGGGCTCCTTATCTCTGCTCTCTGACATTTATAAACACTCGTTATAGCTCACTACTTATTTTACTGATAAGAATGTGGCTTAAAGAGGACCTGTCACCTCTCCTGACATGTTAATAGCTCCATGCATTCCCCATGTAATAACAATTCTGGAGCATCTATTCTTATGACTCTGTTGTGCCATTTCTTTATTATTTCTACTAGAAGTTATGATTGAATTGCTATTAGCCTTCAGTAAGGGTGCAGAGGGGAGGTAACCAGTTGGGAGTGTCCCTGCATAGTCTGAAAATGGCAGCACTGATTGGATATATTCAGTCTGTGCAGGTGCACCCCCCCCCCCCCCCCCCTCTTCCCTCTGTACCCTTACTGAAGGCTAATAGAAATTCATTCATAACTTCTAGTAGAAATAACAGAGGAATGTCACAACATGGAGCCATAAGAATAGATGTTCCAGAATTGTTATCACACGGGGAATGCATGAAGCTATTAAAACAGGCATGTCAGGAGAGGTGAAAGGTCCTCTAAGTGTTTTATGACCTCTTAGTAGTTTGGAGATGATGGTTATTAGATGACCAGCACAAAGTGAAAGTACCAGTCGCACAGCTAGAAAAAGGTAACCCTTTGTGACGGAACAGCTCAATATTTTTAATAAAGGCCAATTGAACAAAAGTTTTTTAGCCAAAAATGAGTCGCATGCAATCAATAAAAAAAAAATAAAAAAATGCCTCCGAAGGTGTACATGGCCTTTAAGGACGTGCCTTCATAGGGGATGGAAAGTGGTAATAATCCTAAGCTTCTGTGCCTTTTTCCTGCTATTATAGTGCTCTTGTAAAGGGCGTTGTGGGAATAAAATGTGTCGCTGTAGGAAAAACAAGCAGAACTGCTCAGAGGATTGTTACTGTGACCCAAGTAAATGCCGCAACAGGGATAACTTCTCGGTAAGTGTGTTATAGGCTGGACTAAGAACCAAATCTGTTAAACCTGTGTAGTGCCAAAACCAAATACAAATTTGCAGCTATGCAATTCTAGCTCTTCACTTGATTGCCTTTTATATGGTCAAGAGCAAGGCAGTGGACTAGGACAGCTACATGTACGTTTCTTTCAGGTTTGTATTCATTTGGTGAACATGTGATGTTTCATATTGGGTTTAAAGGGGTACTTTTGTTACTAGAACTTACTCCCTATGAATCAGATTTTGTTAAAGGAGTCACATTGTTTTTCCTTAAATGATTGAGATGGGGTTTTCCTCAGACGGTTTTCCACTAGTAAATGTGAATAAATGGCAGTTTGCATGGGTTTTGGCATATCTCTGTGGTTCACCATTGTATGCTAGTTCTTTGCATGCTATAGTTTATTTTGTATTTCTAACAGTATCATTGGGGAACACATGTAAGACCATGGGTATAAGTGCTGGCACTAGGAGGTGGACAATAAGGAAAAAGTGTGTACTCCTTGCTAAGAAAGTTTTAGCTTAGTCCCTGTTTTCAAGCATAGCTTTCCTCCCAAAGGGGCAGCATGAATTTGGGTGGGCAGAAAACTGAACAGTTAAGTATATTGTCCTCATTCCCTGTTTAAAGTGATTGTTTTAAGGTCTGCGATGCTGCCTGGGGCCTACTTGGCCAGCAAGCATCGTACCACGGTTCTCTTTCCTCTATCTGGTACAATTGCCACTGTGTTCTGAGAGGACCCTTATTCCTGTACAATCCACTAGAAGGGTTAGGTCCCCATTAACTGCTGCTGTGCTTCGGTTCCTACAAGATGAGCTGTCTTAACCCTCATGTTTGTATTACTGGCCCGGTTTTATTCCCGATTTGGTCCGCACCTCCACCGCAGTGTCTCTTCTGCAGCCCCCTTAGCCGGGTACCTGTAAGCCCTCCTTCTCCTGCGCACCCTGCTCTTTGTTGCTCTGGCATCCAAGTGGTAATGAGTCCCAACTCACTGCTCTTCTTATTTTGATTCTTTCCCCCCCTTTTATCCCCTTGGGATAGTTAGCTGGGCCACCATGTCAGAACCTAGAGCTGAATCCCTTCTCCCTCCATGTGGCATTTTGCTTGCTCTCCTTGCACACAAATTCCAATGCGGTTAGTCTGATCCCTTCTGCACCACCTGTTGAGCATCACCACCTAGCGTCCGTGACCCCAGCCTATCGCTGCCTGCTTCCCCAATGTCAGCGGAACTGGAGTGGGCACATTCCTTAGGCAAGATATTGCTATTGTTTCTCAAACCAATAAAACTATCGTAGAGATGCTGGGGCGCATGTCTTTGAAGTCAGACATGGTCCTTTCAGATTTAGATGGTCACAACAGCCTCCTGTGGCAGGTGCCCCCAAAAATAGGCCAGAACATCCCATCCTTCCAGGTGTTCCTTTTCCCTCAGATCGTTGCCCATCTCCCTCAGATATGTCTTTCTGTGTGGAGGCACGACCAGAAACACAACAGAAGTACACCGTAGTGCTTCTGTTCCGCGCCGCATCTCCGGAATTGCAGACCCATTCAAGTGAATGGGTCCGCATCTGTGATGTGGGGTGCACACGGCCTGTGCCTTGTGTATTGCGGACCAGTCGTATGCAGGCCGTATGCACGCCTGTGTGTATGAGTCCTTATTCTGCGGCTCAATATGATTGCAGCGATACCAGACTTGTGTGTTTTTTTTATTTATTTATTTTTTATTTGCATCACCATATTCTGACATCCATGACTTTTTTTATATATATATATATATATATATATTTCGGTCTATGAAGCTGTATAAGGGCTTTTTTTTTTGTTTGTTTTTTGCACAATGAACTGTAGTTTTTATTGGTACCGTTTTTGTGGTATATGACTTTTTTGATCACTGTTCAATTTTTTGGGGGGGGAAACAAGATGACAGAAAATGGTGAATCACGTGTTTTTTCATTTTTTTTCCCCTCATATTACGGCGTTCACTGCACAGGAAATTCTTTTAATAGTTCAGACATTTTCGAATGCAGCAATACCTAATAAATATTTTTTTTGTTTATACATTTTTATATGTAAAATTGCAAAAGGGGGTAATTTTAAACTTTTTAAATATTTTGATTTTTTGTTATGATCCCTTTTCCTATTCACCCTAATAGAGATCTATTAGGGTGAATAGGATTTTTACACTGTCCCTGCTGCGCAATGCCTCGTGCATAGTTCATTAGGCAGTTTACCATGGCAGGCCTTGGAAGGCTTCAGCAGTGTCCAGGCTGCCATGATAACCAATCAGAGCCCCGCAACTTAACTGCAGGGGCTCCGATCAGAAAGCAATGGGGGCCGCATCGCTCTGCCTAACTCCACAGTTACATCTGAAGGGTTAAATGATGGGGCACGGCAGGATCATTGTTCCCCCCATCATTGCGGCCGGACGCATAATGCTGTATACAGGGTAATCGTGCTCAAAATGCTTATCCATAAACGTGATTCAATTCTTTTTATTATTAATGCTTTACATTGGAAATTTGTGTTCTTTTCTATTTGTGTGAAATATTACAATTTTCAATATTGTTGGATGTTTTCCCCCCAATAGCGGCTTTTTCTGTGGGACTTAAACTGTAAATTAGTCTGTTATTAATGTAGGTCAGATATTAGGCAGCTTTTCTTTCCCTATGTATTTCTGTGCACATTGTCGTTATTTGATATGATTATATATTTAATTTTATATATACCATATCCAAGTTTATTGAAACAAGTACCTATTTTCACCTAGTTAATTTCATCATGTGATTTCACTTGATCTGTTTGCATGGTTTGTGTGTATATAATAGAGGTGGGTCATGTTCACAACTTCAGCTATGAGTAAGGACAAACCTGGTGCCCGAAACATGAAAGCGATGTATATGTATCTGTACTGGATTTTTACTCTGGACGTAATAAAGCTGCAATTTTCACTAAAATTGGATTCTGGAATTTTTCTTTTTTTTATATTGCAACTAGTCTGTCTTCGCTTCCCCTCCTACAAAGTTTCCTTTATGGTGGCCATCATGTCTTTTCGTAGGGTTTCAGAGCTCTTAGCTCCTTCCTGTCGATCTCCTTTTTGGTGGTCTATCAGGATAAGGGTGTTTTTTGCCTGATACCATCCTTTTCATCTTTCTCTTATCTCAACAAAGATATATGGTTTTCCCCTCTCCAACCGATCTCCCCACCCTCTTGATCTATTTCAGGCAATTCACACTTACCTTTCTCAAATGTCTTCCTTCTGAAGAGTGGACTCTGTAATTCTGGACGGCCCTAGAAATGGCTTAGCCGAGTCAAAAGCGGGGTGGATTTGATTTAAATCAAACTGATTTAAATCACTAGTCAGTAAGGCTTAATTTAAATCATAGTATTCTACATAAAGACTAATTCTTGCTGGTATAACTTATAATATGCAAGTAGATGAAGATTTTTAGAATAATAACTTTTCATATTAGTTTGATTTAGGTCGATTTCTGTATTCATAGGTTTGTAGAAGTTAGGATTAAGGTATTTTTCTCAACTCTGTTCATGTTATAACATTTTTGCTGTGAAGAAGAGGCATGTGATCTCTGCTGAGTCAAATTCAGTTTTGAGAACTGCAAAAGTAAACTAAGCATCTGTGATAATATCTTGTAGGCAGAGAAACTGCCCAATAATCTTACAAAAACCTCTGGAAGAGCATGACATTGTGAATGGATTCATGGAATTTATTTACCCAAAAAAGTAAACATAAACAGCCTAATTCTACATAATTAAAAAAACGAATCTTTATTTCATGATGGAATAACCTTTTGGATGGTAATATATTCCTTTTAAAAAAAAAAAGAAAATTTATATCATTGATTTTTATCCACCCTGGTCAAAAGCCACAGTCTTGGTTTGCCAATTGTGGAAGCATACCAGTGAACTCCCATTCTGGATCACTCCGTATTTAGGGGCTTTCGGGCTGTACATAACCGGGATTCAGCTCTTCAAGTGCGTATGGCTGTGACCTGGTCGTCCATACCCACCTTCCCAAGATTTTATATGGTACACACCTTTGCATCCACAGATACATCTCTTGGGCGCACGGTTCTGCAGACTGGTGACACACAGCTCCCACCTAGTTATTTGTTGGATCTGCCTGAGTTTGGGGCTTTTTCAGTTCTGGTTTCTTGCCCAATTATTCAGGATTATGCTCCTGCTCTTGTATACACTCTTAACTTAGTCCCTGTAGAAAGAGTATATCTGGTGGTAGTTCACGCTTTTTGCTTAGTTTCTGCTTCCAAGTGGCAGCAGCTATACCCATGGTCTTGCCTTTGTCCTCAATGAACGGAAGAGATTTTACTTAAGTAAAATATTTTCTTTTACCTGAATGTATTTGCTGTAGGTTTTGTCTATACAAGACAGATTAGTGGTTTTGCTTTCTGACCCTTACTTATTTTCCCAAAACAAATTTCTTTACACAGTATTTTTAATATTTTGAATTGTTTGACCAACAGGATGACACCAATAGTGAAGATCAGTCCCGGGAGTCTGAAAACTCAATGAAGATGGACTACCCTGAAGATGTAACATCCGGAAGCTCATTTTTCACCCCACCTTGCATAACTCCCACCAAAAAGGTATGACCATGTGCATCTTATCGGTTGCCTTCTCCCAACGTGCTGTTTTCCCTATAAAGTCAAAACAGTAGTAAATATTTGCGGGATTGTAAGGTGTATTTTCATTTGCACCTAGTCATAATATACATTGTCCCCCCAGCAGTGCTGGCTGCATGAAGATCAGCATAGCAGATGCTGGTCTTCATGAATCAGAGCCAATGGTTTTCTTTGTTTAGTGGCCGGAAAATGCCAGACCAAACTTGTGTAGGAGCCCTTAAGACAGTTGACTATTTGGGAGATTGATGGCATAACACTAGGATATGCTGTCAGTGGGACCCACACCTATCTTGAGAAAGGGGGCCCTGAAGTCAAGGAAAGCACACTATCCATGCGTGGCATGCCCTCCATTCATTGCTATCGGAGTTCCAAAAGGAGCTGATCGCGCACTTGGCTATTTTTCGAAGTCCCTTAGCAGTGAATGTAGTGTGACTGTGCTTGCGCGGATATTATTCACTTCAGGGGTCCCATTCTGGAGGTACGTCCTAGACTTATAGCTGACATTGATGGCATGTCCTAATGTTGTACCATCAATGCCCCAAATGGGCCAACCCCTTAACCTACTATATATTTAGAAGTAATAGTGCTAGAACAAAGCATTGACATTTAATTTGAAGACACTAGAGCCATTTTGTAGAACTATTCTAACTATAATAACCAACGGCCTGCCTCCACAGGTTCTACAGGAAATAAGTGACATAGGCCAAGTGCTGTCCTTGAAGCTGCAGCGAAAACCAAGCATTGTCCCTGGGGGACTGACTGCAGACGCACAGGAGAATCAAACATCCATACTGAAGAGAAAGAAGAAAGCGCTTTGCAACAGTAATACCAGCTTCTTCTCTGGATGCTCACCAATCACAGAGGATGAATGAGGAGAGCCGTCCTTGGATGTTTTAGTCTAATATTTGTAGCATCTAGGGGGCGGGAGACTGTATTTTAATGTTAGATAATGTTGTGGAAGGCATTCAGCGATGCAACTTATGGGGAAGAAACCTTGTAAATATTTGTTTGTATTTGTATGTCTGACAGCAAGTCCGTGCCATCTGCAAGTATTGTAATAGCACAGGAACGTTTTAAATGCAAAAGGTTTTCCAGCCACTGGTCTGTAAGTCCCAGTATACGATGACACAAGTCACATTGCCGGCCAGCAATGATGTTGGAAATGCAGTTCAACTTTGCACTAGTACTGGCAGAGATGTGAAAGAGGGTTTTCTGCTAAGACTTTTATGATATCTCAATTAGACATGACCGTTGTGGTACCGCGGTGGCTGTTAGATGCGAGATCTAGAAAAAGCCTAGGTTCCAAAATGTTCAATTATTTCAATGAAGAGTGACTGCAGATGTAATAAATCACCCCACTGAGAACAGACAGGGTCCCTCTTGATTTTAGGGATTATTGGGGTTCCAGCAGACAGATCATGACATACCATAAAAGTTTTACCAGCAGAAAACCACTTTAAAGGGGTTGTCCCAGAATGACACTGGTTAAGTGAGTGTCTGAATTCCTTAATGCTGAAACCCCCACCAGTCACAAAATGAGGGTGCCCTTTGTCCCCCACTTGGAAGTCCCATAAACTTTGAATGGAGTAGCCATCAAGTTATGTGTGTTGCCACTCCATTTAAACGGGTGACAGGGCACCCCGTTTTCCTGATTAAGTGGTTTCTCTGCAGTGAGTCCCTCACCGATCATCAGGCACATCACCTATCCAGTGGTAACTGCTAAGTTGTCATTCTTGTATAACCACTGTAGATGCAGGTTCAGTGAAGCCAGGCCTTTATCAGATTACTTCAGGAAGATTGAGGCATTGATTTTTATGCAAAATTGTTTTTAATTTTACTTTTTATAAGATTTGTAGTTATTACTAATAAAAATGAAATGTTTATTTCTTACCATGACTTTCAGTAGACTTACAGAAATTCCGCCTACAAGGATCAGACTAGTAACATGTGGACACAGTGCTATTTAATAAATCCTATTTAATTACTGTTCATCTAGAATTATTTCTCATGTGGTTCCAGCCAATAGAAGAAATTAGTTTCTGGAATAGCCAGAAGCAGGTTGAATTTAGAGCTTTATCGAGCTGGATTGTGTTCTGTGATTGGAATCAGATCCTGGAACTAGTCAGTGAAAACAGTAAAATACAACTTCATACAAATTTACAATCTGAAAAACAAAACATTTCTTTGACTTGTGGTCTTTTTGTCATTGAGTTCACTGGGTGACATAGAACCCTTCCACAATGAGGTAGATCCTTTGCAGGATTCTTGCAGGCTCCATGCCGATATAAGAGAACGATTTCTGCGATAACCGGGAAGGGGGATCCTTGGACCCCATTGTGGAACCAAGTAAGGGCCTCATATTGACATCTGTAATGTAACTGCAACACCTGGGACTTTCAACTGAACCAAACTTTGGGCTTGC
This sequence comes from Bufo bufo, assembly GCF_905171765.1. Classification (NCBI taxonomy): domain Eukaryota; kingdom Metazoa; phylum Chordata; class Amphibia; order Anura; family Bufonidae; genus Bufo; species Bufo bufo. The sequence goes on from NC_053396.1 coordinate 91,816,394, forward strand.
CAGCAGGTTCTATAGTGCTGTTAGATTCAATTGAAATGTAGCAGGTTGATTTGATGTGGCTGTACAACGGATGCTGAATGTCAGTCGTCCATAAGTTCTGATTTTGTGGGATGTGATGGGGTCTGTCCATGTGTGAGCGGTAATGACCTGTGGATGTAGGCTTTTTCTAACTGATATGTGAACATTGCACTTAGAGAAAAATATGGTTTCTCAACAACGTTCTTTTAGTGGTGTAGTTATTGCTACCCCCTTCCAGTTTGTATATCTGAATAGTTGGATCTCCGTCACCGTGTAAACTAGCTCCTATTTTCAGCACATCTTTAAGGTCCTAAACTGGTAGGCACTGACCAGTGAACGGCTCTCATTGCCATGGGCTCTTTTGTTCACCGTGAGCATGCCATTCCCCGTAAATGACCAATCAGATGCTGTGGTTGCAATTGACTATGGCATCTGAGGGAAAGGGGGGTTAAATGTCTGTGCTTGGAGTTGTCACTGATCACGGACACTACCTTTTGCCTTTTGGGTGCCTGCTGTGTAATGAAGCCCGCTCAGCTCCTCAATGGGTGCCATTTTTAAAGATCTGCGGTGGATGTTTGGTTGAGTGCACTTCATTAAGAAACACAGGGCTGAATAAATTTGGAGCTGCTTCTGCCAATCTCAAAAATCTATTTCCTTTCAAGGCCACCCACTTTTTTTTTTGTAGCAAGGGTGGCATTAAATTGCTGCCTGTGCAGAAATGTTTTCTCCTTATATATTCCCCTTAAAGAACTATGATGAAAGGAAGGTGATAAAGGCAAGGAACACTCGAGAAACTTGTCCTTGCATGAACTACAGCTGTGATGTCCAGTTTCCATCCAGAATATACATGGATTGTATAAGAGTTTTTTTTCTTGTTTTTTTTCCTTTTTTTTTCTTCGAGCAATAAGATCAATGAAAACCACAAATGTGTTCTTCATTACAGCTGCAAACATGTCGCTTGAAGAATACTTGAGAAATCTGTAATGTCCTTAACGCCTGTCACTACATTTTGTCATTTGCTTTCTTGGTTTTCATTTCCTTCAGGCTGGGTTCACACTTGAGCGTTTTACAGCGCGTTCAAACGCGCTGTAAAACGCTCAACACATGAAAACCAATGCTTCCCTATGGCCCTGGTTCTCACTTGAGCGTTTTACAGCGCTGAAAAACGCGCTGTAAAACGCTCAACACATGAAAACCAATGCTTCCCTATGGCCCTGGTTCTCACTTGAGCGTTTTACAGCGCTGAAAAACGCGCTGTAAAACGCCCTACGCTCAAACAAGTACTTGAGCTTCTTTGGGGCGTTTTGACGCGCGTTTGTGGCCATAAGACATTGCAGTCAATCACACAAACGCGCGTCAAACGCGCGTTTACTATTGCAAAAAACGCTCGTCAAAAAAGCGCGTTAAACGCGCATATCAAAGACGCTCAGGTTTGAACCCAGCCTAAGTGTTTAAAAAAACAAAAACTTTTCTTTACACATGTGACCTTTCCGAGTGCCATTTGTTATGAAGTATTTCCATTTCTAGCAGACATGTTGGTAAATGCTGGTATGCTAGGTGGGCTGTTTTGTATGTGCTAATACAGCAATTCAGGTTCTGGGAAACGGAACAATCCTTGCTAATAATGGTTCAGCTTTCATGTCGCTGCCTGCAATCCAAATACAGGGTGTTGATAATTTTTCTTGTATAAACGCATTCTTGCTGATTTCTGCGTCATTTACTTAAAGGGAGTCTGTCACCAGATTGTGACCTTATAGACCGCTTACATAGCGCTCTAGCATAGCAGTCTATGATTCTAATGGTACCTTTGATGTTTTCTTGTGAAGTTCCCCCAAGGCAAAAACTGACTTTTATTCATATGTAAATTAGGGCTCGCAAGTGCCCAGGGCGGCGTTCACCTCGTTGGTGCCCAGGCTGTTCTGCCTCTTTTCGTCATATCCCCGGCCTCTTCCTCTGCCCGCCCCGCTCTTCCTTTGCGTCCTCCTCTGCAGCGAGATCCCGCGCCTGCGCTATCCATTGCTTGGCCGGGGCATACGCACTGTGATGCCCATTGTGGGTGTCTCTGGTCTGCCTTCTCGCTGTTGGCCGGCGCATGCGCAGTAGCTACTGCGATGCCGTGCCCACAATGGGCATCGCAGTGCGCATGCCCCGGCCAAGCAATGGATAGTGCAGGCGCGGGATCTCGCTGCAGAGAAGGACGCAAAGGAAGAGCGGGGCGGGCAGAGGAAGAGGCTGGGGCGGGGATATGACGAAAAGAGGCAGAACAGCCTGGGCACCAACGAGGTGAACGCCGCCCCTGGGTACTTGCGAGCCCTAATTTACATATGAATAAAAGTCAGTTTTTGCCTTGGGAACTTCACAAGAAAACATCAAAGGTACCATTAGAATCATAGCAGTCTATGTAAGCGGTCTATAAGGTCACAATCTGGTGACAGACTCCCTTTAAATGTATAGAAGAAAAAAAAAACTAATTTTCTTTAGTTCCTGGGGTTTAACACAGAAAGCATATATAACTGCACTGCTCTTGTCAGTAACTACCTAAAACCATATTGCTATAAAATAGAGAAGTACATTTAAAAGGGGTTTTCTGAGATTTTGATACTGATGACCTATCCTCAGGATCTGATCAGTTACTGATCAGTTTTTTTTTTGGGGGGGGGGGGGGCGCTTTCGTAAGTTTCTCCATCTCCCTTGGTCGTCTGAACTCTGTTCAATCGACCTCCCCCAACCCCCCCTTGTGTATCTCATTCTTACATAGAGTGCCTTCATTGGACACTTCTTTAGCTGCCTTCCTTGTGTTACTCGGACCTACTGTACCACCACTGTCGGCGCCTACTTTCACACACTCTCTGGGGATTTTTCCAAATCCTTGAGTGGTTGAATAAACTTCCCTCTTTTTTTTCCCTTTTTTTTTTTCAGGTCTCTCTAGAGATGTTCAGTTGGGTTCAAGTCGGGATTCTAGCTTGGCCGCTGAAGGACATTCACAGAGTTAAGGGCTCATGCACACGACTATGTATTTTGCGGTCTGCAAAAAAATGTAGATGACATCCGTGTGCATTCTGTATTTTGCGGAACGGATCAGCTGGCCCTTCACAGAATAGTACTATCCTTGTCCCTAATGCGGACAATAATAGGACTTGTTCTATCTTTTTGCGGAACAGAAATGCGGAAATGGAATTCACACGGAGTAACTTCATATTTTTTATTTTTTTTTTGCTGACCCATTGAAATGCGTATACGGTCCGCAAAAAAACGGAACGGGCGCAGAAAGAAAATACGTTCGTGTGCATGAGTCCTTAAACCTGTGTTGTCTATGCTGTGTACTTAGGGTTATTGCCTTGTTGGAAGGTAAACCTTCAGCCCCGACTGAGGTTCAGAGCAAGCTGGATTAGGTTCTTATTAACAACATCTCAGTCGTATGTTTATTCAGTTTTCTTTCAACCCTGACCATTCTCCTTGTCACAAAAGCTGGCCTTTAGGTACTTTTTTTTTTTTTTTGCAAACTTCAGACAGTTCATGTCTTTTTACTGAGGAGAGGCTTCTCCAGATTAGTAGAGTGCTGCAGTGATAGTTGACCTTCTGAAAGTTTCTCCCATCTGCACACAGCCAGGTTCTTGGTCACCCCTCCTACAAACGTCCTTTTCCCCTGATTACTTAGTTTGGTGGGGCACCCAGCTGTAGGAAGAGTCCCGATTTGTCCCAGACGGTTTCCACTTAAAAATGATGGCTGCCACTATGCTCTTGGAAGTGAAGCAAAACTTGTTTTGTTCCCTGATCCAGATCTGTGCCTCAGCACAATTTTGTCTCTGAACTCTACAGGCAGTTATTTCATCCTCATGGCTTGGTTTTTGCTCTGATATGTATTACCAGCTGTAAGACCTTATATATTTCCAAATCATTTCCAATCAACTGAAGTTACCACATGTAGACTCCAATCAAGGTGTAGAAACCTCTCAAAGATGGTCAAGAAAAATGGGAGGCCATCAGAGCTAAATTTCAAGTGGCATAACAAAGTGTTTGGCGTGCACATAAGTATTTGTGAGGTAAAACATAAAGGCGTAATAGTAACGCAAAGCTTGTCTACACTAGGGCACTTATTGTGTTTTGTCTGTATAAATATGTGCACTGCTCATTACAATAAAAAAGGCCATTATGAGAAACACATCTTGTATGTGTCTGTGTCTTGACCTCGAGCCGGCTCACTCAACTTCAGAACTATTAGGACACTGCATCACATCAGAAGGTTGGTTTGTAACCACATATTCAAATTATTATTTTTTTATAAATTTACAAACCGTTCTAAAATTATTTTTTTTCACATTCTCATTATGGGATAATGAGTGCGGATTGATGGGAGAAAACATGAATTTAAGCACAAGGCTGTAAAACAACAAAATGAAAAAAGTGAAAGGGTCTAAAGACTTTCCAAATGCACTGTATGTCTCTCAGTAGCTAATGTCTGCCCATGTCATTCGTTCCACAATACAGGCAGAGAAGATTCTGCAATCAAAAGTTTAAAGAGGTTGTCTGGGTGGTTAAAAGTGATGACCTATTCTCAGGTTATCAATATGTTATTGGCTGGGATCAGACGATAATCTGTGTGAATAGACCGCAGCCTCTTTCTAGGCCAGTGACGTCAGGTTTATCGGCCACATGTGCCTTGCAGCTCATGGTCAGCATAGCTGCTATCCATGGCACTGTGCTTGGTAAGCTGTAAGAAGGCCGAACCTCTCACTAGTGCACTGTGGCTTCTTCAAACAGATGATCTGTGGGCGTCGGACCCCTGGCAATCTGATATTGATAACCTATCCTGTGCCTAGGTCATCAATATCAGGATCTCAGAAAACCCCTTTAAAGGAATGGTCTCAATATTTCAACTTCTTTGATATCTGCAGGACAGGTAATAATTGTCTGATCAGTAGGATCTAATTGCTGAGAGCCCCACCTGTCACAAGAATGGGGTCATCTATGGGACTGCCATTAGAAGCCATGAAAACTAATATTGTCCATGGGGTGATTCTGCATTATCTGGCACCAGCATTATAACATGTTAAAAAAAAATAATTTGAATTTAAGATTTATTTTCTTATGCCTGTCATTCATTGTGGAAATGTGCAAATAAATTCTGTCCGTTACTATTCGTCAAAGGTGGATGTTGCTACGCAGTCTGGCACTGTCCGCAGAGATAGGAGAGAGTCAGTGTGTAGAGACACATCCCCAACTGGTAATTTTCCAAGAGGAATACAATGCAGGGTTCTAAGAAAAGATGATCCCTCATGTTTTACTTATGAAAAATACATGTCTCTTTTGTATATAAAAATGAATTTGTCTGTGTTCTTTATGCATGGCCAAATGACTGGACCGATCTGCACCAATTTGGCACATAGGTACATCAGGTGTTCAGGAAGTTTTTGTAAAGGTCTCAGCTCTCTAGGACATATGGCTCTTGAGAAATTCCCCAAAAATGTATTAGCCAATAGAAGCTCGCAGCTTCACTCACGTCCTTCGGGCTCATGCACACAAAGGTGCCGTGTTTTGCGGTCCACAAATTGCGAAGCCACAAAACATGGATGCCATCCGTGTGCGTTCCACAATTTGCAGAATGGAACGGGCAGTCCATTATAAAAATTCCTATTTTTGCCCACAAAACGGACAAGAATAGGACATAGGATAGGAACTCTGTGTGCTGTCCGCATCTTTTGCAGCCCCATTAAAGTGAATGGGTCTGCATCCGAGCCGCAATGCGCCCTAACTGCCATACACACACATGACCCTTATCACCCAATAGAAGCTTACAGATCCTTCAGTCTTGACATACACTGTTACACCAGGTTTCCATAACAACTCAATGATAAGGGGGCATGGTGCTGTGTAGGTCACTGTTAAGGGGGGCAGGCCGTTCTAGAGGTCAATGATAAGGGAGTGGGGTGCTGTGGAGGTCATTGTTAAAGAGGACCTTTCACCGATTCTTACCCTATGAACTAAGTATACAGACATGTGGAGCGGCGCCCGGGGATCTCACTGCACTTACTATTATCCCCGGGCGCTGCTCCGTTCTCCTGCTATGCCCTCCGGTATCTCCGTTCCCTAAGTTATGGTAGGCGGAGTATGCCCTAGCGCTGGCCAATCGCATTGCAGAGCTCACAGCCTGGGAGAAAATAACCTCCCAGGCTGTGAGCTCTGCGCTGCGATTGGCCAGCGCTAGGGCAGACTCCGCCTACCATAACTTAGGGACTGGTATCTCCGCCTACTATAACTTAGTGAGCGGAGATACCGGAGGGCATAGCGGCAGAACGGAGCGGCGCCCGGGGATAATAGTAAGTGCAGTGAGATCCCCGGGCGCCGCTCTACATATCTGTATAGTTAGTTCATAGGGTTAGAATCGGTGAAAGGTCCTCTTTAAGTGGGCGGGCTGCTGTGGAGGACTTATTTTAAGGGTGTGGGGCACTGTGGGAGGGTCATGGTTAAGGGGGTGGCCTGCTGTAGAGGTCAATATTAAGGGGCTGGGGCCCTGTGGAGATCACTGTTAAGGGGGTGAGCGGCTGTGGAAGTCACTGTTAAGGGGGTGAGCTGATGTGGAGGTCACTGTTAAGGGGGCGGAGTGCTGTGAAGGTCACATTTTAAGGGTGCTGTGGAGGTCACTGTTAAGGGGACCGTTCCGCTGTGAAGGACTCTTAAGGGGATGGGTGGCTGTAGAGGTCACTGCTAAGGGGGTGGGATACTGTGGAGGTCAATGTTAAGGGAATGGGGAGCTGTGGAGGTCAATGTTAAAGGAGTGGGGTGCTGTGGAGGTCACAGTTAATGGTGGGGGGGTCACTGTTAAGGGCGTGGGCCACTGGAGGTCACTGTTAAAGGGGGCAGTGTGCTGTGGAGGTCACTTAAGGGAGCGGGGTGCTGTGGAGGTCACTGTTAAGGGGGCGGGGTGCTGTGGAGGTCACTGTTAAGGGGGCGGGGTGCTGTGGAGGTCACTGTTAAGGGGGCAGGGTGCTGTGGAGGTCACTGTTAATGGGGTGGGCCACTGTGGAGGTCAATGTTAACGGGGTAGGGTGCTGTGGATGTCACTGTTAAAGGGGAAGGGCACTGTTATGAGGAACACTGGATATCTTTTAATCATAAACATAAAATGAAACAGTCATAATATACGTGTGCGAAACCGGGGCATTCTGCTAGTATTTAATACAGTTGAAATGTCAGGAGGTCTTCTTTAAAGGGAATCTGTTGCCAGGTTTATGCTGCCTTGCATGAGGGTTAGGCTACTTTCACACTAGCGTCTTCACTGGATCCGGCAGGGTTCAGCAAAAACGCTTCCGTTACTGATAATACAACCATCTGCATTTCAACGGATCCGGTTGTATTATCTTTAACATAGCCTAGACGGATCCGTTTTCTATTGTGCCAGATTGTGTTACAGAAAACTGATCCGTCCCCCATTGACTTGCATTGGGGGTCATGTCGGATCCGTCTTGCTCCGCATCCCAGGACGGAAAGCAAACTACAACATGCTGCGGTTTGCTCTCCGGTATGGGAACGCAACTAAACGGAACGGAATGCATTTTCGAGCATTCCATTTTGTTCAGTTCAGTTTTGTCCCCGTTGACAATGAATGGGGACAAAACTGAAGCGTTTTTTTTTTGAGCCCCTATGACGGATCTCTATACCGGAAAACTAAAACGCCAGTGTGAAAGTAGCCTGACATACACTAGTGACAGAGAACCTGATGACAACGCTGGATCTCTTTGTCTCATGCAGTAGTTTTCTCGTTAGCAGCTACAGTGGGAACAAAGTGCTTTAGTCCTGGTGTACATGAGTGCCAAGCTCTACTGGCTCATCGATAAACGTTCTACTGCTCTGTGCATAGGGGAAGAAAGCTGCCAATCTGCGGCAGCTCATGAATATGACACTTTAAAGGGGTTATCCTATGAGTAATGTAAAAATTAAAATCAGACAATCTAACAAAGCTATTTCCTGAGTTCAGGAAGTGTTTTTCTACAGTACAAATTAATTTATGAAGTTATTACCTGAGACTTCACGAAGCAATAACTTCTGCTCATCGGAGCCAATACATTCTAATACTGTACAGAGCTCCTACAACAAAGTTCCTTAGAACAAAGTTTTATAGGAATCGACTTCGGATGTTTGATCCGAAGTCGATCCGCTCATCCCTATATCTCAAGTTGGCAGCTCAGGGGAGCATGTGCTTACTGCTGCAGCTCTCTCCCTGTGACAGTTCAGGGAGGCGTGTCCTTTCTGTTGCAGCATTCTCTCCTTCTGTCACAGCTTGTAAGAGGAGACAAAGCTGGACCTGAGCATGTGCGACAAAGAAGAAAAAGAACAAACAGCAGGTGGCGCTATACAGATGCATTTTATTGAATAACTCGGTAGCTACACAAAATCTTTAATTACATGCAATTACAAAAATATTCAGATCCAGGTGCTGGTTTGATAAAATGTAGAATATTTTTATGGGACCATCCCTTTAAGCAACATCATCCACATTTACCCAAGCCATACTTATTTGTATATGTCCAGGAGGTGTGATGGTACAATGCAGAGTACATAGGAAAGATGCTCTAGTAATTTCATCTAAAGCTGAAAACAATGGAAGGGGTCACAGCACACAAAAAAAACTACATATCAAGTGTAACATTAACAAAGGAACATGACTAGAAAGTTCACATATCCGATTTTGTTTGGTTCCAAATCTTTGTTTCTATTGTTTTTGTAAGGACCCAAAATAAGTGAAAATAATACACAAATTTAGCTTTACATGTTATGTATAGAGCACTGTGTAAATGTTGAGATGCTCCCAGCTTCCATGTCACAGAGACTGCTAGCACTGTGCCAACCACAGATGCTCTATATGCGTCACCCAGTATGGCACTAAAATGGCTGCCAGAGATGACCCCTAGAGATTCCTGCTATAGATACAGTGCCTCGAGTGCCTGCGACAGATGTCCAGAACCCACCGCAGTGCGGGGTCCATTGCTGCTGTACCATTTGCCCTACAATTCCTGTATAAAGTCTGAATATTGATTTCATGGTAGAAGCTTACGTGATGCAGGGCACATGGAAGTTTTTAAATGTGCAGATGTTTCTTTAAATTCCTTTTAAATATTAGATTAAATTGCAGTTATAAAACTTCGCTCATGAATGAAGGGAGTGGAGTGTGGGTGTGTGAAGTGAAGCAATAATTCTTGCACGTACTTACAGACTGCACTTATAATTGTGCAACATAAAGGCACTAGATTAAACATGTATCAATATAATAAAGCCAGCCCACGTAGATGTGCCAGGGTTAAAATGAGGACCTCTGCAAAGTCTTGTATTTCATTCTTGGCACTCCTTTTTTCCACACTAGATCTCTAAAAATGTGCAGTTTATGAAATTATTGATATGTAATCCATACTGGGGCATAATGAAGAATGTATAAGGGGTGTTCAATAATCTATCTACCTGAATATGAAAACAAACATTTCAGAGAAAATTGAACTTTTCAATGTAATCCCCCATGACTTCAACACACTATTCCACTTCATCCCCAGTGATCAGATGCCCTCAGAAGAGGAACCCTGTTACTGCCTCTTTGACTGCATTGTCATCAGGAAATCTTTGCCCACACAGAAATTTCTTCAGGTTCCCAAAAGAGAAAGTAATCAATGGGAGCCAGGTCTGGACTGTAAGGTGGATGGAAGCTCCATGAAGCCGCATACCCTGATAGCAGCTTGTGATTTTCTGCTTGAGACTTGTGAGCTGGCGCATTGTCGTGGAGCGGCAACACACCGCTGCGTTTCTTGCCTTCATTGTTGAAGCATAAGTGACTCCAGTAATTGTTGCCTTGCGTGGCATGAATTCTAGCAATAAAACGTCTTCTGTATCCCAAAAAAAACTGTTGCCATGATCTTTCCAGCTTACTGCTGCACACAAAATTTCTTTGGATTTAGTAACCCCTTGTGCTTCCATTGCATGGATTCTTGTTTTGTCCCAGGATCATGGTGGTGGACTCATGTTTCATCACTCGTAATAATTTGAGAACAGAAGCCTACTGGATTTTCTCTAAGCATGTCTAATTTGCTGGCGAAAAGTTATTTGCTCAGGTGTTATTTGCTGACCTTTGAAATCATGAAAACATCAAGAAAGATACTGGAAACTGTGCCAACTGAAATGCCTATTTCATGAGCTATAACATTGACTTTGACTCGACAATCTTCCAATATCATGGCCATCATTTTATGGCATATTTCCTCTGAAGATGCCTCAACAGGTTGCCCTGAACAGGGGTCATCTTCAATTGATTCCCTACCCCATTTAAACCGCTTGGCCCAAAACTTTACTTAGTATTAGGAAGCTGCATCATCACCATATACAGCAATCATTCTTCCATGGATTTTCTTAGGCTTCTTTTCTTCCTCCGTAAGGATTTTAATCATGGATCGAAGCTCCAAATCCCTCACTTTCTTTGTAGACCTGCACTGTACTGCACTTGCCATCCCGTTACTTTTTAGTATTTTCATCATACTGTGAACTGCTACTGTGTGTGTTGCCTGTCCAGACATGTCTCAACCTGCACAGATAAGCTCAGCTCTCTAACACTGACAGAACATGCTGGGGTAGATAACTTATTGAACACCCTTCATTTAGTAATTTCGCCACAAAGATCCTTTTAATAAGTTAAATGTGTTTTCTGAGATCTTTTCTATCTCACAGGAGATTTTTGCCTTTCTCTGGATCAACTTGCAGGATAACAGGCTGAACTAGATGGACAAATGTCTTTTTTCAGCCTTATCAAATATGTTACTATGTTTCTTACTGATGACCTATCCTCTGGATAGGTCACCAGTGTCTGATCGGTGGGAGTCACCCAGGAACCTTGACGATCAGCTGTTTGAGAAGGCTTCGGTGCACGCAGTAGCACCACAACCTTCTCTCTGCTCACCAAGCACATCGCCATCCATCTGATATGGCAGCTCAGCCTCATTCACTTCAATAGGGGTGAGCTGTGCCCAGGCAAAGTGACCAATGAACGTGACATCACATGACCTAGGGAAAGTCGCAAGAAAGGCACGGAGCTACTGCGAGCACCAGTGCCTTCTCAAACAGCTGATCGACAGGGATCCCAGGGGTGTCGAACCCACACCAATCACATACTAATGAGCTACCCAGAGGATTCTCAGAAAACACCTTTAATCCTACCTATAAGAGAAAGTGGGAATGTAATCCAAGTTGTCACCTTCTGCACAAATTGTTCACATAAAGGTACAATATTGCTGGGGACAAAGAAGCCTAGGTGCATAGAAACACAAATTCCCAGATACCTGAACTCTCCCACCCTCCCCAATGGTGTTTTCCCAACTTGAGAAAATGGGGACAACTATCCACCGGCATCAAGACAGGCTCATTGCTGTCATGGGTAAAAGGCGCAATGTATCAGAGTTGCACAAAGGGATGACTATTGCTTTGTGCCAAGGGTGGCAGTATTCCTGAAACTGCGCAGCTATTAACTGTTCACCTACTGCTGTGGTGAAAGTATATCATAAGTAGACAAATGGCACCATTGTAAATATGCAACATGGAAACGGCGGAGCACCATGTGCCACTGATATGAGAGGTGAACAGCAGCTACAAAGGTGCGCGAGGGTGGACCAATAAGCTACAGTGGAGCAGCTCGCCGCCAAAATAAACCAGGGGGCTATCAGATATGTCTAAAGTAACAGTTCAGCAAACCCTACGGATGGTCACTGCACCTCGCCTAACTAAAATTGCATCAGCAGAAAAGGCTTAAATTTTCGCTACATTATTCGGCTTCATTAAACAGATGGATGTTGGCATGTCAGGCCATAAACATCAGATAACAAACATCCTTCAACCATTGCTGAAATAACACAAGCCGGTGGTGGCAGTGTTTTGGTCTTGGGAATGTTTTTGTAGCACTTTCTGGGCCCACTCATCCATGTGGAAGGCGCACTCAGCCGATCTGGGTATGAATCCATCTTTGCAGATCACGTACACCCATCCATGCGGATAGTCTTCCCTGGGGCAGATGGAATACTGCAGCAAGACAATGCGACATGTCTCACAGCCAGAAACATCCAACATTGGTTGGAATAGCATGAGCAAGACTTCCAAGTAATACCCTGGCCCCCTAATTCCCCAGACTTGAACCCAATTGGACTTGAACCCAACTTATTCACACATCCATGTACTGTAACAATCTTTTTTGCAATTTTCTGTGCAAGGGATCAATGGAAAATTAACCATCCACATGCATTCCATGGTTTCCATAAGCTAATTGAATAGAATGGGTGCCTCTCTGGCATTCTGTCCGCAAAACTGATCAAAGTAGTCCATGCTCATGCAGCTTTCCTGTGGAAAGAAGTACAGCAAGACATGCATCACTGGTGTGTGTATAAGCCCTTAGGGTGGGGCTACATATATCAGTTGAAAATCTGAACACAGAACAGTTTGGTATGTGGTTTTTGCAAGTGTTAAAAATGCATTGCAAACCCCCAGCAATTCACAGTGAAACTGCAGATTCTGGCAGCTTTCAGATGCAGCACAGCTCCAAATCTCCCAACCTCACCTACTACAGTGCTCTCAATAAGTATTCATGCCCTTGAACTTTTCCACATTTTTTCACGTTAAACCCACACATACTTAAATGTATTTTTGGGGATTTTATATGATAGACCAACACAAAGTAGCAAGTAAGTGTGAAGTGAAAAGAAAATCATACATGGTTTTAAATTTTTTATAAATAATAATCTAGAAAGTGTAGTGTACATTTGTACTTTTTTCCTTCTTTGCAAAATAGCTCAACTCAGTCAGATTGGATGGAGAGCATCTCTGAACAGCAATTTTCAAGTCTTGCCACAGATTCTCAATGGAATTTAGGTCTGGACTTTGACAGGCCCTTCTAACAGGATTGCCCCTTATTTATCTCCATCCATCTTCCTATTAACTCTGACCAGCTTCCCTGTCCTGCTGAAGAAAAGCATCCCCGCAGCATGATGCCACCACCATGTTTCATGGTGGTGTTCAGGGTGATGTGCAGTGTTAGTTTTCTGCCACACATACCATTTTGCATTTAGGCCAAAAGTTCAACTTTGGCCTCATCTGAACAGAGCACCTTCTTCCACATTTTTGTTGTATCCCCTAAATGGCCTGTGACAAACTGTAAATGGGACTTCTTATTGCTTGCTTTCAAAAATGGCTTTCTTCTTGTCACTCTCCCACCTCAGCTGTGGATCTCTGCAGCTCCTCCAGAGTGACCATAGGACTCTTGGCTGCTTTGCTAATCAGTGTTCTCCTTGCCTGGGCTGTCAGTGTAGGTAAACAGCCATGTCTTGGTAAGTCTTTAGTTGTTTCTTTTTCAGATGGTATATTGAACAGTGCTCTGTGAGATGTTCAGAGCTTGGGATATATTTTTACACTTCTACACAACTTTATCCCAGACCTGTCTGGTGTGTTCCTTGGTTTTCATGATGCTGTTTGACCACTAATGTTCTCTAACAAACCTCTGAGGCCTTCACAGAACAGCTGTAGTTATACTGAGAATAAATTACACATAGGTGAACTTTATTTTCTAATAAGGTGACTTCTGAAGGCAATTGGTCACACTGGATTTTATTGAGTAACAGGGGGCTGAATACAAATGCATGCTTTACTTTTTTGATTTTTATTTATAATTTTTTTTTTTAAAACCATGTATCATTTTCTTTTCACTTTGCACATACTTGTTACTTTGTGTTGGTTTAACACATAAAATTCCAATAAAATAAATTTTACGTTTGTGGGTGTAATGTGAAAAAATGTGGAAAAGTTCAAGGGTTATGAATATTTTTCAAGGCACCACATTTTTTAGTCATGTAGCTCAAGTAATCAAAACTGTTAAAAAAAATAACTGTCTGTTTTTCCAAAGCAACCAGTCACCGCAGCCACAGTGTACATGCCCAACTGGCTGCTTCACTCATTTTGGGGGGCCCTGCAGGGTGAGGTCCAGCGGTAGAACCCCATTGATCTAATAGTTATTCCATATCCAATTGGGGATTTTTACATTGATGGGAGTCTGTCATCAACTAAATCAGTTTTCAACTGTTCTCAATGTCAGACAGGGTTTCTTCTCCTTATTATAATCTTACCGTTATGTGGGAGGAAAGCAACTGCGATCTGCTGAAATAAACTATTCTTCCATAGCTACACCGCTTCTCTCACCCAGCGCCTCCTTCTCCTGCTTCACTGACAGGGCCTGACATTCCTTACCCTGTCAATCAAGCAGGATAGGAAAATGCTAAAAGGAAATGAAATGCAACTGTTTAAAAAGTCACAAACATTTTGCAACTCCACGTCAGGCATCCCCCAGGGCATACTTTCACTGCACTTGCACCAAATATATTATTATATATATTATTACTGTGCCCCACTTTCATAAATTTGACACAGGTATGTACAGCAACTCCAGTCTAAAAAGGAACCTCAAATACACCTACAATGATAAATTTCCCACCTAGGTATCCAGCAGGACTGAATTATCGGCATGACATGATACACAACTGTTAGGAAGAAGAGGATGGGGCAATGTCAGGAGTACTTCCTACTATTAACGGTCTTCAGCGATATCCTCAAAGAGTTACTGGGAGACAATGGAACTATGGTTTAAAACTGTGCATTTATTGCAATGGCTTTTGTTGTAGTTTGATGTTATGGATTTAGTTTGAAATACGTAAGAAGAAAGGATTTTCTATGTGAGGACATTTTTATTTAATTGTGATTCAATTAAGCTGCTGTGATTTTTTCAATCTAAATGGTGCTGTAAGAGACAAGCATCCTTGTGCCTGCTAAGCACCCCACCACATACCAACACATCCAGTATTTACACACATAAAATAAATTGGCTCTTTAATATATATATATTTTTTTTCAACTATACAGTAACATTTATTGCAGTTTCCCACACTCTCTGATTTTTATATAGTTTGCTGTAATGCCAGATATGTAATTGCTTCCTCTCACATTCTTGCCAGTAAATGACGAGGAAACCCCAGTTGTCCCACTCTGTGATAATACATACAAATAACTTTAGCAAAAAGTTTCTTTCTCACTTTCTATCTTGGTGATGAGAATGTGTGGTGTATGTTGCTTCCCACTTACTAAATAGTAACTATAACGAGCCCCTGCTCGCTCTATTCTGCTCTCATGGCACCACAATATCTGCTGGTTCCGCCGTTGATGATCCGGCCTCAAACGACCGCTCGTGTCGTTTTAATTCTCACAGAACTAACACCAGTCAGGCTGTATGTGAGTTCAAACTGACAGAATCTTTATTGAATGCATCACATATATTTATAATGACAGTTGGAACACCTCTTTCAATTGGTAAATTGTAAAACCCCCTCTGATTGGCTATGCAAATGAGGTAAGCAGAGATTAGTTCAAGAGCTTGGCTGGGAGGCAGATGGGTGTGGCCATTGTCACAGAGAGAGTCAAACCATGACAGTAACATTATCAGGTGACCCCGGATGCCTGTTTGGATTCTTAGGGTGCATGCACACATGGCAGATTTTGTTGTAGATATTTCTGTGACTGAAAATCCGTTCCATTCCTCTAATTGCTTGTCACCAAAAGAATTTCTGCAACAAAATCTGCAGCATTTGAAGGCCACCTCACTATCTAGAGCATTAAAGTGATATATAGTAGTATTGTTGACATTTTATTTCATAATCAAGGAACTGGCAACACTACATCAAGACTATAAAAGTACTTGCCAGTGGTGTTACGGGATGTCAAACTTCAAAGGGGTAGTCGCACTGTAAGAAGTGAAAAACTTTGCCGAGATAGTAGCGCTTCTACGCTGTGGATCTTCTGTCTTCAGCTTTCTCTACCAGCGTGCGCGGCCGTGCACGCGAGGGAAGCCGTGCTGGTAATCCTAGGGAGCACATCTTCTGTGTGACGTCACACTAGGTACGGGTGCATCCTTGGACCAGGAATTCTCAGACGTGTTTCGGAATTAACAAATTCCTTCCTCATGGATACTCGTGGTTCCTCCTGGTCAGGGTTAAATAGATGTTCGTTCCCATGGTTACCAGTCCTCTCATATTATGTAGGTGGCCGGACACCAATACAATATAAGTAGCTATCCACAGCGCTACAACATTATCCCCCATGAACTTAATACAAATCCCCCTTATCCATATGGAATGTTTAGATATATTATCTGGGTACATAAATTTGGAACTGGTGTTTTTAAATGTAATAGTTTTAAAGTTGTAGATTATGAAAAGGCACATAATTCAATCTCTTGATTAAGCCCTGCTGGTGCGAAGCTATTCAGGTTATAAATCCTTGACATCAATTTGATATAGTCTCCCCCTCTATGGTTAGGTTTTATTTGTTCTAATGCTCCAAAACTGGACCCCCCAAACTTCCCACCATGTTCATATATAAAGTGACGCGAAAGTGGATGGCCCTCAAATTTTTTTTTATGTTTCTGATATGTTCCCCTATTCTAGTCTGTAATGCTCTTTTAGATCTGCCAACATATCATTTTTCGCATGGAGATCTTATGAAGTAAATGACACCACTTGTATGGCATGTGAGATGACTCTCAATTTTATATGTTTTTTTGTGCATTTTCTATTGCCTTTATTGGATCCTTTCGTTTCACAAGATGGTAGGCCTTACATGTTTTACAGGGCAAAAAAAAACGAATTTCCTATTGTGGGCCATTTGATTGTTCTGTTTTTTGGTGTTTATTTTAATAGAGGGAGCTATTAAATTTCCTAAATTTTGTGCCTTCTTAACCCCTTAAGGACTCAGCCCTATTTCACCTTAAGGACTTTTCCATTTTTTGCAAATCTGACCAGTATCACTTTAAGTGCTGATAACTTTAAAATGTTTGACTTATCCAGGCCATTCTGAGATTGTTTTTTTGTCACATATTGTACTTCATGACACTGGTAAAATGAAGTAAAAAAAATTCATTTTTATTTATAAAAAAATACCAAATTTACCAAAAATTTGTAAAAAATTGCAAATTTCCAAGTTTAAATTTCTCTACCTCTATATTACATAGTAATACCTCCAAAAATAGTTATTACTTTACATTCCCCATATGTCTACTTCATGTTTGGATCATTTTGGGAATGAAATTTTATTTTTTGCGGATGTTACAAGGCTTAGAAGTTTAGAAGCAAATCTTGAAATTTTTCAGAAATTTTCAAAAACCCAATTTTTAGGGACCAGTTCAGGTCTGAAGTCACTTTGCGAGGCTTACATAATAGAAACCACCCAAAAATGACCCCATTCTATAAACGACACCCCTCAAGGTATTCAAAACTGATTTTACAAACTTTGTTAACCCTTTAGGTGTTCCACAAGAATTAATGGAAAATAGAGATACAATTTCAAAATTTCACTTTTTTGGCAGATTTTCCATTTTAATAATTTTTTTCCGGTTACAAAGCAAGGGTTAACAGCCAAACCAAACTCAATATTTATGGCCCTGATTCTGTAGTTTACAGAAACACCCCATATGTGGTCGTAAACCGCTGTACGGGCACACGGCAGGGCGCAGAAGGAAAGGAATGCCATACGGTTTTTAGAAGGCAGGTTTTGCTGGACTGTTTTTCTTTGACACCATGTCCCATTTGAAGCCCCATGATGCACCCCTAGAGTAGAAACTCCAAAAAAGTGGCCCCATTTTAGAAACTACGGGATAGGGTGGCAGTATTGTTGGTACTAGTTTAGGGTACATATGATTTTTGGTTGCTCTATATTACACTTTTTGTGAGGCAAGATAACAAGAAATAGCTGTTTTGGCACCGTTTTTACTTTTTATTTACAACATTCATCTGACAGGTTAGATCATGTGATATTTTTATAGACCAGGTTGTCACGGATGCGGCGATACCTAATATGTATACTTTTTTTTTTATTTATGTAAGTTTTACACAATGATTTCATTTTTGAAGCAAAAAAAATCATGTTTTAGTGTTTCCATAGTCTGAGAGCCATAATTTTTTCAGTTTTTGGGCGATTACCTTGGGTAGGGTATGATTTTTGCGGGATGAGATGCCGGTTTTATTGGCACTATTTTGCGGTGCGTGTGACTTTTTGATCGCTTGCTATTACACTTTTTGTGATGTAAGGTGACAAAAAATTGTTTATTTAGCACAGTTTTTATTTAAACATTTTTACGGTGTTCATCTGAGGGGTTAAGTCATGTGATATTTTTATAGAGCCGGTCGATACGGACACGGCGATACCTAATATGTATACTTTTTTTTTATTTATGTAAGTTTTACACAATAATATATTTTTTTTAAAAACAAAAAAAATGATGTTTTAGTGTCTCCATATTCTGAGCCATAGTTTTTTTATTTTTTGGGCGAGGTAGGGGCTCATTTTCTGCGGGATGAGGTGACGGTTAGATTGGTACTATTTTGGTGGGCAAACGCCTTTTTGATCGCTTGCTGTTGTACTTTTTGTGGTGTAAGGTGACAAAAAAATAGTTTATTTAGCACAGTTTTTATTTTTTATTTTTTACGGTGTTCATCTGAGGGGTTAGGTCATGTGATATGTTTATAGAGCCGGTTGATACGGACACGGCGATCCCTAATATGTATACTTTTTTCCCCCCCTATTCTTTACCAATTTTTTTAAAACTTTATTTGAGGAAAATGATGTTTTTGTTTATTTTTAGTTGAAACTTTATTTTTTTGGGGGGGAAAACTTAATTTTTTCAACATTTTTTTTCACTTTGGGACTTTGGGGGGTATATTCCTTTACAATGCATTCCAATACTTCTGTATTGGAATGCATTGGCTGTATGAGTAATACAGTGAGTATTACTCATACAGCTTCCGGGGGCCTGTGAGATCCAGGGGGCTGGATTTTACAGGCTCTTCACCAGAAGGCAGCGCGATGCCTTACTTAGACATTGCGCTGCCTTCCATGCCATCGGGTCCCCCCCACAGCCCCATGGGGACCCGATGGCACCGCCCCGATCGCCGCCGCAACCGCAGGTAAAGCCGCAAACTGCAGGTCTGAATTGACCTGCGGTTTGCGGCGATCACCGATACAGGGGGGTCACCCCCCGGCGTTGTGACAGGATGCCCGCTGAATGATTTCAGCGGGCATCCTGTCCCGATTAACCCCCGCCGCAATCTCATTTTAAACTCATGACGTACCGGTACGTCATGGGTCCTTAGGGACTCGGGAAACATGCCGTATCGGTACGTCATGCGTCCCTAAGGGGTTAAATATAAAACATGGATGTTGGGGTATTTTATCTCCTATAATTTTGTCTTGTTTAAGGGTATCCCAGTGATTTCATAATCAAGGAACTGGCAACACTACATCAATATTGAGCACTAGCAGTCAGCGCAGGTCTAGCTATTTACTTTCTCTTATTCCAAATTAAAATGAGAGCTTAGGCAATTAACCCTCTCTAGACGGGCAGCGGCGCACTCCACGTAGTGTTATATAGTGCAACCTATTTTTTCCTATCCTGCTACGGTAGCGTGGGCATCATTAATCTTTGATTTATAGTCTTACCTACAGAGGCAGACTGGCCATAAACCCTAGCAGGAAACTTTCTGGCGGGCCAATGTCCAAGAGCCACCCAAGCTGCCGGCACTGTTCTCACAGCCGACCCCTGTACCTACGACAAGGCTTCCAGGTTCCAGTGGGTGCACCTCTCTTCCTTCAGAGAGCGATGCAGGAACAGAAAAAGCTCTTACAAGAGCTAGGGATTATACTCTGGAGAGTATAATGATTATGGCAATCCCCGGAGTGTAGTTCTCCAATCTCCCAAACATAAGCTCAGACTTCATGAAGGGTAGAACAGGACACTTTAATGAGGATACATGCCAGCCTTTTATGCAGGTCTTCCAGCAAGGGATACTCCCCATGGGGACCTTGTGGAGGACTGAGACAGTTTTTACATAAACCAATCACATGCAGTTACAGGCAGAAAACACACACATGTGATACAATTAATCAACACAATGGGATAACGTAATCACTCACAGGCAGACAACACCCACCTGTGATACAATTAACCAACACAATGGGATAATGTAATCTCTCACAGGCAGAAACTACCCATTTTTCCCTTTGTAGAATAATGATCCAGGGGGGGTCTCCATAGTTATGGGTCCATAGACCATAGGAAGGAGGCTGGCCCTCAGGCCTCTCCAGCAGCCCCAGTGACGGTTTAGTGGGAACTGGCGCTGGCTATCACCGAGGGATAGTTTCTGGGGATGTATTTTGTTGCTGTTTTTTTGGAGCTTCTGGGACAGAATTTAGTGCTGCATTCTGGTATTGCTAATATCGCCTACATGTGTTGGCCCTGTCTTCTGCCACTTTGGACCCACCTGCAACATGGGACAAATTTTTTTTTTTCCATGTTCATATAAAAAACTGTGTAGATTATTTATCAAGTACCCAGTTTATCATGATAGATACATTGTAGGTACAGAGGCAGGCCAGCCAGTATCATCTTCTCACCTGTCTTCTTGAAGTCACTGCTGCCTGACACTGTGTGGGCAGATAATATTTGCATGTAGCTTTACAATGGGCCTTCAGAAAGAATTTTACTGGTGCGCACTAGGCCCCCCATTTCAACACTGCAGAAAAATACAGCACTACATACTTATTACATCAACTGATGTCTCCTCTGATGTACATGTTCTCTTTCCTCATCTTTCCCATTTAGACCAAACTGTCATGACAACTTCTTTCAGCGATATCTCCTCTCATTTAGATGCTCTCTTTCCTTATCTTCTCCATTAGAACCAGACCGTCACGATGACTTCCTTCAACCATGACTCGTCTCTGCAGAGTTTGTTATACAGACATCTTAGATTTGTCACTTTTGCATCATCTTCCCCATCCTGGCCGCAATAGGGTCATCCTTCTGCCACCCCCAATACTGTGCCTGTTGCATTTCCCAATACCCCCAAATACTGTAGCAGAAACAAGTACCTCATTAATATCCCACTTGTAATAAGGCCTCCTATTGTGCCCCCAGCAATAATAATGCCCCCTCTTGTTCTCCAGGTAATATGTATCCTCCCTATAGTGCTCCCAGTAATAATAATGTCCCCTTTAGTGCCCCAGTAATAATAATGCCACTTATAGTGCCCCAGTGGTAATATTGTCCCCTGTAGTGCTTCCAGTAATAATAATACAGTCAACATAGTGTCCCCAGAGGGGCGTGGCTTGCCATTGAACGGAGCAGACGGCCATCTCTGCAGCTCCTACCCAGAGAATAAATATTCATCTCCATCTGCTTGTTCCAGCTGAACAGAGGACTTAATTCAGCCCTAATCCTGCACCGGATTTCACCAGCTTTGGTCCCGACCGAGCTTGAAGCCTCTAGACCCAAAGGAACTGGAATTATTACTGCGGCCTAGCTGGAGGTCTGAATCCCCGGGCTAAAGTACAGGACGCGTGTCGCACCGGAAGAGGGGAAACCTACTTCAACAGCTAAGCTCTCCCCTAAGACCGCAAGACCAGTAACGCGAGGCCCTCGGTTAGCTCAGCCCAGCAAGGGCGGAACAGTGCCGGAGTAGAGGTGCGGGAGCAGAACGCGGGATGAGTGAGCTCTGCTCCTAACCCCTCCGGTGGGGTGCTCCACGTCACCGAAGAGGTAATCAGAGCATCGCGCACATTCCTGAACCCTGCAGTGGGCGAAGACCTCTCCCTGCCACCTCGCGATCCCGCGCAAGCCAGTCACTTGCCCGGGCCTGCATCTGGTGCGGAGCGGCAGCCATCAAGATTACTCTAGCTGCACCATCCCCACTGGAAACAAGGGTACGTCGGCGAGAGACGAACAAGAGCCTCACAGAAACTACAGACCTTGCAAGCTACATCGTGGACCACATAGAGAAGCGGTCTAAATGCTCATCTAGACTTGTACCGGGCCAGAGACTCACATTTCTTCTATATACAGAGCAATACAATACTCCTGGATGTATATTGGTTGAAGCCAGGGGTAGAGCTCTCTGAGCTTATTTTATTAGCATCCTACCTCCCCTACCTTTTTCCCACTCTCCACTTCACCATCCAATATGGTGAAAGTGGGGAAACCAGAGGGAACGGGCCTCAAGACAATGAAAAAACCACAGTCAGACATGGAAAAGTTTCTACATAAAAGGTCCTCAGCTCCTCAACCACCCAGTCATCCAGTGAATCAGATCAAGCCTGCTGCTGTAGAGATGTCAGACCGTGAGAGCTCAGAAGCTGAAGACTGCTGGGAGGGAGACCCTATTATGTCAACATCACAGAAAACATTACAACAGATAATTGAATCAGCAATAGCTCCTGTCCTCAGAGAACTTTCAGATATAAAATCAGATATTAGAGAGATCGGAGGCAGAGTTGAACAACTGGAAGAGAACCAAACTTCTATAGTATCCTTTGGAGAGGCCACAGCTTCAGCTCTCATCTTAATAATTTACTCTCATATGTGGAAGATCAAGACAATAGAGGGAGGCGTAACAACCTTCGCTTAAAGGGAGTGCCGGAATCAGTGCCTATATCCTCTGTGATGGATATCACAAAAAAAATAATAAAACCTTTACTGCCATCCACCATGAGAAATCACTTTGCCCTTGAAAGAGCACATAGAGCACTCAGGCCAAAGTCTAAAGATGGAGAAGCTCCTCATGACATAATCTGCAAAGTCCTTAACTCCCACCACAGGGACATGATTCTTAAAGCGACCAGAAATCTTCCAAGATCTGTCTCAGGTCACATTGTCCAAATGAAAACCCTACCTGGACATCTTTAGGAAAATGGACATTCCATACAGGTGGCTATTTCCGTTTGGGATCGCATTAACCTATCAAGGAGCACACAAAGTAGTACGAGCTCCAATGGATTTGTTTCCCATCTATGAGCTTTTCAACCTGGACCCCTCAAAAGCTCCCATTAGGGACCCTATCTCCTATGTAGCGGATTTTCCAGACCTCCCAAAAGTGGTCCCATGGAAAAAGAAGCAGACCAGGAAAAGACAGGCGGCCAAACCGGACTGTAACTCTATTAAACAGCTTAGAATGCCAGGCAGCACTCAAATAATGCAATAAAACTTCCCATGTTCTGGACTTTAGGTCTTGTCCCCTCGCTCATAATGTAAAGCCTTTACCCCCTTTCTAACCCTCCCCTTTTCTGACTTCCCACAACTGTCTGGTCTTCTCTCCTTCCCTCCCCCCCTTTATATTCCCCCTTGTCTCTCCCCTCCCTCCCCCTCTCTCCTTTGCCCAATTCAAGCTCTATTTAAGGGAGCTCTAGCGCTAATACCCCCTCCACTGACTAATAGGTGAGACCAACCTTGCCTTTCTCTGGGTTATAGCCATATCTCACCATCTCTCTCTCTGTCTCCAGCTTCGAGATCTCTTCTCGAAGTACTCCAGGAACAGGAAACAGAGAATTCAACCTTACCCCCCTATTTGCTCTATTCTCTTTCTTTGAACGGTTCTTTTCCTACTGTTATATTGCTCCTTATCTTGCAACTTGTGTTTCAAAATAGTTTATTTTGTTATTCTACCAATAGGAGAACAGGCTACATGTCAACTGTTAATGTGGTATCGTGGAATGTACGGGGACTAAACTCACCCACCAAGGGACCTAGAGTATTTCAGCTGCTCAGATCCCTACATACAGAGGTCACGGTACTCCAGGAGACCCATTTTAAAAGGGGTAAGCTTCCCACTCTACAAAAGACTTACTTCACACAATGGTTCCATTCCTGCTACTCCACGTCCAAGACCAGGGGTGTAACCATTGCTATCAAAAAATCACTTCCCTTTACCCTGATGTCTAGCCTAGCGGATACTGAGGGTAGATATCTGTTCTTGAAAGGCCATATAGCTAATACACCTGTTGCATTCGCAGGTATATACACCTCTAGTGTACAACAAGTGTCCTGTTTAATAGAGACATTTAGACGCCTTGAATCCTTCCAAGAGGGCATTTGCATTGTAGGGGGAGATCTTAACATCACCTCAGACCCTATACTTGATTCCTCCAATCCGAATCATCATGTCTCCTACAGGAAACTTAAAGCACTTAAGATAGCCATGTCATCCTACAGACTTATAGACACCTGCCACACAAACAACCCAACTGACAGGGATTACACATACCATTCGGAAGCCCATAATTCTTATTAAAGAATAGATTACATTCTCCTCTCCTCCAATCATTTGACAGAGATGGTTAAATCCTCAAATTAACATTTCCATTTTAGATCATGCCCCGGTCTCAATGTCCATAGTTTTAAAGTCCCTTCCAGCCGGCTCTTTCACGTGGCATATCAATGAGATGATTCTCCAAGATCCGTCACACAAAGCTCGCATTGAGACCGTACTAAATAATTATTTTGCCCAGAATACATCCGCTAACACGCCTCAAACGTTGGTATGGGAAGCCCATAAAACAGTAGTGCGAGGAGATCTGATCTCACTATGCTCCTACCTCAAAAAATTTAAGAACAAAGAACTGGAAAAGACACCCTCAAACGAATAGAAGCCTTAGAAAGACAACATGAAAGAACATTAGCTATTTCCACAGAAATGGAACTATCTGCCCAAAGGGAAAAATTGCTACAAATGCTCAATTTAAAAGCATCTAAAGCGTATCTTTACGTCAAGCACAAGATGTATATGCATGGTAAGAAGGGCTCTAGAGTAATGGCTCTTATGGCCAAAAGAGCTAAAGAACAGACTTTTATTAAGGCTCCCAATGGGTAGCGGACCACTAACACAAAAAACATTGCAGAACACTTTAAACTATTCTATGAAGCTTTGTACAATCTGAGATTAAGGGAATCTGCAGAAGAATTGTGTCTCCGACAACGAGATATAAACGTCTTCTTACAGAAATTACCCCTGCCTTCCCTAAATGATTTCCAAGGTGCCCAGCCACCCGCCCCAATAACTCTCTCTGAACTACAATCAGCCCTAAAGGAATCCCCTAAGGGTAAAAGTCCAGGTCCAGATGGATTAACGGCCATATACTATACATTATTCGAAGATATCATACTCCCCCACATGCTCACGACTTTCAATTAATTAATTGTCGGGAACACCTTCCCTCCACAAATTCTAGAAGCCCATATCACGATCCTGCCCAAGAAAGGGAAAGACACTGAACTGTGTGGTAGCTACCGACCAATTTCCCTGCTCAATGTAGACGTTAAAATATTTGCCAAAATTCTAGCAAACCACCCATCGGATCATCCCTTTATTGGTTAACAATGAGCAAGTGGGTTTCGTGAAGACCAGGGAAGGCAAAGATAATACCCTCAGAGTCTTGCAGTTGATCCAGTTAGCTAGGCGGAAAAAGCCACCATTAGCCTTTCTATCTACTGATGCTGAAAAAGCATTTGACCGGGTCGACTGGGTCTACATGCAAGCCGAATTACTCAAATTTGGTTTGCCAGAAACCTTCCTTAAATTAGTTTCAGCACTGAATTCCTGCCCCTCAGCAATGATAAGAGTTAACAGCATCTTGTCCCCCCCATTCCATATCACCAACGGCACAAGACAGGGTTGCCCCCTCTCCCCTCTCCTTTTTGTGCTCACGATGGAAACTCTCATCCAATCCATTAGGCAAGATCCAGAGATAAGGGGATTCAAATCAGGAGGTACCGAACATCTTACTGCCGCCTACGCCGATGACTTGCTAGTGATAACTTCCAATCCAGAATCCTCCTTTGCGGCCCTTTCCCACCTCCCACCTCCATCCAATTGATATAGCCACCTAAAACCGAAAAGGGGGAATAGTTATGGCAAGTTGCAGTTGAAAAAGAAGTGTTCACCCTAAACCAACCCCACTAAATACATGAACAAAGATACTAGTTACCAAAGGCAATAACATATGATAGAGTAGGGTACTGACCTCTTGAGGGGAGAAAACCGGAAGCCTGATGTACGTTTCGCTCTATGCGCTTCTTCCAAGGGGCATACCCAACTGCCGTCCACCCCACCTATGTATACCCCAGTTCATTAGCAAACATTTGCAGAGCGGGCGTCCCCGAACCATACACCAATAGCGGTACACCCGCCCACCGCCCATGCACATAGACACATGACCCTATAACTCCTCCTAGGTATAGTCCTAATTGCCGCGAGAGCAGCCTGTGCCAGCATTTCTCTTCCGGCCCTAATATCGATGAAATAATGACGTGCGATCACATGAGCTGATCACATGATCTGGCATGTGATTATAAAGTGCACTTTATACCCTTTGGGTGTTATATGTCTCTATACAAACATATCAATTGGGGTCACGGATTTATACACAGCATTAAGCCAGCTGATTTACTTTTATCTCCATCTCTCCCCTCTTCTTTTCTTTGATATACACTGACCTAAAGAATTATTAGGAACACCTGTTCTATTTCTCATTAATGCAATTATCTAGTCAACCAATCACATGGCAGTTGCTTCAATGCATTTAGGGGGGTGGTCCTGGTCAAGACAATCTCCTGAACTCCAAACTGAATGTCAGAATGGGAAAGAAAGGTGATTTAAGCAATTTTGAGCGTGGCATAGTTGTTGGTGCCAGACGGGCCGGTCTGAGTATTTCACAATCTGCTCAGTTACTGGGATTTTCACGCACAACCATTTCTAGGGTTTACAAAGACTGGTGTGAAAAGGGAAAAACATACAGTCTGCGGCAGTCCTGTGGGCAAAAATGCCTTGTGGATGCTAGAGGTCAGAGGAGAATGGGCCGACTGATTCAAGCTGGTAGAAGAGCAACGTTGACTGAAATAACCACTCGTTACAACCGAGGTATGCAGCAAAGTCTTTGTGAAGCCACAACACGCACAACCTTGAGGTGGATGGGCTACAACAGCAGAAGACCCCACCGGGTACCACTCATCTCCACTACAAATAGGAAAAAGAGGCTACAATTTGCACGAGCTCACCAAAATTGGACTGTTGAAGACTGGAAAAATGTTGCCTGGTCTGATGAGTCTCTATTTCTGTTGAGACATTCAAATGGTAGAGTCCGAATTTGGCGTAAACAGAATGAGAACATGTATCCATCCTCTGATGGCTACTTCCAGCAGGATAATGCACCATGTCACAAAACTCAAATCATTTCAAATTGGTTTCTTGAACATGACAATGAGTTCACTGTACTAAAATGACCCCCACAGTCACCAAATCTCAACCCAATCGAGCATCTTTGGGATGTTGTGGAACGGGAGCTTCGTGCCCTGGATGTGCATCCCTCAAATCTCCATCAACTGCAAGATGCTATCCTATCAATATGGGCCAACATTTCTAAAGAATATCAGCACCTTGTTGAATCAATGCCACGTAGAATTAAGGCAGTTCTGAAGGCAAAAGGGGGTCCAACACCGTATTAGTATGGTGTTCCTAATAATTCTTTAGGTGAGTGTACATGTGCTGATATACCTCCTCAGGTGTAGTCATTTTTTATTTGTTGTATCATGTTCAATGTAACAAAATAATAGCAAAGACAGGTGCACTCTGCGATCTTACTAAACCCTCAAACTGATTTTAAAATTGAGAGATTAGCCAACATGTCCTACGGTGTAGGACATGTCTGAGCCCGGGCACCACGCCAAGGTTTCTCAAGTAGCCCGGAACCTAACACTCTCCTACCTGAGCCGTATGGGCAATACCAGGAGCCAGTGGGCAAATTACAGGAGCATGAGGCCGACTCACAAACAACTCACCAGTTACCTCCAGCATGTAACCATGCTTGCAATGGGAGGAGGGAGGAGTCTGCGAGTCCCACTCAAGACTAGCTGATATGTTGTATCATGTTCTCATTGTTCTCAAATGCTCTATGGCTGGTACTATGTGTATACTACAGCTTGTACTATGGCCGGTGCCAGGTACCGTATTTATTTTGTACTGTTAGTAACCATCAGTGATGAGCGTCAGGGGCAAAATTCAAATTCGCTATATTTCGTGAATATTTGGGCGAATATTCGTCATATTTTTTTTTTCATCAGTACCCATGATCCCTCACTGCTTCTTGCTTGTGGGCCAATAAGAAGGCTCCAATATCTTTGACTTTAGGAATAGTGTTGATTCCGAATTTTCGTATTGCAAATTTTTATTGCAAATTTTCAGATTGCCGATTTTCACAATCAAGAATATAATGACTGGAGATCACGAATTCTCCAGTCATTATTTTCTTCATTGTGAAAATCGGCAATCGGAAAATTCGCAATAAAAATTTGCAATACGGAAATTCGGGATCAACACTACTCCTAAAGTCAAAGATATTGGAGCCTTCTTATTGGCCCACAAGCAAGAAGCAGTGAGGGATCATGGGTACTAATGAGAAAAAAATCTAGAATATTCGCAATTACGAAGATAAAGCACTATATTCTAGATATTCGCAAATTCTCAAAGTGCCAATATTCGCTATATAAATTGGCGATTAGAATTTTCGCAATCAACACTAGTAACTATTACATTCTTTCCAACAAAATGGCCAAGTTCACTGTGTAGACAAAAGTTATGCAGCTTAAACCCAGCCCCCTCCTCCTGAACTTTCTGGCTCACATGCACTAGCATCAGGGGAGGGAGAGGGAGATGACATAGCTGCAGCCTGAGAGAACAATGCACTGCTTTGCGATTTCATTTTTTATGGTCTGCAATTGTGATACCTGACAAAACAAGAACAATTAACAAAGACTAATGAGGAGATGGTGCTACATATTTTTTTTTATTCTGGGTTTAGTTCCTTGTTAATTTAATCTATTTAGCATGTGTCTTAGCTATTGTCTTTTGTATTGTATCTCAGCTTTTTTTTACTGCAATGGAACAGAGTTACAGTACCAGGTGAACAGCCTGTCGGATCCGTCCTGCCGCTAGAGCACGTGTACCCACGGACTGCCGCTCCGTCCTCATTGACTATAATGGGGGCGAGAGGCAGCCAGACTAAAAGTACTGCATGTCGTACTTTTAGTCCGGCTGCCTCTTGCTGTGCACTGCCGTGCTGCTGCCGGAATGCCGCCTCCCCCTCCCCCCTATTATAGTCAATGGGGACGGAGCGGCAGTCCGGGGGCACACATGCTCTAGTGGCAGGATGGATCCGACAGGCTGTTCACCCGCCAGAACAGCCTGCCAGAGTCCCCTGCCGCTAATGTGAAAGTACCGTTGTTCTAATCCCGGACAATACCTGTAACCTCATTTAACAAGTTATTCTTTGTACATTTCACATCAGTCATATTTTGCTAGCAGATTCAGCATCTTTGGAATACACTGTTATCATTTGGAAGTTATATACGCTCATTGAAAGCAATTTCAATCATATAGGTATATTCAGGAATTGAACAATGGCTTTAGAAAGCAGCCTTCATTTACATTTTATATCTATGACATTCATTCTCCTCATCATTGCATAGTGTTTACAGTATTTGCGTACTGTGTGGCTCTTTCATTCCACAGCCCACATCACAAAGATGTGACATCATTGCATTTCTCTTGGAATGGCTGCCTGAGTCTTCTTCCATATTACTCATGTAACATTATTTATTTACAGTCTACTGGAGAGGAAGCTCCTCTGACTAATTTTTGTGGTTCCAGGACCTGAGCTGTTTAACTTGGCACGTCATATGTTTTGTTCCTTTATTTAAAAGACGTTATTGTTTCCTAAATATTGTGCTACAATCTTCAAAGTAAACTAGTATAGGAGTCTAAAAACGTGATATAACACAATGAGTTCTACAGGAATAGTAGCAATAACAGCTGAGCCGCCCATAACTGAATACATTGTATTGAACCAAATGCTTGAGGGACAAAACAATAATTTCAATAAATAATTGTTTATTTCATTGCATCTAAAATAATTATGCAAATTTGCAAACAATCTTAATTAACCCCTTCAGGGCCCTGCCATTTCTCACCTTAAGGACCAGGCCATTTTTTGCAAATCTGACGTGTCACTTTATGTGGTGATAACTTTAAACGCTTTTACTTATCCAGGCCATTCTGAGATTCTTTTCTCGTCACATATTGTACTTCATGACAGTGGTAAAATTGAGTAAAAATAAATAAATTTTTATTTATAAAAAAATGCCAAATTTACCCATAATTTGGAAAAATTTGCAAATTTCCAAATTTCAATTTCTCTACTTTTATAATAGATAGTAATACCTCTAAAAATAGTTATTACTTTACATTCCCCATATGTCTACTTCATGTTTGGATCATTTTGTGAATGCCATTTTATTTTTTGGGGACGATAGAAGGCTTAGAAGTTTAGAAGCAAATCTTGAAATTTTTCAGAAAATTTCTAAAACCCATTTTTTAAGGACCAGTTCAGGTCTGAAGTCACTTTGTGAGGCTTACATAATAGAAACCACCCAAAAATGACCCCAATTTAGAAACTACACCCCTCAAGGTATTCAAAACTGATTTTACAAACCTTGTTAACCCTTTAGGTGTTCCACAAGAATTAATGGAAAATAGAGATAAAATTTAATTTTTTTGGCAGATTTTCCATTTGAATAAATTTTTTCCAGTTACAAAGCAAGGGTTAACAGCCAAACAAAACTCAATATTTATGGCCCTGATTCTGTAGTTTACAGAAACACCCCATATTTTGTCGTAAACTGCTGTACGGGCACACGGTATTGCGCAGAAGGAAAGCAACGCCATACGTTTTTTGGAAAGCAGATTTCACTGGGATAATTTTAAGCTGCCATGTCACATTTGAAGACCCCATGATGCACCCCTGGAGTAGAAACTCCAAAAAAGTGACCCCATTTTAGAAACTACGGGATAAGGTGGCAGTTTTGTTGGTACTATATTAGGTTACATATGATTTTTGGTTGCTCTATATTACACTTTTTGTGAGGCAAGGTAACAAGAAATAGCTGTTTTGGCACCGTTTTTGGCACTTATTTTTTGCTATTTACAAAATTCATCTGACAGGTTAGATCATGTCATATTTTTATAGAGCAGGTTGTTACGGACGCGACAATACCAAATATGGCTTCTTTTTTGGGTTGTTTGTTTCAGTTTTACACAACAAAGCATTTTTGAAAAAAATGATTTTTTAGTGTCTCCACAATCTGAAAGCCGTAGTTTTATTTATTTTTTGGGCGACTGTCTTGTGTGGGGTTCATTTTTTGGGGGATGAGACGACGGTTTGATTGGTACTATTATAGGGTGCATATGACTTTGTGATCGCTTGCTATTACACTTTTTGTGATGTAAGGTGACAAAAAATTGCTTTTTTTCCCCTTTTTTTTTTCCTTACGGTATTCACCTGAGGGTTTAGGTCATGTGATATTTTTATAGAGCAGGTTATTACGGACGCAGTAATATATAATTTGTCTACTTTTTTTTCTTTATGTAAGTTTTACACAATAATTTCATTTTTGAAAAAAATAAATAAATCATGTTATAGTGTCTCCATAGTCTGAGAGCCATAGATCAGTTTTTGGGTGATTATTTTAGGTAGGGTATCATTTTTGCGGGATGAGATGACAGTTTAATTGGCACTATTTTGGGGGGCATATGACTTTCTGATCGCTTGCTATTCCACTTTTTGTGATGTAAGGTGACAAAAAAATTGCTTTTTTTACACAGTTTTTATTACATTTTTTAAGGTTTTAAGGTTCATCTGAGGGGTTAGGTCATGTGATATTTTTATAGAGCAGGTTATTATGGATGCGGCAATACCTTATATGTATACTTTTTTATTTACTTTAACAGCAATACATAATAACAGCATAAAAAAAATATATATATAAAAAAAAATGTTGTTTTAGTGTCTCCATATTCTGAGCCATAGTTTTTTTTTTTTTTTGGGCGATTGTCTTAGATAGGGGCTCATTTTTTGTGGGATGAGGTGATGGTTAGATTGGTACTATTTTGGCGTGCGTAAGCCTTTTTGATCGCTTGGTGTTGTACTTTTAGTGGTGTAAGGTGACAAAAAAATGGTTTATTTAGCACAGTTTTTATTTTATTTTTTTGACGGCGTTCATCTGAGGGGTTAGGTCATGTGATATGTTTATAGAACCAGTCGATACGGATGCGTTGATACCTAATAAGTCTTCTTTTCTTTTTTTCCCTATTTTTTACAATTTTTTTTTTAACTTTATTTGGGGAAAATGAAGTGGTTTTTTTTCACTTTATTTTTTGTTCCACTTTGGAACTTCAACTTTTGGGGCTCTGATCCCCTTTACAATGCTTTTCATGCCATCGGGTCCCCGTTACAGCAGCACGGGGACCCGATGGCAGCGCCGATTCCTGTGAGGACATCGCATGCGCCGCGATCACGCTGACCGCGGCACATCAAGGGTTAATGCGCCGGCATCGGTGATTTCACTGATGGCGGCGCATGCAGCAGGGGTCCGGCTATCAGTAACTGCCGGACCCCTGCCGCGGATCGGGCAGGCCCAGCTCCTGCATGTACAGCGCTGGTCCGTAAGTACAGCGCTGGTCCGTAAGTCACGGACATCTGCGCCGTACATGTACGGCACCGGTCCTCTACGGGTTAACAGACCTACAGTAAATGTCTCTCTGGTAACAGACTACAAACATGCTCTGTGTAGTCTGATTCCTTACTCTTCCTTACTAGTCTACCAAATGTAAAGCAAGTAGGAGGATGAAATGGGGTATGTCTGCTGGACCCTACATAGGGTTTACTTGAAGACCATATCCAATGATATAGTGGCCCATACAGCACGTCATTGGCTGGAGCAGTGCATATGACCATGCCCATGTACTAACAGTGCACGGACTGGAAGAGCAGAGTGGAGCAGGTAAGTCTGAATCTTCTAGAGGGCAGGGTGCTGGCACTTGATTAAAAATCAATATTACCGGAAAAGAAGTGGTTACTGCTCTCAGCTCCAGTGGCAAACTTAACCATCATGCAACCCAAGCAAATGTTTCGGGCCCCAGAGAGCAGAGGAGCCCTCTGCTGGCCATAAGTGGTTGGCTGGAAAAAAAAACTAAATTGGCGGACATTCCTCATATGCAGCTGATTTAGTCGCAAAAAGACCCAGAGGAGGAGGGTGGCCCTTACATGCATGTTACAGAAATATCTTCTTCATACAGTATCATGAAACGTTGTTGTTCTGCATTATATCAAATATTATGTTTTGTGTTAGCTCTAGTCATGTATGTTCAGAATGTTGAAGAAAATTAAATCCCCACTATTTATATGTACTGTTTGTAAAGTAATGTTCACATGCAGGATTCTGTGCAAACATTACGCGAAATAAGGATCAGGCATGCTGAAAATTAACATGCCTAATCTTTTGATTCTCCAGATCTCCATTGAAAATATTTGTATGCCTGGCCAAGTGTGTGTTTTCAAGGCAGGGGAAGAATCAGTAGAGATAGCGGTCAGACATTTAGGGGGTCATTTACAAACAGATACAGTATATACCACTTTTGTGGCGTATATTTGGTGCAGATTCTGTTGCACGCTCACACCAGGTCTAAAAAATGGGGCGTGGCATGGGTGGGAAAGGGGGCGGGGCGGCAGGCTCGTCTCTTTCATTTTTTTCTACGCCTGGTTTAGACTTGGAAAATGGTCTAAATATAAGACAGCAAGGAAGTTGGCTTACATTTAGAATCGGCCGGGCGCCTCTACATAACTTCGCCAATCTACCACCAGTGCAGGGGCAGTGTAAAACGCCGGTCTTAATAAATGTGCCCCTTAATGAGCAGGACAAGATTAAAAGCTTAAGATCCTAAACATATTTTGTTGCATTCCAAAAACTCTGTTCATTGAAGACCAGCAAACCTACAACCTAATGCCAAAGCCACCTTAAAACAAACTTACAAATGTGAGATTTGTCACCAGTTTTATGGTGTCCTAACTAAGGGCAACATAAACAAGCGACAGATCCCCTTAGCAAGATTCTAGGTCACTTTCTTTAATTGAGCCAGCAGTTTTACTAAAATCTTGTATTGACCAGTTTCAGTGCATGGTGATGAGTCCTGTCAATCAGTGGCAGGGGGTGGAGAAAGCAGAAGCTCATCAGTATCAGGACTGATCAGCATGCGCTGTAGTAGTTAGAACCTAGCAGCATAAAGCTGGTGACAGATTCCCTTTAAGGGATTATCCCATGATTAATGTAAAAAATTAAAATCAGATATCATATGACAATCTTTTTCTAAGAAGAACCAGCCCTGTACCTCACATGAATCCAGAACTCTCGCTCATTCATTGCTCCAATTGATCTGATTTATTTCAAGCTAGCAGCTCATGGGAGGTTCCTTTCTGCAGCAGTTTTCTCTTTTATTACAGCTCAGGAGGAATTTCTCAGGAGGTGTGTCCTCTGCCACCACTAGAGCTGGTGGCAGTTGAAGGATGGAACTGAGCATGTACAACCACCAAAGTGAGGTGGAGAGAGAATTAAGGAAAATAACAAACTGCAGGTGGCGCTAAACAGATACATTTTATTGAAGAAGTTAGTGACTACACTAAAAGTATTCAGATCCAGGTGCTGGTTTAAAAATGTAAAATATTATTTGTGGGACAACCTTTTATATAGAAACATGTAGAAATATCTTGTGTTTATTCACAGTGGTGCATTCTATGTAGGTTGGGAATTTTCTACTAGGGAAAGAATCACAGATTCCAGTTGCACTCTTAACTCTTTGTATGGTCTAATAACAAATACAAACCATAAGGTATACTAGGAAAGTGATCCAAAATTAGTTATATGTATATAAAACGTAACTTTTAATAATATTATCTTATAAAATAGATATCCCTCAAGACAGATCATAATAGTACAAATAAACAAACAAAAGGCTTTTGTAATAGTGAATCATCACAATACAAATAAACAAACAAAGACAAAAAAGCCTTTTGTATAGTATGAGAGGTAGTGCACGGTGGCACGTTTTAAATGGAATCCGTTTGTCCTACCGCTCTACCGCTGGGTTCCAAGATGCATCAATTCTCCCGATGAACAGGTTGAGGATATCCCATGGAGGAGTAGAGTTGCTACAAATAAATTAGTGGTTGGGACTGCCTATCCCTGGTATTGCCCTCAGGTGTGGGTGCTAAGCCGGCCCTAATAGCCTAACCACAGAGCACCCGCCCTAACAAGGGTGACCCCGTCCGGAACCTTTCCCTAAATAGACTGGCCCTAGTTTGCCCTATCCTAGTTAGTCCCTACACGCATGTTGTGGGAAACACAGAGGAGCTGGGCATATGT
This sequence comes from Bufo bufo, assembly GCF_905171765.1. NCBI lineage: Eukaryota > Metazoa > Chordata > Amphibia > Anura > Bufonidae > Bufo > Bufo bufo. The sequence goes on from NC_053396.1 coordinate 91,851,594, forward strand.
TGAGGAAATACAAAAATAAATAATAATGAGTAATAGTGCAAGCAATAGTGCAAGCATACTGGACATGGAATATTGAGGAGATAGAGCCATGGAAGTAAAATAAAAAATAAAGCGAGACGGGGGAGGGGGGGGCGAGAAGGGGAGGAATATAAAGAGGAGAAGGAAGAGAGGTATTTTGAGGGACATTATAGGCCCTAAATATAAATAATAGGCTGTTTACAAAATAAACATGGTGTATAGATTTAAATGTAACAGCTAAAGTTGAACTGTTCGTTCAAACCCAGGGGAGAGACTGTACTCAGAGTAAAAGTTCAATGGGCTTCATGTTGTAAAAGAATGCGGTCCCACTCGCCTCCACGAATTGGGGGTCGGACTGCTTCTATGCGCATGACTTTAATGCACCTGGGGTTACCATGATGGCATTCATGGATATGTCTGGACACAGCCGTGTCCCTCATATTTTCAATATCCCCAAGGTGTTCTCCTATGCGTCTGTGTAATTCACGTCTGGTCTTGCCTATGTATTCTATTTGGCAATGTATTCTATTCTATGTATTCTATTTTATAAATTACTCCCCGGGTGTGAGAATTGATGAAGTCCCTGATGGGAAATGCACTTGTAAATTGGTACTGTAAAACAACTTGCCAGTTTGTATTGTGCTGCAGGCCACACAGCCACTGCATCTAAAACAGCCTCCGGGTTTGCGGTTCAACCAAGTTCCACTATGGGCAACAGGGGTCTAGTGGCTGTGAACAAGGAGGTCCTTTAGATTACTGAATGTAATCTGTGGATATTCATGAATTATGTCTCTAATATCGGGATTCATAGGAATCATGGGCCAGTATGTGTTTAGGACCCCCCTGGCTTGGTCTGCAGCCGCATCAAATGTGGCAATTAGACGAATCTTTTGGTCACCCTCAGTTTTTCTTTTGGGTACCAGCAATTCAGTACGATCTGTGGAAATAGCTTTCTGGTATGCCGTTCTAAGTACATTGTCAGGGTACCCTTTAGATAAAAATCTGGCCCTCAGATTATCTGCTTGCTTAACAAATTCTGTCTTTTCGGAGCAGTTTCGGTGGAGCAGATATTGTCCACATGGGGTGCCTTTCTTGAGAGGAGTAGGATGACTACTACTCCAGTGAAGGACAGAGTTTGTTGAGGTCTGTTTTCTATAGATGGTAGTGGATAATTTATCTGATCCCTTCCTGGAAATATAAATGTCCAAGAAGGGGAGGGTTTCTTTACTTGACTCATGTGTGAATCTCAATCCAATGTCATTAATGTTGAGGTTCTCTACAAAGCTTGAGAAGACAGATTTGGTGTCATTCCAAATAATGAAGATATCGTCAATGTACCGGGCCCATAATGAAATGGCCCTGGCACCTGACGATGTTCCATTCCCAAAAACTATGGTACATTCCCACCAGCCCATGAGCAAATTTGCATAGGATGGTGCACAAGAAATTTTGGGTAAGTATTGGAGGAGTCTCAGAACAAAGTTGTTATGCTCTGCAAACTGTCATTCCCGCATGCTCAAATAATGCCTAACGGCCTTAAGCCCGGCCTCGTGGGAAATGGAAGAGTAGAGTGCTTCCACATCAATGCTTCCTAAGATAGGCTGTCTGACGATGGTAATACAGTCTAATCTCTTAAGAAGATCCATGGTGTCCCTAGTGTATGACGGTAGAGACACCACGAAAGGCATCAGGATACAATCTATGTAGATTCCAAGATTTTGACCGATGCTTCCCACATCAGAGACAATCGGCCTCCCTCTCAAGGAGCTAGTACCTTTATGAATTTTTGGCAGACTGTAAAAGGTCGCCGTTACTGGGAATTTTGGATAAAGGAAGTCATACTCCTCCTGGGAAATGAGTCTTCTGACTCTGGTGTCTAAGAGGATGCCCCTAAGCTCCACCATATATGAATCAGTGGGCTTGGAGGTAAGTATATCATAACTCGCCCTACCACTGGCATAGAAGCAGTCTGACCCTCAATTCGTGGAGGCAATTGGGACCGCATTATTTTACAACATGAAGCCCGTTGAACTTGTACTCTCCCCTGGGTTTGAACGAACAGTTCAACTTTAGCTGTTTCATTTAAATCTGTACACCATGTTTATTTTGTAAACAGCCTCTTATTTATATTTAGGGCCTATAGTGTCCCTCAAAATACCTCTCTTCCTTCTCCTCCTTATATTTCTCCCCTTCTCCCTCCCCCCATCTCCCTTTATTTTTACTTCCATGGCTCTATCTCTTCAATATTCCATGTCCAGTATGTCTGTGCCATGATGTCTAGGTCACCTTATGAATAGTTATGTGTCAAATGCCAACATTCACTACGCGGCCCTGTATCTAGGGCCGCATCACTGACAGGAGCCGGGAACGCGTCCCGGATGCCCGGCAAACCTATCAGACAGGACCGCGCATGTCCCAGCAACATTATCATACGTCACTTGCGTCACCCCGCCGGGAGCGACATTGCTACGGGCAACTTGCAAGCCTAAGAACGCACATGCGCCAGCGTGGCTCCATGTACCACCTGCGTCATCACGCCGGGAGCCAGGCCTCATTCTTAGGCAGTCCTGTGTTTAAATACCGGTGGGCTGGGCACTTTATTTAAGCCATACCTAGCCTGCAGGTAGCATCGGGCCCGAGTTTATGGAGGAGTGGGGAACTTATCTGCCGCCCCAACCCCCCCCCCCCCATCTAGGTTTAGTACTTAGATACTTTGAGCATAAAGGTGCATTGACAGAAACCTATTGCTTGCACTATTACTCATTAGTATTTATTTTTGCATTTCCTCAACATATGCCCATCTCCTCTGTGTTTCCCCTGATGAGCTTTTCACCTCATCTAAAAGCGAAACATGCGCATAGGGACTAACTAGGATAGGGCGAACTAGGGCCAGTCTATTTTGGGAAAGGTTCCAGATGGGGTCGCCCTTCTCAGGGCGGGTGCTATGTGGTTAGGCTATTAGGGCCAGTTTAGCACCCACACCTGGGGGCAATACCAGGGATAGGCAGTCCCAACCCCCAATTTACAGGTGCAACTTAAAATTAGAATATTGTGAAAAGGTTCATTATTCTAAGCTCAAAGCATCCCACTCTAGTCAGCTAATTAATCCATACCCCCTGAGCAAAGGGTACCTGAGATTGTGACTTTGGGGTTTTCATAAGCTGTAAGCCATAATCATCCAAATTATAACAAATAAAGGCTTGAAATATCTTGCTTTGCATGTAATGAGTCTATCTCATATGTTAGTTTCACCTTTTATGTTGCATTACTGAAATAAATGAACTTTTCACCTGTATTTGCAGCAACTCTACTCCTCCATGGGATATCCTCATCTTGTTTATCCGGAGAATTGATGCCTCTTGGAACCCACCGGTAGAGTGGTAGGACAAACGGTTTCCATTTAAAACGTGCCGCCGTACACTACCTCTCCTACTATACAAAAGGCTTTTTTTGTCTTTGTTTATTTGTATCAAGATGGTTCACTCTGACAAAAGCCTTTTGTTTTTGTTTGTTTATTTGTACTATTATGATCTATCTTGAGGGCTATCTATTTTATAAGATAATATTATTAAAAGTTAAGTTTTAGATACATATAACTAATTTTGGATCACTTTCCTAGTATACCTTTTGCAATATTGGTGATCTATAGTATATGTACATCAGTATCTCTCCTCATTTTGTATTCAAATACAAACCATATAAACAAATACTGAAACAATATCTACTAAATGTAGCTGAAAGCTTGCGGTCCAACCAAGGGGGTAAGGGCCCAGCGTAACATGTGGCTCCTAACATTGAAAATATCCAACTTTAAAGAGCAGTGTTTGGGCACCACCAGCCTCCTTAATGCCAGAGAGAGAAGATATGAAAACACAAATCCAAGAATATCACAGTCTAAGACCCAGAAGGTAACTACAATGACATCACTGACATATGGACTGCAGTTTAGCAAAAGATAATGCAACCCTTGGCAGCCCTTATAACACGGTTGCGGTTCTGATATTGTATGCACATATTTACTTATGTGGCTCAAGGCATTTTTTTTCTTATATTTGTATGTGTGCAGTGAAATTCTCTATACATGTGTATTTTGTGTTAGAGTATGGCTGTTTTATTTGTTTTGTCATTTATGTTTGAATAGCTCAGGTGCATGGTTTTGTATTCTGTGCTTGCACACTTTCTTCATGGGAATGCTTTGAGGGTTGCTGTCCAGGGTCGTGACTCTTGTTACATAGTGGTAGGTAATACCCGTGTTATTGGATCCACTTACATCTGATGCCATTTTTTAAAAAAGCAAGGAACGAGCAAACATATGCAGGTCCTTTATAGCTGCGAATTGATCAAAAGGAGCACAGGGGAAAAGGTTAAACCCTTTTTAAGCACCGATATTTCCAACGGGGATAGCACATAATTAGAAAGATTGATTACCTTCAGATTATCCTGATGTAGAAGACTTAAAGGTGGGAAGACAATGTAATAGAGCAGCACGAAATGCCAGCAGAATGCTTGGATGTATAGGGAGAGGTATAAGCAGTAGAAAGAGTGAAGTGCTTATGCCGCTGTACAGAACACTGGTGAGACCTCACTTGGAGTATTGTGCGCAGTACTGGAGGCCATATCTCCAGAAGGATATAGATACTCTAGAGAGAGTTCAGAGAAGAGCTACTAAACTAGTACATGGATTGCAGGATAAAACTTACCAGGAAAGGTTAAAGGACCTTAATATGTATAGCTTGGAAGAAAGAAGAGACAGAGGGGATATGATAGAAACTTTTAAATACATAAAGGGAATCAACTCGGTAAAGGAGGAGAGCATATTTAAAAGAAAAAAAACTACCACAAGAGGACACAGTTTTAAATTAGAGGGGCAAAGGTTTAAAAGTAATATAAGGAAGTATTACTTTACTGAGAGAGTAGTGGATGCATGGAATAGCCTTCCTGCAGAAGTGGTAACTGCAAATACAGTGAAGGGGTTTAAGCATGCATGGGATAGGCATAAGGCCATCCTTCATATAAGATAGGGCCGGGGGCTATCCATAGTACTCAGTATATTGGGCAGACTAGATGGGCCAAATGGTTCTTATCTGCCGACACATTCTATGTTTCTATGTTTCTATGTGTGTCCCCGTTTCTCCCAGGGAAATTACGTCTCTTCCCCCCGGAGGTCATCGTAGGGGCCACATTCCTCTTATGTGATGATGTAGATCTCGTCATCTTATTAATGCCACCTTTCCCTGCACTATTTTCTTTGTATGCATTATTCTGTGTTATTCTATTTATTAATAAAGTGAATTAATTTAGTATGCAGTCTGGTAACATAGTAACATATTATATAAGGCCAAAAAAGACATTTGTCCATCCAGTTCGGCCTGTTATCCTGCAAGTTGATCCAGAGGAAGGCTAAAAAAACTGTGAGGTAGAAGCCAATTACTTCCCAACTCCAATCAGGCTATCAGAATAACTCCCTGGATCAACGACCCCTCTTTAGTAGCTATAGCCTGTAATATTATTACACTCCAGAAATTCATAGAGGCCCCTCTGGAGCTCTTTTAGTGAACTCACCATCATCACCTCCTCAGGCAGAGAGTTCCATAGTCTCACTGCTCTTACCGTAAAGAATCCTCTTCTATGTTTGTGTACAAACCTTCTTTCCTCTAACTGCAGAGGATGTCCTCTCGTCACAGTCCTGGGGATAAATAGATGGGAGAGATCTCTGTACTGACCCCTGATATATTTATACATAGTTATTAGATCTCCCATCAGTCGTCTTTTTTCTAAAGTGAATAACCCTAATATTGATAATCTTTCAGGGTACTGTAGTTGCCCCATTCCAGTTATTAGTGTAGTTGCCCTCCTCTGAACCCTCTCCAGCTCTGCTATGTCTGCCTTGTTCACAGGAGCCCAGAACTGTACACAGTACTCCATGTGTGGTCTGACTAGTGATTTGTAAAGTGGTAGGACTATGTTCTCATCACGGGCATCTATGCCCCTTTTGATGCAACCCTTTATCTTATTGGCTTTGGCAGCAGCTGCCTGACACTGTTTTTTACAGCTTAGTTTGCTGTTCACTAAAATTCCTAGGTCCTTTTCCATGTCAGTGTTACCCAGTGATTTACCATTTAGTATGTACGGGTGACTTGCATTATTTCTTCCCATGTGCATAATCTTCCATTTGTCAGTGTTAAACCTCATCTGCCACTTCTCTGCCTAAGCCTCCAATCTATCCAGATCCCTCTGTAGTAGTATACTGTCCTCTTCCGTGTTAATTACTTTACACAGTTTAGTGTCATCTGCAAAAATTGATATTTTACTGTGCAAGCCTTCTACAAGATCATTAATAAATATATTAAAGAGAATACGGCCCAATACTGACCCCTGAGGTACCCCACTAGTGACAGTGACCCAATCTGAGTGTGTACCGGTAATAACCACCCTGAGCCAGATACTTACCCACATACAGACATTTTCCCCAGTCCAAGCATTCTCATTTTTATATACTAACCTTTTATGTGGTACAGTGTCAAATGCTTTGGAGCTATACGGCATCCAATGTTTTGCCGCTGTCAAGTCTAGAACTTACCTCCTCATAGAAACTGATTAAATTAGTTTTACATGACCGATCCCTCATGAACCCATGCTGATATGGCATTATTTGCTTATTTTATAGTATCTCTTAGAAAACCTTCAAACAGTTTACCCACGGCCTATAGTTTCCAGGCTCTGTTTTTGGAGCCTTTTTGAATATTGGCATCACATTTGCTATGCGCCAATCCTGTGGGACACTCCCTGTCAGTAGAGTCCTTAAATATCAGAAATAAGGGTCTGGCTATGACATTACTTAATTCTCTTAGTATACGGGGGTGTATGCCATCCGGTCCTGGCAATTTGCCTATTTTAATATTTTTAAGACGCCGCTGTACTTCATCCTGGGTCAGACAGGGCACTTTTAATGGGGAATTAACTTTTACATTCTGCATTTCATCTGACTTCTCCTCATTGCTCTCTGCAACTCCCCCCTCATCACTCTGTAGAGGAGCCGACACCTTCAGATTTATACTTTTTATCATTTATATAATTGAAGAACATATTAGGGTTAGTTTTGCTCTCTTTAGTAATTAATCTCTCAGTCTCTAGTTTGGCGGCTTTTATTTGTTTTTTACATATTCTATTTTTTTTCCTTATAGTTTTTCAGTGCTTCCTCGCTACCCTCTGTTTTAGTGATTTAAATGCTTTCTTTTTGTCATTTATTGCTTTCTTTACATTTTTATTTATCCACATAGTTTTTTTTCTTGTTCATTAACCTTTTATTCCCATAAGGTATGTACCTTTCACAATTAGATGTTACGATGCTTTTAAAAATAACCAATTTTGTGGCTGTATTTTTATGTTTGAGGACTTTGTCCCAGTTAGTTAGGCCTATGGTCTCTCTTAGTTGGCTAAATTGACAATGACAATTGGAAGGTTATTACTTTATGGTCACTATTTCCCAGGTGTCCTCCAACCTGCACATCTGTTGTTCTGTCAAGTCTTTTGGTTAATGCTAAGTCCAGTATGGTCGTCCCTCTAGTCGGGTCCTGAACCAGTTGGGAAAGGTAATGGTCTTTGGTTATTGCCAAGAACCTATTTCCTTTATGAGATATACAAGTTTCAGTTTCACAGTCTATATTTGGGTAGTTGAAGTCCCCCATAATAACCACCTCATTATGATTTGCCGCCTTATCTCTTTTAGTAGCAGATTTTCTGTGGACTCTGGTATATTGGGTGGTTTATAATAAACTCCTATTAGTAATTTATTATTGTTTTTGCCTCCATGTATTTCTACCCACAGTGACCCCACATGTTTATGTCCCTCACTTATATCTTCTCGGACTGTGGGCTTTAGACAGGACTTTAGATAAAGGCAAACCCCTGTACATTAACTGCCCAGTCATAGCTATCATCCAGCCATGTCTCAGTTATTCCCACTATGTCATAGTCCTCCTCACACATCACTAATTCCAGTTCACTAGTTTTATTAGTCAGGCTTCTGGCATTAGTATACATACATTTAAGAGGTTTATGTATATTTTTTACCCTACACCTTTCCTTCTGAACTGTTCTAGTCCCTCCATCCATTCCTCCCCAGTCCCATAACCTGGCCCCAGGTCTCTATCTGCACTATCTTCCCATCCTATAACGTAATTACCCTCCCCCCAGTCCCTAGTTTAAACACTCCTCCAACCTTCTAGCCATCTTCTCCCTGAACACAGCTGCCCCTTCCTCTTTGAGGTGCAGCCCATCCCTATGATAGAGCCTGTAGTCAAGAGAGAAGTCGTCCCAGTTCTCCAGGAACCCAAACCCCTCTTTCTTACACCAGTTTTTGAGCCACTTGTTAACCTCCCTAATCTCCCGCTGCCTTTCTTGTGTGGCTCGTGGTACCGGTAGTATTTTGGAAAATACTACCTTTGAGGTCCTTGCCCTAAGCTTTTGACCTAAATCCCTAAAATAATTTTTAAGGGCGCTCCACCTGCCTCTAACTTTGTCATTGTTTCTGATATGGACCATGACCACTGGATCTTCTCCAGCCCCTCCCAGTAATCTGTCAACCCGATCCGCGATGTGTTGAACTCTAGCGCCAGGAAGACAACACAACTTTTGACCATCCCGGTCTTTGTGACAAATCGCCCTATCTGTACCCCTAATAATTGAGTCTCCCACTACCAGCACTTGTCTAGCCTGCCCTGCTCTCCTAGTTCCCTGCTTACTGGAGCTAACATTCCCCTGACTGGTAGAGGAAGGGTCCGGCTGCAGCAGTGCTCTCCCTGAACTGACATCCCCCTCATCTGCCAACTATGCAAACTTGGCACTCTTTGTGGCAGGCGCAGCACTATCAAGTGCCTTTTGCGCTGTGGCATTCGAAGAATTTTAATATCTGACTTTTAGTCTAACCGGACTGTCTGTTACTCTGCAATTCCTCTAGCGCCGTTCTATGGAAACAGTAGGTTTAAAGAGCACACCAAATGCTTCAAATGACTTCTTTATTAACTTCAACTTTTCTTCATATATAAAATACTGCCGCCTCCGCAGCAGATAGTCCATGTACAAAACACGTGTTGAAAAGATATCACAAAATGGCGGTATGCATTTAGCAGTAACTATTTGCAGATTGGTTGAGTATGATCTGGTATGGTTGTATGCAATTTGGATTGCAATATGTTTGTATGGTATTTGTAGTAGTTCACAGTTTGCAACTGCAGCTTGCAATTTGTATTTGTACTTTGCAATTGGTGGAACTGTAAGTAAACACACATATAACTGGCTCAATATACAGTTCCAATCACAATACTAACAACAGGAACATTATATAACTGTTTTATTTACCTATTTTGGCCTCTCCTGCTTCCATAAAAACATGGCTCTCAGTGAAATGAATGTCTCTTCAGCTCCTGTCTCTGATGAATAATGACTCTACCAGCTCCTGCTAGGGGAATTCCCAGACAGACTATGTGTGAGGTTGGCTGTGATTGGTGAAAACTCTTGCTGTGTGAGAAGCTGGCTGTGATTTGTCTAGACTTCTGCCCAGCAACAACAGGTTAACACTATGCTTTCTGTTGTTTCTGCTGTGTCACTGAGCGTACCTTACACTATAAATGAATTCTAAAGGCATATTATCTTTTTTGCTTCTGTGAACACAAAATATAACAATTATATGACATCCAAAACATGATTTCACAGTAAATAACTCTGCTTTTGTCTTTAACACATAAACATAAGAACTGTATTTAGGTTATTGGCAGGTCTGACTATATACACATATAAGCTATATTAGCAACCTAGGACAGGTCTTAGCTGGCCAGCTACACTGCCAGGTGGTGGCTGTATGTAATCCGACTTAAGGTGAAGTAGATGGTTGAGAGTTAAAGGGTCCAAACTTGTTGGATCATTGATGTTATTAACTGTAAGTGGGCGACTGTTAACAATAGACATTACTTCATAGAATAGGGTCCTAAGTGAAACATCATCTATTCTTCCGGCATTCTTTTTCAATACTGAACTTAACGCATTTCTCACAGTTCTGATTTGTCTTTCCCAAACTCCTCCTGTATGGCTTGCATGTGGAGCATTCATATGAATATCACACTGTTTCTCTAACAAATACTCAGTTACTTTTTCTTTTTCGATCTCTTTTAGAGCTTTCTTCAATTCATTCTTTGCTCTGACAAAATTAGATCCTTGGTCAGATCTAAGCTCTCTGTCGGTACCTCTAATGGCTATGAAACATCTCAAGGCGTTGATGAATGCGTCAGTTGACATATCCTCTAACATTTCCAAGTGAATTGCTCTGGAGCTCAGACATGTAAATATTAGTCCATATCTCTTGTAATTCTTGCAGTTCTGTTTGGTGATGAATGGGCCAAAACAATCCATTCCGCTATAAAGTGGTGGTGATGGGTTTACATGATTTGCCAGTAAATCTGCCATTCTTTGCTCTTCGGTAGGTCTACGTGCCTTTCTGCAGACTACACATTTAGTTATATACTTTGCTATAACTTTGCTCCCTTTCACAATCCAGTAACCACCTTCTCTCAAACATCTTTGGGTAAAGCTTCTTCCTTGATGCAAGGATATGTTGTGGTAGTGATTAATAATCAATCTTGTGAAGGTAGAGTTTTTGGGTAGAATTGCTGGATGCTTCACTCTACTAGGTAACGATGCATTTTCCAGTCTCCCTCCCACCTTTAGTATACCCTCCTGCAGAACAAGATTAAGCTTGTACAATGGGTGGTTGTTTGGAAGCCTTTTAGGTTCATGACTGTCTCTTTAACTCTTCACTGTAGAATCTCTGTTGAATGAGTCTTGACTGTTTCTTCAGTTTTCAGTCTTTCCTGTACATTCAACAATTCTTTCTTTCTGATTCCCTTTGCCAAACGTTGAATTCGAGCTACTACGTTTATGACTGTATTCCATTTTGAACATCTGGCTAGTCTTTCAAGTATGTCATCTTGACACTTGGCAGCAGTGCTCAATGTTTGTACAACTTTTACTTCTGGGTCACCCATAGAAAATTCTGTGTAACCTTTACTGGGCGTGATTTCCTTTTCCCAAAGGAACACTGGACCAGTGAACCAGTTAGAATTTTTCAATTCTGTTACATTCAGGCCTCTTGAAGAATGATCTGCTGGGTTATGCTTTATGCCAATGTTCCGGATTTGTTATTTCCCGAATTTTCTCAATTCTGTTTGCAACAAAGAGATGGAGTCTTCGAGCTTCGTTGTTTATGTATCCTAGGACAACTTGTGAGTCTGTCCAAAAATATTCTTCATCTAATTTTTATTCCAATTCTTCTCTCAGAAATTTGCTTACTGATGCTGAAACAGCTGCTGTCAGTTCAAGTCTTGGTATTGTCTGAATACTGGTAGGTGCAACTCTGGCCTTCCCCATAACCAGGGCACAGTGTATCTTTTCTTCTCATATTACTCTGATGTAGAAGCACTGACCATAACCATAACTACTGGCATCTGAAAAGTGATAAAGTTTTATTTTCTTGTACTTTCTGAAATCATGAGGTACAAAACATCTGGGTATCTGAACTTCTCTCAAGTTTTGCAAGTTTCTTATCCAACTCTCCCACCTTGGCCTCAAATTTTAAGAGAATGGGCTCATCCCATCCCAACTTCTGTCTGCATAATTCTTGCAGTATTTCTTTTGCTCTGAGCATTACTGGGGCCAAGAATCCCAAATGGATCAAATATAGAAGCCACTGCGGAAAGAATGGTTCGTCTAGTTGCAACTTTCTCTTAGTTATATACTTCAAAGAAGAACTTGTCGTTCTCTACATTCCATCCCAATCCAAGTACGTTCTGAACTGGAAGATGATCATAATTGAGATCTACATTCTTCATTGCTGCGGCACGTTCAGAGTCACTGATGGATTCCAGTACCTCTCTGTTGTTTAAGATGAATTTGTGAAGGCGCAGGTTTCCTCTTGCGCATAACTCTTGGCTTTCTTTCACTAGTTTGATTGCAGCTTCTGTGGACTCTAGACTTATGAGATCATCATCATCTACATAAAGGTTTTTCTTCTGAAAATTTGCTGCTGATGGGCAATCATTTTCATTCTAAAAGGGCCAGGAACTTCATACCATAATTGGCGCAACCTGGAGATGATGCTGCTCCAAACAAGTGTACTTTCATTCTGTATTCTGCTGGCTCTGTATCTGTATCTCCATCCTCCCACCATAGAAACCTCAGGAAGTCTCTATCTTCATTTTTTACATGAAACTGGTGGAACATCTTTTCAACGTCACACATGATCGCTACGGGATACTTTCTGAATCTACAGAGTACTCCAGGCAGAGCGTTTGTAAGATCTGGTCCTTTTAGTAGATGATCCTTCAATGCAACACCATTGTACTTTGCTGAGCAATCAAATACTACTCTAATATTATCTGGTTTCTTTGAGTAGTAAACACCTTGATGTGGGATGTACCACACTTCTTCTTTAAGTTGGTTATTAACTTTCTCTGCATGTCCTTCTTCGAGGATGCCTTCCATGAATTTCAAATAATCCTGCTTGAATTTGGGATCTCTTCCCATCTTTTTCTTCAAACATTTCAATCTTGCTAGGGCAAGATTTCTGTTATTTGGCAGACTAGGTCGTTCTCTAAAAGGTTAGGGCATTTCAAGATGACCTTGTTGATTCTGCTGAATATTTTCTTCTAGAGTGTGTACGAACTTTATGTCTTCTTGGGATACACTCTTTTCTTTAGAACTTATATCTGAAAAGTCAGATTCAAGGATCTTGATTACTTTTGCTGGACTTACAGTTGGCAACTCTTGGACAGATATTCAATGACACAATCCTGTCACCTGTCTTGAGTTTGTGATCTGTTGTTTTCCTCCAACAACACCCCATCCTAGATCAGTTTGAACAGCACAGGGTTAGCCCTTTCCCTCCTATGATTATCTTTCGAGATACTAAGGCTTTGGGACAATCGTAAACTATCAACAGTCCAACACCAAACTCCTTCAGCGGGGACATTTCATGATATATGACAGATAGGTGCTCCTATTCATTGGCTGTATCACAGGTTGGTATGCGATCTCGATCTAGAGGTATATCATCTTTTGTATAAGCTGGAGGTAGATCTAATGTGCAGTTTGAATGAAGTCCTCTAACTCTCAGTCCTTTGACTGTTCACTAATGTATCTCTCCCCGTCATTGTGGTGAGTTTAAGCGTCACTGGTTCTGTAGCCACTTGTAATTTCTTGATCAATGAAGGTGACATCACTCTGGGCATCCAGTAGCGCATAGGCGTATACCTTCTTGTTCCTCCTTTTAGGATTAGAAATGCACACTGGTACAACCATTGATATGCCATTGCTTTCTCCTTCCCTCACTCTGCAAGAGAATACCAACACTTTCTTTCCTTCCTCAGTATCTTTAGGTATTGAGGATTTATCTTTCTTTGGACGTTCTTCATGTAGTGGTGTAGGATGGCATCCTTTGCAAACGCTGCATGTGGCCTTTTTCTTACACTCCTTAGTAACATGGCCTTTTCTTAGACATCCATCACAAATTTTTTATTTTCTTCTGGGGACTTCACCTTTAATTGTTGGCACTTATAAGTATAGGGGAGTTCTCTCCACAGAACATACACTTGAAGGTAGTCTGGATATTTGTCTGTTCTGTCTCTCTACTGATCCCAGTAATGACTTTGAACTTGCTCTCGTAGGTATCTGGACCTTTAGCTGCTGTGTTGGTTGCAAAGCTAGTTGCTCTTGCATGTCTTATCTCTCTTGCAGGCATTTCTTCTAAGGATTTTAAGACATAAGATGATGTTACTGGATTACATGCTATCCTTGCTTCCTCATTGTCGAACTCAGAGAACTCTTTAAAACTTGGGAAGTTCTTACCTAGATCTAACTGTTAAGTCACATAGCGATTTCATCTAAAAGCCACTTCTTCAGGTAGCTTAGTTAGCATCCTGTGGTTTTCTAGATAGTCATTCAGTACTTCCAGTTCTTGAACATGTGGGATGGCATTGCTGCATGCTTGCAGGAAGTCACCATACTTTTGAAGTCTGAAGTGTTCTTTAGGACTTATTTTAGGCCAGTTATTCAGTTTATCGCTAAAGTCTCTTTGTACTAAGAAAGGATGACCATATCTTGCATTCAATTTTTCCAAAGCTTGTTTGTAGGCTTCTTTGTCTTTTCTATAGAAGTTACCTTCTAGAACTTCCTTGGCTTCTTTACCAACATATCTCTGAAGATAGAATAACTTGTCAACTGGACTGAAGCATTGATGCTTAATGATCATTTCAAAACTTGCCTTCCACTCTATGAACTTCAGTATGTCTCCTAAAAATACAGTGGGTTCCGGAACGGGAATTCTAGCTAGGACTGTTCTCTGTTGTCTTGTTGGGACAATGGTTGTAACACTCTCCTAAGCATTGCCGTGGCATCTAGGAATAGAATCATCTGGTTCTATTTTCTCACTTACTTCTGAATTAGATTAGTCCTTTTTTCCGGTAGAGATAGAGGGTAAATTAACACACCTTTTTCCTAACACTGGACTAGGCCTTTCTTTCTTTTTCTGAGCAGGGATGGAAGGATAATAACTTATTTCTTCACTAAGTGCTGGAGATTTCCTTTCATTCTCTTGAGCGTATGAAGGAAAACAGGAGTCTTTTTCTTCACTTAGTACAGATTTGAACCTATGACTACTCTGACTCATATCCTCCTCGTGTACTCTGAGTCTGGCTTCTATGATCTTAATTCTTTCTGCCTTTCCAGACTTTTCATCTGTTGGTGCTGTGCTTCCATTTGATGGCGCTGTGCCTCCATTTTAGCTTCTATCTGATGGCGTTGTGCATCCATTTGATAGCGTTGTTCATCCTTTTCAGCTATCAGTTTGCGCTGCGCCTCGATAGCAGCTTCCATCTCAATTTCTGCTCTCTTGACAGCAAGTTGTTCAGCTAATTCCTTTCTTTTGGCGGAAGTATTTGAGGACTCTGATATATGGGTGGCACTTCTGCTAGCGAAGGAAGTCGCACTTGAGATTGTGGTTCCACCTAAGGACCTAGCATAGTCTCTCATAAAAAGCTTGTTCATTCTCCTTGCCTCAACTTCATCATATGAAAAAAACAACAACAACAAAAAAGGTGTAGCAGCACAATGGAAGAAAGGGGTAAATACTGTTCCTTAATGTGGTGGTGCCAGCCGTGTCGGGAGTCAGTCCTGAGCTCCCCCAGACATAGATGCACTTGTAAAGAAACCCGCAGCACTCTCCAGTCTTCAATTTCCAAAGGTTTATTCACCAACACAATGCGACGTTTCGACCTGTGTGGTCTTTTTCAAACAACTGACAATGTGAACAAAGCCAAATACATATACCCTCTCAGATAGGTCACAGGGCTAATATTGAGACCTCAAAAAGACAAAAGTGGTTCCAGGACCAGGAAGATTATCTGAAGGGCGATATATATAAAAGAAATACCACTGAAGGTGAAAAAAGAAAGAAAACCCAGGGGAGACAAAGATTTATGAGACGACAGACAAGGAAGATCCATATAAGGAAAACTTAATCCAGCTCCATAACACGGACACAGAATCTTCTGGAGAAATAAGTGAGGACCAGAGTTTATTTAGAGCAGAAAACGATACAAAGCAGCAAAAACCAACAAGAAGAGGGGGACGTAAACACCATAGGTGGAGGAAGCGACATGACAAGGATGACTCGCTCAAGGAAGCCGCCACTGGACTACAAACATGGACAGACTACTCTAAAGCAACAAGGGAAGTAAGGACAATGGAACTAGAAAAGAAGGAAAGAACACTAGTGGTAAATATATCATCCATTGACTTATCTAATGATGAAATATCTTTATTAGAAAAGGGGCTGTATTTTTTGTCCGACTTCTGATATAGATTGGTTCAATTGTGAGATTGATTTGCAAACATTTTTTAGACGCATTAAGCTGCAAGTTTTCTTTGGGAATACTCAGAATGTGACTATACGTACTAACACACAGGGTATTAGGAACACCGATATGCTGAGATTGAGGGATATGGGCCTGTATCTACAAAGTGATTTCCAACCCCTGTGATTATGGATGCAGTAAACACATATATAGACTTGGTCAAGAAAGGCGTAGAAAGAATCAAAACCAATGTCAATAGAAATGATAGTAAAAACAATATGAGCCAGGGAGAGAAAAGGGCTACACCTTAATAAAATGGGAATGGTTGGTGATATTAACTTCCTGTTTGTGGTACATTAGTATATGGGAGGGGGGAAACTTTTCAAGATGGGTGGTGACCATGGCGGCCATTTTGAAGTCGGCCATTTTGAATCCAACGTTTGTTTTTTCAATAGGAAGAGGGTCATGTGACACATCCAACTTATTGGGAATTTCACAAGAAAAACAATGGTGTGCTTGGTTTTAACTTTATTCTTTCATGAGTTATTTACAAGTTTCTGACCACTTATAAAATGTGTTCAATGTGCTGCCCATTGTGTTGGATTGTCAATGCAACCCTCTTCTCCCACTCTTCACACACTGATAGCAAAATGGCCGACTTCAAAATGGCCGCCATGGTCACCACCCATCTTGAAAAGTTTCCCCCCTCACATATACTAATGTGCCACAAACAGGAAGTTAATATCACCAACCATTCCCATTTTATTAAGGTGTATCCATATAAATGGCCCACCCTGTAAATATATAGCAGAAATACAACGACAATTGGGGGACAGAGAAATATATCGACCATTAGATGCTGACCTTAAATTTGTTAAAGAGGAGGTTGAAATTATTAACTGATGATGCCTATGCCTCAGACTTGATAGATAAGTTACACGAATATCTGCTAGTAGAAAGACCGGTAACACCATTACTATATATATTTCCAAAAATACACAAAAGTCTGATTAATCTACCAGGGCGTCCCATAGTTTCTGGGATTGATTAAATTTTTTCACCTGCAGCCACTTTTCTCGATAAATAATTGAGAAATTACGCCATGTCCGCAAGGTCTTATGTGAAAGATACAACTGATTTCCTTAATAAACTACAAACATTACATGTTAAAGAGGGACAATATCTGGTCTCTTGATGTGGTCAGTCTCTATACGAGTATTGACCACACCAAGGGACTAGATTCAGTGGAATGGGCCCTCTCTACGGATAGGATCAAACCAGACATCACAAGATTTACCCTCTCCCTACTAGAGATAGTACTCACCTGTATTTATTTTCTATTTGAGGATAATTACTATATACAGCAGCGTGGGACCGAAATGGGGTCCAATGTGGCCCCAACATAGGCAATTATATACATGAGTAGATTTGAGGAGTCCTTTATGTACCCATCCAGCCTCTTTACTTTTGTGAGGGGCTGGATGAGGTATATAGATGATATATTCTTTATGGACAGGGTCTTTGGAAGATTTACTTGAGTTCCAGAGACACATTAATTTGATCCATGCAGAACTACAGTTCCCGGCAGTTTACTCACAGACAAGTCTGCAGTTTTTGGATACGACAGTGCAGTGTGTTGAGGGGACGTTGCAGACAGATCTGTTTGTAAAACCCACAGATAGAAACAATATGCTATTGTTTAAGAGTGACCACCCCAAATTCATGAAAGAATCATTACCCTATAGCCAATTACTTAGGGTGAAACGGATAGTAACGGATAAAGAGAGGCTTGACATTAGAATGAGGGTGATGTGCAATATATTTTATGATAGAGGTTATCCAAGAGCCATGGTACAGAGACATAGACAGAGGGTTAATGAGCTGAAAAGAGAGCGAGAGGAGAACCAGAGGGTCCCATTTGTCTCAACTTATAGAGCATGTAGCAAGCACATAGCACATATCCTCAAAACTAACTGGCACATTCTTGCACAATCATTTCCAGACATTGAGGCATTTCATACCACTCCCCTCATGTCTTATAGAAGGCCACGTAATTTGAGAGATAGGCTAATACATGCAGACACTAAACATCTTGCTATGCCTAAGGTCCAGAGGAAAGGCTGCTTTCCCTGCCTGGGCTGTTGTAATTGTAATGGAATATTAAAGGGGAGTTCTTTTACACATCCCAGGACAGGGAAGAGATACCAAATTAGGAATTACTACACATGTAGATCAGAATTTGTGATTTATGTGTTGCAATGTCCATGTGGACTTTTTTATGTGGGAGAAACAACCCAGGAATTCAGAAATAGATTAAATCAGCACCATTATCAAATACGGAAATTACTCTCAGGAGAAAAAGAGAGACTGATACTTCAAAGGACTGAACTATCTGTACCAGAGGATTTTTTGAAACTCAACCATAATATCTCACAACTCCGGTTCCGTGTGATTGATGGAGTACCTCCCCAATTGGAGAGGAGGCGACTGGGAAAAATTACTAAAGAGGTTGGAGTTGAGGTGGATTTTTGAACTACAAACGCTCGAACCTAGAGGCCTCAATAGGGAGTTCAAGATTGGTCCACTCTACTAAGTTGTACGGGCTCTTGTCCTTACCTCACTGGCTTGTGAATACTGTACTCCATCCATTGATTGGATGTATGTTTTTAATTAAGTTCTGTACCCAACCTAATGGCTGTGATTTATTATTAATAATATTTTTATCTTTTACAGAAATCTGCATTACTGATGGGACCTGGGGACATAAACTGAGAAGAGACCCAGACACAGGAAGTTTATACGGTAGCTATCTTATTTGCGTTAAATTGAAAGAGACCTAAAAATACCTTGGTTTGTTTTATCCATTCACCCCTTTGGAGGGGCAACTATATAGTCTGGAGACATTTTGGTTCTATTTGGGGCCTAGAGATAACTAAGAACTAAACGTTTCTTATTATATGGATTCTGCAGTTTGTGCCATGATTGGGAGTTTGAGTTACACTATTTTAGCCCATTACCTATATGGTTTCAAAAAGGGCTGGTTTGAATGGGACGGCCTGTCCGGGGCTAGGGGGTTAACCCGGCGACGGCTAACCCAACAACCCGACTAGGCAGGTCAGCTGTGGTTGGATTAGAGGAGGGGCGTTCCTCTTATCAAATAGAGGATACGCCCTCCTTGAACTGACTGTTATGTGCCCGTGGTGGGTATGTCTAACCCATATGTCTGATGTGGGGAAATGTGCCACCCATTTGGGCACTAGAGTGGTTCTGTGAGGGAGGGTAATGACCCACACTTGATCAAGGGGGGTTAATGACCCCTACTTGGTCGGGGTGGTGGACGCCCCCATTATAGAATGTAAATATGAGCCCTGTATTACTGTCTAACCATTAAGATAATCATATTAAAATGGGACTAGGTACACTACCCTTGAATCATGGTTAAATTTTGGACTCCTAGTTTTTGGATTATTTTTCCAACTAGCCCCCATGGATCCTGTGGACGAAAGGCAGGGTTGCCCTTGTCAATATGGGTGACAAATAAGAACGGCCACTAATAATGGTATAACCAACTGAGAGATTTATATAAAATATAATAGAACATACTATTAAAAAATATGAATGCCGCACTGATTAAACCAAGAGAAATGTTGCGGTGATACATTATAAGGAGAGTGACATCAGGACTGTTTATTATGTTTCCATGGCGCCAGCTGGGGACGCACTGCCCAGGAACAGGGAGCCGGACATCAGATCCGGTGGTTTCGTGTGTCGGACGCGCAGGCGCACTGTACGCATAGAGACGTGGGGTTGCATGGCGTCCGGTTCCCTTACCTGCCGGGTATGTTCTACGCAGGCGCCATGAGATAGCATCACATCCTATTGATGATGGCGCGCATGCGCACTAGGTATAGAGGAACGCCGAGCGGAGCATGTACTTCCGTTTGATATATACTAAGTGAATGGTCTCCTTAGCGATGTGTTCCCCAGGTTCTCATCAAGTACTGCAGTAAGTACGTTCTTAATGTATTATAAAGAATCATGTTTGGTATTAGGTGATTAATAGTTCCTATAGTTGGGAAACACAGAGAGAGGTGGCACATATTTTGAATATGTAATTGCTAATTAACATACTTAATTGGGTCATGTGACCTATCTGAGAGGGTATATGTATTTGGCTTTGTTCACATTATCAGTTGCTTGAAAACACACAGGTCGAAATGTCGCATTGTGTTGGTGAATAAACCTTTGGAAATTGAAGACTGGAGAGTGCTGCGGTTTTCTTTACAAGTGCATCAACTTCATCATAGTTTTCCACAGATGATAGTTCTCTCATAAGGTTAACCAAATCTTTAGTGACCGCAGTACATGTGTCCATGTCCCTTACAATGCCCTGGGAAAGTGTCGTAAGCGACCGCAGGTTGACATATGCTGCCTTTAGCTCCGATTCAGATTCTTCTACCGTCTCTACCATATCACTCAAGTTCCTTTTTATACTTTCTTGCTTTAGCTTTCTATGAATGTCTTTAAAGGGAGTCTGTCACCAGCATTTCACTTTTTTAACCCTTCCCACAGCTCCCTAGCATGCTTACAGTTAATAAAAACGTTACCTCTGGCATCAATCCTGGACTTATAGAACCCTCAAAATCGATTTTTATAAGATATGCAAATGAGGGCTCGCCGATTTTTGCGTCGTTAGCCGGCGCATGCGCAATAGTTACTGTGATGCCGTTCAAGGAATGGGCATCGCAGTGCGCATGCGCAAGACAAAGGAATGAGTGCGCCGGCGCGGGATATCGGCAGCATAACAAGTTAGTACAAAGGCGGTCAGAGGGAAAGGATGGGCGGGCAGAGGGTAGGAAGGGGCGGGGGGACGCAATGAGAAGGCTGAGCAAGCAGGGCACCTAAGAGAGTAACGCCGCCCTGGGCACTTGCGAGCCCTCATTTGCATATCTTATAAAGATCGTTTTTGAGGGTTCTATAAGTCCAGGATTGATGCCAGAGGTAACGGTTTTTTTTGTAAACTGTTTTTTATTAATTTTTCAAAATTTTTGAAGAAAAAACATACAAACAAGAGCGATATTTCACCGCCATCAATGTATCCGTTTGTACAAGTGCAAAATTATTTGTCAAATGCCTTTTCCATGAGCATACGGATAGTAACAGAAGTCCAACGAAACTAACAGTATCAGACAATCATCTCCGTAAAATATTATGGAAGATATCCCCAAGAAAAGCAGAACATACTAACCAAATACAGTCCCTAGTGGGTTCCCGGGGTCAAAGCAGTGAAATCTTCTCTGACCTAATGTGATACCTTGTGAAAGTAATGTATAGAACAACACAAACAGATAAGGAAAAAATAAATAAAAAAAACACAAGAACCTAGATGCTCGGGAGTATCTGGACGCTGTGGGCCCCCCCTCCCCCAGTTCATGACAGTAGAACCGGTAGTTCGCCCAGTGCCGTCTGTTGCAGGAACCAAGTAGTCCCTGAAAAGCATTTGTGTATGGCCTTACGGACGTGCAACGGCAGAATATTAATAAAACTTTCCCACACCTGAAAGAAGTGTTCCACTTTTTTGTCTTTTTGATGCGAGGCCTCCACCCAGTCCATACGCATGATATAGGAGAGTTTCTCCAAGAACAATCTGAAGGGGGGGATTGTGGGTTGTAGCCAGACTTGTAGGATCGCCTTAGTTCCTGCTACTGCCACAAAATGTAGCAACTTCCTACACCCTGGGGTACAGTTATATTTATCCTTGTCTAAATAACCGAACAGCGCCCAAAGTGGGTCACGCGGGGTAAAAGTGGTTAAGTGTGTGTTAGTGAAGGTGATGACTTTGTCCCAGAACTGTTGTATCATTGGGCAGTCCCATAGACAGTGGTAAAGTCCTGCAGAGGTAACGTTTTTATTAACTGTAAGCATGCTAGGGAGCTGTGGGAAGGGTTAAAAAAGTGAAATGCTGGTGACAGACTCCCTTTAAAGTATGATTTCCACCTATCATACATCCGGGTAAACTTTCTCCTTTAATGCTGCTTCTTGCTCCAAATTTTCCAGCATCTTTGAGGTCGGTTTTCTGGCATGTGATAAACATGTTAGTTCATCTATTTGGGCTATATTTGTTTGAGGCAAGACTAATGCTGCATCAGACTCTTCTACCTCAGACAGGTTCCCTTGCTCTTCAACTTCTACTCTATCTATCTTTGCATCCTCTAACAATGGCATGGTAATACTAGGCTCAGACATTTTACTTTCAATGCTATCACAATCAATACGAATAATAAGATGCCTTTCACTTTAAATGCAATATTGACAAATGCAGAAACAAATGACTTTCACTTTAAATGCAATAGAATCCGTGTAATACAAACTGTCCTTTGTTTTACTTTAAAGTCTTTATCTGAACACAAAAATGTCTCTTTATGCCAAAGTCTATATGCAATGATAAGTAATAAAAGGAAAGCTAGGACCTTATTCTGAAGAGCAGGATACTGTGATCTGAAGGTTGCTGGTACAAATGTCTGTTTTAAAGAAAACTTATCTTTTCTTGATGTGATGCTCTGCTCTGCTCTGCACTGAATTGCGATGCTCTGTGCAGATTTGCGATGCTTTGTGATGACTTGCAATGATCTGTGATGACTTGCGATGCACTGGCTTGGATACGCTGCTGCAGGCTTTGGGCCTAGTGGCGGAAAACTAGCTGACTGTAGTACGTGGTCTCTCCGTGGATAGCGGTGCAGGCACTCTAGCTCTGGACTTTGGCCTCCCACCATGCGTCTCTTTCTCTCTCTAGGGACACGCTCTATGGCCTTTATGGTAGCTCCGGTGAGGTGTCTTTGCTTGCTCACTCAGGGAACAGTTGCTGGCACAGCGCTGCTCTAATGCGCTCTTTACTGTGCAAGTTGAGGAGCGCTATCACCTCACCCTCTGAGGGTAATAGTTTCACTGTGGCAGGTGCAGCACTATCAAGTGCCTTTTGCGCTGTGGCATTAGAAGAATTTTGATATCTCTGACTTTTAGTCTAACCAGATTGTCCGTTCTATGGAAACAGTAGGCCTAAAGAGCACACCAAATGCTTTAAATAACTTCTTTATTAACTTCAACTTTTCTTCATATTTAACACTGCCGCCTCCGCAGCAGATAGTCCATGTACAAAACAAGTGTTAAAAAGATATCACAAAATGGCGGTATTCAGTTACCAGTAACTATTTGCAGATTGGTTGAGTATGATCTGGTATGGTTGTATGCAATCTGGATTGCAATATGTTTGTATGGTATTTGTAGTAGTTCACAGTTTGCAACTGTAGCTTGCAATTTGCAATTTGTATTTGTACTTTGCAATTAGTGGAACTGTAAGTAAACACATATAACTGGTTCAATATTCAGTTCCAATCACAATACTAACAACAGGAACATTATATAACTGTTTTAAATACCTATTTTGGCCTCTCTTGCTTCCATAAAAACACAGCTCTCAGTGAAGTCAATGTCTCTTCAGCTCCTGTCTCTGGTGAATAATGATTCTACTAGCTCCTGCTAGGGGAATTCCCAGACAGACTGTGTGTGAGGCTGGCTGTGATTGGTGAAAACTCTTGCTGTGTTAGATATAATTCGCCTGGTTAGATACTTGATGTGCGATTCCAAACGGGCAATTTGCTCACATTTTGAACGAAGATATGCATCCTCAAAGGGCTGTTCCAGGACTGCATACATTAGACAAGATGTGCACTGGACTGTGCTGTTAATAATGGAACACATACTAAAGGGGGATTACGCAAGAAAAGAGAAAAAATACAATATAGTGCAGTGATAAGAACCTAACTTACTGTAGTCCCCTCCTAAAGTCTGAATCTCAAGTCGCGTAATCTAAAGTCACACACTTAATACAAACACACACTTGAACTCAAACACGCGAACGCTCACAAACTCACGTTGTTTGTCTTCTTGTATAAATGCAGATCTCAAACCAGCCTGCTTTTTTTTCTCCTCTGGATTCAAAGGTGGATTGGTAGAGGATGGGGTGGGGGTTAAATTGGGTTATTATGAATATCTGGTTGTAATGCTTTCAGTGGTTGTTTTGACAATTCTTAATTAAGAGAATAGAAAAAAAGAAAGCATAAAATATACTGAAATCTCTAATACGGAAAATTAAAGGGCTCATTGCTCATAAGAGCCCTAGTGCTGTTTCAGTCCAGCCATTGAAGGGGAACACATGGCACACCCATCACTGACCTTTCTAAAGCTGTGTGCTGGTGAATTTTACCTTTAAGGATTTCTGTTTATATATATATTGTGACAGAGTGTCTGGAGAAGTAGTGGACGGGGTCTATGTGTGCCCAAGGTTCCTCATTTCTGTCATTTAAAAAAAATATATATATATTGTGTTTGGGGAGGAGTCCTGCCTCTTTGAGTAACATAACACTATTCATTCCATTTTTTTTTTATTCACTGAATTTCGCTAAAGCAATCTACACAATGGCGTGACCCCCACACTTGATGTTGCCATGGAGATATTGCCATCACATCTAGAAGCTTTTCTTTTGATATGGGATTTGGAATAATAAGACCTTCTTAGTTTCACTAATTTCTTTAGATAAGATTCCTTCAATCCCCTCTAACGACCACTCTGAAAATAGGCAGAGCACAATGGCCTCTATTTATCAGTCTGACACTTATAGCATGCACTGCTAGCCACACGAATACCATCTGACACACATTTAGGTGTACCGAAATGTACAACAATGTAAGCACAGTCTACAGGGTAGAGATCTCTGGACTGTTGTTGGGTTAGGTAGTTGCTTTCTCTAGGTCAGTTATAACAGAGATTTGCTGCCATACATTAATGTTTCCGAATTGCAGGGCTCGTAGTAAATGTCCGACTTGTTAGGGTACTTTCCGGTATTGAGTTCAGTCCTTTTACGGTATTTGGACGGAGAAAAAACAGCAGCATTCTGCATTTTTCTCTCCGGCCAAAAATCCCCAAAACTTGCTGGATGCAGCATTTTTTCCATTGGAATGTATTAGTGCCGGATCCGGCATTAAAATTGCTGCATGGCCGTATCCGGTCTTCCGGTCTGCGCATGTGCAGACCTTTAACCTCTTCAGGACACAGGGCGTACCAGTACGCCCTGATGTCCTGGTACTTAAGGACACAGGGCGTACGGGTACGTCCTGTGTATTTACGATCACCGCCCGGTTGAGCAGGCACCTTGGCTAAATGCAAGGGGGGGTCCCATGACCCCCCCGTGTCGGTGATCGCCGCAAATTGCAGGTCAATTCAGACCTGCGGTTTGCGGCTTTACCTGCGGTTTGCAGCGGCGATCGGCGGTGCCATCGGGTCCCCATGCGGCTGTAGGGGGGACCCGATGGCATGGAAGGCAGCGCAATGCCTAAGGAAGGAATCGCGCTGCCTTCCGGTGACGAGCTGGATCGCGCTGCCTTCCGGTGACGAGCTGGATCTCACAGGCCGGAAGCTGTATGAGTAATACACACAGTATTACTCATACAGCCAATGCATTCCAATACAGAAGTATTGGAATGCATTGTAAATGATTAGACCCCCAAAAGTTCAAGTTCCAAAGTGGGACAAAAAATAAAGTGAAAATAAAAGTTTCAAGTAAAAATAAACAAAAACGTCATTTTCCCCAAATAAAGTTAAAAAAAATTGGTAAAAAAATAGGGGAGAAAAAAGTATACATATTAGGTATCGCTGCGTCCGTATCGACTGGATCTATAAACATATCACATGACCTAACCCCTCAGATGAACACCGTAAAAAATAAAAACTGTGCTAAATAAACCATTTTTTTTTCACCTTACATCACAAAAAGTACAACAACAAGCGATCAAAAAAGCGTTTGCCCACCAAAATAGTACCAATATAACTGTCACCTCATCCCGCAAAAAATGAGCCCCTACCCTGAGACAATCGCCCAAAAAATAAAAAACTATGGCTCAGAATATGGAGACACTAAAACATATTTTTTTTGTTTTAAAAAAGCTGTTATTGTGTAAAACTTACATAAATAATTTTTTTAAATAAATATTAGGTATCGCCGCGTCCGTATCGACCGGCTATATAAAAATATCACATAACCTAACCCCTCAGATGAACACCGTAAAAAATAAAAAATAAAAACTGTGCTAAATAAACCATTTTTTGTCACCTTACATCACAAAAAGTGTAATAGCAAGCGATCAAAAAGTCACTCGCACCCCAAAATATTGCCAATAAAACCGTCATCTCATCCCGAAAAAATCATACCCTACCCAAGGTAATCGCCCAAAAACTGCAAAAATTATGGCTCTCAGACTATGGAAACACTAAAACATGATTTTTTTTTTGTTTCAAAAAAGAAATCATTGTGTAAAACTTACATAAATAAAAAAAAGTATACATATTAGGTATCTCCACATCCGTGACAACCTGGTCTATAAAAATATCACATTGTCTAACCTGTCAGATGAATGTTGTAAATAACAAAAAATAAAAACAGCTATTTCTTGTTTCCTTACCTTACAAAAAGTGTAATATAGAGCAACCAAAAATCATATGTACCCTAAACTAGTACCAACAATACTGCCACTCTATCCCGTAGTTTCTAAAATGTGGTCACTTTTTTGGAGTTTCTACTCTAGGGGTGCATCAGGGGGGCTTCAAATGGGACATGGTGTCAAAAAAAACAGTCCAGCAAAATCTGCCTTCCAAAAACCGTATGGCTATCACGGTCGGCGTGGCTATCACATACGTGACACAGAGGGAGGGAACGAGGAAGGCCCTGCCCAAGTGAGAGGGAAGATGGTGACCCCTGACTCACCTGGCGGCTGGCACCTGGCTGCCCTGACGTCCCTAGACGGGTTCCTTACCCGTACGCCGATCACGTGCCTAAAGCCCTGGCTTTCCCTGAGCTGAGCCCTAGGTAGTGAACAGGGCGATGGGAACACTAGTCCGCACCACTAACTCTAAGGGAAAACACCAAGGGGAGGACAGACAACACAGACTCAACATATATACCCAGATGGGCGACAACAGGAGACAACAATAAGCCCAACAGGGATCCGGAGGGTAGCACTCAGGAACGACAAGCAGGATTCACCACTCCAGTGGGTCAGTATAGATGTCCAGGCAGGAAGCTCTTTAACTGGCAACTAGAGAAGTGTGAGGGGAGAATATAAGGAGGTAGGGAGTGGCAGACAAGAAACAGCTGAAGAGGAGAAGCTACGGATCCCTGAGAGAGACAAAAAGGATAGCAAGGCAAACACAGAAAACAATCACTAAAAAACAACGTGATCTTTAGATATAGAGCGCGCAGCCACCCGCTGCGACTTCCTGACCCCGGGTATAACGGAGTCAGACGTGGCTCTTGATACCCTCGTGACAGTACCCCCCCTTTCACGAGGGGCCTCCGGACACTCAGGACCAGGTCTCTCCGGATGAGAGGTATGGAAAGTCTGAATTAACCTGTTGGCGTTTACCTCTGACGCTGGAACCCACATTCTTTCCTCGGGACCGTAACCCCTCCAATGCACCAGATACTGCAGAGAGCGGCGGACCCGACGAGAATCAACAATTCTGGCTATTTGAAACTCCAGATTACCAGCCACAATGACAGGAGGAGGTGGCAGCGGCGAAGGTTCTAGAGGTGGAACATACTTCTTGAGTAACGATTTATGGAAGACGTTATGGATCTTAAAAGTCTGAGGTAGCTCCAGGCGAAAAGCCACAGGGTTAATGACGGCTACTATTTTATAGGGACCAATGAACCTAGGACCCAGTTTCCAAGAAGGAACCTTCAACTTAATATTCCTAGTAGACAACCACACATAGTCATTCACTCCTAGGTCCGGACCTGGCGACCGTTTCTTATCGGCCATGCATTTATATTTACCACTCATCTTTTTCAAGTTAACTTGCACCTTCTGCCATACCGATGAAAGAGATGAAGAAAACCTTTCCTCTTCGGGAACCCCAGAAGACCCCCCCTCTTTGAAAGTACAAAATTGGGGATGAAAACCGTATGCACCAAGGAATGGTGACTTGCCAGTGGACTCCTGATAATGATTATTTATGGCAAACTCAGCTAACGGTAAATATGATGACCACAACTCTTGGTTTTCAGACACAAAACACCTTAAATATGTTTCTAGGTTTTGGTTGGTACGCTCAGTCTGTCCATTCGACTGAGGATGGAAAGCTGAGGAAAAGGACAAGTGAACCCCCAAACGGGAACAAAAAGCTTTCCAAAACTTAGAAATAAACTGGGTTCCCCGATCCGAAACCACATCGGAAGGGACCCCGTGAAGCTTCACGATTTCATTGATAAACACCTGAGCGAGAGTTTTAGCATTAGGAAGTGCGGGTAGCGCAATAAAGTGTACCATTTTGCTAAACCTGTCTACTACTACCAAGATAACTGTTTTACCCGCCGACAACGGTAAGTCAGTGATGAAATCCATTGACAGATGTGTCCATGGCCTATTGGGGATGAAAAGTGGCAATAAAGACCCTGCTGGACGTGTATGAGAGACTTTCGCGCGTGCACAAGTAGAACAAGTAGACACGAAATCCATTACATCCTGACGCAACCTTGGCCACCAAAAACGACGAGATAAAAGCTCCAAGGTTGCTTTACTACCCGGGTGTCCAGCAAGTGCCGAATTATGATGTTCTTTTAATAATTCAAGACGCAGGTTTAACGGTACAAACAATTTCTCTGAGGGGCAAGAGGCCGGGGCGTCCCCCTGAGCCTCTAACACCTTTCCCTCTAGAACAGAGTGTACAGCAGAGACAACCACTCCTCTTTGTAAAATAGGTACCGGATCACAAACATTCCCCCCTCCAGGGAAACTACGAGATAATGCGTCTGCCTTGGTATTTTTTGCCCCAGGACGATAGGTGATTACAAAGTTAAATCTGGTAAAGAATAGCGACCACCTAGCTTGTCTAGGGGTGAGACGCTTAGCCGATTCTAGGTACAGAAGGTTCTTGTGATCCGTAATCACCGTGACGGGGTGGATTGCTCCCTCTAAGAAGTGACGCCACTCTTCAAGCGCCAGTTTAATCGCCAACAGTTCCCTATTTCCAATATCATAATTCTTCTCCGCAGAAGATAATTTTTTGGAAAAGAAAGCGCAAGGACGCCATTTGCCAGGAGACGGACCCTGAGACAATACAGCTCCCACTCCCACCTCTGACGCATCTACCTCGACAATAAAAGGCTGGGAGACATCAGGTTGAATTAGAACAGGTGCCGAGGTAAACCTCTCCTTTAGAGAGGAAAATGCATCTTTAGCGGCGACAGACCATTTGGAAAAATCAGTCCCCTTCCTAGTCATGTCGGTAAGGGGTTTAACGATCACTGAATAATTTTTAATGAACTTTCTATAGAAATTAGCGAAACCCAAAAACCGTTGTAGGGCTTTAAGGTTCTCAGGAAGATCCCAATCTAAAATTGCCTGGACCTTCCCAGGATCCATGCGGAAACCTGAAGCAGATAATAGATATCCCAGGAACTGTAATTCCTGAACAGCGAAGACACATTTTTAAATTTTCGCATATAATTTATTCGTCCGTAGGACCTGCAGTACTTGCCTGACATGCACCTCATGTGTTTTCAGATCAGCCGAATAAATTAAGATATCATCTAGGTATATGACTACAAACCTGCCGATGAGATGACTAAAAATATCATTAACGAAATGTTGGAAGACAGCAGGGGCATTGGTCCGACCGAAAGGCATAACTAGATTTTCATAATCCCCTCAGGAGTGTTAAAAGCTGTCTTCCACTCATCCCCTTCCCTCATACGAATCAGATTGTAGGCCCCCCTAAGATCAAGTTTGGAGAACCACTTAGCACCCGCAATCTGATTAAAAAGGTCAGGAATGAGAGGAAGAGGGTATGGGTCACGGATGGTTATCTGGTTTAACTCACGGAAATCTAAGCAAGGACGCAGGCCCCCATCTTTCTTTTTAACAAAGAAAAACCCTGCAGCCACGGGTGAAGAAGAGGGTCTGATGTGTCCCTTAGCCAGGCTCTCGGAGATATAATCTTTCATGGCTTGTCTCTCGGGACCCGAAAGATTATACAACCTGGACTTGGGTAATTTTGCCCCGGGAATCAGGTTAACCGGGCAATCATAAGGACGATGAGGTGGTAGTTTCTGACAACCCTTTTCAGAAAAAACGTCCTCAAAGTCCGAAATAAATGTAGGTAGGGAAGCTATGGAGGCGATTAAGCAATTGTTATTTAAGCAATTCTCTCTGCAATGCTCACTCCACTCCAATATCTCCCTGGCCTGCCAATCCACCACTGGATTGTGCGCTACCAACCAGGGAAGACCCAATACCACCGGAGAGGGAAGGCCCTCCAGAACGTAACATGAAAGACACTCATTATGGTGGTCCCCTACCCGAAGGTGTAAATTACGAACAATGTGGGTGAGGTTTCTCTGAGACAGAGGAGCAGAATCTATAGCGAATACGGGAATAGGTCTCTGAAGCGTACAGAGAGACAAACCCATAGTGCGGGCAAAATGGGCATCAATCAAGTTTACCCCTGCTCCACTGTCTAGAAAAAAAGAAATAGACTCCGTCTTAACACCAAAAACAATGACCGCTGGTAACACAAATTGAGATGTTCGTATGGAGGAAACGTATACCCCCCGGCTGACATCCTCCGCACAGCCCGGGGTTAGTAGTTTTCCGACGGTCTTTTGTTTTTGAGAAAGGAGGGACAGACATTAATGAAATGACCCCTCCCCCCACAGAAAAAACAAGCCCCCCCCCTACGGCGAACCTCGGGAGGACGGACCTGACGATAAGTTCCGCCTAGCTGCATAGGCTCATCTAAGTCAGTACAGGCTGACTGTTGCTTGGGAGAGGTAACCAATTGCTCCGGAATTTTCGATCTCTCCCTAAGACGTCTATCTATTCTGATAGAGAGGGACATAACAGCATCAAGGGAAAGGGGGGTCTCATACAGCGCCAGTGCATCCTTAACCCTTTCAGATAACCCAGAGCAGAACTAACTCCTGAGAGCCGGGTCGTTCCACTGAGTATCCGTAGCCCACCTACGGAACTCTGAGCAATATTCCTCTGCTGACCGATCTCCCTGTAGGAGTCTCCGTAACTTCGACTCAGCCAGGGCGACTCGGTCAGGGTCATCATATATGAGACCCAAAGCCCCAAAAAATCCCTCCACTGACCGAAGAGCCTGAGAACCAGGGGGTAACGAGAACGCCCAGGATTGCGGATCCCCCTGAAGCAGGGAAATGACAATCCCTACCCGCTGTTCTTCATGACCTGAGGAGTAAGGGCGCAACTTAAAATATAATTTGCAGGCCTCACGGAACGTCGCAAATTTGTCCCTTCCCCCAGAAAATCTGTCGGGAAGAGCAACCTTGGGTTCTGTGACAACCTGGTTACCCATAGCAACCGCTGGGGGTGCGGTCTGCTGCATTTGCTGCTGTTGTTGGAGAACAGACGCCTTCAATCCTGCCACCTCCAAAGACAGGCTTTGAAGCTGTTCAGGCATCAATAGGATCCATATTGGATTCTAAGTAGAGAGAAAAAAAAAACCAACAAATAAAAAATTATATAAATTTTTTTTTTTTCTCAAAAAGTAAGGGCCAGTTATAATATCACGGTCGGCGTGGCTATCACATACGTGACACAGAGGGAGGGAACGAGGAAGGCCCTGCCCAAGTGAGAGGGAAGATGGTGACCCCTGACTCACCTGGCGGCTGGCACCTGGCTGCCCTGACGTCCCTAGACGGGTAATATCACGGTCGGCGTGGCTATCACATACGTGACACAGAGGGAGGGAACGAGGAAGGCCCTGCCCAAGTGAGAGGGAAGATGGTGACCCCTGACTCACCTGGCGGCTGGCACCTGGCTGCCCTGACGTCCCTAGACGGGTTCCTCACCCGTACGCCGATCACGTGCCTAAAGCCCTGGCTTTCCCTGAGCTGAGCCCTAGGTAGTGAACAGGGCGATGGGAACACTAGTCCGCACCACTAACTCTAAGGGAAAACACCAAGGGGAGGACAGACAACACAGACTCAACATATATACCCAGATGGGCGACAACAGGAGACAACAATAAGCCCAACAGGGATCCGGAGGGTAGCACTCAGGAACGACAAGCAGGATTCACCACTCAGGTGGGTCAGTATAGATGTCCAGGCAGGAAGCTCTTTAACTGGCAACTAGAGAAGTGTGAGGGGAGAATATAAGGAGGTAGGGAGTGGCAGACAAGAAACAGCTGAGGAGGAGAAGCTACGGATCCCTGAGAGAGACAAAAAGGATAGCAAGGCAAACACAGAAAACAATCACTAAAAAACAACGTGATCTTTAGATATAGAGCGCGCAGCCACCCGCTGCGACTTCCTGACCCCGGGTATAACGGAGTCAGACGTGGCTCTTGATACCCTCGTGACAATGGCATTCCTTTCCTTCTGCGCCCTGCCGTGTGCCCGTACAGCAGTTTACGACCACATATGGGGTGTTTATGTAAACTACAGAATCAGGGCCATAAATAGAGTTTTGTTTGGCTGTTAACCCTTGCTTTGTTACTGGGAAAAATGGATTAAAATGGAAAATTTGCCAAAAAATTGAAATTCGGAAATTTCATCTCCATTTGCCAATAACTCTTGTGGAACACCTAAAGGGTTAACGACATTTGTAAAAATCTGTTTTGAATACCTTGAGGGGTGTAGTTTCTTAGATGGGGTCACTACAGAATCAGGGCCATAAATATTGAGTTTTGTTTGGCTGTTAACCCTTGCTTTGTAACTGGAAACAAATTATTAAAATGGAAAATCTGCCAAAAAAGTGAAATTTTGAAATTGTATCTCTATTTTCCATTAATTCTTGTGGAACACCTAAAGGGTTAACAAAGTTTGTAAAATCAGTTTTGAATACCTTGAGGGGTGTAGTTTATAGAATGGGGTCATTTTTGGGTGGTTTCTATTATGTAAGCCTCGCAAAGTGACTTCAGACCTGAACTGGTCCCAAAAAATTGGGTTTTTGAAAATTTCTGAAAAATTTCAAGATTTGCTTCTAAACTTCTAAGCCTTGTAACATCCCCAAAAAATAAAATATAATTCCCAAAATGATCCAAACATGAAGTAGACATATGGGGAATGTAAAGTAATAACTATTTTTGGAGGTATTACTATGTATTATAGAGGGTACGTAGGGTAGCGTCATCCTGGGAGACATAGCACACGGTCTTTTTTGGTGAGTCTCTGTTTCTTCTCACCTACACGGCATCTGAGTCAGGATATTTTACACCTGGTCTCTACTGTGGTTTGTTTTCCATTTTATTCATGTTGCACTTGCAACACAGACCTTGTATTTTGGTTATTTTTTGGTCATTGGTTGGTCATTGCACCATATATACTCCACTCCATTGATCATAATTTTTTACCACTGATACGTGTGCTATCCCATTCACTTTTTAATGGCATATCATGTATTCCTTTCTTTATATACATATTTTTTAATCATGTTATAATAAAATATATTCTTACTATTGGTACTATGAGCTCAGTTCTCTTGTTTTTTTGTATGTATTATAGAAGTAGAGAAATTGAAACTTGGAAATTTGCAATTTTTCAACATTTTGGGTAAATTTGTTTTTTTTTATAAATAAAAATGAATTTTTTGGATTTCATTTTACCAGTGTAATGAAGTACAATATGTGACGAAAAAACAATCTCAGAATGGCCTGGATAAGTCAAAGCGTTTTAAAGTTATCAGCACTTAAAGTGACACTGGTCAGATTTGCAAAAAATGGCCTGGTCCTTAAGGTGAAATAAGGCTGTGTCCTGAAGGGGTTAAAAATGTAAAAAAAAAATCACACCGGAGAGACGGATTCAGTATTGCAATGCATTTGTGAGACGGATCCGCATCCGAATCTGTCTATAAATGGTTTCCGTTTGCATACAGAATCCAGCAACGCAAGTGTGAAAGTACCCTTAGGCCCCTTTCACATGTGCGAGAATTCCGTGCGGGTGCAATGCGTGAGGTGAACGCATTGCACCCGCACTGAATCCAGACCCATTCACTTCAATGGGGCTGTTCAGATGAGCTGTGATTTTCACGCATCACTTGTGCATTGCGTGAAAATCGCAGCATGTCCTATATTCTGAGTTTTTCACGCAATGCAGACCCCATAGAAATGAATGGGTCTGCGTGAAAATCACAAGCTTCCGCAAGCAAGTGTGGATGCGGTGCGATTTTCATGCATGATTGCTAGGAGATGATGTAAGTAAATTGATAAAAGTCAATTTACTGTATTATTTTCCCTTATAACATGTTTATAAGGGAAAATAATAGCATTCTTAATACAGAATGCTTACTAAAATGTGGCTTTAGGGGTTAAAAAAATAAATAAATAACTCACCTCATCCTGTTGTTTGCGCAGCCGGCATCTTCTTCTTTCTTCTTCTTTCAGGACCTGCCACAGGACCTTTGTTGACGTAATCGCGGTCACCACGTGGTGAGCACGGTGACGCCAGCGCAGATCCTGCTAAATGAAGATAGAAATCTTCTATCTTCATTCAGCAAGACCTGAGCTGACATCACCACGCTCACCACATGGTTAGTGTGATTAAGTCATTAAAGGTCCTTTGGCAGGTCCTGAAAGAAGAAAGAAGAAGATGCCGGCTGCGCAAACAACAGGATGAGGTGAGTTATTTTTTTTTTTTTTTTTTAACCCTTGGTCTGTATGTCCTTATCATGGACCAAAATAGTGCATGTCTCTAGTTTTTCCACTGACTCACGGTCAAAATGGACATACAGACAAATTCATGGACATATTCACAGAAGAAACACTGACCATTTTCCCACTAATGTCAAATGGACGGTTCGGGTATATAGTGAATTGTGTTATGGATTCCGTTACCACGGACCATAACGCAATTCAATGACGGAATCCCTTTAGAGGCATTCCGTCATAATAGAAGTCTATGGTCGCATAATGGATCCGTCCGGAATCCATAACGCAATTTACCATATACCCGAACTTCAAAACTTAAAGTTCTTATCCATAGTCAGGATCTGTTCAGGAAAAATCTGATGGTTTTGCACAGAAGTTCAATAGAGTTTTTTTTCTGCAACTGCGTTCAGAATGTGCATTTTTGTGTCCGGCTCGTGTCCGGATTACATGCGTTTTTCGTGTGAATAAAGATTGAGGAATAACAATCGACATCATCTATCAACCATCAGTGAAAAATGCATTGCACCCGGATACCTTAATTTTTTCAAGCCCCTCTCACTTCTATGGAGCCAGGGCTGCATGAAAAATGCACAATATAGAACATGCTGCGATTTCTCCTGAATTCAAAGATGATGTGTGAAAAACGGATAAAGACCCATTAAAATTAGTCAGGATTCAGTCCAGAAGCTATGGGGCACATTTATCAAGCTCACCTTTTTCTGGAGTAAAAAAAAAACAGGGTTCAGTCTCTGTCTCTTATTAGAAATACGCTATTCATAATAGGGCAATGAGGGGCAAAGACTGAATTCCCTGAATTTCAATCATGTGGTAGGAAGCATATGGAGGCAGTAAGCAGTATATATATATATATATATATATATATATATATATAGTGCAAAAAAGAGCAGCACTCCAACGCAGGATAAAATGAAATACTATAAGTTCATTCACTCATGGTGTAGCGTCGTTTCGGCTCCACAATTGAGCCTTTCTTTGCACATTATATTTCGGGTAAGCTTTATTCCCTTAAGCGTGCACCCGGTCATTTCAAATCTTGATCGGTGCTGCCTCCCATTTTGTCTTTAATTGTATATATATATATATACACACACACTCACCTAAAGAATTATTAGGAACACCTGTTCTATTTCTCATTAATGCAATTATCTAGTCAACCAATCACATGGCAGTTGCTTCAATGCATTTAGGGGTGTGGTCCTGGTCAAGACAATCTTCTGAACTCCAAACTGAATGTCAGAATGGGAAAGAAAGGTGATTTAAGCAATTTTGAGCGTGCATGGTTGTTGGTGCCAGACGGGCCGGTCTGAGTATTTCACAATCTGCTCAGTTACTGGGATTTTCACGCACAACCATTTCTAGGGTTTACAAAGAATGGTGTGAAAAGGGAAAAACATACAGTATGCGGCAGTCCTGTGGGCAAAAATGCCTTGTGGATGCTAGAGGTCAGAGGAGAATGGGCCGACTGATTCAAGCTGATAGAAGAGCAACGTTGACTGAAATAACCACTCGTTACAACCGAGGTATGCATCAAAGCATTTGTGAAGCCACAACACACACAACCTTAAGGCGGATGGGCTACAACAGCAGAAGACCCCACCGGGTACCACTCATCTCCACTACAAATAGGAAAAAGAGGCTACAATTTGCACGAGCTCACCAAAATTGGACTGTTGAAGACTGGAAAAATGTTGCCTGGTCTGATGAGTCTCGATTTCTGTTGAGACATTCAAATGGTAGAGTCCGAATTTGGCGTAAACAGAATGAGAACATGTATCCATCCTCTGATGGCTACTTCCAGCAGGATAATGCACCATGTCACAAAGCTCGAATCATTTCAAATTGGTTTCTTGAACATGACAATGAGTTCACTGTACTAAAATGGCCCCCACAGTCACCAGATCTCAACCCAATAGAGCATTTTTGGGATGTTGTGGAACGGGAGCTTCGTGCCCTGGATGTGTATCCCTCAAATCTCCATCAACTGCAAGATGCTATCCTATCAATATTGGCCAACATTTCTAAAGAATGCTATCAGCACCTTGTTGAATCAATGCCACGTAGAATTAAGGCAGTTCTGAAGGCCAAAGTGGGTCCAACGCCGTATTAGTATGGTGTTCCTAATAATTCTTTAGGTGAGTGTATATTTTACACTCACCGATAATCCGGTTTCCTGGAAGTCTCCATGACAGCACAACCTGAGATTGACTTCCTCTGATAGGACAGGAAAAAACACAGACGTTAAGAACCCCACCCCTTCCCCTCATCACCAGTGTATTTTTAACAGAATCAGGAAAGGGGAAAGGAACTATTAAAGAAATTTGAAACAAATAAAGAAAAAAAGGGTGGGATATATGCGTGCTGTTATGGAGACTTCCAGGAAACCGGATTACCGGTGAGTGTAATACTCATTTCCCCAGTCTCCATGACAGCACAACCTGAGAACTAACAAAGTAACCTTATTTGGGGGGGAGGGGCAACAGCACCCAGGACCTTGCGTCCAAAGGTCATGTCCTCATTAACAAAAACATCTACTCTGTAATGTTTAGTAAAGGTATGGGCCCTCTTCCACGTGGCTGCTCTGCAAATCTGCTCTAGTGATGCAGAGGCCCTCTCGGCCTCTTACAGAATGGGCTTTGAGAGACTGAGGAGCTATGTAGGCCTCAGAGATGGCACACCTAATCCAATGGCATATAGAGCTCCTTGCTGCCTTTTTTCCTTTATTGGGGCCACAGAACTGCACAAATAAATTCTTATCAATTCGCCAACTTTTTGTGACCTCCATATAATGAAGAACACATCTCCTAACGTCTAGGTTATGATACTTTTACTTCCTGATCATTCCTAGGATTGGGACAAAAAGAGGGAATAACAATATCCTGGGACCGGTGGAAGGTGGAAAGATGAGTTTGTCCTCTAAAATGGAGAGAAAGGGTTCTTGAATCGACAGAACCTGAAGCTCACATACTCTTCTTGCAGAAAAAATGGCCACTAGAAAAATGGTTTTGAGGGTGAGCCATTTAATGGACAGGGAATCCAAAGGCTCAAAGGGAGTATCCGATAGGCCTGATAGTACGGTATTCAGGTTCCAGGGAGCGACCAGATTTTTAACTGTGGGTCTCAACCTATCAGCTCCCTTTAAAAATCTAGACACACAGGCATTCTCATAAAGACTGGTGTTGTAAAGGGCTCCTATGGCAGAAACCTGTACTTTAAGAGTATTAGGAGAGAGGCCCATATCCAACCCATCCTGGAGAAACTCCAAGATGAGAGGGATATCTGGTGAGGATTGGTTAAACCTTGAATTCGCCCAGGCAGCGAACTTCTTCCAGACTTTAAGGTAGGACCTACAGGAATTTGTTTTCCTACTAAGTAGGAGAGTATCTACTACCCTTTGAGAGAGGCCTCGGCCTAAGAGGATGGATTTCTCAGTAACCAATCTGATAGACTGAGGAGTCTGGGATTTAGGTGAGGATTGGACCCTGCGTCAGAAGATCTTTCTCCAGGGGAAATAGGATTGGGACCTCCTGACTGAGGGATCTCAGGAGACCGAACCAGCCTCTCCTGGGCCAGAAGGGAACGACTAGCATCAGGACACATGTCTCTGCTTGGAATTTCTGGAGGACTTTTGGGATCATCGGAATTGGGGGGGGGGAAGGCATACACCAGCCCCGACGTCTAGTTCTGGGTGAAGGCATCCACTGCCACACACGGATCCCTCGGGTTGAGAGAGAAGTAATGTGGTACTTTGTGATTTCTTTTTGAGGCAAATAGGTCTAGAGATGGAATTCCCCACTGATTTTGTATTTTCTGGAAGGCTGGTTGTGACAGAGACCATTCGCCTGGATCCAGCCTCTGCCGGCTTAGGAAATCTGCTTGAGTATTGAGTGAGCCTTTTAGATGTACCGCCCCTAATGATTTCACATTCCTTTCTGCCCAGAGGAATATCTGTCTTGCGAGGTTCTGAAGGTGACCGTGCCTCGTCCCTCCTTGATGTTGTATGAACGCTACCGCTGTGGAGTTGTCTGAATGTATTAGAACATGACGGTTTCTGGCCTGAATCTGGATTGCTTTGAGGCCTTCCAATATGGCATAGAGCTCCCTGTAGTTGGATGACATTCTCTTTTGAGTGGGCACCCTGAAAGGAACCGGTGGCAGCAAGGGCACCCCAACGCCAGGAACTGGCATCCGTCGTTAGTAATAGTACCTTTTCTTGGCTCCAGGGAACCCCTGTTTTCAGGTTCCTGTCTGAGAGCCACCATATTAAGGAGGCCCTCATGTCTCTGGTTACCGGCATCCTCTCTTCTAGGGTCAACTGGGATCTGTTCCACCTTTTGAGGACAAGGCTCTGCAGAGGCCTCATGTAAAATCGAGTGTCAAATCCAGTAGAATGCCCAAGAAGACTCTCCGGTGACTTGGAGTCAGATTGGACTTTTCCCTGTTGATGATCCATCCCAGGTTCTGAAGGTGAGAGAGGACCACCTGTAGATGTATGAGGAGGAGATCTGACGTTTCTGCCACTACCAGCAAGTTGTCGAGATAAGGGACCACTAAAATCCCCATGCGGTTTAGAGAGGCCATGGCTTCTGCCATAACCTTGGTGAAGATACGAGGAGCTGAGGCAATTCCGAAAGGTAGACAGGTGAACTGATAGTGGTGGATCTTTCCCTTCAGCTTTACCGCAAACCTCAGGTACCTTCTGGAGAGGGGATGTATTAGAATGTGGAAATAAGCATCCTTGAGATCTATTGTAATCATCTGATCCCCCTTCTTGATAAGTTTTACTGCCGTCTTGACAGTTTCCATTTTGAATTTGTGATATGAAATGTGTTTGTTGAGTGGTTTTAGGTTTATAATGGTTCGGAATCTCCCGTTTGGTTTCCGGACCATGAATAGAGGCGAGTAGTGACCATTCCCCCATTCCTCCCTGGGGACGTCTTCTATTGCCCCTAGGGACAGGAGTTCTCTTATACTCTCGGACAGGGAGGACCTTAGAGATCACTAGAGTTGGGTTATTAGAAACTTTTGCGGGGGAAGGGAATCCAACTCTAAAGAATACCCGTTTTTTATGATGCTGATAATATACGGGTCTGTGATAGTCTGTTCCCAGAAACTTAAAAAGGAACTGAGCCTTCCCCCGACTCGGATAGCGTCATTGTTTGGAAGAGGAGGCGGAGGGACCACCCTTGTTGGGATTAAAGAGAAAGCTTTTCCCTTTATTCCCCCTGGTATAATTCCATCCCCCCGACCTTCCACGGTCAGGTCTGGAATCCTGCTGCTGCTTGCGAAAAAACAGTTTTCTATTTCCAGATTTATCCTCTTTTACGGTCAGTAGCCTGCTCTAAAATTTTGTCCAAATCAGGGCCAAACACATATTGTCCATGGAATGGTAAAGATATCAGCTTATTTTTAGAAGCCATATCTCCTGACCAAGCTTTTAACCATAGGACTCTGCTGATGGTATTGGAGAGCACTACAGTGCGAGCCGACAGTCTGACCGACTCAGCGGACGCATCATCTAGGAAATTTGTGGCCTTCCTGAGTAAGGGGAGACTATCTAGGATTTGCTCCCTAGGGGTCTTGTTAATTAGGTGTAGCTCCAACTGTTCTAACCATACGGCTAAGGTGCGGGCTACACAGGTCGCAGCTACCCCTGGTTTTAATAAGGCTGCAGTGGCTTCCCAGGTTTTTTTGAGTAAGCTCTCTGCCTTTCTGTCCATGGGATCTTTTAATTGGGCTGCATCCTCAAAGGGCAGGACCATACGTTTAGCGACCTTGGCCACTGGAGCATCGACTTTGGGGATGGACTCCCAGTCCGTGCAATCCGCCTCTTCAAAGGGGTACCATCTTTTTATGCCACGAGGAATGAATGAACCTTTTTCAGGCTTATCCCATTCTGCCTTGATGAGTTTCTGCACATTATCAGGAACAGGGAAAACAGATCTCTGCCTCTCCCCCAGCCCCCCAAAAATGTATTCTTGGACAGACCTAGGTTTTCTGGGAATTTCCATCCTGATCGTGGCCTTAATTAGATCATCGATATCTTCAGGATTGAAGAGAAACTTTTTGTATTCATTATCTTCATCAGACTCCTGAGATTTTTCCAATATCTCAGAGTCTGAGAATTCCGGATTAAGGGAGTCGGAATCACTACCAACATTCATAATATCCTTAGAAGAACTCGGTCTATGTGGGGGGGGGGGGGGGGGGGGGCAGCCATGGCAGACTGGACTTCCACTCTAACTATGGATTTTATTTCTTCAAGCAAACTGGATGACTCAGACTTGACTACTAAGGTGGTAGACTCCTTACATAGCAGTTTAGACCCAGAGGAAGGTAAGCGCTTCCTGGGTTTAACCTTAGTGGAAGAGGAGGACTCCTCTCCCTTGTGTATTGCAGGGAGAAAAGAAGGGTCAACCACTACAGGGCAAACAAACATACAAGGGGCGCCTGAAACAGGCTACTCACAAAACTCAAAGTAGTGGGGGGCTCCAATCCAGAGCCGGCGGTGGTAGGGGCACTTATCGTTGGTCCCATCCACAGCAGATTGCCAAAGCACTGCTGGCAGGTGAGGAGATGCTGGGCGTACTCTGAAGGCCGCCATGGCAATTTCCCCGCCAGGCTCTTGACCGTGCGACGCTTGACGTCATGTTGCTAAGCCACGCCCCCTCAGCGTCCGACGTCATCACCCGGAGGCCAGAGGGAAGAGCGTCCTAGCCTCGCTCCGGCCGCCTATCCACTCCACATCAAGCCCCACTGGACCGCTGGGGCCACCAAACACAGAGGGGCCCGGGCACAGGCAGCATACAGAGGAGGGAGGAGCCGGACCTCCGGAACCGACCTCAGGCCTGAACAATCCAGTAAAGCGGAGGGAAAAAAAACTTGCAGAGTTAAGCTTAGGAACCCAGACGAGCTCCCAGCACACCTGGTATTCCTTCTTCGACAGGACAGGACAGGAAAAAACACTGGTGATGAGGGGAAGGGTGGGGTTCTTAACCTCTCTGTGTTTTTTCCTGTCCTATCAGAGGAAGTCAATCTCAGGTTGTGCTGTCATGGACACGACTGAGGAAATATATATATATATATATATATATACACACACACACAGTATATATACACATACACACAGTATATAAACACACGCCAGCACTCTTACTAACCCTGTCCCTGCTACACATATATGACACACCTAGCCTCAGCCTGCAGACACAGCAGTCACCTATGATTATTGTAGTGAGCTCACTGTCTGCTGGGTCTGGAACAGGTAATCCCTACCTCTGCAGGTCGGTGGTCGGGAGGTCAGAGCAGTGAAGCTCTTCTGAACTTGCTGGGCCCCTCTCTGTAACTGCTCTGCTACTGTAATGATGCTAGACGCATCAGGCAGTGAAGCAGCAGAGTGAAGACTGGAGGACAGGTCAGGTCAGGTCATGGCCCCCAAAATACAGATGGTCAATAAGGGTACTTTCACACTAACAGCAGGATGGATCCGCCCTGCCGCTATTTCGCCGTGCTGCCGCTCCGTCCCCATTATAGTAAATTAATGTTGGACATGCAGTACTTTTAGTCCGGCGGCCTATCGCCGTGCTGCACCAGAGCTCCGCCCCCGACCCCATTATAGTCAATGGGGACAGAGCGGCAGTCCGGCGGCACGGCGGAATAGCGGCAGGACGGATCCAACAGGGTGAACAGCCTGTCGGATCCGTCCTGCCGCTAGTGTGAAAGTAGCCTTAGCAGAGCAGGGAACACAGCATCTCCATGCTTATTGACCAGCTCGGTATCTTGAGTAGATGGCAGCAGCTGCAGGGGCCAGGAGGAAGGGAGCTGTGCATTTAGGTCGGAAAGGAGGCGGGGCCATTCAGCACGCCGGGCCCTTCACACTCATGAGC
Organism: Bufo bufo; assembly: GCF_905171765.1. Classification (NCBI taxonomy): domain Eukaryota; kingdom Metazoa; phylum Chordata; class Amphibia; order Anura; family Bufonidae; genus Bufo; species Bufo bufo. The sequence continues at coordinate 91,894,142 of NC_053396.1, forward strand.
CCCATAGCAACTGCCTAGTCTGCCTATATGGGTGGTACGCCAGTGCCTTAGGCCTCTTTCACCGAGCTTGATGGATTGGCTCTGGATGCGTTCAGTGAAACTCACACCATTTTGCAAGCAAGTTCAGTCAGTTTTGTCTGCGATTGCGTTCAGTTTTTTCCACGCGGGTACAATGTGTTTTGAAGCATTTTTCACCTGCGTGATAAAAAACTGAAGGATTACAAACAACATCTCTTGTGGATGCAATGTGTTTTTCACTGAAGCCCCATTCACTTCTATGGGGTCAGGGCTGTGTGAAAAACGCAGACTATAGAACATGTTGCGTTTTTCACGCAACGCAGAACTGATGCGCAGACACACTTAAATGAATGGGTCAGGATTCCATGCGGGTGCAATGCGTTAACATCACGCATTGCATCCGTGCGGAATTCTCGACAGTGTGAAAGGGGCCTCATAAATCTTTTTTTTTTTTTTTAAGTTTGACATCTAGTGGATGTTTTCTTGTAAGACCCGTTCATATTCACTAAGACTGGTCTGATTAGTATGGGCATGAAAAAGTGGCACAAGTGAACTTAAAATAGGTGCACGTCCCGATGAAAGTAGGCAAATTGTGGTGCAACTCACCACTCAAAACAGAGTCAGAAAAGTATGTCAGCCCTGGGGTGGAGTAGAAATTAGACAGTTTTACACCTAAATCTGGCACAAAAATAAGACACCCCTTCATAAATAGGTTCGAAAATAGGTGCAAATGTTAAAAACTTCTGAACTAGTATTTAAACTCAAAATAGGAGCAACAGGTGCAAATACCTCCAAAACAGGCACAAAATCAGTTGGTGAATGAGACTTAAAAAACAAGACTGTCAAAAACAGGCAGGCACTATAGTAAATGTGCCCCTATGCATTTACTACACGCATTGGGTGAGAATTATCAAAACTGGTGAAAAGGAAAACTGGCTCAGTTCCCTATAGCAACCAATCAGATTCCACCTTAATTTTTCAGAGCTTCTTTGGGTATAAGGTGTAATCTGATTGGTTGCTATGGGCAACTAAGCCAGCCTTCCTTTACACCAGTTTTTCATCCAAAGCCAGGGTTTCTCAACTGCGGCCCCACCTAGCAGTTAGTCCTTAGTATTGAGCAGGTGATATAATTAGTGTCCATGCATTAGGACTTACCACAAGTATTCATACTGTGGGATAGTCTCAAATCCTGACCTGTAGGTAGGTCCTGAGGACCGGAGTTGAGAAACCCTGATACCAGATGGAAAACTCGCTAGGTTGGACTTCATAGACCTATGTCTTTTACGAACCTTCCAACGCTATGTCACAATTATGCGGGTAAAACTGTGGTGTTACTGAAACGATTATACGGCCATTAACTATCAATTTAAAAACCGTCCAGTCGGTGTGGTCTTTCAGTTTATATCAGTCCTGTGTTTTCCATCTTTTCTTCTGTCAGACAGGTCCATGTCTGTTTCAGAGTTCCAGTTTCAGAACTGTTTTTCACAACATTTGTCTATGCAATGGATCATTGAAAAACGGACAGAAAACAGATGGCATCCAAGTTTTGTCTGTGGTTTTAAAGGACCCATAGGGGCACATATTTTTATGGGACTTGCAACTATTTTAGGCATAATATAGTTGCAAGTCCCCTGTGTTAACCGACCGTGCAACAATATTAAGTCCCATAGATGGTTTTATGCCATGTCTGGCAGTTGGGTGTGATGGGGCGGGGGCTATAGCAGGACTCCAGCCCCAGCAAATTTACCTATATTTATACCTGAAAACAAGCATAAATGTTAGCAAAAACCTATGCCAGCCAGGAGCTGGGTAGTTTTTATACCAAGCGCAAGGACTGCGCCTAATTTATCATGAGGAGCATGCCTCGTCATAATTTAAATGAATCTAATGGCAGCACAAGGGGGAAACTAAGACCGGCGTAAAAGCTCCTTTTGGGAATAAAAGGTGGAATCTGATTGGTTTCTATGGGCAAATAGAGTGTCCCCCATATGTATGTATGGTCCACTCCAAATTATGTATAGTATGATGTCATTTTGCAATATTCCTTTGTTTATGCTGCGGAATCCATATTACAGGCTGGTAACATTCATTACATATTTCCACCACTAGAGGCCTCCATCACACCATTTATATAGCGCAGCCACAGGAAGTTAGAGGGAGATTAGGAGTTGGGAGGAAAGAGAGGAGACAGACTTGTCTCTGTTCTCCCGGGCCTAGCCCGGAGAACCAATTTACCGGTACCTCAACCTTTGAGTCCAAAATTAGGACTATCTGATCCTACACTGTAGATTACCCTTCGAGGGTATAAAGTGGATTATCACTTTGAGGACCGCAACCTTTTAAAATAATGAAGCAGAGGGTTTGGCTGCCATGAGGGAGATCGCCCTTAGGTTGCTAGATCATTGAACTATAGACTATTGGCAAAGTAAGATAACTGCCGTTTATCAGGTTTTAGTCACCTTTGCATTAGGTGGAGAGTTTTTAAGCGACAGGCTGCCCACCATAATTAAGGACAGAAAGGCCATCTGTCAGAATACTTATTTACAGAGGATCTAAACTACTATTGAAAGGCTGAGTGACAGAAGCAAGATCAGGAACCAAGTACAAGTAAGAACATCACCTCTACTAAAGTGAACTGGAGCTAACCTCTACACTTCACCTCAAGAAGCCTGCTAATTTGGATTTGCAGATTTACCCTTTTTGCCATCTGTAAGCAAGACAAAGTGATGATATTGGATGCCTTACTACATCTGACAAGTAAAGTTCCTGTTTGGTTTAACTACTGTCTCATTCCTCATTCTTCTGCTCCATCTCTTAATTGCACCTTAGGGTGCTGGCGTCACGAACACAGGGGCCCAGCCACTAAAGCACCTTAAACACCTACACCATCAAGGGAACCTCAACTTCCATCTGGCTGGTGTTCCCTGCAATAGAGAGAGTGCCCCGGAGGATTTAGTGCTGTCTTCCCATCAACCGCACTGCCGGCCCAGGGAGGCTCTGCTAACCGTGAGTACATGAACTACTACTCCCATCGGCCCACCGTGAGCCTCACGTGTTTCCCCTGCGGACCCATCACGTTGCACAACTAAGCCAGTTTTCCTTTATACCATTTTTGATAAATATCCTCCTTATTTTCCCCAGATCGGATGCGGACTGAAACTACGGTCGTGCGCATGAGATCGTATTCACACATCAGTGTTTGGTCAGTGATTTTGAGCCAAAACCAGATGCAGCTATAAACACAGAACAGGTGTAGATCTTTCCCTTATACCAGGCATCCTCAAACTCCCAGCATGCCCGAGCAGCCTACAGGTATCAGCCTACAGCAGGGCATTGTGGGAGTTTTACTACAGCTGGAGGGCCGAAGTTTGAGGATGCCTGCCTTATACCTTATGTCTGTGGAGGCTCCAATCCTGGTTTTGGCTCACTATGGCCTCATGCACACGGCCGTTATTTTGGTCCGCATCCGAGCCGCAGTTTTTACGGCTTGGATGCGGACCTATTCACTTCAATGGGGCCGCAAAAGATGCGGACAGCCCTCCGTGTGCTGTCCGCATCCGTTGCTCCGTTCCGTGGCCCCGCAAAAAAAATATAACCTGTCCTATTCTTGTCCGCGCTTTGCGGACAAGAATAGGCAGTTATATTAAAGGCTGTCCGTGCCATTCCACAAATTGATAAAACACACAAATGGCCGTGTCCATGTAGCCTATCACTGATGGAAATCACTGACCAAAACACTGATGTGTGAATGAGGGCTAACAAAAACGTCAGTAGGAAAAAAATGCTTGTGTGTCCTGCAGTTTATATTTCCCATAGACCTTCAGCTAAAATCAGAAGCGAGCAACCAATATGTAAACCCACCCTTAGGCCTTATTCACACGTCAGTGATTCACGTATATGTGCCGGACAGCACACGAAACCATTCATTGTAATGTGTGTATTCACACTTCAGTGTTTTAGCACGGTCCGTGGGTCTGTGGTATTAGCACAGAAGCATGCCCATCCACATTTCATGGACCATTTGTAGAAGATCAAGCTTGGACTAGCCTGCTGAAGGTGGGCCCTTACCAGCATGCCTATTGATGATTAGTCAGTGGCGGGAAGCCCTAGCTTCCCGCTGGTAAGCGCTGCTGCGGCTTCAGTAAGCACCGCAGCCACTCAGACTGTAGCAAGTGGGGAGATGATCTTGACTCACCACTTCACATACCCTGGGCTATATCGCTTGTGCTGTGCAGCACAGCGGGCCCATCTTCTACAACTGTGGACCCTGCCTCCTGACCTGTTCATGGTCCCTCAATGCCTGTGACGGTGACGCTGCATAGACACGGAGAATGCCCACCACCCGCCCATATTCTGGAGACTTTGGAGCGGGCTTTCACTGTGTGTGCCCAGTCAAGCAGAAGCTGTGTGCAAGACAGAGTGTCCACGCTCACATAAGCTGCTTTTACATCCGTGTTGTTAATTCTGGTGTTCAGATCCGGCAGAGGATCTCAGAACCAGAATTAATGGATCCGTGCCGTTTAATGCTTCCATTTCAGCTGCAAGCTGTGGTTTTGTGTCCAGCACCAAAACGCTACAAAACAGTACGGATACAAACTTTTTGTCCCCATTGACAAAATAATTGGAAATTACAGATAGCACGTCCTGTCGAATGCAAACCTTCTGGACCTTGTGGGAATTGTAGGTTTCCTTACTGCAACATGCTGTAATCTTATGTCACAATGATGATGCACAGGTGTTACATCCGCATCAATTTCCGTTGCCAAACCAGAAGTCTGCACTGTATACACACACATGGGGTTCTTCTGGTATCATGAAAAATATTACATGCATTCTGTGGAGGTGTGAAAGAAAGATGGGTCTTTAAAGATGGAGCCCACTCTGGAATGAACCCCATTAACGTGGGGAGCCTGCTGTTTCATACACCCAACACATGCCGCTCATGTCTGTGACTGGCAATAATGTTGGTCGCGAACATTTAAAGGGGTTCTGCACTTTCATTTAACGGATGATCTATCCTCTGGATAGATCATCAGCTTCTGATCGGCCGGTGTCCGACACCCAGGACCCCTGCCGATCAGCTGTTTGAGAAGGCAGCGGCACTCCAGCAGCGCTGCGGCCTTCTCACAGTTTACCGCCGGGCCACTGACGTCACGACTAGTATCAACTAGCGTGGGCGCGGCTAAGCTCCATTCAAGTGAACAGAGATTAGCCCCGCCCACGCTAGTTGATACTAGTCGTGACGTCAGTGGGCTGGCGGCCCGGCGGTAAACAGTGAGAAGGCCGCGGAACCCCTTTAACCCTTCGGATGATCTCTACTGGCCAAGATTTTACAACGTGGTTGCAGAGTGGTCTCCCGACGCTCCTTCTCTCTAGGCAATTCGCTATTGCCCTAGTGTTTTTCTTCCAAAAAATGCATTAAGAACACGTGGCTTTATGCGCGCGGGTGCAATGTGTTTTGATGCGTTTTTCACGCGCGTGATAAAAAACGGAATGTTTACAAACAACATCTCTTAGCAACCATCAGTGAAAAACGCATCGCACCCGCACTTGCTTCTGGACGCAATGTGTTTTTCACTGAAGCCCCTTTCACTTCTATGGGGCCAGGGCTGCGTGAAAAACGCAGAATATGGCCTCATGCACACGACCGTTCCATTTTTTGCGGTCCGCAAACCGCGGATCAGCTAAAAAAGGAAGCCGCCCGTGTGCCTTCCGCAATTTGCGGATCACAAGGCCCATTGTAGAAATGCCTATTCTTGTCGGCAAAACGGACAAGAATAGGATATGTTATATATTTTTTTGCAGGGCTACGGAACGGAGCAACGGATGCGGACAGCACATGGAGTGCTGTCCACATCTTTTCCGGGCCCCATTAAAGTGAATGGGTCTGCATCCGAGCCGCAAAAACTGCGGTTTGGATGCGGAACAAAACAACGGTCGCCTGCATGAGGCCTATAGAACATGGTGCATTTTTCATGCAACGCAGAACTGATGCGTGAAAAAAACGCTTATGAACACAGACCGGTTGAAATGAATGGGTCAGGATTCAGTGCGGGTGCTATGCGTTCATGTCACGCTGTGGCCGTATTGCGGCCCGCATTCAGCAAGTCCACAGTACACGGGCACTGGCCATGTGCACCCCGCATCGCAGATGCGGACCCATTCACTTGAATAGGCCCACAATCCGTGAGATGTGGTGCGGAACAGAGGTACGGATCGGAAGCCCACGGAAGCACTATGGAGTGCTTCCAGGGGTTTTCTGTCCGTGCCTCCGCACCACAAAAAAGTAGTGCATGCACTACTTTTTTGTGGTGCAGACCGTCGGATGCGGATCGCGGACCCTATTCCAGTGAATGGGTCTGCGATCCGCATGCGGCAGCCCCACGGTCGGTGCCCGTGCATTGCGGACAACAATTTGCGGTGTGCAGCACAGGCCCGGTGTCACGGGTGATGTTGCAGATAGCTGGAACTTATAAATAAACGACTGACTGGCTTGATCCCAAACTAAAGAGCATATAGGTGAGCCCTTTAAAACCCTAAGAGCTCTCCCTGACTGCTAAGCACATGCAAGGGTCTTAATGGTAGACGATTGCATGCCCAAGTACCTAAGACTGTGTGACACCTGAAAACCCTATAATAGTGAGGGGACTTAATACGGACGGAGTCAGGGTCACCTAGAATCAAGCCAGCAAGGAAACACAATAAAGGAAAAGACTTATCTGAGAAAACAGCAGCAGCAGCCTCCAGCAGTGAACACTTCATCCAGGAAGTAGTATAAACCGAAAAGTGAGGCAGTATGGGAGGGAAATATAAAGGAAGACAATTAGTCTAAATAAGTGACACCTGGCAGAAGGAAAGGAGATGACAAAGTGAAACCAAAACAAAGAACGTCATACAAGAGGTAGAGAAGAACGTCTGTCAGACCTTCTCACAGAACTGGCGGTGACAGTATCTTGGTAGAAACCTCTGAAAGAGACGCCGTGAGGCAATTCTCTCTGCAAAACTCACTCCAACCATTTATTTGCCTTGCTTGCCAATCAATGGTGGGGTTATGTTTACTGAGCCAGGGTAGCCCCAACACTAGAGGAGTAGGTAATCCGCTTAAGACGAAACATGACATATCCTCAACATGAGCGTCACCCACAGTCAAATGGATATTGTGAACTATGCCCTTTAACGATCTTTGAGAAAGTGGAGCGGAATAGATAGCAAAAACAGATATATCCTTTTCCAAAGTGCACACCTGGAAACCATGCGTTGTTGATTATCAATGAGATTGACAGCTGCTCCACTATCTACAAAAATCTCACAAACAATGTTCTTGCTGTCTAGCACCACCCTGGCAGGTAGGAGAAAACGGGAACTACAAGCAAACGGCAAACCTTCAATTTCCGCATCAACCTTGCCAATAGTAGCAAATGGAAAGTTTTTAGAGGGTTTATTTTTTTTTTATTTTTTTTTTATTACCCTCAGAAAACTCCATGAATCTCCTAGAGGGGCAAACATTAGCCAAATGATTTATACCCCCACAACAGAAACAAACCTTCCTCTGAGAGCTGAATCCTCTACTATCAGAGGCAAGCAAACCCAGCTGCATGGCCTCCTCCTCAGAGGGGATTGAGAGAGACTGAGACCCCTGCACACTGAATGAGACAGCCCCACTGTCCTTGGGCTGAATATGACCGGAAAGAGTAGTCTCCTCTCTCTCTCTAAGACTCCTGTCAATACGAACAGCTAGAGACATGGCAGACTCTAAGGACGCTGGTCTCTCATGAAAAGCAAATGCATCTTTCAATCTTTCCGAAAGACCATGGCAAAATTGACTTCGCAGTGCAGCATCATTCCAACCAGTATCAGCTGCCCATCTCCGAAATTCAGAACAATATATCTCTGCGGACTGTTTATCCTGGCATAAAAGACGCAGTTTAGATTCAGCCAGAGCAATACGAACCGGGGCATCATATATCATATATCTTCCCCAGGGCTACAAAAAATTCATCCACTGATTTGAGGGGCCGTGCCCCCACCGGCAGCGAAAAGGCCCAAGACTGAGTGTTATCCCTGAGCAGCGAGATGATGATCCCCACCCTCTGCTCCTCATCACCAGAGGAATGGGGAAGTAGGCAAAAATAGAGTTTGCAAGCCTCTCTAAAGCGAACAAAATTCTCACTACCCCCGGAGAACGTATCCGGAAGCGAGATCTTAGGCTCGGAACAAACTCCATGAACGCCAGCAGAACCGGTCACCTGAAACTGAGACCCAGTTTTACGGAGATCTGCTACCTCCAGCATGCGGTCAATAAAGGCTGAAACCGGATCCATGCTTAAGACGGTTACGGCGGTTTATAATGTCACGGGTGAAGTTGCAGATAGCTGGAACTTCTAAATAAACGACTGACTGGCTTGATCCCAAACTAAGGAGCATATAGGTGAGCCCTTTAAAACCCTAAGAGCTCTCCCTGATTGCTAAGCACATGCAAGGGTCTCAATGGTATACGATTGCATGCCCAAGTACCTAAGACTGTGTGACACCTGAAAACCCTATAATAGTGAGGGGACACGACCACCGGCTCCCTGCACTTAATACGGACGGAATCAGGGTCACCTAGAATCAAGCCAGCGAGGAAACACAATAAAGGAAAAGACTTATCTGAGCAAACAGCAGCAGCAGCCTCCAGCAGTGAACACTTCATCCAGGAACTAGTATAAACCGCAAAGTGAGGCAGTATGGGAGGGAATATAAAGGAAGACAATTAGTCTAAATAAGTGACACCTGGCAGAAGGAAAGGAGATGACAAAGTGAAACCAAAACAAAGAACGTCATACAAGAGGTAGAGAAGAACGTCTGTCAGAACTTCTCACAGAACTGGCGGTGACACCCGGCCAGCACACGGTCGTGTGCATGAGCCCTAAATGTGTTCCAATTTGGACAGTAATTTCTATCAGTAAGAGTCCATTCACACGTCCTTAAGTGTTTTGCGGATCCGCAAAACACGGACATCGGCAATCTGCATTCCACAATTTGTGGACTGCACATCGCCGACACTATAATAGAAAACGCCTAATCTTGTCCTTGCGGACAAGAATAGGACATGTTCTATTTTTTTGCGGAAGTGCGGATCTGCAAATGCGGAAGTGGACAGCACAAACCGGATTGAAAATTGAAAATGAATGGGTCTGCACCCGTTCCGCAAAATTGCGGAACGGATGCGGACCCATTTTGCGGACGTGTGAATGGACCCTTAGGCTGAAGGTTTACAAACATCTCCTAGCAACCATCAATGAAAAACACATTGCGCCCAGACTGCATCCGGATTATATACGGATGCAATGCGTTTTTCACTGAAGCCCCATTCACTTCCTTGGGGCCAGGACTGCGTGAAAAACGCAGAATATAGAACATGCTGCGATTCTCACGCAACGCAGAACTGATGTGTGAAAGAAAAAAAAATGCTCATGTACACAGACCCATTGAAAGAAATGGGTCAAGATTCAGTGCGCGTGAGATGCGTTCACTTCACGCATCGCACCTGCACATAAAACTTGTTCGTATGAAAGGGGCCTTATAGGGGCACATTTACTTTACATTGGGGCCTTTTTTTGGAGTAAGACAGATACCGGCCATATGCGCCCCGTTTTACTCTTCTGCAAGCAACTGCGGATGCGATGCGTTCTTCACTGATGGTTGCTAAGAGATGTTGTTTGTAAACCTTCTGTTTATCACGTGCGTGAAAAACTCATCAAAACGCATTGCACCCAAACAGAAAAAACTGAACGCAATCGCAGACAAAACTGACTGAACTTGCTTGCGATATGGTGCGAGTTTCACTGAACGCATCTGGAACCAATCTGTCACGCTCGTGAGGCCTAAGATGACTGTGTTCCACATACCTAATTATATTAATTGTAACAGAAAATGTAGTATATATTATCGAGGGTACATCGTGCAGCCTGCTTTATCACAGTGAGGAAATTCAAAAATAGAATCCTTGAGCATCTTAATTATATAGAGAATCCAGCACAATTGAACATTTCTAATGCGGCAAAGCATTTCATTTGCACACGTGCTAGATCGACGAAAAGTTTTGCCGCATATGCTATTGATCATATATTAAAAAAAAACACCTAGAGCGGGAGATGTCAGACGTTTGGTGTTAGATAAGGAAGCCTTTTGGATTTTTCGTCTCAATATAAGATTTCCAAATGGCTTAAACCTTCGCAAGGAACTAATGCATCAGTACTGACTTTTGTCTTTGTCACGAGGGTGTCAAGAGCCACGCCTGACTCCGTTATACCCGGGGTCAGGAAGTCGCAGCGGGTGGCTGCGCGCTCTATGTCTAAAAACTGTGCTGTTTATTAATGGTAGCTTTCTGGGTTTGCCTTGCAATCCTTTTTGGCTCACTCAGGGATCCGTAGCTTCTCCTCCTCAGCTGTTTCTTGTCCAGCAATCCCAACCTCCTTATATTCCCCTCTCTCACTTCTCTGGTTGCCAGATATAGAGCTTCCTGCCTGGACTTCTATACTGACCCACTGGAGCTGTGTAGCTGTGTTCCCTGGTTGTTTTTCCAGAACGTTACCCTCCGGATCCCTGTTGGGCCTTTGTGGTCTGCTGTTGTCGCCCACCTGGGATTATATGTTTGTCTGTATTGTCTGTCCTCTCCTTGGTGTTTTCCTCTTAGTGTCAGTGGTGCCGACTAGTGATCCCACCGCCCCGTTCACTACATAGGGCTCATCTTAGGGAAAGCCAGGGTTTAGGCACGTGATCGGCGTACGGGTGAGGAACCCGTCTAGGGACGTCAGGGCAGTCAGGTGCCAGCCGCAAGGTGAGTCAGGGGTCACCATCTTTCCCTCTCCCTTGGACAGGGCCTTCCCATTTCCCTCCCTTTGCGTGACGCCGGTCATTACAGTCTTGCATATAGCGAGGTATCTGCATCAATGGACTTTTAGATCATAATGCTGTGTTATTATTTATTGTATTTCCATTTTTGCTAATTATATTTTATTATTATTCTCATTATATGTTATTAAATGCCAAACATATGCACTATGGGGTTTTCACTTGTTTTGTACCCTCATATTACTATGTTTGTGTTTTAAATCACTTAATGTTATGTGAGCTTACATTTTCAGGTGTTGTAGCTTTTAAATTTAGCTCCACCTGGATGCCTTCCCACCGCTAGTGGGTGGCACCCATTTTCAGGTTAGTATATATTGGGCTCACATACCATTATTTCCTAGTTATGATTAGGGACGCTTAGTCGTCTGAAATGCATAAACTGGAACCTAGGAGATTCTGTTTCCACACCTGTATGTATTAAATATTTAAATAAAGCAACATGGACTTTTATAAACAGTGCTAGATCCTTTTTTATTAGATAACCGCTGATACCAAAAGAGAGGGAGACCGCCACCTGGACGCGACATGAATCCTTGCAGACATCAGAATATATTGTAGAAGCTTATAGGCAGTGTTGTTGAATGTTGGCGGTTTAAGGCCTAGCAGATATACAGATGCCGTCAATGGGAGGTCCTTCCCGAACAATTTAAATATTCCTCTCTTGATGTTGGTCCAAAACCGTCTCACTATGGGACAAGTCCACCAAACATGAAGGGTATTGCCGGTTTTTTGGCAACCTCTAAAACATAAAGCAGAGACCATTGGATAAATAATGTGTAATCTAGAGGGCACCATATAGACTGTGTGAAGTATCTTTAAAGAAGTCTCCATTAAGGTAACACCCATGCCACTGCTCCAATGTGAGGGCCTCCCCCAGATCTATCTCCCAGCCATGCATAAAGGCCAACTTGGTATCAGAAAGTGGTGAATTCCGGGTAGAATAAAGAAGGGAGAGAATACCCCTCTCTAAAGCTCTATATTTACAGAGCCTTTCAAACATTGTGAAGTCTATTGTGATATTTGTTGAGACCGTGAAAGATAGAAAATGGAAGACTTCAGTAACTCTAAAGAGTTCAGAAGTTGGAGGTGAGAAAGTGGAAAGGAAGTATGCTCTGGACATGAGTTTAGAGTTGATTAATAAGTAACCCACAGAAGTAGCTTAGTATGTTTCCACCAAACAAACGCTGTTGGTGATAATCCAGGTGGATAGAGGGGATTTCTCAATATAGGGAGCATTGGCGAGATAGGGCTTTGTAATTTCGATTTAAATCGAACTTTCCTCCATTGTTGTAGTTGTAGCATAAAGGTAGGGGATTTTTGCTGAGGGGTCAAATATCCCTAAGGAGATATCAGGTGACCAAATTAACGCTAACAGGGACACTGGCATCAACAAATCAGATTCGAGTAGGACCCACTGCGGAGGATAAGGAGTGCATGGAATGATAATAATTGTGATAGTTTGGCTTCTAGATAATACTAGATCTATACCCAATATAGATGGGGCGCTGAGAGTCCACCTACCCTCTTATGTAAGTGCATAATATGCCTGGCTATTCGAGGTCTCTTATATGCCCATAAAAAGCGAAAGATTTCATTCTGTAATGATTTAAGGGCGGAACCCGTAACTGGTACAGGAAGGGAACGAAAGTAATACAATATCCGAGGCAAAGTGACCATTTTAATAGTGTGTATTCTGCCTATCCATGAAAGAGTAGGAAAATTCCAGGTAAGCAGTTCCTGGCAGAGTTTAGGGATGAGACGGGCGTAATTCCATCTGAAAGTGGTATCAAGAGTTTTTGGTAGATTAATCCTTAAATAAGAAAAATAATGGTCCCTGTTTTTAAAACCGAAGTTGAGTGTGATTAGGTCTCGGACAGAAGAGGGGGTGTTACAATGTAAAATCTCCGATTTAGCAGCATTGATCCGAAGGCAAGAGAAACAATCAAATATACTAAGACAGTCCAGTGAATTAGGTAATGTAGTTAAGGGGTGCATAATAGTAAGAAGCATATAATCTGCAAAGAGACTTACTTTGTATTTGCGGGGGCCAATCTTTACCCCTGTTATATTTGGATTGGTATGGATCATTATGCCTAGCGGTTCAATAGCCAAAGCGAAAAGGGCAGGAGAGAGGGCACAACCCTGACGTGTGCCTCGACTGATATCAATAGGAATCGGACGATTTGTGGTCAATTTAAGGAATGCAGTGGGAGTTGTAAAGGTAAGACCAAGAGAGGCTATCAAAAGCCTTTTCAATGTCCAGGGCCAACAGTGAGAGAGGCTGAGATTTTGTATTAGCCATAAGTGATCAGAATGTATTAAAGCAGGGAGGTAGTGAATGAGAAAATGTGGGGGATTTAGTCAGCACAACCCTGTATGCGAACCCCAAGAAAAAGTATGTGAACCCTTTGGAATGATATGGATTTCTGCACAAATTGGTCATAAAATGTGATCTGATCTTCGCTATGGCGAAATACATATACAAACGCAAAATACAAATGCAATAGCACTCTGCAACCAGCACTCTGCCCTGCCTCTATGCTGGATGAGGCATTGGTGTACATTTTGGCCAAAGCGTAATAAGCCACTCACCACGTCAAGGTCGCCTCTATGAGTGGTCCCTAACACTAGTTCCTACCTGTTTATGGGCCATGATAGCCACACAAAATCCAGGGAGCGCAGGTACAGCAGGTAGTGAATGAGGCGTTTAGCTAGTATAGAAGTAAAAAGCTTAAGGTCTACGTTGAGAAGGGAGATGGGACGGTAATTCGCAGGACTCAAGGGATTCTTATAAGGTTTAAGGATCGCTGTAATTAAGGCAGTGAGCATATCTGAGGGCAGTGCACCCCCTTGTAGAATATGATTGCATAAGCTTTTAAATTGGGGTGCCAAAATATCTTTGAACTTTTTAAAATACAATGCTGAAAATCCAACTGGTCCTGGCGATTTACTGTTTTTAAGGGACATTATTGCCGTGTCTATTTCATCATCTTAAAAATCTTGATCAAGAAATTCCACTTCAGACGAGGATAAGGTCTGAATAGGTAAAGTCGTAAGAAGGGGAGGTAGGAGGTTCCGTGGTCGGGGAGTATAGCTTCTGATAAAAAGCATGGAATTGTTGGTAGATTTTAGCAGGATTAGAAGTGACCTGCCCCCTTGCATCTTTAATTTAGTATACAGTGTTAAGACGTTGCCGGGCACTTAATTTGGCTGCTAGCATTTTATCCGGTTTATTAGCTAACTTGTAAAACTTTGCATGAGTCCACCTCAGGGCCTTCTCAGTGCGGTGCAGAAGGGTTGCATCAAGCTGAAGCTTCGTGTCTCTAATAGCTTTAATGAGATACACGGATGGTTTCCTCTGATTAGCTAGTTCTAAACGGAACAGTTTAAACTCCAGGTTCAATTGAACCCTAGAACGCTCTTCAATTTGGACGCTTCAGCTATGATGACTAGAGATGAGCGAAATTCAGGTTATGAAATTCGTTCACGCTTCGTTTGGTGGCATAAGCAAAATTGTGAAGAAAAATCAAGATTAGGGCGAGCACTCAACACTTGGACCAATAGAATAAGGATAAAACATTTATTAAATCACAATTTTAAACACGTGTACATTTCAATAAAATAAGGAGATAAAATACATAATAACAAATACCACATATAGGGATAAAAAGAATCGTGACGGTCACTTTTTAGGAAACTTGATAAATGCTATATAAAATCTAACACTTGTAATAGGGCAACTAATAATGGTCAGCCAGATCAATTAGATGCAACCATGGGCATATGTCCCATGCGCAGATGGATTAGTCAATTACTAGTGCTGGCTTATGTTCGCGGCTCCAGTAATAGTAACGTAGTGGAGCGGCTGAATCCAACAGTTGCTCCTAATGTGTGAACACAAGTAACAATGTCCTTCAATAGCAGTAGTAGGTAGTGCTGGCTTGTGTATGTAGCTCCAACAATTGCTCCTAATGTGTGAACACAAATAACAATGTCCTTCAATCACGGTAGTAGGTAATGCTAGCTTTTGTATGAGGCTCCAGTAGTAGTGACGCAGTGGAGCAGCTCAATCCAGCAATCGCTACTGATGTATGGACACAAATGACAATGTCCTTCAATAGCGATAATTCAGTATAGTAGCCGTACACATTCAATAGTATGCTGGGTCGCATACAAACTGCAGCGGTAATATTCCTACCTTCCTCTTTAGTCGATAGCGAGGCCGTCTCTGTGGACGTGTGCGGTGGATACGCTGCAGGTGGATAGTCCCGGCGTCTGGATGGTGACTGCTAAGGTTCGCTGTCTCCAGATCTCGCGGGATTACGGAAGCAGTGAGTGTCCTGGACAGCCCAAAGCGCTGTTTGGCAGATTCTGTGCTTGGCGTCCTAGAAATCCATATTCTCCGATTTAGATTATATTTGCATGGCCATGCATAGAGTGCGGAGGTCTTTCTGTGACAGGTGTGCGGCCCAGACGCGTTTCGGGAACTCCTTCCCGTTCGTCAGTGGTACTGCAACACCTGTCTTACTCCGCCTTTTATATCCACAGCTTGCCTGAAATCCTGGATCATTAGATTGACTACAGCTGAAGTAAATCACCTGCGTTTTTCCTGCGTTTTTAGTGCATTTTTTTTTACACATATGCGTTTTTTCTTGCTATACTTTGCTCATAATATTCTACATGTCCTACAGAGGTCCAATTTGTAGTTACATATTGCTTGAAAAAGATATACTCATTATATTGTATAAATAGCACAAAATGGTATCATTTTACTGCAACAACAACATAAATAGACACCATTGATAAAACCTTGCTTGTGCACTGTCCTATATAATACAAAACACAAATAAAACCACAGATATAAAATATATATATATATACATTTGAAATCTAATATGTTTACCAAATATATATATACGTTTAAAATCTAATATGGTTACCAAATATAGGAAAATATGTAATCTATGTTTTGGATAATGTGAATGGTGCGATATCTCAATGAAAGACAATTATCAAACATTACATAAAACATCTTTAAAAATGTGAAAATATAAAAATATAAAAATATATATAAAAAATATATATAAAAAAGGTTGAGAGAGAGGTCTGCAAGCCCATTTTTAAAAAACGCTCATTCAGGTAGATATCAGATGTACAGATATAGGTGGTTGGGCTGTATCTCATTGGCTAGATGTGTATAGGACTGGGGGCCCCCAACTGAGTCTGCGACACAGTGTCGATAAACGGCCTGACTGGGTCGCAAGAGTCAGAATAGGGGCACCCAGTCTACAAGAATCCAAAAATCTCCAAGTCAGCATTCAAACCCACTGGCAGCAGAGATCCAAACTGGTATATATGTTTGGATTCTATCCTAGACATTTGTTTGATGTAATCTCCCCCACGCCAGTGTTTGTCTACCCTCTCCAGTGCCGTGAAAACCAAGCCGGAGGGATCTTTATTATGTATATCTTTGTAGTGTTTTGATAGACAATGCTTATCATACCCTTTCCTTATGTTGGCTATATGCTCAGCCAGCCTGGTTTTCAAGGGACGTTTCGTTCTCCCTATATACTGTCTCCTGCAAGGGCACTGGATGAGGTAGATAACTCCTGGCGTGTTGCAAGTTAGGCAATCCTTGATCTCCCACATAAATTTATTTTGTGATGAGGAGATATTAATGGTTTTTCTAGGTGTGGGGTTGACCTTGCACGCCATACACTTCCCACACTTGAAAAAACCTTTTAAATTCATCCAGGAGCCCAAAATTGTATTCTCCTTTTTCATTATTTTAGATGTTTTAATTGATGGGGCTATTTTTAGGCCTAGATTAGGTGCCTTGGTAAATATTAATGCCGGGGTAGTTGATAATAGATGTCTTATCTTTTTGTCACTTAACAAATGGTGCCAGTGGGTTTTAATGATTTTCTGTAATCGTTTGTGGCTATTATTAAATGGGAGAATGATTTTATTATTAATAGCCTCGTTATCTTGTGATTCCTCAGTCCTGTCCATCTTATTCATGAAAAAGGTACTTCTATCCAATTTTCTAGTTTTTTCTAGGGCTGAATTAATCACCCTTTCGGGATATTGTCTCTCCATGAATTGATCTTTCATTTTAATCGCTTCTACCTCAAAATCATCGTCCTGTGTGCAGTTTCTTTTTATTCTGCGAAACTGGCCATATGGCACATTTAACAGCCAGGTCGGCAGATGACAGCTCGAAAACTGTATGAAGCTGTTTTTTGCGGTAGGTTTCGAGAATGTATTGCATATATATCTTTGTTCTGCTGATTTTATTTTCAGATCCAAAAATTCTGTCTCCTCTGCAATACTTGCGGTGAATCTCAAATTAAATTGGTTTAATAGATGATGTCATTTTTATTTGGAATAAAAG
Source organism: Bufo bufo (assembly GCF_905171765.1). Taxonomy (NCBI): domain Eukaryota; kingdom Metazoa; phylum Chordata; class Amphibia; order Anura; family Bufonidae; genus Bufo; species Bufo bufo. Next base: position 91,911,450 of record NC_053396.1, read on the forward strand.
TAGAGAGGAATTAGATTCTTTCTTGCAAGAAATTAATCAAAACCAATTTAATTTGAGATTCACCGCAAGTATTGCAGAGGAGACAGAATTTTTGGATCTGAAAATAAAATCAGCAGAACAAAGATATATATGCAATACATTCTCGAAACCTACCGCAAAAAACAGCTTCATACAGTTTTCGAGCTGTCATCTGCCGACCTGGCTGTTAAATGTGCCATATGGCCAGTTTCGCAGAATAAAAAGAAACTGCACACAGGACGATGATTTTGAGGTAGAAGCGATTAAAATGAAAGATCAATTCATGGAGAGACAATATCCCGAAAGGGTGATTAATTCAGCCCTAGAAAAAACTAGAAAATTGGATAGAAGTACCTTTTTCATGAATAAGATGGACAGGACTGAGGAATCACAAGATAACGAGGCTATTAATAATAAAATCATTCTCCCATTTAATAATAGCCACAAACGATTACAGAAAATCATTAAAACCCACTGGCACCATTTGTTAAGTGACAAAAAGATAGGACATCTATTATCAACTACCCCGGCATTAATATTTACCAAGGCACCTAATCTAGGCCTAAAAATAGACCCATCAATTAAAACATCGAAAATAATGAAAAAGGAGAATACAATTTTGGGCTCCTGGATGAATTTAAAAGGTTTTTTCAAGTGTGGGAAGTGTATGGCGTGCAAGGTCAACCCCACACCTAGAAAAACCATTAATATCTCCTCATCACAAAATAAATTTATGTGGGAGATCAAGGATTGCCTAACTTGCAACACGCCAGGAGTTATCTACCTCATCCAGTGCCCTTGCAGGAGACAGTATATAGGGAGAACGAAATGTCCCTTGAAAACCAGGCTGGCTGAGCATATAGCCAACATAAGGAAAGGGTATGATAAGCATTGTCTATCAAAACACTACAAAGATATACTGTACATAATAAAGATCCCTCCGGCTTGGTTTTCACGGCACTGGAGAGGGTAGACAAACACTGGCGTGGGGGAGATTACATCAAACAAATGTCTAGGATAGAATCCAAACATATATACCAGTTTGGATCTCTGCTGCCAGTGGGTTTGAATGCTGACTTGGAGATTTTTGGATTCTTGTAGACTGGGTGCCCCTATTCTGACTCTTGCGACCCAGTCAGGCCGTTTATCGACACTGTGTCGCAGACTCAGTTGGGGGCCCCCAGTCCTATACACATCTAGCCAATGAGATACAGCCCAACCACCTATATCTGTACATCTGATATCTACCTGAATGAGCGTTTTTTAAAAATGGGCTTGCAGACCTCTCTCTCAACTTTTTTTATATATATTTTTTATATATATTTTTATATTTTCACATTTTTAAAGATGTTTTATGTAATGTTTGATAATTGTCTTTCATTGAGATATCGCACCATTCACATTATCCAAAACATAGATTACATATTTTCCTATATTTGGTAACCATATTAGATTTTAAACGTATATATATATTTGGTAAACATATTAGATTTCAAATGTATATATATATATATATTTTATATCTGTGGTTTTATTTGTGTTTTGTATTATATAGGACAGTGCACAAGCTAGGTTTTATCAATGGTGTCTATTTATGTTGTTGTTGCAGTAAAATGATACCATTTTGTGCTATTTATACAATATAATGAGTATATCTTTTTCAAGCAATATGTAACTACAAATTGGACCTCTGTAGGACATGTAGAATATTATGAGCAACGTATAGCAAGAAAAAACGCATATGTGTAAAAAAACCGCACTAAAAACGCAGGAAAAACGCAGGTGATTTACTTCAGCTGTAGTCAATCTAATGATCCAGGATTTCAGGCAAGCTGTGGATATAAAAGGCGGAGTAAGACAGGTGTTGCAGTACCACTGACGAACGGGAAGGAGTTCCCGAAACGCGTCTGGGCCGCACACCTGTCACAGAAAGACCTCCGCACTCTATGCATGGCCATGCAAATATAATCTAAATCGGAGAATATGGATTTCTAGGACGCCAAGCACAGAATCTGCCAAACAGCGCTTTGGGCTGTCCAGGACACTCACTGCTTCCGTAATCCCGCGAGATCTGGAGACAGCGAACCTTAGCAGTCACCATCCAGACGCCGGGACTATCCACCTGCAGCGTATCCACCGCACACGTCCACAGAGACGGCCTCGCTATCGACTAAAGAGGAAGGTAGGAATATTACCGCTGCAGTTTGTATGCGACCCAGCATACTATTGAATGTGTACGGCTACTATACTGAATTATCGCTATTGAAGGACATTGTCATTTGTGTCCATACATCAGTAGCGATTGCTGGATTGAGCTGCTCCACTGCGTCACTACTACTGGAGCCTCATACAAAAGCTAGCATTACCTACTACCGTGATTGAAGGACATTGTTATTTGTGTTCACACATTAGGAGCAATTGTTGGAGCTACATACACAAGCCAGCACTACCTACTACTGCTATTGAAGGACATTGTTACTTGTGTTCACACATTAGGAGCAACTGTTGGATTCAGCCGCTCCACTACGTTACTATTACTGGAGCCGCGAACATAAGCCAGCACTAGTAATTGACTAATCCATCTGCGCATGGGACATATGCCCATGGTTGCATCTAATTGATCTGGCTGACCATTATTAGTTGCCCTATTACAAGTGTTAGATTTTATATAGCATTTATCAAGTTTCCTAAAAAGTGACCGTCACGATTCTTTTTATCCCTATATGTGGTATTTGTTATTATGTATTTTATCTCCTTATTTTATTGAAATGTACACGTGTTTAAAATTGTGATTTAATAAATGTTTTATCCTTATTCTATTGGTCCAAGTGTTGAGTGCTCGCCCTAATCTTGATTTTTCTTCACATACGCCATTAGAGGAGGGGTGGTCCTCTACTTTGGGCTAGTAGCACCTTATCCAGAACCCCGCCTGAGGTGAGCCACCATCTTTGAGTTTATAAGCAAAATTGTATTATGGATTCCGTTACCACGGACCATAACGCAATTCTATGACGGAATGCATAACAGAATGCAGTTTAGAGGTATTCCGTTAATCATTCCGTCATAATAGAAGTCTATGGACTGCAAAACGGATCTGTCCCATTTCCGTTATGCAGGAGAGGACTACCCTGCATAACAGAAACTGGACGGATCCGTTTTGCAGCGCATAGACTTCTATTATGACGGAATGAATAACTGAATGCCTCTAAAGGCATTGGAATCCATAATGCAGTTCTGCTTTTACCACCAAACGAAGCGTGAACGAATTTCAAAATATGAAATTAGCTTATCTCTAATGATGACCCCTCGGATGACCGCTTTATGTGCAGCCCAGTTAACTGCATGGGTAGTATCAGCGGATACATTAATACTAAAGTATTCCCTAAGTGCTGCAGATATACGGTTGGTTATAGAAGGATTTGAGAGAAGTGATTAATTCAATCTCCAGGTGAAGGGACACCTAGAGGAAGAATCTAAATAAAATTTTGCCAAGACCAAGTCATGATCTGACCAGGCGCAGGGAATATGCTGCTGTGCATCCTCCATTGTAAACCTAGAAAATATATTGTAGTGAAAAACAACAACCATATTATAGGGACCCAGCATCCGCCCTGCAACTGCATCTACAAAGCCATATGTGAAATCAAAAACTTTAGGTATATTGCCCCTAAGGGCATTAAACAATGAAAAGCAAAGTAGCCTATCTGCATAGGAATGTGAGGTGACCCCAGTCGTCCAGGAGGGAGTCCCGGATCGGGCATTAATAATCATAGCGAACCAATCCTGCGCTACAGGGCCAGGGGTCACCCCACCAACAGGAATTAAAGAAGCTCAAAAGATTAATTCACACTGAAGTCACAAGTAATACGGTATACCCTATTGCCCAACCAGCAACAATAGATCGGGTGTAAAATATTCACCTATCACGACCTCAAGTTGCAACCTGTGGCAAAGGGGAGTACCATCATAACCTATCCTCAGCATGGAAGACACAGAATAAAGAAACAAAACCCACAGTCTCTTAACCACGATATTAGAATCAAAATGGTCAGTCAGCAAATGGACATACGTTTCTGCAAGGTAAGAACCTTCTTTGTAACCACAGGGAAGTTCATCCTCTCCGTGGATACTCCAGGATGCTAAGAATGCCCAGAAGGGTCAGGAGAGTGTCCAGTAAGCTCTGGTAGAGCGGGAGGGCGCTGCCTACGGACTTTCCACGATCTCGTCGATCATTGCGGTAAAGGAACAGAAGCGACAGGCTGATCAAATGGGATGCCTTCCCGTTGCAGCATTTCAAAACCTTCCTTGGGATCCTTGACTGTGTAATCATGGTTTCCAATCTTGCAGACTACATGGAAAGGAAAGCCCCAGCAGTAGCGTATTTGAGCTCTTTGAAGAGCCATAGTCACTGATCGCATCGCCCTTTGTTTTTCCAAGGTGACTGGAGCTAAATCAGCAAACAGTTGAACGGGAGAGTCGACCCCCGGAAGGGCTTGCAAATTGTGAGCTGCCGCTAGAAGTTGATCCCACATCTCAGGGTAGTGCAGCTTTAATATGATGTCTCGAGGAACATTAGGATTCCTTGGACGTCCCAGAACTCTGTAAACCTGATCCACCCTAAACATATTAAAGTCCACATGCGGTTACGGTTTTCCAGATCTTCCAATTTATATTCCAGCACCTCCAGTCTTTGTGCACGTTCGTCCAGGTGGGAGTTATCTACTTCCATGGCATCCGCCACCTCATCTACCTTGTCTTCTAGGTCAGATACTTGGGAACCCAGTTGCTGAATTTCTCAGTGAAGTCCGCCACTGCCTTGGATAATTCTGTGGTAATGTTTGCATAGAGTTCAGATGGATCAAAGGCTGGAGCTGTAGAATCTGCTTCAGGTTCAGATGGCAGCAGTGAAATAGTACTGCCCGTTGGGGAGTCAGGATGTTCCATATCCGAGGGCTGTGGGGTGCGGAAGAGATCTGGAAAAGTTTGCAAGGAGGAAGATTGCCCTTGCGGTTTCTTTTTTTGTGACTTTGCAGCCATGTTTCGCTTGGGTGCTTAGAATAGATATGTATTTAGGCCATAGGTAAAAAAATAAATAAAATGTCCACGTGAAAAAAGGAAGAAAAAGGAACAATACCAAAAATCATCATGTTGCGGATGGGGTGGAGTATGTCAGCAGGAGTTAGACTCCATAGTCATTATTTCCACAAAAATAAAAAGCAATAGTGGTTTATAGGTTAGAGTAATGTGAAAAAATATGCAATATTGCAGAAGAGGACCTGCAGATGGTGCTCTAGGTCCCAGAAAACAGCAGAGATGATAACGACCACAGCTAGGGGTCAAAAAGGGAATAGCTGTACCTTTATGCCCAGGAAAATACACTGTGGTCAGGAAGTGCCGTGTAGGCTTCTTTGGCAAGAAGATTGCCCTCTCTATATAAAGCGTGCCCCATACAGTTGCAAGAAAAAGTATGTGAACCCTTTGGAATGATATGGATTTCTGCACAAATTGGTCATAAAATGTGATCTGATCTTCATCTAAGTCATAACAATAGACAATCACAGGCTGCTTAAACTAATAACACAAATAATTAAATGTTACCATGTTTTTATTGAACACACCATGTAAACATTCACAGTGCAGGTGGAAAAAGTATGTGAACCCTTGGATTTAATATCTAGTTGAACCTCCTTTGGCAGCAATAATTTCAACCAAACCTTTCCTGTAGTTGCAGATCAGACGTGCACAACGGTCAGGAGTAATTCTTGACCATTCCTCTTTACAGAACTGTTTCAGTTCAGCAATATTCTTGGGATGTCTGGTGTGAATCGCTTTCTTGAGGTCATGCCACAGCATCTCAATCGGGTTGAGGTCTGACTGGGCCACTCCAGAAGGTGTATTTTCTTCTGTTTAAGCCATTCTGTTGTTGATTTACTTCTATGCTTTGGGTCGTTGTCCTGTTGCAACACCCATCTTCTGTTGAGCTTCAGCTGGTGGACAGAAGGCCTTAAGTTCTCCTGCAAAATGTCTTGATAAACTTGGGAATTCATTTTTCCTTCGATGATAGCAATCCGTCCAGGCCCTGACGCAGCAAAGCAGCCCCAAACCATAATGCCCCCACCACCATACTTCACAGTTGGGATGAGGATTTGATGTTGTTGTGCTGTGCCTCTTTTTCTCCACACATAGTGTTGTGTGTTTCTTCCAAACAACTCAACTTTGGTTTCATCTGTCCACAGAATATTTTGCCAGTACTGCTGTGGAACATCCAGGTGCTCTTGTGCAAACTGTAAACGTGCAGCAATGTTTTTTTTGGACAGCAGTGGCTTCCTCTGTGGTATCCTCCCATGAAATCCATTCTTGTTTAGTGTTTCACATATCGTATATTCGCTAACAGGGATGTTAGGATATGCCAGAGACTTTTGTAAGTCTTTAGCTGACACTCTAGGATTCTTCTTCACCTCATTGAGCAGTCTGCGCTGTGCTCTTGCAGTTATCTTTACAGGACGGCCACTCCTAGGGAGAGTAGCAGCAGTGCTGAACTTTCTCCATTTATAAACAATTTGTCTTACTGTGGACTGATGAACAGCAAGGCTTTTGGAGATACTTTTATAACCCTTTCCAGCTTTATGCAAGTCAACAATTCTTAATCGTAGGTCTTCTGAGAGCTCCTTTGTGCGAGGCATCATTCACATTAGGCAATGCTTCTTGTGAAAAGCAAACCCAGAACTGGTGTGTGTTTTTTATAGGACAGGGCAGCTGTAACCAACACCTCCAATCTCATCTCATTGATTGGACTCCAGTTGGCTGACACCTCACTCCAATTAGCTCTTGGAGATGTCATTAGTCTAGGGGTTCACATACTTTTTCCACCTGCACTGTGAATGTTTACATGGTGTGTTCAATAAAAACATGGTAACATTTAATTATCTGTGTGTTATTAGTTTAAGCAGACTGATTGTCTATTGTTGTGACTTGAGATGAAAATCAGAACACATTTTATGACCAATTTGTGCAGAAATCCATATCATTCCAAAGGGTTCACATACTTTTTCTTGCAACTGTATATAGGGCAGTGTCCACTGGGGAGTTCTTGCCCAGGGGCTGTAGAGGTAGGGATGTGCCTCTAGGGAAAGAACTCCCCAGTGGAGGGAAAGGCCGCGGGTCCAGGCAGCCTGGGTACTAAAACGCAGGCTTAGCACTCACTTTCCCCTCCTTAAGGGGGCACACAGAGCAGGGGTCCGCCGGGACTAAACTGAATTTGAAGAGGCCAGATGCAAGCAGTAGGGCAGACTCAGACAAAGGTGGGCAAGGAGACTGAATCCAGAAATGCTGCTATAGATTCTGAGTCAGGCTGTGGTGTCAATGAGTCTGACTTAAGGTTATACAGTGACTCATAATAATCAACAAACGCATCTGCAATTTTCTGGGGGGTGCCTCACTATAGATAAATCTGGCTGGTGCAGAAGGGATATCTTTTCTGACGCTATTTTACGTTTTACTCTTCTAGCTAGAATAGCCCCAGCTTCGCTCCCCTCCCAATGATAAGTGTCTTTTGTATGTCGCAGGGAACGTTCATAGTTATATAAAAGCAGACCACTCACTGGTTGCGTTCCTGAAATATTTGAGAACATAATGTGGGAGTGGGATTACTCTTATAGGCGGTCTCAAGAGAAGACAACCTATCCAGAGTGTCCTGCAGGAGTTTAGTTCTTTCTTTCTTGAGGCGTGCCACCGTCTGCAGTAGTAAGCCTCGCATATAAGCCTTATGGGCCCCCCAAAGAATGGGGATAGACATTTCAGAGTTATCATTTATTTCAAAATACTCGGCTAGTGAAGCCTGGAATTTATCCAATCTCTTTATGTTTCAGCAGGTATGGATTCAGTCTCCCTTGAGGAGGGCCAGGGTTAGGCAAATCGGTGTCTACCACCAGGCTAATGGGACTGATCCGACCAATGTTGGATTGCTTGATTTTACACAACAAGTTAAAGAAGACCAAAAAGTAGTCAATCCTAGATTAGACTAGATGGGTAACACTGAAACATAAAGTTGAAATCTCCCCCTCCCCCATCTTCCGCCATGCTGATAACGCCAAATATCATGGAATGGTGTTTCTTTCAAAAAGGATTGCAGCTCCGGTCTAGCCATCATGGCAGATCTACTACAATCAAGAGATACATTAACCGGGATGTTATAGTCCCCACCTATAATAACTGAGCCATATGACACTGACTGCAATCTCCTTCATGAAAAAAAACGCCTGAGAAATGAGATTTGGCAGGTATTATGAGCATACGCTGTTGCCAAAGTGAATGGCACATTATCTAACCGACACACAACAATTAGGAAACGTCCTCTAGCGTCCGTTACCACAGATGACACGTCAACAGCGATAGTATGCTTGATAGCCAAAAAAAAATGCCTTCTTCTTGAGGTAAGCAGGTGAATAAAAAGAGTGGGTAAATGCAAGGTGTGAGCTGAAGGCTTCTGACCACAATTGTCCCCTTTTAAAGGGGGAGTTTCAACTCTTTGCGTTAAGAGAGAGTACCTTAAACCCCATATTAGATGGCAGACCACGTCTCTGCGCCATGGCCAGATGGCCATCATAAGGCTGGGTGAAGGTATCAGTTGAGGAGTTCCATATGTCTGCACCACTGAAAAAAAGCTAAAATAAAACAGAAAAAACAGGGAACAAAAATAAATAAATACTGGAACAGGAAAGGTATCTCCTGACCCTGGATAGACATCATAAGAGTCCTGGACAGTCTAGAACGCTTGTTGAAGTGATATACAAAACAGGGCTGTATGTCCAAAAGAACATGGTCGTGTAAGACCACCATGTGCTGCTACCTCACGATCACCTTCTTCTAGAACTGACTTAGGTCGGGGCCCAGTGCGGCACAATTCTCGGTTGATGGCAATGAGCTGTATTAGATAGAGAAGGGTCATCCACAAGAATCCCCAAGGTCTTGATCTTTTGTGTAGCGACAGATGGAGAGGTGCAGGTAAGGCTACTTTTACACTGGCGTTTCTGGGTCAGCTTGTGAGATCCGTTTCAAGGCTCTCACAAGCGGCTCAAAACGGATCAGTTCCGCCCCAATGCATTCTGAATGGATAAAGATCCGTTCACAATGCATCAATTTGGCTGCGTTTGGTCTCCGTTGCGTTTTTTAGACTGTCACTAAAACGCAGCTTGCAGCGTTTTGGTGTCCGCCTGACGATGCAGAGCCAAACGGATCCGTCCTGACTTACAATGTAAGTCAATGTGGACGGATCAGTTTTTCACTGACACAATATGGTGCAATTGAAAACGGATCCGCCTCCCATTGACTTTCAATGTAAATCAAGACGGATCCGTTTTGACAGACTTTTTTTTTTATGGATAATGCAAACGGATCTGCTGAATGAAAATAGAAGGTCCTTCTATCTTCATTCAGCAGGACCTGTGCTGACGTCACTGCGCTCACCACATGGTGAGCGCGATGACGTCAGCGAAGGTCCTTTTGCAGGTCCTTCAAGACGAACAAAGAAGAAGATCCCGGCTGCGCGATCAAGTGGATGGGGTGAGTAATGTTTTTATTTGAATTTTTTTACCCTCAATTGACATTTGACTTTGCACTCTGTATTCAGAATGCTATTATTTTCCCTTATAACCATGTTATAATGGAAAATAATAAAATCTACAGAACACCAAACCCAAACTTCAGTGAAGAAGTCTGGGTACCACATTCAGTTTTTTATCACGCGCGTGCAAAACGCATTGCACCCGCGCAATAAAAACTGAACGCGAACGCAGGCAAAACTGAATGACTTTGCCTGCGAACTCGCTCAGTTTTCACTGATCGCAGACGCAACGCTTCCAGACCTAATCCGGACACACTCGTCTGCAAGGGGCCCAACTTGTCCTGCAAAAAACAAGCCCTGATATGGTTATGGAAACAAAAATAAAAAAAATTTAATGCAAAAATGGAAAATAGTTCAGTCCTTATTGAGATAAAACGTATGTGGTATAATGCACAATACAATTTGTGCGCTGAAATGCACATGCTGGCGTGTATATGGCCGTGCAGTGTCCGTGGAACATAGATTACACATGGAGAGCAGAAATCCAACACCAAACACAGATTCTTCATGGAAATCTTTACGGATGAATCACTGACCATCTTGTCACGAATTTCACAATGGACACGGATGTGTGAATAAAGCCTCATTCACATGTCTGTGTTTTGGTCAATGATTTCCATCAGTCATTTTGAGCCAAAACCAGATTCGGCTCTAAACACAGAATTGATGCAGATCTTTCCCTTATACCTTATGTCTGTGGAGGCTCCAATCCTGGTTTTGGCTCACAATCACTGATGGAAATCGCTGACCAAAACACTGGCGTGTGAAAAGGCCTTAGAGCTCATACACACGGCCATTGCCCGTTCGTGTCTGTATTGTGGCTTGCAAACAGCGAGTCCGCAATATGTGGGCATCGGCCGTGTGCTCCCCGCATCACTACAGAGTGCTTCCATGGGGTTTCTCTCCGTGCCTCCACATGTTTTATTTTTTTGCAGTGCGGAGGGATCATGGACCCATTTAAGTTGCGGTCCCCAAAGCACAGAACGGATGCACAATGGCCGTGTGCATCAGGCCTTAGGCTGTACCATTACATTATTTATACCATTCCATAATATGCACCAATCTAGATTTTCTTGCACAATACCTCTGACATCACATCCAGGAAACCAGGCTTATTCATTATGAATTCCTTGTCTTCAGTGACTTCTGCTAAATTTTATCAATTGCTTAATTGATGATGACTAAGCAGGACAATAATATCACGAAGTTTTGCAAGGTTCTCATTAACCGTGCTGTTATACTCGTCTCCGCCACTAGGTGTCAATATTGTACATGTGGGATGTCGGTCAATGCATTGATGAGAAGAAGTAAGAAGTAAGAGACTGCAAACAAAGTGAAAGAAGGAGATGAGGAACAGGCAGGTGACCATGAGGGATGAGGACACAAGGCACTACACGTGGACTCTATGATACTGGGCTTATGTGAGCAGGCTGTCTGCAGGTACATGTGTGGCTTTCCTGTGAATGAGGGAGGACATGATGTGCTCCTCCAGAGCACGGCTGACAATGGATGAACTCGAGCTCTACTAGAAGCCATAATGCTCTGGAGCTCTGGGACTCACATCGCATGGGGCACAAACAGAGGGTAAAAGGGGTAAAATCGGCTTTTCCAGGATGTACTGACCTGGGGTTCATATGCATGCAGGATGTTCTCCCTTCAGGTCAAGGGTAGGATGTACTGACCTGGGATTCATATGCAGGATGTTCTCCTAGGATGTACTGACCTGGGATTCATATGCAGGATGTTCTCCCTTCGGGTCAAGGGTAGGATGTACTGACCTGGGATTCATATGCAGGATGTTCTCCCTTCGGGTCAAGGGTAGGATGTACTGACCTGGGATTCATATGCAGGATGTTCTCCTAGGATGTACTGACCTGGGATTCATATGCAGGATGTTCTCCCTTCGGGTCAAGGGTAGGATGTACTGACCTGGGATTCATATGCAGGATGTTCTCCCTTCAGGTCAAGGGTAGGATCAAGACGTGTAGGTTAAACAGACCTGGGATCAAGTTTAGAATGTACTCACCCATGGTCAAGATTAAGATGTACTGACCAGTGGTCAGTGGTAAGATGTACTGACTTGGGGTTTCACAGGTTGGATGTACTGACTTGGGGTTTCACAGGTGGGATGTACTGAACTTGGGGTTCTCAGGTTGGATGTACTGAACTTGGGGTTCTCAGGTTGGATGTACTGAACTTGGGGTTCTCAGGTTGGATGTTCTGATGCTGGTTCACATGTAGGATGTATTGACCCTGGCTTGCTTATAGGATGTACTTATTTGGGGTTCGTTGGTAGGACTTACTCATCTGGGATTCTCAGGTTGGATGTACTTACTTGCTGTTCATGCATAGGATCTACTGGTTCACATGTAACACATGTTGACCCTTGCTCACATGCGGCATGTACTGACCATGGTTTGCTGGTAGGATGTACAGACCTGGAGTTCACGTGTAGGAAGTACTGACCTGTGCTCACGGGTTAAGTGTCTGGTTTCACGTATAGGATGTACTAACCTGTGCTTGTGAGAAGGGTGTAATGCTAAATAGTTTCATGTGCTGTAAAAAGAAATTTGAGGGTATGGCCACATGTGGCAGGTCCACTACGAATTTCTGCATGCCTTTATTATCATAAATAATCTGAGTATGAACTTTTATTCTGCCAGGTTATGCTTCTTAAAGTGCCCAGAAGGCGGGACTTCACTGTGGATGCTCTCTGCATTGAGCTGCTAATTAGGCCTTCCCCTCTAAGTGAGAGCATTGGTCTCCTGGTTGGATGATTCAGCTGCCACTCAGATGGGAGAGGTTTGTGAAACCATTCACTGTACAGAGCAGGCAGCAATTCAGCACTAGTGCCCACCTGTGGGGAATGGGTGGGAATGATGCCTGGCAGAATAAAAGTTCCTATTCACACTGCTGCTGTTAATTGAATCATCTGTACTGCTGTAGGTGTGTCCTGCTCTGGTGATGGTTAGTGGTCCATGGAGAATCAGTGTTTGGTCTGTGTTTTGCTCTCTGTGTGTCATCCATACACCACGGACACTGCTAGGCATTGCATTTTTTTACAACGCCACCTCATTTGGAATTTTTTCCCCAGCTACCTACTATATTGTATGTAATTTCAAAGGGTGCCATTAGAAAGTACAACTTTTCCTGCAAAAAAAACAAGCCCTCATGCATCTATGTGAACGGAAAAATAAAAACGTTATGGCTTCGGGAAGGCAGAGAGTAAAAAATGAGGATGCAAGAAAGGAAAATTGCAAGGCTCTGAAGAGGTTTAAATACCAGGTCAATTTTTGTTTTTATTCTTCCTCCCCATCTTCCAAGAGCTTCAACTTTTCAATTCATATAGACATATGAGGGCTTATACACTGCTCAAAAAAATAAAGGGAACACAAAAATAACACATCCTAGATCTGAGTTAATTAAATATTCTTCTGAAATACTTTGTTCTTTACATAGTTGAATGTGCTGACAACAAAATAAAAAAATGGAAATCACATTTTTCAACCCATGGGAGGTCTGGATTTGGAGTCACACCATTACTGACCCAATGCCAAACCGGTCATGCTGGAGGATGTTGCAGGCAGCAGAACGTTCTCCACGGCATCTCCAGACTCTGTCACGTCTGTCACATGTGCTCAGTGTGAACCTGCTTTTATCTGTGAAGAGCACAGGGCGCCAGTGGCGAATTTGCCAATCTTGGTGTTCTCTGGCAAATGCCAAACGTCCTGCACGGTGTTGGGCTGTAAGCACAACCCCCACCTGTGGACGTCGGGCCCTCATATCACCCTCATGGAGTCTGTTTCTGACCGTTTGAGCAGACACATGCACATTTGTGGCCTGCTGAAGGTCATTTTGCAGGGCTCTGGCAGTGCTCCTCCTGTTCCTCCTTGCTCAAAGGCAGAGGTAGCGGTCCTGCTGCTGGGTTGTTGCCCTCCTACGGCCTCCTCCACGTCTCCTGATGTACTGGCCTGTCTCCTGGTAGCGCCTCCATGCTCTGGACACTACGCTGACAGACACAGCAAACCTTCTTGCCACAGCTCGCATTGATGTGCCATCCTGGATAAGCTGCACTACCTGAGCCACTTGTGTGGGTTGTAGACTCCGTCTCATGCTACCACTAGAGTGAAAGAACCGCCAGCATTCAAAAGTGACCAAAACATCAGCCAGGAAGCATAGGAACTGAGAAGTGGTCACGTCACCACCTGCAGAACCACTCCTTTATTGGGGGTGTCTTGCTAATTGCCTATAATTTCCACCTGTTGTCTATCCCATTTGCACAACAGCATGTGAAATTGATTGTCACTCAGTGTTGCTTCCTAAGTGGACAGTTTGATTTCACAGAAGTGTGATTGACTTGGAGTTACATTGTGTTGTTTAAGTGTTCCCTTTATTTTTTGGAGCAGTGTATTTTGTTGGGCAGGTTGTATTTCTTAATGGCACCATTTAATTAACCATATCTTGTATTGGAAGGTAGGCAAAAATTGTTTGTGGGGTGTACTAAAAAAAACCCCCACAGTTCTGCCATAGTTTGTTAGATTTTGTTTTTATGGCATTTGCTGTGCACTAAAAACGACACAACAACCCCTTTTCCTCTGGTCATTATGATTACTGCAGTACCAAATTTATGTACTTTTTATTATGTTTTATTACTTTAAAAGAATAAAAACCTTTGAAGAAATAAATTTTTTCTTTGCCGTATTCTGACATCCATAATCTATATAGCTGTTTTAGGCTACTTTCACACTAGCGTTCGGGTGTCCGCTCGTGCGCTCCGTTTGAAGGGGCTCACGAGCGGCCCCGAACGCATCCGTCTGGCCCCAATGCATTCTCAGTGGAGGCGGATCCACTGAGAATGCATCCGCCTGCCAGCGTTCAGCCTCCGCTCCGCTCAGTGAGCGGACACCTGAACGCTGCTTGCAGCGTTCGGGTGTCCGCCTGGCCGTGCGGAGGCGAGCGGATCCGTCCACACTTACAATGTAAGTCAATGGGGACGGATCCGCTTGAAGATGACACAATATGGCTCAATCTTCAAGCGGATCCGTTCCCCATTGACTTTCAATGGAAAGTCTGAACGGATCCGCTCAGACAACTTTCACACTTAGAAATTTTTCTAAGTTTTAATGCAGACGCATCCGTTCTGAACGGATGCGAACGCCTGCATTATCGGAGCGGATCCGTCTGATGAAACATCAGACGGATCAGCTCCGAACGCTAGTGTGAAAGTAGCCTTAGGGCTTTTTTTTGGGGGGGGGGGGGGATGTTCTGGTTATGGCTACCTTTTTGGGTTACTTCCAACTTTATGGTCACTTTTTATTCAATATTTTGAGGGGTCAAGGTGACTACAACTTGGCACAGTTTATTTTTTTACGTTGCGGCATTCAGAACACAGGAAAAATATTTTTATATTTTAATACTTAAAGGGAACCTGTCATCAACTTTATGCTGACCTCACTTAGGGCAGCATAAAGTAGTGACAGAAATGCAGATATCAGCAGTGTGTCACTCATGAGCTAAAAGTAAGTGGTTGCCGAGAACCAGCATCACAATCATTACAGCCCAGGCCTTGAAAAGAGTCAAATCTACCAAGAAGAGTCCTGGTTATCCATAATCTCCTGCTCTCCTCACCCATCTGCTGATGATTGGCAGTTCTCTCCTAGAGAGAAAGGGAGAAAACTAGGTAGAAGCCTGTCAGTCATCAGCAGGTGGGCAGGAGAGCAGGAATTCATGAATAACCAGGACTCTTCTCAGGTGGCCGGGACTCTTTTCCAGGCCCAGTCTGCAATGATTAGAAAGCTGGTTCTCGGCAACCACTTACTTTTAACTTATAAATGACAGACCACTGAAATCAACTCACCTGCCGTTAGTATGGGCAGCATAAGGCCTCATGGACACGACCGTTGTGTGCATTCGTGTCTGTTGTTCCGTTTTCCGAGATTTTCTGCGGAACCATTGACTTTCAATGGGTCCGTTGAAAACTCGGAAAATGCACTGTTGTTCATCCGCGTCCGTGATCCGTGTTTCCTGTCCGTCAAAAAAATATGACCTGTCCTATTTTTTTTGACGTACAACGGTTCGCGGACCCATTCCAGTCAATGGGTCCGTGAAAAAACACGGATGCACACAAGATTGTCATCCGCGTCAGTGATCTCTGTCCGTAGGCTACTTTCGCACAGACGGATCCGCAGATCCGTCTGCATAGAGCTTTTTCAGATATGAGTTTTCACATCGTGAAAACTCAGATCCGACAGTATATTCTAACACAGAGGCGTTCCCATGGTGACGGGGACGCTTCAAGTTAGAATATACTAAGAACTGTATACATAACTGCCCCCTGCTGCCTGGCAGCACCCGATCCCTTACAGGGGGCTGTGATCCGCACAATTAACCCCTCAGGTGCCGCACCTGAGGTGTTAATTGTGCGTATCATAGCCCCCTGTAAGAGATCGGGTGCTGCCAGGCAGCAGGGGGCATACCTCCCTCCCTCCCCTGTATTAAATTCATTGGTGGCCAGTGCGGCCTCCCCAGTATTAAATTCATTGGTGGCCAGTGCGGCCCCCCCCTCCCTCCCCTGTATTTAATTCATTGGTGGCCAGTGCGGTCCCCCCTCCCTCCCCTGTATTAAATTCATTGGTGGCCAGTGCGGCCTCCCCTCCCTAATTAAAATCCCCCCCCCATCATTGGTGGCAGCGGATAGTTGCGATCGGCGTCCCAGTTTAATCGCTGGGGCTCCGATCGGTTACAATGGCAACCAGGACGCTACTTCCATGATACGGAAACGGATCACGGAACAACGGAACCCCGTTTTGCGGACCTTGAAAAAATACTGTCCTGTGCATGAGGCCTAAAGGTGATGACAGGTTCCCTTTAAGACATTTTCAGATGTGGCAATCCTGTTATATTTTTATTGTTTTTTTGTATATGTATTTTATTAACTTTTTATTTTTGAAATACAAGGTAAACCAGTGCATTATAAAAGCAATGCACTAGTTTATTTTTAAAAAAGTGGTTTTATTTTATAAAGGTGGTAAAAAACACACACGCGCACATACGATATCACACTGTTTGCTGCAACCCATATAATAAAGAGCCTTATTCAAAATTCCCCACAAAATGCCACACTGTGAACTTCGTCAATTTAAGGCCTTATGCACACAGCCCTTGCCCGGCCGTGGCTGTATTGCGGCCCACATACAGCGGGTCAACAATACACAGGCACCGGCTGTGTGCACCCTGCATTGACCTATTGACTTGAATGGGTCCGCAATCCGTGAGATGCGGTGCGGAACTGAAGCACGGATCAGAAGCACTACAGAGTGCTTCCGTGGTGTTTCTGACCGTGCTTCCCCACCAAAAAAAAAAAAAAAAAAAAAAAGAACATGTTAAATTTTTTTAGGGTGCGGACGGATCACAGACCCATTCAAGTTGAATGGGTCTCGATCTGTCCCAGCTGCCGCATGGATGTTGCCCGGGCATTGGGGACTGCAAATTGTGGTCCCCAATGCACGGAACAGCCGCACAACGGCCGTGTACATGAGGCCTAAAGTGCAAAAAAAAAAAGAGGCAGCATATGCCCTTAAAAACGGTTGTACTAAAAAAGTATGATGCACCTCGCAAAAAACAAGCCCTCATACGGCTACGTCAACTTAAAAAAATAAATAAAATTATGGTAAAAAAAAAAAAAAACACCCAGCTTCTTATTTCTTACTTTTCCAAGGCTGAAAGTAATCAAAAATGCTAAAACCGCGTTCACATTTCGAACGGACAAAAAAAATACTACACAGCATTTTTTGTTCCGTCCGTAAGCCGACATATATGACGGAAAGTGGACGGATCCCGTTACAGTGAATGGGGATCCGGCGGTGTACGATTGTATCCGGCTATGTGAATGTAACCTTACATTTCATTGGTAGAATATATGTATAAATTGACTTTTTAAGATACAACTTGTATGGGTTAAAATAATTCTCTGCCACATTAAAAACACATCCAACTTAGGCCTCATGCACATGACCTTAGTTTTGGTCCGCATCGGATCTGTATTTTTTTGCGGATCGGATGTGGACCCATTCATTTCAACAGGGCCAAAAAAATGAGGAAAGCACACTTTGTACGGTTTACATCCTGACCATTTGTCACGGTGGGGAGTGGGGGGGAAACCCCCCACCGTACAATGTAAAAGGAATAAAGGGGAAGCAGCTAGGCCAGAACGCCGGAATCAGGTCACCTCCTAAAGCGTCCCTAATCCTCACCCTAACTCCTCACCGTATGAGCGGACCTGGATGGTAGGACGGCTCATACCAGGATACCTTTGGCCCTGAGTCGCCCTGATAATCCCTCACATAGGAGCAGGGGAAAGATGACCTATTCTTCCCAGACACAGAAGGACAGGAGTCTCAAATGGCCTAGCAGCAGGGAAAGGAAAAGACCATATGCAGCAACAGAGTCGGTAGGTAAGAACACCAGAAACACACTTATCTGCCGCAGCCACCACGACTGCCCACACACCAAATAGGACACCGTAGCAGTAACCAACACCAACAACAGCCCAGACATGAAACAACCAACAAAACGCTTCACAGACCCAGAACATAAACCCACACCACACATACAAGTGAGGGTAAAGGAACAAGGAGGGTACATAAGGGAGGACAATTTATGTTCCATAATGTGGCCCTCAAAGACTGGGCAGAAACACCCAGGCAAGAAGCAGAGCTCCAACACCAAGCAAGGCTGTAGTACCACTGCACCCAGCCAGCAAGCCACAGGTATAAATCAAGCCCGCAGCCACACCCAGGAAACAATATTAACCCCTTGCTCACCAAACAGCAGGGAGGCAAACCTTAAAGGGGAAGTGCATATGCAAACTGCCAACAACATGTTGCCACCGGCAACCAGTCTGCATGGCAGCTGCGTCACGGTCAAACACCAATATGACCGTGACACCATTGCGCGGTCCCTCAAAAAAATAGAATGTGTCCTATACTTGTCATTTTTGCGGACAAGAATAGGCATTGGTAACAGTGTGGAACCTGCGGAAGAGTAAAATGTGGGGCGCATATGGCCGGTATCGGTCCTACTCCAAAAAAAGGCCCCAATGTAAAGTAAATGTGCCCCTATAAGGCCCCTTTCATACGAGCGAGTTTTACCTGCGGGTGCGATGCGTGAAGTGAACGCATAGCACCCGCACTGAATCCTGACCCATTTCTTTCAATGGGTCTGTGTACATGAGCGTTTTTTTTCTTTCATGCATCAGTTCTGCGAGAATCGCAGCATGTTCTATATTCTGTGTTTTTCACGCAGTCCTGGCCCCATAGAAGTGAATTGGGCTTCAGTGAAAAACGCATTGCATCCGTATATAATCCGGATGCAGTCTGGGCGCAATGTGTTTTTCATTGATGGTTGCTAGGAGATGTTTGTAAACCTTAAATTTTTTTTCACGAGCAACTGAACGCAATCGCAGACAAAACTGACTGAACTTGCTTGCAAGATGGTGCGAGTTTCACTGAATGCACCATGAACGCATCCGGACCTAATCCGTATTGTTCATGTTAAAGAGGCCTAACTGATAGAAATCACTGTCCAAATTGGAACACATTTAGGGCTCATGCACACCGACCGCAAATTGTGGTCCGCAATGTACGGGCACCGACAGTGGGGCTGCCACATGCGGATCGCAGGCCCATTCACTTGATCCGCATCCGACGGTCTGCACCACTGCATGCACTACTTTTTTGTGGTGCGGAGGCACGGACAGAAAACCCACGGAAGCACTCGAAAGTGCTTTCGTCGGCTTCCGATCCGGGCCTCTGTTTTGCACCGCATCTCCCGGATTGTGGGCCCATTTAAGTGAATGTGTCCTCATCTGTGATGAGGGGGGAACACGGCCGGTGTCCGTGTACTGTGGACCCGCTGTATGCGGGACGCAATACGGCCACAGCCGGGCAAGCCGTGTGCATGAGGCCTTACTCAGTTCAACTTTTTTTGGAGTAAATATGATCATATGAGTGCGGGACAATAGCCCCGTGGGCGGCCCGACGTCCACAGCATCATTGTAATCTATGATGCTGTGTGCTCCCGATCAATGCTGCTTCGGGACATATGGCCCGCTCACGGACCGTATATCTCGGAGGGCATACGGTCGTGTGCACGAGGCCTAGGATGCCGAACTGGATGGACCATACAGACTATGGGGGCTAGGATGCCGAAATGTGCCCCATACAGACTATGGGGCACATTTATTAAGACCAGTGTTTTCGATGTCAGTCTTAATAAATCACTAAGCTGGTGGTGGTTCCGCCGAAGTTATGAAGAGGTGTCGGCCTCTCCATAACTTCGGCGCATCCAGCGCCAGTTTTAAATGTAAGGCCGCGGGGGGCGGAGCCAACTGAGCATGGTGGAAGACGTGTGAGCTCTGAGCTCCTCACCATATCACCCGATCAAACAGCTATTTTACAGCCCTGACCGATTCAAATATGGGCAAACTCAGCAAGGAGAGAAGTGGAGATGTCGTTCAGACGACCAAAGCAAAGAAAACTCATGGGGACTTGAATAAATACCTCTATAAGAAGACAGCGTCTCCGGCAGTTAGAGGGAAGATGGCGGCGGCTGAAGAAATTGCTGCAGCCCTGGACAGAGAGTCGGATGATGCCAGCTCCTGTGCCCCTTCAGACCTGCCGGATGATCCGGACCCTGCTCCGATTACCAGAGCCTTTCTACAGCACTCCCTGCAGCAATCTTTAGCTCAAGCCTTGTCTCCGGTACTGACAGAACTGGCGGCCATTAGAACGGAGGTAACGCATGTGGGGCAAAGAGTAGAGGCGCTGGAGGACTTTCAGATAGCTGTGATACAGCACAGCAAGGGTCTCCAGAGCCAAATGAGATCCCTAAGTTCCCAGGTGGACAGTGTCTATCTCCACCTAGAAGACCAAGAGAATAGGGGGAGAAGGAAGAACGTGAGGATAAGGGGCATCCCCGAATCTGTAGCGGCGGAAGCACTGATGGACAGTGTCAGACAGATATTCGCCATACTTGTGGGAGCAGAGCGGGCTGATACCATCACCATTGAAAGAGCGCATAGAGGGCTTAGGCCTAAGCCTGCTGCAAGTGAACCGCCTAGAGACACCATATGTGCCCTCTTGAATTACCTTGATACAGCTGCGGTACTCAAAGCAGCAAGAGAGAGAGAAGAAGTCACCTTTGAAGGGAACAAAATCCTGTTGTTTCAGGACTTGTCAGCTAGCACCCTGGCTAAGCGCAAGGCGTTGAAACCCCTTACGGCTGAATTGAGGGAGAGGAGGCTGGCCATGAGGTGGCTTTTCCCCTTTGGACTTAGCACCACAATCAACAGTCGACACCCAGATGATCTACCCAAGATTTGGGAGGCTCTTGAGATCTCCCCGCTGGACATCCCTTCCTGGCTCCCATCTGCTAACATGGAGAAGTTACCCAAGCTTGCTGCTCCATCACCTTGGCAAGCTATGTCCAAGCACAAGCACCCGAAGAAGAAGTCGCTGACAGGGGACTGAGTTGCTCCTTCATGAAGTTAGAGCGTTCAGGTTCAACTTTTCTCACTGATGTTTATAGCTTCAGTGAGCGCCGTTGTCTCCTCCTTACTATAAGTTTGCACTATAGTATTTAAAACCCAAAGTTGCCACCGTTCAAAAGTGTTTTACGCCCAGCCATTTCTAGCATTTTGCTCATATATTTAAAATGACATGCTTTGGAGCCGAGAGAGCGGTTTTGCTGTTTTAGCATCACCACATGTCTTGGGGAGATGGTGGGATAGCAATATCCGCCTGTCGATTACAAAGCTTAGACGGTTTAAGTTTATTGGTCAGTTTAATTGCTATTATCTAAGAGGTCGGGTGAGTGGTACATCTAGATTTTTCTAGAAGTCTCTACCTATGTCCCCTCCCCCGATCTTTTATCCTCAATATGTCATTGCTCTATTGCGCCTTGTAGCGCCTATGGGGCTGATAAGCCCTTTCACCCTGTTAATATTTGTTTTATTGTCTTTATGTTTAGTTTTTCTGAGTTGAGCTATATGGTTCACAGCCATCAGATTTGAGGTTGGTGCAGATATTAAGTCTCATTGATATGGCGCTCATTACACTTTATTCACTTAATGTGAATGGAATGAACATTCCACAGAAACGTAGTCAGGTCTACCATACACTTAGGAAAGAAAACCCTGATATTGTGTTTTTACAAGAAACGCATTACAGACATGACCATGTGCCCAATATGACTAGTAAGCATTTTCCAGACTGGCATCATGCCACTCACTCCTCGGCATCAAGAGGTGTCTCTATTGGTTTCAGTAAAGACCTCCCATTTCAGATGACAGCGAAATTGATAGACCCCAATGGAAGGTTCCTATTTGTTAAGGGGAAAGTCCTAAACTCAATAGTCACCCTAGCCGCTATATACGCCCCAAATAAGGGACAAATTAAATGGCTTATTCAGATGTTAGAATCCTTGAAAATGTTCACAGAAGGGATCTTGATATTAGGTGGGGATTTTAATCTCACACTGGATCATGGGATGGACTCCACGTCTGTCATACCTCAATTATCAGGAAAACAAAGACGTAGATTTCAGATAGCTTTGGCAGAGGTGGGTCTATCTGATGTATGGAGATTACTCCACCGAGAGCTTAAGGATTTTACCTTTTTCTCTAAGGTTCATGGCTCTTACCAGCGCCTAGACTATATATTTCTATCTAACAATGCTATACCCGCGATTAAAGAAGCCTCCATAGGGTCTATCACGATTTCGGATCATGCCCCTGTGAGCATGAAGCTGCAAATTAAAGACATGCCTGGGAAGTCCTGGTCATGGAGGCTCAACTCAACTTTAATGGAGGAAAAAGAGCACAAGGAAAGGGCTAATAAAGTACTTATTGATTACTTTAGTTTGAACGAGACCCCTCAGATATCGAGTCCGATCTTGTGGGAAGCCCACAAGGCAGTAGTAAGGGGGGAATTTATTAGCTTAGGTTCCAAAGTTAAAAGACAAAGGACACAGATAATAAATTCCCTGCTCTTGCAAATTTCCACACTGGAAAAATTGCACAAAACGGCCCAGACAGATGAGGTATTGAATCAACTAAAATACCTAAGGTCTCAACTAAAGGACAAACTGAATATTAAATCAGCTAAAATACTTCAGGCACTGCGATTCAACTACTACTCACATGGTGACAAAGGCTCCAAACTAATGTCGAATCTGTTAAAGACCCAGAGGAATAAGTCCTTTATTCAGGTAAAGTCTAAAGAAAGGGCATAGATTAACTGCTACTCCGGCAATAGCAAAAGAATTTTGTAGGTTTTACACCTCTCTATATAATTTAGAGAGCGAAGGGGGGACTGAAACTGGTGATAATACATCCCTGCAAAACCGCATCAATTACTTTTTGAAATCCATTGATAAAACGGATCTACTGAAACCGTTTACGGAGGAGGAAGTTGCTAAAGTTCTCCATAGCATTCCATCTGGGAAAAGCCCAGGACCGGATGGTCTCCCTATAGTGTATTATAAGAAATTTGCGGACATACTGATACCGTATTTCACTAAGCTTTGCAACTCCCTTCTCTGCGGTTCGGCTCTTCCTCCACAGGCCCAGGCGGCAACTATCACTATTATTCCCAAAGAGGGGAAGGATCCTGAAGCGTGTGGTAGCTATCGTCCAATTTCGCTACTTAATACAGATTTAAAATGGTGGGCTAAACTGCTAAATCACGGTATGGCTGGTTTGCTGCCTGGGCTGGTGGGGGAGGAGCAGGTAGGATTTGTGCCTGGCAGAGAAGGTAGGCATAACATTAGTCGTGTGGTGAATGCGGTCTGTTATGCCAGGAAGAAAAACACGCCTTTAATCTTACTGGGGACTGATGCCGAAAAGGCATTTGACAGAGTAGGTTGGCCTTACATGCGTAGTACATTGCTAGCGTTTGGCTTCCCAGATGTATTTGTCAAAGCTATTTTCTCCTTGTACTCAGCTCCCACAGCCCGTATTTTGGTAAACGGCACCCTGTCGGACCCCATTATCATCAGGAATGGTACTAGGCAGGGATGTCCCCTCTCCCCAACTCTGTTCATATTAGTTCTAGAAACATTACTGCTGAAATTTTGACAAAACCCTGATATCAGAGGAATTCAATTGAGGGGAGATACACATAAGATGGCAGCATTTGCTGACGACTTGCTACTAATGGTCACCAACCCTAATGAAGCAATGAAACAAATACTGGATATCTTCAATATCTTTGCGAAAATCTGCAATTTTAAAATTAATCTTGAGAAGTCTGAGGCCATTGGAGTTTCTTTATCCCCCACCCAATTGAGAAGGATTAAGGATATGTCCCCTTTTAAGTGGCCCTCCACAGCGATAAAATATTTAGGAGTGATGATACTAGCCAATCCTGCCCATTTGTTTCATATAAATTACTCACCCCTAATAGCAAAAGTCCAAACGTTCCTGAATAAATCCTTGACACCTAGGATTTCTTGGATAGGTAGGAAAAATGTATTAACCACATATATTTTTCCCCAACTGCTATATGTGCTACGTTCACTTCCATTATTGATACCTAGAGCCTTTCTAGATAAATTGAGGTCAATTATGGGTAAATTTTTATGGGCAAATAAGAAAGCTAGACTACCTTACTCCCTACTTACAAGAAAGAGGAAGCATGGAGGGATCTCACTACCAGACATGTATGCATATGTACAGGCTATTCATTTGGAGAGATGGTTAGCTTTAGCTAGACCGAAGGAGGCACCCCTGCATGTGCGCATGGAAAGAGAAGTGTTAGGGAAACAAGGGATACACTTGCTTTGGCACAAACCCCATACATCAGGCTCCCTGGGGCTCATAAGTGTTATCACCAACGGTACTATTAAGGAGTGCCAGAAGTCACCGGCGCTAAATCTCAGTAAAGGTTGTTTATCCCCAGTTACTCCTCTTGATGTATTGCCTTGTGTTCTCTCTGACAGGGTGATGGAGACTAACCCAGTATGGGACTCAGTATCTGAGGTCAGAGTGGGAGATATATCGAGGTTACCCTTTTCCTCTGATTTCTATGAATCCCTCCGAGGTGAACCACCGAAAGTGGGTTCGGATATACAAAAATGGGATTTTGAGGTTACATGTAGGAAGTTTAAGTCATCAAAACACCTACCGATGGTAGACCCCTCTTGGTTGGAGACCATGGTCTTACTGCCAAAATTACCAGCTAAAGGCCTATCACTGATATACAGACAGATCATAGAAAAAAGGGGTGATACGCCACCCTCCTACCTGAGGGATTGGGAAAGAGAACTAAATATAAGTTTAGAAGATTCTAGTAGATCCTTCATCCTGTCACACTCACATGGGTTCTCCAGATGTGTCAAGGTGCAAGAGAACTCACTTAAAACCCTCACTAGATGGTATCGCACGCCTGAATTCCTATACAAAATTCACTTAGGCAATTCGAGTGACTGCTGGAGGTGTCTGGAGGGACTGGGCAGCCTTTCCCACATATGGTGGTATTGTCCAAAAATTAGGCAGTTTTGGGATTCGGTGGAAGGCATCATGAATAAGATCTGTCCAGGTCACTTGTCACTTACCTGTCACGGGGTTCCGAAGGTGCACTCGGTCCCCCATTGCCCGCAGAACTGTTGCTTAGCTTTTGGAATGAGGTTCTGTGTTTGACCTCATTCCCAGGGCGGCTTTACTAGCTGGGTGGCTCCCTGCTCCTAGTCTGCCTTGAGCGCCGAGCTGATCACTCGGTGCTCGACTGGTTGGTCTGTCGGTCATGTGACGCTGGCCACGTCACATGACCCTCACTCCCCACTATAAATACAGGCAGCCTGCTGGCTACAGGTTGCCTGTTAATTTCTAGGTTCCTGGCTATTTGTTGGACTACTGAATATTTACCTGATCCTGTTCACTGACGATCCTCTGCCTGCTCCTCCTGTACTGCGCATACATCCTGGTATTGTGACCTCGGCTCCCACCTGACTACTCTCTTAGGACTCCTTTTTGTACTTCGCTACTCTCCTGGTATTTGACCCCGGCTTCTCCTGACCATTCTTTGCTTAATCCGTTGTACTGCGTAGCTCTCTTGGTTCTGACCCGGTCCGTTCATGTTCCGTATTTTGTTTTGTCTGTCTTCCCTGCACATATCCTAAGTTAGGGACTGCCGTCCAGTTGTCCCCTGTCATCAGGACGCGTGAGGCAAGTAGGCAGGGCCAGGGGTGAGGGTGGAGCGCAGTGGTCACTACCCTTCCCCCTGTGTGTGTGTGGATGTGACCGTTACAGATTAACAGGCCCAATAACCACTGTATCATGAATCCTCTTACTACCCTGACTGACCATGTCTCTAACTTGACACAGAGGGTGCAGGAGCTAGGAGAGAAACTCCGTTCTTGTGAGTTAGGGCAAGGTTCTTCCACTCCTCTGTCCTCCAGTCCATATTTTGAACCCCAGATCAAGCTCCCAGAACCCTTTTCTGGAGACCGGAAGAGGTTTCTCTCCTTTAAGGAGAATTGCAAACTCTACTTCCGTTTGCGCCCCGTGTCCTCCTGTCCCGAGAGCCAACGCGTGGGGATTCTCATTTCTCTACTACAGGGTGATCCCCAGGACTGGGCATTTTCGTTACCTCCTGGGGCCAGTTGTCTAACTTCTGTGGAGGGGTTTTTTCAGGCCCTGGGTACCCTCTATGACGAACCAGACAGGGCCCTGGTAGCCGAGACAGCTCTTAGGGCACTGGTTCAGGGCCATCTCCCTGCGGAGGAGTATTGCACCCAATTCAGACGGTGGTGTGTCCCCTCAGGATGGAATGAACCAGCCCTGAAGAGTCAGTTTAGGTCTGGTCTATCTGATAATTTAAAAGATCTATTGGTCAATTACCAAATTCCTGAGACCTTAGACGAGATGATGACCCTAGTTGTCCGACTTGACAGACGAGTTAGAGAGAGACGACAAGAACGACAGTTCTGTTCTCAGATGGTGGTCCAGCCAGAGGCCTTTTCCAGGGACAACACTGAGGTCTCCACCGAGGAACCCATGCAGGTTGGCATGACCCGGGGTAATCTTCGTCGCAGACGCGGAGAGTGCTTCTACTGTGGAGATCCTGGCCATTGGATCAACAAGTGTCCTAAGAGGGACCTCTCTGACAAGTCTTCTAAGGCAAGACAACCTAAATGATGCTACTCCCCTGATTGGTGGTACGGTGAGGTCATGTACCTCTGAAATTTCTCTGTCCGCGGGTGTGTGCCACTCTGAGAGATGTTCTCTTCTAGTCCTGGAGAACCTACCGGTTGAGGTGGTACTAGGGTTGCCTTGGCTCCGTTTACATAACCCCACCATTGATTGGTCCAAAGGAGAGTTGGTGAAATGGGGACCTAAGTGTGACTCATGCTTGTCCGTGGTCCAGGCTGGGGTTTCAGTAAGGTCTAATACATTACCCTCTGTTATTAAGGAATATTCTGATGTGTTCTCGTCCCTTACTCCAGAGGTTCTACCCCCCCATAGACCTTATGATTGCGCCATAGAGCTAATTGAGGGTGCCGAATTTCCTAAAGGTCGAATTTATAATCTTTCAGGGCCCGAGCGCAAGGCTATGGAAGATTATATTAAGGAGAGCCTTGCTAAAGGGCATATTAGACCTTCAGTCTCTCCTATGGGAGCAGGGTTTTTCTTTGTTAAAAAGAAAGATGGTGGTCTTAGGCCTTGTATTGATTACCGGAGATTAAATAAAATCACTGTCCAAAATAGATACTCTCTCCCATTGATTCCGGATTTATTTAACCAGGTTTTGGGGGCAACCTGGTTTTCCAAGATTGACCTGAAAGGGGCATACAATCTAATCCGAATCAAGGAGGGGGACGAATGGAAGACAGCGTTCAATACTCCGATAGGACACTTTGAATATCAGGTGATGCCTTTTGGACTCAGCAATGCCCCAGCTGTGTTCCAAAACTTAATGAACGATATTCTTAGGGAGTTCTTAGGTAAATTTATTATTGTCTATCTTGACGACATTTTGATATTCTCTCCTGATTTCGAATCTCATGTGTCCCATGTCAAACAAGTATTAGAGGTGTTGAGGGAGAACCAGCTATCCGCTAAGCAAGAGAAATGTGTCTTTGGTGTACAGGAGATACTGTTTCTAGGGCATGTTTTGACTCCTCACGCCTTTAAGATGGATCCTGGTAAGGTTTTAGCAATTAAGGAATGGGTAAGGCCTTCATCCTTAAGGCTTTACAACGGTTTTTGGGTTTCGCAAATTACTACCGTAAATTTATCATGAATTTTTCTGTAATTGCTAAGCCATTGACCGACCTTACTAAGAAAGGGGCGGATTTGGAGAATTGGTCTACCAAGGCCATTTCTTCATTTGAAACATTAAAAAAGGCATTTAGTAGCGCTCCCATTCTGATCCAGCCTGATCAGGAGAGACCCTTTATTGTGGAGGTGGATGCGTCCGAGGACGGCGCAGGAGCAGTCCTTTCACAAGGTCCTGCTAGCCTCACTAACCTGAGACCGTGTGCCTTCTTCTCTAGGAAATTCTCTCCCACGGAGAGAAACTACGACATAGGGAATAGGGAGCTGTTGGCCATTAAATGGGCATTTGAGGAGTGGAGACATTTTTTGGAGGGGGCAAGGCATCGAGTAACTGTTGTCACTGACCATAAAAACCTAATGTTTCTCGAGTCCACTAAGAGGTTGAATCCCCGACAAGCCCGATGGGCTCTGTTTTTTACCCGTTTTGATTTCTCCATTACGTTCAGGCCGGGAAGTAAAAATGTGAAGGCAGACGCATTATCTCGGAGCTTCCATGCTTTTCAACCCACTGAGACGCCGCCTGAATCCATCCTACCAGCTAACATCTTCTTAGCGGCTCTAACCCAGAATATCTCGGCTCGCATTAAGGCTGAACAACATCTGGCACCGGCATCCACCCCAACAGATAAGTTGTTTGTTCCCGTACAATTTCGTCTCCAGCTGTTGGGTGAGTGTCACGATTCTGCCTTTTGTGGACATCCGGGTATTGAGGGCACTAAGGATCTGGTTTCTAGATCTTATTGGTGGCCCACTCTGACCAGGGATGTCAAGTCCTACGTGTCAGCCTGTGAGGTTTGTGCCAGGTCTAAGACACCTAGGACTCGCCCTGCTGGTAACCTACGACCCCTACCCATTCCCAGTAGACCCTGGTCCCATATCTCAATGGACTTTATAACTGACCTACCGCTGGCGGAGGGTAAGACTGTGGTTTGGGTAGTGGTCGATAGGTTTAGCAAGATGGTTCATTTCATTCCCCTGTCTAAACTTCCGAATGCTAAAACCCTGGCGTCTATTTTTGTGAGAGAGATTGTTCGTTTACATGGCATCCCGGAAAATATTGTTTCGGACAGGGGTGTGCAGTTTGTGTCCAAATTCTGGAGGGCCTTCTGTCAAAGATGTAAAATTTCGTTGTCTTTTTCTTCCGCCTACCATCCTGAGAGTAATGGGCAGACTGAACGCCTTAATCAGTCTGTGGAACAATTCCTGAGGTTGTATGTTGCTGATGACCAGCAATTATGGGTCAAATTCCTTCCGTTGGCTGAATTTGCTCTGAATAACCGTGTCAATTCTTCTGCTGGGGTCTCCCCTTTCTTTTGTAACCATGGTTTTCATCCCCGTTTTCATTCTGGGTCGTCCGTCTCCTCCTCTAACCCTGAAGCTGATAAACTCTCCTCCGAACTGTGCACAGTTTGGGCCCGGGTTCAATCGAACCTAGAAAAGGCTCAATGTTCTCAAAAACTCAAGGCCGATAGGAGACGTTCAAGGGGGGTGAACTTTCAAGTTGGGGATAAAGTATGGTTGTCCTCCAAGAATCTATCTCTCAAGGTAGCTTCTAGAAAATTTGCTCCTCGTTTTATTGGACCATATAAGATCACGGAGGTGATTAACCCGGTATCATTTAGGTTGGAGCTGCCCGAGTCATTCCACATTCATAATGTGTTCCATAAATCTCTACTTAAAAAATATTTTGAACCGGTAGTACCATCGAAAGCCTCGCCTCCGCCGGTTCTTGTTAATGATGCTGTCGAGTATGTCGTGTCTAAAATAGTGGATACCAGGAAGGTGCGTAACTCCTTGCAGTATCTGATTCACTGGAAGGGGTATGGACCTGAAGAGAGATCTTGGGTACCTGCCAGGGAGGTTCATGCTCCTAGACTGGTTCGTAAATTTCATTTAGAACACCCTGAAAAGCCATCGCCTGAAGTCTTGGGTCCGGTGGCCCCTCGTAAAAGAGGGGGTACTGTCACGGGGTTCCGAAGGTGCACTCGGTCCCCCATTGCCCGCAGAACTGTTGCTTAGCTTTTGGAATGAGGTTCTGTGTTTGACCTCATTCCCAGGGCGGCTTTACTAGCTGGGTGGCTCCCTGCTCCTAGTCTGCCTTGAGCGCCGAGCTGATCACTCGGTGCTCGACTGGTTGGTCTGTCGGTCATGTGACGCTGGCCACGTCACATGACCCTCACTCCCCACTATAAATACAGGCAGCCTGCTGGCTACAGGTTGCCTGTTAATTTCTAGGTTCCTGGCTATTTGTTGGACTACTGAATATTTACCTGATCCTGTTCCCTGACGATGCTCTGCCTGCTCCTCCTGTACTGCGCATACATCCTGGTATTGTGACCTCGGCTCCCACCTGACTACTCTCTTAGGACTCCTTTTTGTACTTCGCTACTCTCCTGGTATTTGACCCCGGCTTCTCCTGACCATTCTTTGCTTAATCCGTTGTACTGCGTAGCTCTCTTGGTTCTGACCCGGTCCGTTCATGTTCCGTATTTTGTCTTGTCTGTCTTCCCTGCACATATCCTAAGTTAGGGACTGCCGTCCAGTTGTCCCCTGTCATCAGGACTCGTGAGGCAAGTAGGCAGGGCCAGGGGTAAGGGTGGAGCGCAGTGGTCACTACCCTTCCCCCTGTGTGTGTGTGGACGTGACCGTTACATTACCACTCCCCTAGTATTACTATGGAAACCAGAAGGCAAATTTATTCCCCATAAAAATAACCTACAGACACACATGATTACGGCGGCCAAGCTACTCATTCCGGCACTGTGGAGAACTCTCCACCCGCCTAGTGTATCCATGTGGTATGAGAAGATGAATCATTTATGTAGAATGGAGGAATTAGCGCGTTGGGAGACTCATAACAGGCAAGGTTTTATGGATACTTGGCAACCATGGTTGTCACATATTGAAGCTCAACAATAAAAGGTAAAATACCCTGGCTCGAGTATACTTAGATCCCCCCCCCCCCCCCCCCCCATTGAAGGGAGATTATGGAAATGAAAATGTTTAAAAAAAATGTAAGGCCGCTTCCGAGTTGTCTTACATTTAGACCATTTTCTAGACCTAAACCATATGTAGAAAATGTTAAATGAGACAGGCCTGCCGGCTCACCCACGTCGTGCCTACAATTTTAGACCGTAAGCGAGGCGAAGTCGCGGATAGTGGCGCAACCAACCGTAGTGCCGCCATCTGCGCCTAAAATAGAGCAAGATCTACACCTCCATGGACCAATACCAGTTTGCTTACAGAGCACATAGGTCAACTGAGGATGCTGTCTCACTTACCCTTCACACTGCGCTGTCACACCTGGAGCAGAGAGACAGCTATGTGCGGATGCTGTTCATTGATTACAGCTCGGCCTTTAACACCATCCCTCCAAACAAGTTGGCAACGAAACTGAACAACTTGGGTCTCAGCTCATACCTGTGCAACTGGATACTGGATTTTCTTACAAAAAGACCACAAATCGTACGCATGGGCAAGCACTTTTCTTCATCCTTAACACTAAACACTGGGGTACCGCAAGGCTGTGTGTTGAGCCCTCTCCTTTACTCCCTCTTCACAAATGACTGTAAACCTATTCACAATACCAATACCATTATAAAATTTGCAGATGACACGACCGTGATAGGCCTAATCTCCAACAATGATGAAACAGCCTATAGGAAAGAGGTTGAGAACCTAGAGAGATGGAGTAAGAACAACAACCTCATACTCAATACCAAGAAAACAAAGGAGCTAATTCTGGATTTTAGGAAGAAGAAACGAAATGGACACCATCCCATTAGCATTAATGGTGGAAACGTGGAGATAGTTCAAAGTTTCAGATTCCTGGGAGTTCATATTAGTCAGGACCTGTCATGGATAAAAAACACAACAGAAATTACCAAAAAAGGCCTTCAGAGTCTGAAGAAAGCACAACTCCCAAAACAGCTGCTAGTCAATTTTTACAGGTGCACCATAGAATCTGTTATCACATACTGCATTACAGTGTGGTACTCCGGCTGCTCTTCTGAGGACAAGAAGACCCTCAAGCGCATCATCAGAATGGCTGGCAGAATCACTGGTACTCAGTTACCATCACTGGATGACCTCTTCACTGTTCGCTGCAGCAACAGGGCAAAAATTATCTGCGGGGATCCAACTCACCCCGGCCACAGCCTTTTCATTCCCCTACCCTCTGGTAGGCGTCTTAGAGCCCTACATGCCCGCACCACTAGGCTGAAGAACAGCTTTTACCCCAAAACAATCAGTCTCCTAAATGCTCAGAGACTATTGCCCCTTCCTAGGATAGAAACTACCACAGACTGAAAGTGACTGCTGCATTCATGAACCTATGATGATCTCTTGTCTGCAGTGGTGACTGATCAGTGTGTATATATATTCATAAGAACTTCCTACCAGGGCCGGCGCCACCAGTAAGCCGACTTAGGCAGTCTCCTAGGGCGCCATTTAGCAGGGGGCGCCCGTTGCAGTGAAAAAAAAAAAAAAAAAGTTGGTTATATAAGTTCGGCCGGCCGGCGGCGCCCCTCATGCTGCGCCTCCTGAGCGGCTGAGCGCTTGCCGCTCTAAAGAATCTCCGGCCGCCGGCTCAGTGCTGCGCAGCCAGCCTGCGCCTGCTGTCATTCTGTGTCTGCTCTGTGCTGTGTCCGTGCCGTGGCCGAGCTCTGTTGGGTCCGTGGTACAGGAGCTTTTGTTTCCTGTACCCGGCCGGACTGACAGGAAGTGCTCCCTTAGTGTGCACTTCCTGTTAGTCCGGCCGGGTGCAGGAAACAAATGCTCCTGTACCGTGGACCGAACAGAGCTCGGCCACGCTACACTAGAGGTGACGGGGGGAGGGGGGCTGCAATGAGAGTGACAAGGGGGGGGGGCTGGCTGCAATGAGAGTGACAAGGGGGGGCTGGCTGCAATGAGAGTGACAAGGGGGGGGGCTGGCTGCAATGAGAGTGACAAGGGGGGGGGCTGGCTGCAATGAGAGTGACAAGGGGGGGGGCTGGCTGCAATGAGAGTGAAAAGGGGGGGGGGGGCTGGCTGCAATGAGAGTGACAAGGGGGGGGCTGGCTGCAATGAGAGTGACAAGGGGGGGGGGCTGGCTTCAATGAGAGTGACAAGGGGGGGGGGGCTGGCTGCAATGAGAGTGACAAGGGGGTGGGGCTGGCTGCAATGAGAGTGACAAGGGGGGGGGGCTGGCTGCAATGAGAGTGACAAGGGGGGCGGGCTGCAATGAGAGTGACAAGGGGGGGGGCTGCAATGAGAGTGACAAGGGGGGGGCTGCAATGAGAGTGACAAGGGGTGGGCTGCAATGAGAGTGACAAGGGGGGGCTGCAATGAGAGTGACAAGGGGGGGCTGCAATGAGAGTGACAAGGGGGGGGGGCTGCAATGAGAGTGACAAGGGAGGGGGGGGCTGCAATGAGTGTGACAAGGGAGGGGGGGCTGGAATGAGTGTGACAAGGGAGGGGAGGGTAAAATGAGTGACAAGGAAGGGGGGGCTGGAATGAGTGTGACAAGGGAGGGGGGGAGAAGAGAGTGACAAGGGAGTCCCCAGAGCCAGACCAAGAGCCAGACTGCAGCCAGAGACCAGATCATCTTATTGTCCTGGTGGTAAGTAGACAATGCAATATGTTTATTATGTAATTGTTTAGTTATTAATACTACATTGGAGACTTATTTACCTCACATTTAGGGTCCATTCACACATCCGTGTGTGTTTTGCGGATCCACAAAACACGGACAGCAGCAATGTGCGTTCCGCATTTTGCGGGCACTAAGAGAATATGCCTATTCTTGTCCGCTATTGCGGACAAGAATAGGACATGTTCTATTTTTTTTCAGGATTGGAATTGCGGATCCCATAGAAATGTATGGGTCCGCAATTCCGTTCCGCAAAAAGAGACAGCTACAAGAAGCTGGATTAACCCTAAGGGAAACATAGCAGTTCTTTTAATTTAAAAGCTGAGAAAGGGAGAAAGGGGTGGAACATATGTGATGTCATGATATGGGCAGATCATCTGATAAGGGGGGGGGGGGGCGGCAATTTTTATCTTGCCTAGGGCGGCAAAAATCCTTGCATCGGCCCTGCTTCCTACTTTGCTCTTGCTATATATATATATATATATATATATATATGCTGTGAACTGTGAATAGTAATGCTTTCTAGTGCAATGTTTTTTTCTAGTGTAATACTTTAGTTTAAATGTCAGTTCTTGTTCCTCTGTCCATGGCATCTAGGGTTGCTCCAAACAACATTTCATTGTATTGTACATGACAATAAAGGCATCTTATCTTATCTTAAATACACCTAATTTAGGTGGATTTCAGTACAGAAAATGATTCCCTATGTTACATAAATAGGATGGAAATTAAACTCAAAATAGGCGCAAAAGGTGTAAATATCTTCAAAACATGTGCAAATCCAGTTGGTAAATGAGACTTAAAAAACAAGAGACAGAAACAGGCTTTTTACTCATGAAAACAGGCGGTAACACTTTAGTAAATGTGCCCCAATGAGGGAGATTTCACCAAATCAGATTTCAATCAGATTCTACCTTTCATTTCCAAAGGAGCTCTGAAATATGAAAGGTGGAATCTGATTGGTTTCTATGGGCAACTAAGCCCGTTTTTTTTTTTACATCAGTTCGATAAATCTTCCACGACCACGGACAGGATATGTCCTTGATTCACTGTGTGAAAAAGGCCTTAGGCCTCATGCACACGACCGGTGTGTGCATCCGCGTCCGTTCCGTCATTTTTCACAGTTTAGTGGAGGTCCCATTCATTTCTATAGAGCTGTAAAAAAAAACTGATAGTCCTCCGTTTTTTCTCCGCATCCGTGATTCCAGTCCGTCAAAAAAATATAACCTGTCCTATTCTTGTCAGTGGAAAATGGAGGACGGACCCATTAAAGTCAATGGGTCCGTCAAAAAAAACGGATGCACAACTGGTATGTCATCCGTGTCCGTGTCTGTTTTTTTCTACAAGACCTTGGTGCAATAAAATTACACTTTTCATTAACCTTCCTTTTTTTCCCCTGTCAGACAAAAAAAAAGGAAGACACAAGGAAACACAACTGAAGCAAAATCGGACACGGACCACTGAAGCCAAATCACTGACAGCGAAAAAACACTGTCGTGTGCATGAGGCCTTATTCTGTTCCTTTTTTTGCTTAAGGCCTCAGGCACACGACATGCGGCATCCGTTTTTTTTGGAGGATCTGTTTTTTTACACAGATCCCTTGTAATAAATGCCTATCCTTGTCCGCAAATGTGAAAAGTAGGACATGCACTAATTTTTTTGCTGAAGGGAAACACGGACAACGGACGTGGAACACAAACGGATGAACTATCAGCATTTTTTTGCTGACCCATTGAAATGAATGGGTCCCCATCCTATCCGCAAAAAAAACGGAACGGAGGCTGAGAAAAACAACTGTCGTGTGCATGAGGACTAAGCCTCATTCACATGTCAGGGTTTTAGCATGGTCCGTGTTTTTAGCACGGATGCATGCTCTATTTTGTCCGTGTTCACGGATCCATCAAGTCCATTATAGCCTATGGGTCCATGAAAACCACAAATGCCATCCGTGTTTCGCGGATCATTAAGAAGAGATGCTTTGAAAATGGACACACGGCACCCGGACAGCAAAAAACGGACACACGGACCCAACACGGATCCTTCATGGACATCCTCATGGATGCATCACTGACCACCTGCTCACGGATTTGAGCACGGACACGGACGTGTGAATGAGACTTTATAGAGACTCCCTGGTTATTGTTCCATTTATTTCAATAGTTTTTTTCCTCTAGTTTCATTTAATCAATTTGAACAGAATTTTAGTAAATGGGGGATTGTTTATTAACCATCTTAAGGCCAGATGCACATGGGTGCAGAGAAATGCACATAAGATCCACACACATTTCTGTACACTTTGCTAGTACAGTACTACACTGCGGTTTTTATGCATGTAAGTCTGCGCAGAAAAACCGCACATATTCCGCAACATGTGCAGGTGGCGCATTTCTCACTTTCAATTCTGAAAGAAAGCCAGCAGGTGGTAATTTTTGGGTCTCGCCTACAATTACAACTATTCAAGCCTCAAAGCATGACCTGCTGCGGGTCCCTGAGGACTGGAGCGGAGAATAACCTCTATCTGTATGGCTGGTAAGGTAACGCCGTGACTCAAAGTTGGATTCTCAGCAGTGGTCGCAAAGGAAAACTCTGAGGCCACGTTATCCTGTGATTTCACCATGACTTGCATGGTGCTGCATAGCATTGGCCGCTCTCACACAGTCAGTGAGGGTCATTTACTAACAGTTTTATGTGTAAAATTGTTGCACTACCCCTATTTTGTGACAATATTTGTTGCACAGACATTTTTATGCTGTGTTCAACACATAGGAGTGTAGATTGTCTGGCAGGCGCAAGGACTATTTTAAGACTAGGCGCATCTTCCAGCAGCAACACCGCTGTAAAAGAAACTAAAAGGACCGTCAAAAAGTGAGGGTCTTAATAAATGACCCCCAGTATTTTGCATGAGTAGTTGTATAAGTCCTCAAGAACATGGTGGTGTCTGAATTTGTGGCCGCAAAGTACGGATACCTTCGTTGGAGGACTATTCTCCTTCATGATATGGACAATAATAGACATGTTCGATAATTTCTGGAACAGAAAAACGGATCCGTGTGTGCACAGCCCCATAGAAATGAATAGATCAGAGTGCTATCCGCAAAACGGGGATTTCACACAGATGAAAACTACAGTTTCTTAAGGTCTCATTCACATGTCTGTGATTAATGGACATGTGCGGTCCATGTTCTACACAGACAGCACACATCCATGGATTTGAATGTGTTTATCACCCTTGTTTTTGTACTGACCATGAGACATGTGAAAGCATACAGGTCCGTGAAAATCAATGACTGTACGTGGATGCCACCTGTGTTCTATCTGACCACTGGTAGGAGATGCTTTGGAAATCCTTTTTTCAGCAGTGCACTTGAAATTGGGATGACACACGGACAAAAACTGGACCTTTCACAGACCTCTTCACGGATGAAACACGGACCTTCTTGTCATGGATGTTGTTGCAGACACCAGTGTGTGAAAGAGGGGGAATTTGATATTGATGACCTATCCTCACTTTTAAAGAAACTAAAAAGACCTTGGAACAGAACCAGAGTTCGGGAAATGTTTTTTTACAATACACATTAATTTAGTTATTAGTTATTACCTGAAGTCTCACGAGACTTCGCAAAGCAATAACTTCGGCTCATCTGAGCCAATACATTCTAATACTGTACGGAGCTCCTGCAGTATTATGCGAATCGACTTTGGATGTTTCATCCCTAGTTATCAATATAATAAAGCGGACAATCCCTTCAATCATGAGGGGAATATTTGAAGTCAGTTTTGCTTGAGTCTGTGTTGAAGTACTTTGTGCCACATTTATCACATGTTGTTTGATAAATTTGTCTCATCCTTAGGTCTCATTCTCACGGCCATTGTGCAGCTGTTCTGTGCATTGGGGACCTCAGTTTGCAGTCCCCAATGCACGGGCAAGATTCGTGTGGCAGCCGGGACGGATCGAGACCCATTCAACTTGAATAGGTCCGTGATCCGTCCGCACCGCAAATAAATAGTACAGGTTCTATTTTTTGCGGTGTGGAGGCACAGACAGAAACACCACGGAAGCACTGTGTAGTGCTTCCATGGGGTTCCGTGCCTCCGTTCCACACCACAGCTCCGGATTGCGGACCCATTGCCACACAGACAGTGGCAATGTGCGTTCCGCATTTTGCGGACCGCACATTGCCGGCACTAATAGAATAGGACATGTTCTATTTTTTTCGGGAACAGAATGGCGGACCCGGAAGTGCGGGGTCTGCAATTCCGTACCCGGGCAGCTTATCGTGCTGCCCCATAGAAATGAATGGGCCCGCAATTCCGTTCCGCAAAATGCGGAACAAAATTGCGGACGTGTGAATGGACCCTTAGGCCCCTTTCATATGGGGCGAGTTTTCTGCGCGGGTGCAATGCGTGAAGTGAACACATTGCACCCGCACTGAATCCGGACCCATTCATTTCTATGGGGCTGTGCACATGAGCGGTGATTTTCACGCATCACTTGTGCGTTGCGTGAAAATCGCAGCATGCTCCTCTTTGTGTGTTTTTCACGCAACGCAGGCCCCATAGAAGTGAATGGGGCTGCGGGAAAATCGCAAGCAAGTGCGGATGTGGTGTGATTTTCACGCACGGTTGCTAGGAGACGATCGGGATGGAGACCCGATCATTATTATTTCCCCTTATAACATGGTTAAACTGGAGGGGTTAAAAAATAATAAAAAATAATTGAACTCACCTTAATCCACTTGTTCGCGCAGCCTGCATCTCTTCTGTCTTCATCTGTGCTTCATCTGTGAGGAAAAGGACCTTTGATGACGTCACTGCGATCATCACATGGTCCGTCACATGATCCATCACCATGGTAAAAGATCATGTGATGGACCATGTGATGAGCGCAGTGCGGAATGCATAAGGAGTACATTCAGGTTTTTTTGCGGACCCATTGAAATAAATGGTTCCGTGTATGCAAAAAACGGACCGTAAACGGGAAAAAAAACGTTTGTGTGCAGGAGGCCTTAACCCCCTAGGGACCCATGATGTATCGGTACGGCATGGTTCCCGAGTACTTAAGGACCCATGTACGTCATGTGTTGTTCCGATCACCGCCGCCCGGCGGGCGGTGATCGGAACGAGGTGCCTGCCCAAATCATTGAGCAGGCACCTCAGCTAAATGCGCGTGACCCCCCCCCCCCCCCCCCGTGTCGGCGATCGCCGCAAAGTGCAGGTCAATTCAGACCTGCGGTTTGCGGCTTTTACCTGGTGCGGCGGCGGTGGTCGGCGGTGCCATCGGGTCCCCATGCGGCTGTAGGGGGGACCCGATGGCATGGAAGGCAGCGCGATGCCTAAGGAAGGCATCACGCTGCCTTCCAGTGAAGAGCCTGTGAGATGCAGCCCCCTGGATCTCACAGGCCGGAAGCTGTATGAGTGAGACTACTTTCACACTATCGTTCGGGTGTCCTCTTGTGTGCTCCGTTTGAAGGGGCTAACAAGCGGCCCCGAACGCATCCCTACTGCCCTAATGCATTCTGAGTGGACGCGGATCCGCTCAGAATGCATCAGTCTGGCAGCGTTCAGCCTCCGCTACGCTCAGCAAGCGGACACCTGAACGCTGGCCGTGCGGAGGCAAGCGGATCCGTCCAGACTTACAATGTAAGTCAATGGGGACGGATCCGTTTGAAGATGACACAATATGGCTCAATCTTCAAACGGATCTGTCCCCCATTGACTTTCAATGTAAAGTCTGGACGGATCCGTCTGAAGCTACTTTCAGACTTAGAATTTTTTCTACAATATAATGCAGACGGATCCGTTCTGAACGGATCCCAAGTCTGCATTATATGAGCGGATCCGTCTGAGCAGACATCAGACGGACCCGCTCTGAACGGTAGTGTGAAAGTAGCCTGATACACACATTCATTTCTATGGGGTTGTGCACACGAGCTGTGATTTTCACACATCACTTGTGCGTTGCGTGAAAATCGCATCATGTTCTATATTCTGCGTTTTTCACGCAGCGCAGGCCCCATAGAAGTGAATGGGGTTGCGTGAAAATCACAAGCATCCGCAAGCAAGTGCGGATGCGGTGCGATTTTCACGCACGGTTGCTAGGAGACAATCGGGATGGGGACCCGATCATTATTATTTCCCCTTATAACATGGTTTTAAGGGAAAATAATAGCATTCTGAATACAGAATGCTAAGTACTGTAAAATAGGGCTGGAGGGGTTAATTTTTTTTTTTTTAATTTTTAACTCACCTTAATCCATTTGTTCTCGCATCTCTTCTGTCTTTAACTGTGAGCAATAG
Source organism: Bufo bufo (assembly GCF_905171765.1). Taxonomy (NCBI): domain Eukaryota; kingdom Metazoa; phylum Chordata; class Amphibia; order Anura; family Bufonidae; genus Bufo; species Bufo bufo. Next base: position 91,951,350 of record NC_053396.1, read on the forward strand.
GACCTTTGATGACGTCACTATGCTCATCACATGATCCATCACAATGGTGATGGATCATGTGATGGACCATGTGATGAACGCAGTGACATCATCAAAGGTCCTATTGCTCACAGTTAAAGACAGAAGAGAAGCCGGGCTGCGCGAACAAGTGGATTAAGGTGAGTTAAATTTTTTATTTATTTTTTTTAACCCCTCCAGCGCTATTTTACTATGCATTCTGTATTTGGAATGCTATTATTTTTCCCTTATAACCATGTTATAAGGGAAAATAATACAATCTACAGAACACTGATCCCAAGCCCGAACTTCTGTGAAGAAGTTCGGGTTTGGGTACCAAACATGCGCGATTTTTCTCACGCGAGTGCAAAATGCATTACAATTTTTTGCACTCGCGAGGAAAAATCGTGCATTTTCCCGCAACGCCCGTGTGAAACCAGCCTAAAACATGATTTTTTTTGCTTCAAAAAAGAAATCATTGTGTAAAACTTACAAAAATAAAAAAAAGTATACATATTAGGTATCGCCGCGTCCGTATCGACCGGCTCTATAAAAATATCACATGACCTAACCCCTCAGATGAACACCGTAATTTTTTTTTAATAAAAACTGTGCTAAATAAACCATTTTTTGTCACCTTACATCACAAACAGTGTAATAGCAAGCGATCAAAAAGTCACACGCACCCCAAAATAGTGCCAATAAAACCGTCATCTCATCCCGCAAAAATCATACCCTACCCAAGGTAATCGCCCAAAAACTGTAAAACATTATGGCTCTCAGACTATAAAAACACTAAAACAAGATTTTTTTTGCTTAAAAAAAGAAATCATTGTGTAAAACGTACATAAATAAAAAAAAGTATACATATTAGGTATCGCCGCATCCGTGACAACTGGTCTATAAAAATATCACATGATCTAACCTGTCAGAGGAATGTTGTAAATAACAAAAAATAAAAACGGTGCCAAAACAGCTATTTTTTGTTATCTTGCCTAATATAAGTATGTTATCTTGCCTAAGTATAATATAGAGCAACCAAAAATCATATGTACCCTAAACTAGTACCAACAATACTGCCACCCTATCCCGTAGTTTCTAAAATGGGGCCACTTTTTTGGAGTTTCTACTCTAGGGGTGCATCAGGGGGGCTTCAAATGGGACATGGTGTCAAAAAACCAGTCCAGCAAAATCTGCCTTCCAAAAACCCTATGGCATTCCTTTCCTTCTGCGCCCTGCCGTGTGCCCGTACAGCTGTTTACGACCACATATGGGGTGTTTCTGTAAACTACAGAATCTGGGCCATAAATATTGAGTTTGGTTTGGCTGTTAACCCTTGCTTTGTAACTGGAAAAAAATTATTAAAATGGAAAAGTGAAATTTTGAAATTGTATCTCTATTTTCCATTAATTCTTGTGGAACACCTAAAGGGTTAACAAAGTTTGTAAAATCAGTTTTGAATACCTTGAGGGGTGTAGTTTATAGAATGGGGTCATTTTTGGGTGGTTTCTATTATGTAAGCCTCGCAAAGTGACTTCAGACCTGAACTGGTCCCTAAAAATTGGGTTTTTGAAAATTTCTGAAAAATTTCAAGATTTGCTTCTAAACTTCTAAGCCTTGTAACATCCCCAAAAAATTTAATATCATTCCCAAAATGATCCAAACATGAAGTAGACATATGGGGAATGTAAAGTAATAACTATTTTTGGAGGTATTACTATGTATTATAGAAGTAGAGAAATTGAAACTTGGAAATTTGCAATTTTTTAGAAAAAATTGGTAAATTTGGTATTTTTTTATATATAAAAATGAATTTTTTTTACTTCATTTTACCAGTGTCATGAAGTACAATATGTGACGAAAAAACTGTCTCAGTATGGCCTGAATAAGTCAAAGCGTTTTAAAGTTATCAGCTTTTAAAGTGACACTGGTCAGATTTGCAAAAAATGGCCAAGTCCTTAAGGTGAAATAGGGCTGAGTCCTTAAGGGATTAAGGCTAGGTCTACACCATAGACTATTATTTATAAAAATTGTCGTGCGACATTGGTGAGACAAAATGTTGCGCGGCAAATGTCATTGTGTAGACCTAGCCTAAGGCTAGGGCTACGCTGCAACTTTTTGTAGCGCGACTGATTGATTTTAAGGGCTGTTTTCACACGAGCAAGTCCATTGCGGGAATCACGCTCCGTGTGTGAGTGTGATCCTCCGCTCTGGACTTGCAGGAGCGCATGGCATCATGATGATTTATAATGCTATGTGCTTCTGCTCGACCTTATTTCTACAGAATCATACTGACAGCTTTATGTCACTATGATTCTGTAGAAATATGGTTGAGCAGAGGCACATAGCATTATAAATTATGATACTGCCGTGCGCTCCTGCAAGTCCAGAGCGGAGGATCACACTCACACACGGAGCGTGATTCCCGCAATGGACTCGCTCGTGTGAAACAGCCCTAACTATTGAACTACAGCTGCAGTCCAGATTAATGCATTCAGTTGAATACAATCTTGTGGACTGCAGCTGTCATTTAACAGTTAAAATCAATCAGTTAAAATCTGCACCACTCTTTTCTTTTCATTCATTTCTTTTCTTTCAAATTGTCTTTTCAATCCATGCCTGGAAAATAGAACACTCTGTATGACCTACAGTGCGGATTTACCATTGAAAACAATGGGAGGTGGATTAAGAGCAGACACTGGTGTGTGGAAAATCCACTGTGTGAACAAGGCCACACGGTGAAATCGGCTTTTTTTTTTTTTTATATATATACTTATGATGTATCCTCAGGATAGGTCATCAATATCAGATTGTTGGGGGTCCAATTCCCGGCACCCCCCAGCGATCAGCGGTGCTTGTGCGGGTGCTGCCTTCTCTTCACTGTTTACCTGCTCGCTGTCACAACTACAGAAGGGGCTCCTTCCTATTCAGTTGAACATACCTGATGTTGATCACTAGGGATGATGAATGGACTTTGGATGAAACATCTGAAGTCGATTTGCATAAAACTTTGTTCTAATACTGTACTGAGCAGGAGCTCCGTACAGTATTAGAATGTATTGGCTCCGATGAGTCGAAGTTATTGCTTCGAGTCTCGCGAGACTTCGCATAAATGAATTAGTACTGTACAAAACCATTTCCTGAACTCGGGTTCAGTTCCAAGCTACCACTACTGAGACCGAGCACTGTGACACACCCCGCTCTATAGGCATACAGTGGGATAAGATAGCCTTTTACTGGATGCCATTGTATAGAACAGTGTCGCCTACTTTCCTATTCCATACCTCTCTTTTCCTCAGCATACCCGCGTATACTAGCCTTATGGATGCTAACATTATACTTTGGCTTCTGTTTGGTAAGTGGAGCCCGATGGACATGATTAGCACATGGGACATCAGGAGCTATTTCTAGCCTACACGCTAAGCAGAGGCCATTGCTGTGATCTGGACAGCATCTAAAATGCAGTCAATCAGTTTCAGTTGACGATTTCCTGTTCTGTACAGGTACATTTTCAGTAGCCATTATCACTATCACTATAGGCAGAATTACAAAGACAAGTAACACCTCTGTGTAGATAATACAGGATGCACCATTCACAATAGATGATATCGCAGCTTATCAGCTTACTCCTGGAGTTTCGGAAACAGCAGCGTAGTTTGTTCTGCTATGCTGTTTGTGTAGCTCCTATTTACTACAATGGGAGTCGCTTGGCTGTTTCCGAAGTCCTGGGCACCTAGGGACGTAGAAACGGCGAGGCGGGATAACCCAATTAAAATTAGTTGTACTACAAAAAATATTCTACTATTTCAAACCAGCACCTCTATCTGAATACTTTTGTATGTGATTAAAAATTATATATAGCGCCACCTGCTGTTTGTTCTTTTTTTAATTTCTCTGTCCACTTTTAAAAATCACTGAGCTGGTCTCACATGCTCAGTTCCATCCTTCAACTGCCACAACCATATATACTGTTAGAAGCTGTGACAGTTACAGGGGGCGATGTTGTTTTGCGGTCCGTTTTTCACGGATCCGTTGTTCCGTATCTGAGTTTTTTTTTTTCTCTGTATTAACTCCTCTTCCGTTCCGTTATTTCAAAAAACATATCCATATGGTTTCTGTATGCGATCCGTTTTTTGCGGATCGGAAACAGAAACAGTAACTTATTAATCACCAAACACATGAGCAATATGGGCTGGGCATAGCATTTCTACAGTATGGATCCGCAAAATACAGATGACATACGGATGTGTTCCGTGTGCATTCCGTATTTTTTGCGGACCCATTGACTTGAATGGGGCCCCGGACCATGATTTGCGGACAATAATAGTACATGCACTACTTTTTTTGCGGAACGGAAATACGGAAACGGAATGCACACCCATAGAAGTGAATGGTTCCGCATACAGTCCGCAAAAAAACGGAAAGAAAATACGTTTGTGTGCATGAGCCCTTAGAAAGAGATTGTCATGTCCTATATGTTAAAGCACCAATTAACAAAATTCGGATACTAATATCTGATGAACAGAGGCATTTTAAATGCTAAATCACCATAACCTATATCAAGTAAACACAACCTCCGTATTAAAAATAGTAAAATGTCCTTATTAAATATGACAAAAACACATAAAACAGTGAGAATTAGCAGCAAATAATTCGGCCTTGTTCTCACAATTATGCAGCACAGTAGCTGTGGATACTTGTCCGTTCCTGTATTTGCCTAGAGGGGCTTGTGAAGTTCCTCATTCCTTGTAATGTAATGGTTAATTACAAAGAATATGGCACCCGCACCAATACTACTGTAAGTAAAGGAAAAGGAAGCTGGTGACAGGACGTGCATCCACTCGGCAGTACCCTGAGAAGCCGGTTGGGGAATGTAAAAGCAGTGCTGTGATATAAAGCCAGGACTCGCCTGTCACATTAGGTGCAGATATTTCTGTGACTGAATGCAGGTTTATGGGTTTTACCCAATTTTATATATTTCTATATATATATACAGTACAGACCAAAAGTTTGGACACACCTTCTCATTCAAAGAGTTTTCTTTATTTTCATGACTATGAAGGCATCAAAACTATGAATTAACACATGTGGAATTATATACATAACAAACAAGTGTGAAACGACTGAAAATATGTCATATTCTAGGTTCTTCAAAGTAGCCACTTTTTGCTTTGATTACTGCTTTGCACACTCTTGGCATTCTCTTGATGAGCTTCAAGAGGTAGTCCCCTGAAATGGTTTTCACTTCACAGGTGTGCCCTGTCAGGTTTAATAAGTGGGATTTCTTGCCTTATAAATGGGGTTGGGACCATCAGTTGTGTTGAGGAGAAGTCAGGTGGATACACAGCTGATAGTCCTATTGAATAGACTGTTAGAATTTGTATTATGGCAAGAAAAAAGCAGCTAAGTAAAGAAAAACGAGTGGCCATCATTACTTTAAGAAATGAAGGTCAGTCAGTCAGCCGAAAAATTGGGAAAACTTTGAAAGTAAGGGCTATTTGACCATGAAGGAGAGTGATGGGGTGCTGCGGCAGATGACCTGGCCTCCACAGTCACCGGACCTGAACCCAATCGAGATGGTTTGGGGTGAGCTGGACCGCAGAGTGAAGGCAAAAGGGCCAACAAGTGCTAAGCATCTCTGGGAACTCCTTCAAGACTGTTGGAAGACCATTTCAGGGGACTACCTCTTGAAGCTCATCAAGAGAATGCCAAGAGTGTGCAAAGCAGTAATCAAAGCAAAAGGTGGCTACTTTGAAGAACCTAGAATATGACATATTTTCAGTTGTTTCACACTTGTTTGTTATGTATATAATTCCACATGTGTTAATTCATAGTTTTGATGTCTTCATAGTCATGAAAATAAAGAAAACTCTTTGAAGGAGAAGGTGTGTCCAAACTTTTGGTCTGTACTGTATATATATATATATATACCGTTATGTATATATGCACTGACCAGCCATAACATTAAAATATTGAATATCATTGATTCTCATTACAATGGCACCTGCCATGGGGTGGGATATATTAGGAAGCCAGTACACAGTCAGTTCTTGTTCTCGTGCTATAAAGTGGAAAAATCGGTAAGTGTAAAATCTGACTTTGAGGGCCAAATTCTGCTGTGGATGTTACTTTGACACACGCCACCCACCTAGACAGTATTTCTTAATGGTAGTGGTCTCCTTCAGCAGGACGACGCGTCCTTCCACACTGTCCAAAACCTGTCCAGGAGTGGTGTAAGGAACATGACAAAGAGTTCAAGATGTTAACCTGGCCTCCAAAGCCCGATCCATAGAGGCGCCACCAGGACTTAAAAGATCCAACACCTTGGTGCCATATAGCACTGGACACCTTCCGAGGTCTTGTGGACCCAATGCCTCTCCGAGTTATTTGCTGGCATAAATGGACCTACACAGTATTAGGCAGGAGGATTTTTAGGTTATGGCTGATTGGTGTATCAGTGGCCAGTGAGGACATACTGTGTGTCTGCATAGAAAAGCACAGTGGACTGTTCTTTACTGTACCATAAAAAGCCATCATTGGGTAAATTGAGGCCAATGGATACGTATCATGTGCGTTCCTGCTCTATACTACAGATGTGCACTGCAGACACAGCGGGGAAGGATTATCAAAAGGATGAACCAATCAGATTCATCCTTTCATTTTGAAAAGGAGCTCTGAAAAATGAAAGGTGGAATCTGATTGGTTGCTATGGGGAACTAAGCCTGTTTTTGGTGTAATCTCCCCAGTGTGAATAGAGCCTGACTGGAAAACTCCCATGCATATCTTGCTCTTTAAAGACCCTTATATTGGGGGGTTGGTATGCTATGTGTTCTGACAAGCTGTTGCTCCTGCCATCTATGTAATGTACATTTATTTGAGCTGTCAGTTTGGACCAGTCTGACTGCTCTGATCTCATTAAGGGCTCATTCAGACGGCCATATTGCGGAACGGGTGCAGACCTATTCATTTCAATGGGCTTCCGCGGCTCAGTGGAAAAGATAGAATAGGCATTTTCTATTATGGTTGCGGCAATGTGCGGTCCGCAAATTGTGGAACGCACATGGACGGTATCCGTGTTTTGCGGATCCGCAAAGCACTACAGCCGTCGGAATGAACCCTTACAAGGCACAGAACTGGTGCTCGTTGGGGCACTAAGGGTCTTGTGACTATTTTAGTAGTAAAATAGTTACAAGTCCCCTTTTTTAACCAGCCGCGTGACAGTATTTAGTCGCACTGCCGGTTTTACTCCATGTCCACCAGTTGGATGTGACGGGGGCGTGCCGACTGGAAACAGATTTATGTGTTAGCAAAAAACGAGGACATCCAGGAGCTGGCGTAGTTTTCACACCAGCTGCAAGGACTGCCACAGATGCGCCTAATTTCTGATGAGGCACACACCTTAGTATTAGTCTTAGTAAATGTGCTCCATTATGTCTTTTGGCTGATGCACATCCTTGGAAACCTCTACAGGGAGTGCAGAATTATTAGGCAAGTTGTATTTTTGAGGATTAATTTTATTATTGAACAACAACCATGTTCTCAATGAACCCAAAAAACTCATTAATATCAAAGCTGAATATTTTTGGAAGTAGTTTTTAGTTTGTTTTTAGTTTTAGCTATTTTAGGGGGATATCTGTGTGTGCAGGTGACTATTACTGTGCATAATTATTAGGCAACTTAACAAAAAACAAATATATACCCATTTAAATTATTTATTTTTACCAGTGAAACCAATATAACATCTCAACATTCACAAATATACATTTCTGACATTCAAAAACAAAACAAAAACAAATCAGTGACCAATATAGCCACCTTTCTTTGCAAGGACACTTAAAAGCCTGCCATCCATGGATTCTGTCAGTGTTTTGATCTGTTCACCATCAACATTGCGTGCAGCAGCAACCACAGCCTCCCAGACACTGTTCAGAGAGGTGTACTGTTTTCCCTCCTTGTAAATCTCACATTTGATGATGGACCACAGGTTCTCAATGGGGTTCAGATCAGGTGAACAAGGAGGCCATGTCATTAGATTTTCTTCTTTTATACCCTTTCTTGCCAGCCACGTTGTGGAGTACTTGGACGCGTGTGATGGAGCATTGTCCTGCATGAAAATCATGTTTTTCTTGAAGGATGCAGACTTCTTCCTGTACCACTGCTTGAAGAAGGTGTCTTCCAGAAACTGGCAGTAGGACTGGGAGTTGAGCTTGACTCCATCCTCAACCCGAAAAGGCCCCACAAGCTCATCTTTGATGATACCAGCCCAAACCAGTACTCCACCTCCACCTTGCTGGCGTCTGAGTCGGACTGGAGCTCTCTGCCCTTTACCAATCCAGCCACGGGCCCATCCATCTGGCCCATCAAGACTCACTCTCATTTCATCAGTCCATAAAACCTTAGAAAAATCAGTCTTGAGATATTTCTTGGCCCAGTCTTGACGTTTCAGCTTGTGTGTCTTGTTCAGTGGTGGTCGTCTTTCAGCTTTCTTACCTTGGCCATGTCTCCAAGGAGTATTGCACACCTTGTGCTTTTGGGCACTCCAGTGATGTTGCAGCTCTGAAATATGGCCAAACTGGTGGCAAGTGGCATCTTGGCAGCTGCACGCTTGACTTTTCTCAGTTCATGGGCAGTTATTTTGCGCCTTGGTTTTTCCACACGCTTCTTGCGACCCTGTTGACTATTTTGAATGAAACGCTTGATTGTTCGATGATCACGCTTCAGAAGCTTTGCAATTTTAACAGTGCTGCATCCCTCTGCAAGATATCTCACTATTTTTGACTTTTCTGTGCCTGTCAAGTCCTTCTTTTGACCCATTTTGCCAAAGGAAAGGAAGTTGCCTAATAATTATGCACACCTAATATAGGGTGTTGATGTCATTAGACCACACCCCTTCTCATTACAGAGATGCACATCACCTAATATGCTTAATTGGTAGTAGGCTTTCGAGCCTATACAGCTTGGAGTAAGACAACATGCATAAAGAGGATGATGTGGTCAAAATACTCATTTGCCTAATAATTCTGCACTCCCTGTAGAGGTGAATTTAGGCAATTTTTATTAAAAAGATACCTTACCTGCCTGCACCCTTGACAGCAGCTTCTGCACTGCCCTGTGGTGGTCATGTATGCAAAAATATTTGTTATAAAAAAAGTGTTTGTTTAATGGTTTAGTATTTTTGTGGCGTCTTTTCCAGTTTTCAGTACAGTTGGCCTACAGAGTTCCAGATAGTAACCTGGAGATGCTTTTGGCACACGTATGCCCCACGGTATTCTATAGACACAGTATACAGATGTATAATGCCAGCTGTATGTAGAAATGTAGTGGGACTGAGCCTAAGTAGCAAAATCAGCACTAAAATGTAGGTATCTGTAGGCAGGCAGAAAGCTATCATTTACTTCTATGACTTTGTGGGTGATGCTGAGCTCTGTGCCATAAAAGTTGGGCTGCTATCTCTATAAAGATACAGGAAATTATCCAGCACTGGTTCTGGGATCCGTTTAGAGCAAAATAGTATTCATCATATACGTTTCCATGAGATTGTGGCTTTAGGGGTTTTATCAGCAAGGGAGAAAATGATTAAAGAGAGCAGTTGATGACGTATCCTTAGAATAGGTCAAATATCAGATTGGCGGGGTTCAACACCCTGCACCTCCACTGATCAGCTGTTTGGGAGTAGCTCCGGCATCGGAACTACACTGCTCTGTCCATTGTGTAGTGGATGGATCTAGTTACTGCAGCACTGAATGGGAGAAGCACTGCAATGACCAGCTCCATGCACTACATAGTGGGCAGAGTTGTGTAGTTGCGGAGCCTATTTGCAGCACTAAGGCTTCTACCGAACAGCAGATCGGCAGGCTACGGAGTGTCAGACTGATATTTATGATCTATCCTAGGGATAGGTCATCAATTGTTAAAGGGAACCTGTCACCGGGATTTTGTGTATATAGCTGAGGACATGGGTTGCTAGATGGCCACTAGCACATCCGCAATACCCAGTCCCCATAGCTCTGTGTGCTTTTATTGTGTTTTAAAAAAAACGATTTGATACATATGCAAATTAACCTGAGATGAGTCCTGTCCCTGACTCATCTCACGTACTGGACTCATCTCAGGTTAATTTGCATATGTATCAAATCGTTTTTTTTTACACAATAAAAGCACACAGAGCTATGGGGACTGGATATTGCAGATGTGCTAGCGGCCATCTAGCAACCCATGTCCTCAGCTCTATACACAAAATCCCGGTGACAGGTTCCCTTTAAATCCTGGGGAACCCGCTTAACCCATTCCCAACATCCACCATACATGTACAGCTGAATTCTGGTCTTTAGCAATGGCGGCTGCTCAGTAGTTATGTGGGCACCATAGTCAGTGGGTGCCTACTGTTTTACACCGCACTGACTTGCAACCACAGCATCTGAGTGGTCATTTTGATGTCATACTGCCCCCGCACTACAGGATCGCAGGAACCGTTTTTGTGCTGTGACAGCCTGGGGCCTTATGAAGTCTCCTAGGGCTGCCATAGTTAAAGGGATATTTTTGTTTTCATGAAATTGATGACTTATCAGGATAGGTCATCCGATTTTTATTGGTGGGGGTCTGACTCTCGACACCCACCACACACATCAGTTGCATCCTGATACCTGACAACCCCTTTAATAAATTGTGCATCTTCTGGGAGGTTGTGCGTCAGGAATTTAAATGTATGCCAGCTATGAGCTTGTGTAGATTTCCACTATTAATTTACCCCTGTGTCGCACCTCTTCCCACTAAGCCCCACTCATTCAATTTACCGGTTTCACGCCATTTTCTACTAAGCCCCACCCATTTTTCTTGACAGCTTACATAAGTGTGAAAAGCCACAAATTACAGCCATAAAAGTAGTATAAACTAATAATAACTCTGCCCCATAGTGTTCTTGTGTGATACACTCAACCATGGTCTAGCATCTTTTGGTTCTTTTCATGCTAAGTGGTGTGTTACTTCTTTTCTTCTCAGGACCAGCCATGTCACAACTGTGGACAAGGCCTAAACAATTTACTACTTGTATCTTAAAATATCTGTTTTATGAGCTGGATGCTGAGTTCTAAAGAAGGGATGACACCCTTGACTAAGCCACAAAATACTATAGCTGTAAGCTCAGAATGTGAATCCCTAGATTTGTCTCCATGGGCGGGGTGCGGAGAGTACATGGCATTTTCATTTGGAATATTTTTATGGTTTTACTACATTTTGATGTTCTACAGAAACTGAGTGTGATCTTCTTGATGTCTGGGTTGAAATGTCTTCAGGTCATAATGACGCACAGCAGTATTGAGCCACCTTGTACCATCACGCCAAAACATGCATTCCTAACCATGCCAGAGCTCTCCCAGTCAGCTCTAGGCTATTAGTCAGTCTCTTCTTAGTGTCCTCCTCTTAAGAACACAGATGACGGACTTCATGAAGCAAACATAGGCTGCATTGGGTCTTCCTTATATTTGTATTGTCTCGCACACAGGAGAGGGGCTTCCTTGGACTATTGTCACATTTTCGCTTGTGACCCTCCCAGTCTGGTTTAACTTGTTCTGTAAATATTTTTTTTTTTGATCTGCACCAGCAGAAGTCTTGTCACGCTGTGACTGGCGATGATACTGGGCTGAGTGTGAGGTCCTACCTGTAACCATTCTCTTCTGTCATATGGAAATTACAACCATTAAACCTTACTTATTTCCTTCTATCAGCAGAGGAGATGCCTCGGCGCAGTTGCTGCTCATCATGCTCTGTTTGCTTAAGGTGCTTTTATAGCTGCTCGTGTAAAAGAGTCAAGAGGGAAATTCAAAGCACAGTAAGTCATTACAATTGTATCTGTTCTGAAGATAACCATGCGGTTTTAGGTCTGGGGGTTCTTTGTATCTTAAAGGGGTTGTCTCATAATCAACACTAATCAGCTATCGATAGGTGATAAATGTCTGATCAGGGAGGGGGTTGACCGCAGGGACCCCTGCTGATCACAAGTATGGGGAGTCTTTGTCCTCCCTTCTAATATAGAGGTGGTCATGCATGCTGCGCTCCATGTGCTTGTTATGTGTTATTTGTCATGTGTTTGACTTTTAGATGATATTCTGCACTGTTGTCTGCATGGCTAGTAATGTACGGTATACGTTATTATATATCCATGGCTTGTTTTATAAAACGATGAGGCTGATAACGATTATCAATGATGCCACAATATGAGACACGACATACTGTGATGGGACAGTCTCAAAACATCCAGACTTAATGGATTTTGTGTCACAAGTTGCACACTTTTACCCAATACGCAACTTGGCCGCGTTGTTACAGCTAAATCACTGCTCTAAAAATGTTGCATGACAGCAAGTTGTAGACTCGTGCACACAACCGTTGTTTTAGTCAGTATCTGATCCCCGTTTTTTGTGGGTCTTATGCCGACCCATTCACTTTAATTGTCCCGAAAAAGATGCGGACAGCACACAGTGTGTTGCCCGCATCTGTATGTCCATTCCGCGGCACCCACAAAAAAAATAAGGACAAGGATAGGACTGTTCTATTATGGGTTGGACATTCCATTCAGTACATGGCCAGTCTCCCCTTGTTTTGTGTATTTGCAATTTGCGGACCGCAAAACAGGCTACGATCGCGTGCATGTGGCCTTAGATTAATTGTATTGTTGTTACAAATGTAACGGAGCTGATTATTTGCAGTCCATTATAAAGCCACAGATCCAGCGATGCAGACCAACTGTTTTGTATTTTTGTAAAACTTAGCAAAAAATCCCATGCAGACGTTATTTTTGTGGGCAAATGTGGGAGCCAAAAATGAATAAACAAGATGAGTCTTATATTATTCAAATTGCGAAGGCACGGCAGCTGCAGTAAGAGTGCTGCCACATGTTCACGTTCTTAGATGCAGTTTTTGAATTAAAAATCTGTTGTGGATCATAAAAAAGAAAAAGTATTAAGGACAAATATGACTTCCTTCCTTTTTTTCTTTTTTTTCTTAATCCACGCCTACCACAATGTCAGGTCATTTTCTTACAGAGAACTTTAAAAATGGCAGGAACAAGTGTGGCAGCCATTACAAGAACTAGATAAGCCACATGCATGTGCTTCAGTTCTGGAAAGATTATACTGTGCAAGTTTAACACCTAATGCTCTCAATACAATTTAGTTTATTTGACCTCTTCTGACCAAATAGTACTTAATGACCAATGATGTACATATGTGGTGTGGACCCAGGAGCTTCATAGCTCCGTTTCCAGCCATTAACCCCTCAGATGTGGCAGTCAGTAGTGACCACGGCATCTGAGTGGTTAGACAGAGGGAGCGTGCTTTCCTCTAATCAGGACTCTAGTCATATATTCACCGGGTGGCAGGGCATAATAGAATATCGGTAAAATTGCTATTCACGGTAATACAGGTGATCAAATGATCACAGGTTCAAGCCCCTTAACAGTAAAATTTATTTTACTCACTTATATAATGCTAACATATTCCACAGCGCTTTACAGACGTTTTCATCAAATTTATAAAAATAAACATAATTGGTATTGCTGCATCCGAAAGTGAGGGAAAAAAACATTGTCAGAATTGCAGGGTTTTTTGCCCCACATCCCAAAATAAATGGGGGGGGGGGGGGGGGAAATATAAAATCAGTCACAGGTGGGGTGTGGCCTGGAGCACCTGAAGTAAGGACACGCTAGCTTTGCCTGTGGAATCCTGCTTATATCCGGATCATCTGCCTTCTTAAAGCTGGTCTAACCACCTGGGAGTTCTGTTCCTAATTTTGGAAATACTGAGGTGGATGAAGACTGCGTCTGCCCACTTTTGATTTTTCTGTCCCATACAAGAGTAGGAGAGCCGGGCCTAAAGGGCAGGAAGTAGCCATCAGTGCCCGACTCTCCTGACGTACTGCACTTTACACAGCCAGACACTGGCATTCTCACCCCTTTGCTGGTTATCTGCCATGCAGGTGAATTAGCCTAACAGAGTCTCCCTCTTCTGCTTTGATTTTCTGATGGACAGTGAAGGCTGAAGAACCTGCTCTGTGACCTCCCTCTCCAACATACCCTGCATATGTGCTGTTAATCTTAAGGTGATCTTATTAACCTTTCACTTAACTCTTAACTGTCTACAATATACAAGCGCCTATTCTGCAGACTTGCTCTGAATTATAGGCTACCCACCAGTAACTGAAGTAGGTTGGACTCTTGCTAACCCTTATTTCCTGCTCTATACAAATCCCTAGTCTGGGGTCTGCTTCCGATTACATATATAAGCTAAACATGTGGGCTGCACAATTAGCTCAGTGTACACGCCTGCTGGCGTTATAACTGCTTAACCGTAAGCTGTGGCAGACATCATTTTAGCAGTATCCACAACCTCTGCAGCATTTGCACCATCTGCTTGGCTTTCCTCTGTCAACCAAGGATTTAACAGCCAAGATCGACCACATGCAATCTGATGAGAACTTTCTTAGATATATTGACAAGATAAGGGAATGAACCAGTGAAGCTGAGAAGACATTAGGTAATATGGAGGATATGGCATACGCAGGGGGATACGCTACTCATACACTTCAACAGCAAATTAAGGTGTTACAGGGGAGCAGAGGAATCAGAAAACTGTAACCAACATAAAAATGTCCATGTTTGAGGGTTATCTTGTCACCACATATCTGCTAAACCTCTTCTGGTGGGAGCTGCACCATGTCCCTTTGTTATGAAGGTCCTGAACTATAGGGATAGAGATGCTTTTCTTGCTGCAGCACATAAGAAGGGGGAAATCAAGTTTGCAAATACTAGCCTTTTCTTTTATCTGGACTTCACCTCTGAGGTGCAACGACGAACAACGCAAATTAAGTATGTATCAAAACCCATGACCTTGGAATAATCGACACAAATATGTAATAATGCCTAATGAAGGCTAGAACATTAAGATAGCCATAGGATAGAAGAATAAAGGAAAAACAAAGTTAGAAAGTCAGGGAGGAGAAGGGAGTCAAAAAAAGGAGGGAAGGGCGGTAACCCCGGCCAGGTTATGCTGCCAGCAAAGTTTTATACTCCTTGGAAGCCCTGGAACAATATCCAGTGTCGCCATGTACCAGTAGAGAAAAGGAAGTTTTCTATTTTCCAGACTTCATCTCTGAGGTGCAGCGACAGAGAATACAATTTACCCAAGTTCGCCCAAGATTAAGAAAACAGGATGGCGAGAAGACACGATTCTTCACCACTCCAGAGGACGCATCTGACTAGCTAGGCAAAAAAGCCCCAACCAGTCCGCGCTGAACCCTGAAAGTGTATATGGCTATCCAGTACTCAGTGGAGTTTCTTATGTTTGCTGTTTCATAATGCTTTACGCTAGCATTACATATGCTTTCGGCCTTTTTTTTTTTGCCTACACAGGTTGGGACTCGTTCTCAGAGTTTAAATGGTAGTAAGATCTCTGGAGCCCCTTGAATGGCAATCATTTAAGTTCTCATTTACAGGACCTACTCTTCTGGTTTTGAAAGTACCGCTGTTGACACACGCCTATATCCACAACCCGCACATAAAAAATCCTTGCAGTGCTGGGCAGAGGCTTTATGATCTGGTGGAGATATAGAGGCATTGACACCCCACTTTATTGAAATTCTCCAGCCACCCTGTAATGACCACTTCTCTTTCCCACACTGATCTGGCATTTGCTGCCATGTATAACTGCCAGTGATTATCTTCCTAGAGGCATTTCATATAATGCCCCTTTATTAGTGGTGATAACCCAGCCCATAACCCCACCTACTAGAGTAGGCATCCTCAAACTGCGGCCCTCCAGCTGTTGTAAAACTACAACTCCCACAATTCCCTGCTGTAGACTGATACCTGTAGGCTGTTCGGGCATGCTGGGAGTTCTAGTTTTGCAACAGCTGGAGGGCCGCAGTTTGAGGATGCCTGTACTTGAGGATGGCGCTTGAACCCTATATGGTTAGATGTTTTCCCAGTAGTGATTCAGAATCGCCAAGAAATTACTAGTTACTGTAATGAGAATGAGGGTACCTCTAATCCGATAATGGAATGGGATGCTTTCAAGGTAGTGATGCATGTGGAGCTGATTCATGCTATAGTGACCCACAGAACAGAGTTAAGAGTTACCAGAACAAAATTACAGGTGGATATTCTTGAGAAGGAAAGTGCCTTCCTGAGGAACCCGAGCAGTGACTATCGGAGCAAATTGCTTGAAACACAACATCTATTTCAGTTACATCTGATGGATTATACGAAAAAGAAGTGTTTAACACAGAAACAAGTTATTTTCTGATGGGGATAAAAATGGGAAAACTTTAGCTTATTTAGCAATATTAGAATCTCCACATAGTGTAGTCACCAATATTATGGCCAGACAGGGTACCCGAGTCACAGATTTAAAGCTAAGATCAAATATGTATCCCAAACAGGAAATAGGGAAGGAATTATTAGCATTTAAAGGGGCGATGGAGGCTGACATTGGGAAATTAGAAACCAAAAGTAATCATTAGTGCAATCTAACTAAGGATGAAATACAGGCATTAAAGGATCTTCAACATAATCAACTAATCACGATCCGTCCCGCTGATAAAGGCGGAGCAGTAGTGATTTTAAATACGGATAGGTATGAAGAGGAGTGCATTACACAATTGTCCGATATAAATACATATTCAATATTGGAAGGAGACCCATTAAAAGTATGAGTAAGAAATTAAAATATGAGGAAGAACTTAAAAATATGTGTATAGATGCCAAAGAAAAGGGCATCATAAATAAAACAGAATATGATTTTATATTGGGTACCCCCAAAAAATTGCCTGTATTCTATTGTATCCCTAAGGTGCATAAAGATCCAATAAATCCACCTGGCAGACCGATAGTTTCGGGAATAGGTTCACTAACGTGTAACCTATTGCAATATTTATATCATTTCTTGCAACCATATCTGAAAGATACTCTGTCCTATGTAAAAGATACCATAATGGTAGTAAGACTGTTTGAAAATCTGACATATCACCCTGGTTGGATTATGGCAAGATTACATGTCAGTTCACTATACACCGGCATCAATCATAAGGTATACAGGCAGTATCAAAAATATTAACTAAGAAAAATGATTTAAAAATAGAACAAGTACATTTTATATTGGATAGCATTAAGTACGTTCCTACCCACAATTATTTTTATTTCAAATCCAATAATTATTTACAGATGACCGGTACCGCCATGGGCACCAGACTCGCCCCCAGCTATGCCAATCTATTTATGGCTGCTTAGGAACAGGTAGGGATAACACATAGGCTGGGGACGAGTCTGGTGCTCTGGCAACTGTATATCGACGATATTTTAATTTGGAAAGACACATATGAGAAACGAATGGGATTCATAGAAGATCTAAACAATAACCAGTTCAATTTAAAATTTGTATGTAAATGTAAGCATGCAGTCAATACAGTTCTTAGATCTCAATATAGAGGTCAAGGGACCGAAATTTATATGCAGTACTTACCAAAAATTGGTAGCAAAAAATAGTTCCATATTAAATACCACCTATCATTTACCTCGTTGGTTGCTAAATGTACTATTAAGCCAGTTCCGTCGACTCAAAAGGAACTGTACACAAGACGACCAATTTGAAACAGAAGCAGAGTCCATGAAGGCCCAATTTTTAGAGAAAAAATATCCCTTATCTCTATTAGACGATTCACTAAACAAAGTAAGAGAATTAGATAGACAAACATTCGTTCAAACAAAAAATTTGTAAAGAAATAGAAGAGTCATCTAAATTAATATTGCCTTTTAATGTGGAATATAAAAAAAATCCACTATTATAAGCAAACATTGGCATTTATTACAAGAAGATACAATATTGGCGACAACTCTCCCAAAAAGACCACCTATAGTGTATACAAGGGCCCCTAATCTAGAACTACAAGTAGCCCCAACAATAAAAAGACAGAAAGAAAGGTCCATAATTACACCATAGGAAAATCTCAAAGGATTCTTTAGGTGCGGTCTATGTAGCAACTGTAGAATCACTAAGTTTGATAGAAAAACGACCACAATAATATCGAAAGTAAACACATTTAAATGGGAAATTAAAGAAACATTAACATGCAGCAGTACGGCAGTAATATATATCATAGAGTGCCCATGTACTAAACAGTATATAGGACGTACAGGAAGAATGTTGAAGACCAGAATATCAGAACATATTAAGGGTACTTTCACACTTGCGGCAGAGGAATCCGGCATGCAGTTCCGTCGCTGGATCTGTTTGCCGGATCCGTCAAAACGTATGCCAACTGATCCGTCTTACAAATGCATTGAAATGCCGGATCCGTCTTTCCGGTGTCATCCGGAAAAACGGATCCGACATTTATTTTTTTCACTTTTTTTTTCGGTCTGCGCATGCGCAGACCAGAAGGACGGATCCGGCCTTACGGTATTTTGAATGCCAGATCCGGCACTAATGCATTACTATGCATTCTAGCAAGTGTTCCGGATTTTTGGCCGGAGATGAAACCGTAGCATGCTGTGGTATTATCTCCGTCCTGAACAGTCAAAAAGACTGAACTGAAGACATCCTGATGTATCCTGAACGGAATGCTCTCCATTCAGAATGCATGGGGATAAAACTGATCAGTTCTTTTCCGGTATTGAGCCCCTAGGACGGAACGCTATGCCGGAAAAGAAAAATGCTAGTGTGAAAGTACCCTAATCCCTTTAAAAAAAATCTATATATGTGTTTTTGATATTAAGCCGACCAATAATATACCCGAGTCACAGAGCCTAGGGAAATTTATAACCACTTTTCTCTGTATTAGTCCTCATACACACGGCAATGTGTATTGGTCCACAAATCACGGATCCTCAAAACACTGATCCCGGCTGTGAGCATGCTGTCAATAGTCAATCTAGTGAAACTGATGTATTTATCAAAACCAAAGACCTGGGCATATTCAACACAAATATGTAATAATGTCTAATGAAGGTTAGAACATTAAGATAGGATAGAAAAATAAAGGAAGAACAAAGTTAGAAAGTCAGGGAAGAAGGATATTAAAAAAAAAAAAAGAGGGAAGGGTGGTAACACTCTCCAGGTTAGGCTGCCAGCAAAGTTTTATACTCCTTAGAGCCCTGGAACAATATCCAGTGTCGCCATGTTTTATAAAATTTGGCAGGTGTACCCCTCACAGATGCAGTTAGGTCCTCCATTCTCTTGACCTCCTGAATTTTACTAAACCAGAGCGCCATTGTAGAAGTCGACATCTGTTTCCATAGACAAGGGGTATGTGCTCTTGTGTTATTGACCAGATGATGCACCACAGATGGATGGATGCACCACAGAGGGATATTATAGTGATGGAGCAGAAAGAAGGCAGGCGTCTTAGGAAGAACTTGAAGTGAATTTGGATGTAATAAGCCATACTTCCGGCTAACACCCAGAAGATAAGTAAGATCATTCCTCGGGCTTCTCCATATCACCAACACAGCTGGGAGACCCCAGGGAAGAGATAAAGTAGTTTAGATGGTACCCTATACTACCTGGAGAGGACCTTAAACCCCACCTCTTGAATTTTACTGGCAATGGAAGACTTGAGTGTGTAAAGACGTTCTTTCTGTTAAATCATAAAAGTAAGGCCTCTTGCACACGAACGTGTGCTGCCCGTTGCCGTATTGCGGACCGCATATGCGTATCCGCAATAAACGGGCACTGTTCCGTGTGTATTCCGCATCCCGGATGTGGACCCATTGACTTGAATGGGTCCACAAATCCGGAGATGCAGGCCAGAAGCACGGAATGGAACCCCTCAGAAGCACTATGGAGTGCTTCTGTGGTGTTCCGTTCCGTGCTTCCGTTCTGCAAAAAGATAGAACTTGTCCTATCTTTTTGTGGCCGACGGATCAAGTGAATCCGCATGCAGCTGGCCCAGGGTCTGTGTCCGTGCATTGCGGAACGTAATTTGTGGCACGGAGCCATTACGTTCGTCTGCAAGAGGCCTAAGCCTTTTTCCAAGTTGAGTATGTATCTAGGGGGAGGTTGGTTAGACGAATTCATTATTATAACCCCCGTCATATTACAGATGCATTCAAAAGTGGTGTTATCCCTTGTGTGGGGAAGCAATGTAAGAAAATGTCGAATTGTTGTGACTGCCAATTCGAAAGGGTCAGCAGTTCTGAGATGTCATTGAGCGACTGTAGAGAGAGCCAGGTGCTAAAGGCAATGAAATTATGGGCTCTAAATTTATTAGCTGCCACCTGTAGTCTAAATAGTCTTTGTTTCACTCCTGGGGGAAACATAGGGTTGCCCAGGATAGGAAACATCGGAGATGGGGACAAGGAGACATCCGGTAATGCAAAAACAGAGGCCACCTGACGAAGCGCTGGGCCTATGGTGGGGTCGGTACGTGCCGCTAGTATATGATTCCCCAACCAAAGGGTCATGGCTAATGGAGTAGGCAAACAGTGGGTCTCAGTGGAAATCCTGTTTGTGTGAATGATGTCAGCACCAGTCAACCAGCCTCAGTAAATGTGTGGCACGATGGTGGACAGTGAGAGTGGACAGTAAAGTATAGAAAAATAGCCGGGGAATAGGAATGGGCAATACAATATTTTAGGGAAGATATTCATTTTGAAAATAGAGATCCGGCTAAACCATGTGAATGTACCCTTGCTCCACTGATCTAGATCAACTTTGAGGGTCCGTAGAAGCGGGGGTAGTTTTCTGAATGGAGGTCAGAATTGGGTGCCCAGGTATTTTAGCGGGCTTCTTGGCCATTTGAACGGGAAATTATTTGCTAATTCTGCAGCCAGGCTTGTTGGGAGAATAATATTCATCACTTCAGACTTTTGGAAGTTCATCTTAAAACGATGAGTACGTCTTGAGTTCCTTCATGAGATTTGGCAGGGAAATGTGAGGACAGGTCAGGGAAAGAAAGGAGATCATCCACACAGACCGCGACCTTATGTGAGTTGTCATGAATCTGAATACCAGTTATGTCAGCGTTGGCCCGTATGTCCCAGTAGTGCTTCCAGGCAGAGAATGGAAATCAAAGGGGAGCGGGGGCACCTCTGTCGTGTTCCATATGAGGAAGGGCACCGAGAATTGACCGTTAACTTTAACCAAGGCCCGTTTTTCTAATTTATATGCTTCTAAAGTAGCCTCTGTGAAGGGACAGTTATTTAGTTTTCTGGATAGGATTGCCCTCCCAACTTTAGCAGGCCAGAAATTGGCCTCCCCTATCACAGAATCTGAAATTAACCCTTAGGATACCAGAGTTTTTTTCATTTTCATTTTTGTTCCCTGTCTTCCTGGAGCCATAACTTTTTTATTTTGTCTGTTCACATATCCATGTAAGGGCCCTTCATCCTCTGGGTCAGTATGATTACAAATATACCACTTTATGTATAGGTTTTATATGTCTAATTACTTTGAGAAAATTTTAATTTTTTTTGTTTTGTTTTTAAATCTCCTTATTCTGACCGTAACTTTTTATAGTTATGTCTATTGAGCTGTGTAGGGGCTCATTTTTTTCATTTTTTCATTTTGAAGTGTGTGTGACTTTTTGTTCACACTTTATTAGTTTTTTTTGGGGGTAAGAGAAGCAATGGAAAAATGGTGAATCAGCCATTTTGATAATTTTTTCTGTTACGCCATTCGCCATTTTAGAAAATTATTTTTATATTTTAATAATACGGGTGTTTTTGGACACTGTGATGCCCATGTTGATCTTTTTTTATTATTTATTTATGTTTTTTTTTTTCTTTTTTTTCATATATTTTAAACTTTTTCTTTACGTTTTAAAAATGTTTTTGTAGCCAGTTTAGGAGGCTACAATGTTCAGTATTGTTTTTTTTTTTAATATAAATTATTTCTATACACCCATAGGGTGTACAGTATTGCATGAATTACTGATTTCCTATGTTGGCCTGCCACCTTCTGGCCAACATAGGAACTGCATTTCTAATACGCTGGGTCTTTTCAGAGAGGCCCAGCCTATTAGAATTTATTACCGGCACCCCCAATAGCCGCACGGGGATGCCGATATTAACCCGGAAGCGCGCGCTTCTGGGTTTTATACCCTTTAGATTCCGTGATCACACTTGTACTCCCTTTTGTTGCCAGCGGTTTAGACATTACTGGCTGTGTAAGTTATTCTGAGGGAACACCAAATTTAGGCCTCTTTCACACTTGCGTTGTCCGGATCCGTCGTGTACTCCATTTGCCGGAGGTGCCCGCCGGATCCGTAACAACGCAAGTGAACTGAAAGCATTTGAAGACGGATCCGTCTACAAAATGCGTTCAGTGTTACTATGGCACCCAGGACGCTATTAAAGTCCTGGTTGCCGTAGTAGTAGTGGGGAGCGGGGGAGCAGTATACTTACAGTCCGTGCGGCTCCCGGGGCGCTCCAGAATGACGTCAGAGCGCCCCATGCGCATGGATGACGTGATCCATGCGATCACGTCATCCATGCGCGTGGGGCGCCCTGACGTCACTCTGAAGCGCCCCGGGAGCCGCACGGACGGTAAGTATACTGCTCCCCCGCTCCCCACTACACTTTACCATGGCAAACAGGACTTTAGCGTCCTGGGAGCCATGGTAACCATTCAGAAAAAGCTAAACGTCGGATCCGGTAATGCGCCGAAACGACGTTTAGCTTAAGGCTTTTCAATGGGCATTAATTCCGGATCCGGCCTTGCGGCAAGTGTTCAGGATTTTTGGCCGGAGCAAAAAGCGGAGCATGCTGCGGTATTTTCTCCGGCCAAAAAACGTTCCGGTCCGGAACTGAAGGCATCCTGATGTATCCTGAACGGATTTCTCTCTATTCAGAATGCATGGGGATAATCCTGATCAGGATTCTTCCGGCATAGAGCCCCGACGATGGAACTCTATGCCGGAACACAACAACGCAAGTGTGAAAGAGCCCTTACACTGTTATGCAAGCTGTACACTGACTGATACAATGTAAAGTGTCTTTACTAAAGTACCTTCACTAAAGTATCTTTAGTGTTGTCCCATGAAAAGATATAATACAATATTTACAAAAAAGTGAATGTGTACTCTCTTTAGTGAGATACTGTATACAGGGCGGCTCCATCGACATTACCTAAATCATATTTTGATGCCCTTGATAAGTGTCCCCCTTTTTGTTGTATAACTAGGCTCCCAAGTCTATGAAACGCGGGAAATGTATGTTCAGGGAGTATTGGCACTTCCTAATTTTTTATTACATAGCAGTTGAGTTATTTTATGCTGACTGGTGTATTAGAGCTGACATTACAGACCCGTCGATAGTGCTAGAGGCAGCCCTAGTGGGTTCCTATGAAGTGCCTGCAAATTTGGTTTATAGAAAGGGAGCGTTCCTGATTCAGCATTCTACCTCGATAATGGCAGCCATTGTGGCAATTTGGATTGCATGTATAGATCTACTGTGCCTGTGGTTAAGGTAGATGATGAGTCTTGGTCACCATATATCCCACTCTGGTGTAACCATAGTTTATCAGAATTGCTGCATGTACCTGATTACAAATTTTGGCCCCAGAAAGGCTTATGATACCTTGCCCAGTTTTATGAGGAAGGCAAGTTCTGGTCATTACCGTAACATAGTCTTTATGGGTACTTTCAGCTAAGACTCGCTTGTATTGCCCAGTTTAAGGGTTTGAATGTGGAACTGTGGAGTCGGTGGCAAGGAGTCTAGTTGCTCAAGCCTGCTTCGACCCTTTACGCAACGATTTTGGCTGACCAAGACTTTCCAATAGAGAGATCCTTTGTCAAATGGAAACTGGATATACCAGATATGGAGGATCAGCATTTGAAAGAACTTAGTTCTACTTGGCAATCTACAGTTGATAGAGCCTGGTATCAACCAAGTAAAATGGTTGCAGAGTTTTCTAACCCCCAGCTCGAGTAAATAAGATGCACAGGTTATCAACCCCTGATTGTACTAGGTGTTTGGAAACTAATGGCTCCCTGTTTCATTTGTTATGGCAGTGTCCCACTGGCCCTCTCTGTGGCACCCGCACCCTGGAAAAAGTCTATGGTGTACCAATGTATATCAATATGCCTTAGACTTTTCCTGCCATTCATCAGCGCAAGGCTCGCTATGAACGGCAGCGCGAATGTAGGCAGGCTATTATAGCTAAATGATAAAGTACATGGAAGATATATTATATTAGACTGTAGTATTCAGGTTAAATTGCCGTGTTGACACTTTCCAATAAATAAAGGGGTTTGGAGTTGCAGTTTGGGCATTCGGCCTCTAAACGGTTCGCCACCGCTGCCCAATGATGAGCTTCTGAGACTTAGTTGCTGATATTATTCCTACTAAATAAAGCAGAAAAACTATACTTCTTAATTAGAAATTCCCTACCATACATCATTGGATACAATTGATTAACTTGAATTTGTTTATGCATCAAGAGATACAAACTCAAACTGTGTTGCCACAGTTCTGATAACTGAGTCTTGGAAAGTGCGAAGGTGACTGCTGAGTGGTGAATGGTTGGTACATTGTATATAACTACTTGATGCAAAGACTGATGGGCTATTTCCTTTAATTGCTTTTGAAAAGTTTTGATCTTTGTAGTTACTGTGTTCTTGCTTATACTTATTGTGAGAATTGGTGGGTGGTTCAAATGTTTCCGCCTGTTTGATTGTTTCTAATAAAATTCACAGGTAAACCAAAATGGTATCAATAAAAATTATAGCTTGCCCCGCCGAATAAAATTAGCCATCACACAGTGGTATCGGTAGTAAAATAAGTTATGGTTATTAGACTATGATAACTGAAAGCAATTTTTTAGAAAAGGTTTTACATTTTTTTAAATTAGTAAAACAATATAAATGAGGTATTGTCGTACTCATACTGAGCTGCCAAATAAAGCTAACATGTCATTTTTGGTGCACCTTAAAAACCAATCCCCAAAAAACTAAAGCAGAATTGAATTTCTTTTCCATTTCCATCCCACAAAGGATTTTTTTTATTATGTTATGTAAACAATTATACAATACATTAAAAACTACAACTCACCCCACAAAAGATCATATGGCTATGTCAATGCAGAATTTAAAAAGCTGAGGGAAAAACGAAAATGTTTTTGCTTGGTTCTTAAAGGGTCAATTGACTTTACATGAAATGTGGTAAAATGTTATATTCAACCATTACATTTTCTTACTACACGAGCAAGATTGCAACAGTAGTGATGCAATGAGTGCCAAGTCAGGGAGTCCCAGTGCTTTTCTACAGACTTTTTTTTCATTTAATGTTTTTTTATGATCAGAACGAGAATTCAGCTCTGTCGTCTCTGATAAAACTGGATACTTTTTTAGATTACATACAGGAACGTTCTGTTGGAGCTCCGCCTCACTGTGCATACCAGTCTAGAGGAAGTCAGCTGAGCCCTGCAGAGTCGAGCTGGTAATGGGCTTTACCCATTTGCTTTAATGCTTTTAATGATTTTATTTTATGTGATGACCAAAAAAGAACAGCCTCTTTTTAAGCGCTTGCCAGCTGTCTTTGACTATATATGTCCATGCATTCGGCGCATACAGTATTTCTGCACGGATGTTTTAAAATGTCTGTGCAGATACCACAGCGATGTGCTAATCGTGCAGCTGCAGGAGCGGGGAGCCTTCCCCATCAATCTATACACGGTGCTCAATGAGTTAGGCCTCATGGACACGACTGTTGTTGTGGTCCACATCCGAGCCGCATTTTTTGCGGCTCGGGTGCGGACCCATTCACTTCAATGGGGCCGCAAAAAATCTGTACAGTACTCTGTGTGCTGTCCGCATCCGTTGCTCCGTTCCGTGGCCCCAAAAAAAATATAGCATGTCTTATTCTTGTCCGTTTTGCGGACAAGAATAGCCATTTCTACAAGGGGCCGCCAGTTCCGTTCCTCAAATTGCGGAAGGAACACGGGCGGCTTCCGTTTTTTGTGGATCCGCGGTTTGCGGATCACAAAAAACGGAACGGTCATGTGCATGAGGTGCATAGGGATGTCCCAGCAGTCATGGGATTGCTGGAACAGCTGGGTCTTTGTGGACCCAGTTCAGCTCTGCAATGAGGTTGTACGGCCCTGAACTCTGGGGGCTGTATTCTCCCTGTAACTACGGCTACTATGTCAGCCACAGTTACAAGAGAAACCGGCAATACATAAAAATAAAAAAAAGTAAAGTTAAATGTCCTCCCAAAGGTCTTTTATGATCTTATGGGGGCATAAAGTGTAAAAAAAATAAAATATATATATATATATATATATTTAAAGACAAGATAAAAAAAATTCTAAAAAACCACCCACATACCGCACTGCAACTTGTAGCCCCAGCGACCATAACACATACATCTCGTATACCAAAATGACCGTTGGGGCTCATTCAGACGGCTGTATGCTATCTCCAAAAATGCGGACCCGTTTTTTTGCGGATTAGATGCTGACCCATTCACTTCTATGGGGCACATTTCTATTCCACAGTTCCGCAAAACAAATGAAACACGTCATATACTTGTCCGTGAAAATCAGGACATGGCCCCATTGAAGTCTATGGGTCTGCAAAAATACTGAATGCTATCCGTTTTTTTGCAGATCTGCAAAAAAACAGATCCGCAAAAAAACGGATAGCATTCAGTATTTTTGCGGACAGTATACGGCCGTCTGAATGAGCCCTTATGGAAAGGGGCTTAATAAAATAAAAAAAAGGCAGTTGTAAGTTGTGCTATTATCAAAAATTGAAAAACACATGATTTTCCTTTTTTTTATTTTATAAAAAATATACTAAAATAAAAATGACATAAAAGTAAAGCTTTATGCTTCACTGAAAAAAGACACAAAACTAATTTACTTAACCAAAATAGGGGGGGGGGGGGGAGGGGGGGTTAGGGATTTCCAGAGATGCATGTACTAAAAAAATGGGAAATGTGCCTGGGGGTAAGTGGTCCAGTCTTGAAGTGGTGAAAGTATATTGCAAAATTAAAGTTCACATTTCTGACTTATAGTCAGATTTTGAGAGCTAAAATATCAGCACAGATGATGTTTATGATGATAATAATTAGACTAACACTTGATTGTGAATCCACTTTTAAAGGGTTTCTGTCAGCAGGAAAATGGGTATTACCTGGCTGACATTAGTAATTTACTATATTCGTGCCACCTCACTGCGTGCTGCAGTTATTGAGGAAATATGCAAATGAGCGTCTAGGTGCAGGGGGGCGGGGCGTTGATCCTGCGTTGATCCTGCTCCTAGACGCTCCGTTCTCCCACCTCTGGCCGGGCCCTGCTACACTTGAATTGACAGGGCCAGGCAGCGGTGTGCCGAATACTGAACGGGACGGCGCAGGCGCGAGATTTTCACAGGAGACAGGGCCGGCAAGCGGAGACCAACGGTGCCTGGCCCTGTCAATCAAGTGTAGCAGGGCGTGGCCTTAGGTTGGAGAACGGAGCCTCTAGGAGCAGGAGCAACGCTCCCCCTGCTCCTAGAGGCTCATTTGCATATTATAAAAGTTATTGAGAAAAAACGGCGACACGCAGTGAGATGGCACTAACATAGGTATGTTCAGCTGACATTAGTACATCACTAATGTCAGCCAGGTTAATACCCATTTTCCTGCTGACAGAAACCCTTTAACACCATGTTTTCGGTATAACATTCTCTGCTGAGTTCTCAATATATCTTTACATAAGGACCTTTTACCTCTCCTGACATGTCTAAGTAACAGATTTGTACTTGTATTTCCTATGCAATAACAATCCTGAAGCATCTTTTCTTATAGCTGTACTTTGTGCGGCCCCACCTATTATTCCTACTCGAAGCTTATGATTAAAGCAGGTGTAACATTCAGCCAGTTGTTAAAATTGTAGCCGGATCACAGAACTGTTTGTACTATGAGGCTGTAAGCCGTGTACCGGGGTGGGCTCCCCAGGATACAGCGAAGTCACGAACGAGGAAAGCAACCCCCAACGCCAGCTTTTGCCAAAAAATGTGGCAATAAACACAACCGCAAATGCTGGGAACATACAATAAATTTATATACACTCAGCCCGAAGGCTGAGACCCTTGTGCTGCATGGCGCCCTCCGATGGATGAAGGAGGAAAGTGCAGTAATTTACCTACTGGCGGGCACAACTAAACTGCCACACCTTATCTGTTATTACCCTAAAAACAAGAACCACTGTATGGGTGTGTGTGTGTGTGTGTGTTACGGGCTATCTTGCGGTGCAGCACAACAGCTTACAATCTTACCAAGTTGTACAGTATTCCCCCTCCCAGAACTGGTCCTGTAGCACGTGCCTGAGTATTCCTCCTGAGCACAAACACCAGCTTGGCTTGAGTTTGTGAGAATTTTATCAGCTCTCCAATGTGAAATTTTACTTTAAGTTATGGAATCCTTGCAATGAACAGTAGTAAGACTTGTGACCTGACACAAACAGAAACCTTAACTAACTAACTACAGGCCTGGTCTCAGTCTCTAGGCGCCAACACTGTAATGAGGTGCGTTCACGATCTTAACGACCCGGGTCTGCTTTGCATCCTCTGGTGACCACTGCGGTACCGCAGTGTATGTTGCTTTGTTCGTCTGCTCTCATCGGCACTCCACTCTTGATCCGAGGGGGATTGAAAAAATGGAGGTAAAAATCAACTTCTGTCAGCTGCAGAGGTTGGAGGGAGGGTGACTTTCTGTCACGGTCAAATTACTGTTTGACCGTGATGCTGTTGCGTGCAGACTGGTTGCCGGGGGCAACGAGTAGTTTGCTGTTTGCATGTACACTTTCCTTTAGTTGGTGTTTTCCCCGTTTTGGTTGTCACAGGGTTAATTTAGGTGTGTCTGCTAGGTGTGGTGGGTGTGATCTCAGGCCTCTTTATATGTTGGTGTGTTGGAGCCTGTGGTCAGTCTTATTTTGTTGTCTGCCTGAGTAGGAGCTCTGCTCCCTGGTGGTATGTCTTTGTGTCTGTGTGAGTCACCCTTATTTATTATATTAATTCCTTGCCCTGGCTGTGTGTCCCCTCCGGTGTGTCTCTATTTTCCTCCCCCACCTGGTGTATGTTGTATTGGTGTGGTTGGTGTATGGAGGTTTTCTGGTGGTGTCTGGGCTCCGCAAGGGGCGTGCTTTCCCGGAGGGGTTTAAGCGAAGACAAGACTGTGGGTTTCCCAGCCTGGAGCCGCATTCCATCTTGGCTACGGCAGGTAAGTGTGGATTGCCCTGCTATCTGGCGTTGCAGCCACTGCCATTGCACGGTGGGGGGGTTTTCCCCGCTCCCCGCCGTGACACTTTCTCCCTGCAGCTTACACTCAGACAGCACAGTGCTACTGTCTTAGGCTTCATTCAGATGTCCGTAGTGCATTGCGGATCTGCAATACACCCGGCTGGCACCCCCATAGAAATGCCTATTCTTGTCCGCAATTGCGAACAAGAATAGGAAATGTTCTATTTCTTTTCCAGCGATGCGGACCGGAAGATCGGGGCCGCCCCCGGGATATGCGAGTGCAGACATCTCTTCTGGCCCCAAAGAGAATGAATGGGTTCACATCCGTTCGGCATAATTGCGGAACGGATGCAGACCCATTCTACGGACATGTGAATGGACCCTTAGAGTGAGCTGTTCAAAAGGACACGCCCCTGATCTGGTTAGGCCACGCCCCTCCACTCCTCAGCCGACAGGGGTTGAAAAAATGAAGGTAAAAATCAACTTCTGTCAGCTGCAGAGGTGGGAGGAAGGGTGACTTTCTCCCTGCAGATCACACT
This sequence comes from Bufo bufo, assembly GCF_905171765.1. NCBI lineage: Eukaryota > Metazoa > Chordata > Amphibia > Anura > Bufonidae > Bufo > Bufo bufo. The sequence goes on from NC_053396.1 coordinate 91,981,094, forward strand.
CAGACAGTACAGTGCTGCTGTCTTAGAGTGAGCTGTTCAAAAGGACACCCCCCCGATCCAGTAAAGGCCACTGTTAAGGGGGCGGTCCCCTGTGGAGGTCACTGTCAAGGGGGTGGTATGCTGTGAAAGTCACTGTTAAAGGGGAAGGCTGCTGTAAAGGTCAAAGTTAAGGGGGTGGGCTGCTGTGGAGGTCCAATTTTAAGGGGCGGGCACTGTGGGGGGGGGGTTCAGTGTTAAGGGTGGGGAGCTGTGGAGGTCACTGTTTTGGGGGTGGGGTGCTGTAGATGTCACTGTTATAGTGGATAGTGTTGATATCTTTTAACGACACACACAAACATTAAATGAAATAGATTAAATATACCCGAGCGAAGCCGGATCCTTCAGCTAGTGTTAATATAATGTGTAAAATGTGGGTGTATCTACTATAAGTATATCCTATGCATAATGTATGTAGTGTATTGTGTATAGTGCTTGCAGTATACTGTGTTTTGTATATTGTGTATGGCGTATTTAAATGTGTGTAGCGTATATACGGTGTATTTGTGTGTATCATAAATGGTGTATGTAAATGAGTGTACTGTATATTTGGTGTATTTGTGTATAGTACATCTATATGTATGTAATATACAGTACTGTACATATGATGTGTGTGTACTGTATATATGATGTGTGTGTGTGTGTATATATGGTCTGTTTATGTACTTATACCTCCCTACCATCATGGATCCGGCATAACTACTGTGTGGAGGCACAAAGGGGACTGGGCAGGATTAGAAGGTGTATAGATAGACATTGGATGGATTCAGAGGTGGGGCTTAGCATAAAAAAATTTGCCACTATGTGCTATGCACACTGCTGATAGTGTCTCTCCTTGGAAAATGTATGTGTGTATAGGGTGTATAGGGTATATATGGTAATTATAGTATATTTATGTGTGTGCAGCATGTATATGGTGTATTCATGTAATGTGTGTGTATATGGTATATTTTTAAATATATGTTGTGATGCTTCATGTCTGCCGTTGAGTAGGGATCCTGTTAAAGGGAGTCTGTCACCACAATATGGCCATATACAGCACTTACATTGTCCTGTAGCACACCTATACATGAATGTAATGGTACCTTTGTTATTTTCTTTAGACTTGTAGAAGCAGGAAAAACGATGTTTAATTAATATGTAAATGAGCACTCGCAAGTGCCCAGGGGCGGCGTTCACTGTGTTGGAGCCCAGGCTGCTCTGGCTTCTTTCATGGTTACTCCTCCCCTGCCTCTGCCTTTGCCCGCCGTCCTATTCCCTTGCGTTATCCCTTGGTCCGGCCGAGATCCCGCACCTGCGCACTGCGTCACCGGGGCATGCGCACTGCAATGCCCATTGTGGGCATGGTATCGCTTCAACTAGTGCGCATGCGCCAGCGAACAGACACCATTTCGGAACGGACCTTCCAACTTTTATAAAGCCCAAGGAGGGACACTATCAGCGGTGTGCATAACACATAGTGCCAAATTTGTTTTATGCTAAGCCAAACCTCTGAAAGATTTGAAGCCCATCCTTAGATCAATTTTGTTTGCATCATTTTGTAAATGTAATGTAACTTTTTTAGAGAGTTAGGCTTAGGCTACTTTCACACTTGCGTTTTGTGCGGATCCATTATGGACGGATCCGTTCAGATAATACAACCGTCTGCATCCGTTCAGAACGGATCTGTTTGTATTATCCTTAACATAGCCAAAACGGATCCGTCTTGAACACTATTGAAAGTCAATGGAGGACGGATCCGTTTTCTATTGTGCCAGATTGTGTCAGTGAAAATAGATCCGTCCCCATGGACTTACATTGGATCCGTTTGGCTCAGTTTCATCATACGGACACCAAAACGCTGCAAGCAGCGTTTTGGTGTCCGTCTCCAAAGCAGAATGGAGACTAAACTGATGCATTCTGAGCGGTCCCTTTTCCATTCAGAATGCATTAGAATGCAAACTGATCTGTTTTGGACCGCTTGTGAGAACCCTGAACGGATCTCACAAACGGAAAGCCAAAACGCGAGTGTGAAAGTAGAATTTCTGAAACCCACTTTTTTAAGGACCATTTCAGTTATGAAGTCACTTTGTGGGGCTTAGGCCTCCTGCACACCACCGTATGGCTTTTTCAGTGTTTTTCAGTCCGTTTTTTACGGATCCCTTCCGTTTTTTTGTTTCCGTTCCGTTTTTCAGTATGGCATTTACAGTATACAGTAATTACATAGAAGAAATTGGGCTGGGCATAATATTTTCAATAGATGGTTCCGCAAAAACAGAACGGATACGGAAGACATACAGAGTACATTCCATATGTGTTCCGTTTTTGTTGCGGACCCATTGACTTGAATGGAGCCACGGAACGTGATTTGCGGGCAATAATAGGACATGTACTATCTTTCAACGGAATGGAAAAACGGAAATACGGAAACTGCATACGGAGTACATTCCGTTTTTCTTGCAGAACCATTGAAATAAATGGTTCCGTATGCGGACAGTATACGGAATGCAAAAAACGGCCCGTAAACGGAAAACAAATGTTCGTGTGCAGGAGGCCTTACATAGTGGAAACCACCCATAAATAACCCCATTGTAGAAACTAAACTTGATTTTTACAAACTTTGTTAATCCTTTAGGTATTCCACAAGAATTAAAGGAAAAAGGAGATAACATTTAAAATTTCACTTTTTTGGCAGATTTTCCATTTTAATTCATTTTTTCCTAGTAACACATCAAGGGTTAACAGCCAAAGAAAATGCAGTATTTATTACCCTGATTCTGCAGTTTACATAAGCACCCCGGCTGTGGTCGTAAACTGCTGTAAGGGCACACGGCAGGAAAGGAACACCATATGGATTATGGATGGCAGATTTCACTGGGATAATTTTAAGTTGCCATATGACATTTGGAGTCGAAAGTCCAAAAAAGTGACCCCATTTTGGAAATTACAGGATATGGTGACAATTTTATTGGTACTATTTTGGGTAACATATGATTTTTGATTGCTTTATATTAAGTTTTTTGTGAGACAAGGTAACCAAAAAATGGCTGTTCTGGCACAGTTTTTTTTTTTTTTACGGTGTTCACCTGACGGGTTGTGCTATTTTTATAGAGCAGGTTGTTATGGACACAACGATATCAAATATGTCTCCTTTTATTTTTATTTTGTTTAAGTTTTACCTACTAAAGCATTTTAGAAAAAAAAAAAAAGTCATGTTTTTGTCTCTTTTTTTCTGAAAGCTATATATATATATATATATATATATATATATATATATATATATATATATATATATATATTTGGCGATTATCTTATGTAGGGGCTCAGTTTTTGCGGCATGAGTTGACGTTTTGATTAGTACTATTTTGGCTACATATGACTTTTTGATCGTTTGGTTATACATTTTGTGATGTAAAATTGATTACATTTTTTAAAGTTTTTAACTTAACACGGTAAATCATGTGATATTTTTATAGAGCAGGTTGTTACAGATGCGGCAAGTTTTTTTTTAACTTTGGTTTTACACAATAAAAACATTTTTTAAAGAAAAACAATCGTGTTTTTGTGTCTCCATTTTCTGAAAGCCAAATTTTTTTTTTTGGGCGATTGTCTTAGGTAGGTTCTCATTTTTTGAGAAAAGTCCCAGTAAGAGGACTGAAACGTCGCTGTTTGGTGATTAAAGAACACTACTTTTGATTTTTTTTTTTTGGGAGTGCCGTGGAATTTTTCACATAACTAAATCAGCTATTTTATATAAAAACAAAATAATAAACTGTCAATCAGATTGGGATACGTACGGTATATGTAAAAAGTGCATGTCATTATGGCTTGAAAGATATTTGACACCATTATAGTTTACACAGTCTGTCTGTCCTACAGTATGTGAATCTCATCTTCTTATTTCTGCTGTGAAGTGCAGACTCTGCCTTAGTAATTGAAACCATGCAGCACTCATGTTCAGTCTCCACTAGTGATGATGACAGTGCACCATTAATTGTACTAACTAAATAATTAACATTAAATTGATAAAATGTGTATGACCTGATATCTTGAGATCCCATATAGAAATTTTATTAAAGGGTTGTTCACCTGGGGGCCTTTAAGGCAGACTCCCCAGTGTGGCCAGACCTGTGGGAGGAATCGTACTTACCGGATCCTTACTGCTGGGTTCCGGGTCCTTTGCTGTTCTGGTGCCATTGCAACTCTTGGGTCTCCCCACATTGTCTGTCTGGTTTGATGTGGGTTATGTGGCTGTTGCAGCGGTGACATGTCCCCCATGTATCAAATCACTTGACACATGGGTGACATGTCATATCTGCTGCGACCACATGTACCACATCAAACCGGATTTTGGCACAGGGAGACCTGATTGCTGCACTGTCACCGGGGGAGCCAAGGTGCCAGAACCCAAAGGTGGAGATCAGATAAGTATGTTTTCTTCCACAGGTTTGGGCTCAATGGTGGGTTGGTGTCTTTCTGGAAAAGCCCTGAATAAACAACCCCTTTAACTTGTTCAAAATGCCTGTGCCGGTAATTGATATTAGTATATTGTCAGTGTCAGACTGGGCAGCTTAGGCCTACCAATAACCAAGTTTATTTGAGGGGCCCACTGTACAGCTACATTCAGATATTATTAGCTGAATCCTACCCTTTCGCAAATCCCTAACACTATGGCAAACTTTTTTGGCAATGGCATGTGCCTCAGGCTGTTCTCTCTTGGAGACCCTATCTGTTTCCTGCTGACTTCTGCCTTGCGCAAAGGCTCTTATAGCTATGTGGATCCAGAAACACATTGGGCAAGGCTCTTTTATGAACACACTGGTCAAGACTGTTCTAGCTATGTGATCCAAGAACACATTCTCACACAGGGGCAGGCAACAGCATGACTCTGAAGATGACTGTGGCGACATTCAGAAGGTGGGTCACTGGGGAAAGAGAATGCTGGCTGGTCTGCCTCTGTGTCTAGAAGTCATCTCGGCCATCTGGTACATCAATAGTAATAAATTGAGTAATCTAGTACATAATCTACCCAGATATATACACTGCTCACAAAAAGTTAGGCATATTTGCTTGTGGGTGAAATGTCAGGATGATACTTTTTGCACAACTTGCTGTTCTCTAACAGCTTAACAGCAAAATTCAAAACAGGTGTTTGAGCCATGAATTGGCCAATAAAGTCCTCCTCATCATGTTCACATTTTGACATCATGAGACCAAGACAACGCCGAACAATCGATCAACAGTACCTAGCAATTGCAAGGCTTCAAGCAGGATGTTTTCAGATGGAAGTGGCCACTTAGCTCAGTGTCTCAGTGTGTAATCAGGAGGTTGCAACAGAGATACAGAGAGACTGAAAGAGTCAGAGAAAGGCATAGAAGTGGGCGTCCTTTGGCCACATCCCACACTGATGACTGCTTTGTTGTGAACAATTCCCTGCAGAACCGGATGATGAATGCCACACAACTCCAGGCACATTTAAGGGAGGTGAGAGGCACCCAAGTGTCACATCAGACCTTTCTAAACAGTTTACATCAGCGTTGCCTGCATGCTAGACAACCTGCAAGGGTACCTCATTGTCTTGCATGGGCCAGGGAGCATCTGCTCTGGACAAGGGACCAGTGGGCCTCAGTGCTGTTCATTGATGAAAGTCGGTTCAAGCTGAGCAGAAATGATGGCCACCAACAATGTTGGAGACGTCAAGGAGAGCGCTACCCACTGTTGTCACCAGACAAGCCTTTGGTGGTGGTGTTACAGGGTGGACAGGTGTGTCTAGTCAATACAGAACTGCCCTACACTTTGTCAATGGTACAGTGACAAGCCTATACTTTTTGAATAACATTAATCCAGTCATTGTGCCTCTGCATGAACAACACAGGCTTAATTTCATCTTTATAGATGACAATGGGCCAGCTCATTGAGGTCGCATCATTAGGGAACGGCTGCTGGAGGCTGGGGTACCTGAAATGGAGTGGCCTGCACTTTCTCCAGACCTGAATCCTATTGAAAACTTGTGGGATCAGCAGAGTCGCCGTGTAGAGGCTCGTAACTCTGTACTCCAGAACCTTAATGACTTGAGGGCTACCTTACAAGAAGAGTGGGATGCCATGCCTCAGCAGACAATAAGTCGACTTGTGAACAGCATGAGACATCGTTGTCAAGCTGTAATTGATGCTCAAGGCAACATGAAAAGTTGTGATATTGACTTTTTTTTTACCCACCACTGTTGTTTGCTTTTCTTTCAATAAATTGTTTAATATAACTGTAGCGTCAATTTTTTTTACGTTTTCCATAAATTTCACCCGAAAGCCAAATATCCCTAATTGCAGTGCAGGGAGTCATCTAGAAGTGGAGCTGCCAGAACTAAATAAAAATGTTATATATATTTTGTGGGGATTCGCTTTGGTAGGCAGGTTAGCGGATGCAGTGCAGAGGCAACAACAAAGTCTTTAACTTAAACAGTTCAGTGTTTATTCACACTTGGCAGCTTAACAAAATATAAACAAAGTCACCTTAGGCTACTTTCACACCTGCGTTCGGTGCGAATCCGTCTTGTATCTGTACAGACGGATCCGCACCGATAATGCAAACGCTTGTATCCTTTCAGAACGGATCCGTTTGCATTATTCTTTAAAAAAAAGTCTAAGTCAAAACGGATCCATCCTGACTTACATTGAAAGTCAGGGGGGGTGGATCCGTTTTCAATTGCACCATATTGTGTCAGTGAAAACGGATCCGTTCCCATTGACTTGCATTGTAAGTCAGGACTGATCCGTTTGGCTCCGCATCGTCAGGCGGACACCAAAACGCTGCAAGCAGTGTGTTGGAGACCAACACAGCCAAACTGATACATTCTGAACAGATCCTTATCCATTCAGAATGCACTGGGGCTGAACTGGTCCGTTTTGGGCCGCTTGTGAAAGCCCTGAAACGGATCTCACAAGCTGACCCAGAAACGCCAGTGTGAAAGTAACCTAAGTTTAAATGCTGATGTTCCATTCACACCTTGCTGTGGGTACCGCTTAAAGAGTCCTAGTCCTGGATGTCGTTCCCTTGTCCTCCCAGACAGGTTGCAGGCATGCATCCAGCCACAAGTCTCATACACAGACACAGCCCTGACACTGAGCCCAGCTGCCTATTAAAGAACAACCAGGTGTTGCCAAAACCCGGACTGGCACTTAAACTCTGGTCCGGTATTTAAGCTCACCTGGCTGAAAACCCACCCAGCTGCACATGTTGGCAGGAAAATACCTGCCTTCCCATACAAAACCCCTCGCTGTGTCACATACCCCCCCCCTTTGTTCAACCCTGAAGGGGTGAACACACGCCAGACAGTGTACCCGGGACAGGGCATCTGTGTTTCCTTGTAACCGGCCTGCTCTATATTCACCGAAAACTTAAAGTTTTGTAAGGACAAGAACCATCTGGTGACCTGAGCATTCCTCTCTTTGGCCTGGCTCATCCACTTGAGAGGGGAGTGGTCGGTCACCAGACGGAATTTTCCCCAAAACCGGGGACCCACACAGGGCCAACTTCAAAGCGGAGAAAGCCTTTTCCGCCTGCTCATTCCACTGCACCGTCACTGACTTGCGTCCCTTCAAAAGGCCTGTCAATGGCGCGGCCACTGTAGCAAAGTGGGGGACAAATCTCATATTGTATCCCACCATTCCCAGGAACGATTTTACCTTCCGAGTAGTGACAGGTCAGGGCCATTTCCGAATTGCCTCAATTTTGTTCACCTGAGGTTTGATAATTCCGCGCCCGATCACATACCTAAGGTATTTGGTCTCTTCTAATCTTATCGCACACTTTTTTGGGTTAGCAGTTAAGCCAGCCTTCCTAAGGGAGTCCACTAAAGCCTGTACTTTAGGTACTTGACTTTCCCAGTCGGTGCTGTGGATAACTATATTGTCCAGGTACACTGAAGCGTACCGATTATGTGGACGGAGTACAGTGTCCATTAGCCTTTGAAATGTGGCGGGAGCGCCATGTAGACCAAAGGGTAATAACTTGTACTGATACAGCCCCTCTGGTGTGATGAAAGCCATTTTTTCCTTGGCAGCCTTCGTCAAGGGTACCTTTGGTGAGGTCCAAAATAGAAAAATACCGGGCTTAGCCTAACTTCTCAATAAGCTCATCCACTCGGGGCATGGGATATGCATCAAAATTGGGAAACCTCATTAAGTTTGAGGAAGTCGTTACAGAATCGTAACGTCCCGTCCGGCTTGGGTATTAAGACTATCAGACTGGCCATTCACTTTTTGACTCCTCGATGACACCTAGCTGTAACATCAGTTGCACTTCTTCCGAGATAGCTTGACGCTGCGACTCAGGTACCCGGTATGGTTTAAACCGGATTCTGGCCTGAGGCTCAGTGACAATGTCATGTCGGATAATAGAAGTGCGTCCAGGGAGGTCCGAAAACACATCCATGTTTCAGCTGACGAACTCCTTGGCCTCCTGAGTCTGTTTAGAGGAAAGGTTGTCAGCAATCTTTACTGTGGCAACTGCTTCCCTCGTATCAGACTGTGGGACCGAAACCGTTTTCCCTAGAAAACCTGGCCGAGGGCTGTCTTCAGTAGAGGTTTCCCTATCTTTCCATGGTTTCAGTAAGTTTACATGGTACACCAGCTCCGGCTTTCTCCACCCTGGCTGGTGTACCCTGTAGGTTACCTCACCAACTTTTTCGAGCACTTAATAGGGACCCTGCCACCTAGCCAGGAACTTACTGTCCACTGTCGGCACCAGAACCAAAACCCGATCTCCCTGGTTAAAATTCTGAGCCTGGCGATTTTAGACCCTACTCTGGGCTCGCTGGGCTGCCTCCATATGTTCCTTAACCAGCGTCAACACCGTCTCCATCCGTTCTTGCATCCGAGTGACATACTCAATCACACTTTTATGCTGTGTGGGTTGTTGTTCCCACGCCTCTTTGGCTATGTCCAACAAACCATGCGGATGTCAGCCATACAGCAGTTTGAAGGGCGAGAACCCAGTAGAGGCCTGGGGTACCTCTCGCACTGCGAACATGAGATAGGGCAGTAGAAGATCCCAATCCCTCCCATCTTTAGACACCCCCCGCTTTTACATGTTTTTCAAGGTTTGATTAAATCTTTCTACCAGGCCGTCCGTTTGGGCATGATAGACGGACGTCCGCCCGCAACTGTTTGATCTGTAGTAGTTTACTGAGTTCCCTCATGACGTTTGACATATCCCCTGGTCGGTCAGAATCTCTCTCGGTAGGCCTACTCGGGAAAACATCTCCACTAACTCTTTGGCTATGAGTTTGGCCGAGGTATGTCGCAGCGGCACCGCTTCCGGGTACTGAGTGCCATAGTCCAGGACTACCAAGATGTTTTGGTGCCCTCTAGCGGACTTCGGTACTGGGCCTATGAGATCCATAACGATCCGTTCAAATGGAACCTCAATAATCGGGAGAGGGACCAAGAGACTACGGAAATGTGGCTGGGGGCTGGTTATCTGGCAGGTTGGGCAAGACTTGCAATACTCTTCCACCTCTCTAAACACACTGGGCCAGTAAAACCGCTGTAGAATCCAGTCCTGCGTTTCTGCTTGCCCAGGTGTCCCCCAAGAACATGTTGGTGGGCTAACTCCAACAAGAGCTTGCGATACGCCTTGTTCAATATGCTCACCCCGTAGTTGACTTACCCGGTACAGCATCTCTTGTTGAACCACAAAATGGGGAAACATAGACTCGGCCCCCGGTTGTTGCGGCTCACCCTCAACTACTACCACATTTTCCCAGGCTCAAGATAGTCGGGTTCTGGTTCTGTGCTGTACCAAAATTGTCTCCGGAGACATTGAGGTCTGCCAACTTCGGACCCGGCGGCAAATCCTTCGCGTCTCCCACCATCACACTTAGTGGGGTTGTCTCCCCCTCTTCCACCGAAGTGGCAGTCACCCCTACCGTTGGCCCTTCGGTCTCAGGTTCCTAGGGTTCTGGTCTCCCCCCTGAGCTGGGCCACTCTGCTAGGGTTATCTTTGTCTCATGGGTATTGGTGACTCTCGCTTCAGGCCTCAGTGACGGGAAACCGGGGAAGTCTCTCTCAATTATTAGTTCATAATGTAACTTTGTGGCGACGGCCACTTCATGAGTCCACCGGCCGGCCACCGTGGATAGAGACACCAGGGCGGTGGGATAGTCCTTTAAGTCTCCATGGATGCACACGACGCCGACTTTTCGGCCAGTATACTCGGCGGGCCGCACCAGGGCACCTCTTACCAGAGACACCATACTCCCTGAGTCCAGCAGTGCCACCGCCAGGGTATCTCTCACTTGCACCTGGCACAGGTGATTATTATCTATTGTCTCGGGGGTACCGGTTGCACACAACCTCCTGAGGGGCGGTAGCCATAGTTAGTGTCCATGGGTTTCCCCTGATGGGGACAGTCGGCCCTTATGTGACCAGGCTCTTGACACCGCCAACAGACCATCAGAGCTGGGTCTGTAGGGAGTATATCCCGAGCGGGTTTTGCTGGCACTGGCCGCCTGGTCGAGGGTGGAGATTTCCAGGGTTTAACTTACCCCCTCCCAAAAGAACCCACCTGTAGATTTCTGGTGGCCTCCTAGCACTCTACCAGGTCGACCATCTCGAGGGCATTAACAGGGGACACCTGGCAGATCCAGTGCTGGAGAGGGTACGGCAAAGCCCTCCAGAAAACATCAGCTAACAGACGGTCCAGCATAGCACTTGGACCCAGTATGTAAGGCTGTAGCCATTTTTGCAACCAGTGTAGCAGACCATAATACTGCGGTGTGGCGGGTTCAGCCGGGTTAAATTCCCACTGATGCACCCGCTGGGCCCGGACCAATACATTCATCCCCAGTCGTGCCAGAATCTCACCCTTTACGGTCGGGTAGTCAGCCGCTTGATCATCTGGTAGCTCAAAAAGCACCTGCTAGGGTCCAGACGCCAGGAATGGAGCGACGACTTCAGCCCATTGGTCAAGGGGTAACTTCTTCCTCACGGCCACCTTTTCGAATAGCGCCAGATAGGTCTCGATGTCGTCCGAGGGGGTCATCTTAGGGATCGCCTGCGCGGACAGCTTTCCGGGCATCGTGGACATTCTGGGACGCTCCTGCCACTTGTAACGCCATCAGCCATGTTGCAGCTGGTTGGTTTCCTACTGCTGCTTGTTAGCCTCCCGCTGCTGCAAGTTAGCCTCCACGAGGGCTTTAACTACCGCCTCCATTTTGTCAGGGAACACGGGTCGTAACCTTGTCGGCTTGATATATGACATACACCCGTGCCCGGAAAAAACGGTCCGGTATTTGAGCTCACCTGGCTGGAAACCAGACCAGCTGCACATGTTGGGAGGAAAATACCTGCCTTCCCATACAAAACCCTTCGCTGTGTCACATATATATACACAGAGTGGATATAAAAAGTCTACACACCACTGTTAAAATGTCAGGTTTCTGTGATGTAAAAAAAATTAGACAAAGATAAATCATTTCAGAACTTTTTCCACCTTTTAATGTGACCTATAAACTGTACAACTCGATTGAAAAACAAACTGAAATCTTTTAGGTAGAGGGAAGAAAAATATAAAAATAAAATAATATGGTTGTATAAGTGTGCACACCCTTAAACTCATACTTTGTTGAAGCATCTTTTGATTTTATTACAGCATTTATTTGGGTATGAGTCTATCAGCATGGCACATTTTGACTTGGCAAGATTTGCCCACTCTTCTTTGCAAAAACACTCCAAATCTGTCAGACTGCGAGGGCATCTCCTGTGCACAGCCCTCTTCAGATCACCTCACAGATTTCCAATCGGATTCAGGTCTGGGCTCTGTGCCAATATTGACTGGTATTTGGAACTGTTCATAATTCCCCCTAGCTTAACTAAGGTCCCAGTTCCAGCTGAAGAAAAACAGCCCCAAAGCATGATGCTGCCACCACGATGCTTCACTGTGGGTATGGTGTTCTTTTGGTGATGTGCAGTGTTATTTTTGGGCCAAACATATCTTTTGGAATTATGGCCAAAAAGTTCAACCTTGGTTTCATCAGACCAGAACACCTTTTCCCACATGCTTTTGGGAGACTTCAGATGTGTTTTTGCAAAATGTAGCCTGGCTTGGATGTTTTTCTTAGTAAGAAAAGGCTTTCGTCTTGCCACTCTACCCCATAGCCCAGACTTATGAAGAATTCGGTAGATTGTTGTAACATGTACTACACAGCCAGTACTTGCCAGATATTCCTGCAGCTCCTTTAATGTTGCTGTAGGCCTCTTGGTAGCCTCCCAGACCAGTTTTCTTCTCGTCTTTTCATCAATTTTGGAGGGACGTCCAGTTCTTGGTAATGTTACTGTTGTGCCATATTTTCTCCACTTGATGATGACTGTCTTCACTGTGTTCCATGGTATATCTAATGCCTTGGAAATTCTTTTGTACCCTTCTCCTGACTGTTACCATTTAACAATGAGATTCCTCTGATGTTTTGGAAGCTCTCTGTGGACCATGGCTTTTTCTGTGGGATGCGACTAAGAAAATTTCAGGAAGACCAACTAGAGCAGCTGAACTTTATTTAGGGTTAATCAGAGGCATTTTAAATGATGGCAGGTGTATGCTGACTCCTATTTAACATGATTTTGAATGTGATTGCTTAATTCTGAACACAGCTACATCCACAGTTATAAGAGGGTGTGCACACCTATGCAACCACATTATTTTAGTTTTCTTTTGTTTTCTTCCCTCCACCTAAAATATTGCAGTTTGTTTTTCAATTGAGTGGTACAGTTTGTCAAAAAAAATTTACAGCACAGATACCTGACATTTTAACAGGGGTGTGTAGACTTTTTATATCCACTGTGTATGTATATGTTTGTGTGTGTGTGTCTATATATATATATACAGTTTCAAGAATAAGTATGTGAACCCTTTGGAATTATATGGATTTCTGCACAAATTGGTCATAAAATGTGATCTGATCTTCATCTAAGTCACAACAATAGACAATCACAGTCTGCTTAAACTAATAACACACAAAGAATTAAATGTTACCATGTTTTTATTGAACACACCATGTAAACATTCACAGTGCAGGTGGAAAAAGTATGTGAACCCCTCGGATTTAATAACTGGTTGAACCTCCTTTGACAGCAATAACTTCAATCAAACGTTTCCTGTAGTTGCAGATCAGACGTGCACAATGGTCAGATTAATTCTTGAAGATTCCTTTTTACAGAACTGTTTCACTTCAGCAATATTCTTGGGATGTCTGGTGTGAATCGCTTTCTTGAGGTCATGCCACAGCATCTCAATCGGGTTGAGGTCAGGACTCTGACTGGGCCACTCCAGAAGGCATATTTTCTTCTGTTTAAGCTATTCTGTTGTTGATTTACTTCTATGCATTGGGTCGTTGTCCTGTTGCAACACCCATCTTCTGTGGAGCTTCTGCTGGTGGACAGATGGCCTTAAGTTCTCCTGCAAAATGTCTTGATAAACTTGGGAATTCATTTTTCCTTCGATTATAGCAATCCGTCCAGGCCCTGACGCAGCAAAGCAGCCCCAAACCATGATGCCCCCACCATACTTCACAGTTGGGATGAGGTTTTGATGTTGGTGTCCTGCAGATTTTTTTCTCCACACATAGTGTTGTGTGTTTCTTCCAAACAACTCAACTTTGGTTTCATCTGTCCACAGAATATTTTGCCAGTACTGCTGTGGAACATCCAGGTGCTCTTGTGCAAACTGTAAACGTGCAGCAATGGGTTTTTTTGGACAGCAGTGGCTTCCTCTGTGATATCCTCCCATGAAATCCATTCTTGTTTAGTGTTTTACGTATCGTAGATTCGCTAACAGGGATGTTAGCATATCCCAGAGACTTTTATAAGTCTTTAGCTGACACTCTAGGATTCTTCTTCACCTCATTGAGCAGTCTGCCCTGTGCTCTTGCAGTCATCTTTACAGGAAGGCCGCTCCTAGGGAGAGTAGCAGCAGTGCTGAACTTTCTCCATTTATAGACAATTTGTCTTACCGTGGACTGATGAACAGCAAGGCTTTTGGAGATACTTTTATAACCCTTTCTAGCTTTATGCAAGTCAACAATTCTTAATCGTAGGTCTTCTGAGAGCTCTTTTGTGTGAGGCCTCATTCACATCAGGCAATGCTTCTTGTGAAAAGCAAACCCAGAACTGGTGTGTGTTTTTTATAGGGCAGGGCAGCTGTAACCAACACCTCCAATCTCATCTCATTGATTGGACTCCAGTTGGCTGACACCTCACTCCATTTAGCACTTGGAGATGTCATTAGTCTAGGGGTTCACATACTTTTTCCACCTGCACTGTGAATGTTTGCATGGTGTGTTCAATAAAAACATGGTAAAATTTAATTATTGACATTGACACAATTCTAACATTTTTGGCTCTATACACAACCACAATGGATATAAAATGAAACGAGCAAGATGTGCTTTAACTGCAGACTGTCAGCTTTAATTTTAGGTATTTACATCCAAATCAGGGGAACAGTGTAGGAATTACAACAGTTTGCATATGTGCCTCCCACTTGTTAAGGTCCCAAAAGTAATGGGACAGTATAATAATCATAAATCAAACTTTCGCTTTTTAATACTTGGTTGCAAATCCTTTGCAGTCAATTACAGCCTGAAGTCTGGAATGCATAGACATCACCAGACGCTGGGTTTCATCCCTGGTGAATGCTCTGCCAGGCCTCTACTGCAACTGTATTCAGTTCCTGCTTGTTCTTGGGGCATTTTCCCTTCAGTTTTGTCTTTAGCAAATGAAATACATGCTCAATTGGATTCAGGTCAGGTGATTGACTTGGCCATTGCATAACATTCCACCTCTTTCTCTTAAAAAACTCTTTGGTTGCTTTTGCAGTATCCTTTGGGTCATTGTCCATCTGCACTGTGAAGCGCCATCTAATGAGTTCTGAAGCATTTGGCTGAATATGAGCAGATAATATTGCCAGAAACACTTCAGAATTCATCCTGCTGCTTTTGTCAGCACTCACATCATCAATAAATACAAGAGAACAGTTCCATTGGAAGCCATACATGCCCACGCCATGACACTACCACCACCATGCTTCACTGATGAGGTGGCATTCTTAGAATCATGAGCAGTTCCTTTCCTTCTCCATACTCTTCTCTTCCCATCACGCTGCTACAAGTTGATCATCTGTCCATAGGATGTTGTTCCAGAACTGTGAAGGCTTTTTTAGATGTCGTTTGACAAACTCTAATCTGGCCTTCCTGTTTTTGAGGCTCACCAATGGTTTACATCTTGTGATGAACCCTCTGTATTCGCTCTGGTGAAGTCTTCTCTTGATTGTTGACTTTGACACACATACACCTACCTCCTGGAGAGTGTTCTTGAACCTAGCCAACTGCTGAGAAGGGTGTTTTCTTCACCAGGGAAAGAATTCTTTGGTCATCCACCACAGTTGTTTTCTGTGGTCCTCCGGTTCTTTTGGTGTTGCTGAGCTCACCGGTGGGTTCCTTCTTTTTAAGAATGTTCCAAACAGTTGTTTTGGCCACGCCTAATGTTTTTGCTATCTCTCTGATGGGTCTGTTTTGTTTTTTTCAGCCCAATGATGACTTGCTTCACTGATAGTGACAGCTCTTTGGATCTCATCTTGAGAGTTGACAGCAACAGATTCCAAATGCAAATAGCACACTTGAAATGAACTCTGGACCTTTTTATCTGCTCATTGTAATTGGGATAATGAGGGAATAACACATACCTGGCCATGGAACAGCTGAGAAGCCAATTGTCCCATTACTTTTGGTTCCTTAACAAGTGGGAGGCACATATGCAAACTGTTGGAATTCCTACACCGTTCACCTGATTTGGATGTAAATACCCTCAAATTAAAGCTGACAGTCTGCAGTTAAAGCAAATCTTCTTCGTTTCATTTCAAATCCATTGTGGTGGTGTATTGAGCCAAAAATGTTAAAATTGTGTTGATGTCCCAATATTTATGGACCTGACTGTATACATATACTAATGTGCCACAAACAGGAAGTTAATATCACCAACCATTCCCATTTTATTAAGGTGTATCCATATAAATGGCCCACCCTGTGTATATATATATATATATATATATATATATATATATATAAAATTATATTATTTTTTTGTGTGGAATGGACATAAAGATGCGGACAGCACATGGTGTTGGACCCATACAAGTTGTATCTTAAAAAGTCCATTTATACATATTTTCTACCAATGAAGTTTAAGGTTCTGTCCATGTCACTGAAATGCTGCAGATTTTCTGTTGCTTATTTTTATGCGACAGATCTGCAGCACCAGTGCCAGCAAAGTGAATGCATTTTTGGCAATTCTTATTCACATGCTTTAGAAAAAATAAAAAATGCATCTGTGATGCAGATTTTTGCATCTACATTGTTAATTTATGCTGTGGATTTCTATTCCAAGATTTCACCATAGTGACCGGAATAAATATATATGGTTATTGAAGGGAAGATCAGCGTATTCCATTTCACACGTAATGCAAAATGTACCGGAATATAGCTTTTTGACTTGGTACTGGTTTTTCAGATAAAAAGATTTACTGTTAGGGTACTTTCACACTTGCGGCAGGACGGATCCGAAAGGCTGTTCACCCTGTCGGATCCGTCCTTCTGCTATTTCGCCGTGCCGCCGCTCCGTCCCCATTGATTATAATGGGGGCGGAGCTCTGGCGCAGCACGGCAGTTCGCGGTGACTAAAAGGTCGGACATGCAGGACTTTTAGTCCGGCGGCCTTTCGCCGTGCACTGCCGTGCTGCGCCGGTGCTCCGCCCTTGTCCCCATTTTAGTCTATGGGGACGGAGAGGCGGTCCAGCAGCACGGCGAAATAGCGGAAGGACAGATCAGACAGGGTGAACAGCCTGTCGGATCCGTCCTGCCGCCAGTGTGAAAGTAGCCTAAATCAGTTGAAGTGAATTAATTGCTGCATATTTACTTTAAATGCTAGTAATTCCTAAAACTTAAGAATGACCAGAGCGGCAGCTTCACTGAATGACAATTACAATGAAAAATGTATGCTGTGATATTCACAATTTTTTTCCCCAAAGCTACAGCAAAAATAGTCAGATCACCCAACAGAAGAAGCAACAAAATTCTCATAATGTCCCAGTGCATGTGGTTATATCCAGAGGTTCTAGAAACACGGGAAAGAATTGACAAAGTATTAGGCATGTTTAGGTCCATTGCAGTGCAAAGTATAGTTTAGATTTGTTCACATTGCAAAACGTAGATACTTTCTTTTTTCTATTTTTTTTCTTTTTCTTCAGGCCCATTTTTACAGTACAAACAGGTTCCCTTTAAACCAGGGGTGCATAACCTTTTTTGGTCTGGGGGCCGCATTGTCACATCGCTCTATTTCAAGGGGCTGCAAATAAAGAAAAAATGTTGACCGGCGCTCATCTGCCTATTACACAAGCCAGTGTAAAGTGACTGGGGAGGAGTGATCGCTGCCGCAGCCATTCTGCCTTCATTTAGATTACACAGGGAGATGTGCTGACGATAACTGAACATCTTTCATCCTGATAAAATATGCAAATCAGCCGACAAACGAGCGATTCCTTGTTTATCGACTGATCAGCTACATGATTATACTGGCCAGATATAAGATATGAGCGTTCCTATGAACACTTGTTTCCAGTAATTGCCCCAAATATTGTGCTGCAGCATGGCCCCTGAAACCGAAGAGGTATAGTTACCTGCTCCCCACTGCTCCAGTCCTTCGCACTGCCCCCGCTGTTTACACCTGGCAGTGCATGGGCATGGTCATACACCATCTCACTTCTGAAGCCAATCATTGACTGGAGCCGTGCAAGTGACCATGGCCAAGCACTGCCAGGTGTAAACAGCACCGGGACCAGAAGATGGAGGCAATATAAATATAAATAGTGATGAGCGTGAATATTCGAATATCGAATTCTTTTCGCGAATATCGGCACTTCGCTAATTCGCGAATATTTCGAATCTAGTGATATAAATTCGATATTTCGAATATTCGTATTTTTTTTTTTTTATTGTTATATTTTTTTCTTTCCCACTTCCCTAAAGTTGTTCTTACCTGTCCTTTGGATTCCTGGCTTCCTGGCTGCTCCAGTCAGTGCCCGTTGCCGCTTCTGCCGACTTCCGTGCTCATGGAGCGTCCCCATCACCATGGGAACGTCTCCATATACTAGAATGTACTGTCGGATTTGAGAATTACGTGAAAAATCGCAATTCGATTTTTTCAAGTTATAATAATCGAATTTCGATTTTAACTTAGCACTGCTATATTTAATTCTAGCCTAATATGGAATATAGCAGTGCTAAGTTAAAATCGAAATTCGATTATTATAACTTGAATTAATCGAATTGCGATTTCAACTTGGACCTGGTTTACTATGGTTGGCTTGGTAGAATTAGCGAATATGACGAATGTATTCGTCATATTCCACAAAACGAAGATAACGAAGTATTCTGCATCTTCGTTTTAGCTACCTATTCATCAACTTCGCTAATTCTAGCAATCATATAGGAAAGTTTACTATAGAGACAGCTAAGTTTAATTCGCTATGCGATTATATGACTGCTTTTTTTTAAAAAATAAATAGAATAATTATAATACCTGATAATTATTATAATTATTCTATTTATAAAAAAAAGCAAAGTAATATAATCGCATAGCGAATTAAACTTAGCTGTCTCTATAGTAAACTTTCCTATATGATTGGTAGAATTAGCGAAGTTGATGAATATGGAGCTAAAACGAAGATACAGAATACTTCGTTATCTTCGTTTTGTGGAATATGACAAATACATTCGTCATATTCGCTAATTCTACCAAGCCAACCATAGTAAACCAGGTCCAAGTTGAAATCGCAATTCAATTAATTCAAGTTATAATAATCGAATTTCGATTTTAACTTAGCACTGCTATATTCCATATTAGGCTAGAATTAAATATAGCAGTGCTAAGTTAAAATCGAAATTCGATTATTATAACTTGAAAAAATCGAATTGCGATTTTTCACGTAATTCTCAAATCCGTCAGTACATTCTAGTATATGGAGACGTTCCCATGGTGATGGGGACGCTCCATAAGCACGGAAGTCGGCAGAAGCGGCAACGGGCACTGACTGGAGCAGCCAGGAAGCCAGGAATCCAAAGGACAGGTAAGAACAACTTTGGGGAAGTGGGAAAGAAAAAAATATAACAATAAAAAAAAATAAAAAATTTAAGTTATAATAATCGAATTTCGATTTTAACTTAGCACTGCTATATTCTATATTAAGCTAGAATTAACGAATATGGAATATTGCAGTGCTAAGTTAAAATCGAAATTCGATTATTATAACTTGAATTAATCGCATTGCTATTTCAATAGGAGAGTAGCCTTTAAGTTAAAATTGCAATACGCGATTATTTAAATCGCATATTAATCGCGATAACAAGAATAATGACGAATATTCGATTTCGACGAATATAAAACGAATATTCTATCGAATATTCGCGAATTTCGTCGAAATCGAATATGGCACCTGCCGCTCATCACTAAATATAAATATCTATCTACCAGACAACACATAGTAGTAATAGTGCCCCTACAGTAATAAATTCCCACTGTGTCCCAGAAGTAATAATGCTCCCATAGTGCTCATACTAGTATTCATGTTCCTCATAGTCCCTCAACTGTAATAAAGCCCACCATAATGCCCCCGGTAGTAATAATACTCTTTATAATGTGTTACTTAAAAAAAAAAATGCCCTGTTGTGTGGCAGTATAAAAAATACCTCCTCTTAGTGCCCCCTGTAGAGTCAATGTTCCCATAGTACCCTCATAATGTGTGCCAATGCCCCCTACTGTGTGTCCAAAAAACCCTCATAGTGCCCCCAGTTGAGACAAGGTCCCCATAGTGCCCTATAATTTGCGCCAGTATAAAATACTCCTATATCGTGCCCCCCCTTATCCCCATGGTGCCTGACAATGTGCCAGTATAAAATTCCTCCATAATGTGTGCCAGTATAATTCCCCCAATAGTGCTCCTCTTCCCCCTTTCTCCATAGTGCCCCCCATGTGTGCCAGTATAGAAGATAGGGTCCCCAGTAGATGCCCCCATAGTGCTCCCCCCTTCTCCATAGTGCCACCCATGTGTGCCAGTATATAAGATAGGGTCCCCATAGTGCTCCTGCCTCTCCATAGTGCCCCCCCATGTTGGCCAGTATATAAGATAGGGCCCCCATATTGCTCCCCTCTCCATAGTGCCCCCCATGTGTGCCAGTATACAAGATGGGGCCCCCCATAGTGCTCCTCCCTCTCCATAGTGCCCCCCATGTCTGCCAGTATATAAAATAGGCAGGCCCCCCCATACATCAAATGTCAATTGCTCAGGCCCCCCCCATACATAAATTGCTCAGATAGGTCCCCATATCTGTTGCTCAGGACCCCCCCATATCAGATGCCCATTCACGCCCCCATATCAGTTGCTCAGACCCCCCCCCATATCAGTTGCTCTTTCAGGCCCCCCATATGTCACTTGGTCAGGACCCCCACCCCTATTAGTTGCTAAGGGGGACCCACCTCCCATATCAGCTGCTTATTTAGGCCCCCCATATGTCAGTTGCCCAGGACCCCCCATATCAGTTGCTCAGGAGGACCCCCCAATATCAGTTGTTTATTTATTTAGGACCCCCCCATATGTCAGTTGCTCGGCCCCCCCATATCAGATGCCCATTCACGCCCCCATATCAGTTGCGCAGACCCCCCCATATCAGTTGCTCATTCAGGCCCCCCCAAATGTCACTTGCTCAGGAACCCCAGAGTCAGGCCCCCCCATATGCTCATTCAGGCCCCCCATATCGATGTGACAGACCGCCAGGTCCCCATCAGACCTCAGATCAGACTAAAAATAAATAATTAAAACTTACCTCTCCTGCTCCGCTGTTCTCAGTGTCCTAATGTGAGTACCTGCCCTGCTGGTCTCCAACAGCCCGCGCTGCACAGTCACGTGACCTGACTGCGTACAGCGTCAGGTCATAATGCGCGCTGTACGCAGTCAGGCTGGAGGAGATCAGGGAGGAAGCGGAGCTGGAGGGGTAAGTAAGCGCCGATCTCTTGCATACTAGTGAGCGCTTCTGGATGCACTTACTAGTATGATACTAGCTGAACCTGCTGCACCGGCTTATGTCCGCCCCTGGTTGGAGGACAATGAACACTTTTTATTTTTTTTAATTTTTTTATTTTTTATTTCCTTTTTATTTTGTATGTATTTTTTTATTTTATTTTTAGAATTTCCTATTTTTTTAAATATATTTTTGCCACATTAGTCCCCCACTCAGTGAACACTCTTTTATTTAGCACTTTTTCTTTTATATTGTTTTTTTTTTTTTTATTCTCTATTTTCATATTTTATTTCTTTTATTTATATTTTATTATATTTTTTTATTTAGTTTTCAATTTTTGAAAAATAATTTTGTAACTTATTTTTTTTATATATATTTACCACATAATTTGTCTCCAAGAGATCACTGAAAGACCTTTGGGAAACAATTAGTGACTTTTTTTGGTACTATTTCCACTGTAACTGGAGCATCCAAAAGAGCCCCGGTTACAGAGAAACCAGCCTGCTGGGGTGGCTTTGTACCAGGGAAGAGACAATCAGGGTCTACTGACCCTGCAGCTCTGCGCTCCTCTGCCCCCGAGACGTGATCGCCGGGTCCACACTGCAGAGCGCTCATAGAGGAGAAGGCAGAAGCTTGCACGCTCTCACTAACAGCTGGGGACCCTTTCTGCTCCTGCTACAGTGCAGGAGCAAAACCTGTGATCCATCCGCTGTGCGGGGCCCCGGGCAGAAACACAGCTGAACGCAGGATCAGCTGTGTTTCTGCCCAGCAGGACGGGGGCCACAAACCATGGCTCTGGGCTGCAAACCATGGCTCTGCTTTAAACCATAAACTATCACCTGGTTTGGAGCCAGTAATCCACCAGCATGCCATTTTATATAGCTGGGGTTTAGGGTCCCAGACCTGCTCATGGCAAAAGCATCTGCAACGGGCGCCTCCCCCTAGGGCCCTCTATGTCGCGTGTCCCAGGTGTAAGAAATGTTGAGTGCTATGTTGCGGCCTAAAATGTCTCTTTGTGTGTCACGCTGCTCCTACCTGGATACCGCTGGAACCCAGGCTTTGGCTCCGAAGCAATAAATAAAGGGAATAATTCAGGCATAAAAGAATTACTGGAGTCCAGACCTTGAGATGAAGTTAAATGGCAGCTTTACTTTGCATAAATGTTCTCTAAAACGGTTTACAGGCTTTGTCTTGGTTCCAGCAGGCTTTAGCATGAAACTGGCAGGCAAACTCCACTCTGCTATATCTGTTTCTCTCTGACTCTTCTGTATTGACAGGCTGGCTGTATAACTCAGCACACCCTTCCCCTAGCTGGGGGTGAACTAGACTGAAGCTAACTGGTCCCCACCCTTCGTGCAGGAAGTTGGACTGGGCCACTCCCCTACAGAGGGGGAGGGGGGGTTAGAATGGAATGGAAAGTTCCATTCTCTCTAAGTACAGCTCTGCCGTTTTTCTGCCACCTCCTGGTGAACCAGGCACATTACATGAACAGTTACATAACACTAGAAATGCACAGTGTGGAGGACCTAGAATAAATGCATAAGATGACATGAGGTTAGACCAATAAAGACAGTAGCAAGGTGCAGAAGTGGTAAAACCACTCTGGGGTGTTACAAACCCCCTTACTTAAAACCAAGCTGCCCTTGGCTTATGCTTAGGGTGTGCTCTAAGGATAGCCAAGGAAAGTTAGTGCTGCATGAAACTATTTATTATTACTGAATATGTAGACTGATATTGCAACGGCTACCACTAGGTCTCTGCCGTATGAGTAGGGTGTCTATTCACAGTTCTCCCTCTCGGTAATAACCAGTGAACCAAAAAAGATACTGCACTAAGTGCTTAAATACTCCACACAGGACTGGGCCAGAGTCGTATATGGAGCTAGGGGGTGTCATGTACTGTAATCCCTCCACGATACTATGAGACGCCCGCAAATAGAAGGGTGGCTTCATCCTGTAATCCCTTCCTAGCACCAAGACCTAATCATGCTTTACGCTTTATCACCTTGATGACTGAACAGGTAGCTAAACATTTATGTCCATAAGGCGGCACACTAAGCCTTAGGACACACTAAACTAGGAGAAGGAGCCGATTCTCTCCCAGAACTCCCACAAGGGTTAATCCCTCTAAACACACATTTTTAGCAGGTTACTCTTGACGTTGATAGACCTGCTTGTGACTCTACATTGACGTCCTCAGAGGCAGTCCATATGAGCTAGAAAGTAAGGTGCTAGCTATCTGGCTAACTATATTAAGTCCAGAGTCCATTTGTAGTGCATAAGATCACATTTCGGTACCCGTAATAGAGTCCAGACAATGGGCTAAATAATTGAACGTTGCTGAAACTGTAAAACATTAGTGCAAAAATAGTGCAAATATATAATGCAATCAAATTCACATTAGAGTCTTGCCAAGTGCACCAAACTGGAACATATAATACAAAAGTCATTTGTAATCCATATGAGGTATGCATAGAATAGCAGCAATTATGAGGAGAACCTTTTTTTTGGAAAGGGGGCCCAACTTAACCTGAGAAGGGGGTGAAAAGGAACTGGGGGAGTCCCGACAATCCATGTCCATCTGGATGAGAAACAAACAGGGGGCAATAAAACTGAAAATGGGCCAACACGTCCTCACCCGTCAAGTCCAGTCCATGTTGTGGCTCCCATTAGTCCACAATTTTTCCTTTCTTTAAGGATGCAGTAGAGGGGCTACTTAATGGAGAAACCTGAAGTCCTCCTCACTGCTGCTGAAGGACATAAGAGAGCGTTCCTGCCTCTTGTACGCCAAGCTCGCTGCCATGGTGGTGCTCCGCTGACCACTAGTGGAGGACTCCGGGAGTGATCGGGTGGTCACGCTAGCTATGGCGGCAGCCACATTTTTCTTCAGGTTGCCGGAACCTCCTGCTGGGGCAGGGGGACAGGATCTCCAGCTGTAAAGGCCAGGGAATCTCCAGTGGTGGTGATGGAGCTCAGGAACCTCTCGATGCAGCGGACGCCATTTTCCACGGGTGCTTGTAGCTCACAATGGTGAGGTTGTACGAAAAGGCTGTCATCATCTGGAATCCCAGCTGAAAGGTTGGAGGTGATGGTAGACCTGGGATCAGTAGGTCTGGCTGGGGCTGAGTTTTCTCCTGGAAGCGGAGGACTCACTACACGGTCTCTTGGAGGCAGCGCACGTGGTCTGCGACTGCTGGATCCTACTGCCAGCTCTCAGCTGCTAGCATAGGGACAAGTGGTTTGGAGAGGAGGGTAACCCTGGTGGCAAAGGGTCCCTTGAGAGAGTTCATGGGGGTACACTCAACGTGGTCCCTCACGTATAGGGTAAGGCGGGCCTGAGGGAGGTAGCGGCGTTTCACAGGCCAACGACCCACAAAGAGTTCCTCACCATCTTCGTCATCTGACAGGAATCAGCTGCCACGTTCCACCGAAAACCATAAGCTGCGTCTCTCTAGATGTGGAGCCCCCGGCCGTGAGTGGTCCAGGACCTGGATTACCCAGTCCTCGATCGCATTCTTAAAGTCCCACATCGTCTGAGCGTGGGCCGTCACCTCCGGCGGGACCATTGGACTTTGGCGGATGAACGAGCAGTCCGGGTCTCTTGCTGGGTTCCGCTGCACTTGGGAGAGTTTCACTTCTTGCAGGGCAGCTTGTACTTCAGGCTCATTGTCCAAGACCATCTCTCCCCAGTTAGGCCGCAGAGGACACGCCATCTTGTCTTCCTCCTGGCTACTGCAAACTGGTAAGGGAGGAGGAGTTTTAGGGGTGGAGTCTTCACTCTCTGTAATTGCACTGGGCAGTTCCCGGTGGGCAGGGTTGTCTTTTCCCACGCTTAGGCTGGGCGGTTCCCTGTTTTTCCCTCTCTTGTGGTACAAGAAGAACATACGCCATCACTGGCAAAGATGGCGGATTAACCCCTCGGCAGCCAACTCGCACTTTCCTGCACCTGTCGCTCTGCAATAAACAACAATTCTGTAGGCCCTGTAGTATAAAAACACAAAGGTAAATCCTATTAGTGATGCCAAAATTGCATCGGGGGGGGGGGCTTTAGCATTAAACTGGCAGGCAAACTCCACTCTGCTATATCTGTTTCTCTCTGACTCTGCTGTATTGACAGGCTGGCTGTATAACTTGGCTTTTTCTGTATGCTGCACTTCACTTTGTAGTCTGACTCTAGGTTATGCCAGGGAACTTTCCTCCTGGCTCCTAAGGCTTCAAGCTTTGGCCTCCATGGGGAAGGGTGGGCACGTCCCTGCACACCCTTCCCCATAGCTAGGGGGGAACTAGACTGAAGCTTACTGGTCCCCACCCTTCCTGCAGGAAGTAGGACTGGCCCACTCCCCTACAGAGGGGGGTTAGAATGGAAAGTTCCATTCTCTCTAAGTAAAGCTCTGCTGTGTTTGCTGCCACCTGCTGGTGAACCAGGCACATTACATGAACAGTTACATAACATTAGAAATGCACAGTGTGGAGGACCTAAAATAAATGCATAAGATGACATGAGGTTAGACTAATAAAGACAGTAGCAAGGTGCAGAAGTGGTAACACCACTCTGGGGTGTTACACATCCATCCACGCAGAAGAAAGTAAATGAAAATCAAACTAACTGGGAGAAGAGCCAGGACTCTTCTCCAGGAGCATCTGCTCCAATGACGCCAAGGATGATGCACTTCACTTTACTGCGCTTCGGTCTGATGTGCAGTAAAGCTGGGTCTAACGTCTTCGGCTTCAATGTTGTAGTACGCATACCCCTTATGCTGCAGGTAAGGAGTCCCAGACTCTTCTCCTGGCAAGTTTGAATTTCATTTACTTTCTTTTGTGATGACAAATGGGTTGGCTATGTGCAGGTTGATAATTAAGCAACACAACACAATACACAGAGAAACACTTTTTGTACCTGGTGGTATACAGACGCACAATGGCATGCTAATGGTAAAGTGGCTATAAACTAGGTGACAGGTAGCATAGAGATGAACCATAAAGAGGAGGAAACTGGTGGGACGATAGGGGTAGTATGCAGCTCATAAATATGGCAGATCCCTAGTTCACAGCACTCCAAGTGTGCTTCAACTACTAAATTCTACTATTCTCAAAATTACACCATTACCTCACATACGGTAATTGATGCCCTGCTGAAATCTGTGCATCTGTCACAACTTCATGCTGACCTCAGAGAGCATGTCCGTGCTGACAGATTCCCTTTAGTACATGTCTAGAAGGTCTTTCCAGATCTCCTGTAGGTAATGCTGAGTCTTCATCACTGTCTTGCAGTGTGGCTGTGTCTGGGTGCTCCTGATTCTCGGTGGATTCCTCTTTACCTTGATATGGCTGTATGTCACCTTGATCCTGAAAAATGATATACACAACTTCAATGAGTAAGTACTATTCTGTTCTCTGTACTTCATAGAGGGGTCTGGCAGCACTATAGAGGTGAGGGGGAGGGCAGAGAAGACAAACCAAGTGATAGTCATACAGGTTGCATATCGATTTGAGAAATTACAATTTTAATCTTCCCAGAGCCATAGCTGCAAGTGATGAGATGGTGGTGCAGTCCTAATGATACCTTGCCCACAAGTGCTAAGATGGCAGAGGTTTCATGTCCAGAGCCCTGGGCTCTATGTGCTGGACGCTTCCCAGCCCCCCTTCCTCTGATAGAAGTGACAGCCTCTAGCAGTCTCCTGATTAGATGCCTGAGCTGTCACTCAGAGGACAAGGGCCAGAAAGCAGTGCAGAGTGCCCAGGACACTAAACATGAAAGCTCCGCCATTGTAAAGTTAGATTTTTCTGTCATGCATAACCATAGTTCTAGTAATGTCTTGATTGTCCTCTCCATCACCAGCATAGTGCTTTCAGCAGACTCCCTTTAGCTAATCATGCCAAAATGTGGGTTAAGATGTCTTCATAATATTTCTTATTTATTCTTTTAAATAGGGAAATCTTCCGACTCGCAGGTTTATGGCAAGACTGGTCTGTGGTCTTAATTACGGTGGCTGCAGTGTTGGCCTCTTACTGCTTTGTGCTCCTCGTACGTGTGGTTTGTTAATTCTAAACTTGGGCATGTATCACCTTTGTGTGTAATATATGTCAGATTGCCAGGAGCCCATACGCTGGGACTCCCAGGGAATGGTAGTCACTGAGTTCCCTCACTGAATGGAATAGTAGTATGTACATCTGGCCATCGCTTACATTTTTTAATGAGACTGATGGAATAAAGAGATGGCCCAACATGTGTACTACAGCTCCATTCAGAGATTGGACTTGGGAACCCCTTGTACTTGGGATTGCAGGTGGTCCCAGGAATTGGATTCTCCACGATCCGATATTTAGAAACTATTGCACGGGCAAAAATGATGCATTTTGACGAAAATGTTCTCACTGAATTTTTGCCTATGTTTTGCACACATACACTATATAGACAAACGTATTAGAACACTTTATAGTTGAATTCAGTCCTATTGTCACAGGTGTATAAAAGTTGCCAGCGTTTTGCTGATTCAGTAACTGCAGAGCTTGAAACCTAATCTGACATTAAAGGGCATCTGTCAGCAGATTTGTACCTATGACACTGGCTGACCTATTACGTGTGCACTTGGCAGCTGAAGGCATCTGTGTTGGTCCCATGTTCATATGGGCCCGCATTGCTGAGAAAAATGATGTTTTGATATATGCAAATGAGCCTCTAGGAGCAACAGGGGCGTTGCCATTACACCTAGAGGCTCTGCTCTCTCTGCAACTGCTGCACACTCTCCACTCTGATTAACAGGGTCAGGTGTTATGATGTTTTCACTGCTTGGCCTTGTCAAAGTGGAAAGAGCGCAGCAGTTGCAGAGAGACCAGAGCCTCTAGGTGTAATGGCAACGCCCCTGTTGCTCCTAGAGGCTCATTTGCATATATTTAAACATCATTTTTCTCAGCAATGCGGGCACATATAAACATGGGACCAACACAGATGTCTTCAGCTGCCAAGTGCACATGTAACAGGTCAGCCGGTACAAATCTGCTGACAGATGCCCTTTAACACGAGATTTTTTTCCTTTCAATATATTCCATGACCAACTGTGTATGGTATTATTGCAAAGTGGAAGCATTTAGGAACCACATTTTTCTTCATTTAAGCCAGTTTTCTAGCATAAATAAAGACAGCTCTTGGAGCTGCCGTAAATTTATTTTTAGTACATGAACTGCCGGAGATGTGCCTAATTTATAACCAGGCCTGTTCCTCGTCATAAATAAGGTGCATCTTCCAGTGATGCAATCGCAGGGTGTAGATGTTGCCATGACAGCTGGAAGCCTTGCAAAGGCTTCCGGGTCTTCCAGCTACAGAAGCCTATTAGGCTCAGCCCCAGGTTGGGTCTCATAGGCAACTGTCAGTGTGAAAAGCAATCAGACCATCAAAAGTTAGTCCTGTAGTGGGACTAAAATAGAAAGTTAAAAAAGTGTTTTTCTAAAAATAAAAGTTTCAAGTGTAAACCCCCCCAAAAAAAACAAAAACAAAAAAAACCTTTTCTCTCATCAACCGATTTTTTAGTGGCAAAAATTGAGAAAAAAATAGGCACATTAGGTATCATCGTGTTGATAATGTGTATAAAAATATCACTGATCTACCCTGTCAGTTGAACGCCATAAAAACAATAAAAACTATGGCGGATCAGAAAATTTGTTTTTCTTTTTGGTTCATCTTGCCTCCAAAAAAAATCATATCACGCGATTAAAAGTCATATGTACCACCCCAAATGCACCAATGAAAAAGTCAACTTTCACATCTGCGTTTTCCCTTTCCCGCCATTGAGATCCATCATAGGATCTCAATAGTGGAGGAAAACGCTTCAGTTTTGTCCCTATTCATTGTCAATGGGGACAAAACTGAAGGGAACATAATGCATTCTGTTTCATTGCGTTCCCATGACGCAGTGCTGCAGGCAGCGTTTTTGAGTGCATCCTGGGATGCGGAGCAAGACCTAAGTCAATGGTGTCGGATCAGTTTTTCCTGACACAAAATAAATTTGATCTGTTACCCATTGACTTAAAATGCTTTTAGAGACGGATCCGTCATGGCTATTTTAGAGATAATACAACCGGATCCGTTCATAACGGATGCAGACAGTTGTATTAGGCCTCATGCACACGGCCGTTGTTTTGATCTGCATCCGAGCCGCAGTTTTTGCGGCTCGGATGCGGACCCATTCACTTCAATGGGGCCGCAAAAGATGCGGACAGCACTCCGTGTGCTGTCCACATCCGTTGCTCCATTCCGTGCCGTTCCGCAAATTATGGAACACACACGGACGCCATCCGTGTTTTGCGGATCCGCAGTTTGTAGACCGCAAAACACACAACGGTCCTGTGCATGCAGCCTTATCATGATGGAAGTGTTTTTTGCTGATCCATGAAGATGTGAAAGTAGCCTTATCTTGCAAAAAAAAACTCAAAAAAGACCATTGCCATAATTTTTTTTTCAAAACATTGTGTAAAAATAGCATAATTAAAATGCAAGCTTGGTATCCCTGTAGTCGTACTGACCAGCAAATAAAGTGTAAATTTTCTTGCCAAATACACGCTGTAAAGGCAAATCCCAAAATTGCAGCCATTTCTTCATCCTGCTTACCAAAAAAGCTAAATAAAAAGTGATCAAAAAGTTGTATATATACCTCAAAATAGTACTAATGATAATGGCAACAAATCCTGAGAAAAATAAGCCCCCACAGAGCTTTGTCAAGAGAAAAAAAAAAAACTTATGGTTGTCAGAAAATGGCTTTACTGTTATCTCTGAGATAAAAAGCAACATGGCATCTATAAACCAACCCATCAAGACATTTACTATACCCCTTGGTGAATTCTTTCAAGGATTTAGTTTCCAAAATGGGGGTCACTTTTTGGGGGTTTCCACTATAGAGGTACCCCAAGGTTTCTTCAAATGTGACATGGCACTGAGAACCATTTTAGCAAAATCTGCCCTCCAAAATACATTTGGCGCTTTTTCCCTTCTGAGCTCTGCCATGCACCCATGCAGCAGTTTATGACTACATATGGGGTGTTTCTGTAAACTGCAGAATCTGGGTATAAATATTTAGATCTTTTTTGCTATTAAAGGGGCTGTGCAACCAGTACATATTCATGACCTCTCCTCAGGATAGGTAATCAATATCTGATTGGTGGGGATCCAAGTCCTGGCAACCCCGTCGATAAGCTGTTTGAAGAGGACATGGTACTTGTGTAAGCACTATGTCCCCTTCAATATTACACTGTTTGTTGTCGCGGCGGGGCAGTGTAATTACAAGTGCTTGTTCTAGTCACTTGAATGGGATGAGCACTTGCAATTGCGCTGCCGCTACAAACGAGATGACTTGCAGTGTAATCTTGTAGAGGAAGGAGTACTTGTACGAGTTTGGCCCCCTCTTCAAGATGATAGGTAGGGGTGCCAGGAGTCTGACCCCCATCGATCAGATATTGATCAACTATCCTGAGGATAGATCATCAATATGTACTGGCTGCACAAACCCTTTAAACCTTTCTGTGTTACAGAAAAAAAAAAAGGGTTAAAATGGAAAATCTGCACAAAAAATGTAATTTTTAAATGTCACCTCCATTTTGCTTTAATTTATGTAGAACACCTAAAGAGTCAACAAAGTTTCTAAAACCAGTTTTCAATGATTTGAGGGATGTAGTTCCCAAAAATGAGGTAAAAGGTAAAACCATTTAAAATGTATTACCGCATAGTGAAATGTCGGATTAGCAAAATTAGGTTGTGTCAGGAAGGTGAAAATTGTCTAGAAAGGGTTAATCATAGGAAGCATGTTTCTTTTCCACATAGAAAACCTGTCCGCTTGCTGAATGCATTGCATGCAAGTCTAAACCAGCACCTACACTTCAGCACAAAACCGCCTCCGGGACTTCCTTTGGAGAAATATTTACCAACTTTTAATGCTGAAACAAGTAGCTGCAGTGTTTAACCACTAGAGCTTAGACAGACAATAATAAAATATTACAGTCTATGGTATAAATTTCTCAAGGGGGGCTAAGTATATGGTAGGTCCACACTTCCAAAATAGTCAGAGAAATAAATATATGTTAGGACCGCGCTACAATATTGGGTAGAAAAATGCACAGTTTATAATTCCTCTGGTGTTCCTTTCAACTTGATCCTTAGTTGATCTCCTTCTTCATCACCATCACTTCAACCTCTATATCGACCAGCAGTAAGCAACTCATATATATTCTCCTTCTTCCGCAATACCAGATTAAACCGCAGCCACTTTTCCTTCAAAAAGGAAATCAACATAGGGCAGACCCGCTGGTAAAAAGCATTCAATATCTTTTATTATACTCAGAGTTTCCTCTTTCACAATCTCATATACTGTACATATAAAATGCTGCCCAACCTGGGTTTCGCACCTGCTTCGTCTGGGATGTCTCTCATTATTCATATGTGCAGAGCTCCCTTAGTGGTGGTTGCAGGAAGACAGTTTTGTAATAGGGAAGTAGGAGATTTATCAATGTATTTGTGCCAGTTTTCTGGGCTAAAATACGTTGAGAAATATGGTGGTCAGAATGAGAGCCATATTTATAAAGCATGTGGTTTTCTTTTTCTGACATGGATGTCGGATAATGTGGGTGCGGCAGAGAGTGAATTTTTTTATTACAATTTTTTAAATTAAAGCTCTGCTTACGGCTCTTTCACACCAAGGTTAATCATTTCTGATATATGTATATATACACTGCTCAAAAAAATAAAGGGAACACAAAAATAACACATCCTAGATCTGAGTTAATTCAATATTCTTCTGAAATACTTTGTTCTTTACATAGTTGAATGTGCTGACAACAAAATCACACAAAAATAAAAGAATGGAAATCAAATTTTTCAACCCATGGAGGTCTGGATTTGGAGTCACACTCAAAATTTAAGTGGAAAAACACACTACAGGCTGATCCAACTTTGATGTAATGTCCTTAAAACAAGTCAAAATGAGGCTCAGTAGTGTGTGTGGCCTCCACGTGCCTGTATGACCTCCCTACAACGCCTGTGCATGCTCCTGATGAGGTGGCGGACGGTCTCCTGAGGGATCTCCTCCCAGACCTGGACTAAAGCATCTGCCAACTCCTGGACAGTCTGTGGTGCAACGTGACGTTGGTGGATAGAGCGAGACATGATGTCCCAGATGTGCTCAATTGGATTCAGGTCTGGGGAACGGGCGGGCCAGTCCATAGCATCAATGCCTTCGTCTTGCAGGAACCGCTGACACACTCCAGCCACATGAGGTCTAGCATTGTCTTGCATTAGGAGGAACCCAGGGCCAACGCACCAGCATATGGTCTCACAAGGGGTCTGAGGATCTCATCTCGGTACCTAATGGCAGTCAGTCTACCTCTGGCGAGCACATGGAGGGCTGTGCGGCCCTCCAAAGAAATGCCACCCCACACCATTACTGACCCAATGCCAAACCGGTCATGCTGGAGGATGTTGCAGGCAGCAGAACGTTCTCCACGGTGTCTCCAGACTCTGTCACGTCTGTCACATGTGCTCAGTGTGAACCTGCTTTCATCAGTGAAGAGCACAGGGCGCCTGTGGCAAATTTGCCAATCTTGGTGTTCTCTGGCAAATGCCAAACGTCCTGCACGGTGTTGGGCTGTAAGCACAACCCCCACCTGTGGACGTCGGGCCCTCATATCACCCTCATGGAGTCTGTTTCTGACCGTTTGAGCAGACACATGCACTTTCGTGGCCTGCTGGAGGTCATTTTGCAGGGCTCTGGCAGTGCTCCTCCTGTTCCTCCTTGCACAAAGGCGGAGGTAGCGGTCCTGCTGCTGGGTTGTTGCCCTCCTACGGCCTCCTCCACGTCTCCTGATGTACTGGCCTGTCTCCTGGTAGCGCCTCCATGCTCTGGACACTACGCTGACAGACACAGCAAACCTTCTTGCCACAGCTCGCATTGATGTGCCATCCTGGATAAGCTGCACTACCTGAGCCACTTGTGTGGGTTGTAGACTCCGTCTCATGCTACCACTAGAGTGAAAGCACCGCCAGCATTCAAAAGTGACCAAAACATCAGCCAGGAAGCATAGGAACTGAGAAGTGGTCAGGTCACCACCTGCAGAACCACTCCTTTATTGGGGGTGTCTTGCTAATTGCCCATAATTTCCACCTGTTGTCTATCCCATTTGCACAACAGCATGTGAAATTGATTGTCACTCAGTGTTGCTTCCTAAGTGGACAGTTTGATTTCACAGAAATGTGATTGACTTAAAGTTACATTGTGTTGTTTAAGTGTTCCCTTTATTTTTTTGAGCAGTGTATATATATATATATATATAGAAGACAAAAAAATCGGACTGCACTCCACTCTTGGAGTGCAGTCCGATTTTTTTGTCTTCTAAAGTGGGTAAGCACCTTTTACCATACTTGGACATTGCACCCGTCTATTTTTCCACACTATCCAGGGTGGTGCTGCCAGTGGTTTTTTTGCTATATATATATATATATACACAAAAGTCCAGGGCAGCACACCTAGCAAACATGTTAACAGAGGGGCTGGCCGCGGTACTCCACTTGACCAAAGTGTTCAATCAATAAAAGAAGAAACACACCGCAGCACTTCCAGTAGGTGAAAAAATGTGGGATCCTTTATTCACCCGTGCAATGTTTCGGTCCACTTGCTGGGACCATTTTCAAGCTTGAAAATGGTCCCAGCAGGTGGACCGAAACGTCGCACGGGTGAATAAAGGATCCCACATTTTTTCACCTACTGGAAGTGCTGCGGTGTGTTTCTTCATACATACATATATATATATATATATATATATATATATATATATATATATATGCAGAAGTTACGAAAAATCCGGATTTGGCACATAACTGATGAACTAAGCCAAACACCCCCTTCACTATAATAAGATCCATTCAGTTTCTGACACTTTTTTAAGCGGAGAAAAAAGTCCTGCATGTAGGACTTTTCGTTCAGCTGTTTTTGACAAAAGCCGTGATTAAGGCCTTGAACAGAGCCTTCAACGCAGAAGTCAATATTAGTAATAAGTTAATCAGAAATCTCGGACATTGCCTGGGACTGATTGACACAAATTCTGGGAAACTGAGTGGGACGGGTGCCATGCTAAGTTTTGCTGTGGGGTCCTATGAGATCTGTGTGCACCCCAGATGTCCGTCATTTAAAAACAGTTTCTGTTTTATATATGCTTTTCTGTGCTTTAGCTTTAGGATACAAAGAACTTTCTGATGAGCAGTTTTGGGTAACGAGGAGAAAAAGTTTGGGAAACCCTGATGTTGTCCTGCTGCCATCTGCTGGTCATGTAGGAGATTGAACGTCTGTAATGAATACTTTGTATCATCCACATGACATTTGTGCTCTGTGTTTCTGCAGTTAATCTCTATGTGCCTGGTAGTGAGCTCTCAACCTCTCAATCTGCACTGGCTTCATAAGGTGAGATCTCCTTGTCCACTCATGTTCTTTTCTTCAATCCTCCTGCATTTTATCACTTTCCTTACATAAATAATGTTTTTTTCCATACCTTTTTAGATCCTCCTCAGCTTCTGTGTTGTTTTGGTGTCCCTTGGAATTATTGGCCTTAATTTGAAGTGGAAAATAGAGTGGAAAGTAGTTGCCATCTCTTTGCAGGTAAGTCTGTAGCCTCACGGTAGATGGACACTGCATGGTCTCCTCAGCCTAATATACAGAGGCTGTTGTCTAGCATGTGGCTTTCCGACAAACGTCCTAAATCTTATACTTGTGAAGTTGTGAACCTTTCTCCGTACAGTGGTGCTCTGTTCTGTCATACAGGCGCTTGTACAACTGCACTAATGTTGGACACACAAAGCTACACATAACACACAGCTCTCCAGGTTATTTCCACAAGCCCTGGAATGCATTTTGGTCTTAATATACTAAGGCTACTTTCACACTCGCATTTTGTGATCCGTTTAGATATTACAGCCGTCTGCATCCGTTCAGAACGGATCCGTTTGTATCATCTTTTACATAGCCAAGATGGATCCATCTTGAACACCATTGAAAGTCAATGGAGGACGGATCCATTTTCTATTGCGCCAGATTGTGTCAGTGAAAATGTATCCGTCCCCATTGACTTACATTGTGTGCCAGGACGGATCCGTTTGGCTCAGTTTCATCAGATGGACACCAAAACGCTGCAGGCAGCGTTTTGGTGTCCGTCTCCAAAATAGAATGGGGACGGAACTGATGCATTCTGAGCTGATCCTTTTCCATTCAGAATGCATTAGAATGCAAACTGATCCGTTTTGGACCGCTTGTGAGAGCCCTGAACGGATCTCACAAACGGTAAGCCAAAACGCGAGTGTGAAAGTAGACTTAGTCCCCCAGACGGAGGTTCGCCGAAACGCACGTCGGTACTGGCGCCATCCTGGTGGAGACACAGTATGTGTAACGGTTCTTGGTTCTTTGTATGTATTTCATACACGATTCTTTGCACACCAGTTGATGTCGCCTTTCCCTGCACTAATGTTTTTAATTATGTATTGGATTATATAATAACATTTATATTGATTTGTAAGCGGTCTGGTATTTCCTTGTAGGTAGTTAAATATCGATTTTGCTGACCTTAATTGGCAGACATTTATTTTAGGTGCCATGTCGCATTCAATAAATTCCTGAGGTCCCCAGAAATGAAAAACCCCAACAAGTGACCCCATTTCGGAAAGAGCAGCACCGTACGAATATTTTAAGTGGTGGAAAGGGTACTTTTCAGCAGACAGGTGTCTCACAGAAGGCAGAAATACTAGAGAAGGCATTTCAAACACAGATTTGTAAAAATAAAAAATTACTAGCAGACCCCAATTTTTCACTTTCACAAGGGTTCAAAGGAGAAAATGCACCCCAGAATATGTTCCCCATTTCCTCCCCTTTTTGCAAACACCCCATGTGTGCTTGTAGCCTGTTGTATGGGCGCACAGCAGGCAAACTGCAAAAAACAGGCCTGAATTGGCAGACATGTATTTTAGGTGCCATGTAGCATTAAATAAATTTTTTCAGGGCAGGTTTCACAATGGTGAATGGTGTCTTTCCTTATCCCACTTTTGGAACACACCCTGCATCTTTTTTGGGTCCTACCCTTTCTTGCTGTTTGGGGGACTTCACCAGGAAAATGTTGCCCTGGTACAACTCGGGCTCTGTAACTTGCAGAAGTACTGGGGCCCTCAATTGCTTGGCTAGAAAAAATTAGGGCCTTTATCACCACCTCTTGAAACTGTAGAAATGTTCTTGGATGGCCTCTAGATTTAAAAAACACCAACGCATTGTACATCGCCATCTGTACGAGGTGCACGGCCAGCTTTTTGTACCACACTTTTGTTTTTCGTGTGGCATTGTAGGGCTTCAGAACTTGATCTGAAAGATCAACCCCCCCATGTGTTTATTGTAGTCCAGGATGCAGACTGGCTTGGGGACAGTGGTTGTGGAACCTCGTACAGCGGCAGGGGAGCTGGTGTTTGTGTGAATGGTGGTCAGTAAAAGGACATCCCTCTTGTCCTTGTACTTAACCACCAACGTGTTCTCATATAGGAGAGCATGGCTTTCTCCTTTTCTTAGTGGTTGCCCTACCAGGGATCTAGGGAGGCCTCTCTGATGTTTGCGTACTGTGCTGCACGCCACAGTACCTCTGCAAGCTAGGGACTGGAACAGTGGTAGACTGGTGTAGTAATTATCCACGTAGAGATGGTAACCCTTATGCAGCAGTGGGTGCAGTAAGTCCCACACTATCTTCCCACTAGCTCCTAGGACAGGGGGGCATTCTGGGGGTTCAATCTGGGTGTCCCTCCCTTCGTAAACCCGGAACTTGTGAGTGTACCCAGAGCTACTCTCACAGATTTCATACATTTTTATGCCATACCTTGCCCGCTTGCTGGGCAGATACTGGCGGAATCTTATCCTCCCTTTTAAAAGTAATAGGGATTCGTCCATGCAGACATTTTTTTCTGGGCTACACTTCTGAAAACTTTGCGTTGAAGTGGTCAAGGACGGGCCTAACTTTGTACAGACAGTCAAATGCGGGGTCATTCTGGGCTGGGCAGTGTGCATTATTGTTGTAATGCAAAAATTTCAGGATTGCTTGGAATCGATTACGGGCCATGGGACTACTGTAAATTAGAGTGTGGTACAAGACATCCACACTTCAATATTGAGTAATCTTAGTTTAGCAACGCCCATATGCAGCAAGACCCCCCAAAAGGTCATCATCTCTGCTGCATTTACTGGGGTCCATAGGGCGATGTGGGGTTCTGGAAAATAAATTGCTGGGCATATAAATTTGTTTGGGTTACCATCAAATTTATAAAATCTTCAGAGAAAAAAATTCAATTTCAGTAAAGCCCTCACAATCTATCTGAATTCCTGAGCTGCCCACAAACGCAGGAATTTAGTGCTGATAATCGTCAGTGGGTGGGGTCCATATGGGGTCGCTCTGGGGGGCTGTCTCCGCTGCTACCCTGGGGCGCCTTCTAGAGGGTCCCTCATCAACGGATGATGATGATGAGGGGGTAGAGGAGTAGAGGAGAGTGGCATCCTCTTCTCCCTCACTGGCTGACTCAGTATCAGAGGCAAGCACGGCGTATGCCTCTTCAGTTGAGTAAACTTGTTGGGACGGACGGGCCATTTTTATTTTATTGGGGTGTAATGTGTGAAATATGTAAAATTATATTTAGTGTGGGGTGTGTATGAGGTGCTTTCACACGTGAAGGGGCTTGTAATAAATTGAAAAAAAAAATTTTGGAGAAAAAAAGAGAACAAAAATTAGCAAAGTGATACCTCATAAAATATTTATTACTTAACATTCCCCATATGTCTACTTTATGTTGGCATCATTTTGCAAATGTCATCTAATTTTTTTTAGGATGTTAGAAGGCTTAGAATTTTAGAAGCAATTCTTAAAATTTTAAGAACATTTCCAAAACCCACTTTTTAACCCCTTAGGGACATAGCCTTATTTCACCTTAAGGACCAGGCCATTTTTTGCAAATCTGACCAGTGTCACTTTAAGTGGTGATAACTTTAAAACACTTTGACTTATCCAGGCCATTCTGAGATTTTACATATGTTGTTAACCCTTTAGGTGTTGCACAAGAGTTATTGGCAAATGGGGATGAAATTTGAAAATTTCATTTTTTTGCCAAATTTTCCATTTCAACCCATTTTTTCCACTAACAAAGCAAGGGTTAACAGCCAAACAAGACTGTATCTTTATTGCCCTGACTCTGCCGTTTACAGAAACACCCAATATGTGGCCGTAAACTACTGTACGGCCACACAGCGGGGCGTAGAGTGAAAGGTGCGCCGTTTGGTTTTTGGAAGGCAGATTTTGCTGGATTGGTTTATTTACACCATGTCCCATTTAAAGCCCCCCTGATGCACCCCTGGAGTAGAAACTCCCTATAAGTGACCCCATCTAAGAAACTACACCCCTCAAGGTATTCAAAACTGATTTTACATACGTCGTTAACCCTTTAGGTGTTGCTTAAGAGTTATTGGCAAATAGGGATGAAATTTGAAAATTTCATTTTATTGCCTAATTTTCCATTTTAACCCATTTTTTCCACTACCAAAGCAAGGGTTAACAGCCAAACAAGACTGTATCTTTATTGCCCTGACTCTGTCGTTTACAGAAACACCCAATATGTGGCCGTACATTACTGTACGGCCACACAGCGGGGCGTAGAGTGAAAGGTGCGCCGTTTGGTTTTTGGAGGGCTGATTTTTATGGACCGGTTTATTTACACCGTGTCCTGTTTCAACCCCCCTGACGCACCCCTGGAGTAGAAAATCCCTAAAAGTGACCCCATTTTGGAAACTACGGGATAAGGTGGCATTTTTTTGGGGACTATTTTTAGGGTACATATGATTTTTGGTTGCTCTATATTACATTTTTGTGAGGCAAGGTTACCAAAAATTGAAATTCTGAAATTTCATCTCCATTTGCCATTAACTGTTGAGGAACACCTAAAGGGTTAATAAAGTTTGTATAATCAGTTTTGAATACCTTGAGGGGTGTAGTTTTTACTCTAGGGGGGCATCAGGGGGGCTTCAAAAGGGACATGGTGTCAATAAAAAAGGCCATCAAAATAGGCCTTCCAGAAACCATGTCGGTCCTTTCCTTTTGCGGCCTCCCTTTTACTGATACAACAGTTTACGACCAAAAATTTGGAATTTCTGTAAACTGCAGTATCAGGGTAATAAATATTAACTTTTGTTTGGTTGTTAACCCTTGTTTTGTTACCGGAAAAAACGGATTGAAATGGGAAAAGTGCCAAAAATAGCGGTTTTGGCACAGTTTTTTTTTTTTTTTTGACCGTGTTAATCTGGGGGGTTAGGTCATGGGATATTTTTATAGAGGAGATTCTTCCGGACGCGGCGATACCTAATAAGTCTACTTTTTTTTACAATTATTTAGGTCTTTGACTATATTATCCTTTTTGATACAAAATTTTATTTTTGGTATCTCTAAAGTCTAAGTGTCATTTATTATTTTTTTTATCCGATTATCTTATGTGGGGGCTAATTTTTTGCCGGATGAGCGGACGGTTTTATTGGCACTATTTTGGGGGCTATATGACTTTTTGATCGCTTGCTATCAAACTTTTTATTATGTAAGGCACCTTTTTTTTTTTCCTGGACAGTGTTAGGCCTCATGCACACGACCGTTGTGTGCACCCGTGGCCGTTGTGCCGTTTTCCGTTTTTTTTCGCGGACCCATAGACTTTCAATGGGTCCGTGGAAAAATCGGAAAATGCACCGTTTTGCAGCCGCATCCGTGATCCGTGTTTCCTGGCCGTGAAAAAAATATGACCTGTCCTATTTTTTTCACGGCCAACGGTTCACGGACCCATTCAAGTCAATGGGTCCGTGAAAGAACACGGATGCACACAAGATTGGCATCCGTGTCCGTGATCCGTGGCCGTAGGTTAGTTTTTATACAGACGGATCCGAAGATCCGTCTGCATAAAGCTTTTTCAAAGCTGAGTTTTCACTTCGTGAAAACTCAGAACCGACAGTATATTCTAACACAGAAGCGTTCCCATGGTGATGGGGACGCTTCTAGTTAGAATACACTACAAACTGTGTACAAGACTGCCCCCTGCTGCCTGGCAGCACCCGATCTCTTACAGGGGGCCGTGATCAGCACAATTAACCCCTTCAGGTGCGGCACCTGAAAGGGTTAATTGTACTATCATATCCCCCTGTAAGAGATCAGGGCTGCCAGGCAGCAGGGGGCAGACCCCCCCCCCCCCCCCCAGTTTGAATATCATTGGTGGCCAGGGCGGCCCCCCCCCCCCCTCCCTCTATTGTAATAATTCGTTGGTGGCACAGTGTGCGCCCCCCCCCCCTTCCTCCCTCTATTGTAATAAATCGTTGGTGGCACAGTGTGCGCCCCCCATTGCCCCCCCCCCTCTATAGCATTAACAACGTTGGTGGCCAGTGGG
This sequence comes from Bufo bufo, assembly GCF_905171765.1. Taxonomy (NCBI): domain Eukaryota; kingdom Metazoa; phylum Chordata; class Amphibia; order Anura; family Bufonidae; genus Bufo; species Bufo bufo. Next base: position 92,021,685 of record NC_053396.1, read on the forward strand.
CAGCCTCCCATCTCCCCCCCCCTCCCCCCCATCATCATTGGTGGCAGCGGAGTTCCGATCGGAGTCCCAGTTTAATCGCTGGGGCTCCGATCGGTAACCATGGCAACCAGGACGCTACTACAGTCCTCGTTGCCATGGTTACTTAGCAATAGTACAATAGTAGAAGATTAATACTTACCTGCTGCTGCGATGTTCGTGTCCGGCCGGGAGCTCCACCTACTGGTAAGTGACAGCCTCAGGTCTGTGCGGCGCATTGCTAAATGAACCGTCACTTACCAGTAGGAGGAGCTCCCGGCCGGACACGAACATGACAGCTCCCAGGTAAGTATGAATCTTGTACTATTGCTAGTAACCCGCTGCCACCAATGATCGGGGGGGGGGGGGGGGGGGCGCAAGATGGGAGGCCGCACACTGGCCACCAATGTTGTTAATGCTATAGAGGGAGGGGGGCCAATGATTGCCACCAACAATTTATTACAATAGAGGGAGGAAGGGGGGGGGGGGGGCGCACACTGTGCCACCAACGAATTATTACAATAGAGGGAGGAAGGGGGGGGGAGGCGGGGGGGGGGGCACACTGTGCCACCAACGAATTATTACAATAGAGGGAGGAAGGGGGGGCGCACACTGTGCCACCAACGATTTATTACAATGGAGGAAGGGGGGGGGGGCCGCACTGGCCACCAATGATATTCAAACTGGGGAGGGGGGGGGGGGTCTGCCCCCTGCTGCCTGGCAGCCCTGATCTCTTACAGGGGGATATGATAGTACAATTAACCCCTTCAGGTGCAGCACCTGAGGGGTTAATTGTGCTGATCACGGCCCCCTGTAAGAGATCGGATGGCAGTCATGTACACAGTTTGTAGTATATTCTAACTAGAAGCGTCCCCATCACCATGGGAACGCCTCTGTGTTAGAATATACTGTCGGAAATGAGGTTTCACGATCTAACTCATATCCGACAGTATATTCTAACATAGAGGCATTCCCATGGTGATGGGGACGCTTCAAGTTAAAATATACCATCGGATTGGAGAAAACTCCGATCTGATGGTATAAAAGGGACTCCGGACTTTACATTGAAAGTCAATGGGGACGGATCCGTTTGAAATGGCACCATATTGTGTCAACGTCAAACGGATCCGTCCCCATTGACTTGCATTGTAATTCAGGACGGATCCGTTTGGCTCCGCACGGCCAGGCGGACACCAAAATGACTTTTTTTTCATGTCCGTGGATCCGCCAAAAATCAAGGAAGACCCACGGACGAAAAAACGGTCACGGATCACGGACCTACGGACCCTGTTTTTGCGGACCGTGAAAAAAAACGTTCGTGTGCATGAGGCCTTAATCTGTGGGGTTAGGTCATGGGGGATTTTTATAGAGGAGATTATTACCGACGCGGCGATACCTAATATGTCTACTTTTAATAAATTATTTTAGTTTTTTTGGGTGTCTCAAGTCTGAGAACCAGTTTTTTTTATCCGATGTCAGTGCTAAATTGGGATATAAATTTAGTACTCCATGGAAGTGTGATACTCCCTGAAGCAACCGTCAATGCAGAGGCCCGGATGATCGGGGCACGTGTCGCACTGAGTAGTGGTGTCCTTCCGTATCCCCCTCCTGCGACACACTCTGCACTTTTTTTGGGTTCGTCCCTTCTTTCCAGTATGGGGGACCACACCTGGAAAGTGTTGGCCAGGGACGATCCGGGCGCCTACAGTTCCCGAGGTACTCTGGCCTGCTCTTTCCCGGTCTGAAAAGATCAGGGCCTTGAGGACTGCCTCATAGAACTGAAGGAATGTCCCTGTGTTGCCAGCACTCCGGGACAGCACAAAAGAGTTGTACATGGCAACCTGCACCAAGTAGACCGCAACTTTTTTGTACCATGCCCGGGTTTTGCGCATGGCGTTATTATGGCTTGAGGACTTGATCAGAGAGATCAACTCCTCCCATATACCGATTGTAGTCGACGATACAATCGGGCTTGAGGACTGTTGCCGCGGTACCTCGCACAGGGACAGGGGTGATGCCGTTACCATGAATTGTGGACAGCATAAGGACATCCCTCTTGTCCTTATACCTGACCAGCAACAGGCTTCCAGTGGTAAGGGCACGGGTCTCACCCCTGGGGATAGGTACCTGGAGGGGGTGGGCAGGGAGGCCGCGTTGATTTTTCCGCACGGTCCCACAAGCGGACGTGGATCTGGCAGCAAGGCACTGGAACAAGGGGATACTGGTATAAAAGTTATCCACGTAAAGGTGGTAACCCTTATCCAGCAGTGGGTACATAAGGTCACACACAAGTTTCCCGGTAACACCCAGAGTGGGGGGACATTCTGGGGGTTCAATCTGGGAATCTCGCTCCTCGTACACACGAAATTTGTAAGTCTACCCTGAGGTACTCTCACAAATTTTGTATAGCTTTACGCCATACCTCGCCCGCTTGGAGGGCACATACTGGCGGAAAATGAGTCTCCCCTTGAACGCAATGAGAGACTCATCAACCGCGACCTCCCTTCCAGGTACATAGGCCTCCATGAATTTGGCCCCAAAGTGATCGATGACCGGCCGTATCTTATACAGACGGTCATAGGCAGGATCACCTTGGGGGGACATGCTGCATTATCGGAATAATGCAAATATTTCCGGATGGCCTCAAACTGGGAAGGTGTCATAGCCGAACTGTAAACTGGGGTCTGGTATAGGACGTCCCCACTCCAGTACAGCCTGACACTGGGTTTCTTGACCAGGCCCATATGCAGCACGAGGCCCTAAAATGTCCTCATTTCGGCTGCACTGACTGGCGTCCAGCCACCGGGCCTGGTCAAAAAGGAGCCCGGGTGTTAAGCAACGAACTGTTGGGCGTACAGGTTCGTCTGCTCCACCATCAGATTTACCAGTGGGTCACTGAAAAAATGACAAAAAAAGTCATATTCAGTGTAGCCCACTGTGGAAATCTGGATTCCTGATTGGCCTACAAAATCAGGAATCACGGGCTCGTATCGCTCTGGGCTACACCAGACTAGTTCACCGGCAGGGTGCTCTGGTGGGTTTAACTGGTGGGCCGGGAAACCAGTACGAGCTCGTACTAGGCTGGGCCACAGGGTCCCTAACATGGCGGTCCCCTTGCTCCGCCTGGCGGCGTCTCCGCCGCCTTGGGGGCTCATCATCATCGCTAGATGATGAGGAGGACGCGGATGACAACAGGAATGTGGGGTCATCCTCGTCCTCACTGGGACTCTCAGAGTCGGAGGCAAGCTGGGTGTATGCCTCCTCGGCCGAGAACGTCCGGCGGGCCATGGGGGAGTGTGTGTCTGCGTGTGTATGTGCGTGTGTGTAACTCTTTATTTGGTGTGCGTGTGTGGGGGGGCACGGGTGTTCACGAACTCACCCTAAAACTAACAGAAAAAAAACAAACTAACTAAAATAAAAGGGCAAAAAATGTGAAAAAAAAAAATCAAAACCGCTGATCAACCGTCCGAAGTTGATCAGCGGGGAGGTGTGCGATGCGCTAACAGTGGCCGGATGCTAAGAGTCAGTCGGTGTACACAAAAAATTAAAAAATTAAAAAATCCTGCACCCCAAAAAAGTTGGGGGGGGGGCAAGCGGCAGCACCCCTGGGGGGTCTAGAGTCACACAGCTGTGCTGTGGACCCCAGACACACTAACTTAGGGTGATGCAATAAAAGTTTTACAAACTAACTTTCCCTTTATTTTCCCTGCCTAACCCAAACTTTCCCTATGCTTTCCCTATGTACCTGAAGTTCAGATGGGGGGTGCTGGGGCACAAATCGGGTCCTGGGGGGCACAGATGGGGTGATGCTGGCACCGATGGACGACATGCAGGCAGCTCCTCTCTCCTCCAGCTCCGGAACACAAAAGGAGGAGGAGAGGAGCGCCTGCATCTTTTAAATCTCACGCTGGACCGCCCACAGACCAATCAGAGGCGATCCTGAGAGGTGATGTCACCATCACCACTCAGGATCGCAGGATGGTGATTGGTGGGGTAAAATCACACCACCATCACCATCCTGTTCCGGGTTATCGGGTCTTCAGAGACCCGAATAACCCGGAAACGCAGAAAACCGCAGGTCTGAATTGACCTGCGGTTTTCTGCGATCGCATACATGGGGGGGTCACAGGACCCCCCGGCGCATTTGCCCCAGGTGCCTGCTCAATAATTTGAGCAGGCACGGGGTTCCGATCACCGCCCGCCGCGCGGTGGTGATCGAAAATACACAGGGCGTACAGGTGTGTCCTTAAGTACCAGGACATAAGGGCGTACCTGTGCGCCCTATGTCCTGAAGAGGTTAAGGACCAGTTCAGGTCTGAAGTCACTTTGTGGGGCTTACATAGTGGAAACCCCCTATAAATGACCCCATTGTAGAAACTACACCCCTCAAATTACTCAAAACTGATTTTACTAACTTTGTGTACCCTTTATCTGTTCCACAAGAATTTAAGTAAAATGGAGATGAGATTTCTAAATTTCACTTTTTTGGCAGATTTTCCATTTTAATAAAAAAATTTCTTTAACACATCGAGGGTTAACAGCCAAACAAAACTCAATATTTATTACCCTGATTTTCTGCATACAGAAAAACCCCACATGTGGTTGTAAACTGATGTAAGGGCACACGGCAGGGCGCTGAAGAAAAGGAGCGCCGTATGGTTTTTGGAAGGCAGATTTTGCTGAACTGGTTTTTAGATGCCATGTCCCATTTGAAGCCCCCCTGATGTACCCTTACAGTAGAAACTCCCAAAGAGTGACCCTATTTTGGAAACTAGGAGATATTTGACCAGTTTTATTGGTACTATTTTGGGGTACATATGATTTTTAATTGCTCTATGTTACGTTTTTTGTGAGGCAAGGCAACAAAAAATAGGCTGTTTTGGCACTGTTTTCTTTTTTTTTTTCTTTTTTTTTTGCAACATTCATTTGACAGGGTAGATCATGTGCTATTTTTATAGAGCAGGTTGTTACGGATGCAATGATATCAAATAGTCTACTTTCTTTGTTTCAGTTTTACATAATAAAGCATTTTTGAAAAAATTATGTTTTTGTGTCTCCATTTTTTGAACGCCATTTTTTTTATTTTTCTGCCGATTGTCTTGTGCAGGGGCTAGTTTTTTGCAAGAAGAGTTGATGTTTTTATGGGTACCATTTTTAGGTACATATGATTTTTTTGATCATTCATTATTACACTTTATGGGGCAAGGTGACCAAATAATTGGTTCTTTTATCAGTTTTTATTTATTTATTTTTACAGCATTCACCTGAGGGGTTAAGTCATGTGACATTTTTATAGAGCAGATCGTTATGGACGTGGCAATACCTAATATGTATACTTTTTCTTATTTATTTAAGTTTTACACAATAATTTTCTTAGTGTCTCCATAGTCTGAGAGCCATAGCTTTTTATTTTTTGACCGATTGTCTTAGTTATGGTCTCATTCTTTATGGTCTCATTCTTTGCAGGATGAGGTGATCGTTTGATTGGTACTATTTTGGGGGGCATACATTTTTTGATCGCTTGGTGTTGCAATTTTTGTGATGTAAGGTGACAAAAAATTGCTTTATTTTTTTACGGTGTTCATCTGAGGGTGAATGTGATATTTTTATAGAGCTGGTTGCTACGGACGCGGCGATACCTTATATGTATATTTTTTATTTTTTATTTCACTTTAACACAATAATAGCATTTTTGAAACTAAAAAAATAATGTTTTAATATCTCCATTTTCTGAGAGCTGTGTATGCTGCGATTTAGAAGGCAGGGACACCTGGGAACTGTCCCTGCCTTCTCTCTGGGGTGCCCTTCTATCACTGACAACGGCCCCCCTGCTCGGCAGCTGCACGATTCCAGAACGTCTATTCAGAGATAAACATGCATCCATAGAACTTTTATATCCTATGGGCGGATGTGAAGTGGTTAATAAGTTAGCAAATATTTCTAAAATTCTGTTTTCACTTTGTCATTATGGGGTATTTAGTACAGAATGATGTTGAAAACTTGAATTTGTTTTTATTTTAGCACAAGGCCGCAACATAACAAAATGTGAAAAAAGTGGCAGAGGTTAAGGGAGAGTTGCGTGAGCAGTAGTGATTTTACATACTTATCTGATGGGTATTGTGGACGGGTATTAGTTAGGAATAGTGTTTTGGGGAGCTTGAGTTGATCCTGGAGAACCGATTTAAGAATACTTTCCTTGATATTTTGTCTGCACCACGTTATATAGCTGTTGAAGTTTAGTGCTAGAAGACACTTTGTGCATTTAAAACTGTGAAAGTCAGAAACAACACAACCACAGTCAATGGGAAAAAAAACACATATGTGCATGAAGTTTGTACTGCATTTCTTCTCATTTTTGCGGCATATACCACTGATGTTACAGATGGATTTAGACGACGACAAAAACATGCTAGAGTCATGTAAAGTTGAGCTATTTCCAAGCAGTGGGAAAAGGGTTTTTGCACGTCGATCATCATTTCGTATACTTTCTTCTTTGAGGACCATTCCCATTTCTTAGTAAATTTGGGTGGCTGGTCAGCATATAGATGTTTTGCTGTATATGTGTGATGCTTGTGCATGTTCTCTGCTGTTAAATGTATATTAGGTGAATAATATTGTTCATGTGTATGCATGTTATTAAAATCAGCTGTACCCTTAGAGGAGTCATACTGTTTTTCTTTTTTTCCCCCCATAAATTAATTGTCTTTATTTTAGGCAACGAGTCCCTTTCTGCACATTGGAGCTGTGATCGGTGTGTCTGTACTCGCCTGGGTGCTTGCTGGTTATTTTTGGGAAACAAAGAGTAAAGGTAATCAGCTGGCATTTCTTCACCACTTGGGTGCTGGAGGGGGATTAAAGAGAGATATTTGTATTATAGTGTTTGTGTATGCATATAGGTTTGGTATTATCATCCTCTTTTTGTCCTTGCAGTGTTGAAATGTCTACTTCCTTTGGTATACATCATTCTGGTTTGTGCTCTGTTTGTGAGTCCTCTCTTCATTTCCTCACCCTGTATCATGAAGGCATCAGAACTTCCTCCCAAACCAAGGATCATGGGTCATCGTGGGGCACCAATGGTACACTATCTGGCTAGTTTAGATCAAGATTGTTCTATGATTGGACTGGTTGTTGATATCAGTCACTGGCTTTTCTCTTCCAGCTTGCTCCAGAAAATACAATGATGTCATTTGACAGGATGGTGAATTCTGGAGGAAAGGTGTTTGAAACTGATGTCATGGTGAGGTAGGAGAACATATATTTTTTCCTCCCTAACAACCACTAGTGCTGCAGATATCAATAGTCTTCCCTTACTCCAACCATTCAGTTTGGATGGAATCCCCTTCCTAATGCATGATGAAACTCTGCTGAGGACAACCAACGTGAGAGAAGTTTTTCCATTCCGTTCAAGTCAAAACAGCTCGAATTTTACCTTTTCTGAACTCCAGAGGCTGAATGCTGGTGAATGGTTTCTGCAGGTAATAAATAGGGTATGACTGTCTTTATAAATGATGCATTTTCCAAGCTCCTTACCTTTTTAGTCTTATACGCATTTTTTTTTGTATTTAACCATCTCTGCTTCTTTTTAGAAAAACCCTTTTGGAACAGATGGATCAGTGACACCAGCTGAACGTGAAGAGGTTAAGCAGCAGAAAATTCCTTCTCTTGAGGATGTTTTGATTGCATGCAAGAACCTCAACATCTCTATAATATTTGACTTGCGTCAGCCACCTTCAGGACACCCATATAACGAGAGCTTTGTGAATGTAACTCTTAATACAATTCTGAACGTTTCTATACGCCAGGATCTGGTGAGTTGATTTCTGTGCTCTGCAATGTCTTGGGACCAATAAGGAGGTTCCTCTGTATTAAATTAAATACAGCTTTATGGTGCCTAATGTTGCCAACATTAAATAAAATATACAGATTCTAATATTGTAAAAAAATGTACTTGTCACCTGCTTCCTTCAGATAATCTGGCTCCCGGATGATGAGCGGGAGCAGGTTATAAAGACAGCTCCAGGTTTCAAACAGATTTATGGTAGAAAGAGGGAAAAAAATGACACCGACACCTTTGATGCTGTGAATCTATCTTATACAAATATAAGTGTGAGCGAAATCAGGTAAGAAATCATGTACAGTGTTTTTCACAGATTTTGTCGTATTATAGTTTCTTCTTTACTGTGGACAATAATGACAGTCAAGGACTTAGATGCATTTATAGGTACGCTACATGGACAAAAGTATTGGGGCACCTACACGTTACATGCACTGGAGCTTTATGACATACCATTCTAAATACACAGACAATAATTTGGAGTTGGTCTCCCCATTTCCATCTAAAACAACTTCTAATGTTCTCAGAAGGCATTCTGCAAGATTTTGCCACGTATGTTTGGGAATTTTTGTCCATTCATCTACAAAAGCATCTGTGAGGTCAGATCAGACACTGATGTTGGACGAGAAGGCCTGACTCACAATCTTCGTGCATGTACCTCCAGTTTTTTTTTCCCTCTGGATCAACTTGCAGGATAACAGGCTGAACTGGATGGACAGATGTCTTTTTTCTGCCTTATATACTATGTTACTATGTTACTAGTTTATTCCAGAATTCGATGAGGTTGAGGTCCGGACCAGTCATATTCTCATTTCACTGCCTGAACGGAATATTAAAAGGAAAATCACTGCTGATTAGTATCGAATCTACAATATATATATGTTAGGGGCCTTGTGCCCTGGTAATATCAGAATCTGGCATAAAGGGAAAGGTGTAGAGGATGATGACTAAAAATGTATGTACCATGTTCCTCCAAAGAAAGTGTGAACAAGGAAGCTCATTGAGTAATGTCATATGGTCTATGTAATTATATTGATTGTTCTGTGGCTGCCAGTACACCATTCAAGATCACCGCCTGAAATAAGGAGATGTCACAGACCTAAGTTCCTCAGACTTCAAAATGCAGCACAGGACTTTGGAGAGGGATTTAGGATACATTCACACGACCGTGAAAAATGGACATGTGATGGATGTTTTTTTTTTAACGGCTATCACACAACTGTATTAAAGAGGATGCGTCGCCTCTCCTAACCTGTCAGTTTTAGTAACTGCTTGTGTTTCCTGTCTAATACCAATTCTGGAGCATCTATTCTTATAACTCTATGTTGTGCTGTTCCTGTATTATTCCTTCTAGAAGTTTACTAATAAATTGACAGCAGTCTGCAGTAAAGGTACTGTTGGGTGTTACCAGTGGCAGTGTGGGACAACCTAGTTATAAGAATAGATGCTTCAGAATTGTTGTTACATGGGGGATGCAGGTAGTTACAACAGCAATGTCAGGAGAGATGACAGATTCTCTTTAAGAACAATAGTAGTCTATGAGGTTATTCACATGGCCAGTGACTAACGGTTGTGAAAAAATAAAACCTGTTCTATCTTGTCTGTCTCATAGACCAACATCCCCCATACAGTTGAAGAGGGACGTTTTTAATATCCGTTTCTCAGAAAGGCATTACCCACAAGAGGTCCTTAAGAAGCCATACCAACGCTCCTTGAGTTGCAACTTGGCCTGAAATTTAAAATTCATGTGATAAGATACCATCCATTATTTTTATCTTACATTTATCCATACCCCCCCTTTAAACCAAATTACATAGATACTCTCCTACAGTGTCTCCACTTCCAAACTATAGTGATCTAGTTACCATTGATTGCTATGTGTCGTATTCCTTTATTGCTCCTGCATACTGGGCATTTTAATAGAGGTAAACTAGTCAATGATGTTTATGTAGAGCATTATGAATGAACCGCCTAAGATCCCCCTTGTTACTTGTGATGCATCATTGTGTCCCTCCACTGGGCTATTCAAATGCATCGGTGGAGGAAAGGGTCGGGGGCTATGATTTCACATGCCTACCTTCCTGACTGACTGCTCGTACTTAGGCACGCCCAGGGGAGGTAGGGTGCCCAATAAATATCCAGCATTGCATTGGCCATTCTTGGCCGTCACAGTGGCGCTGGCTTAGCTGACTGCACAATATTGGTGGCAGTCCGCACACTGCACAATACTGTTATGTTTTCTGTTCTAGCAAGCACTTCTAAAGAAATGCCAGTATACATACACTGGCATGGAAACACGTTGATCGCTATGAGGGGTCTATCAGTTATTGTAACTCAGTCAGTAGACATGGCAGCATTACAGCACATAGGCATTACGTGTTCGCTCTTCTGTACAATCTACACAGACTATCACTAGGGTGCACATAGCGAGGAAATCAGGTCTGTGACATCTCCTTATTTCAGGCGGTGATCTTGAATGGTGTACTGGCAGCCACAGAACAATTCAGGCAGCTCCTGAAATATGGCATTACTGAATGAGCTTCGGTACTTTGTTCACACTTTCTTTGTAGGATAGAAGATGGTGCATATCTTTTTGGTTGTCCTTCTCCACACCTTTCCCTCTAAGCCTGATTTTAATATGTTCAGGCAGTGAAATAGTGTTTTTGTGGAGCATATACATACTTATCTCCTTTAATTCTTAAGGGGATTTTCCAAGTGTTTTTTTAGTGATGACCTTTCCCCTGGATAGATCATCAGTATCTGATTGGTGGGGGTCAGCAGTTTGAGAAGGCAGCGACTCACAGTAGCACTGCAGCCTTGTCTCTGCTTACCAAGAACGGTGTCTGTCATACATTGTATAGTGGCTGTGCTTGGTATTAATAGGTTCTCAGTAAAAAAAATAATAATGGAAAATCCCTTTAATCCCAGTCAAATTCTTCCATGCTAAACTCACCCAACCATGCCTTGAAGGAAAATTGCTTGGTCTAAGAGAAAAAAAGCCTTCCCCAAACTGTTCCCACAAAGTTGGAAGCATGCAGCTGTTCAAAATACTTAGGTATGTTGAAGCATTAAGGTTTGCAGGATCATGTGAAGATCATGTCCTCCTAGATTTTTTCTTGTTTTTATATTTAATTAAGAAATGTAGTAAAATAAAGTAAAATAAATAATACAAGGGGGCATAAGCTTCACTTGATAAGATTTCCCTTCACTGGAACGAAGGTGCCTTGGCCAACCCCTCAAATTCAACTGCATAACATTATCCCTCCTCCAACAAACGTTATAGTTGACACAATGCAGTCAGACCGGTAACGTTCTCCAGGCATCCGCCAAATCCAGAACCATCCATGAGACTGCCATCTAAAAAAATGTGATTAGTTACTCCACAGATCATGTTTCCACTGCTCCAGAGTTCTGTGGTGGTGTGCTTTACACCCCTCCATCCGATACTTAGCATTGTGCTTGGTGAGGTAAGGCCATGAAGCTTCCTGCGTAGTTTTTGTGATCATGTTAATGCCAGAGGAGCAGGAGCATAGCTAAAGTAGATGCAGGTGAAGCAGATGTTATGGGGCCTGAACTAACAAGGGGCCCGTCCAGGAGGAGGAAAACTGAAAGATTTTTATTGTCCGGGCCCCCTCAACAGTATTATACAATGACCGTAAATATGGTGACATGACATATGTTATATACGTATAGGAATGGACAGAGCTGCTGCCTGGACTGGTCTGAGAGAGCAATCATGACAAGCCACAGACGTGGGGGTTGCTGGGGGTAACTTTACGTGGTCTACCACTTTGTTGGCGAGTTGCTGTGGTTCCTAAATGCTTCCATTTTTTGCTAAATTATCACTCGCAACTGATTGTGGAATATTTAGGAGGGAAGAAATTTCACAAACCGACTTGATACAGTCATGGCATCCTATTATAGCACCACACTGGAATTCAGTGAGCTCTTTAGAACCACCCATTCTTTCAGAAATGTTTGTAAAGGCTGACTGCATGGATAGAGGCTGGATTTTATGAAATGATTATAATGTGTGTCCCAATACTTTTCTCCATATAGTGTATGCTGAGCTTGTGAAATTGCTTGTCGTTATTAACAGATACATTTGAGCTCCTTTTTATATTTCATCTCTCCAAGGTCGTATCGTCAGGATAATATTTCAGTGAATTTATTTGTGGTTAACAAACCGTGGTTGTTCTCCCATGTATGGTGTGCTGGAGCCACGTCTGTCACCTCTAACTCATTCCATCTTCTTAAAGATCTCAAGCAACCAATATGGCTGCTGGTAAGTGAATGTACTGTTACTACAACCTTAGGAAATATTTGTATATCCATCCATTCAGCTGATCCTTTCCTATCAGCATTAGATTTAAATGAGACTGTTATCCAAAACTTTAAATGGCCATATGCTTGTGAATCAGTAATTTGCATCAAAAGATTGAGAGATTGTTTGTTTATTTTTTATTTTTTTCTACTTTATTGTGGGTGATTTTAATTAAACAAATTTCAGATAAAACACCCTTTAGATAAACATACATCTACTCTCAGATTAAAAATAAGGAAATGATATAAGGGAAGACTAGATGGACTTGTGGCCATTTTTTGCAATGACAACAGAAAGTTCAGTCATATACTGGTTGTCACACTTAAAGTGGCAGTGTACTTTGGAAAAACTTTTGCATTGTTTGGGCGACTTGTGAGGCAGAGCATCTGTATGTGGCTGAATCATACATGAGCTCTCACTCCCCACTGTAAAGAATCCATTCAAGAAACGAGCCATCTGGGGCTGAAACCTCCCATGGTACAAATGGGTGTCACTACTCTCCCCTATTATCAGGAGGAGCTGACATTTTTATTTCTCAGGGGTCCTGGTGAAGAGTACAAACTGAAGTCTGGAAGTCCTCTTGCATTCTTCTCCTGGCTTTTTCAGTGGTGATCTACATCCCAGGGTTCAAGGATTGGTCACCAGCAAACCTACCTTGGTGAAGCACAATCCCTCTACTCATAGTCCACGTCATCTGCAGTGGCTATAAAACTAGCCGGGGAGCTGGACATCTTGTGGAATTGAAAATAGTGATGGGGTTTGCAGTTCCTCACTGAAAGCACTTCTGATACGGACCTTCTCAAACCCTGACAATGCTGGGAACATCCCCCGTTTTGCCTCCGGAGAACTTATCACAATCCGTTCCTCTGACTGTAATAACTCCTTAAAGGGGTATTCTAATCTCCGTTTTTGGCTAGGATATGTCATTATCAGGTAGGTGCGAGTTCCACCTGTAGGACCTGCTCTTGTCTCTAGAATGGACTACCCAAAGTGAATGGAGAACAACCATACATGCGCAGCCATCCTCCGTTCACCACTATGAGAGTTCCAAAATAGCCGAGCGCTGGCAGTCCCATAGTGATGAACAGAGATGTGGTCGTGCATGTGGGGTGCGCACTCCAATCAACGCCATGGGACTTACAAAAATAGCTGAGCACACTTACTCTCTGCAACTATCTCCATCTGGAACCCTATCTCCAAAACGGGCCCCTGCCCTGTTATAACTGCTATGGGAGTTCTGAAAATGGCCAACTGAGCATGAATAGGGAGAGCACCGCGCATGCACGGTCTCCTCTCCGTTCACTGCTATGGGACTGCCAGCGCCCAGCTATTTTCGTAACTCCCATAGCAGTGAATGGAGGGTGGCTGCTCCCCCTTCACTTCAGGTGGCCCGTTCTGGAGAGGTCCCAGAGGTGGTGTTCTTGGAATGCACGATATCATTCTGCTGCAGCACTGAGTGCACTGCAGATTAGTCCTGTATACATCACACTCAGCACCATTCTCTGCAAGGTATACAAGCAGTTTCGAAGCTCTTACTTACAGAGCTCCTACTACAATATTGACCTTTTACTTCGATCTTGGCACTTGGCTCCATAACTAGATAATTGAGCTAACAGTGCCACTAAGTGGTCAATCTGTGTAATAACCATTAAGCCCAATTCATTTAGTTAAATGTCTTCTGAAAATTTGCACACTAGGTCCTTGTGCAGTATTAGATGCTACGAGTCACAACGTCTGACCTAATGTAACCCTGCAGACTTTCCCCCCGAGGTAATATTGAATTCAGCTGCTACAGTCAGCAATCTTTGCCTCTCACTTTTGCTCCTGGTTTAATTCCTTCCTGGAATGGACAAATATTTGCTCAATTGCTCCTCTGGTATGGTTAAAAAAGGAAAAGCCTCTAAAATGCCTACCTCATCACAAACTGGGCTACCACCCAGATCTTCAACTAGAAAATATGGCACTCTACACCCATCCTCTCCAGCTCCTCCAAGCTCCCCACAATTATTGAATTATTGGAATCTGACTTGGGTGATACACCGGAATCTCCTAACCAATGCTGACCAGAGTCTGTTATTCCATTAATGGAGGAGGGCACATCTGCCACGACCATGGCACAGGAGGAATCTTGACTTCTCATGCCATTACTAGACAAACGTCTGGGTCTTCTTTATACTTCCATAAATACAGCGTTGGCCCAGGTCACCAGTGCACAGAAAATCATGGAGGTGGAGATGCATGCTGTTGAGATGAAAACCACAATTTCTACACTAACCGAGAGGATCACCTCCCAAGAGTTGATCGCTTAGACAGCCTGGAGAACAGATGTAGAAGAAACAATCCCTGGGTAATCCAGAAACCATAAAAGAAGATGAACTGCCAACATTTGTTGCAACATTCATACTTGCTATGCTGGGCTGCCTTACATTAGAACTTCCACCTCTGACAACTGAGAATCTATAGAAAAGTGTCCTGATGGGGGAGATTAACATGTGCCCATGTCGGGTCATAGCAAGATTTTTTTTGTTTCCAGATGAAGGAAAATATTCTTCATGCCACTGTGCATGCAAGGGCTTAGAGGTCCAATAGAGGTCTACTCCATTCTTATTTTCCAAGATTACTCTGCTTCAGTGTATCAAAGTGGGCAGCACTGTGGAATTTGTATGTTCTCCCCGTGTTTATGTGGGTTTCCTCCTACACTCCAAAGACATACTGATGGGGAACTTAGATTGTGAGCCCCACTGAAGACAGGTTGATGCTAATGTTTGTAAAGTGCTGTGGAATATGTCAGCGCTATATAAGTTAGTATAATAATCAAAGGCAACGATTGTTTGCACCTGCCTTTGTCCCTGCGCCAACAACTATAAATTTCAGCTTCAGTACCCAGTGAAGCTTTGGGTCACTGTGGCCAATCTACACCCTGTGAGACAACAATAGAACTCTCTTCTCCCTGATGGAACATCTTCCTCATTTTTATTTACTTGTTGTGGCTCTTCATCACTATTTTATTTCTGTTCTCTTCTGCACATTTTCTTGTGTTCTTTGAATGCGGGATGTTTGCCGTTATGGCTTTTTGTTATTGCAGATTGTGATTTCACAGATTTCACTTGAGTTATTATATTATGCTTTTTGTTTTTAACTTATTTTTGTTTCCTCCTTAGCCCTACTTTCCATAGCATCACCACGACGGCCATACAAGGAGATTGACCCCTGACCTCTGTAAGGGCAGGAAGCAGAGAAAGGTTAAAATACCCCCCTCCCACCACCAAACACCAGTGTTTCCTGTCCCTACAGAGGACAGGGGTGGAGAAAGGTCTCCACGTGCAGCCGCCGTGGAGATGAAGGTCCTGAATTGGATGTGGAGTCGCGTACCTGCTTCGGCGGGACCCCCCTGTCAGCCCGCGGTCTTGTACTAACGCCAGACAGGGGGGAGAGGGAGAGAATCGCCTCCGGTTGATCCGGGGCCTGCTCCCGGAGCGCAGACGCCCGCTGGTTACCAAAGCCACAGCCAGGTTGCGCTCCCAGCGCCATGCGGCGCTATACAAATTTGTCACTTCCGGCCGGAAGTGACGCGGACGGCGGCCTGCTTCTGACGGCGGGAGAATTCAAATGGATCCCCCTGCTGCAGCGTCCTGTGGTGAGTGCTTACTCTCTCTGGCTATCCTCCAGGATGTCTGCGTCTGAGCACACTGAGGCCTCTACCCTGCCACCTGTAAGTTCCCCATAGGGGAGAGCTTGTTTCTTCTCTCACCTGGGCACACTATTGTGGATCTTTTTCCCCTGGTTCTAATGGTTTTTTTTCTTGGCTGTTCCAGACTGCTAAAGATCCGCTGAGAAAGCCCAAGAGATCCTCAAAGTGTATTTCATGCTTTAAACGTTTACCTGATGACCATCCTAAGAAGTTGTGCAGGGACTGCATTTCTAAAATTGTCCGTGAGGAACAGCCGTCCCTCATGGACGAAATTAGATCTATGATGCAGGAAGAGATTAAGTCCTCCTTTACGGCAATTTTTGCACTACAAACAGAGAAACCCGTTTTTAAGGAGCCTCCCGCCAAACGTCACAAATCAGGCGATTATGTTTCATCCGATTCTGAAGATTATGGTGATTAGGCTTCCTCTTCTAGATATATGGAGGATGAAGATAAACTCTCTGAGCGAGAATCTTCAGAAAGCAGAAGGAAATTTTAGAGATATGCCTGAGCTTTTAAAAGCCGTTAGGGCTACTATGGGGGTAGAGGAAGTGCATTCTACTCCATCAGTACAAGATGAGATGTTTGGAGGTCTCAGGGTGAAGAAGTCCAAAGTCTTCCCTATTAATGAAAACATCAAGGGGATGATTTTGGATGAATGGGCGGATCCGGAGAAACGGCTAGGAGTTGCCAAATCCTTCCAAAACCGGCTTCTTTTTGATCAGGAAGAGGCTAGGACCTTTAATACCATCCCTAAAATTGACGCCCAGGTAGCTAGGGTCAATAAAAAAAACAGCCTACCATTTGAAGATGCCTCACAGCTCAAAGATCCGTTGGATAGGAAGGCAGACGGTCTATTGAGAAGGTCATGGGAGGCGGCCATGTTTACGCTTAAATCAAACATAGCGGCCACATCAGTTGCCAGATCTATGTATGTCTGGCTCTCAGAGTTAGACACACAACTTAAAGGGGAAGTGTCAAAACATGCAAAACATGTTGCCACCGGCAACAAGCGTGCACGGCAAAAGTGTCATGGTCCACAATAACAGACCATGACACAGCCGTGACAGAAATAGATGCAACACGTCTTACTTTCCTGTACATCTATATCAGTACCAATCAGTCTAGAAAGATAGTGACAAATTTGTTTTGTAAGCCTACAGCGACAGAAACTCTGTTAAGATGGGAAAGTGGGCATCCAAAAAGCACTAAAACATGGGATCCCTAAGGGTCAATACCTTAGGGCCCAACAAAATTGTTCAGAATTGGTAGACTTTAAACAAGCGCAACCGATCACCAAAGGAGATTTCTGCAAAGGGGCTACCCACAAACCACCTTGCTGCAGCATACAATAAAGAAGCCCCACTGCATCCAAAAGAACGTGCCACTGAGGATGAACAAAAGATGTATTATTGGGACATACGATATAGCAAATAAAGTAATACGCCATGTCCTCTCAAACCATTGGGGCATCCTGAGATTGGACCTGGATATTGGACACCTTGTTGAAGATTATCCATCAATCACATACTGACAGGGGAGGAATCTAAGGGACAGACTTGCTCACAGCATGTACAGGACTCCCACTGAAGAAACTTTGATCCCTAAAAGACCACATGGCACCTTCAAGTGTGGAGGCTTCATTGTGTGTAAGGTAGTAAGGAAAGGGAGCAAAGTGAAAAGCTCCACTACCGGACATACCTATAAAATAAGATCTCTTATCAACTGTAAAACCGTAGGGATTGTGTACGTAGCAACATGTGCGTATACCAAGCAATATGTGGCCAAAACCAAATGGTAGTTCAGAAGGCGCATAGGAAAACACCTGTCGGACATAAATAAGAAGATACCCCCATCTCACAGCATTTATGGAAGCACCATGCAGCAGATGTCATGTATCAGTTTCCTTGGTATGTAACACGTGAGATCCTCTCCAAGGGGGAAACATCAAAATTAAGCTTTTGTGCAAGGAAGGACATTAGACGTTTACCTTACAAACAGTGAAACCTCTAGGTCTAAATTACTTTTTTTTCTTACTCATGCACCCTCCAGCAAAATGATGCAGCAAAGGACGCTGTCAAAAGCATCATACAATGTATGAGATCCTCCATCACGTATCAGTGGATGTGTGGATATCCTCAACTCATGCAAAGTTATATATCGCTTTCTGGAGACAAAAAATATTCCTTCTGGTATACCATACCATATCACCTGTGCTAATATAACATGCAACTTTATGCACTATATACATTCCACCAAAGTATGCATGATAGGCTCTTATTGAACAAACGTGCAATTTAATACAAGAACGGGTGATGAAACGTGCGTATGATCACTGATGCACTGTATAATTATGCCTTTTAATGTGCTGCATTTCCATTAATACGCTCTATACCTCTTGACAAATAATGGATGTCAAGGACATTCGCATACCGTAGTGGTGGTCATGCTTGCACACTATAGGAAAAAGCGCCAGCCCCTCTGGTGACTGGGACCGTGGGATGGCACATAGGCTGGTGCTTTTTTCCTATAGTGTGCAAGCACAGCCACCACTGATGGATTACAGGGTGGTCGTAACCATGGAAACTAGCAGTGTATAATGTGATGGAAAAATGAATCAAGCCAGCAAAGGAAGCAATATGGATAATAACAATACATTAGTGTCTTGTATTAGCGTCCTCCACATAATATATGCTATTTGCTGAAGTGAGACAACTAAGCAACAACATTGTGATCCAGGGACCAGAAAATTGCTTCACATGATCTCCGCAGCTATTCTACAAATATATATAGAGACCCACAATCCCCACCACATACATTGTCCTTAACCCTTTCACTACCGGAAGTTTTTTCGTTTTTGCATTTTCATTTTTCTTCCCCCATCTTCCTTGAGCCATAACTTTTTTATATTTCCATTCACATAGCTGTATAAGGGCTTATTTTTTTGTGGGACAAGTTGTACTTTCTAATGCCACCATTAATTATGGCATACAATGTAGTGGGTAGTGGTAAAAAAAAATCCAAATGGGCTGGAATTGGAAAAAAAACGCAATTCCTCCACCATTTTACGGGTTTTATTCCGACGGCGTATAGTTTGCGGCAAAACTGACCCACGCCCTTTCTCTGTGTCAGTATGATTACAACGATACCCAGTATGTATAGGTTTTTATGTCTAAATAGTGTAAAAAAAATCTAGACTTTGAAAAATTTTTTTTTTTACATCCCTAGATTCTGACCACCATTTATAGTTATATCTACTGGGTGTGTGGGGGCTCATTTTTTGCGGGACAATCTGTGGGTTTTATTGATAGCATTTTGTGACCTTTTGATCACGTTTTATTACTTTTTTTGAGTAAGAGAAGCAATGAAAAAATGGCAAATTGGCCATTTTGACCCTTTTTTCCGTTACGCCATTTGCCGTATTGTAAAAATATTGTTATATTTTAATAGTACGGGCATTTTTGGTCGCAGTGATACCCATGATGTTTATATTTTTTGTTATTTAGGTATTTATTTTTTATTATACGTAAAGGGGGTGATTTAAAATTTTAAATTCTTACATTTTTTTTTATATATTTACTTTTTCAAATTCTTTGTAATGATTTTGAATCTCATATATGAGCCTATAAAATCTGTTTATTTATTTTTATTTTGAACAATCATGTATTTTTAAAATGAGTTTATTACTGTCTATTGCTCATTTCTTATGTTGGCTTGCCATCTGGTGGCGGAAATAAGAATTGCAGCATGAATGCTGTGGGTCTCGCCAGCGAGACCCAGAGCATTCAAAGCAACTCCCAACATCCCCATTGGCCGCAGGGGATGTCAGTAGGATGCCCGGAACATAGGCTGGTTGAGGTGCTGTACATTGAATATATGTATGTAGTACAGTAAGTCTACTGTGTTATGTGCTACTTGTGCAGGGGGTGGGACACTAGGGGCCCACCAGGGGATTCTCCTGTACCCCTGTGGGCCAGTCCGAGCCTGCCTGTACATTAGAGATGGCCCGAACTATCCGACGGCGAACAGTTCCCGGCGAACATAGCTTGTTCGCGTTCGCCTCTGCCGGGCGAACACATGCGATGTTCGGTCCGCCCCCTATACATCATCATTGAGCAAACTTTGACCCTGTACCTCACAGTCAGCAGACACATTCCAGCCAATCAGCAGCATACCCTCCCTCCCAGACCCTCCCACCTCCTGCACAGCATCCATTTTAGATTCATTCTGAAGCTGCAGTCTTAGTGAGAGGAGGGAGACTGTAACTGCTGCTGATTTAATTGGGAAATCGATAGCTAGGCTAGTGAATTCAGTGTCCACTCCAGTCCTGAAAGACTCATCTGATCTCTGCTGTAAGGACAGCGTCCTGACAGCACCCCAAAAAGCCCTTTTTAGGGCTGCAACATTAGTCTGCTTTTTTTTTTTCCTTTATATACATATTGCAGTTGCCTGGCCTGCCTGTGTGTGAGGAGCTGCAGGCCCACAGACTGTAGTGTGCCCACTGCCAGTGCTCACCCCTGTCATTCCGTGTGGCACAGGACTTTGCTTAAAAAAAGGCACTTAATTTTTACACTTTAATCTAAGGTTAGTTGCCTGCCAGTGTGTGTCAGGCTGACTTCCACTGACTGTAGTGTGCCCACTGCCAGTGCCCACCACTCATACCGGCTGGCACAGGACTTTGCATAAAAAAGGCATTTAATTTTTACACTTTAGTGTAATTTCAGCTGCTTGCCTGCTGCTAGTGTGTGTCAGGCCGACTTCAACTGACTGTAGTGTGCCCACTGCCAGTGCCCACCCCTGTCATCCCGTGTGGCACAGGACTTTGCTTAAAAAAAAGGCACTTCATTTTTACACTTTAATCTAAGGTTAGTTGCCTGCCAGTGTGTGTCAGGCCGACTTCAACTGACTGTAGTGTGCCCACTGCCAGTGCCCACCCCTGTCATCCCGAGTGGCACAGGACTTTGCTTAAAAAATAGGCACTTAATTTTTACACTTTAATCTAAGGTTAGTTGCCTGCCAGTGTGTGTCAGGCTGACTTCCACTGACTGTAGTGTGCCCACTGCCAGTGCCCACCACTCATACCGGCTGGCACAGGACTTTGCTTAAAAAAGGCATTTAATTTTTACACTTTAATGTAATTTCAGCTGCTTGCCTGCTGCTAGTGTGTGTCAGGCCGACTTCAACTGACTGTAGTGTGCCCACTGCCAGTGCCCACCCCTGTCATACCGAGTGGCACAGGACTTTGCTTAAAAAATAGGCACTTAATTTTTACACTTTAATCTAAGGTTAGTTGCCTGCCAGTGTGTGTCAGGCTGACTTCCACTGACTGTAGTGTGCCCACTGCCAGTGCCCACCACTCATACCGGCTGGCACAGGACTTTGCTTAAAAAAGGCATTTAATTTTTACACTTTAATGTAATTTCAGCTGCTTGCCTGCTGCTAGTGTGTGTCAGGCCGACTTCAACTGACTGTAGTGTGCCCACTGCCAGTGCCCACCCCTGTCATACCGAGTGGCACAGGACTTTGCTTAAAAAATAGGCACTTAATTTTTACACTTTAATCTAAGGTTAGTTGCCTGCCAGTGTGTGTCAGGCTGACTTCCACTGACTGTAGTGTGCCCACTGCCAGTGCCCACCACTCATACCGGCTGGCACAGGACTTTGCTTAAAAAAGGCATTTAATTTTTACACTTTAATGTAATTTCAGCTGCTTGCCTGCTGCTAGTGTGTGTCAGGCCGACTTCAACTGACTGTAGTGTGCCCACTGCCAGTGCCAACCACTGATACCGGGTGGCACAGTAGCTTGCCGATAAATAAGGCATTTAATTTTTAGACAGTAGTCTAAATTCAGTTGCTTGCCTGCTGCCAGTGTGTGTCAGGCCCGCTTCTACTGACTGTAGTGTGCCCACTGCCAGTGCCAACCACTGATACCGGGTGGCACAGTAGCTTGCCGATAAATAAGGCATTTAATTTTTACACTTTAGTGTAATTTCAGTTGCTTGCCTGCTGCCAGTGTGTGTCAGGCCCGCTTCCACTGACTGTAGTGTGCCCACTGCCAGTGCCAACCACTGATACCGGGTGGCACAGTAGCTTGCCGATAAATAAGGCATTTAATTTTTAGACAGTAGTCTAAATTCAGTTGCTTGCCTGCTGCCAGTCAGTGTGTCAGGCCCTCTTCCACTGACTGTAGTGTGCCCACTGCCAGTGCCAACCACTCATACCGGGTGGCACAGTAGCTTGCCGATAAATAAGGCATTTAATTTTTACACTTTAGTGTAATTTCAGTTGCTTGCCTGCTGCCAGTGTGTGTCAGGCCCGCTTCTACTGACTGTAGTGTGCCCACTGCCAGTGCCAACCACTGATACCGGGTGGCACAGTAGCTTGCCGATAAATAAGGCATTTAATTTTTAGACAGTAGTCTAAATTCAGTTGCTTGCCTGCTGCCAGTGTGTGTCAGGCCCGCTTCCACTGACTGTAGTGTGCCCACTGCCAGTGCCAACCACTGATACCGGGTGGCACAGTAGCTTGTCGATAAATAAGGCATTTAATTTTTACACTTTAGTGTAATTTCAGTTGCTTGCCTGCTGCCAGTGTGTGTCAGGCCCGCTTCCACTGACTGTAGTGTGCCCACTGCCAGTGCCAACCACTGATACCGGGTGGCACAGTAGCTTGCCGGTAAAAAAGGCATTTAATTTTTAGACAGTAGTCTAAATTCAGTTGCTTGCCTGCTGCCAGTGTGTGTCAGGCCCTCTTCCACTGACTGTAGTGTGCCCACTGCCAGTGCCAACCATTCATACCGGGTGGCACAGTAGCTTGCCGATAAATAAGGCATTTAATTTTTACACTTTAGTGTAATTTCAGTTGCTTGCCTGCTGCCAGTGTGTGTCAGGCCCTCTTCCACTGACTGTAGTGTGCCCACTGCCAGTGCCAACCACTGATACCGGGTGGCACAGTAGCTTGCCGATAAATAAGGCATTTAATTTTTAGACAGTAGTCTAAATTCAGTTGCTTGCCTGCTGCCAGTGTGTGTCAGGCCCACTTCCACAGACTGTAGTGTGCCCACTGCCAGTGCCAACCACTCATACCGGGTGGCACAGTACCTAGCACGCGTAGTACCACTTATCTAAAAAAAAAATGACAGGCAGAGGCAGGCCACCCCGCAGGGGCCGTCGTGGTCGTGGTGCTGTGATTTCCACTGTCCCTGGAATAATGCCCAGTTTTCAGAGGCCACGTACCCTGAACCCGAAAAATTCAGAGGACGTAGTTGACTGGCTTAGACAGGACACCCAATCTTCAACAGCTTCCGCTAAGAACCTTGACGCACCATCCTCCTCCAACTCAGCTTCGGTCACCTGCTCTCAAGTTACCACGCACCCGCCCGTCGCCACTACCACCACAGCCACCACAGCCGCTTCACTTGATCCGTCAGAGGAGTTATTTACACATCAGTTGGATGCAATTAGTGATGCGCAACCATTATTGCCAGATGATGTAGATTACGGGGATATGTCTCAGTCAGGCAGGATTACACACATGGACGTACAGTGTGATGATGATGATGTTGTACCCGCTGCTGCTTCCTTTGCTGAGGTGTCAGATACAAGTGAAGCGGTTGATGATGACGATGTGTCCACGGATGCCACGTGGGTGCCTGCTCGAAGAGAAGAAGAGGGGGAAAGTTCTGAAGGGGAGACAGAGAGAATGAGGAGACGAGTTGGAAGCAGGGGGAGGTCGTCGCAAGGAGTTAGTGGCACAGTCAGACAGCATGTATCGGCACCTGGGGTCAGCCAGACAGCACGCCAGTCAACGCATGCTGTTGCCACCACTAGAATGCCGTCATTGCAAAGCTCAGCAGTGTGGCATTTTTTTTGTGTGTCTGCCTCTGATAAAAGCAATGCCATTTGCAACCTGTGCCAAAAGAAACTGAGTCGTGGGAAGTCCAACACCCACCTTGGTACAACTGCTTTGCGAAGGCACATGATCTCACATCACAAACGCCTATGGGATCAACACATGAGTACAAGCAGCACACAAACTCAAAGCCACCATGCTCCTCCTGGTCCTGCATCTTCAGCCACGTCAACCACTGCTGTCCTCCCTGCCCCCTCTCAACCACCCGCCACTCCATCTCTCACCTTCAGCAGTTCCTGCTCATCTGCCCACAGTCAGGTGTCTGTCAAGGACATGTTTGAGCATAAGAAGCCAATGTCACAAAGTCACCCCCTTGCCCGGCGACTGACAGCTGGCTTGACGGAACTCTTAGCCCGCCAGCTTTTACCATACCAGCTGGTAGAGTCTGAGGCCTTCAAAAAATTTGTCGCTATTGGGACACCACAGTGGAAGGTACCCGGACGAAATTTTTTTTCAAAAAAGGCAATCCCAAACCTCTACCATGTCATTGAAAAGGAAGTCATGGCATCTCTGGCATACAGTGTTGGGGCAAGGGTCCATCTGACCACTGATACCTGGTCTGCAAAGCACGGTCAGGGCAGGTATATCACGTATACTGCGCATTGGGTCAACCTGCTGACGGCTGACAAGCATGGAATGCGTGGCTCTGCAGCGGAGTTGGTGACACCACCACGACTTGCAGGCAGACCTACTGCCACCTCCTCTACTCCTACTCCATCCTCTTTAATTTCCTCCTCGGCTGAGTCCTCTTCTGCTGCGGCGTCTGGCTGCACATCAACTGATTCCCCCCAGCTCCCCAGGGGCTATTCCACATCCCGGATACGACAGTGTAACGCTATCTTGGGGTTGACTTGCCTGAAAGCAGAGAGCCACACAGGACCAGCACTCCTGTCCGCCCTGAACGCACAGGTGGATCAGTGGCTGACCCCGCACCAACTGGAGATCGGCAAAGTGGTGTGTGACAATGGAAGCAATCTGTTGGCGGCATTAAATTTGGGCAAGTTGTCACATGTGCCGTGCATGGCACATGTGTTGAATCTCATCGTACAACGTTTTGTGTCTAAGTACCCAGGCTTACAGGACGTCCTCAAGCAGGCCAGGAAGGTGTGTGGCCATTTCAGGCGTTCCTACACGGCCATGGCGCACTTTTCCGATATTCAGCGGCGAAACAACATGCCAGTGAGGCGCTTGATATGCGACAGCCCGACACGTTGGAATTCAACACTCCTAATGTTCGACCGCCTGCTCCAACAAGAAAAAGCCGTCAACGAGTATTTGTATGACCGGGGTGCTAGGACAGCCTCTGCGGAGCTGGGAATCTTTTTGCCACGTTACTGGACACTCATGCGCAATGCCTGTAGGCTTATGCGTCCTTTTGAGGAGGTGACAAACCTAGTCAGTCGCACCGAAGGCACCATCAGCGACCTCATCCCATTTGTTTTCTTCCTGGAGCGTGCCCTGCGAAGAGTTCTGGATCAGGCTGTAGATGAGCGTGAAGAGGAAGAGGAAGAGTTGTGGTCACCATCACCACCAGAAACAGCCTTGTCATCATCGCTTGCCGGACCTGCAGCAACGCTGGAAGAGGAGTATGAGGAAGAGGAGTCAGAGGAGGAATGTGGCGGCTTTGAGGAGGAGGAAGACCAACCACAGCAGGCACCCCAGGGTGCTCGTTGTTGTCACCTATCTGGGACCCATGGTGTTGTACGTGGCTGGGGGGAAGAACAGACCGTCAATGACATCAGTGAGGACGAGGAACGGGAAATGAGAAGCTCTGCATCCAACCTTGTTCAAATGGGGTCTTTCATGCTGTCATGTCTGTTGAGGGACCCACGTATAAAAAGGATAAAGGAGAACGATCTGTACTGGGTGACCACGCTACTAGACCCCCGGTATAAGCAGAAAGTGGCAGAAATGTTACCAAATTACCGAAAGTCGGAAAGGATGCAGCAGTTCAAAACCAAACTAAAAAATATGCTTTACACAGCTTATAAGGGAGATGTCACAGCACAACGGGAATCTAACAGGGGAAGAGGTGAGTGTAATCCTCCTCCTACCACGGCGGCAAGGACTGGACGATTTACAGATGTGTTGTTGATGGAGGACATGCGGAGCTTTTTCAGTCCTACTCATCGCCACAGCCCTTCGGGATCCAGCCTTAGAGAACGACTCGACCGACAGGTAGCAGACTACCTCGCCTTAACAGCAGATATCGACACTCTGAGGAGCAATGAACCCCTTCACTACTGGGTGTGCAGGCTTGACCTGTGGCCTGAGCTATCCCAGTTTGCGATAGAACTTCTGGCCTGCCCTGCTTCAAGTGTCCTGTCAGAAAGGAGCTTCAGTGCAGCAGGAGGCATTGTCACTGACAAGAGAAGTCGCCTCGGTCAAAAAAGTGTTGATTACCTCACCTTCATAAAGATGAATGAGGCATGGATCCCGAAGGGACTGACAGTGGGGGATACGTTTGACTAACAAAAGGCCTGATTACATGCCTTGGCCTCAAAATGGTCCCCACGCTGCTGTATTTAATGTCTGCATACCGGATGACTTTCGTGAATTCTCCACCACCAACTAGGGTTCAAGCCGTAATGTTTTAGTCACTTTTCTGCCTGGAAAACATAAATTTTTCCGGCCGCTGCTACAATAGCGTCTGCAACAGTGCCATTATTTTTCAGGCATGTGTACATGCCTAATTTTTCTGTCCTATGGTGCAGCACTGTGGCTGCAAAAACAAACCAAAAAAAAAAGGCACATACAAGTGTCAATTCCCCTTCGTGATCGTTACCTTGTTGTGGTGAAGGGGCTTGCGTATCACAATGAAGCAATCATCATCACCTCTATAAAAGTGTGTTGGCAATGTTGCCACACCCCAGATGATAAGGCCGTTGCTTCATTATGGTCAGACCAAAAGCGATCGGGTGGCCACGCTACTAGACCCCCGGTATAAGCAGAAAGTGGCAGAAATGTTACCAAATTACCAAAAGTCGGAAAGGATGCAGCAGTTCAAAACCAAACTAAAAAATATGCTTTACACAGCTTATAAGGGGGATGTCAATGGGGGATTCGACAATGGTTAATCAATTCGACCGGATAGGGTCCGTAACAGGGATTAAACTGATAGCAATAGTACTAGTTAAGACACCACTCATATAGGGTGTCACAGCACATTGCTCTGTGCACGCGCAGTGCCCCAATTTGGGAGTAAGAGGACCGACCAAGCTGCTTTTTCCATCTCCCGGTTCCTGAAATCAATTCAGTTTAGTGTATGAGAGTTTGGTCTGTCACTGTGAAGGCAGTCGAAGGTACCCGGCCTAAATTTTTTTTCATAAAAGGCAATTCCTGATATGGGACGTAACAGGGATTAAACTGATGAGAATAATACTACAGAAAATACCACTCATATCGGTGGAGGGAGCCAGCGTTTTTTTAACCATCTCCCCGTTCAAAAAATCTATTTAATAAATGGCCCCCAGATTGGGGATGTTAGAGGGATTAAACTGATGAGAATAGTACTACAGAAAATACCACTCATATCGGGTGTGACAGTAAATTGCACGGCGCAGATGCAGTCACCGTGGTTTAAAACAGAGTGGAGGGAGCCAGCGTTTTTTTAACCATCTCCCCGTTCGAAAAATCTATTCAATAAATGGCACCCAGATTGGGGACGTTAGAGGGATTAAACTGATGAGAATAGTACTACAGAAAATACCACTCATATCGGGTGTGACAGTAAATTGCACGGCGCAGACGCAGTCACCGTGGTTTAAAACAGAGTGGAGGGAGCCAGGTTTTTTTTAACCATCTCCCCGTTCGAAAAATCTATTCAATAAATGGCACCCAGATTGGGGACGTTAGAGGGATTAAACTGATGAGAATAGTACTACAGAAAATACCACTCATATCGGGTGTGACAGTAAATTGCACGGCGCAGACGCAGTCACCGTGGATTAAAACAGAGTGGAGGGAGCCAGCGTTTTTTTAACCATCTCCCCGTCCGAAAAATCTGTTTAATAAATGGCCCCCAGATTGGGGAGTCGGGGACGTTAGAGGGATTAAACTGATGAGAATAGTACTACAGAAAATACCACTCATATCGGGTGTGACAGTAAATTGCACGGCGCAGACGCAGTCACCGTGGATAAAAACAAAGGGGAGGGAGCCAGCGTTTTTTTAACCATCTCCCCGTTCGAAAAATCTATTCAATAAATGGCACCCAGATTGGGGACGTTAGAGGGATTAAACTGATGAGAATAGTACTACAGAAAATACCACTCATATCGGGTGTGACAGTAAATTGCACGGCGCAGACGCAGTCACCGTGGATTAAAACAAAGTGGAGGGAGCCAGCGTTTTTTTAACCATCTCCCCGTCCGAAAAATCTGTTTAATAAATGGCCCCCAGATTGGGGAGTCGGGGACGTTAGAGGGATTAAACTGATGAGAATAGTACTACAGAAAATACCACTCATATCGGGTGTGACAGTAAATTGCACGGCGCAGACGCAGTCACCGTGGATAAAAACAAAGGGGAGGGAGCCAGCGTTTTTTTAACCATCTCCCCGTTCGAAAAATCTATTCAATAAATGGCACCCAGATTGGGGACGTTAGAGGGATTAAACTGATGAGAATAGTACTACAGAAAATACCACTCATATCGGGTGTGACAGTAAATTGCACGGCGCAGACGCAGTCACCGTGGATTAAAACAGAGTGGAGGGAGCCAGCGTTTTTTTAACCATCTCCCCGTCCGAAAAATCTGTTTAATAAATGGCCCCCAGATTGGGGAGTCGGGGACGTTAGAGGGATTAAACTGATGAGAATAGTACTACAGAAAATACCACTCATATCGGGTGTGACAGTAAATTGCACGGCGCAGACGCAGTCACCGTGGATAAAAACAAAGGGGAGGGAGCCAGCGTTTTTTTAACCATCTCCCCGTTCGAAAAATCTATTCAATAAATGGCACCCAGATTGGGGACGTTAGAGGGATTAAACTGATGAGAATAGTACTACAGAAAATACCACTCATATCGGGTGTGACAGTAAATTGCACGGCGCAGACGCAGTCACCGTGGATTAAAACAGAGTGGAGGGAGCCAGCGTTTTTTTAACCATCTCCCCGTCCGAAAAATCTGTTTAATAAATGGCCCCCAGATTGGGGAGTCGGGGACGTTAGAGGGATTAAACTGATGAGAATAGTACTACAGAAAATACCACTCATATCGGGTGTGACAGTAAATTGCACGGCGCAGACGCAGTCACCGTGGATAAAAACAAAGGGGAGGGAGCCAGCGTTTTTTTAACCATCTCCCCGTTCGAAAAATCTATTCAATAAATGGCACCCAGATTGGGGACGTTAGAGGGATTAAACTGATGAGAATAGTACTACAGAAAATACCACTCATATCGGGTGTGACAGTAAATTGCACGGCGCAGACGCAGTCACCGTGGATTAAAACAGAGTGGAGGGAGCCAGCGTTTTTTTAACCATCTCCCCGTCCGAAAAATCTGTTTAATAAATGGCCCCCAGATTGGGGAGTCGGGGACGTTAGAGGGATTAAACTGATGAGAATAGTACTACAGAAAATACCACTCATATCGGGTGTGACAGTAAATTGCACGGCGCAGACGCAGTCACCGTGGATAAAAACAAAGGGGAGGGAGCCAGCGTTTTTTTAACCATCTCCCCGTTCGAAAAATCTATTCAATAAATGGCACCCAGATTGGGGACGTTAGAGGGATTAAACTGATGAGAATAGTACTACAGAAAATACCACTCATATCGGGTGTGACAGTAAATTGCACGGCGCAGACGCAGTCACCGTGGATTAAAACAGAGTGGAGGGAGCCAGCGTTTTTTTAACCATCTCCCCGTCCGAAAAATCTGTTTAATAAATGGCCCCCAGATTGGGGAGTCGGGGACGTTAGAGGGATTAAACTGATGAGAATAGTACTACAGAAAATACCACTCATATCGGGTGTGACAGTAAATTGCACGGCGCAGACGCAGTCACCGTGGATAAAAACAAAGGGGAGGGAGCCAGCGTTTTTTTAACCATCTCCCCGTTCGAAAAATCAATTCAATTGACCTTTCGGGGACCCTTGGTGTTGTACGTGGCTGGGTGGAGGAAGAAACCTTCAATGACATCACCGGGACGTGGCTAGCTTGGTATCCAACCTTGTGCAAATGGGGAGTTTGCGGTTGTGCAAATGAACTGTTTGCGGTGCATTAAAAGGGGAGTTTGGTCTGTCAATGTCTGTGATGCGGGCGTAACCCTTACACTACCTGATCGATACAACATCATACCTGATCGTATACACACACTGGATGTTTTAAAGCACGTTATTCCAAACAATTTAGGAATGTTAGTTGATTTATGCCCTTTATGGATTAAAACCCGACTCTGCGTCCACTACGTAATTTTCCATGGGAGTTTTGCCATAGATCCCCCTCCGGCATGCCACAGTCCAGGTGTTAGACCCCTTGAAACAACTTTCTCATCACTATTGTGGCCAGAAAGAGTCCCTGTGGGTTTTAAAATTCGCCTGTCTATTGAAGTCTATGGCGGTTCGCCCGGTTCGCCAGTTCGCGAACATTTGCGGAAGTTCGCGTTCGCTGTTCGCGAACTGAAAATTTTATGTTCGCGACATCACTACTGTACATGTCTCTCCAGGAAAGGCCAAAAAATTACAACTAGAGTACAGCCGCACGATCAAGTTTCCTGATGAAGTTCTAGAAGCCAAAATCATGAGTGGATCATAAAAGGAGAGAAAGTATAAAGTACAGATACAACTTCTCTCTTTTGAATTCACTCCTGATTTGGGTTCCAAAACTGAATGCAGAAATCTAGCCTTGTTGCTTTACCCCTAGAGCTAGAAAGCCCTGTAAGGGTACTTTCACACTAGCGTTTTTCTTTTCCGGCGCTGAGTTCCGTCCTAGGGGCTCAAATCCGGAAAAGAACTGATCAGTTTTATCCCCATGCATTCTGAATGGAGAGTCCGTCCTTCAGGATGCATCAGGATGTCTTCAGTTCAGTCTTTTTGACTGATCAGGCTTTTCAGAAAACCGCAGCATGTTGTATTTTTACCTCCGGCCAAAAATCCTGAACACTTTGACTGAACGCCGGATCCGGTCTTTTTCCCATTGACTTGCATTAAAGCCGGATCTGGCGCTGTGTGTTCAGTCAAACCGGATCCGGCTTTTGCATGTTAAACCCGAAAAATGTGAAAAAAAAGTTAAAGTCCATAAATTGCGGATCCGTGGTTCCAATGCATTTTTTCATTGTGATCAAAATCCTGATCAGGATTCAAATGTAATCCGTTTTCACACGTTTTTCCGGATCCGGCGGGCAGTTCCGGTGTCGGAATTGAACGCCGGATTAAAACAACGCTAGTGTGAAAGTAGCCTAAGGCAACAGACATTTCAAGAGTTAAGATATTATTTACTCTTCTATTATGCTAATTATTGAGTTTTTAGGAGAGCACAATGTTTCTGAGCTGCCATCACAATCTAAACAACTAAACAGTATATAAAACAAAACATATTCAATCCATATTGTGGTACTGTTTCCATTGCTTCCACAGTAAAATAAGTAATACGTAAATGAAAATAGTAAGGAAAACATTTTCACGCATTTTCAAGGTGCCAGTACTTATAGCTCTTTTACAGCAAATTGCCTCAGTTTTGCAATGTGGGTTTTGCCCATGTTTCTTGTAGATATAAAACATATCGAAACTATGCCCTGGACACAAGGGCATAACTACCATAGCGGCAGACCATACGACTGCTATGGGGCGGAAGCCAAGAGGGGGCCAGGTCAGGACTCCACCCTCTAAGGCAGGCATGTCCAAACTGCGGCCCTCCAGCTGCTGCTAAACTACAACTCCCAGCATGCCTGGATAGCTTACAGCTATTAGGGCATGCTGGGAGTTGTAGTTTAGCAACAGCTGGAGGGCCGCAGTTTGGACATGCCTGCTCTAAGGGCTTGTTCACACGAACATTTTTTGCGTTCCGTATACGGGCCGTTTTTTAAGTTCTGTATACGGTACGTATACGGAACCATTAATTTCTATGGGTCCGCAAAAAAAAAAAACGTAATGTACTCCATGAGCATTCCGTTTCCGTATGTCCGCATTTCCGTTCCGCTACATCTTGAGTCTTGTCCTATTACTGTCTGCAAATCACGTTCCGTGGCTCTATTAAAGTCAATGGGTCCGCAAAAAAAAACGGAACACATACGGAAATGTATCCGTATGTCTTCCGTATCCGTTCAGTACTATCTATTGAAAATTTTATGCCCAGCCCAATTTCTTCTATGTAATTACTGTATACTGTATATGCCATACAGAAAAACGGAACGGAAAAACGGAACAGAAATGTACACACAACGGAAACAAAAAAACGGAACAACGGATCCGTGAAAAACGGACCTCAAAACACTGAAGAAGCCATACGGTTGTGTGAACAAGCCCTAAAGGAACAACTTTTAGCAAATGAGGAAGTGGAAAAATGGCCCAAGGGTCATTGGAAAGATTTAGGCAGAAACCCTTCTGTCTTCTGTGGGTGGCCTGGTTTGATCCTTGCTATGGGGCCCTTATTTCTCTATGTACGCCACTGGTTGTACAGGCACAAACCCAATTGCAAAACGGTGACAATTTTGAGTGAAACTGCCCGTAATTTTAGCCATGTGGCGGCTTATGGAAGTGACAATCTTGTCTTGTCTTTATAGGACCCTGACAATTATTTAATCATCTGGATAATAGCGGATGTTGTAGCTCTTATTCACATAATATGGGCTTTTTTTATGCAGAGGTAAGTAGTGGAAGGTATGTGAGTGTGTGTGTGTGTATGTATGTATATGTATATATATAATAATATGGGGATTTGCTCTGGTAGTTAGGATTTGCAGGTGAAGCACAGGGGCAAAGTACAAGTTCTTTGTTTATTCACAGGTGAAAGCAAAAACAAAAACGCAAATTGCTTGGTGATCGTTCACACACATGAAAAGTTCATATACAAAACAGTCACCTTTTTCTCCTTGGTGTTAGTTAACACACTGTTGGAAGTTTTGGCTTGTCAAGTCTACAGGCCGGCATTAGGCGGCCTGTTCGCCCTCACAGGGGTCTGAGCCCTCCAGCCCGGCTCAAGCCGCGGATCCCAACACAGCCCTCAGATCACAGCACACAGACCTCCTGAGCTTTACTGTCAGACGGAGGTAATCCTCTCCACCTGCAGTGCTGGCTGTTTTTTATGCCTGGCAAAACCCGGCCTGGAACATGGGGAGCACTTTGACTACTCCCAGTAAGAGCCGTCCCAGATCCACTATTACAGCCATACTAAGTATCAAGGTGTCAAACAACAACTGCTGCTGACACATAAAAACCGGCTCTAATTTTTTTTAATTTTTTTTTTATTGGTACTAAACAAATCAGATTTTATTGGGATATGGTAGAGAAGTGGTTGCCACCCTAATATGTGAATAACTCATTCTGATAGTTATTTGGGGTAGTTTTTTCAGCTCTTTTAATGATCCTTACTTATCACATAACTATAAAAATATTTTGATATTGTTTTTGCTTTCTTGAATGGGTATTCCTGGACGGTAAAAGACGTCCTTTCTGGTGACCGGGACCATAGGAGTAGCACGGTCCCGGTCACGCATGTGCAGTAGCTCCCGGCCCAGCCATCTGGTATCTGCGCTGGCCGTAACTCCTGGATATGAGCGGTGTATAATGTGATGGAAAAATGAATTTAGCCAGAAAACAAGGCAGTATGGACAATCACAATACATTGTGACTTTTAACTTTGTCTACATGCTAAATGTCACTTGCTGAAGTGAGACAAGCCCTGTAAACGCCAGGAATCGTCAATTCTGCCAGTCTTGGCCATTAGAGCAGGAGCCCAGCTCCTTTTTTAGGCTACTGTAAGGAGGTGGAGGGCTAGAATAATGCCCCTTAATTACACCATAACGAAAATAAGTTAAATCATTGAAGAAAAAAAGCTGTTCCATAATAGTGCCCTCTGGTGTCTGTTTTTTTCTTATTGCCTAATGTGTCCAATGTTGTCCTTTTTTTATTTTTATGATTCCAGTCAAAACATATGTTTTCATGATCTGAAATAGTATATTAGTGTATTTATATTTCATTCACTTTAAGGGGTTGTCCAAGTTATATTTATTGATGACCTATCCTCAGGATAAATATGTCCCAATGTTTGTAGGGGTTGGAGCTTTGGTTTTCCCATTAATAGCTCCGAACCCCCATCTCCCCTTCACACAGCTATAGAGGGGTATGATACGATATGCCACTAGAGGACGCTCACTGCATATGAATGTACTCGGCTCTCCTTGAGCTCATACATTCAGGCTACTGTAATATAAATGAGCTCCCGCTGGAGGTGTTACAAAGAAGATGATGTTTTCTGGGCACTAGGAAACTCCTGCCTCCATGTCTTCCTCTTGTAATTAATGTGGTTATATTGTAGATCTGGGTGATTCTTTTATTGATATCATTTTTTCTTTTCTTTTTTTTATTTAGAGCGTGTTTTAGAAAAAGAGAAGACGAAGGTATGATCTTTTCACCTATGGTATTATGAATGGCAAAATACATGCAACAGAATTCTTCTGTTTACACAACCATGTGTTGTCGCAGTGAAAGGGTTTAAGAAAATTGATGTCTTGTCAGTTTCCACGAATATGAAGGTTGCGTAATGTCCATCTAGAACTATTCCTATAACCTCATATTCCAAAGTACTATACACAGCAGTGGTGTAACTATAATTCATAGGGCTCTATGGCAAAATAAGATGGGGGGCCCCCACCGCTTAGTGTAAATAAATGAAGACAGCGGCATAAGTAGCATAAAAATATAGGCATGTATAATAACACAATGGGGAAGATATATCAAGACTGGCGGATCCATCCGCCAGTCTTCATCTTCCTGCACTGGCGTGAGATGCGCCTGATCTGTTAAGAGGCAGAAGCCCTGCTGTGTGCCAGAAAGTGAAGTCTATGCCAGTTACAGCCTGGCGTAGACTTCAGCTATAACGTCCGCCACTTTCTGATGAAAGTTATAGTAAATGGGGCGGCTGCGTGAAGCTTGGGAAAGTGCAGAAAAGCTCAAAAAGTTGCACATTATTGTGCACAGATGCCAAGTGCCTTAAAGGGAACCTGTCACAGGGATTTTGTGTATAGAGCTGAGGACATGGGTTGCTAGATGGCCGCTAGCACATCCGCAGAGTCAGGGACAGGACTCGTCTCAGGTTCATTTGCATATTTATCAAATAGTTTTTCTTACACAATAAAAGCACACAGAGCTATGGGGACTGGATATTGCGGATGTGCTAGCGGCCATCTAGCAACCCATGTCCTCAGCTCTATACACAAAATCCCGGTGACAGGTTCCCTTTACTGTGTCACTTTTTTATGTCAAAATTGTGGCGTATAGGGCTAGATAAATGTCCCCCAATATATTTTAGAAAACCCACATTATAACAAAAAGCTGCTAAATTGTTTTTCCCCATAAAAATTTACAATGTTATTGCACTGGCCAGTGCTATTGCTGTAGTTGCACCCATGATACTCAGAATATCCGTCACACCTCTTCCAGGCAGTAGGGCTTAAAGGGAATCTGCCACCACTTATCTACTGCTGGGTGCAGCATGCAGTCGTAACAGGCGTACTTATTTCAGCAGTGTGTCTGTCACTTGGGAATGTACTGTAGTTTTATTAAACAGGTTA
The DNA here is from genome assembly GCF_905171765.1 of Bufo bufo. Classification (NCBI taxonomy): domain Eukaryota; kingdom Metazoa; phylum Chordata; class Amphibia; order Anura; family Bufonidae; genus Bufo; species Bufo bufo. The sequence goes on from NC_053396.1 coordinate 92,057,196, forward strand.
ATTATTTTGTAATTGGAGAAAGCACTATGGGGACATTGCGGCTGTAAAAAGGAGCTTTTTTGGACTGGCACACATTATAAGGGGACCACTATGGGGACATTCGTTGTACTGGGGGCACTAAAAGGGGGTGTTTTTTTGGACTGATTTATGTTTATATGGAGCATTTTTTTGTACTGGCACATAAGGGGGCATTTTTGTACTGGCACACATTATAAGGGGACCACTATGGGGACATTCATTGTACTGGGGGTACTAAAAGGGGGTAGTTTTTTTGTACTGACATAAGTTATAAGGGAGCATTTTTTTTGTACTGGCACAGGTCATAAGGGAGCATTTATTGTATTGGCACACATAAGAGGGTATATTTTCGTACGGGCACACATCATAGGGGGAATATTTACGACTGGGGGCATTATTACTTCTGGGGGCAAAATAAGGGACATTATTACTATTGGTTGCACTGTTACCACATATTGCGCTCTGCCAGAGAATTATTACTATTGGTTATTACTATTAGTACTATTGGTGGGACTGTTAATAGTATTTTCAGGGGGATTATCTTTTTCTGCAGTATAGTATTGGAAAGCACAGTGGGCATTAGAGGTGGTAGGATGGGATGTTCAGACGGTGGGGAGGATGGAAAAGTAGTTGTCAAACTCTGTAGAGACAAGAGAGGGCTGAAAGAAATAATCATGGCGGTCTGGTCTGAATGGAGAAGATAAGGAAAGAGAACATCTACATCAGAGGACACATCACTGGATGTAAGAGGTATGTGGCACTGTATTAACCTGTATTATTTGTAGCTCTGTATGTAATGTTTTCCAAGTAGGGCTGAAGGGAAGGGGTTAGGTTAAGAAATTGGCATTGGGGGGTAAAGGCGCAGTTTCAGTTTTGTGATACACCAAATTATTAGTTCACTGCACTTGCATTTCACCGCAGCCTACATATAGACTGTAAGTTTTATAAAACTGGCAGACAGCTGAGCATTTGTTACCACTTCACACTGCCCTCACATAGGTGACAGATTACCTTTGAAATCAAATTTTTCCATCCCATATACACAGTATATCTACTATATAGGAACCAGTTACTATGACTTTGAAGTATGGCAGAAAACAGTACAGGAAGTTGGTCGCCAGCTTTGGGACCACTAAGTCCCCAGCATACTGATACGCAGATGAGGTTCACTTTCTAAAGATGCCCCTGTGATCTGCTGTTTTGGGGTTACCTAGAGAAAGAAGAGAGGGTTTACTGGAGATGAGTCTGGGACTCCTCTTCTACAGCATGAGGCAGATTGTGCATATGAGGCTAATGACATTTTGTTTTGGACTGAATGAATTGTACTGAAATTGATCCCAAATACTTTTCTGCTTTGCAGAATCTGAAGCTGTATTACTGATGAAGATTGAAAATTTGGTTGCTTAATGACAATGGATGCCTCTTTCATATCCGCTACAATTCACTGTGACTTCCACATCATCTGACTGATGGCTGGAGCATGAGGAGGCTAAACTGAACTGATTCCAGATATCTGCGCTGTCTAATCTGTAGACAAACCCTAACTACTGAGTCATGGGAGGTGCTGCTCCATACAGAACTGTTCCTGACATGTTGGCCTGTTTGGGTCGCTGGATCTTAGTTTGTTTATTTGAATGAGAAATCTGGCAGTGTGCTGTATGGCATTTGTCTTCCTTATGTCTTTCTGATATTGTGCTGTGCACATAACTCTTTGGTGTTAGTGATGAAGTCTGTGGCATAGGCACAAAATATGCTGGGGAAAAGAAGCAAAGGAAAGGGGCTTTTACTCTGGTTTTCTTGGGCCAAACGCGTGTTGCTGGTAAAAGTAAGCATGGCTTTGAGTTGCACTGACTATAACTTATTTAGAAGCATTTCCCACCATTTTTAGAAGTAGAAAAATGGCAGAAAACAATAGCAGCTTTCTGCGGACACCATGTTCAGGCTATGGTTTGCACTTGCTGCATGGCGAGGAGATACTGGCACACCACTCGCACAGTGCACCTGTATAATAAATGCCCTTGTGTGCTAGGCTTGTATAGACGTAGGTATTACACCTGTAAATAGACCAATGCACCACAGTCGTCTTATACACACAATGTGCACTAGCCCCAGATTCTGAGAGTCTTGCATCCTAAATTGCTTCACAACAAACTTCTAAAAAAAACTAACAAACCTGTCCTATCCCGTGGTTATGAGACCAGCTTCAGAAGGGACAGTTCAGCACAGCTTTGTGTAGTTTGTAATATATTTTCCATAGCCAAAGCCAGGAATGGCTCCTGAAAGGAGAACAAATCTAAGAGCGTATTCACACGTGCTGAAATATCCCTGACGTCATTTTTACAAACCCTATTCAGATGTATGGGACAGTCCCAAATACCTTTTGCAACAAATCTGCCATGAGAATTCCCCCCAAGGAGATATTTTTTTCTTTTGTATTCTTTTATGTTTAGTTAAAGAGACCTCAATCACTGTGCCGTGCAGATTTCACACTGTTACAGAATATCTGGCGGCTGCTGGTGTAGAAATGTCATGTTGTTTTTTTCTGGATCCATCTGTTCTTTATTAATAAACTGTTGGTGGGCTTTTGAATGAGGCTTAATTCACTTATGTTTTGGGTGTATTTTAAGCTGTGTGTTTTTTAGTTTTTATGCTTCTCATTTGATCATATTGGAAGAAAAGACTAATATTTGAAAGGCGTACAGCAGTAACCTATTCCACATCACTTTAAAATTTGGGGACATTAAATTATGTATATATCACTTTTCAGTAATGCTTTCTAATTGTGTCCCACAAATGGAAGGAAACGGCACAAGATAACTCCTCCTAGCCTACATCCATTTCACACCTAGTGACATTTGACCCTTGTCACCTGCATATGGAAGTTTTGCCGCCATTGAGCTCTTAGCATAAATTATCCCATTTTAGAAATTAGGCTACTTTCACACTTGCGTTCGGGGTTCCGCTTGTGAGTTCCGTTTAAAGGCTCTCACAAGCAGCCCCGAACGGATCCGTACAGCCCCAATGCATTCTGAGTGGATGCGGATCCACTCAGAATGCATCAGTATGGCTCCGTTTCGCCTCCATTCCGCTCAGCAGGCGGACACCGAACGGATCCGTCCAGACCTACAATGTAAGTCAATGGGGGACGGATCCGTTTGAAGTTGACACAATATGGTGCAATTTCAAACGGATCCGTCCCCCATTGACTCTCAATGCAAAGTCAGGACGGATCCGTCTGACTAACTTTTAGACTTAGTTTTTTTTCTGAAATATAATGCAGACGGATCCGTTCTGAACGGATACCATCGTTTGTATTATAGGAGCGGATCCGTCTGTGCAGACACCAGACGGATCCGCTCCGAACGCAAGTGTGAAAGTAGCCTTACACCCCTCAAGTGATTCAAAACACATTTTACAAACTTTGTTAACTTTTTAGGTATTCCACAAGAATTAAAGGAAAATGGTGATGACATTTCTAAATTTCACTTTTTTGGCAGATTTTCCATTTTCATCAATTTTATTTCTGTAACGCATCAAGGGTTAACAGCCACACAAAACTCAATACTCTATTACCCTGATTCTGCAGTTTACAGAAACACACCACATGTGGTGGTAAACTGCTGTATGGACACACTGAAGGGCGCAGAAGAAAAGGAGCACCATATGGTTTTTGGAAGGCAGATTTTGCTGGACTAGTTTTTAGACACCATGTCCCATTTGACGCCCCCCTGATGCACCCTACAGTAGAAACTCCCAAAAAGTGACCCCATTTTGGAAACTACTTGATAAGATGACAGTTTTATTGATACTATTTTGGGGTACATATGATTTTTGATCGCTCTGTTACACTTTTTGTGAGGCATGGTAACCAAAAAATGACTGTTTTGGCACAGTTTTTGTTTTTTACAATGCGGCCCTCCAACTGTTGCAAAACTACAACTCCCAGCATGCCAAAACACAGCCTACAGGTATCAGCCTACAGTAGGGCATTGTGGGAGTTGTAGTTTTACAACAGCTGGAGGGCCGCAGTTTGAGGATGCCTGGTTTAGATCATGTGCTATTTTTATAGAGCAGGTTGTTACAGACACAGCTATATCAAATATGTCAACTTTTTTTTTGTTTATTTCAGTCTTAAATAATAAAGCATTTTTGAAAAAATTATGTTTTTGTGTCTCCATTTTCTGAACATCATATTTTTTTTTATTTTTCTGCCGATCGTCTTTTGCAGGGTCTCATTTTTTGCAGGAAGAGTTGATGTTTTTATTGGTACCATTTTTGGGTACATTTTTTTTGATCATTCAATATTACACTTTATGGGGCAAGGTGACCAAAAAATTGGTTGATTTGGCACAGTTTTCATTTTCATTTACGGCGTTGACCTGTGGGGGTAGATCATGTGATATTTTTATAGAGCAGCTCGTTACGGACGTGGCAATACCTAATATCTATAGCTAATACTTTTTAAATTTAAGTTTTAAAAATAAGAGCATTTTTGAAACAAAAAAAATTATGTTTTAGTGTCTCCATATTTTGAGAGCCCTAGTTTTTTTTGTTTTTTTTTGGGCGATTGTCTTGTGTAGGGGCTCATTTTTTGCAGGATGGGGTGAAGGTTGGATTGGTACTATTTTGGGGTGCATATGACTTTTTGATTGCTAGGTCAGCGTCACAATGACTTTTAGGATCATTGTACTTGAGCCTAAAAGTAATTGCGACGCTGACCAGTGACAAGAGAAGAGTTGGACATCAGGGTCACACATCACTTGAGTTTGTCTGTTTTCTAGGGCTCAATAAAATGTGTTTTTTTTAAAAGAATGATAGGGGTTTTGAACCCAAGAACACTGCATGTGAGGCAAGCGTCTAAACCACTGAGCTATAGCTTCAGTGATATGTGATAGCTCAGCTTATAGTAGTTCAGACACAGAGCTATAAGCTCAGCTATAGACTTTCTTTGGTTGCGCGATTTAGCATACAAATACACAGTATATCTATAACTCATTCTCACTTTGACCCTGACCTATGAAGACGATAAGTCAAACTCAGATGTTAGTCAAATATCAATCAGGGTCAGGTATCGGTGTCAGGGTCAGGTGTCACTCTGACATTATTCTGATACTTGACTATCATATCTGAAAATGTCCTAAAATGAACACTGTATGTATGGACTGCAAAGGCTTGGACCTGCAAAGGCTTGGAGCTTGAGACCCTGTCTATAAGCTGTGATTAGAGGTGAGTCAGGGAAAACTATGATGTATTAGTTAGAGCCCAAATGGGCAGATGTTCGTTTTGCCGTTTTGTTTGTGCTGCTGCCAAAATAAATGACCATTTTGAAATTTAAATCTGCTGTCTGACGAGATGTCTGTGATTGCCACTCCCTGAGAGAGAGCGATCCCTTACAGTACAAATCTGCTGACAGATGCCCTTTAATACAAGTAAACTCAGTACATAAATGGCAATCACTATAAAAAAAACACAAAAGCAGTTAAAATAACCTAGATTGAGGTGGCGGTCAAATTGCAAAAAAAGCAAAACAGTAATAGAGCAAATTGTCCAAAAGTACAGAATACGAATATGCCTATGAATACGAGCATATAATTATAATGTGAGTGCTAAATCCATAACTGTGTATTGATGGAGAAAATGCAAAAATACATCCAAGAAAGCCTACCAACCTGCTAGTGACATAGTAGAATACAGTACCATATCACCACTTCAGCACCCCAATATGAGTTTCACAGTCAACTTTCTCATGGTTTAATAAGACGGTTGGAGTACAGCAGTGGCGTATGCTGTATACCTTAAATGGGGTAGGTTAATGATGAACCGATAAAAATAAAAAAAATCTGTATGGATCACGTTATTGAATAATGGGTAGATTATTACTAATGAAGATATAAGAAGTAACTTTCTACATACAAGAGAGAGTTCACATAACTGTTATTTTTCCATTCTTCTGATCCTTCAGAAGAGCAGAAAAATTAAGAAAAAAAACGGATCCTGTGCATCAGTTATGCACATTTGGCATCCGTTTGAGCCATTTCCATTAGAGATCCGTTTTTTTAGATTGAAAAAAGTATTAGCATGTGGAACTTTTTTCCTGTCTTAAAAAAAAAAAAAAAAAAAAAGGATGACAAATGTGCATAACTGATGCACTGGATCTGTTTTTTTTTCTGACGGATCATGTGAACTCTCCCTAAGACAATACAATTGGCCAATCCCCATAACAAATTGAACTCACAGGCCATCTTACCAGAGCAAATGTTATTAGTAATGACACACTCTGCTCATCATATGACACATATGTCATCATGCTGCCGCTCCATGTGCATCCCAGCGTCCTGAAGATGCTGATAGCGCAGGTTAAATGCACCATCCACATCATTAGGCAGTAACACCATGCGCTCCATGACCACCCTGCAACAGGTAAATATAAGTGTACAATGTGGCTGTATTACAGCTGGTAAAGACAGATTGTTAAGGATAGCACTGTTGCCATATTAGAACCGGCAAAAACTGACTAAAATATAAGGATGTGTAATTAAAATAAAAATAGAAAACTATAATGGTAGAATATAGTGAAACCATTACATAAGAAAGAAGTGCAAACATTTTTCTTATAGTGCATATTAATGCTAAAGTTACATGAACATATCAAACAATTTGGATAATAAGTCATAATCATAATGTATATACAATTACGTTAAAAATAATCATATAAACTTTTCATATAATAGTGAATGATAAAAGAAAAAAATTATGATTAATAGAAATTATTGTGTTAAATTTAAATATAGCATAATCTGGGGGGAACTAAGGAGACTCTGGGTACAGCTACACATTCAGGTTTCCTGATGCAGTTTTGAAAGCCAAAATCCATGTGATGAGTGTTGAGTATGTAAGGAAAATAACAATGCAAAAATATCAGACTCATGCACATTAACGTATTTTTTGTCCATATTTTTTGCGGGTCGTATGTGCACCTATTTGCTTCAATGGGGCTGCAAAAGATGCTGAAAACACACCTGTGTGCTGTTTGCATTCGTATGTCCATTCTGTGGCATCCACAACAATATAGAATGTCCTATTCTTTTCTGCATTACGGACAAGGAAAGGACTGTTGTATTATAGGAGAGTTAATGGATGAAGAGGAACTCTGGAGTTTTATACACAGGTACCACCGTGTAAGGAGCTTATAGTGATTCTAACACAAGAGGAGAATCCGTGAGGAGATCGGAGAATTGGGCTTCCACATCTGTGAGGAAAGGAGATTGTGGAGCTAGAAGCAACGAATATAACCCTTCCACCTTCCTAAGCAATGGTAGAGTAGTCGACAAAGCAGTTATAAAATGAGTAAGTTGTCTTTGAAAGGAAAAAGCCTGTAGAAACCGCTTCACCAACTTTTGAAAATGTGCTAGATGAAAGGGGGCTACTCGGGCTAGTTTCAATAGGTCTCGTAGGGCCTCCAGTGAGGCTGGACATATCAGGGGAGGCCGACATGATGGGTTTTGAGATGCAGGGCCAGAAGGTAAGGGGTTAGCAAGGAGCTAGTGGGGCGGGCTGTAAGGAGGGGCGGGGTATAGGTAATAAAGTGGGGCGGGCGCATGCAGGGCGGCGCCATTTTAGAAGAAGCAGAGAGGAGCGGGCATCTGCGTCTTACCATGTCCGACGTGGAGGAAGTTTTGGCAAGACTAAGGGCGGCAGCGGAGGCCCGAGGTTCGGGCTGGCTACAGGACCAGGTAGCCAGCTTGTAGCAGGGGGATGCGGTGGGTACTGTCTGCCCACCGCCGAGTGAGAAACAGCCGCGGCGGGCTAGGCCGCCGGCGTGCCTTATTATGGAGGACACCCCCAGAGTCCAGCGCCGGGTAAGGAGCCCCTCCGGGTCGGGGGGGACATTCTCAGCCCCTTCCAAAGTCCTCACGACCCGGGAGGAATCCAGGCGTGCTGCGGGACTCGGCGAGAGGTGGGGGGCGGAACCCCCAGCGTGCGGCAGCAGACGGCATGGATGAAGGACCAGGGACTGCAGGCTCCTCCCCTCTTGCGGTGGGGGGGAGGCCTGCTCAGCGGGGGAGAGCATGCAACATCAGGAAGCACGGGGCTGTGCTTCAGGATAACAGACAGCCCCTGGCTGGTCCTTCAGGGATGTCCAGTGAATTGGGATCCACGCCGGCGCGGAGCCAGCAAGAGGGTCCGTGTCGGTGTGGTCCGAAGTGGAGCGGCGGGAATCCGGATCAACGGCTGCGGGGTTCACAGCGCCCGGGCAGCTAGGTGAGGCAACATTGGGGACGTTATTTTCGTTAATTCAGGGTGTTGGTGTGGGGGGATGTGGGGATGGTCAGTCTGAAGTGATTGGTGGGTTGGGGCAGTTATTATGCGGTCTGGCGGGCATGGGGTCGGGGTCCGGCGGGGCAGGGCCTTTGCAAGCGTGGGGGGTGGGGACGGGGAGTGTGGGAGAGACGGCGGTAGGTGGTGGGGTATCAGTGCAGACGCAGGGGGGAGAGGGAGCTGGGGAGGCGACGTGCGGCAAGGGGGGTGGGGGAGTGTCAGTGCAAACGCAGGTGGGGGGGAAGAGGATAGGCCCTGGGTGGATGACGCGGCTAGGGGGGAGGTGTACGTGTGCTTTGAGGGCCCCTTAGGGGCGCACTTAAAGCAGGAGATGAGGGACAGGATATGGAGGGGGGAATATGTGGATATTTTCTCGCTTCTTCCTCTAGAGCGTTTTAACTTGGATGTGGTTAGGAAGAATGTGGGAAAAAAGGAGAAGGAGTCGAAGAGGCATTATCGGCTGATTCCACGTACCTTTGGAAATTGGCTTCAGGCTTTCGTTATTTTGGCGAGTGTGATTGGTGAAAGGGCGCCGGATAGTTGTTCTCCTCTTTTTTGCTACATGGATGCGATAGGAGAAGCTTATAGGGTGTACGGGGGGTCTGGGTGGTTGCGGTACGACGAGCAGTTTCGTCAGAGGAAAGCGGTCCGCCCCAGTATGTGGTGGGACCATAAGGATATAGGGTTGTGGATGCGGGTGATGGCGCCAGTGCGGCAGGGGCAGCTTTTTCGAGCGGAGCAGGGGGGGGGGGGGGGGGGGGGGGGGGGCGGTGCAGTCCGGTTTTGCGGCGGCTTCGGCCAAGGGCTTGTGTTTCTTATTCAATGAAGGGAGTTGCAAGTTTGGACAAAAGTTCAAGCACGAATGCTCTGTTTGCGGGGGAAGTCACGGGGCCAGTCGTTGTTTCCGGGGCCCCAGGCCAAGGGGTAGGGAGGCGGTTGGAAAAGGGGCAGACGCCTGTGCGAGTGGACGTGATGGGGGGGTTTTTAAGTAGATACCCTGATAGGGCAGTGGCATAATTTTTGAGGAAGAGTTTTGGGGAAGGTTTTGCTATTCCGTCTTCCCCTGTGGAAACAGTGGTCGGGAAGCTTAGAAATTTGCGTTCTGCTTTGGTGCACCCGAAGGTAGTGACGCAAAAATTGGCTAAGGAAGTGGCTTTGGGGAGAATGGATGGGCCTTTTGAGGATTTGCCTATGGGGGACTTGCGAGTTTCTCCACTGGGGGTGGTTCCAAAAAAGGAGGCGAATGCTTTTCGTTTGATTCACCATTTATCGTTCCCAAAAGGGGCGTTGGTGAATGATGGGATTGATCCGGAGCTGTGTTCAGTGGTGTACACGTCCTTTGACACAGCGGTCGGTTGGGTGCGGAAGTTGGGGCCGGGTACCCTGTTGGCGAAGACGGACATTGAGGCGGCGTTTCGTCTGTTGCCAGTTCATCCGGATAGTTTACATTTGTTGGGTTGTTTTTGGAATGGGGGTTATTTTGTTGACAGGTGTTTACCAATGGGGAGTTCTGTCTCTTGCATGTATTTTGAAAAATTTAGCTCCTTTTTGGAATGGGTGGTGAAGGACGTGTCGGGGTGTACTTCGCTTATTCATTATTTGGACGATTTCCTGTGTTTGGGTCCTGCGGATTCCAGGGTATGCGGGTTGTTGTTGGCGTCGTTGCAGTCAGTGTTTGAGTCGTTTGGGGTACCGTTTCGGCGGAGAAGACGGTTGGGCCTACTACAGAATTGTGTTTTTTGGGTATAGTGCTTGACACGGTGCGTATGGAGTGTAGGCTGCCTGAGGACAAGTTGGTCGACCTGAAGGCTGCGGTGCGATCGGCGAGGGGTGGGCCAAAGATTTGTTTGAGGGAGTTGCAATCTTTGTTGGGAAAGTTGAATTTCGCTTGTCGGATTATTCCGATGGGCCGAATATTTTGTAGGAGGCTGGCAGCTGCCACGGGAGGCGTGGTTTCAGGGCATCATTTTATTCGGCTGGGTAAGGAGTTGAGAAGGGATTTGGAGGTTTGGGATGGGTTTCTGGAGCAGTTTAATGGTAGGGCGTTAGTCATGGGGAACACGGTCGAGAGTTTTGAGTTGTTCTCGGATGCAGCGGGCAGGGTGGGTTTTGGTGTCTATTGTGAAGGACAGTGGTGTGCAAGAAAGTGGCCCGAGTGGGTGAAGAATGTTGCTTTACTCGAATTGTTCCCCATAGTACTAGCTGTTGTTCTCTGGGATGACAAATTCAGGAACAAAAAGGTGCGGTGTCATTGTGACAACTTGGGTGTGGTGCAGGTGGTCAACAGTCTGACGGCATCTTCCCCTCCAGTTGTCAGGTTGTTGCAGCATTTGGTGCTAATGTGTTTGCCTTTGAATGCTTTGGTTGTGGCGGTTCATGTGTCCCGGGAGTTGCTAATGGAGTGGCTGATTCTCTTTCTCGTCTACAGTTGGAGCGTTTTCGTCAGCTGGCGCCAGAGGCGGAGACGAGGGGTTGGAGTGTCCGCTTTGGCTCTGGGATCTCTTGGAGGTACCATAGCGGGTTTGTTTAGACAGTCGTTGAGTGCAGGTACCTGGTTGGATTATGGTAAGGCTTGGTCTTGTTGGGAGCAATGGTGTGCTGGTTTGGGAGTGGGGGTGGATGGGGGGGAGGCTCCGTTGGTATTGTTTTTGGGGCATATTGTTGAAGAGGGTTGGTCGGTGGCAAGGGTTAATAGGTGTTTGGCTGGTTTGGTTTTTGGCTTTAAATTACGGGGCCTTCCGGACGTTACGAAGATGTTTTTAGTGAATCAGGTTTTAAAGGGTTTTAGGCAGGGCGGGCGATTGGCTGACAGTAGGAGGCCGGTCTCTTTTGATTTGTTGTTGCGGATGGGGGTTTGCGTTGATTCGGTGTGTAGATCATCAAGTGAGGTGCGTTTATTTAGGTTGGCTTTTTCGTTGGCATTTTTTGGGGCGTTTCGTTTGGGTGATTTAGTGAGCAGGAGTGTGGTTAGTCCCGGGGCTTTGGGGGGGGAGGATGTGGATTTGTATGGGGATAGGGTGGTGGTACGACTTCAGGTATCTAAGACTGATAGAGAAGGCAGGGGTTGTAGTGTATCGTTGTATGCGGTGCCGGGTTGTTTGGTATGCCCGGTCAGTTGTTTGAGGGAGTATAGGTCGGGGGCTAGCTGGGCGGGTGTGGGTCCTCTATTACGTCATTAGGATGGGTCGTTTTTGTCAAGGTTTCAGTTTGTGGCAGTTTTCAAAAAATGTTTGGCAGCGTTGGGAATGGACTCAAAAGGTTTCACAGGTCATTCCTTCCGGATTGGGGCGGCAACTGAGGCAGCACGGCTGGGGTTGGGGGATGAGGTGATCAAGAAGATTGGGAGGTGGGAATCTGTTCGTTTTAAGTCATATGTGCGTTTAGGGGGTTTGTGAAGTGTTGTGGTTTAATAATGCCGTGTCTTGTCCCCTTCGTTTATTTTCGTTTCTCCTTTATGTTTCAGGTGGTGCAGCTGCGTTAGTGTGGATCCTGGGGCACTCGTTCGTTTTTTGGGGGGCTCTTCGGCAGACGTGAGGCCGAATGGGGATTGGTAGGGAGGAGGCAATTATAAGATGGATCTTATTTTGGCAGTTATGGGGCCAAGACTGACCAAATGACTGAAGTGTGAACTCAGCCTTAGGGCTCATGCACTCGACTGTATGCCCTCCGAGACATACAGTCTGTGAGCAGGCCATATGTCCCGGAGCGGCATACATTGTGCGCACAGGAGCGCACAGCATCATAGGTTACTATGATACTGGGCCGCCCGTGGGGCTATTGTCCTGCACTCATATGATCATATCCGTGAGCGGGCCATATGTCTCGGAGGGCATACCTATCGTGTGCATGAGCCCTTACAGGTCAATGTTAGCGCCAGGTATAAAGAACTGTGCAGAGGCACAAGATTACAAAATAGCGTGAAAAAGCGCACTCCTTTCACACAGTCGTCAGCTGATTCCACATAGATTTCTATAGAACATGTTCTATTAAACGCTTATACAAGTAGAGCCCCCCGACAGAGTGGAGAGTGTGTCAGCAGTAAGTTTGTGTTGACGTCACTGATTATTTTGCCCTTCCTCTGTTCCTTCAGAACAATAACCCCCAAAAAAACGGATCCTGTCTATTGAGCAACTGCCCTAACTCATGAATGGAATCTTTGCATGTCTTCTGTGGATGTCTTCTCGAGATCTTGGCTGGGCAGTAGCTGCTGACTGTCCTCTAATAGCTCATCCTCGCTGAAAAGTGGAGCCGAGCCTACGGCATATAATACTTCTCACGCTGAGGGAAATGAAAATGACAAAGAAAGGTTCAGAACAGGTGGGGGCACAGGGCCTGCTCCCAGGCCATGCCAACTAAGCGTCTTGTCAGAGGAACCCACCAACTCTTGGCTGAAGGTGTCTGATGTCACTTGCGACAAAGTCGAAGACAGAGTTGCTGGTCAAGATACCGCTGGGTTGCTGATCAAGAGACGACCGCTTAATGACACCGGGAGCTCAGGCCTCTCGCTGCGATCCCTGCTGCCACCCCCCCCCCTTCTTCTTCCGCCTGCGACAGAAAGATTTTGGCAACTGCCCGTTCCCTTTGAAGAGCCTGTCACCTGTCTGACATACTGTATAATAAAATAATTAAATTAAAATTTAAATAATACCCCCAAAACAGGCTGTAGTACAATGTTACTTCACAGCTGAACGGCAATCACAATTCACAGCACAACAGATAATAGGAAGTAGGTTTATTTCCCTTCCATACAACCCATTAATGGCTGTAGTACAATGTAACTTTACCGCAGAATGGCAATTAAGACGTATTTTATCCTTTTTTCCCCCCTATTTCTACACCTCAAACAAATAAATATAACAATCACAACAATCACAATTCACCATAGAATGGCTAATTGGACATAAGTATATTTCATTTTAATACACCACGTAAATGGCTGTAGTACAATATAACTTCACAGCCGAACAGCAATTATGACATATATTTTTATTTTATTTTTTTCCTATTAATACACTCCCCCCCAAAAAAGTAAAACAATGTAAAATCAACCCAGAACGGCTAATAGGACGTACGTATCTTTCTTATTAATACGCCTCGTAAATGGCTGTATCACACAGAACGTGCACCCCAATTACATAGTGCAAACAACCTAAAAGCAGAAGTATAACACCAATTTGGATCCCCAATTAGTGCAGCAAGGTGTAATAGAATCACTCTCATTACCCAGGCTGTACTCTCTCTTATTGCACCCTGTTCTCCTTTTATAGTGTAGATGATGCCTCTAGGTGAAATGGGGCCCTGGGGCGAAAAACAATAAGGCCCTCCCCCCCATGACACTTGCTGACTTTAATGTCCTGTATTGACTCTGGAGATTTAATACAGAAGAAACTGTATATTGTGTGGCACACAGGGGTCAAGTCGAGGGGGAACGGGTGGGAACGGCGTTCCTGCACTTTTTTCACAGCAGGAACGCCGTTCCCGTTCTGGGCCGGCGCTTCCATAAGGCAGACCAAGCGGCTGCCTTAGGGCGCACTCTGCACAGAGAAAGGGGTGGGCGGAAAAACGAACCTTTTTTTTTTTTATCACTTACTTGCCAGCAGCGCTGCCGGGCGCCCTCCCCTCCCCAGCCAGTGTTCACTCTGTCTAAGCCGCAGATAGGAGCAGGAGGCTGCTGATTGGCCAGTATCAGCTAGCTGCCCTGCCATTGGTCCATCCTTTCACACCCCCTTCTCTCTGGAGCTGAACACAGCAGGAGGCAGGCGTTCTCACAGTGGATCATGTGACCATGAAGGAGCATGTGACCAGTGACGTCACAGACCTCCTTCTAACAAATCCATTCTAGCATCTACCCAGCAATGCATGTATGGCAGGACTCTGCTGAGCAAAGACCATGTGCCCAGGTGAGGTGACCACAGAAGTGCCCTGGCATCTGTCTGCTGCTGGAAGCTCAATGTGGAGCTTTATGAATGTAAGAACTAATAGCCAAGAGGCTAAACAAAGCCCTGCTTGTCTGCTTCTGACCCTAATCTTAACACCTAACGTTCATTTGATTGCAATCTACCCTAACACCTAAAGGGATTTTTTAAAGCCTGCTGTTTCTCTAGAAGATGACCTTATGCTGATAGTAGTGTTAATAGAGTCTCAAAGGTCTGTAAAAATAGGGTAACTGCTTTTATAGACCCTTGAGACTCTATTAACACTACTATAAACATACGGTCACCTAGAGAAAGAGCAAGTTTAAAAAAAAAAAAATTCCCTTTAGGTGTTAAAACATAACTTATTTGATTGCTTGAACACCTAAAGGAAAACAAATTAAAAACCTGCTGTTTCTCAAGATGACCTTATGTTGATAGCAGTGGTAATAGAGTCTGAAAGGTCTATAGAAGCAGTTACCCTATTTTTACAGACCTTTGAGGCTCTATTAACACTACTGTCAACATAAAGTCATCTAGAGACACAGCAGGTTTTTAAAATGATTTTTCCTTTAGGTGTTACAGCAATCAAATGAAAGTTATGTTTTAACACCTAAAGGAAAAACATAATTAAAAAAAGATGCTGTTTCTCTGAATGACCTGATGTTGATAGTAGTGTTAATAGAGTCTCAAAGGTTTGTAAAAATAGTGTACCTGCTTCTATAGACCTTTGAGACTCTATTACCACTACTTTTAGCATAAGATCATCTGGAGAAACATCAGGTTTTTCTTTAGGTGTTAGAGCAATCAAATGGAGGGGGATAAATGTGACATGGGTGAGGATGGGGTTACATGATGGGCCGGAGACAATGTCTGTAGTCTGTCTGTGCCATGGACGGGGAGAAATATGACATGAAGGGCTGATGGCTGACATGGGGGTCTGATCTGAGGCATTGGGGCTGTGCCTGCGAGCTGAAGTGTAATTAACATTGCGGGTCTGACCTGAGGTGGAATGAAAAATATTGTTTCCTATTATCCTCCTCTAAAACCTAGGTGCGTCTTATGGGCCGGTGCATCTTATAGGGCGAAAAATACGGTACTTGCTTGCTCCTCCTCCCAACCTCCCCTGCCCTTTGTGTACGCCGCGCCGTGACGTCACACGGAGGCATTTGGGTGAGTTCCCACACTTTTTTTTTCCCAGGACTTGACCCCTGGTGGCACAGTGTAGGCTATATGTGTATAACATAAACATATTTCACATGAAAACTTACAGTTACTTGGCTTGGCCCTTGGGGATCTCGGACACCACTTCAACACTTTGGCCGGGGGCTCGGCGGAGCTGATGTTGTGCTTTATCCTAATGAGAAAGATTTCATAATAAGGATTTGGAGAAGGGGCAGTGGGATAGAAGAGCAGGGAGAGGCTGGTGCTGCTACTAGGGGGTTCATACCATGGGGGAGTAATAAAGCCTACCATAATGCCCCCCCCAGTAGTAATAATTCTCCTTATAATGTGACAGTGCAAAAGATACCCGTTTGTAATGCCCCAGTTGAGCTAATGTCCCCATAGTGCCCCCATATTGTGCCAGTATAAAATACCCCTATATAGTGCCCCCAGTAAATGCCCCCATAGTGCTCCTCTCCCCCCTCCCTCCTAGTGCCCCCCATAATGTACCAGTATAAAATGCCCCATATATAGTGCCCCAGTAGATGCCCTCAGTGTCCCCCATAAATTGTAAGTATAAAATACCCCTTCTTAGTGCCCCCTCGTAGATGACCCCATAGTACTCCTCTCCCCCCTTCCCCATAGTACCCACCATAATGTGTCACAGTATAAAATGCTACTGTACAGAGCCCCCCATATAAAATACCCATTCTTTGTGGCCTCAGTAGATGCCCCTATAGTGCCCACCAATAATGTGCCAGTAAGAAGTGCCCCCATAGTGCCACCCAATAATTTGTGCCAGTAAAATGTTCCCCCATAGATGCCCCCCAATCTTGTGCCAGTAATAAGAGCCCCCCACCATCTTGTGCCAGTAACAAGAGCCCCCCCCATATCATGTGCCAGTAGCCAGAGCCCCCATCATGTGCCAGTAGCCAGAGCCCCACCATATCAAGTGCCAGTAGCCAGAGCCCCCCATATCATGTGCCAGTAGCCAGAGCCCCATCTGCCAGTAGCCAGAGCCCCCCCACATCATGTGCCAGTAGCCAGAGCCCCCCTCATATCATGTGCCAGTAGCCAGAGCCCCCCTCATATCATGTGCCAGTAGCCAGAGCCCCCCTATCATGTGCCAGTAGCCAGAGCCCCCGTATATCATGTGCCAGTAGCCAGAGCCCCATGTGCCAGTAGCCAGAGCCGCCCCCATCATGTGCCAGTAGCCAGAGCCGCCCCCATCATGTGCCAGTAGCCAGAGCCCCCCCCATATCATGTGCCAGTAGCCAGAGCCCCCTCATATCATGTGCCAGTAGCCAGAGCCCCCCTATCATGTGCCAGTAGCCAGAGCCCCCCATATCATGTGCCAGTAGCCAGAGCCCCATGTGCCAGTAGCCAGAGCCGCCCCCATCATGTGCCAGTAGCCAGAGCCCCCCCCCCCCATATCATGTGTGTCGGCAGCCTATCAGAGGAACAGGGAAGGGACACACCTCTCCCCTGCTCCTCTGCACAGCCATCTGTATCGCTGTCCTAAGGACGGCGATACAGATGACTATGGAGATGAGCGCTTCCACAATGGAAGCGCTGATCTCCCTGTGTGACTGTCCGCTGCTGCCCCCACGTGCCGCCACAGGGCCCACGAAAATATATTTAGTTGCGGGCCGGTGGGGGCCCCCTAAGAACTTGGGGGCCCGGGGGCAATTGCCCCCCTTGCCTTAATGGAAGCGCCGGCCCTGTGTGAGTCTTCAATTTGCGTAGCAAAAGGAAGATATGACTTCTCTTATTGTGAGAGTTAAAACCCTTTACATTAAGGCCTCATGCACACAACCGTATGTATTTTGCTGTCCGCAAAAAACGGATCCGCAAAAAATATAGATGACGTCCGTGTGCATTTTGTATTTTGCGGAACGGAACAGCTGGCTCCTAATAGAACAGTCCTATTGTTCTCTGTAATGCGGACAATAATAGGACATGTTCTATTTTTTGGCAGAACGGAAATATGGTCATACGGAAACAAAATGCACATGGAGTAACTTCAGTTTTTTTTTGCGGACCCACTAAAATGAATGGTTCCGTATACGGTCTGGAAAAAAAACGGAACAGGCACAGAAATAAAATACGTTCATGTGCATGAGCCTTAAGGGTGGTAATTGTACAGTCCATCTAGATAGAGGTTAGGGACAATGGGCACAAGCAGTGGCGACTCTAGGATCAATATATATGGGGGGCACAGAAGATACACAGTCAAAAATGGGGGGGGGGGGCACTAATAATTTTCACCAGCTAATCATACTACTGAAAAATACTAAATAAGTATATATAAATAAGATAACAAAATACTCTGTACAAGCTGTAGCACATAAGAAAGGATGTTACACGTCTAGATCCATCTGCTCACTTACATCTACTGTATATTCGCTTCATGGAAAACTATGGAAACAATATAGTATAGGTTTCTACACAAATTGCAGATGCTGAGGCAAACAGCATGGTGAATGTATGTTGCCCCATAACAACCAGATGCCTGTCCAGCCAAACCCAGGGACGGACTGAAATGTCCCAGTCCCCATGGCTAGTTAATCACATTACATATAATCTAGTAGACTGTCTGAAGTACTGGTAGGGTCTTCTCTAAAGATGGTTCTGCGCCCTTGTGAGTCCCTGGTAATAGTCTTTGACGCACGGGGCAGTAAATGATTTGTTGTCATTGGGGCCCTCAGATCTGTTACATACACTGGTGCTGTGGCTGACTGGCACCTGTAGCAGGCTATGCCATCCTGCAATGTGCCACCAGGACTCCTGATACCCATACCCTGCGAGAAACAGGAGACGGCCTACCCTCTATTCCTCTGCTGCTCCCTATTTGCAGTGCTCTCGCCTGTTACTATCGCACACACTGCACACTTACTTATGTCACATGTTACCCCTGTATAATGCACCCTGATACCCCTTAGTTATATTATATAACTAACGGATATCAGGGTACATTACACAGGGGTAATATAACTGAGGGGTATCAGGGTACATTATATAAGGGTAATATAACTGAGGAGGGCTATCATGGTACATTATACAAGAGTAATGTAAGCTATATTACCACCGTATAATGCCTGATAGGCCTCCTGAGTTATATTACCCCTGTATAATAATGTACCCTGATAGCCCTTAGTTATATGACCCCGCCGGGATCATATAACTAAGGGGTATCCGGGTACATAATTATACAGGGGTAATATAACTCAGGAGGCCTATCAGGCATTATACGGTGGTAATATAACTTATATTACCCCCTGTATAATGTACCCTGATTATCCTCAGTTATATAACTGAGGGGTATCAGGGGACATTATGGGTAATATTATAACTAAGGGGTATCAGGGTACATTATACAAGGGTAATCTAACTGAGGAGGACTCAGTGCTATCAGGGGACATTATACAGGGGTCCTCAGTTATCTTACCCCTGTATGATGTACCCTGATACCCCTAAGTTATAGGGGTATCAAGGTTGAGGAGGGGCTTGGCGCAAGCAGGCAGGCCATGAGGCAAGGTAGTGGGGGTACATACTTTTTTTTAAACTTTTTATTCTTACTTTTCTTAGCTTGCCTAGGGGCCAGCCAGGGCAGGGCCAGGCAGAGTTCTTGGGAGAGTGCCTCGCCCTCTGGTGCAGGCGCAGCAGTGCCAGTGCAGTGCTGCCACACACAGTCCTCCTCTCCTGTCCGAAGCTGGGGCCTGGGCACAGACAGGCTCACTAGCAGTAGCAGAGCTGCAGAAGCAAGCGTTCCTGCGGGCAGGCACGCAGCTTTACGTGGTGACGTCAACTCTGCGGCTGCGCCCGCCCTGCACGCTCTGCCTCCGCTGGGTCTGAACGCCGCCTCCACCCCATCTGTCATGTGTATGTTGTCTGTTGTTGTGAATCAGTAGTGCGGACGCAGCAGCGAATCAGCGGGGTGGGCAAGGAATGACCTGGGGGGGGCAATTGCTCCCCCTTGCCCCCCTGTAGCGACGCCACTGGGCACAAGATAGTCAAGAAGGGGGAGGAGGGAGATGGCAGGGAGGAAAAAATGCACAGAGATGAGGGAGAAAACAGGAATAATAACCTTTAAACACGATACCCGGGCTCTATAGGTGGCACATGTACCCCAGTAGTGCAAAGGTGGGGTAGGTGTAATTGAACTCGTAAGGGTCTAGCATCTGCATAATAGAGTAAAAGTCAGAGTATATAGCAAAAGGGAAAGGGAGTGATAGTAATGGGGGTGGAGCGGATGGGCTAGAAGAATAAGCAAAGACAAAAACTGTCCTGACCAACAGTATACAAGCAGTACCTACAAAAGAGCTAACATTTCAACATGGAACATAACACCATCACAAAGTGACCTTAGATAAACTTGTAAGGTCACTTTGTAATGTTATGTTCCATGTTGAAATGTTAGTAAAAGGCAGCACACTGCCCACATAACTTGGAGCAGTGAATAGAAGACCACAGAAATCTGTTATAATAGAGTAACATAACCCATTGACATGGTGAGAATACTAAAAATAAAAATAAGAAAAAAGAAAGAGAGAGGCAGTAAGGTGTCACAAGGAGACATCTTATATGAAAAAAATAAAAATAATCAGATTATTGGTCAGAGTCCATAACAATAAAGCGCCATATGGTAACAACCGTCTAAGCACAAAACTTGGATGCATGGGCGCTCAGAGGAACCACAGAGGGAGTAATACCGACTCCCAGGCCATATCTATAGGAAATATCCTAGAATACAGTCGATGTCCAGTTCAAGCTGGGTTGAAAGTGGCTCGAGGTGCATGGGTTCCTGACCATTGACTCTTGCCTTTGGGGACTGGCTGCCACGGCTCCTGACTAAGCAAAGTAGGTAAGGCAACATCGGTGTCAGTGGGCATCCAAGATGGTATCTTGATGGGAAGCTATATCCAGCACCGACCACACTTTGAAAAGATCTTGGAAAGAGTATTAACTCGCAGATGCCATCCATTATATGCAATTGAAAGGCTGAATAGGTAAAACAAAGAGTAAGCTATGTTCTTCAGGCGTAGCTGCTCTAAGAGGGGTTGAAGGATTCTCCTTTTAGCAAGAATGAATGGCGCGATGTCTGGATAGAGAACAAGCTCCAAACTGGCATATATCACAGGGGCCTTTTCTCTTGCAGCTTTTAAGATCTTGGCTGTGTCTACAAAAGAGAGCAGGCCACATATCACATTTTAGGGAGGCTCTGATGGGGATGGCTTAGGCCTAGGATCTGTGGATCCTCTCATTTGTAATTCCCTTGGCTGCTTCTGCCCCGAGAAGCTCTGTTAAGACTTCAAGAGCCAGTTTCTGCAAAGAATCAGCAGACTAGGATTCAGGCAAGCCTTTAATGTGAACATTTCATCTCCTGCTCCTGTTTTCCTGGTCTTCTACTGGGGTCAGGTCTTTATTGACGTGAGCTAAATGATATGTAGATCGAGATTCCAGATCTGTAGAATGTGCCATTTTGGCGGAGCATGTGGCCTCCAGGCCCTCCACCTGTGCACCAATATGCTTAATTTCAGTCTTTATCTCCGGTAGCTCAGAGAGAACAGGGCGCAAGGCCTGGGTTATAGTTGCCTTAAAGAAGGTCTTAAAAGTGGCAGCTACATCTAATTCCCCTTGATCACTTGCTGCAGCGCTGAGTTGGTCTGCATCATCACTGTTCTCGGCCGTGGCTGATTCTCCCGGTGCCATCTTGGAAGGCTTTGGCTGTAAGCTTTGAAGTCTTCTGCTGCAAGAATCTGTGGAGGTCAGACTGGTTTTTATGATGCTGCTGGGTACCAGGCGGTTCAGGCTTTCTTTCTTTGCCATATTTGACCATGTTGGTGTTGGAAAAGATGGTGTTTAGGCTGCTTGCAGGGAGTGTCGTGGAGACACTGAGCTCTCAGGCGTCTTCCTCCATTAGCGGTCACTAACCAAATGAACTTAAAGGGCTATTCCAATTGTGCCAAGTTATCCCCTTTCTATAGGTCAGGAGATAATTATTAGAACAGGGACTATATATTCCTCTGGGTCCACCAAAATGAATAGAGCGGTAGGTCGGGCATGCTCACTGCTGCTCTATTTCTCTCTGCGGGAGTTCCAGAGACAGCCAAGTACAACAATGGGTTGTTTCTGGAACTCTCTTAGAGATAAATGAAGTGATAGTGCACATGTACAACCTATTCCGTTCATTTAGGTAGGCCCTAAGGGGTATGAGATACCCATTCTTGTGTTCGGTGGGGTGCGCAGCAGTAGGACCACCATCATTCCCCACAGGATAGGTGATAACTTGTCTCAACCAGAATACTCCTTTAATTTAAAATCAGGATAATGCCTAAATGAACTATAGCACCACAGCCTGTAAAATGAGGCAAAGGGAAATTTCTCATTTAATCTAAAATGTATGTGTGTCTGTAATTTTACTATCCATTTTCATTATATTAGCTCGCTCCAATCTCCTAAAAAAATTACCACTATGAGACCCAACTGAATCCTTGTCAATTTATGGACAGTGAGAAGGGGGTGTCCCATCCAGCTATACAGACCATCTGCATGTCCACTTTTGGTATAATTAAAGTGTACCTAACCGTTTGAACAATTTAATAAAAAATAAATAAATATGTAAATGCCATATACTTAAAGGGGACATTGATGGCATAGCGCAAGTATAAGTGCAGGTCCACCTTTGGGACCTGCTCCTGTCTCCAGAATGGGCCCCCCGAACTGAAAGAGAGCACAATGCACAAGTATGACCACCCTCCGTTCACCGTTATGGAAGTTCAGGAAGAGTGGCGTAACTAGAAATGACTGGGCGCTACAGCAACTTCTTTGTACCCCCCTCCTTCTGTGCAAACCCCATTACGCTGGCTAGTCAAGATCACTGTCTAAGACAAGGCCCAGAAGCTGCTTTGACCGTTTCCTACAGTGTCACTATGTATAATGTCTTTTTTTAACATAGGCGTCGCTACAGAGGGGCAAGGGGGGGGGCAATTGCCCCTCTAGGTTATTCCTTGCCCCCCCCGCTGATTCCCCTTTAAAACGCTGGCCACCGCCGCAGGCGTTATTGCGCCGCCTGAGCTGTACAGCGCGGGACACAGGCCGTAAGAGGCCTGCATCGCATAGCTGACAGCCTGATGGATGTAAGTACGGTATGTGTTTTATTTTTTTTATATGGTACTACTACGGGCACATGATTGGGGGGCAATTTTTTGTAGCTCTGGGGCAGATATATGATGACCCGGATCGTATTGCTCTGGCTGAATCTAAACTGCGTCTTTTATGCCAGGGTACGAGGGCCTGCAATCGTCTACCTCTGAGACCCTTGTATGTGCTTAGCAGTCAGGGTGAGCTCTTAGGGTTTTATAGGGGTCACCTTTATGCTCCTTAGTTTGGGATCAAGCCAGTGGGATGTTTATCCATAACTTCCAGCTATCTGCAACATCATCCGTGACATTATAAACCGCCATTACCGTCTTAAGCATGGATTCGGTTTCAGCCTTGATTGACCGCATGCAAGGTCTTTCACTGGAGGTAGCAGATCTCCTTAAAACTGTGTCTCAGTTTCAGGTGACCGGTTCTTCTTGCGTTCATGGAGTTTGTTCCGAGCCTAAGATCTCGCTTCCGGATACGTTCTCCGGGGGTAGTGAGAATTTTGTTCGCTTTAGAGAGGCTTGCAAACTCCATTTTCGCCTACTTCCCCATTCCTCTAGTGATGAGGAGCAGAGGGTGGGGATCATCATCTCGCTGATAAGGGATAACGCTCAGTCTTGGGCCTTTTTGCTGCCGGTGGGGGCACGGCCCCTCCGATCGGTGGATGAATTTTTTGTAGCCCTGGGGCAGATATATGATGACCCGGATCGTATTGCTCTGGCTGAATCTAAACTGCGTCTTTTATGCCAGGGTAAACAGTCCGCAGAGATATGTTGTTCTGAATTTCGGAGATGGGCAGCTGATACTGGTTGGAACGATGCTGCACTCTGAAGTCAATTTTGCCATGGTCTTTCGGAGGGATTGAAAGATGCATTTGCTTGTAGTTCCCGTTTTGTCCTACCTGCCAGGGTGGCGCTAGATAGCAAGAACATTGTTTGTGAGATTTTTGTAGATAGTGGAGCAGCTGTCAATCTCATTGATAATCAATTTGCTATAACACATGGTTTCCAGGTATGCACTTTGGAAAAGGATATACCTGTTTTTGCTATCGATTCCGCTCCACTGTCTCAAAAATCGTTAAAGGGCATGGTTCACAATATCCGTTTGACGGTGGGTGATGCTCATGTTGAGGATATGTCATGTTTCGTATCCGTTTGACGGTGGGTGATGCTCATGTTGAGGATATGTCATGTTTCGTCCTAAGCGGATTACCTACTCCTCTAGTGTTGGGGCTACCCTGGCTCACTAAACATAACCCTACCATTGATTGGCAAGCAAGGCAAATAAATGGTTGGAGTGACTTTTGCAGAGAGAATTGCCTCACGGCGTCTCTTTCAGAGGTTTCTACCAAGACTGTACCATCTTTTCTCTCTGAATTTTCGGATGTGTTTTCCGAGAGTGGTGTCCAGGAGCTGCCCCCTCACCGGGAGTACGATTGCCCTATTAATCTCATCCCAGGCGCCAAGCTGCCAAAATCACGTTTATACAATCTCTCCCAACCTGAAAGAGTCGCTATGCATACTTATATCTCTGAGAGCCTGAGAAAGGGACACATCCGACCCTCGAAGTCACCTGTTGCCGCTGGGTTATTTTTTTGTTAAGAAAAAAGATGGTTCTTTAAGACCTTGTCCGGATTTCAGGGAGCTGAACTGTATCACAATTCGTGACCCATATCCGCTTCCTCTTATCCCGGATCTGTTTAACCAGATTGTTGGGGCTAAAGTTTTTTCTAAGTTGGATTTAAGAGGGGCATACAACCTAGTCAGGGTCAGGGAAGGGGACGAATGAAAGACGGCCTTCAATACCCCTGAGGGTCATTTCGAGAATTTGGTTATGCCCTTTAGTTTGATGAATGCTCCGGCCGTCTTCCAACATTTTGTGAACAGCATTTTTTATCATTTAATAGGGAAATTTGTACTGGTGTATGTAGATGACATTTTGATTTTTTATCCTGATTTCAAAACTCATAGGGACCACCTACGTCAGGTCTTGCTCATTCTGCGGGAGAATAAATTGTACGCTAAACTGGAAAAATGTGTGTTTGCGGTTCTGGAGATTCAATTTCTTGGTTTTCTTCTCTCCGCTTCTGGTTTTCGCATGGACCCTGAGAAGGTCCGTGCTGTGCTTGATTGGGAGCTTCCTGAGAATCAGAAGGCGCTGATGCGGTTTTTGGGTTTTACCAATTATTACAGAAAGTTCATTTTGAATTATTCCTCTGTTGTTAAGCAACTCAGTGATATGACTAAAAAGGGGGTAGATGTTTCCTCCTGGTCGGTAGATGCGCTTAAGGCCTTTTCTAGTATCAAAGAGAGTTTTTCTTTCACTCCCATTTTGGTACAGCCTGATTTCTCTCTACCTTTTTTATTGTTGAGGTGGACGCTTCTGAGGTGGGTGTGTGTGCGGTTTTATCTCAGGGTCCCTCTCCTGCCAAATGGCGACCGTGTGCCTTTTTATCAAGGAAACTCTCCTCCGCAGGGGGAACTTTGAAGACCCGGGTCCCATTTTGGCTGAAGGGGTGGTCGTCTCTGCTCTTTATCCTGATTTGGAGGCAGAGGTCCAGGCAGCCCAGACAGAGGCTCCTGATCTTTGTCATCCTGAGAGGTTGTTTGTGCCTCTCGCTTTACGACACAAGGTTTTTAAGGAGCACCACGATACTGTCCTTGCTGGGCACCCGGGGATTAGAGCCACAGTGGATCTCATTGCTCGGAGATTCTGATGGCCGGCTCTTCATAAGACGGTTGAGGGTTTTGTGGCAGCCTGCGAGACCTGCGGTCGTGCCAAGGTCCCTCATTCACAGCCATCGGGTTCTCTCCCCCCGTTACCCATTCCTTCCCGTCCTTGGACGCATTTGTCCATGGACTTCATTACGGACCTGCCTCGTTCCTCGGGGAAGACTGTGATTCTGGTAGTAGTGGACCGTTTTAGCAAAATGGCGCATTTCATTCCCTTTCCTGGGTTACTCAATGCTAAGACGCTGGCACAAGCATTTGTTGATCACATTGTCAAATTGCATGGCATTCCTTCAGACAGCGTTTCTGATAGGGGCACGCAATTTGTTTCCAGATTCTGGAAGGCCTTCTGTTCTCGCTTGGGGGTTCGGTTGTCGTTCTCTTCTGCTTTTCACCCGCAGTCGAATGGTTAGACCGAACGTGTCAATCAGAATCTGAAGACATATCTGCGCTGTTTTGTGGCAGAGAATCAGGAGGATTGGTGTTCTTTTTTGTCCCTTGCTGAGTTTGCTTTAAATAACCGTCGCCAGGAGTCCTCTGATAAGTCACCATTTTTTGGTGCATATGTGTTTCATCCGCAGTTTGGGACATTCTCTGGAGAGTAGTCTTCTGGTTTACCTGATGAGGAGAGATTTTCCTCGTCTTTGTCATTTATTTGGCAAAAGATTCAGGGTAATCTGAAGAGGATGAGTGAGAGATATAAGCGTGTGGCGGATAAGAGACGTGTGCCTGGTCCGGACCTGAATGTGGGTGATCTGGTGTGGTTGTCTACAAAGAATATCAAACTGAAGGTTCCCTCCTGGAAGTTGGGTCCTAAGTTTATTGGGCCCTACAAGATCTTGTCCGTCATCAATCCCGTTGCCTTCCGTCTTGATCTTCCTCAGACTTGGAAGATCCATAATGTTTTTTACAGGTCCCTATTAAAACCTTATGTCCAATCTACTGTACCCTGCTCTTTGCCTCCTCCTCTGATTGTTGTTGATGGTATTCTTGAATTTCAGGTCTCTAGGATTGTGGATTCTCGCATTATCCGCGGTTCGCTCTAGTACCTCGTTCATTGGGAGGGTTATGGTCCTGAGGAGAGGATGTGGGTCCCAGTGGCGGACATTAAGGCCACTCGTCTCATCAGGGCTTTCCATAGGTCCCATCCTGAGAAGGTGGGCTCTGAGTGTCCGGAGTCCACCCGTAGAGGGAGGGGTACTGTCACCGCCAGCTCTCTGAGAAAGTCTGGCAGACGTTCTTCTGTACCTCTTGCATGATGTTCTTTGTTTTAGTTTCACTTTGTCATCTCCTTTCCTTCTCCCAGCTGTCACCTATTTACACTAATTGCCTCCCTTTATATTCCCTCCCATACTGCCTCACTTTGCGGTTTATACTACTTCCTGGATTGAAGAGTGTTCACTGCTGGAGACTTCTGTTACTGCTTGTTCAGATAAGTCCTTTCATGTATTGTGTTTCCTTGCTGGCTTGATTCTAGGTGACCCTGACTCCCATCCGTATTAAGTGCAGGGAGCCGGTGGTCATGTCCCCTCACTATTATAGGGTTTTCAGGTGTCACACAGTCTAGGTACGAGGGCATGCAATCGTCTACCTCAGAGACCCTTGTATGTGCTTAGCAGTCAGGGTGAGCTCTTAGGGTTTTATAGGGGTCACCTTTATGCTCCTTAATTTGGGATCAAGCCAGTCGGATGTTTATCCATAACTTCCAGCTATCTGCAACATCATCCGTGACAGCATCTATGGGGCACTTGTTATTGGCAGATGATTGGGGGGCATCTATGGGGGTACTTGTTACTGGCACATAATTGGGGGGCATCTATGGGGTACTTGTTACTGGCACATGATTGGTGAGCATCTATGGGGGTACTTGTTACTGGCACATGATTGGAGGAAATCTATGGTGGCACATCTTACTGGCACATTATTGGGTGGCACTATGGGGGCATCTATGGGGGCACTTCTTACTGGCACATTATTGGGGGCACTATGGGGGCATCTACTGAGGCCACAAAGAAGGGGTATTTTATATGGGGGAAGGCTGAAGAGGAACACTATGAGTGAGGGCTTCTACTGAGGCCACAAAGAAGGAGCATTTTATATAGGGGGCTCTGTATAGGGGTATTTTATACTGGAGCACATTATGGTGGTTACTATGGGGAAGGGGAGAGAGGAGTACTATGGGCTCATCTATGGGGGGCACTAAGAAGGGGTATTTTATACTTGCAAATTATGGGGGACAATGAGGGCATCTACTGGGGCACTATATATGGGGAATTTTATACTGGTACATTATGGGGGGCACTAGAAGAAGGGGGGAGAGGAGCACTATGGGGCATTTACTGGGGGCACTATATAGGGGTATTTTATACTGGCACATTATGGGGGCACTATGGGGACATTAGCTCAACTGGGGGCATTAAAAGGGGGTATTTTTTGCACTAGCACATTATTAGGAGAATTATTACTACTGGGGGCATTATGGTGGGCTTTATTACTACTTGGGGTCTATGGGGAACATGATTGCTAGTATGGGCACTATAGGAGCATTATTACTTCTGGGGCACAGTGGGGACATGTTGGGGGCACTGTTAGGAGCACTATTACTACCTTGTGTGCTATAGCGAGAATTATTTCTATTGGGGGGACTTTTGGGAGCACTATTACTGTGGGGGCACCTTGGCACAGTATCAGCTTACCACAAATATTTTTGGGGGACTTTATGTCTACACTATTAGTGTCAGGGGCACTATTTGCTGGGCGCAGTTATTTTTGGGCACTGTGTGCCAATAATTATTGAAGGGCACTATCTGCATGGTACTAGTATTATCAGGGGGTTTATCTGTTTCTGCAGTATAGTACTGGGGAGCACAGTGGCAAAGTATTAGGGGTGGTAGGATGATTTTTCCAGAAGATGGGAGAATGATGGAAAAGTAGTAAACTAAGATTTTGTTTGTCAAACTGCAGAAACGAGAAATGGCTGAAAAATGGTGGTCTGGTCTGAAAGGAGAAGATGAGAAAAGAGAACATCTACATCAAAGAGACGTCACTGGATTAAAGAGGTATGTGGCGCTGTATTACCCTGTATGTAGGGGTGGATGGAGGGGTTAGTAGTACAGTACTATCTGCACATTGTAAAAAAAATAAAAATAAAAATAAAAATCTGCAAAATACTATATATTTGTGTCAGAAGATGTGCTTTTTTAATTTTTAGAATAATGATACAGTCATTTTATTTGATACTTTCTTTCTGATTCTTTTTCTCTCTCTCTATATTAAGGGACACTATAGTTACCAGAACCACAACAGCTAAAATTAGTAGTTCTGGTGTCTATATCATGTCTTTGCAAGCTTTTTAATGTAAACAATGCCTTTTCAGAAAAAAAGACAGTATTTACATTACTGCCAAGGAAAACCTCTGGTGGCCACTCATCATTATTAAAGTTTACTACTCTACAAGGTGTGCAGATTTTTTTTTTGTGTGTATGTGTTGTGGTGGAGGGTGTGTGATTGCATGCTAGGGTGTGGAAAGGCGGGATCCAGGGGGCCCAAGTAAATTCTTGCCCAGGGTCCAATCAATATTAAACACTGCCGTGAGTACAGTGGCGATCTGTCAGGTTTGCCAAACTGAAAGTACTGCCCATGCTGCCCACCCACTTCACTACGGGCTCTTCGGCAGTCGGCAGCCAAGAGAATCTTCCCCCACCCACCTCAACTGCTATTGGCTGGGAGGGAGAGGGCAGCACTGCCATTGGCTGCCTGTGTAATTCAGCCTAACAGGGCCTGCAGAGGCAGAAAAGAATGCGGCTTGGAGATTCAACATCAGGAAACATCAATGCGCGCCCCTCCACCACGCCTAGAGGAAGAAGGCACGTGGACAGAGCACATCAGAACTGTAAGTACCTTTTCTATCTGCAATGCACCCCTGACCAGCGCCCCCTGCGTTACATGCACCCCTGACCAGCGCCCACCAGCGTTACATGCACCCCTAACCAGCGCCCCTTGCGTTACAAGCACCCCTGACCAGTGCACCCTGAGTTACACGCACCCCTGACTGCCGCACTCTGCGTTACACGCACCCATGATCGTCGCATTCTGCGTTACAAGCAGAATAAGTAGTATTAGTTGCACACAACAGCAACACCCACAGGGTTATTTCACAAAAGGGTGAATAGTTTGGAGAAGTCAGGAGAAGTGAACAATATAGGACAACATACACTCACCTAAAGAATTATTAGGAACACCATACTAATACGGTGTTGGACCCCCTTTTGCCTTCAGAACTGCCTTAATTCTACGTGGCATTGATTCAACAAGGTGCTCATAGCATTCTTTAGAAATGTTGGCCCATATTGATAGGATAGCATCTTGCAGTTGATGGAGATTTGAGGGATGCACATCCAGGGCACGAAGCTCCCGTTCGACCACATCCCAAAGATGCTCTATTGGGTTGAGATCTGGTGACTGTGGGGGCCATTTTAGTACAGTGAACTCATTGTCATGTTCAAGAAACCAATTTGAAATGATTTGAGCTTTGTGACATGGTGCATTATCCTGCTGGAAGTAGCCATCAGAGGAAGGATACATGTTCTCATTCTGTTTACGCCAAATTCGGACTCTACCATTTGAATGTCTCAACAGAAATCGAGACTCATCAGACCAGGCAACATTTTTCCAGTCTTCAACAGTCCAATTTTGGTGAGCTCGTGCAAATTGTAGCCTCTTTTTCCTATTTGTAGTGGAGATGAGTGGTACCCAGTGGGGTCTTCTGCTGTTGTAGCCCATCCGCCTCAAGGTTGTGCGTGTTGTGCGTGTTGTGGTTATTTCAGTCAACGTTGCTCTTCTATCAGCTTGAATCAGTCGGCCCATTCTCCTCTGACCTCTAGCATCCACAAGGCATTTTTGCCCACAGGACTGCCGCATACTGGATGTTTTTCCCTTTTCACACCATTCTTTGTAAACCCTAGAAATGGTTGTGCGTGAAAATCCCAGTAACTGAGCAGATTGTGAAATACTCAGACCGGCCCGTCTGGCACCAACAACCATGCCACGCTCAAAATTGCTTAAATCACCTTTCTTTCCCATTCTGACATTCAGTTTGGAGTTCAGGAGATTGTCTTGACCAGGACCACTCCCCTAAATGCATTGAAGCAACTGCCATGTGATTGGTTGACTAGATAATTGCATTAATGAGAAATAGAACAGGTGTTCCTAATAATTCTTTAGGTGAGTGTAGAAGATTTGAAAAAATTCTCCAATTCAGCTCACTTTCCTATTCAGTTATGTTGTCCTAGATTGTTCCCTTCTCCAAACTCTTCACCCTTTTGTGAATAAGCCTGTGAGCGTCTGTTCATTGGTCTTCTTTAGTGACATGTTTAACATATGGGATTATTTACACAGCCCTGGTGTTTGCTGAAACTGCTTTGAAGTATAAAGAAAAGTTTTCCAGAGTGTTTCTCTCTTTCTCAGGTCTGAAGCAATACCGAAGAAGAAAGGAAAACTCTTGAAAGCTTGGGTTAGTACAATAAAAAGGTATCCCTGCATACTGCAATACTCTCGTGTTTTGTGATCTTATTTATATATACTTATTTCGTTTTTTTCAGTAGTATGATTAAGTGGTGAAAATTATTAGTGCCCCCCCATTTTTGACTGTGGTATCTTATGTGCTCCCCCTATTGTTCCTAGAGTCGCCACTCTTTTTTTTAAATATTGTTGAGGGGGCTCTGATAATAAAATCTTTTAGTCCTCTTTCTTGGTGGGCCCCTTCTGAGTTCGGGCTCAAAGTAGCTGCTTCCCCTATAGCTATGCGTCTGTTCAGGAAATAGTGCCAGTGCCATAGCAGTGATGGGAGAGGGACTTACGAACATAGCCGAGTTCATGGTGTGCATGCACAGTGTGCTTGGATTCACTATGGGGACCTCGTTTTGCAGAGGAGCCACACCCATCTGACATTGATGGCATATTCTAGCGAGATAGGCACACCCCTTTAATTTTTGTAATATAACGTTATCCCTATTTTACTTACCTAATAGACACCCAAAGATCAGATGTCTATAGTGTTTTAGAATCCGTACACTTGGCGCTGTATGGGCTCCACTGTGGGGCAACAGTGAGTCATATACAGGCAGGAGCACACATACCTGCTCCTCCCTGTGTCAGTTCTGTTCTGCTAAAGCCTGGCATAGCACATCCAATGTAATATGCCAAGGCTTTATTGGAACAGGTGGGAGCCGAGATGTGCCTGGGCCTGCACCGCTCACTAAAAGCTCTGCATAGCACGTCAGTGAAGAAGACCCTGTACCGATGTGCTATTAAAGGCTTGAGCAGAGATGGCACAGGCAGGAGCTCCTGCCTATACATCTCTCACTGTGGCCTCACAGTGGAATCTGTACAGTAAAAGTATATGGATTCCAAAACGCTATGGACACCTGAACTTCTAGTGCCTATTTTGTAACTAAAATGTGAAACAAATAAATAAAATTAAAATTGGTACCGTTTTTAACTTGTTATTAATGCGCTTCCATATTATCAACTCATAAGAAAAGTGGCAAATTATTTTTTCCAGTCAGCTCCTAATAGGGCTTTCTTCTGATAGAGTCTGACCTTTGGGGCTCATTATTGTGTTAGAACCTCTGCCTGCTACAGCCATAAATCTATCCCTATTTTCAAACCCACTAATTTTCTAATGTTTTGTCCACTAGATGTCCTCATTGCATATATGATATACACATAACATGAAATCAAAATTATTTGCCAGAAATATAATTTAAAGGCTGTCTCCAATCAAAACCAAAAAGATTGATTTGATGTTAGGTGAGTATAAAACTACAAAATGTTATTTATTTCTACTTGCAAAAATATTCCACTCTCATTAATCCTTGGAAGCACAAACAACGGTTAGAAACCATCATATCTTACTTTTATATATGTAAGGTAGACTGACACCACTGCAACTTCCACTGCGACAGCCACACACCCCTCCACACTTATATGTGCATGAGCATCAATCCACAAGAACCTTATGGTGTAATACATCCACAGTTCATGAACTATATCTATGCAAACCACACTGCCTCTGGCCTGCATGATTATCACAAACACACCCCTATATACTATACAGCGGTGCGAGCAAGCCTGCGGGAGAGAGGCATCAAGTACGCTATGCTGTACCCTACGCGCCTCAGGATCCAGGATGGAGGTTCCACAAAGTTCTTTTCTACACCAGAGGAGGAGTCTGATTGGTTGGATAAAAGCGAATGAGTCCCTGCTGGCACCCAACTATTTGAAGGGAGCTTTTGCAGGAACGGACGCCTACGCTAGTCCTTGTGATTTCAACAACCCTACCTAGGAATCGGTGATTCTCCACATTCTGTTTGTATTTTATGTGTTTTATTTGAGGCTTAGCGTATCTACGGTTTGGGATGCTAAGCCTAGATAGGTTTGGGGGGAAGCTTGGGCGGGGGTGGGGATTTCCTAGTGCAGGAATGGGAAAGATTGTTTTATCTGTTTGTGTTCTACATCTGCATGTGATTGGCCTGAGCACTCCATGGTCTCCCCGCGTCATCTGAATGGTTTTCCCTTTTGGGATGGCCACCTGTAAGTTTTTTTTCTTGGAACGTCCGGGGTCTTAAAGGGGTTGTCTTATCATAGACAATGGGGGCATATCGCTAGGATATGCCCCCATTGTCTTATAGGTGCAGGTCCTACTATATCAATAATGGAGCCCTGTAAGTAAAGTAGGGCACACTGCGTATGCGCAGCCGCCCTCAATTCATTTTCTATGGGGCCAGCGAAAATAGCCAAGTCCTGGCTTGGCTATTTCACTCGGCCCCATAGAAATGAATGGGAGCAGGAGCCTGCTTGGTGGTGGCCGGACCAGAGTTCTCCAGCCACCCCCTTGCGGGGCTCTGTTCTCGATGTAGGTGCGGGTCCCAGCAGAAATACCCGCACCTATAAGACAATGGAGGCATATCCTAGCTATATGCGCCCATTGTCCATGATGAGACAACCACTTTAATGATAAAGTGAAACGTTCCCTTATTTTCTGAAGGGGACTCCAGCATAACGAAAACTGCACAGATCCGTTATGCTGGCAATAGACTTCTATTATGAGGGAATGAATAACGGAATGCCTCTAAAGGCATTCCGTTCTGGAATTGCGTTATGGTCCGTGGTACTGAATCCATAACGCAATTCAGCATATACCCCAACCCAAACACAAACTCGAACTTTAAAATATAAAGTTCGCTCATCCCTAGTCTCTATGTTCCTCCCCTATTTCAGCAAGGTCTGCTAGATGATATAATGGGCAAGGTGGCAACATTATCGGTTGCTCCCCTGATTTTCTTGGGGGACTATAATGCTGTTTTTGATCCGGTAGCAGATAGACTCCGTCCCCAGGCAGTTCATAATAGAGCGCTCAGTAACTGGGCAGAGGCACAGAACCTGGTGGAAGGATGGAGACATTTGCATCCTGAGGATATCCAATTCTCCTGCTAATCGGCATCGACTGTATCTCTATCCTGACCATGCATTTGTTAGTCGGGACCTGCTGCCGTCGCTGTCCAAAGCAGAGTAGTTGCCGAGGGGCATCTCAGACCATGCCCCTTTGCTTGTGGTTCTTGCCCAACTGATTACACCCCCAAATAGACAATGGCGTCTTAACTCTAAGTGGCTGGAGGTTTTATCTG
This sequence comes from Bufo bufo, assembly GCF_905171765.1. NCBI lineage: Eukaryota > Metazoa > Chordata > Amphibia > Anura > Bufonidae > Bufo > Bufo bufo. Next base: position 92,091,174 of record NC_053396.1, read on the forward strand.
TGGCCAGCGTGTCCCAGTACTGTGTGGCTGACTATTGGACTTGCAATGAGGGGTCCTCCAACCCCGTTATGGAGTGGGAGGCATATAAGGTGCTTTTGCGGGGTATGCTTATACATGCTATAGCATCACACAGGAGAGGGCTTGCGGCTACCTGCTCCCGATTGAAGGAGGAACTCGCTGTTAGAGAGGAAGCATATGTACAAGACCCCTTTGATACCCGATTACACACAGAAAATACTGGATTACACACAAAAGAAACTCCTATTCCAAAAGCAGGTGATTTTTTCAGAGGGGGACAAGAAGGGGAGGGCACTGGCTTATTTAGCAAAAACTGAATCACCACAGACAGTGGTTTTGTGTATCACATGTGCTGGGCTGAATTTGAGTTAGTGAGCCTAGGGAAGTATGCGAATAGTTTGTCCGCTACTACGCTGACTTATATGCCTCAAAGGTATTTTGTACAAGTATCAATCTGCAGAACTTCTTAAGGTCTATTTCACTTACACCATTAGCTTAAGCGCATGTGAGTGTACTAGCATCTCTGATTCCTACTGAGGAGATTATACTGGCAATCTCGGGTATGGCAGTTGGTAAGTCCTCTGGTCTGGAGGGCTTCCCTCTGGAGTGGTACAAGTTAGACATTGACAGGCAGAGTGATCGGCTGCTCAAACTGTTTGAGTATGCTTTTGAGAATAATAGTTTACCCCCATCCTTCATAGAAGCCACTATTGTGGTGATCCACAGACCAGGTAAGCCCCCAGACCAGTGTAGTTCGTATAGACCAATTTCCCTTCTGAACATTGACGCTAAAATTCTAGTAAAGGTATTTGCACTGCGTCTTTTTCATACCACGGATATAAATCTCAGAAGGCTGTATACAAACTTACAGGTGCATCATGAGAATACAGGATCCCGGGTAATCACCTCTCTTGACAATGAAAAAACTTTAGATTTTATAGAATGGAAGTTTATGTGGGAGACACTGGCTTATAGGAATTTTCCGTTAGCTTTTATACGGTGGATGCAGCTTCTATATCAGGCCCTGGTGGCTAGGGTGAGGGTGAATAGTTACCTTCACACTTTATAGAGGTACCAGGCAGGGCTGTCACACCTATCACCCATGTTGTTTGCCCTTATTATGGAACCCTTCACTCAACTGATCAACTCTAACACTCTGATTGAGGGTTGGACGGTAGCAGGCATACAGGAGAAGCTGTCTTCGTATGCAGATGACATTTTGGTTTATATGGCAGACCCTGGTCCTTCTTTAGAGGAGCTGCCTGCTACGGTAGACAGCTACAGCACTTACTCGGGGCTGCGAGTTAATGGGGGCGAAGTATAGCCTTTGTCTCATTGATGAGGTGGACCCGTCGGAGCTGTCCCCGACTTCATGCCTATTGATAGTTGATCGCTTTGTCTATTTGGAGATTCAGGTGCATAGGGATCCTAACCAGTTTTATCAGTTAAATGTGGTGCCCACCATGAAGTATATTACATGTAAAATTGTGGCTTGGGAAAATCTGCATCTATCGCTGGCGGGCTGCATAAATGTTATTAAAATTGTGTTATTGCCCAAACTATTATTTATCTACAGGGCAACGCCAATGAAACTTCCTACATCTCACTTTGAATCCTTAGATAGGGCGCTGTCACCTTTCTTGTGGAGGCATCGAGGCACCTAGGTTAGCAAGGAAGTCCCTGAGATACCTTACCCAACTTTACCAGGATGGTATCTTTCACACCTTTGAAAGCTTTCAGCAGGAATACAACTTACCTTGCACGGGTTTTTATCGGTACCTTCATATGAGACACACCTGTGGCACACAATTTACCACTTCACCCCTCCAGCTGAAATGTGGCCCTCTCGAGTCTATCGCTAGACGGGTTCGGCCTTATAAGCCAATCTCGTCCTTTTACAGGGAGATTCTAGGCAATCAGGATTCACCCCTACAGAGATTATTTGCGCACTGGTGTGAGGATATCCCCGAGCTGGAGGTGTTGCATCTAAAAGAGCTGAGCTCTGTGTGGAGGACTACAGTGATTAGTGCTCCAGCTTATCCAGATTAAGTGGTTGCATAGGATATATTTAACCTCTGTCCGGCTGTTTCTCATGCACTAGATGCGGGGAGTCGAGGGGCTCGTTGTTCCACATGATATAGATTTGCCCTTCTCTACAGCAGTATTGGGGTCAGATTTGTTCATTTATAACTCCAAATTTGGGGCTTCCGAGAGTTTGTTCTCCTGCTGTGTGTTTACTTAGCCTTGTGATGAAATTGATTCCTACCCGGTACGGCAGACAATTGCTCTTTTACTGTTCTGTGGGAGGAAGATTATCCTCCTTAATTGGAAGCCATGTAAAGTCCCTACTCTTGCTCACTGGGTACAACTGATAAATACAGAATTACACATGTATAAGCTAACATTTACGTCTAGGGAAACTCCGGATCGTTTTGAAAAGATTTGGGGTGTTTGGCTTCATGCTTGAAACACTGTCTAGTTATAGACTAGGGGATGGACTGCAGGGTGCTTGTGGTTGTGTGTGGGGTGTCTATGTAGTCTGGTGATCACTTGATATTGCATGTTGGGATGTTCTGCTGAAAGGATTTACTCATGTGATCTCCTTGGGGTTATACTATGATGGCTCATCATGGCACCAGTGTACTTTCTCCTTGTTTAATGTCCTGTGTTTTTCTTTTTTCTTTTTGGTACCCCAGTTGGGATGATATTGTATTGTTTATTTTAAAATTAATAAATAAATACTATAAAAAAAAAAAAAGTTTCTTCAGAAAGGCACAGAAACACCAAACTTCCAAAAAGCTAAATTTGACCAGCTAGGAGAGACCTTTAGCCTCACTATCTGGGACAATGTCCGCAAAAATAAAAGTGCAGCCATTAAATGGGATATTTTTAAAAGCATCCTAAAACTCTAATTGTGAGAAGTGCATACCTTATGGAAATAAAAGGGTGAGGAACAAGAAAAAACTATGTGGATAAATAGAAATGTAAAGGAAGCCTAAATAGAAATGTAAAGAAAGCAATAAAGGAAGCAGTGAAAAACTAGAGACAAATAAAAGCAACCAGTTGGAGACAGAGAGATTCATTGCCAAAGAGAGTACAAACAACCCTAAAGTGTTCTCCAATTATATAAATGGTAAAAAATGTAAACCTGAAATTGTTGGCCTTTTACAGAGTCAGAAAGAGGAGTTGTAGAGAGTGATGTGGAGAAAGTGAATCTATTAAATGGGGAAATGTATGGAAGGATTGCGCTGCAGGAGAGAAATCTTTTCTGTGTATGAAAGTTCCCTTTAATAAATCTTTAACTAATGGGATCACATGCCAACCTCACTATCCAACACTGGTATGGAAACCTGTAATGTGATGAAAAAGCGCACTATGGTGTAGCAAGTTCCAGGCACCTAACGCACCATGTGAATAGATTATACTCACAAGATTCCTGATTAGTGAATACGTGTAGAAAACTGGATGGTATCTCCAATAGAACTCTGCTGAAAGAAGAGAACTATAGTGTAGTATGTAACAACACTTACACGCCTGCAAACAGATTGTACTCACAGAACTTCACTGGTAAGGTGCATGAAAAGGACTTGACGGAATCTTCACAGACAGCTGGGCGGATGGAACAGGCGGGGGTCAGGAAGCATCGGTATAGGTGATCCCAAACACCGATCCAACAGATTGAATACCTCTACACCTGGATAACAGTAGACCACAGCTTCCAAGAGTCTCAGGAAGAAAGTCGCAAGTATGGTAGGTGCGCACCAAAGGGTCAGATAAAAACTATTTAATACTGACAAAAATTACAGCTAAAAAACATGTTAAAATATCTCTATAATGCCCGACCCGGGTTTCGCCGTGATGCTTCGTCTGGGGCGTTGATTGGTAATTGAATACCACTGAGTTTAAATTAGCAGGGAAACCTCCCCTATACCACGTCATGAGCACATCCAAAAATACAAGGCATAAAACAAACACATACATACAGAATAAAATTGAACAAAATACAAATATGGTAAAAGGGCAGAGACAAACCTAATTAGCTTGTGGCGAGTGTGTTTTAAAATAAGCAAGCATTAACGTCGCATTCAATATTTAACCCTTGGGGCTGAATGGTGCCCAAAAGGAACATCCACTCAACCCCTTTTTTATTTATTAAGGCAATGAAATCCCCTCCTCGGGTAGGGGTATGTACTAATTCCAATCCAATAAAACGCAGATCTCTAGGATTTTTATTGTGATAGATCTTAAAATGTAGCGAGACACTATGGGTCTCGAGGCCTTTTTTAATGTTACGAATGTGCTCCTGCACCCGAGTCTTAAGACTCCGTGTAGTCCTACCAACATATTGGAGGCCACAAGGGCACTCCAAAAGATAAATCACACCAACATTGTTGCAGGAAAATTGGCCTCTAATTTTCCGAGTGGTGTCTTTTGTTTTATTGGTTGTGATTATGTCTACAAACCTTTCTCGGTCTTTTGGGATACGGTTTTTGCAAGGTAAGCAAAAGCAGCACCATGTGAACCTGCCTTTATTTGTACTAACGCGTTTTTTATTAGTAGCGAGACTGCCACTACGAACCAATTTGTTGGTGAGATTGTCGGCTCTTTTAAAGACTACAGGAGGCCTAGCTGGCAAATCTTTACTGAGTACAGGATCATTCTGAAGAATATGCCAATTTTTATGGATCATATATCATCTGCCCCTGTTCTCTTTAGTCCTCTAGCTTGCTGCAATTTTTTGAAATGCGCTGGAATTGGCTTTTAGGTATGTTTTTGAGCCATGATGGGTGGTGACAACTATTGAGCTCAATGTACGTATTCACATCCACTGTTTTAAAGAAGGTCTTAGTTTTAAGTCTACCATCTTCCACAAAAATAACCAAATCGAGGAAATCTACAGAAATAGCACTAATATGACTGGTGAATTTTAGATTAAAATTATTTACGTTAATGCCCGCTATAAAAGTATCCAGACCCTCCCTTTCACCTAGCCAGACGAGAAGGCAGTCGTCTATATACCTTCGCCACACTAATAGCTGTCCCCTTCCTAGATCTTTTTTAAGGATCTGGTCAATGTTCTCCCTCTCCCACATAGTCATAAAAAGGTTGGCGGGCATTAACGTAAATAATTTTAATCTAAAATTCACCAGTCATATTAGTGCTATTTCTGTAGATTTCCTCGATTTGGTTATTTTTGTGGAAGATGGTAGACTCAAAACTAAGACCTTCTTTAAAACAGTGGATGTGAATACGTACATTGAGCTCAATAGTTGTCACCACCCATCATGGCTCAAAAACATACCTAAAAGCCAATTCCAGCGCATTTCAAAAAATTGCAGCAAGCTAGAGGACTATAGAGAACAGGGGCAGATGGTCAAAAATAGATTTTTAGAAAAAGGATATAAAAAGGAATACTTAGATCACTGCAAAGATGAAATAGAACAAAGAAGCACTGATATTAAGTCACAGACAATTAATAATAAAAAGGAATTAAAGAAAGATTTTAGATACACATTTCTGACCCAATATAACAGCAAAACAGGCTGTATTAAAAATATGATCCATAAAAATTGGCATATTCTTCAGAATGATCCTGTACTCAGTAAAGATTTGCCAGCTAGGCCTCCTGTAGTCTTTAAAAGAGCCGACAATCTCACCAACAAATTGGTTCGTAGTGGCAGTCTCGCTACTAATAAAAAACGCGTTAGTACAAATAAAGGCAGGTTCACATGGTGCGGCTTTTGCTTACCTTGCAAAAACCGTATCCCAAAAGACAGAGAAAGGTTTGTAGACATAATCACAACCAATAAAACAAAAGACACCACTCTGAAAATTAGAGGCCAATTTTCCTGCAACAATGTTGGTGTGATTTATCTTTTGGAGTGCCCTTGTGGCCTCCAATATGTTGGTAGGACTACACGGAGTCTTAAGACTCGGGTGCAGGAGCACATTCGTAACATTAAAAAAGGCCTCGAGACCCATAGTGTCTCGCTACATTTTAAGATCTATCACAATAAAAATCCTAGAGGTCTGCGTTTTATTGGATTGGAATTAGTACATACCCCTACCCGAGGAGGGGACTTAATTGCCTTAATAAATAAAAAAGAGGTTGAGTGGATGTTCCTTTTGGGCACCATTCAGCCCCAAGGGTTAAATATTGAATGCGACGTTAATGCTTGCTTATTTTAAAACACACTCGCCACAAGCTAATTAGGTTTGTCTCTGCCCTTTTACCATATTTGTATTTTGTTCAATTTTAATCTGTATGTATGTGTTTGTTTTATGCCTTGTATTTTTGGATGTGCTCATGACGTGGTATAGGGGAGGTTTCCCTGCTAATTTAAACTCAGTGGTATTCAATTACCAATCAACGCCCCAGACGAAGCATCACGGCGAAACCCGGGTCGGGCATTATAGAGATATTTTAACATGTTTTTTAGCTGTAATTTTTGTCAGTATTAAATAGTTTTTATCTGACCCTTTGGTGCGCACCTACCATACTTGCGACTTTCTTCCTTAGACTCTTGGAAGCTGTGGTCTACTGTTATCCAGGTGTAGAGGTATTCAATCTGTTGGATCGGTGTTTGGGATCACCTATACCGATGCTTCCTGACCCCCGCCTGTTCCATCCGCCCAGCTGTCTGTGAAGATTCCGTCAAGTCCTTTTCATGCACCTTACCAGTGAAGTTCTGTGAGTACAATCTGTTTGCAGGCGTGTAAGTGTTGTTACATACTACACTATAGTTCTCTTCTTTCAGCAGAGTTCTATTGGAGATACCATCCAGTTTTCTACACGTATTCACTAATCAGGAATCTTGTGAGTATAATCTATGTATAATCTATTCACATGGTGCGTTAGGTGCCTGGAACTTGCTACACCATAGTGCGCTTTTTCATCACATTACAGGTTTCCATACCAGTGTTGGATAGTGAGGTTGGCATGTGATCCCATTAGTTGAAGATTTATTAAAGGGAACTTTCATACACAGAAAAGATTTCTCTCCTGCAGCGCAATCCTTCCATACATTTCTCTATATAGCGGACTTTTCCCACATTGTCTTTGGATTTGCAGCGCCTGAGAGGACAAGTATTTTCAACAGAGACACTATTTATTTTATTTTTGAATCTATTAAATGTTTTTTCTCCATTGTCTTTATTGAGGAAAATTAACTGTCAGATGAAATGCAGAGCGTAAAAGTACATTCTCCATTAATAGTGCCCTGTCTGACCCAGGAAGAAGTACAGCCTCATTGGCTGGAGAGCATGTCGGTAAGAAGCCCAAAAGTGCAAGCTTCTGGGTTTTTCACCCTTTTAGATGCCGTGATCTCAAGGCTTTAATGATCACATGCCGGTCGCTGTCATTAGTCGCAGGTCTCAGAGTCGCAGAGACTCGCTGGCCATGACACCTGCTGCACTTGCGAGCGGGTGCCATGTTTGTGCTTTGCTCCAGCGCCGTAGCAGAGGGGCTAATTATCTTGTAGAAGGCTTACACAGATGAGGTTTAACACTGACAAATGTAAGGTTATGCACGTGGGAAAGAAAAATGCATGTACATATAAAATGGTAAAACACTGGGTAACACTAACATGGAAAAGGATTTAGGACTTTTAGTGGACAGAAAACTAAACAGTAGAAATCTGTGTCAGGCAGCTGCTGACAAGGCCAATAATATTATGGGTTGCAACAAAAGCAGCATAGATGCCTGTGTTCAGAACATAGCCGTACCACTTTACAAATCACTAGTCAGAACGTACATGGAGTACTGTGTAAAGTTCTGGGCTCCTGTTAACAAGACAGACATAGCAGTGCTGGAGATGGTTCAGAGGAGGGCAACTAAACTAATAACTGGAATGGGTGGACTACAGTACCCAGAAAGATTATCAAAATTAGGGTTATTAGAAAATAGATGACTGAGGGGAGATCTGATAACTATGGATAAATACATCAGGGATCAGTACAGAGATCTCTCCCATGATATATTTATACCCAGGACTGTGACGAGGGTACATCATTTGCATCTGGAGGAAAGAAGGTTTGCACACAAACATAGAAGAGGATTCTTTACAGTAAGAGCAGTGAGACTATGGAACTCTCTGCTTGAGGCGGTGGGGATGGTAATTCACTAAAAGAGTTCAAGAGGGGCCTGGATGTATTTCTGGAGTGTAATAATATTACAGGTTATAGTTATTCGATTTCTGGATAGGTTGTTGATCCAATGAGTTGTGATGATTGCCTGATTGGAGTCGGGAAGGATTTTTTTCCCCTAACAAGATGAAAATTGGCTTGTACCTCTGTTTTTTTTTTCCTCCCTCTGGATCAACTTGCAGGATAACAGGCTGAACTGGATGGACAGATATCTTTTTCCAGCCTTACAAACTATTTTATGTTACTATGTTACAGCAATCCATATTGTGGGCTCTAGACAGTGATCCTTCAACCAACTGTTTGAGGAAACCTCTATTTAAAAAATGTTCACCTAGCACCTTGGCTTGGTTCTCAAATGTTTTGTGGTCAGAATTTATTCTGCGTAATCGCAGGAACTGGCCATATGTTAGAGACTCTTTAACCTGCACAGAATGGACACTTTCAAATTGTAGTAACGAGTTTGCTGCTGTAGATTTTCTATACTTACAAGTATGTATTCTGGTCAAGCAAGTAGTCAGGACTCTGATGTTCCCCTACCTCCACCTCCTGGCGACCCAACGATGGCCCAATTAGCTCCACTATTTGAGGCCATCATGCGTCGCCAGAGGGCAGCTAGGAGCCATCAGGCAGACTACGGGGATCTCACAAGGCTCGTTTATGAGTCCTTGACGGGATTTACAAATAGAGTTGCCAGGTTTGAGGATAATTTGCGACGTTTACAGGATAGGACGGTGTTGACGTCACAAATGAGTCCGGTGCAACTGTATTCGAACTCTCTGGTCTCCGTGATGGAATAGTTTACACCCAACCAATTGTTTGAGGCCCAAAGACAAGTGGAGTGCACCTTGTGGCAGGTGCAACACGCCCCACATCCTTTCTCCTGCCCCAGTCCTATCCCCCATCCCACACCTATCCCCCATCCCAGCCTCATGCCCATCCCAGTCCTACCCCTATTCCCACACCCAACCCCCATCCCAGTCCCAAACCCCTGAGCTATTTTCTCACCCTTTTTTGCCTTCTCCTCCTCAATATTTTCCTCCCACTTCTTTCACTACTCCCTCTTCCCTGGCTCTGGAACCTCCATCTCTTGCCCCATCCTCAACGTTACATACTCCCACTGTTGAACTTGCACCAACGTGCACTTTTTTGTCCACAGTGGCAGAACAGCAAGAGGACAGAGGGGTCCCAACGGCACAATGCCCTCCACTCCCCACTCTTCTAGTCCCTGCAGGCCTGTTTTTAGGCAGGTGTAATTCTTTTTTTTCTTTAAAATAATTTCATAAAATATTAATAATGCTATATTTATAATAAATGTTATATTATTAAGAATGTACTTGTATTATTGTTTTTTTTTTTTTTTTTTAAAGGAGGGTTGTACGTTTTAGGGCTAAAAAAGGGTTATTTTTGAACCCTTAAATTTTTGCTGCACTGGTGGAGCAACACGTATTCGCTCCTCCGGCATGGGGAAAGTAGAGTGCTCTAGTGCTCACATATTCTGCCTAAGATGGTGGAGCGACACGTATTTGTCACTCCTCCAGTGTGTGTAGAGTATGTAGACAAGAGAACCCTATGTGTGGTCTCTCTTCTCCACACTAATCTTCCTACACTAGCGGAGCGACACAAGTATTTGTCGCTGCTCCTGCATGGGGAGATCAATATATGCATAAAGACTCAGTATATGGTATAAAAGAGAAGTTTAATAAACTGAAAATAATTTTACAAAACAGGTTTGAAAATCAAAAAACATGCTGTACCCGCCCACCCACATAACCACGCACCCACACTGTTAATGTAGAATATATTCAAATTACATTAATGTTTTCTGCCAAAAAAAAACCACAAATTATTTAAACCATTTGGTCCTGCCAGTTCACTCTTTCGGCGGCGGAGCATAAATATTCTGCAAAGGAGTCTCTCATTGTGCTGCTACGCATTTAAAATCTATATAGTTTAATTCATATCATATTCTATATTTGGTTATATGCTTCCATCTAGTGGTCATTTTTGGTAATGCACTTGTTTTTTCAGTTTGTTATATCTGTCATTCATTTCTTAGCTCCACCCCTTCTTCTGTGTACCTCACTTCCTGTTTCTTCATACTGCTCCAGCTATGCACAGGTACACATGTATTCTCATGTTAGCTTACAAAAGCATCATCTTTTGACAGCACAATACCGGAATCCATCTGTTCTGCTGTACTCTGTTATCTGGCTTACAGAATAAAGCAACTTTCACGGATAAACTCAGTGTTGGCGAGTTCAAGCTATCTGATAAGGATTGTCCTCAGTGATTATATCTGCTTATACAGGCCAGGCATAAAGGTCTCACTAGGGATAAATCACTATTGCAACAATCGGAGTCAGAATAGTCAAAAGATGCATAGAATTCCTACAGCCTGCTGTGTATATGTGTGTGCCTAATCTGCAATCAAGCTCAGTGCCATCCGCCATCTTGTGAAAGCACATGGTTGCACAAGCTTACTGCACTTCAAGTGACTGTTGAAAACTGTTTCTCTACATTGCACTGTGTTACCTCACCTGTCTAAGCTGCTGTTCGTCTTCTTAAAGAGACAGTACCATTTTTTCACAAAACCGTAAAAAATGTCTAGACAAGGCTCTGAACACTCTTTTATGGCTAAACCAACGCAGATACATCATGCCTCTGAACCGGCAGACGTACAGGGAACAAATTCTGGAGATATTACCGAACAGAGTGTAAGACCCAAACATACAATAAAACCAACACAGAAACTCAGAGAAAACTATTAAGCCACTAGAGATGAGTTCTCCAGTAATCTGTCAGACCTCTGGGACAGAACCTCACACCGCATGTCAGTTTTGTCACACTCTAATGATCAACCAGCTGAAATAAGAGACTCTATAAATCACCTATTTACTGTATATGTACGCTACCAGCAGCTGTCTGCAAAATACTCAGCTTTTTTGCAGGACTCTAATATGGAGGATTCTTCAGCAGAACTGACCAGGACTGATGCACTGAACCAACAGAGGGATCTTGCAGTGCAAAATGCTAAGTTTAAGGCAGAACTCTGCATTCCTCAACTGCAGGAGACCAGATCTCACAGATCCACCATAACCAAGCGCACTGCACTATCTTCCAGATCCTCTCGTTCCAGAAGATCTACATTAAGCAACAAGTTAATAAAGGCCCGCGCTGATGCCGAATCAAAAAAGGCACAAAGCTCCTTTACCAGAAAGCAAGCAGAGATGGAAGCTCAAATGGCAGCTCATCAAGCCAAGATGGAAGCTCAAAGCAAGGCTCTACAAGCAGAGGCAGATTCACAAATAAAGATTCTGCAAATGGAAGGGGAGGAAGCAGCTTCCCTAGCAAGGCTGAAGGTCCTTGAACAAGCAATGGGACAAAGTACTAATTCAGACTACCTTATCCCAGCAGAACTGGAAGAACCAGCTGAACGCACCAGTGAATACGTTCTAAAGCATAACATCTGCAAAGATACAGAGTCATCTCCTGTACCTCCTACTAACAACACTGTTCTGACTCTCAACGCAGAGACCTCTCAGCTCTATATGCCTGAGCCTCTTCAAGTCTACAACGCGAGTACATTTATGAAGCAAACCGGATCAACTCATGTCAACAACAAGGTGACTTCCAGTGATAAGCCGCAGCTCAAAACAAAACCAGCACAAGCCCTAGAGACTACACCACAGTTAAAAGCTCATGCAACATCATTTTACCCTGGTAAACCTCACCCTACATCACCAGAGAACTTTGACACCCAAGGGGTTCCACAGGTTACTTTGACACCAAGGAGTGAGAGACCAGACATGAATGACTTTGCCAGATACATGGTACGCCGTGAGCTCATTAACACCAGCCTCTCAAGGTTTGATGACTGTCCAGAGAGCTACAGGGTCTGGAGATCAGCCTTCAAGGCTACTATTGCCGATCTCAGCCTTACTGCTGAGGAAGAACTTGATTTGCTCATAAAGTGGCTGGGACCAGAATCTTCAGGTCGTGTTAAAAGACTCAGAACAGTACATTTTGACCACCCAGATGCAGGTCTTGTTGCTGCATGGGCAAGACTTGAGAAAGCCTATGGTAGCTCTGAAGCCATAGAAAATGCTCTATTCAAGAGAATGCAAAACTTCCTAAAAATAGGGAACAAAGACTATCACAAGCTCCAAGATCTAAGTGACCTCCTCATGGAGCTAGAGTTGGCAAAAACTGACCCAAGTCTACCTGGGCTAAGCTTCCTGGACACCTCTCATGGTGTCAACCCAGTGGTGTTTAAACTGCCATAGGGCCTACAAGAGAAATGGGCACAACAGGGCTCAAGATACAGAAGAAACTATAATGTAGGTTCATTAGTGATCAAGCCTGGATGAGAAACGATCCCAGCTTCAGCTTCAATAAACCCAACCTGCCTGCTTCATCCTCACCATCATCAAGGTATGATAACACAGCAGCTAAACATAGAGATTTAAATAGACCTATATCTGGTAAAAGGACAGACATCTCACCCTCCACAACCTCACCTACTGATCAGGGCATTGTGGATGATAAAGATAAAGACCCTAATCGTCAGTGTCCTATTCACAAGAAGCCTCACCCTCTTAAGAAATGTCGTGGGCTTAGGGCAAAGACTTTACAAGAGCGCAGGGAGATTCTCCGGAAACTTGGCATATGCTACAAGTGCTGTGCTTCTTATAGCCATTTTGCTAAAGACTGTAAAGTTGTTATCAAGTGCACAGAATGCGGTAGCGACAGACATGTTACAGTCATGCAGCCTACTCCTCTTCCAGAAAACCCACAGCAGCATCCTACCTCCACTAACATCTTAAATCATGGCGGGGAGCAACAAGGTCATGCTCCAACCAAAGATAATATCTCTTCTTCATGTACAGAAGTCTGTGGAGAAGGCAAGGATCACAAATGCTGTGCCAAGATATGCCTAGTCAAGATATACCTAAAGAGTCATCCTGAGAAAGCTGCTAGGATGTATGCCATAATAGATGAACAGAGCAACAGATCCCTGGTTAAGCCTAAATTCTTTGAGATCTTTGGCATAGAGGGTCACGCAACACCATATACTCTCAAAACCTGTTCTGGTCGTGTAGAGACCTTCGGCAGAAGGGTTGATAGATTCATGGTCTCTCATATCAACGAGGGAGAGGGAATACCCCTACCAAAGTTAGTCGAGTGCGACCAGATACCAGACGAAAGGGAAGAGATTCCTACTCCAGAAGCTGCGTATGAACATTCTCAGAAATGCTAGCACAGGCTTCCAGTATCCGTAGTTTCAGGTGCTGCACATCTCGTATCATCTGAAGGCAATCGTCTATGCTGTGAAGATACGAGATGTGCAGCACCTGACTACGGATACTGGAAGCCTGTGCTAGAATTTCTCCTGCGGTGTTGCTATCAGTGTGTGAAGAGTGGGAGAAGAGGGTTGCATTTACAATCCAACACAATGGGCAGCACATTGAACACATTTTATAAGTGGTCAGAAACTTGTAAATAACTCATGAAAGAATACAGTTACGTTAAAACCAAGCACACCATTGTTTTTCTTGTGAAATTCCCAATAATTTTGATGTGTCACATGACCCTCTTCCTATTTAAAAAACAAAAGTTGGATTCAAAATGTCCGACTTCAAAATGGCCGCCATGGTCACCACCCATCTTGAAAAGTTTCCCCCCTCACATATACTAATGTGCTACAAACAGGAAGTTAATATCACCAACCATTCCCATTTTATTAAGGTGTATCCATATAAATGGCCCACCCTGTAGTTTATGCCAGTTCCTCCCCCAAACTGTACACCAAAATCCTGTGAGATGTGATTTGCAATCACATGACCCATTTACACTAAGGAACAGGCCTGAAATGAAGGACCATTTCATCGCCTTTATGAAAAGGATCTTTGACAATGATCACGCCAAACCAGCACCACCACTTCAAAGACACGATGAGTGCTGGTATCTGCCTTTCTTCGGAGTGTATCCTCCACATAAGCCAAAACAAATCAGGATAGTATTTGACTCCAGTGCCAAGCATCAAGGTGTATCCCTAAACGATGTTCTTCTCACTGGCCCGAATCTAACCAACAACCTTGTAGGCATACTTATGAGATTTAGAAGAGAACCAGTTGCCATAACTGCTGATATTGAACAGATGTTTCATTGTATGCGAACACCATAGGAACTTCCTAAGGTTTCTATGGCACCGTAACAACAACATGGTCAATGAGATTATTGAATACCGCATGAAAGTACATGTTTTCGGATATAGTCCCTCACCCGCTGTTGGAACATACGGTTTGGAAAGGACTGCTATTGATGGAGAAAAGGAGTATGGCGCAGATTCTTGACACTTCGTTGAGAGAGACTTTTATGTTGACGATGGACTTAAGTCTTTACCTACAGATTAAGAAGCCATAGACCTCCTCCAAAGGACACAAGGTATGCTTTCTGAGGCTAACCTCAAACTACACAAAATTGCCTCAAATAGTGTTGCTGTTATGAAAGCCTTTCAACCTGGTGATCATGCCACAGGGTTTAAGGACTTAAATCTGGGAATGGACATGCCACCTATACAGAGAAGTCTGGGCCTACGGTGGGACTTTTTAAAGGACACTTTCAGCTTTCAAGTCAGCTCTACAGAAAAGCCATTTACTAAGCGTGGTGTTCTGTCAGTGGTAAACAGCCTATACGATCCAATGGGCTCCCATCACCATACAAGTTAAAGCCTTACTTAGACAGCTCTCAGGGTCTATTAAAGATTGGGATGCTCCACTGCCATCTGACAAGCTTTCAAAGTGGGAGTCCTGGAAGCAATCTCTACACGCCTTAGATGGAATCCATATACCACGCTTCTACACCTCAGCTTCCCTTGCTACGAGTCGGAGAAAAGAGCTTCACATCTTCTCAGACGCATCTACTAAGGCCATAGTGGCTGTTGCCCACCTCAAGGTGAGAGACTCTTCTAATTAAACCCACATAGGGTTTCTGTTTGGGAAAGCTAAGTTAGCACCTAAGCCTGAGCACACAATTCCTAGGCTTGAACTTTCTGGGACTGTGCTAGCTGTAGAAATCGCAGATTTCATATTACGCAAGCTAGACATTCAGATAGATGACACCAAATTCTACACAGACAGTAAGGTTGTTCTGGGCTACATATTCTACCAGACTAAACATTTCTATGTCTAATTCAGCAACCGTATAGAAAGAAGCAGGAAATCATCTAAACCTGAACAATGGCATTATGTCTCATCTGAAATTAATCCTGCAGATCATGCTACTAGGCCAGTGTCTGCAAGTGTATTTTCAAATTCTTCTTGGTTAACAGGTCCTGAATTCCTGCTGGATCACACAGAAGAGACCACGGCTGACGTCTTCAGTCTTCTAGAACCTGACAAGGATCCAGAGATTCGTCCTGAAGTTACAACCCTCGTCACCAGAACTGAACAAAGACTTGTCTTGGGCTGTCAACGCTTTTAACGTTTTTCCAAGTGGATAAGGCTTGTACGCACCATCGCAAGGTTAATCCATATCGTACACTGCTTTCACACACAGCCCACGAATGTTCAATGTCAAGGTTGGCACGCGTGTCAAAAGCCTCTTTCAGCAAAGGACATTGCTAAAGGTGAAATGATCATAATACACAGTGTACAACAGGATGTCTTTGGCTCTGAAATTAAATGTATCCATGACAAGAGGGACATTCCAAAAAACAGTCCAATTGCTAACCTGAACCCATTAATTGACAATGATGACATGTTAAGAGTTGGTGGACGTTTAAACAAGGCTGAATTGGGAGAACAAGAGCAGAATCCTCTCATAATACCTGCTCGCCACCACATCACCACTCTGCTCATACGGCACTACCATGAAAGGGTTAAGCACCAAGGTAGACACTTCACTGAAGGTGCTATAAGGGCTGCCGGCCTTTGGATCATAGGAGCAAAAAGACAAATTACAGCTATGCTTCACAGCTGTGTTCAGTGCCGTAAATTAAGAGGTAAACATCAGCAACAGCTAATGTCAGATTTGCCAGCTGACAGATTAAGTACTGACCCACCTTTCTCTCATGTTGGATTGGATGTCTTTGGACCATGGATGGTAACAGCCCGCAGAACTCGAGGTGGCCAAGCAAATAGTAAACAATGGGCAGTGCTATTCACTTGCATGAGTGTGCATGCAATACACATTGAAGTGATAGAATCTATGGATGCCTCAAGCTTCATCAACGCTCTAAGATGATTTCTTGCCATCAGAGGACCAGTCAAGACACTGAGGTCTGACTGTGGAACTAATTTCGTTGGAGCCTGCAGAGAGTTACAACTCAACTCTAGCCCAATCCAAGAAATTTTAGCTGAAAAGGGCGGTACATGGATTTTCAATCCTCCTTATTCTTCCCACATGGGCGGCTCATGGGAGAGAATGATAGGCATCACACGAAAAATACTGGACTCTATGTTTATGGACTTAAACTCCTCAAGACTTACCCACGAGATTCTAACCACCTTCTTGGCAGAAGCATCTGCCATAATCAACTCAAGACGACTTGTTCCAGTGTCTACAGATCCAGAGAACCCAACTATCCTTACCCCAGCTACCCTGCTTACCCAGAAGCTTGGGTCCATTCCTGTTCCACCTGGAAACTTTAAAGACGGAAATCTGTGCTTTGATCAATGGAAGCGAATACAAAACCTTGCCAACCGCTTCTGGAATAGTTGGAAGATGGAGTATCTTTCCACTCTGCAAGGACGCAGGAAATGTCAACGACAGTACCCTATCATACAAGTTGGAGATCTAGTTCTGCTCAAGGACCAGCAAGCGTGGCCTATGGGACTTATTGTTAAGAGCGTTCCTAGTGATGACGGTAAGGTACGCAATGTGGAGGTGAAAGTTGCAAGACAAGGGACTGTAAAGAATTTCATCAGGCCTATCATGGAACTTATTCTGCTCTTGCCCTTTGGAGAATGAACTTATTTGCCTAGGCTGCTGAATCCTGCCTGAAACTTCAAGCAAGAAGTGTTTGAACTTTAATTGATTCACTTGAAGTCTTACATTTTAGTTGCATTATATGCCTGTTTTCTTTTTATGTTTTTCAGGTCCTCGGACATCAAGCGAATTGCAGTTGTTTATTTGCAATTATATAACTACCGTTATGGTTTAAATAGTGACATTTTCAATGCCAGATGGGGAGTGTGTTGCTACGCAGTTAAAATCTATATAGTTTATTTCATATCATATTCTATATTTGGTTATATGCTCCCATCTAGTGGTCGTTTTTGGTAATGTACTTGTTTTTTCTGTTTGTTATATCTGTCATTCATTTCTTTGCTCCACCCCTTCTGTGTACCTCACTTCCTGTTTCTTCATACTGCTCCAGGTATTGAACAGGTACACATATATTCTCATGTAAGCTTACAAAAGCATCATCTTTTGACTGCACAATACCGGAATCTATCTGTTCTGCTGTACTCATTTATCTGGCTTACAGAATAAAGCAACTTTCACGGATAAACTTGGTGTTGGGGAGTTCAAGCTATCTGATAAGGATTGTCCGCAGTGATTATATCTGCTTATACAGGCCAGGCATAGAGGTCTCACTAGAGATAAATCGCTATTACAACAATCGGAGTTAGAATACTCATCTTGGAAACTGCGAGAGAGGTCCAACATTTTCTATACTGGCCAAATCACTATCTTCGGGGATCTGTTCGACATGGATTGGTTCTTTTATGAGGAGGTAATTGTGTAACACCACACATGCCTTTACTACTGTACCTCATCAACAGTTTCTATTTTTAGTTGAATTGGTTTGGTGAAAATATGCCATTTAGCCACCAGAATGCTGAATGTGTATTCCACCATTCTTCTGGCCCTAGTCAGGTGGTAGTTAAATATGCGTTTGCTCTGGTTTAATCCATGGCTGCAATAAGGTTTAATTAGATTGCCACACATCTGAAACGCTTTGTCATCAACCAACACGAAGGGCGTGGGGGGGAGCATCAGTACCTGGTAGATGTTGAGGAGGTGGAAAAACAAACAGTTTATTGCAGTGGTGGCGAACTTTGGCACGGATGCCAGAGGTGGCACTCAGAACCCTCTCTGAGGGCACCAGCACCCTGGAAAAAGTCTATGGTGTACCAATATGTCTTAGACTTTTTCTGCCATTTATCAGCGCACTATGAATAGCACAGGCAGCCCACTGAATGTAGGCAGGCTATTATAGCTAAATGATAAAGCACATGGAAGATATACTATATTGGACTGTAGTATTCAAGTTAAATTGCCGTTTGGCGCTTTGCAATAAATAAGTGGGTTTTGGGTTGCAGTTTGGGCACTTGATCTCTAAAAGGTTCACCATCACTGGTCTATTGTATACCCTCCACCCCATGTGCAAATTTTTGAAGACCATTGAATCATTGGTTTGGCCATAAGCACCAACATCTATTGCCACAAATCGGTACTGGACATCAGCAATGGCCATTAATATAATAGAAAAATATTTTTTGTAAATTGTAATTAAAGTACTCAGAACCACTGCCTTGGGGCTTCATAATACAGATATGTTTCCTGTCCACTGCCCCAAGACAGTTAGGAAACTGGCACAAGCCAAAAACTTTTCTGAAATTTCGATCCACTGTTACCTACTTGGGTGCGGTATAAACTCTTCATGCAACAGCTCCCACAAAGCATGGCAGGTATCTTTAACAATCATGGAAACTGTGGAAATTCCTATCCAAAACTGATAATGCAGGGACATCAAACTCTCTCCTGTTGCCACTAATATATTAGAAGAAAACAAAAAAATGGCAACAGCAATCCGTTCAGTATACATCAGGATGTCTTCAGTTCAGTCACTCTTATGATATTTGACTGTAGAAAATACCGCAGCATGCTCCGGTATTTTCTCAGTCCAAAATTCCGGAAAACTTGCCAGAATGCCGGATACGGCATTATTTTCCATTGAAATGCATTAATGCCGGATCCGGCACCAAGTGTTCCAGAAAAACAGATCCGATTTTCTGGATAACACCAGAGAGACGGATCCGGTATTGCAATGCATTTGTGAGACGGATCCGCATCCGGATCCACCTACAAATGCTATTAGTTTGCATACGGAATTCCGGATACGGCAGGCAGTTTCGGCGACGGAACTGCCTGCCGGAATCCAACAACGCAAGTGTGAAAGTACCCTTACTCTGCAAGTGCTGATTGACTGCTTTTACACCCTCATCAATAGGGATGCCGCTGCGGATGTACAGGCTCCCAATGTCAACGCTGGCAAGTTGGTAATACTCTTGTCACATGAAGGTGGACAATGTAGTCAGAAACTACCTTAAATATGAAGGTACCCCAATCAGTAATGGCTGTAGAAGCCAATCCAGATAGCGGGAAAGGGATTTGGTAACAGCTCCTTCCCGCATCTATCGGTCTGCCTGTGGTCTTTCCAAACATTTATGCACCTTTGGTAGCATATACCAATAAGGTCTCTTTGGGAAATCATATATCAAATGTTTTGAGAAACCAACTGTGAAGAAGCCCATCTCCACACCCCTCCATAACAAAGAACAATGTAAGTTCTGATAATAAGTAGTAGGATCTTTGGATAACTCCTTATACACAGAGAAATCTGTTAATTGTCGCATGGCCCACCCGTCAGTCATGATTTGAGAATATCCAACAGAATAAATATCTGTGGTTGTGTAGTTGAGCAGCCATTTGTCTGCAACATACCATACCACTCGGGTATCACTATATGCAGCACTCTGTGCTTTTTTTCTTCCTCCTTCACTACAGTATATTGTACATGTTGTCAAGCAGACAGGCAGCAGTCTTACGGAACATGATGGTAGGCAGGCCACAGCAGTAGCATGATGAAGTCAGCAGCAGCAGTCGTATGGAAAATGCTGGTAGGGAGGCAGCAGTGACATCAGGGCCGTCTTTAATATTGATTGGACCCTGGGCAAGAATTTACTTGGGCCCCCTGGATCCCGCCCCCCCCCCCCCCCCCGCACTTTGCTGTACTTGCTATACAGCAGCACTTACCTGTCACGTCCAGAGCCTCCAGGTGACGTCTCCTCTCTGTCATCATCTTCTCTGTAGATCTTCTCTCTCATCATCTTCTCCACTCGGTCTGGACAACTTCTCTCAGCCGCCTCGTCTCTGCAGAGTGTGACACACAGACATCTTAGCTTCCTCACATTCTATCATTTATCCCCCAACTGGAGTCCCCACAGTGTTATCCTGCTGCTTGCTGTGCCCCCCCCCCCCCAGGGGTGTAGCTATAGGGGGTGCAGAGGTAGCAGTCGCTACCGGGCCCAGGAGCATGAAGGGGCCCAAAGACACTTGTGCCGCATAAGAAGACACACAAAGCACTGAGGGAAAAGGGGCCCAAGCTGAACTCTTGCACCGGAGCCCATGAGCCTTTAGTTACGCCCCTTCCCCCCCCCCAAATACTATCCTGAAGAAACATTACTGCCCCCCATAGTAATAGTGCTCCTCATAGTCCCACCAATAGTAATTCCCTTCTAGAATGCCCTCAATAGTAACACTGCCCCAACCGTGATAATGCTCCTCAACAATGCCCCCATTATTAGAAGAGCCCCCCCATATTAATAATACCCTCACAGAGTCCCCAGTAGAAATAAGGCCCCCTATTGTTCCCCCAGTGGTAATAAAGCTCCCTACAGACCCCTCAGTAGTAATAAGGCCCCCATAGTGTGCTTAGTAGAAATAAGGCGGATCTATAAGACCCACCTATAGAGCCCCCAGAAGTAATAAGACCGCCTATAATGTCCCCTGGATCTGCAGTGCCCCCTGCAGTTATAATCCTCCCTCCACCATACAGTCCCATGTAAATAACATCACCTCCTCCCCAGCCGCCTCCAACACACAGTCCCATGTAAGCATCACCCCCTAAGGCTACTTTCACACTTGCGTTCGTGCGGATATGTCCTGTACTTGTACAGGACGGATCCGCACCGATAATACAAACGAATGCATCCGTTCTGGACCGATTCGTTTGTATTAGATTTAAATTTCTAAGTCCCAATACGGATCCGTCCTGACTTACATTGAAAGTCAATGGGGACGGATCCGTTTACAATTGCACCATTTTGAGTCAATGCAAAGGGATCCGTCCCCATTTACTTACATTGTCAGGACGGATCCGTTTGGCTCCGCAAGGCCATGCGGACACAAAAACGCTGCTTGCAGCATTTTGGGGTCCGCCTCCAAAACGGAACGGGGGGGCCGTACGGAGCCGAACGAATGCATTCTGAATGGATCCGCATCCATTCAGAATGCATTGGGGTTAAACTGATGCATTTGGGGCTGCTTGTGAGAGCCTTGAAACGGATCTCACAAGCGGATCCCCAAACGCAAGTGTGAACGTAGCCTAAACATTAAGTCCCATGTACATAAACATCATTCCCCCCCACCATCCACTTTCAACATACAGTCCCATGTAAATAACATCACTCCCTTCCCCAGCCACCTCAAGCACACAGTTCCATGTCAATAACATCCCTCCCTTCAGCCCTAACATACATCCCAGTTAAATAACTACAACCCCCAGCATTGCTCTGCCTCTCCCTGTCCCTTCACTTACCTCTCCAGTCCTCATCAGACATCAGCATTAGGCTCCTCCTCCTCTTCACTCCGGTCCAACCCTGCACTGGTCACATGATGGTGACATCATCCAGGTCATCCTATCACAGCCTGCTTTGCTGATCACATGACCTGTGATGTCACCACAGGTCCTTCACCTCTACACCCAGTGTATTCGATTCTAGCAGGCAGGCAGGACATTCGGGGCCTGGGACAAAACATCAGGGGCCCAGGCCCTGAATGTTTTAACCTAGCGACGCAGTCACTAATGAATGGGAGTCGGGAAACAGAGCTCCCTTGGGCCCCCAGGAGCAACTGGGCCCGGGGCAGCTGCCCCTTTTGCCCTGTGGCAAAGACGGCCCTGAGTGACATAATGGAGGCAGCAGCAGCCGTAAGAAACATGATGGCAGTGAGGCAGCAGCAGTTGCACGATGGAGGCAGCAGTTGTACAGAACATGATGGTAGGCAGGCTGCAGCAGTGGCCTTATGGCGGCGGCAGTACCAGCATTATGGAACATGATGGTAGGCAGACAACATGATGGTAGGCAGGTTGGCAGGCAAGCAGACAGCAACAGTGGCAAGATGAAGCACTATCAGCCAGGCTAGATCTATTCATCAGCCTCAGCCGGAGGGAGTGTGAAAATCCTCCCAAATCCAGGTTTGGTTCATTATTATTTTTTTTAAGTCATGTTTTGGACACTGGCGTAGGACAACCTAGTCCCTTTGGGTATCACCATGCCCCCTATGGTGCTGAAAACCCTCTCCGAAATAACACTGGAGGCTAGACAAGAAAGAGAGCACGCTATGCCAGTTCGAGCCACTGTTCCAGGCTGTCTGCCCAGAAATCCATAGAGTCAGGGAACAGGGTATGCGCCGGAGACAGGCCTGAGTGTAGGTAGGCCTGAACATTGGCGTTGAGGCGGGAGGTCTCAGTCTGGCGCAGCACATGAAAAGACTGCTCCATCGTGTTGAGGAGACTGAACTGGCTGCTGAGGCTTCTACTGCCTTCTGCTGCTTGTGGCACGGGAAGAGGGTGACTCTGCAGGGGCGGAGAGGGACCTTTCATTCCGACATGCTGGCGGCAGGCGCATACACAGTGTTTCTGGTTTAGCCTCCCATTTTGGGGAGGAAAACATTCCCCCATTTTGCTTTGATAGCGAGGGTCTAAAATCCTGGCTATCCAGTAATCATCAGACTGCTTGATGTCAATGATACGTCATGATAGTAAGCAAGAAAGTCTAAAGGTCACCATTCTGGCCAGCATGTCTGAGGAACCAGTTCTTTCCAACTCTGGCCCCCCACTAAGACAACTGGGTCTCATGGCCGGTGTCATTGTCGTCATCATCTTCTTGCTCCTCCAAATCCCACTGATCATCCTCCAGTGGCAGCACTGTATTGTACGACACCATTATATGCTATTTTACCGCCCCCCCCCCCAAAAAAAAAAATTGGAAGTGCCTGCAGATGCATCGACACAGATTTTGGCCTAGTATTTCAGTAGTTTCATGGTATAAACTGCTACCCTCTGTATTGTAAGACATACAAATGCTATTTTCCCAGACTATTTTCCATTGAGGTTGTACAAGTGTGCTTAATGACCCATAGAATCAACAGTGAACAAATGTAATGTGAGTTACATTAACACTACTGCAACCTCCACTGCAACATCCACACACCCGTGCACACTTATATGTGCAGCAGGATCATTCTACTGGAACCTTATGGTGCTCATGAACTATATCTAATTTAGCAGAAAAAGGTGGTACTCACCATCTGGTAAAAAAAAACATCTGGTAAAAAAAGGCTTTCATGGTATACTTGAATTGGAACAAGTACAACATACTTACAGTATATGTTTGATGGTTTACAATTACAGTTTTTGGATGTAGATCTTGAGGTTAGAGATGGTGAGATACGGTACATACTTGTTAGTATAGAAAATCTACAGCAACAAAGTTGTTACCATGATTTGAAAGTTTCCATCCTATGCAAGTAAGGCCTCTTTCCCGCGGGCATGTGCGCCACGTGGTCGTGCTGCGGTCCGCAATGCATGAGCACAGTCAGTGGGGCAGTTGCAGCGGATCGCGGACCCATGCACTTGAATGGGTCCGCGATCCGGACGTTCCGCAAAAAGATAGGACATGTTCTATCTTTTTGTGGAACAGAAGTACGGGACGAAACCCCACGGTAGCACTCCGTAGTGCTTCCGTAGGGTTCCGTTCCGTACCATTCCGCATCTCCGGATTTGCAGACCCATTGAAGTGAATGGGTCCGCATCCGTGATGCGGAATGCCCACGGAACGACCCTAGTGTATTGCGGATCCGCAATACGGCAACGGGGCGCACACGCCCGTAGGAAAGAGGCCTTAAACAGTCTCTCCTATATGGCCAGTTCCTGTGATTATGCAGACTCAATTTTGACCATAAAACATCTGAGCACCAAGACAGGGTGCTTGATGGACATTTAAATATGGGTTACCCCAAACAGTTGGTTGAGGGATCATGGTCTAAAGCCCGCAATATGAATTGTTGTGTTCTTTTAAATAACTCAAAGTCTAGAAGTAAGAACCAAAATAAGAGATTTAAAGGGGTTGTCCCAGTTATGAAAATAAAAATATAGCACTGTAAATCTGATGGGCAGCGATATATAACTAAGCTAAGCAAGTTTTAGGCAAAAAAAATATATATTTTCTTATTTTCCTGGTTCTCTTCTGCCCCTTTGATTACCTGCAATAACAACAATCTCTGCCTCTCGCCCTGCTCTGCAAAGGGGGTGAATACAAGTGCTGCCCTGAGTGACATGTCTGCCTGCTGGGAGACTCAGCAGCATGTTGTATTTGTAGGACTACAAGTCCCAGCTGTACAATGACACTGCTAATGCACACAGGATCTTCCCCCTACCTGTTCTTGTGCAATGCTCTGCAGAACTCCTCTGTCAGCTCCTGTGCCCAGCATTTGTATCCTCACTGCCTGCAGCTACTCAGTAAAGCCTTCAGCCCTGAGTCTGTGCAGCTGAAGGGGTTAATGTTTTTTCTCAAGAATCCAGGGAGAGAGCAATAAGCAACAATGCAGGGGAGCGTGGCCAGCACAGTGACATCTCTGTACAGGCACATATCTGCTCTCTCAGGCTTGCGCACAAAACATCATCAGAGCAGGGAGAGAGGCTGACATCACAGGTCATGTGACCCTCAGTGAAATCTGAGAAAGCAGCAACTGGACATAAAGTAAGTGAATTGTAAAATCCTTTTATTTGCCTAGTTAGAAACATACAAAGAACAAAAAAATAACTCAGACAACCCCTTTAACGTTTGTTTTTGGTAGAATCCTTTGTTCAATAGGGTGAAATCTATGGTTTATAACTGGCATATTATTGCTGAGTATCACCTATTGAAGACTGTTGCCTGGAATTTACCTTGCGTCTCATTCAGACGTACTCAGAATCTGACGGATATCCTTGTGAACGGCCATCTTACAGAAACAGAAGCTCAAACTAATATGAACTGGTTAAGGGCAGTTTACTCGGCAGCAATTACAGATGTGGCCAATATCGCTTCTGTAACAGGCTGAGACGGGTCCGCTTTATATGATTGGGTAATTGTGAGTTCACTGTGCGGGACTTTATTACCTGTAAGTCCCAGTTTGTAGTCTGGGCGATTTTTCTATACAGGGAAAACCATTAGACCTATCCAGGTTAGGTTCAAGGAGCATGTGAGATCATTGTGTACCAAATCAGGTTCACCCCACGCCATTTGATTCTACATATGAATCAGATCGATAATGGAGATGTTAGAGACATGCAGTTTTTAGGCTTAGTGAAAGTGCCACCACTTTAAATAGGATGTGATAGACACAAAGTTTTAGGAAACAGATTATCATATGAACTAAAGCTCTGGGTCCTTTAGGGTTAAATGATAAAGATGACATGAGTAGGTTATTGGCTATTTCCTCAGGGGCCTCTTCTAAATGCTCTGACCCCACTTATTACTCTAAAATCCCCGAATAAAACACAGAGACCAAATTTGGATTATAATGGCCACAGCAGCCGTTTATTAAAATTAATACAATAACCATAAATAACATCACAGTTTTTTACCCCTGACGAGGGAGGTGCTTGAAGCCCAAAATTAGTTTAAACACAACTCCCCAAAACTGGCACATCCATCTTGCCTCCAGCCGTAAAGCACCAGCTCGGAGACCACCTGACGGACTCCTTTCATCCGAGCCAACTGTCCAACCATGGGAGTCCAGCCCCACCATTGAGGCCCTCCCATTCTCCCGAAGCATCCGTACCACCAACTTCGAGGACCTCCCACCGCCAACGACGCGCAACCTGACACATCTCCCTCAGAGTTGCGCGTTCCTCCACACCCCCAGTGCTCGCTCAATTCCTCCTTGTAACCCCAACGACCACAAGTCAATACCTACGGCATTCAGATGCACACCATCCACCCTCCAAAATGCCCCCACACCCGGCTCCAACTCTGAATGCCGCACCGCCACCGCACCATTCCTGGCCATAAACTTTCCCAACGCCCTATTAACTTTAATCCTTGCTCTATTAAGGCGCTCCACTGAACGTGCCCCACGCCACACCTGGCGAGGCACAATGTCAGACCATACCGTTACCATGCCAGGGAATAAAGACCACAAACGTAACAAATCAAACTTAATATCTCGCAACAGCTCTCTCACTGGCCTAACCCCCAAATCATTTCCCCCCACATGAATCACCAACAACACATCCGGTGCCCTACTCAACCGTACATAACGATGGACTTCCCTTAACACCCCTTCCCACAACATACCTCTCACCCCCAAACATCGAACAACCGCGATGTCCCTGTCAAACCCCAACTGCCGACCCTCATGATGAACATCTGCCCTCAAAGCGCCCCAGAACACGAATGAGTCCCCCAGTATCCAAACCAACGCCGAACTGGAACCTGAAAAATATGACAAAGCAAACACAGAAACACATCAGTTCAGGTAACTTCTACAACAATCCCACCCGAATATAGGACCTAAACCTAACTGACTCCCATCTCCCAATTCTCTTGATCACTTCGTCACTCATTCCCAACCTAGCCGCCTCTGTAGCCGCCCCTATCCTGAACGAGTGCCCTGTAAAATCCCCCGCTGCAATACCCAGCTTCTGTAAACAACGTTTAAACACTGCCAGAAACTGGTAACGCGATAAATACGATCCGTCCATGTGTCTCAACAACGGTCCTACCTCTGCCACACCATCCACGACATACTCCCGCAAACTCCGTACTGGACAAAGTGAACAACCAGGCACCTCAAACAACCTAACATAACTCCCCCTACCTTCCTTGACCGTTTTTGACCTACGGATTTTTATCACCACCCTGTCCCCCGAAAGCACCACATCTTCCCTTAACAACCCCCCGCCAATAGCCCGCACGCTTTGACATACCAACTCACCTAACCGAAACGCCCCAAAAATGCTAAAAAAAAAGCTGCCCTAAACAACTTCACCTCCCAACTCGAACTACAAACCAATTCCAACTGCGAACCCAGGTTCAATAATAGCTCAAAAGAGACTGGTCTCCTTCTATCCGCAACCTTCTTCCCGCGCCGCCAACCCCGCAACACCTGCCTCACTAAAAACGTCTTTGTCACATCCGGCCAACCCCTCAATTTGAAACCAAAAGCCAGGCCCGCAATCCACTAATTCAATTTCGCAACCGACCAACCAAGCTCCTTAACATGGCCCAGAAACAATAATAACAGGATATCCCCCTCATTCACTTGAGCACCCAACTCCTCACACCACCGCTGCCACTCATCCCACACTTTACCGTAAGCCAACCACGTCCCAGTACTCATTGAATCCCGCAGCAGCCTGTCTATGGTACCTCCAACAGCTCCCACATGGACTCCGGGCACTCCAAACCCTTGGCATCTGCTCCCGGCGCCAACTGCTGAAACCACTCCCACTGCGAACGAGAAAGGGCATCCGCAATACTATTAAAAACACCCGGCACATGCACCGCTACCACCCAAGCATTCCGCGACAAACAGACTAAAACTAAATGATGTAAAAACGAACCACCGGCGGCGACGACGCCGTCATACTATTAATGGCCTACACTACACCCAGATTATCACAATGAAAACGGATTTTTTTATCTCTAAACCGATCCCCCACAACACCATTGCTAACATAATCGGAAAAAGTTCTAACAGCGCCAAGTTCCGAACCCATCCCTTCTCCACCCATGCCACCGGCCACCTGCCCGCACACCATTGCCCATGACAGTACACCCCGAAGCCCGAACCGCCCGCCGCGTCCGAAAATAACTCAAAGTCAAAATTATCCACAGCTGCCCCCAAAACCAATGTCCTACCATTAAAATGCTGCAGAAATTCCGCCCACACCGCCAAATCCCCTTTCAATTCTCTCCCCAACCTAATAAAATGATGCGGGGCCGTAACCCCCGCTGTAGCCCCCGCCAAAC
The DNA here is from genome assembly GCF_905171765.1 of Bufo bufo. Taxonomy (NCBI): domain Eukaryota; kingdom Metazoa; phylum Chordata; class Amphibia; order Anura; family Bufonidae; genus Bufo; species Bufo bufo. The sequence goes on from NC_053396.1 coordinate 92,119,427, forward strand.
GTCGACAAAAAATCCTCCCCATAGGCATAATTCGACACGCAAAGTTGAGTTTTCCCAGCAGCGACTGCAAGTCCTTCAATCTGATCTTCGCCGCCTTCCTTGCCCTTTCAACCACAATACGTAAATCCTGTACTTTTTCCTCCGACATTCCATCCTTTCGGTGTTGATAACAATACCCAGAAAATTCAACTCCGTAGTGGGACCCACCGTTTTACCAACCGCCAATGGCACCCCGAACAAACCAAAAACTGACTCCAAGGTGCTTAGTAACAAAGAACAAACCCGAGACCCCGCCGGGCCCAAACAAAGAAAATCATCCAAATAATGAATAATGGATGAACAACCTGAAACGTCCCTAACGGCCCACTCCAAAAACGAACTAAACGCTTCAAAGTATGCGCATGACACTGAACACCTCATCGGTAAACACCTATCCACAAAATAACCCCCTTGCCAATAACAGCCCAACAAATGTAAACTATCCGGATTAACTGGCAACAGACGGAACGCAGCCTCAATATCCGTTTTAGCTAACAACGCCCCCACCCCCAACTTCCACACCCAATCCACAGCCGCATCAAATGAAGTGTACACCACCGAACAGAGTTCCGGATCGATACCTTCATTGACCGACGCTCCCTTAGGATAGGACAAATGATGAATCAGCCGAAACTTATTCAGCTTCTTCTTAGGTACAATCCCCAGAGGTGATATCCTCAAATTGACCAAAGGCGGCCTCAAAAAGGGGCCATCCATCCGCCCCAAAGATACCTCCTTCGCCAATCTTTCCGACACCACCTCCGGATGTTCAAGTGCCGAACGCAAATTTTTTCCCCCCGCAACAACCGGCAACGGCGCCAAAGGGATACAAAAACCCTCAGAAAACCCGACCCTCAGAAATTCTGCCATCCCTCGATCAGGGTATCTATTTAGATAGGGCCCCATCTCTTCCACCCATACCGGAGTCAAACCCTTTTCCACCGCCCCCCCCCCCCCTTTTGCCTACTCCCTCTAAAACAACGGTTGAATCCATGATTACCGCCGCAGGCTGAACATTCATGCTTAAATCTACATTTTGACCCAAATCTGCAGTTGCCCTCGTTAAAGAGGAAGCAGAGCCCTTTTGCTGACGCCACCGAAAACGTTGATTGTCCTGCTCCACCCGACTCCCCCCGAAAGGACTGCCCCGTCCGCACAGGAGCCATCACCCGCATCCATAAGCTGATATCTTTATGATCCCATCTAATGTTACTGCGCACCGCCATCCTCTGTCGGAATTGCTTGTCGTAACGCAACCAGCCCGTCCTCCCGTACACGCGGAATGCCTCCCCAATCGCATCCATATAACAAAAAAGAGCCGAACAACACTCCGGCTTCTTCTCTCCTATCACACTGGCTCAAATAGCAAATGCCTGGAGCCAATTAGAAAAAATACGTGGAATTAGGCGAAACCTACGTTTTTCATCCTCCTCTTTCTTACTGAAGGGATATATGTGACTCCATTGTATCTATACCATGTCTGAAGGTTGAGGTTAATGCTAACATATGATTGGATGTCAAGGAAGCTCAACCCCCCCTATATCAAGCACGTACATGCTGCTAAATAAACTAGAGTGAATTTGGACAGACACGTGTTGGTGTTAAATCTGATTCATTCTCCTGGCGCCAGATAGACTTAATCCAAGCTGATCACCGAAAGTCTGGTATCAGGGATACCATAAGCAAAGGGTCCAAATTTCCTTACAGTTCTGGGAGCTCGTGTCCGGGATCGAGAGGGTCATCCTCGGGTCCGGTGAGAAAGACATCAATTTTGTCCTCCGTCTGATCCGAGGGCACTGGCCACGCCTCGACCCAAGTAAGTTAAACCATCTACTTAAGACTTCGATCGGTCGCTGTGTCAGGGACACAGACAAAGGGTCAGGGAGCCTAAGGTGATTATAAGGGACTCCGGGAGTCCACATCACCACAGATAAGTGCACTTAAAGAAATAACTGTTGAGGGAACAGAAGGTTACAAGCTTGGATTAACTCTTATATATATATAGTATAAGTATCTTAGAAGTGATAAGATTATCTGTTTGTGTGAGATACTGACCGGGTGGTAAGTGTACGGTCACATCCCACTGTTATTGCCAAATTGATGTATTTTTGGGTTAACCACTGTTAATGTGTAAAAGTCGATAGGGGTTTGGAGGGTATAGAGAGACATTAAGATAAGAATCCACTGATCAGTTGACAGGATTTTGTCGGAGCCTTCACGGTTCAATACAGCCAGTCCTGACAGCGATTGTCTCACTTATTCTTTAAAAACACAGAAAACTAACATGGGAGGACAAGTGTCTAAAACTGAATACCCTAAACCAGAACCAGGAGAAACCTGCATAATCTCCAACAAACTGTTACCTAGTTAACCCATGGGTAGACAATTTTGCAGGATGTGATATTAATGAAGTGTGGCCCCGGACAGTAAGTCATCTGGCTGGCAACAGGGATGAAAATCTGTAAGAATCTGTGAAGTTAGAGCTTACAGACTGTGGATATCAGAACTCCTGTGATGTTGAGGGGGGTTCTAATTAATGAGAAAAACAGAGCAGTGTCAGGCAGTTAATTGATGGCGCTAGCAAGAAAGATAGTGCCCCAGTGTCTGCAATCAGAAAGGCGCTTGTGTTAAATGTTCATAAATGAACTGGTTAAGTTTTGGACTGATTCACTTCCCCTGCATTAACAGAGAAACATTCCTGAGATAACAGAAGCAGGCAAAAAAAAGGGGGAGGGAATCATGCAGACTAAGTGACGATGTACGTGCAACACTAACTAAGACCACCTGGCATATAAGATAATTCTGGTTTAACAAAATGACTGTATGATTATAACATGTATATTGTCTTCTTATAAGAGTTGATTAATCACAGAGTGAAGACCAGAAGACATTGGAAAACACAGCACAACAGCGACATAGACCATCAGCAATTCTGGGTGTGGTGTGGCTATCTGTTTCCAGGAAAGCTGTGTTTGTCTGTGCTGAAAGTTTTGGGATGAAACAAAGAAAACTGTGTGACTGGGTTGGAAGACAAATGATTCAGTGGAATGTGAATGGGTGTGGCTTTGAGTTGTAGTGGAATTGAAAATGTGTGAAGACTGATGGATGTTTTTAGCAGAGCTGTGTATGCAATTCATATTTTATGAATAAGGACGTGGTTATGAGCTGTTTGTGAAAAGGAGTACATGAAAATGTGAATGTGTATGGAGTACGATATTTGTTTTCATATAATATGCGCATTGCGAATTTTATTTTATTTTTCTTGGAAGATTTTTGGTTTTTATTGGTGCCAACAGTATTGATTGAGCTGTACATCTTTTTTAAATTGAAGTTAATGAAAAGTTTCTTATGGGCCCTTTGTTTGTTCATGTCTGTATTGTCAGATCTGTTTGTTTCAATGTTTAACATCAGAGCTCTGTTCTTATGGATAGCTGGGACACTACTGATGGACAGTAGGAGGACCACAGCGTCCGACTAAGGCTACTTTCACACTAGCGTTCGGGGCTCCTCTTGTGAGCTCCATTTGAAGGGGCTCACAAGCGGCCCCGAACGCATCCGTACTGCCCTAATGCATTCTGAGTGGACGCGGATCCGCTCAGAATGCATCAGTCTGGCAGCGTTCAGCCTCCGCTCCGCTCAGCAAGCGGACACCTGGCCGTGCGGAGGCAAACGGATCCGTCCAGACTTACAATGTAAGTCAATGGGGACGGATCCGTTTGAATTTGACACTATATGGCTAAATTTTCAAACGGATCCGTTCCCCATTGACTTTCAATGTAAAGTCTGGACGGATCCGTCTGAAGCTACTTTCACACTTAGAATTTTTTCTACAATATAATGCAGACGGATCCGTTCTGAACGGATCCCAAGTCTGCATTATATGAGCGGATCCGTCTGGGCAGACCCCAGACGGATCCGCTCTGAACGGTAGTGTGAAAGTAGCCTAAAAGGGGTGGACTTAGATGACAGAGTGGGAGGAAGGAGAGTAGGATTCATGGTAGATAGCGGTGCAACCTCAAGTGTGTTAAGTAAAGATTTGTACAAAAGGACCATTGAGAAAATCTGAGCCCTCTATGTGAATTAATGGGGTTTTGACAAAACCTTTCAAAACTGACTCACTACCACTCGAGACCATGGACAGGGAATACATCACAGATCATGTATTCAGCATTATACTAGATTGCCCAGTCAGCCTGTTAGGGAGAGATTTTTTCTGAAATGGGGTTCCGAAGGTGCACTCGGTCCCCCATTGCCCGCAGAACTGTTGCTTAGCTTTAGGAATGAGGATCTGTGTTTGACCTCATTCCCAGGGCGGCTTTACTAGCTGGGTGGCTCCCTGCTCCTAGTCTGCCTTGAGCGCCGAGCTGATCACTCGGTGCTCTAATGGTTGGTCTGTCGGTCATGTGACGCTGGCCACATCACATGACCCTCACTCCCCACTATAAATACAGGCAGCCTGCTGGCCACAGGTTGCCTGTTAATTTAGGTTCCACCTGTGATTTGGTCTTTCCTGGCGTACTTACCTCCTGCTGAATTCCTGACGATCCTCTGCCTGCTCCTTGTGTACTTTGCTGCTCTCCTGGTATTTGACCCCGGCCTCCTCCTGACGATCCTCTGCTGACTCCTTTGGTACTTCACATCTCTCCTGGTATTTATGACCCCGGCTTCTCCTGACAATTCTCTGCTTGCTCCATTTGTACTTTGTAGCTTTCCTGGTATTGACTCGGTCCGTTCACGTCCTGTTGTTTGTCTGTCTGTCATCCCTGCACTTATTCCAAGTTAGGGATTGCCGTCCAGTTGTCCACTGTCATTAGGACTCGCGAGAAAAGTAGGCAGGGCCAGGGGTAAGGGTGGAGCGCAGTGGTCACTTCCCTCCCCCCTGTGTGTGCTTGTACGCGACCGTTACAGATTAACAGGCCCAATAACCACTGTATTATGAATCCTCTGGTGACCCTGACTGACCATGTCTCTAATCTGACGCAGAGGGTGCAGGAGTTAGGGGAAAAACTCAGTTCTTTTGAGTTAGGGCAAGGTTCTTCCACTCCTCAGGCCTCCAGTCCGCATTTTGAGCACCAGATTAAGCTCCCAGAACCCTTTTCTGGAGACCGGAAGAAGTTTCTCTCTTTTAAGAAGAGTTGCAAACTTTACTTCCGTTTGCGCCCCGTGTCCTCTGGCCCCGAGAGTCAACGCGTGGGCATTATCATTTCTTGATTACAGGGTGATCCCCAGGACTGGGCGTTCTCTTTACCTGCTGGCGCCAGTTGTTTATATTCTGTGGAGGGGTTCTTTCAGGACCTGGGTACCCTCTATGATGAACCAGACAGGGCTCTAGTAGCCGAGACGGCTCTAAAGGCACTGGTTCAGGGCAATTTACCAGCAGAGGATTATTGCAGTTCAGGTCAGGTCTGTCTGATAAATTAAAGGATCTTCTGGTCAGTTATCAACTTCCAGAGACCTTAGAGGAGATGATGACCCTTGTTGTCCGACTTGACCGACGGGTTAGAGAGAGACGACAGGAACAACAGTTCTCTTCCCAGATGGTGGTCCAGCCAGAGGCCTATCCCAGAGACAATGCTGAGGTCTCCACCGAGGAACCCATGCAGGTTGGCATGACCCGAGGGAATCTTCGCCGCAGACGTGGAGAATGCTTTTACTGTGGAGATCCTGACCATTGGATCAACCAGTGTCCTAAGAAGGTCCTCTCTGTCAAGTCTCCTAAGGCAAGGCAACCTAAAGACCAGGTACACCCTAAATTTTCTAAATGTAAGCTTTCGGTACCCATTACAATTTCTCTGGGAGTAGATAAATGGCCGGGTAAGGCCTTTATTGATTCTGGCTCATAACATAACCCCACTATAGATTGGTCCAATGGGGAGTTGGTGAGATGGGGGCCTAAGTGTGACTCGTGCTTGTCCGTGGTACAGGCTGGGGTCTCAGTAAAATCTGATACTTTACCCTCTGTTGTAAGAGAATATTCTGATGTATTCTCATCACAAACCCCGGAGGTTCTACCCCCCCATAGACCTTATGATTGTACCATAGAGCTAGTAGAGGGGGCCAAGTATCCTAAAGGACGAATTTATAATCTTTCTATGCCCGAACGCAAGGCCATGGAAGATTATATTAAGGAGAGCCTTGGTAAAGGGCATATTAGACCTTCTGTCTCTCCTATGGGGGCGGGGTAAAAGAAGATGGTGGTCTTAGGCCATGTATCGATTAACGGAGATTAAATAAAATCACTGTCCAGAATAGATACTCCCTCCCATTGATTCCGGATTTATTTAACCAGGTTCTGGGGGCAACCTGGTTTTCCAAAATTGACCTGAAAGGGGCATACAATGTAATCCGAATCAAGGAGGGAGACGAATGGAAGACGGCGTTCAATACTCCGGTAGGACACTTTGAATATCAGGTGATGCCTTTTGGACTCAGCAATGCCCCAGCTGTTTTCCAAAACTTCATGAATGACATTCTTAGAGAGTTCTTAGGTAAATTTGTTATTGTCTATCTTGACGACATTTTGATATTCTCTCCTGACTTCGAATCCCATGTGTCTCATGTTAAACAAGTATTAGAGGTGTTGAGGGAGAATCAACTATCCGCTAAACAAGAGAAATGTGTCTTTGGTGTACAGGAGATTCTGTTTCTAGGGCATGTTCTGACTCCTCACGCCTTCAAGATGGATCCTGGTAAGGTACTAGCAATTAAGGAATGGGTAAGACCTTCATCCTTAAAGGCCTTACAACGGTTCTTAGGTTTCGCCAATTACTATCGTAAATTTATTATGAATTTTTCCGTAATTGCTAAACCGTTGACCGACCTTACTAAGAAAGGGGTGGATTTGGAGAATTGGTCTACTGAGGCCATTTCTTCATTTGAAAAATTAAAAAAGGCATTCAGTAGCGCTCCCATTCTGATCCAGCCTGATCAGGAGAAACCTTTTATTGTGGAGGTGGATGCGTCCGAGGACGGCGCAGGAACATGTCCTTTCACAAGGTCCTGCTAGCCTCACTAATCTGAGACCATGTGCCTTCTTCTCCAGGAAATTCTCTCCCACGGAGAGAAACTACGACATAGGGAATAGGGAGCTGCTGGCCATTAAATGGGCATTTGAGGAGTGGAGGCATTTTCTGGAGGGGGCAAGGCATTGTGTAACTGTTGTCACTGACCATAAAAACCTTATGTTTCTCGAGTCTGCTAAGAGGTTGAATCCCCGTCAAGCCAGATGGGCTCTGTTTTTTACCCGTTTTGATTTTTCCATCACGTTCAGGCCGGGAAGTAAAAATGTGAAGGCTGACGCATTATCTCGGAGCTTCCAGGCTTTTCAACCTACTGAGGTACCACCTGAATCCATCCTACCAGCAAAAATCTTCTTAGCAGCTCTTACCCAGGATATCTCGGCTCGCATTAGGTCTGAACAACATCTGGCACCGGTATCCACCCCAACAGATAAGTTGTTTGTTCCCGTACAATTTCGTCTCCAGCTGTTGGGTGAGTGTCACGATTCTGCCTTTTGTGGACATCCGGGTGTTGAGGGCACTAAGGATCTGGTTTCTAGATCTTATTGGTGGCCCACTCTAACTAGGGATGTCAAGTCCTATGTGTCAGCCTGTGAGGTTTGTGCCAGGTCCAAGACACCTAGGACTCGCCCTGCTGGTAACCTACGACCCCTACCTATTCCCAGTAGACCCTGGTCCCATATCTCGATGGACTTTATAACTGACCTACCGCCGGCGGAGGGTAAGACTGTAGTTTGGGTAGTGGTCGATAGGTTTAGCAAGATGGTCCATTTCATTCCCCTGTCTAAACTCCCGAATGCCAAAACCCTGGCGTCTATTTTTGTGAAAGAAATTGTTTGATTGCATGGTATCCCGGAAAATATTGTTTCTGACAGGGGTGTGCAGTTTGTGTCCAAATTCTGGAGGGCCTTCTGTCAAAAATGTAAAATTTCATTGTCTTTTTCCTCTGCCTACCACCCTGAGAGTAATGGGCAGACTGAACACCTTAATCAGTCTGTCGAACAATTCTTGAGGTCGTATGTTGCTGATGACCAGCAATTATGGGTGAAATTTCTTCCATTGGCTGAATTTGCTTTGAATAACCGTGTCAATTCTTCTGCTGGGGTTTCACCTTTCTTTTGTAACCATGGTTTCCATCCCCATTTTCATTCTGCGTCATCCGTCTCCTCCTCTAACCCTGAGGCGGATAGGCACTCCTCTGAACTGTGCACAGTTTGGGCCCGGGTTCAATCAAACTTAGAAAAGGCTCAAAGTTCTCAGAAACTCAAGGCCGATAGGAGACGTTCAAGGGGGGTGAATTTTCAGGTTGGGGATAAGGTATGGTTGTCCTCCAAGAATCTCTCTCTTAAAGAGGACCTTTCACCGATTTTGACCCTATGAACTAACTATACAGACATGTGGAGCGGCGCCCGGGGATCTCACTGCACTTACTATTATCCCCGGGCGCCGCTCCGTTCTGCCGCTATGCCCTCCGGTATCTCCGCTCACTAAGTTATAGTAGGCGGAGATACCAGTCCCTAAGTTATGGTAGGCCAATCGCAGCGCAGAGCTCACAGCCTGGGAGGTTATTTTCTCCCAGGCTGTGAGCTCTGCAATGCGATTGGCCAGCGTTAGGGCAGACTCCGCCTACCATAACTTAGGGAACGGAGATACCGGAGGACATAGCAGGAGAACGGAGCGGCGCCCGGGGATAATAGTAAGTGCAGAGAGATCCCCGGGCGCCGCTCCACATGTATGTATAGTTAGTTCATAGGGTCAAAATCGGTGAAAGGTCCTCTTTAAGAGAGAGATTCTTGGAGGACAACCATACCTTATCCCCAACCTGACCGGTGAAAGGTCCTCTTTAAGGTAGATTCTAAAAAGTTTGCTCCTCGCTTTATTGGACCATATAAGATCACGGAGGTCATTAACTAGGTATCTTTTAGGTTGGAGCTGCCCGAGTCATTCCACATTCATAATGTGTTCCATAAGTCTCTACTTAAAAAATATTTTGAACCGGTAGTACCATCAAAAGTAGAGATGGGACGGGGGATTCGTCTAATCCACAAATCCCTCGAATCTTGCTGGATTCGTGGGATTCGTGGACTCGAATCCAGACGTAATTTGCCTGAAACGAATCCGACGAATCCGGTGGGAGGGACTGGGAGGCGGAGCTGGGGGCCGGTGCGTTCACTGTGCTCCGGTCCCTCCGCTCCAGTAGTTATATAATGTGTAATTGTGATTAATAATCCTGCTGCCCCCTCTGTGTGTAGTATTACATTCAATAAATCTTACTTACAGCCGGCTACTGCTATCGTAACAGGCCGGACGGGCAGACGAGCGGCAGCGTCACTGACTGACGTCACCTGCTTGCGCCGCTTCATTCATAAAGCAGGCGGCTCAGGCAGGTGACGTCAGTCAGTGACGCTGCCGCTCGTCTGCCCGGCCGGCCTGTTACGATAGCAGTAGCCGGCTGTAAGTAAGATTTATTGAATGTAATACTACACACAGAGGGGGCAGCATGATTATTAATCACAATTACACATTATATAACTACTGGAACGGCAATGGGGGGGTCTGTGGATGACACTGTTAAGGGGTGGGTGGTGGGTCTGTGGATGGCACTGTTATAGGGTGGGGGGGTCTGTGGATGACACTGTTATAGGATGGGGGGGTCTGTGGATGGCACTGTTATAGGATGGGGGGAGGGGGGGTCTGTGGATGGCACTGTTATGGGGTGGGGGCGGTCTGTGGATGGCACTGTTATGGGGTGTGGATGGCACTGTTATGGGGTGTGGATGGCACTGTTATAGGATGGGGGGTCTGTGGATGGCACTGTTATGGGGTGCGGGGGTCTGTGGATGGCACTGTTATGGGGTGGGGGGGTCTGTGGATGGCACTGTTATGGGGTGGGGGGGTCTGTGGATGGCACTGTTATGGGGTGGGGGGGTCTGTGGATGGCACTGTTATGGGGTGGGGGGTCTGTGAATGCCAGGGGGAGAGGTGAGAGGCACTATGATACTACTGGCACATTGGGGGGAGGCAATATGATACGGGCACATTATGGGGGGAGATGGCACTATGATACGGGCACATTATGGGGGGAGATGGCACTATGATACGGGCACATTATGGGGGGAGGTGGCACTATGATACGGGCACATTGGGGGGGGAGATGGCACTATGATACCGGCACATGGGGGGAGGAGAGAGGCACTCCGCACTTGATACTGGCACATGATTAGGGGGGCATCTATGGGGACACCTACTGGCACATTATTGGGTGGCACTGTGGGGGCATCTACTGAGGCCACAAAGAAGGGGTATTTTATATGGGGGGCTCTGTGTGGTACTAGTATTATCAGGGGTAGTTTCTGCAGTATAGTATTGGGGAGCACAGCGGCACAGCATTGGGGGTGTTAGGATGATTTGTCCAGAAGATGGGAGGATGATGGAAAAGTAGTAAACTAAGATTTATTTATTTTTTGTCAAGCTGCAGAGACGAAAAATGGCTGAAAACTGGTGGTCTGGTCTGAAGGTCTGAAAGGAGAAGATGAGGAAAGAGAACATCTACAAGAGACGTCACTGGATGTAAGAGGTATGTGGCTGTATTACCCTGTATGTTCTGTAGAGATAGGAGCAGGGGTCATCGCGGTCATATAGGGTGCGACCGTGACTGGGAGGTGGAGGTTCAGACAAACTGACGCGGTCTGACTTTGTTTCTTACACCGTGCGTTCACACAATTATGTACAGGATTCGTAGGATTCGAGATTCGAAAGATTCGATATATTCGAGAACCTTTTCGGATTCGGATTCGAAAAAATTTGGATTCGTCCCACCTCTAATCAAAAGCCTCGCCTCCGCCGGTTCTTGTTAATGATGCTGTCGAGTATGTGGTGTCTAAAATAGTGGATGTCAGGAAGGTGCATAATTCCTTGCAGTACCTGATTCACTGGAAGAGGTATGGACCTGAAGAGAGATCTTGGGTACCTGCCAGGGAGGTTCATGCTCCTAGACTTGTTCGAAAATTTCATTTAGAACACCCTGAAAAGCCATCACCTGAAGTCTTGGGTCCGGTGGCCCCTCGTAAAAGGGGGGGTACTGTAACGGGGTTCCGAAGGTGCACTCGGTCCCCCATTGCCCGCAGAACTGTTGCTTAGCTTTGGGAATGAGGATCTGTGTTTGACCTCATTCCCAGGGCGGCTTTACTAGATGGGTGGCTCCCTGCTCCTAGTCTGCCTTGAGCGCCGAGCTGATCACTCGGTGCTCGACTGGTTGGTCTGTCGGTTATGTGACGCTGGCCACGTCACATGACCCTCACTCCCCACTATAAATACAGGCAGCCTGCTGGCCACAGTTTGCCTGTTAATTTAGGTTCCACCTGTGATTTGGTCTTTCCTGGCGTACTTACCTCCTGCTGAATTCCTGACGATCCTCTGCCTGCTCCTTGTGTACTTTGCTTTTGCTGTACTTTGCTTACTTTGCTTTACTTTGACTCCTTTGGTACTTCACGTCTCTCCTGGTATTTATGACCCCGGCTTCTCCTGACAATTCTCTGCTTGCTCCATTTGTACTTTGTAGCTTTCCTGGTATTGACTCGGTCCGTTCACGTCCTGTTGTTTGTCTGTCTGTCATCCCTGCACTTATTCCAAGTTAGGGATTGCCGTCCAGTTGTCCCCTGTCATTAGGACTCGCGAGGCAAGTAGGCAGGGCCAGGGGTAAGGGTGGAGCGCAGTGGTCACTTTCCTCCCCCCTGTGTGTGTGTGTACGCGACCGTTACATGTTCATTAAGATGACTTGCAGGTATCAGCAAAGAATCAGGGCATAAGAGTACACTCAGATCGCATTCCAATCTCTACACCAGTGCCACTGATTCTTGCAAACATACAGAACCACCCAGAACTTAACAACATTAACCCTGCATTATGGTCTTTAAATGAATATGAGACAGGATTCATAGATTGCACACCTTACAAAGCTACTGTGAAACCAGGTGTCATCTCAGTGTTCCAGAAACAATATCCGTTGTCAAAAGAGAAACTCGATGGTCAATGATAGAAGAATTCCTACAAAAGGGGAATCCTGGAAGAGGTGATTTCACCTAGTGACAAAGGCAGATGGTACTACCCGCTTTGTACAGGATTTAAGGGCAATAAATAATATCATTGTGCCCATTGCTCCTATTCTCCCAGATGTCACCTCACTTCTTTCTGCAATTCCTGCAGACACTGTCTATTTCAGTGTGATAGATCTGAAGAATGCTTTCTTCTCTTTCCCAGTTGATAAGGCAACCAGACTACTTTTTGCTTTTTCCTTTGACGGACGTCAACTGACCTGGCGCAGAATGCCCCAGGGATATGCTGATTCACCTGTAGTGTACAGCATAGTCCTCCAAGCCACGTTAAAACCATGGTACTTCCCCCAGGTTCTGTGCTGCTGCAATATGTCGATGATTTGTTACTGTGTAGCATGTCAGCGGAGGCCAGCATTCAGGATGGTTTATCACTGTTACAATGGTTGTCAGGATGTGGTCACAAAATAGCACTTAAGAAAATGCAATGGTGTAAAATGCAGGTTGAATACGTGGGCTTTGTCCTCACAAAAGGTGAAAGGAGAATCAGCACAGAAAGAGTCCAGTCTATTGCGGGTCTGGTCACCCCGCACACCAAGAAAGAAATGTTATCTACAGAGGGGTATTGTGTAGTTTCGATCCACATGTGTACATAGATGCACTAGGGGTCCCAATAGGGGTCCCTGATCAGTTTAAGGCCAGAGATCAAGTAGCTGCAGGTTTTGAATCTATCATTCCTATAATCACCGTAAATAAAAATGTAGACTGGATTAATTACATCTACTACAACCAACAAAGGTTTGTAAATTACACAAGGGATGCAATTCAAGGGATTGTAGAGCAGCTCCAAGCTGACTCCATAATGACATTCCAGAACAGAATGGTTTTAGATATGATATTGGCAGAAAAAAGGTGGGGTATGCAAGGTGCTCGCGGATCCCACATCATGCTGCACCTTCATACCTAACAACCAATGGTAAGGTATACAGAAACTGGAGGATTTGTCTGTTGAATTGAAAAAGAATTCAGGTATTACAAATCCCTGGGATCAGTAATTTGGTTGGTTCACTAATTGGAAGCAGGCGTTAGCACAACTAGGCATTATTATCCTTGTAATCATTATTGTCATTGCTGCATTTTCATTATGTGTAGTACCATGTATTAGGAAATTGTTAGAAAAAGGAGTAACTAACGCCACAGCCTCTTTCTACCAGGCCATTCCCCCACCAACCCCCAATAATAAGGATAACACACCCAGTGGATATATGAAATATCTGAAGATATATAGACAGAAGAAAGAACCATATAGTATAAGATATATAAGGTTCTAGGTGGGGATTGAAGGGATATATGTGACTCAATTGTATCTATACCATGTCTGAAACTTCCTGTCTGTTTTCATAAGTATCTGTTTCCTGTAAATGCTCAGTCTGTGTGAAACGAAACTTAAGTTGAAGGGGGCTGGGGAAATTCCACTGTGAGTTATCTATTGTGTCACTGAAAAACTTATGTGTACTCACACTATAGGTTGAGGTTAATGCTAACATATGATTGGATGTCAAGGAAGCTCAACCCCCCCTATATCAAGCACGTACATGCTGCTAAATAAACTAGAGTGAATTTGGACAGACACGTATTGGTGTTAAATCTGATTCATTATCCTGGCGCCAGATAGACTTAATCCAAGCTGATCACCGAAAGTCTGGTATCAGGAATACCATAAGCAAAGGGTCCAAATTTCCTTACACTTACCATCCTCTTTTTTTCCCTTATCTAAATTAAACCTTTCCAGGGGGAGCAAGGAAAAGATTTCCACATACTCCCCCTTCCAAATGTGTTCCCGCACCTCCAGTTTCAAATGCGCCCCCAACGGTTCCTCAAAGCAAACATACACTTCCCCACGCGCTGCGTCGCCCACTTTCGGCCTATCCCCCCCCCCCCCCAACCTGCGTCTGCACTGACACCGAGTCACCTGCTCGCCACACTGCCAGCTCCCCCATTCACTCCAGCCCCCATCCCCCATGCCGGTAACGGGGAAACCCCTGGCGCCCCAAAACCCGACACCCACCCTGCTAAACTCTGAAAAAGCTGACCCAAACCCCTACCCAGGTCCCCTGGTGGCACCCCGACCCCCCTGGGCAGCCCGTCCACGCATTAACAGTACCCCAGTTAGCCTCACCTAGCTGCCGGGGGGCTGTGAACCCCGCAGCTGAAGGTCCTGCCTCCTGATGATCTTCAGACGCTGCACGAACTTCTCCTCCATGCGCCACCAACATCCCAGCACCTGGCCTGCTGTATGCGCTCTGCACTGGCCCCTGTTTTCTCCTCTTCCACAATGGGAGGAGCCTCCGCCATGCTGCCCGTTCGTCTCCTGTGGCCTGTGCGCATCCTCCATCTCCCTGCACACAGCCACGACCGACACAGCATCAATCCCACGCCGGGCGGCCTCCCCCGGACTGGGGGCACCCGCCGTACCTGGTCCCGCATCCAAGCCTCTCGCTGTAGAGGACGGGGGAGGGATCCGCCCGCCCATTCTTGGGCTCCGCCGTGCACATGGATTCCTCCCGCGTCTGGAGGAGCTGGCAGCTGGCACACCGCCGACCTCCCTAAGCGAAGGGTCCCTGGAGGGGCTCCGCACCCGGCGCCGAGCCCTGGGGGTCGCATCCGGACTAAGGCGCGCCGGCGGCCGTACCCGGCGCGGCCGTCTAGCAGTTGGCGGTGAGCCGACAGTACTCACCACTGCCCCCTGCAGCACGCCGGCCACCTGATCCTGCAGCCATTCGGGTCCCCGAGCCTCCGCCGCTGCCCGCAACTGCTGGATCAAAGCTTCCACCGCCTGCATCTTGTGAGTTCGCTCCTTCTCTTTATCCCCAGTCTAAAATGGCGCCGACACTTCCCTCATAATATACACTCCCTAGCCCGCCCCTTCTACACTCCACCCACCGAATTCCTTTTCCACTTAACCCTTACCCTACCGGCCCCCTCACGCCAAAACCCCTCATGTCGGCCTCCCCTAACTGGCGTCCCAGTACGGCCTCACTTGAGTGTCTTCTTGCGATAATCTGTGAACCCACTTCTGCAATTTGGTATATATAGGGGCGTGCTTGTGATCATGCAGGCCAGGAGCAGTATGGTTGTGATTTTTAATACATTTTTTTATAGTTTTTTAGCTAATTTGAATATAGTTAATTTTATATATCCATGGAGATTCAAAGGGGTGACTACTGATTTCACATGCAGTGGTAAAGATAAGATAAGATGCCTTTATTGTCACTGTACAATACAATGTAATACAATGTACAATACAATGAAATGTTGTAGATTTGCTGTTGGAAAATCTTTAGTGTATTACATTAGCAGAAAAGTAGATGAAATAGCTGAGCAATATCTGTGTAAAAAGAAATGCCATACTGATTTTAAATTTGCAGCGTGTCGATTCTTTCTGCAGATTTTCAGATGCATTTCACCCTTTGTAACGAGTGGACTCCATAAAACATTTTTTTTCATCCGCACGATTTTTTGTGTTAGTCATATTAATAATCATCTTTATTCATATAGCGCCAACATATTCCACAGCACTTTACAATCAGAGGGAACTTGTGGAAACTAAATTAGACTTTACAGAGTAACAAACAAGTCTTCTTATCACCTCTTCCCACAATCGCCTCCAAGATTTCTCCTGTGCATCCCGTATATTGTGCAACTCTCTACCCCAACATATCAGACTCTCAC
This sequence comes from Bufo bufo, assembly GCF_905171765.1. Lineage (NCBI taxonomy): Eukaryota > Metazoa > Chordata > Amphibia > Anura > Bufonidae > Bufo > Bufo bufo. Next base: position 92,135,268 of record NC_053396.1, read on the forward strand.
CTACAGTGGAAACCTTCAAAAGAAATCTGAAAACCCACCTATTCAGACAAGCCAGCAACCTACAGTAACCCTACTGTCTCTATACCAACACGAATGACCAGCTTTACCCTCACCTACTGTGTCCTTCTGCCATACCATGTAGATTGTAAGCCCTCACGGGCAGGGTCCTCTCTCCTTCTGTAACAATGTGTAGCATGTTTTGTTCATGCTTATTGTACTTGTCTTGTATTATGTATGTATACCTCTTCTCATATGTAGAAGAAGAGAAAGTTCAGCAGCTCTCACCTGCCCCACCTTCACCTGTGAGCACGGAGGACCCGTGTCAGGCCCGGGTAACGTATTGCAATATGGTTGAAGAAATCCAGCTCGCTTGAGAAATTAATGTCTAGAGAGCTCCGTACAGGGTGGGATCTTACCTCACCTCGTATATTCGGATACTTTTTTAAAGGAGTGGGAGGCAATTCTATCTGAATGTTCCTTAAAATTAATGGATCTAATTATACGTAATGAAAGTCAAGCGTTGATGGAGTTCAGAGATAACATTAAGAAAGCACAAGAAACTCTATGTGTATATATAAATAATCCTGAATTCATCAAACTGGATAACAAACTAAAGGAAGATCTGCAAAAAATGGAAGATGATCTTATAAAGTTTAAACAGATGAAATATAATCGAGATCTGCTTGACTATGAGTCGAACCAAGTATATACATGGACGGTTTCTAAACAACATACACCCCGTTCGATTCTGAAAAGGTTGCGTAATAAAAAGAACAGAAAAAACTCCCAGAGGGTTTCATTTTGTTTGACGGACCTGGATTCCATTGATTCAGAGCAGGAACCTACCTCTTCACCTGCACATACTTCTCAAGTGAAAGAGACTGATTCACACAAAGCGGCTTAAAAAAACGGAGGGCAGGTCGGAAACATCGAAAACCGCTGGTATCCGGTGAGATACAAAAAGAACAAGATGAACTTCAAGTGATCAACTTGTCCGCTTCTATTTTATCATCAGATGACATTAATGTGCTTAAAAGAGGTTTAACTTTTTCTCCCACCTACCAATTTGATTTGTACAGGACACTCCTGGATGTCAACAGGCTGGCCCGCGCTCTCACTCTCCGGCGACATTTCAAGGTGGGCGATCACGATGGTTGTGTTGCGGAGATGGGGATTGGGGATCACCCTGTGGCACCCATGAGCGATTCCATTGTTTATGATAACACTAGCTCTCACAATACAGGCAATATGAGCTTTCTTGAAATTATGCATGCATGTGAGTTACAGGAATCTAACACAGTCCTGGGTGATCTGGATTTGAACAATAGGTCTCTGTATTTCCACACTAAAAATTTGGATTTTTATCCCATTCAATCCAGATCCCCAGCACTTGATCGATACCAAGAGTTGGTAGAGCGAGATCTAGTCCTGTTACATGATCAAATTAATGTGAATACGGCTGGTACTAAAAATATAACCAAAAATGAAATGAAGGCCTTGCAGGATATGAAATTGAGGGATGACATTGTTATCAAACAATCTGACAAGGGGGGTGGAGTTGTCGTATTAGATAGTGGTCTATACAAGACCCAAATTTAATCTATGCTAAGTGACACCACAGTGTATGTCACCCTTAGCGACAACCCCCTCCCCTCTTTTCAGAGGGAATTGAAAAATATTTTGGATTTGGGAGTTAAGTCAGGTTTTTTGACTAATAGGGAATCTGAATACATATATGTTCTATCTCCCGTCATCCCGGTTTTTCATGCACTCCCCAAGACACACAAAAACACCTTTCCACCTCCTCTCAGGCCTATTGTAGCAGGTATTGGTTCATTTTCAGAATGAATCTCCCAGTGGGTCGATTCTATACTTCAACCGCTAATACCGCTCATACCAGGTTTTCTTAAAGACACAACGTCCGTTTTACAAATAATTGAGAACATTGAATGGTCATCAAATTATACATGGATGACAGCGGACGTTGTGTCTTTATACACCAATATCCCGCATGAACTGGCTATTAAATCATTAGCCTGGTTCCTTAGAACCTATGGTAACATTACTGCAGGGTTGCAGGAATATGTACTTCTGGTGGTGGATTTCCTCCTCAGGCGCAATTTCTTCATGTTCTTTAAGTTTTTTCTGCAAGTTTCAGGGGTGTCGATGGGGGCTAAGTTCTCTCCCTCCATAGCTAATATCTTTATGGCATGGTGGGAGAGGAGCTTCCTCCTCATCGACACCCATCCTTTTTGGCATTGCATCAGGTGGTATGGCCGTTACATTGATGACCTGATCCTGGTTTGGACGGGTGATGTGACGGCCATACCAGCTTTTGGTTGCTATATCAACTCCTGTGTGGACACTATTTCATTTAGTGTCCACCATGACATGCAGGATATTTCTTTTTTGGATTTGCGCCTGAGGGGGGACCCCTCCACCTGAAAAATCCATACAAATGCCTATAGAAAGCCCTTAGCAGGAAATACGACCCTGCACGCCACATCCTGCCATCTGAAACATGTCATATCGCCCATAGATTACATAAGAGAGCTTATGCCAGAAGTCAGGTTGAGGATGTAATACGGCAGGTGTCCGAGATTGAAAGAGGGTCTTTGGTCCATCCAGAGCAGGAGAGTGTGTCTAGGGGTAGTGAACTCAGAGCTGTGGATGCCAAAAGAAACAAAACTAAAAACAAAAACTTCAAAAGTAATGGAAACAACAAAAGAAATCTGTTTATTACACAATACAGCACAGAGTTCACACAGATCTGCCACATTGTAAAAAGGCATTTTCCTGTCCTGGCATATGATAGAGAATGGACGGACATAGTTGCAGATGGGGTTAAATGTGCAGCCAGAAGAGCACCCACTATAGCTAACTATGTCAGTCCTAGCCTGTATCAGGACAGGAATAAATCGCAGCCTGTCTGGCTTACGACCAAAGGAAGCTATGGATGTGGACATTATAGGTGCATATGTTGCACCCACATGTTGATATCTAATACTTTTGTTTCAGCTTCAACTGGCAGGATTTTTCAAATGAAAACATACCTTAATTGCAACACAACCTTTGCAGTTTATTTAATCACATGCAGAAAATGCAAACTGCAATATGTAGGTTGCACCACCAATGCCATAAAAACCAGAATACGCAGGCACATTTCCGATGTGCCCCACCATGGCAGCCGCAATATATCTGCAGCTAGTCTGCATTTTGCGGTCTGCCATGGTGGTGATACATCGGATCTAGTGGTACAGGGTATAGAAAGGGTGTTTTTGCCAAAAAGAGGAGGGGATTACAAAAGAAAATGATTAAATAGAGAATCCTTTTGGATTTTCGCATTGAACACGCGGCAACCTGATGGTCTGAACAGACGTCTAGACCTAATCTTGCAACAATAAACCCATTATGTCATTGTTCCTGCACTTCACAGCTGTCCCTCAAAAAAGTCTAAAAAGTCAAAAAACTTAAAAAACTCTCTCCTTTAATTTTGTTTCCTATAGCCAGTGCATATGTTGCGCATTTTTTGAATAGGCTTTTTTTGTTCATTGTGTGTTTTTTTCTCTTTTTTTCTTTTTTTCTCATGAGAAGTCTTGTTCATAGGTGTGGCATGTTTTAGAGGGTGTCTGCAGTCATGTGACCACAATTAGTGAAAACAGGTGCAGTCCCTCTATAAACACTGCCACTTTTTAATGTTTTATTGTGTCATGAGTAAGGGCGCGAATTGTCTTCAGTAGCCCGAAACACGTAGACAACGACTTTGTAACTGTAACTGGATGTGATTTTACCGCAAGCAAAATAAATTTTTCCTTTACCGAAGTCGAGCTGTATTTCTTCAACCTTTTTTCATATGTACAGCGCCATGGAATGAATGGCGCTTTAATAATAAATAATAATATTAACAACTAGTGATGAGTGAAGTATTGAAAAATTTGATTTGGCTGCTTTGCTAAATTTTACAAAACAATTTGCTTCGTGCAGTGGCATAACCAGAAATGACTGGGCCCCACATCAAATTTTTGTACAGGACCCACCACCAGCAACTTCTTCGCAACCCCCTACTCTCGTGCAGCCCCCACTCCTGTAGCTAGTCAAGATCCATTTCTTACATTGTCACTTTATAGAACGTCATTTTAGAATACTGTTGAGGGGGCGCTGACTATAAAATCTATTAGTCATCTACCTGAGTGGACTGCTTCTGAGTTAGGGCCCCAAAGCAGCCGCTTCCCCTATAGCTATGCCCCTGGCTTAATGATGAATTACTTCGTCATGAAGCTCATTTTTTTTGTAAGTAGTGGTCAAATAATTTTTCATGGATTTGCCACAGATTTCACTCTATGCATTGGAAAGGGTCAAATCCACAGAAAGAATTGACATGTTCTGGATTTAAAATACATATCACATGTAAATATCCACATTCTTATCTGCAGCCACGGAGGAGGACAATAACTTCATATGTCTGATGGAACACACTACAATGTTTTGCCTTTTTAATTCATACATTAGCGAACAGAAAAAATACGGTATGTCTTGATATGAAGGACACAGAGGCTGTACTGAGCCGTTATACGGCTATGACAGCAGCAGTCCACGTTATGACAGCAGCAGGCCACAGAAAATCAAATTAGTTTTCTGGAGTGTATCTAGATAATTAAAATAGGAAAGTCATGCTTTAACAAGCATCTAGGTAGCCCAGAACTATGACGAGGCCAGAGTTAGATTTTTTTTTTTTCACACTACAAAAAAATAAATGAATAAAATCACTGTAGTTTTGGATGTTGCCAGCGTTTTTTATGCAATTTATGAAACCAAAACCAGGAAAAAAAGAGAAAATGTGTATCTGTCCTTAATACTTTGTCTACTTTTATGATCCATTCCTGATTTTGGCGGCAAAAACTGTATAAAAAACCCTGAATGTGTGACCGCACCCTGAGGCCTCGATCACATTTCCATTTTTCACTGACGTTTGCTGTACGCATTTCCATGGACAGCACACATACCCATTGATTTGAATGTGTCTGGTCACACAACAGTATTTTTTTACTGACCGTGGGTCAGTGAAAAACATCATGGAGATATGCGCTACTTTGGTTCATGGTACAGACCAAACACGCCCATTGAAGTCTATGAGTCCGTGAAAACCATCTGTCCGTGTGGCATCCGTGTTGCATCCATTTTTCACCAACCACTAATAGGAGATGCTCTGGAAATACATTTTCAGCTGTGCAGCATCCATGAAATATGGATGACGCACGGTGGATATAAAATGGGCACCAAATACTGATGATTCATGAACTCTTCACAGATGTCACATGAACTGAGTTTTTTCACGGATGTGCAATGGACACTGAAATGTGAACGAGGCCTCGGCTGGAACGATTTAAAGGGGTTATCCCATGATTAATGTAAAAAATTCAAATCAGACCTCATATAGCACATGACAATCTATTTTTAACAAAGCCAGAACCAGCCCTGCACCTCACATGGATCCAGAGATCTCCCCATTCATTGCTCCATTTGCTCTGCTAGATTTAAATCAAGCTGGCAGCTCAGAGGAGTGTCCTTTCTTAGGGGTCGTGCCTTTCTTCTGTAGCTTTGCCCCTATCACCTTTCAGGAGGCAGTATTCATATCCAGATGCTGGTTTGAAAACCATAGAAAATGTTTCATGGGAGAATCCCTTTAAGCAGTGATTTTATTGACAAGATATTTTCATGTTACTCTGTGGAGATATAAATAGCTTGGAAATCGTTCTGAAATCTCAGCATGTAGTGATAAAAACCCAGCTACTCACTTGTCTACATAGATTTCACAGCAAGTCTGGAGAATAAATCGCTCCAGCAATGCTCACTTGGCTGCAGCAATCTGAAGCTATTTTAAAGCTACTCAATGCATTCCCTATAGACAGCGATTTCACAGAGATATTTTATAGTCCAATGAAAATGTGTAGCCTCAGCCGAAATATATCCGACAGGTTGTGCAGCTGACCTCTTAACCCCTTATGGACTCGGCCCTATTTCACCTTACGGACTTGGCCACTTTTTGCAAATCTGACCAGTGTCACTTTAAGTGCTGATAACTTTAAAACGCTTTGACTTATCCAGGCCATTCTGAGATTGTTTTTTCGTCACATATTGTACTTCATGACACTGGTAAAATAAAGTAAAAAAATATCATTTTTATTTATAAAAAAATACCAAATTTACCAAAATTTTTTAAAAAATTGCAAATTTCCAAGTTTCAATTTCTCTACTTCTATAATACATAGTAATACCTCCAAAAATAGTAATTACTTTACATTCCCCATATGTCTACTTCATGTTTGGATCATTTTGGGAATGATATTTAATTTTTTGGGAATGTTACAAGGCTTAGAAGTTTAGAAGCAAATCTTGAAATTTTTCTGAAATTTTCAAAAACCCCATTTTTAGGGACCAGTTCAGGTCTGAAGTCACTTTGCAAAGCTTACATAATAGAAACCACCCAAAAATGACCCCATTCTATAAACTACCCCCTCAAGGTATTCAAAACTGATTTTACAAACGTCATTAACCCTTTAGGTGTTCCACAAGAATGAATGGAAAATAGAGATACAATTTCAAAATTTCACTTTTTTGGCAGATTTTCCATTTTAATAATTTTTTTCCAGTTACAAAGCAAGGGTTAACAGCCAAACAAAACTCAATATGTATGGCCCTGATTCAGTAGTTTACAGAAACACCCCATATGTGGTCGTAAACTGCTGTACGGGCACACGGCGGGGCGCAGAAGGAAAGGAATGCCATACGGTTTTTGGAAGGCAGATTTTGCTGGACTGGTTTTTTTGACACCATGTCCCATTTGAAGCCCCCCTGATGCACCCCTAGAGTAGAAACTCCAAAAAAGTGGCCCCATTTTAGAAACTACGGGATAGGGTGGCAGTATTGTTGGTACTAGTTTAGGGTACATATGATTTTTGGTTGCTCTATATTACACTTTTTGTGAGGCAAGATAACAAGAAATAGCTGTTTTGGCGCCGTTTTTATTTTTTGTTATTTACAACATTCATCTGACAGGTTAGATCATGTGATATATTTATAGACCAGGTTGTCACGGATGCGGCGATACCTAATATGTATACTTTTTTTTATTTATGTAAGTTTTACACAATGATTTCTTTTTTGAAGCAAAATAAAATCATGTTTTAGTGTTTCCATAGTCTGAGAGCCATAATTTTTTCAGTTTTTAGGCGATTACCTTGGGTAGGATCTCATTTTTTGCAGGATGAGATTACGGTTTGATTGGCACTATTTTGGGGTGCATATCACTTTTTGATCGCTTGCTATTACACTTTTTGTGATGTAAGGTGACAAAAAATGGTTTATTTAGCACAGTTTTTATTTTTTATTTTTTACGGTGTTCATCTGAGGGGTTAAGATATGTGATATTTTTATAGAGCCGGTCGATACGAATGCGGCGATACCAAATATGTATACTTTTTTTTATTTATGTAAGTTTTACACAATAACAGCTTTTTTAAAACAAAAAAAAAGATGTTTTAGTGTCTCCATATTCTGAGCCATATTTTTTATTTTTTTTTGGGGCGATTGTCTCAGGTACGGGCTCATTTTTTGCGGGATGAGGTGACGATTAGATTGGTACTATTTTGTTGGGCAAACGCCTTTTTCATCGCTTGCTGTTGTACTTTTTGTGATGTAAGGTGACAAAAAAATGGTTTATTTAGGACAGTTTTTAATTTTTACGGTGTTCATCTGAGAGGTTAGGTCATGTGATATGTTTATAGAGCCGGTCGATACGGACGCGGTGATACCTAATATGTATACTTTTTTTTTCCCCCTATATTTTACCAATTTTTTTTTACTTTATTTGGGGAAAATGACGTTTTTGTTTATTTTTACTTGAAACTTTTAATTTTTTTGGGAAAAAACTTAATTTTTTCCCTTTATTTTTTGTCCCACTTTGGGACTTGAACTTTTGGGGGTATGATCCTTTACAATGCATTCCAATATTTCTGTATGAGAGATCTGTTTGCGGAGATCGTCGTGGCGTACCGGTACGTCCTAAGTCCCTAAGGGGTTAAAGGAGTTGAATGGCTCGGATGCAGACTCATTCACTTCAATCGGGCCTCAAAAGATGCGGACAGCATCTGTGTTTTGTGGATCCGCAATTTACAGACCACAAAACACAGCGCGGTCGTGTGCATGTAGCCTTAATTGAACCCAATAAAGAAGTAGTCACAAACCCAAGCCAAAATCAGAACCAGATGAGAAGCACAGTACCAAAATATGAGACAGAGCGTGGTCAAAGGTAAGCTAAGGTCAATAACAATAATAGCAATCCACATGCACACAGAACCAGCACCAGGAGCACAGCTAGGGAGTCTGAAGCTATCACTAGTGTATGGCCAGGAAGGAGTTTAAATAGGGCACCGAGTCCCAGGATCAGATCCTGATGGGTCCATGACTCAGTGCTCCATTAGTCAGACACAGCACACAGGAACAGAACAGCTGAATTATCAAGCACCGCTAGCTTTCCTCCAGCACACACCTGCTGTGGTGAGAAACAGAGCATTGCATCATGTAGCTGAGGATGCTCTTGCGTCACCAGTGGACGTGGCTTCGCAGCGCGTCTGTCCCAGCGCGCCAAAACTGAAGATCTCGGACAGGTAAGTTAGTGACAATAGTTCTGCGCAAAACTTGTGTTAGTTTAGGCAAATCAAGATAGCCCACTATGTGGTCAGCCAGCTGAGAATCTGCCATATTCACACAGTCAGTGTTCAGTCAGTGATTTCCATCAGTGATTTTGAACCAAAACCAGGTGCAGCTCTAAACACAAAACAGGTGCAGGTCCTTTCCCTGGGTTCCAATCCTGGTTTTGGCTGACAATCACTGATGGAAATCACTGACCAAACACTGACCTGTGAATAAAGATCCCTGTAAGTTCAGGTCAATAGACCTGGGTTCAGGACAGGACACTGGTCCATAATGCAGGTGCATACATTTTCCCATAAGTTACACTCTTTTGGGCAGCCATCGGTAGGCAGGGTGTAGGGTGGTTCTCACCTCACTATGACACAGTACCTTTAAATTTTGCTTGTACTTCTATAGGATAGCAGGACGGTCTTCCTCTTCTGCCAGGGGCCGATTTATTTGGGAAATGGTGAACAATGTAATAAAATAATGCAATAACAAAGCACAGATTGCAATTCTGTCTAAGAAAAAAATCCTGATGAAGGGGCTTTCTCTAACAGTAAGCAGTGATGGTGGTTAAACACACAGGGGGAGATCTGGTGTAAAGGAATCTGGCTTTGTTGCCCATGGATTTCACTTTTCATTTTTCAAAGATGCTCTGAAAAATGAAAGATAGAATCTGTTTGGTTGCTATCGCAACTAAGCCAATTTTTCCTTGACATCAGTTTTGATAAATCTGCCCCACTCTCTTTTAGAAGATGGACAGTATACACTTCCCAGCTATCTATGCAGTATTCAGAATCTTGGATGGTGGAGTCAGGGGCAAGATCCTCCTGGGATGCAGGCTGTGCTGTAGGGTTAATGAAGCAGCTAAGCTTTCTCTTCTCGCAAAGGAATAACAGGAGCTGTCAGGACTGTGGTGTAATGTCTGCACACAAGCAGGGCACTACTACTGTCTACTGGAGATCTCTCAGGGGGGGCGTGGCCGGATGTCAGGAGCGTCGGACGTGTGAGAGCGCAGCTCCGTGTCCTGTGAATCGAAGCGGCTCCCAGCGTGCCTCCAGGGGGTAAATTTATAAGTAAAAATATCCTCCCCTGCCCTCCTGAATACCCTAGGTCCTACCTGATGATGACCAGGGGCAGGAAGAAGATCGCTAGCCCCATGAAAATGACCGCCTTGGGGCAGTCACAAGATGGCGGAGCTTCCCACCTCTCAGAGGATTCTCCTCGCTCACCTGCAAGCTCCACCACCTCTCCTGCAAAGCAGTCACCTGAAACCTGCAAAATAAAAGGCACAGCAAGGAGCTGGGGAGTACAGAAAGTACTTTAACTACCTTAACTAAAGCTGGGTCACATAAAGAGCTCAGTAATGAAAATATCTCTATTTATACACTGCAAAAAAATGTTTAAAGATTTGAAAGACTCCATCCAAAGGGACTTCAGAGAGACTATAGCTACCTGTACCATTCACTCAGATATCTATTGGTGAGCACACTGCTCACCTGGAAGATAAAATGGAGGAATTTGTGGCTGCTTATAATACACTGGTCGACGGTCACAATACACTGATATGGAGGATCGCTCCAGGCGAAACAATATAAGATTCAGAAATATTCCAGAATTGATCCATGATAACCAACTCAAGGAATTTGTTTCTGACCTAATTGTAACATACTTACCAGATACTCCTAATCGACAGACTACATAGAGTGCCTAAGCCTAAGTCTCTTCCAGCCTCTATTCCTAGAGACATACTAGCGAGAATACATTTCTTTCACCTAAACGAAGAAGTAATGAGAGCGGCTCAACATAAAAAAGACATTCCAGAGAGATTCCAAAGTGTAGCTCTTAACCAGATTTATCCCCAGTCACTCTTACAAAAAGAAGATAATACACGCAATATACAAAAATTCTCAGACAAAACAACATACCCTACAAATGGGGTTACCCTGTCAAGCTCATTATTCGATATCACAACTCTACTTATATACGGTAATGAACTCTCCTTCTGAAACCACTGATGCAATTCACAAGTGGAACCTAATTTTACCACAAGAGGGAGACAAACTAAAAGAAAAGATTCCTTCAGATTCACCTCCAAGGAAGAAACCAGCATCACTCTCCCAGGAATGGACAAGAGTAGGATCCTCTCCACCATGAATCCATAGAAGACATACTCCCTGGAACTTACATTTATCTACTCTTAAGTATTCACACTACAACACCACCTGTGAACTTAAGTCCCTGATCCAATGGATCTATTCACCTCCTCAAATTATTGTCCTACGAAGTAATGTTTGGACCCTGGGTCCCTGTTGGACCACTGTTTGCTGTTTTCCTGTTCTTTTTAAAAAAAAATTTAGGTTATCCTTACCCCATCTCCACCAAGATGTCAAGAATCTTAAAGTCTACTGAAAAAGGACATTTAACGCAGCAATCAAAATCCCAAACCTTTTTCCAAGGTCACTTTACAAGATTCTAAGATCTTTATGCAATGTTATGTATAATTTATATATTTTTACATTGAGTTTCCTTGTCTCACCAAATGGGGATTAAAATTATGTCTCTAAACGTAAAGGGCTTAAACAACCCTTTCAAAAGATCCGCCATTTGGTCAGAGATAAGAAACAGAAGACTTCCGGTTCCGGCGCGGGCATGTAGAGACGCGTGAGACAGTTGCTCCGCTTCACCGCCGTATAATATCTGCTTGTCCTGCTTCTCTGAGCACAGCCGGAGTGTCATCACTGTTACAGGGTGGTGTAGGAGCCTTGTATGGAGCGTTATCTCTTGAGAAGCGGGCAGAAAACTACGACCCAGGCAGCTGCTGATACCGCAAGTAAAGACGGGCCCTGTCCTATGATGGCGCCTTTTCCTCCCCCCTCGCCAAAGCATGCGCCAGCAGATGAGCAGGATGCCCCGGCTATTAACACACAGCTGGACTTATTTGAAACGTCGGGCAAAACGATAGATGTTAAGACACTGGCCATTGAGGTGGCGAAACAGTTGGCGCCTGATATTATAGCCTCTTTGTCCACAACCCTGCATGCGGCGCTTAACAAACTACAAGAGGAGGTGGAGTTGCAGGATCACAGAGTGTCTGAAGTGGAGCAGCGGGTGGCCTGTATTGAGGAGGAGGCTACGGACACAACACAGAAAATGCGGGAACTATTTCAGCTGGCTGAGAAGCTTAATGATCGGGTCGAGGACCTGGAAAACCGGTCCCGGCGAAGTAATTTACGTTTGGTGGGCATACCTGAGTCAGTGTCGGCAGCGGAATTGCGCCATGTGTTCGAAGTGGTCCTGCCGCAGGCCCTGGGTCTCCAAGGAGGAAGAAGGAAAGTGGAGAGAGCTCACAGAGTGGGGCCATGGAGAGATCAGAAAACATCTAATAACGGCAGAGCGGATCAGAGACCGAGGCAGGCGATCTGTAAGTACCTGGATTACTCGGATAAGGAGGACATTTTGCGGGCTTACCGTGCAAGAAGGGAGCCGCTGATTCTGAACGGCGTTAAGGTTCTGCTATTTGCCGATTATTCAGCGGAAGTAGCGCGGAAACGGAGAGCTTTCGGGACAGTCTGCACTACCCTCTTTAAGGCTGGAAACAGGTTTCAGCTGGCATACCCCGCGATATTGAGGATACAGCTTCCGGATGGAGGTTCCAAGCATTTCACCGATCCTATGGAGGCGGAGGAGTTTGTGCGGCTTCAGATGGGTAACAGGCAGGAGTCTGTGGAAGTGGAGGAGAATCGAAGAGGAGCTGAAGCAAGAGATGGCGGCAATGGATGGAATAGGGTGTCTCAGAACTCTTTATCTTTTCCGCAGAGGATGTCCAAATTCCAAAAGTCTTCGGGATCCAAATTTGTGAGAAAAACAGGAGGACTGTGATTTCTCTGTCAGGTGTAGTCATGGTTCATTAGATCATTAGATCTGTCCTGATAATGTTATGTTACTACAGTCTGTTTTCTGTCGACAGGTGGGTCTTAGGCTGCAGATAAATTCATGAGAATAATCTCATGGAACGTGAAAGGTCTGAGGTCTCCCAACAAACGCATGAAGGTCCTGAGACAATTACGTAGGTTGAAGGCGGATATTGCCTTGTTGCAGGAGACACACCTGTCGACAGCGGACTTTCAAAGGATGAAGAAGTTATGGGTGGGAGAAGTATATGGGTCCGCAGCTGCAAATAGGAAGGCAGGAGTCTTGGTTCTTATAGGTCGCCATGTATCTCATACTGTTCATGTAGAAGAGGCAGACGATGAGGGGAGGATGTTACATCTTCACATCTCGGGTCCTTTTGGGGACTTCAGTCTATATAATCTATACGCCCCAAATCAAGGGCAAAAAGCTTTCTTTGACTCAATGGGAGCCAGAATTTTGCAGGATACGCATAGTGCAAAAATAGTGGGGGGGGGGGGGGGGGGATTTTAACGCAGTGATGAATCAGAATGAGGATAGGAAGTCAGCTGGGGGGAGTTGTCATCAATACTCCCTGGGAGGCTTTGCCGAGTCGTTGTCTCTCTGGGACGTCTGGAGGTACTCTAACCCTCAGGGGAGGGAATTTACTCACTACTCGCATGCGCACAAAAGTTGGTCTAGGATTGATTATCTATTCTTGTCCTCAACATTAGTGCATAGAGTGGCGGACATTGTCATAGGGGACATGGTAATCTCTGATCACTCTCCAATTTTTATGGATATTAGAGAAAAATATACTGGGGGAAGTGATTTCATCTGGCGATTTCCCAATTATCTGGTAAAGGATGAGGAGTTTGTAAAATTAATGAGGGGGTGGTGGATGGAATTTGTGGAAGACAATAGGGAGCATGTAAATGATCCGGTATTATTTTGGGAAACGGGGAAAGTGGTCCTGAGAGGTAGGTTGTTAGCCTATGTATCTGCTATTAAGAAGGTTGCGAGGACACAATATGATAAAGCAAGCGTATGTTTACGAGAAGCATATAGTAACTTTCTCTTAACTCAGACCCAGACTGCCAAGGATCGTTGGGTTTCAGCTAAGAGAGACTTTGAAGATTGGGCAGAGAAATTAGAGGTATCAAAAAAGTCTCAATTGGAGGCTAGTTTGCACAGGTTTGGCAATAAATCTGGGAAGCTGTTGGCCTCATTGGCCAAAGGAAGGCGCTCATTAAACCATATCCAGGTGGTAAGAAATAGGGATGGGACCAGGGAGCACAGACCACAGCAGATTAACAAGTTATTCGGAAGTTTTATGGAAGAGTTTTATCAGAATGCGGGGGATAGGGTGGAGGAGGGGAAGGCCTTTTTGGAAAGGATATCTCTGCCAAGTCTGACAGATGAGCAACTGGAGGTCTTGAACGCTCCCTTGACGGCAGTGGAAATACAAGCTACTATTAAATCTTTTCCTTCAGGGAAAGCACCAGGCCCAGATGGGTTTACGTCTGATTTTTACAAAGTAATGGATACTCAGGTAGTTCCGTACTTGACTTCGCTTTATTCCTATTTAGTTGAGGGGGGGGGGGGGGGTAGTGCCGGAGCGTATGAATACGGCCCACATAATATTACTTCATAAATCTGGAAAAGACCCGGAGAGTATGACGTCATATAGGCCAATATCCTTAATAAATCATGATCTTAAAATTCTGTCGAAACTACTTGCCAATAGGCTAGCAGGGGTCCTCCCGTTCTTGATATCTCCTGCGCAGGTAGGGTTTGTTAAGGGTAGGGCGGCCGTCACCAACTTAAGGAAAGTGCTGCTGGCTCAATCAGTGGCAGGAAAGGCGGAGTATCTTGGGCGGGACCCAGGCATTCTTACTTTGGATGCAGAAAAAGCTTTCGATAGTATCAATTGGAAATGGTTGGGTCTCGCCCTAGATTCAGTAGGCGTTAGGGGAATGTTTCGCACGCTCTTAGATAGGTTGTACTTAGGCCCTAGGGCGAGGGTATGTACTGGAGGGTATCTGTCGGATTCGTTTCAGTTACAGAGAGGAACCAGACAGGGCTGCCCTTTATCTCCCCTCTTGTTTGATCTGGCGATAGAGCCACTATCGAGATGGCTGAACTCAGAGGAGTTGTTTGAGGGTTTGAGGGTAGGTAGACGGCAGATGCGCTCGGCCTTGTTTGCCGATGACATTTTGCTTTTTCTGTCTGATCCTGTTAGGGATATTGGGAGGGTTATCGATGTGCTGGAGGAATTTGGCTCTCTTTCCGGGTTAAAAATTAATAAAGCAAAGAGCGAGTTCCTTTTTTTGAAGGGCGGGTGGAGGCGGGAGGGTGGGGGGTGACTTGAGAGGTGTACCAATTGCACGTTCCCATATAACTTATTTGGGTATTAAGGTGGGGGCCACTCCCGAGTCCATATATAGACTAAATTATGACCCATTAATACATAAAATAGTTAAAGAATTACAAAGATGGCATGATCTCCCGTTGTCGTTACTGGGGCGAAATCATTTAATCAAGATGATGTCGGTTTCTAAGCTGCTGTATCCCATGCAGACTATCCCTATTCTGTTAAAACATAAAGATATATCAAGAATTATAAAAGCGTTTAAGAATTTCTTATGGCATGGCAAGAGGCCGCGGATTCCAATGAGTTCCTTGACGAAGGAGATTGAACAGGGAGGGATTGCCTTTCCTGATATTAGGAGATACAACTTGGCTTGCATGGCGAGGCATATTAGTGACTGGATAAATGGGTCTGATTTTTACTCTGCACTATCGTTGGAGAAGGAATTCTGTGCTCCCTGGTCTCTGGTGGCGTTGCTGCATGCGAGGTTACCGGTGATTCCGGGGTGGATAAAACAGTCTTTACTATTTAAAGATACGATAGCCACATGGAGGACTCTCCGGAAAAAATATTGGTTATCCTATAGGATTTCCAAACACCTTCCCCTATGGAATAATCCTGAATTTGTACAAGGAAAGGAGAATAAATTATTTGAGGAATGGAGGAGAAAAGGGATTGTGACTGTAAAACATCTATTGCATGACACTGAATCTCGATGGTTAACATGTGTAGAATTGATTGCAAAGTTCTCACTATCGCCTTTTCAAACCATTCAATAGTCCCAGGTAAGGGAAGCGGTGATAAATCAGTTAGGTTTGGTACAGAAGGAGTGTCATAGGAACATTTTAGATAAAATCCTAGATCTGGGCGGAGGGAAGGTCTCGATTTCCACAATTTATGCTGACATGAGGAAGGAAGAGGGAGTCGTAGATAGGAGTATGAGGTTTGGGAAATGGGCCGAGCAACTAGAGGACGAAGATGTGGCACAAAAGATATTGAAAGGCTGGGAAGTGGTTAGGAGACATGTGATTAACGAGTCATGGAGGGATACGCAGTTTAGGCTAATGTATCGTGCTATTTATGGGTTTAATATTCCCCCTCATCCGGCAAAACCGGATAGGATAACTAATTGCCTGAAGTGTGGAGTTGGTTTTACAGATTTATTTCATGGAATTTGGACGTGCCCACAAAGTAAGAAGGTATGGGAGGAGGTAGGGAATTTAGTTAAGGGAATTTGGGGAAGAGAGTTTCCATTATCCCCCCAATTATATTTGTTTCATTATGAGGAGGGAGGGGGGGGGGGTCAAAGGGGATTACCTTGTTTGTTTCACACGATATGCATGGTGGTTAAGCGGAGTATTTTACAAACATGGCTGCAAGCTGACGCACCGGGGGTACAAAGTATAATAGAACAGTTAAAAAGGGTGTTTTATTTGGAAAGATTGAATTCCCTTGCAGGAAAAGAGCGACAGGCAAAGGGATTATTCCAGAAATGGAAACCATTTATTGCCCACTGTATGTCTGATGAGGAGATCAAACTAATAATGAGCCCGTTTACACTAACGGAATGGTACCTTGTGGGTCAACTGAAGGGAACCCTGGGTCGTTTATTGCTCCAATCTGCCAATACGTCCTAGATTCATGAAAATGAGAAAAATATGTGTCATCACTATTGATTGCTTGTACTGACTATATCGCGTCCATAACTTTTGAATGCCCCAATGTATGTTGTTCAATGTTTTGTGTCCAGGACCAAATTTCTGGATATATTGTTTGTCTTGTTGATAAAATAATAAAGAATTTATAAAAATAAAAAAAAAAGAAACAGAAATATGAGATCTTTTGCATCCAGGAATCACACCTGAATGCTAACGATTCTCACAGACTACACCACCCTTCTTTTACCGACTTATATTTAGCTTACGCTACCCACAAAAAAAGAGGAGTGATCATAGAATTTAAAAATACTATTTCATTTCAGAGTCTCAACATAATAGTTGATGAAAATGGTAGATTTATTATAATCGTATGCTCCATCAATAATGCCCTGTTCACCATAGTTAACCTATATGCACCTAACACCCATCAATTACGATTCATCCAAAAAATCTTTAAACAAGCTCAAGAAATTAAACAAGGTTCGCTGTTATTCTGCGGCAATTTCAACGTCACCCCTGATCCCTTGATTGATAAAACAGGTCCCCTTCCACACCCTACAAATCGTTTATCTCTAAAGGACTTACTAATTACTGAAAATCTTTAAGACACTTGGCGTTCCCTTCATGCCAATGAGAAAGACTACACCTTTTACTCTTACCCTCATAATACCTTCTCCCGCATAGATCTATTTATTACGGATAAATGGCTACTTCAAAAGGTTATCACATGTGATATCATGAATATTACCTTGTCTGATCCTGCCCCTATAATCCTTACAATTCAAGAACAATTCAATAACACAGTTTAATCTCCATGGAGACTTAATAATTCACTCCTTCAGATAGCTCCAATCCAGTTAGACATCAACAAAAATTTAAAATAATTTTTTTACTTGAATGATAATAACTCAGTTCTAGATTCCTCTCTTTGGAATGCTCATAAAGCATTTATTAGAGGACATTTCCTAAAACATGCAGCAACCCATAAGACCATAAATTCCTCACTCACATCCATTCATGATTTAGAAAGACAATACAAAAAATCCCTCAACCCCTCAATAGGAAACAAATTAAAATTAGCAAGACACCAACTATACCTTCATTTACACAATAAATACAAATTACATTTAAGAAAACTGAGAGCAGACCATTATTGGCAGGGTAACAAAGCCTCTAAAATCTTAGCTAATAGGATAAAAAAAGGAAGCCAAAATTAAAATCCTTTTTATACCACAAAAATAAAGCAAAAATTCTTAACCCTAAATTGATATCTGAAGAATTTGCAAAATACTACGCTGATCTTTACAATCTAGACAACTCCAAAGACACCATTCAACCCACTTCATCCCTCATTAACAGATTCTTAGACGGAATTTCCCTCACCTCTTTGTCTCCCCAACAAAGCAAAAAAATAAACGACAAAATCACGATTTCTGAAATCCAGAAAACTATTCATATGCTCAAGACCAATAAGACCCCAGGACCAGATGGTCTTACTAATGAATAATACAAAACATTCTCCACTCTTCTTGCTCCCTACCTTGTTAGAACATTCAATTTATTTGCAAACCAAGGCCTTATTCCACAAGATATGCTCCAGAGCTCTGGTTATCACCCTTCCTAAACCGGACAAGCCCATAGACACCCCATCCAATTTTAGACCAATATCATTACTTAACTCCGACCTTAAAATCTACGCTAAGATCCTAGCTGATAGAATAGTTAATATTCTCCCATCTTTAATACATAATGACCAAATTGGGTTTATCCAGAATAGACAATCGTCCGATGGTACTAGACGGTTTATTAACCTAATTGATGTAGCCAACAACAGTCGGACGCTTTGTCTGCTTCTTTCTTTGGATGCGGAGAAGGCGTTCAACAGAATTCATTGGGGTTATGTTGAGAAAACCTTGAAGAAATTTGGATTCTCTGGTTTCTTTCTTTCTGCAGTAATGGCTCTCTACTCAGACCCACTCAGACCCTAGTGCATCAGTGTACTCATCTGGCTTTTTATTTAACCCTTTCAAAATTAAATATGGGACTAGACAGGGTTGTCCCTTGTCACCCTTTATTTTTGCACTATCCATGGAACCATTTGCCGAACATATTAGATCCTCACCCCATATCAAAGGAATAACTGTAGGTTCCCATGATCGTATTGGTCTATTCGCAGATGACGTTCTTATTATTACCTCTAACCCTCTATCGTTCCTACCAGCTATTCATATCATAAATAGCTTCAGCCAAGCTTCATACTACAAAGTTAATATTAATAAATCTCAAATGCTTAATCTTGGGCTATCCTTCTCCACACAAAAAATGATATCTAATACTCATGGTTTCTCTTGGGTGAAAGATACTCTTCCATACTTAGGAATTAAACTAGCTTTCCCTTCTATCAAATTGTTGGATGCTAATTATACTCCACTCTTAGAAGACATTAAAACATGCTTAAACAATCTTAAATTACAATCCCTCTCATAGTTAGGTAAAATGGCCGCTATAAAAATTATTGTTCTTCCCAAGATCCTATACATTTTATGCAACTTACCCATCCCTATCCCAGGTACATATTTACAAAAACGACAATCCCTTCTCAATCGTCACATATGGGGCAAAACCAAACCTAGAGTTAAAGCCTCTATTCTATACAAACCTTTGACGAAAGGTGGACTTAATTTTCCATCCCTGGCTCACTATTACAAGGCTACAATCCTAGACCAATACAGAAGTCTACAATCGAACGACATAACGAAAAAATGGGTAATCATAGAGAAATCGTTCTTGGGTAAATTCTCTATCTTCCACCACCTGACTGCTCAAAGTGTAATTGGCGTCAAACTATCAAACCCCTTAATTTGTATCCAAGCTATAGCCAATATATGGAATCCTCTTACTAGATCAGAGAAGATTATCCCTGCTCCTCTTTTTTCTTCACCACTAACAATCTGTGAGCTGGCAATTCCGAATTTCTCTATCCACAATTGGGTAGAATAGGTGTCTCCAATATTTCGCAGCTATGGCTGAATAACAGCTTTGTTGATTTTGCATATTTAAAACATAAATTCTCCATCCCCAATAGAGATTTTTACAATATCCAAAAGTGTATATTTCAAATATTAACACATCAAATATGTACAACTGGTTATCATCAACATTAATTGCTGATAGAAGCATCACTAAAGGATACCAAATTCTGAAAACATCTTTTACAGATCCCCTCTCTCATATTATTGACAAGTGGCACTCACTTGATTTAAATAAAACTCTATCTGAAACCCAATGGCATGAAGCTTTCACTGGGACTTCCAAATTGTCAAGGTGTGCTGGACATCTTGCAAATGCAAGAAAAAAAGTAGAATTTGATAAAACGCTATTTTTATAATATGTAAATTACCTTGCTACCAGCAAGTAGGGCGGCTACTTGCTGGTAGCAGCCGCATCCTCCGATCCTAATGACGCCCCCTCCGCATTGTGATTGACAGGGCCAGGGAACGGAATCGTTCTCTGCTGGCCCTGCCTGTTAGCATTCAATATCTGGCGCCTGCGCCGCGGCCGTACCTATTTTCAATCTGCGCAGGCGCACTGAGAGGCGGCCACTCACTCGGCCGCTCGCTCCTCAATGCGCCTGCGCCGGGTGTAGATGGCCGCCTCTCAGTGTGCCTGCGCAGATTGAAGATAGGTACGGCCGTGGCGCAGGCGCCAGATATTGAATGAAAACAGGCAGGGCCAGCAGAGAACGATTCCGTTCCCTGGCCCTGTCAATCACAATGCGGAGGGGGCGTCATTAGGATCGGAGGATGCGGCTGCTACCAGCAAGTAGCCGCCCTACTTGCTGGTAGCAAGGTAATTTACATATTATAAAAATAGCGTTTTATCAAATTCTACTGAACAAAAATTATTATTTTACTTATGTATGCAGAGATCGCAGTGTAGGGATTATTATTATTAAACAAAAAAAAAAACGGTTTAGTGGGCTGACAGAAGTCCTTTAAACCAAATTTTCCCTTATGTGTCACCCATATGTTGGAGATGCCAGTCTAATGTAGGGTCTTATATTCATTTATGGTGGGATTGTCAACCTGTTAATCAAATTTGGAAATAGATCTTCAAAATGCTGTCAAAGATTTGCAACTATACTATAACGCCATCCCCAGAATTAGCTTTATTGTCTATAGGCATCAACATCTTTCCTACTAATCATAGATCCATTATCATCCATAGTATTTTTGCAACTCGTAATAAAATTGATTCATGTTGGAAAGACAGCAATTTCCCCTCTATACGCAGAATTACCAGAGAGATACATAACAATTGAATGATTTTCCTAGTTTATGACGTAAAGTCATGATTTTATTAAAGACACAGAGACGAATATTGCTATCTCTCTCTTTACTGAACAACCAATAGCAGCAAAGAAAAAACCAAAACAAGTAGTCATGGTAACAAGACCCTCCCACATAAGAACCTTGTAATAGTCCTGCTTAGCATATATTCCTCCTCCTTCTTTGACGATGACTCTTCCTCTGTAACGTCGAACGTCTGGCAACTAATCTCCAACCAACACTGAACATGAACCTTTCAACCGAAAAAACTGAGCTGGAGAAGAATAAAAACAACCACAGATGTCAGGTCAAATCTGCTGGAAATCTTCATCCTAAAAAGCAAACATGGAGAAAAAACAGGTAATCGATACTGCGAGGGAATCGGAAAAAAGTACCAGTCTTGCAAAGTCTATAAACAGACATCAAACTATAAATACGCCATAGATACATAGAATATCAAATAAGGAAATAAATCCACCATAAACAGAACCCAAGGGGGGGAAATAAAAGGGGAGGGGCAATACTCGCCTCCGTGTCTTTAATAAAATCATGACTTTACGTCATAAACTAGGAAAATCATTCAATTTTATTACATCACACGGAGGCTGCTATTGCGAGTTCAAAGCTGACTTACCACAGAAGAAAATATATGAACGGGAGGACAAAAATAAAACTCACAAAACATAGAAACTCGTGACCAATTCGCCAGCTTCATAATGTCCTCTAATCTGGCGCCTGCGACCGCCATGGAAGTCGCGGAAGCACCTCTCGTGGAATGCGGCGTGAAAACTGAAGTGTTCACACCTGCCAAAAGACATAATCCACTTCACCCAACGCGCCAGAGTGACGCTGGTGACAGGATGAAAAGGACGGCGGTATGACAGAAACAGCTGTGGACATGTAGAAACGCGATGTGAAACAGTACGAGATTCGTACTCCCTCAGACAGGCGACTGGGCATAGGGCAGGAACATCCGGGAAAGTGGGATACAACACAGACCGAATGTTTGTCTTAGTACGACGAGTGATATTGAAGACAACACCATCCGGGGTGAAGGAACGAGCGTCGTGGTCTAAGGCCCGGACATCTGAATCTCTCTTACAAGAAATTAAATAGAATAAGGTAACCAACTTAGCCGAAAGTTGACGCAAGGAAAGGTCCGCGTTAGACGGCCAAGAAGAGAACAAGGATAGTACAGAAGAGACATCCCACGTAGACGAGAAACGAGGTCTGGGGAGACGAGAAAGACGAGAGCTCCTAAGAAGACGGCAAACCAAAGAATGTTGTCCCGCAGGACAGCCGTCAAAACCTTGGTGAGAGAAGGAGGTTTTCTGGTCAGGCGCAAAACACATAGGATCCAATCCGTCTCTTATAGGTGAATCTTTTTTAATGCATAAATAAAATAGAACAACGCGTTTCGGGGCTCAAAATGTCCCCTTCCTCAGGTTAACAGTAGTCACGGTGACTACTGTTAACCTGAGGAAGGGGACATTTTGAGCCCCGAAACGCGTTGTTCTATTTTATTTATGCATTAAAAAAGATTCACCTATAAGAGACGGATTGGATCCTATGTGTTTTGCGCCTGACCAGAAAACCTCCTTCTCTACAAGCATCCTTTGGGGGATTGGGCCTCCGATCCCAAAGATACCTCTTCTGCGGCTGCATCCACGGATCCGAAAAATCTCTCTTGTTTTATTTTACATACCTACAATAGAGTTGTGTCTATTCTTGCACAACCTAAAAAGGTGAGCACCTTTTTACTTGTTTTACAATTAAGTTTGTATCGAACATACTACCCTATTGTGCGCCCCCCATACCCCTTCTTTTGTCTCCATGTTCCCCTCCTGACCGAGGGGGACTCTAGACTCGCCTGTGGTTTCCAAAACCTTGGTGAGAGGCAGAAATGGCTGAACGAAACACATTGATGGTACGATATGTCCTTCCAGCATCAAAAAACGATGTGAGAAATTGAAGGATCTCCGTCACAGGTGCTGAAACGGGATCCACGTGTCTAGATAGGCACCAATCAACCCAAGATCTCCAGGCTGCCCGATAAGCCCGTCTGGTTCCGGGTGCCCATGCACCTTCCAAGAGGCGTCTAGTTGACTCCGAAACTCCTGAGACGCTCCAGGGTTCCCCGAGATCCTGAAAGCTAGGAGTTGGAGGGTTCCTTCTAAGATGAGAGGATGTTGAAGTCCTGACAGATCTAATAGGAGGTCTGAGAAGACTGGGAGGAGAAGAGGGGCCTGGATCAGACACTCCAGAAGCTGTGGGAACCATGACTGGGTGGTCCAGAACGGGACTACTAGGACCAGCTCGGCTCGCTGTTGGCGGACTTGAGCCAATACTCGATGGATCAGAGCAAATGGAGGGAAGGCATACAAGAGGCGGCCGGACCAGTTCTGCAGAAAGGCGTCGATGGCTTCCGCATCTGGGTCCGGGCGCTAGCTGAAGAACCTGGAAAGCTGGGTGTTCAGCCGGGATGCAAAGAGATCTAAACAGAATGGTCCCAATGGAAGGCTATGGATGAGAAGACCATCGTGTCCAATCTCCAGTCGCTGGAATCGGACAGAAAACGCGAACTCCAGTCCACGTGAGTATTGTGAAGACCAGGCAGATATTCCGCAATGACAGTAATATCCCTGGCCAGACAAAAGGTCCATAAGTCCCGTGCCAGGTGGGATAACGCAGTCGAGTGCGTGCCTCCCATGGCGTTGACATACCGCACCGCGGAGATGTTGTACATCCGGAGTCTGATGCAGGTGCTGGTGAGCCTGTTCGCGAAGCTGCGAACCGCAAAAGATCCCGCGAGTAGCTCCAGGGCGTTGATATGGAGGCTGGACTCCTCCATGGACCAGCAACCCCCGGTGGTAACTCTGTTGCAGTAAGCGCCCCATCCCAGCAGACTGGCGTCCGATTCTATCGTGAAATCCGGGCGCGGGTTGAAAATAGCTTTTCCATTCCAAACTTCCAGGTTGCGGATCCACTATGCTAGTTCTTCTCTGGTCTCCTCGTCCAAGGTGATTGAGTCCGCGTATGATACCCCCGCGCGAAGGTGGGCGATCTTGAGGCGCTGCATGGCACGATAGTGAAGAGGTGCAGGGAAGACTGCCTGGATTGAGGAGGAGAGGAGGCCTATGATACGGGCCAGGAGACGTAAGGAAACTTCTGGAAGGGCCAGCGTGTGGTGGAGTTCCTTGCGGATAGCACGGATCTTGGACGGTGGAAGGCTGAGCGTCTCTGTTGAAGAGTTGATCGTGAAGCCTAAAAATTCCATGGATTGGGCCGGGGTAAGGCATGATTTCTCTAGATTGAGAAGAAAACCTAGGTGGGATAGCAGGTCCATTGTCCAGGTCAAATGTGTACGCAGGATAGCACGGTCCTGGGCGCCCGTCCCGCCTGCCGGCATTATACACAAGCAATTAGGTCCTAATTATTAAGATATACGGTACAATTAGGAGTAAGGGGGGAATGTTTAATACTGGCACAGTTAAGGGGTGGGGGTCTGTGGATGGCACTGTTATGGGGTGGGGGGTCTGTGGATGGCACTGTTATGGGGTGGGGGGTCTGTGGATGGCACATATATAACACTGCCATCCACAGATCCCCCCCTGTAACAGTGCCAGCCACAGACCCCCCCCCTGTAACAGTGTCTGTCATCCACAGATCCCCCCATAAGTGTCTGTCATCCACAGATCCCCCCTTAAGTGTCCGTCATCCTCAGATCCCCCCATAACAGTGTCCGTCATCCACAGATCCCCCATAACAGTGTCCGTCATCCACAGATCCCCCCATAACAGTGTCCGTCATCCACAGATCCCCCATAACAGTGTCCGTCATCCACAGATCCCCCCATAACAGTGTCCGTCATCCACAGATCCCCCCATAAGTGTCCGTCATCCAAAGATCCCCCGATAACAGTGTCCGTCATCCACAGATCCCCCCATAAGTGTCCGTCATCCACAGTTCCCCCCATAACAGTGTCCGTCATCCACAGATCCCCCCATAACAGTGTCCGTCACCACAGATCCCCCCATAACAGTGTCCGTCATCCACAGATCCCCCCATAAGTGTCCATCATCCACAGATCCCCCCATAACAGTGTCCGTCATCCACAGATCCCCCCATAACAGTGTCCGTCATCCACAGATCCCCCCATAACAGTGTCCGTCATCCACAGATCCCCCCATAACAGTGTCCGTCATCCACAGATCCCCCCATAACAGTGTCCGTCATCCACAGATCCCCCATAATAGTGTCCGTCATCCACAGATCCCCCCATAAGTGTCTGTCATCCACAGATCCCCCCATAAGTGTCCGTCATCCACAGATCCCCCATAACAGTGTCCGTCATCCACAGATCCCCCCATAACAGTGTCCGTCATCCACAGATCCCCCCATAAGTGTCCTTTATCCACAGATCCCCCATAACAGTGTCCGTCATCCACAGATCCCCCCATAACAGTGTCCGTCATCCACAGATCCCCCCATAACAGTGTCCGTCATCCACAGATCCCCCATAACAGTGTCCGCCATCCACAGATCCCCCCATAACAGTGTCCGTCATCCACAGATCCCCCATAACAGTGTCTGTCATCCACAGATCCCCCCATAAGTGTCCGTCATCCACAGATCCCCCCATAACAGTGTCCGTCATCCACAGATCCCCCCATAACAGTGTCCGTCATCCACAGATCCCCCCATAACAGTGTCCGTCATCCACAGATCCCCCCATAACAGTGTCCGTCATCCACAGATCCCCCCATAACAGTGTCCGTCATCCACAGATCCCCCCATAACAGTGTCCGTCATCCACAGATCCCCCCATAAGTGTCCGTCATCCACAGATCCCCCCATAACAGTCTCCGTCATCCACAGATCCCCCCATAACAGTGTCCTCCATCCACAGATCCCCCCATAACAGTGTCCGTCATCTACAGATCCCCCCATAACACCTAGGTGCGTCTTATAGGGCGAAAAATACGAGGGGGGGAGGGGGGTCTGCTTATTATTCTGCTTAAAAGTCTGATTATAATTAATTTGAGAATATAATTCCAGTAGGAAGGTTGCACACTGCTGGTATCATCCGCAAGAAAACTTTATTGGAGACTGCTCAGACAGAAGAACATGGTATTTGGTCTGAGCAGTCTCCAATAAAGTGTCTTGTGGACAATATCAGCGATGTGACTTTTCTGACTTGCATCATATGCTACTGAAATGTGAGTGGGCTCTGCGTTGGTCTGCACCTGCCCTTCACAGCACTGCAATGGTTACATACCATGGCAGGTAGAGCGGTAAACTTTGGAAATACTGACCACTTCCATGTCACTTTACAGTGGTATAGGGACGATAAACTACAATCAAATAACCCAAAAATGTCCAAGAAAAGAAAAGTTGATGCAGAGGGAAGGCAATTTCAGGAGAGATGGGAAAGTGAATACATGTTTGTGATTAATGGAGACAAGCCGGTATGTCTTATTTGCTATGAGGCAGTGGCAGTGATGAAGGAATAGAATTTACGCCGGCACTTTGAGACCAAACATGGAGCCAAATTTGCTAACCTTAGCCACCAGGAAAAGCAACAAAAGGTCCAAGAATTAAAAGGTAGCCTGCATTCTCAACGGAATATTTTTGCAAAAATGACAGCAAAAAATGATGCAGCAGTGAAAGCCAGCTATCTTGTGGCTGAAGAAATTGCGCGAGCATCAAAGTGCTTTTCAGAAGGTGCATTTGTAAAGCAGTGTATGCTGAAGGTATGTGAACAGGTGTGCCCTGAGCAGAGACAGGCTTTTAACAATGTCAGCTTGTCAAGAAACACCATCACAGACCGAGTCAGGGACCTAGCCTGTAATCTTAAAACAAAGTTGGCTGAAGAGACATGCAGTTATCTGGCATTTTCATTAGCTGTTGATGAAAGCACTGACAATACTGATACAGCTCATCTAGCTTTTTTTGTAAGAGGTGTGAAGGAAGACTTGCCTGTCAGTGAGGAGCTCTTGGATGTGGTCGCCATGTATGGGACAACAACTGGGAGGGACATCTTCAATGCAGTGGAGGAATCCGTAAATAAAATGAAATTACCTTGGGAAAAGTTGGTGGGACTTACTACTGATGGCGCTCCAGCAATGTGTGGAGAGAGAAATGGCTTGGTTGGACTGTTAAAAGAGAAAATGAAAAAAAGTAATTGCCACACGCCGCTGATAACTTATCACTGCATTATCCACCAAGAAGCTCTGTGTGGCAAGGTTCTGCAACTGGATAACATAATGTCCACAGTCACGAAAACAGTGAATTTTCTGCATGCACGGGGTCTGAATCATCGTCAGTTCCAACAATTTTTGAAGGAGGTGGGCATGGAACATACAGATGTGCCATACCATACAGAAGTAAGGTGGCTGAGTAGGAGCACCGTTCTCAAGAGATTTTTTGAGCTTTTGGAAGAAATTACTCTTTTTATGCAAAGTAAAGGGAAGCCCTTGTCAGAACTGTCAGATCCAAACTGGCTGTGCGATTTTGCCATGTTGTGTGACATAACAGAGCATCTCGCCCAACTGAATCTGAGGCTGCAGGGCCGCAAACAAGTCATAACCTCAATGTATGAGGCAATAACAGCTTTCCAGGAGAAACTGCGCCTATGGAAGTCACAGCTTGAAAAAGACAGTCTTGCCCACTTTCCTATCTGCCAGAGCATCTCAACCTCATTCCCAGATACTTTTTCATGTGCTCGATTGGGTACCAAAGTGAATCGGCTGATTGATGAATTCAATCGACGCTTTTCTGTCTTTAAAGAACAAAACTTAACCTTTACCAGCTTTGCCAATCCCTTCAACATCGATGTTGACCGTGCACCACATCACCTTCAAATGGAATTAATAGAACTTCAGTGCAACAGCAGCCTGAAAGCGAAGTTCCAGGATGCGACAGTCGACGACTTTTACCGTCTCCTCCCCCCTGCTTTGATGCCACAGCTCCGACTTCAAGCTGCACGTGTTCTGTCCATGTTTGGGAGCACCTATCTATGTGAACAGATGTTTTCAGTCATGAATCTGAACAAGACCAAGCTCAGATCACGCATCACTGATGATAACCTCCATGCTGTTTTGCGGATTGCTACAGCACAAGACCTAACGCCAGACATCGATGGACTGACCTCAGGAAAACGATGTCAGCCATCTAGTCAGAAAAGTAAAAAAAAAAAGTTAATGCCTTATGTTTGCCTTATGTGTAATAAACAGTGTTTGGCAATATTTGTATGTTTAAAAAAATAAAATAATTACTGTCTGTTACCAAAAATCTTTTTTCAATAAATTGTACAATAATTGTACATTTGAATATCTACTTGCCATTATTCTGACTATGTTTCTGCTTTCAGAGCTAGTTATTACTTACATTATTACAAAAAACAGTAATAATTGAATGCAGTGACAATAATTTATGATAATAAAGAGTGGACACATAGTCCTACAGATACAACCGGCCCTTTGAGGGTGACCAAACTGCTGATACGGCCCCCAATGAATTTGAGTTTGACACCCCTGGTCTAGATAAACAATCAGACGAACTCCGCAGCTGCGGAGGCAGGCTACGACCGGGCGCAGCAACTTGGTGAAGCACCAAGGATCTGAAGAGAGGCCGAAGGGTAGACAAGGGAACCGCCATACCTCTTTGTTCCAATGGAAACAGAGCAGATTTCTGGATGTCTCGGAGACTGGCACTGTTAGATAGGCATCTTTTAGGTCTAGCTTGACCATCCAATCTCCGTGGAGGAGCATGTCTTTGAGAAGGTGAATGCCCTCCAATGCCCTAAGTGGCTATAGCAGACAAAGGCGTTCAGTGGCCGAAGGTTGATCACTGGACGCATCTATCGCGGCTTTCAGAAAAAGAGCCTTTAATTCTCTGTTCAAGAGAAGTTGTTTTGGGGCGGGAAGGACAATGGGATAAGGAGGTGGAATGTGGACACCAGTTCTATATGAAACCCCTGTACGGTAGAGAGAATCCAAGGTTCTGCAGTGATGGCTGACCAGGTGTGGGAAAAGAGACGGAGTCTGCCCCCTACCCAAACAGTTGAAGAAGATAATGGGGTTGGTAGACTTACCGAATGGGCATCTGGATCCTGAGAATCCTCTGGCTCCTCGGGGTCGCCATGAAGAACCGCGAGTGGGGAAGAAGGCGGGAGGTTGACGGGTCTCCTGGTTGGAGTTTCTGAATGAGACGGAGCCTCGACCCCTAGAGCTGCTGGCCCTGGTGGTGACCCGTCCCTGAAAAACACGTCTCATAGACGATTGTGCTTTATCTAGTGCGGTGAAGGCACCTACGAAGCGGGACAAATCTTTGATGAAAGAGTCTCCGAAAAGGAGGCCCTGGGCCTCCTTGCCTGCCTCAGTTAAGGCCAGGTTAGAAAGTTTAGGTTCAATCTTGAACAATATCGCTTTCCACCTCTCAATAGAGAGAGAGGTATTTGCGTTGCCCGTAATGCACAGGGCACGCTGGACCCATCCCCGGAGTTCCTCCGGGTCTACCTGGGTGTTCTGGGTTCTGGCAGATTCAGCCATCTCAAATATCTTAGTCAGGGGGCCGAGGACGTCAAGTAATTTATCCTGACAGGCCTTCAGGGCTGATTCTAGACCCTTACGGGGGTTCCAGCCCGACTTGACCAAAAATTGGACCATTTTGGGATCCACTATAGGCGTCTCACAGACTTTGTTTGGGATGATAGGCCTAGGGCATTCAGCCCTCATTTTGTTCCTAGCCTCCTTGCTAAGGGGCTGGTGTATCCTGGATTCAAGGTATTTAGAAATATGATCCGATGGAAGCCACTCCGCAGACCTCGGATGGTGGAGTGCATCCGGGTTGAAAAGTGGCTCTCCAGAGGGATCCAGTATAGTAGTTAGAGGTTCCGAAGGGACTCTAGTAGAGGTGTTAGGGGGGTGGCAGGGACCGAAGATGGCCCAGGAGGGCTCACTTCTAATAGTTCCAGGTCCTCCTGCTCTGAGCTATCCACCAATCTAGACTGCGCCTCCTCTTCAGATCCGAGTTCTGACTCGGACTCTGTATCATATTGTGCTCTGGCGCATTTCCATGGCCTCGCCTTTTCTGCCTGGCGGGCATAGGCTCTCTATTGGTTCTGGAGGCTGGTGGTTCAGTGTTAGCTGCCCGTGAGCTCAGCGGTCTTGGGCGGCTAGAGGGCTTAGAGGAAGATGGATGTGCCATAAGGCCCTCAGAGATGGACTGAGAAATGGCAGTAGACATGGAGCCCATGGCAGCTTGGATAGCAACCGCTACAGAGCGTTGAATTGCCAGGGCCTGTGTCTCACTGGCAGTGGTGTCTGACACCTGGGTATGAGAGGTCACTTCCATGTCCTCAGAGGTAGGATGCTCTATGGGGAGGCCGTCATCAGACATGATGGTGTCTGGAAGCACTAGAGTAGGTAATATATAAGACAGTTGACTAGGACAGATACTGAATTAGAGTATACTAAATAGAATCTGAAGTGTGGCCACAGGAGTATATAGGAGAGAGAAGTATAGTACCGGAACCGGAGGAAATAAGGGCACAGTCAGGGGCACCGGACAGGTACTAGGAGAAACGCTGGAGCCGTTTGAAGAAGCGCCCGAAATCCCGTGAGATTTCGCACAGCGCTGTGAGAAAAAAGGGAAAGAAGACACTGAAGCGCGCCCGAAGTCCTGCGAGACTTCGAGCGGCGCTGAGAGGAGCGGGAATAAAGATCTCGCTACAAAAGGGAGAAGAAGGAAAAGGCGGCTGAAATCGCGCGAGACCTCGGCCGCCGAATGCACGCAGAGGGAGATAAAAGCTAGAGGGGCCACAGGAACACATAAATGCCGCAAACAGTAAGTTGAAAAACACCAGGGGAAATAAGGGGGAAAAAAACCAGGAAGCAAAAACCTGAAAAGGAAGAACAGAATACACAGAAGCAAAAAACGGCTCTATATAAACGGAGGCAAGAGGGGCAAAAGACCCCCAAGCCAAAGTGTAACAATCATATATATATTATAGGAGAATTCTCAATACCACTGAAAAAGTAAGAATCATAGTGAGTACTTATCTTGAGGGTCAGCAGCAAGGAAAGAGGAGGAATATATGCTAAGCAGGACTATTATAGCGTTCTTATGTGGGAGGGTCTTGTCACCATGACTACTTGTTTTGTTTTTTTCTTTTCTGCTATTGGTTGTTCAGTAAAGAGAGAGATAGCAATAGGAGCCTCCGTGTCATGTAATAAAATAGTTGGTTTGAGGGTATGTGGGCTTCGTCAAATAACAAGAAACATCCCTTTCTTCATAGATGGGAAACTTGGCTTCAGAGCACTTTTTGTAACATTCCTATTGACTCTTTAATAAGGTATTACATTCTTCCATATAACTTGCTGTTTATATTGACCTTTTCTGTGTAATTCATTGCGGAATACCTTATATACCACCCCCTCCCTTCCCCTTTCATCCTACCCTTTTTTTTTTCTTCTTTTTTTTTTTATAATTACGTTATGAGTCAGTTGTTACATTTTTATGCATGTCCATGTAATGCAACTGTCAAATATTTCATTTTCATGAGTATGTTATTATAATACTTAATAAAAATCAATGTTCATAAAAAAAAAAGATCTCTCAGTCTCTCTATCTGATGCCTATGCTGCTGTCTCTAAGATGGCTACTGTTCCTCTTCCTTCCATAGCCTTTCCCCCTGGTCCCACTGCTATTAGCTGCAGGGAGGAGCAAGTGGTCATGGGCAGGGGCATAAAACAATGGGGGTTTGGGCCCCGGATGTTTTCTCCCATGCCCTGAATGTACTGACTGCCAGATAGATACAATTATATCGCCATTCTCAGGACGGCAATACAATTGAATCTAATGCACTGCAAGAGATAAAGGACCTCTGATGACATAACGGTCATGTGATCCATGCAAAAGGCAGTGGTTGAGGACCAGCAATGATGTCTCCATCATGTGACCAGTGCAGGAGAGGACAACGCTCAGCAGTGAACAGGAGAAGACATGGAGAAGAAGCTGTTGTGAGGTATGTACATGAGGAGAGGTAAGTGAAGGGATAGATTCTCAGTGTGAGAGGCAGATAAATGCTGGGAGTTGTGGTTATTTAACTGGAACTGTATGTTAGGGTGGAGTGATGTTATTTATATGAGACTGAATGTTGAGGGGGTGATGGTATTTACATGGGACTGTATGTTGAAGGCGGCTGTGGGAGGGAGTGATGTTATTTATATAGGACTGAATGTTAAGGGGGTGATGTTTTTTACATGGGATTGCATGTTGGAGGCGACTGGGGAAGGGATGATATTATTTACATGGAACTGTATGTTAAAGGCGGCTGAGGAGGAGGTGATGTTATTTACATGGGACTGTATATTGGAGGGGCTGAAGGGAGGGAAGTGATGTTATTTACATGAGACTGCATTTTGGAGGGAGCAGGAGAGATGGTGTGATGTTATTTACCTGGGAATCTATGGTGGAGGGAGGGAAATAATGTTATTTACATGAGATTGTATGGTGGAGGGGCTGAGGAATTATAATTTCTGTGGGCACTAAAGGGAGGAATATAACTATAGAGAGCACTGCAGGGGGCATTATAAATACTGGGGCACTTCAGGGCCAGCATTATAACAGTAGGGGGCATTATAAATACTGGCCGTACTTCAGGGCGAGCATTATAACAGTGGGGCAATATAAATTCTGGGGGGCACTGCATAGGGCAATTTAAGTCCAGGGGACATTAGGCATTCATATTACTACTGAGGGATCTTTAGAGAGCTTTATTACCACTGGGGGAACTATAGGGGGGCCTTATTTCTACTAAGAGCACTAGGGGGGCCTTATTACTACTGAGGGGGCTGTAGAGAGCTTTATTACCACTGGGAGACCTTATTTCTACCATATTTATACTGCAGAGCTCTTCTACTAATGGAGGCACTCTTGGGGAGCATTCTCACTGTTGGGGGAACTGTAGGGGGCAGTATTACTGATGAGGAAATTCTAGAAGGGAATTACTACTATTGGTGGGACTTTGAGGAGCACTATTACTATGGGGGCACAAATTTTTCTTTCGGATAGTATTTGGCAGTACTGGGAAGCACTGCGAGCAGCAGGATAACACTGTTAGGACTCAAGGTTTGGGGATGATGATAGAAAAGTGAGGAGGCTAAGATGTCTGTGTGTCACACTCTGCAGAGACCAGGCGTGGCTGGAAAAAGTTGTCCGGACCGAATGCAGAAGATGATGACAGAAAAGATCTATATCAGTGGAGACAACACCTGGGAGGCCCTGGATGTGAGAGGGATGTGCTGCTGTATAGCAAGTACAGTAAAATGTGATATGCGGAGGGAGGTTCAACTTAGGGAATTCTTTGTACTATTCTAAAATTATTTTAGACTACCTGCGGACGAAGGAAAGCTTGAACGATAATTACTGTTGCATTGTGACGCAGATTCCTCACTCTGGGCTGTGGTCATGTGACTTAGGCCTCATGCATACGACCGTTGTTTTTGTCCGCATCGGAGCCACAGTTTTTGCGGCTTGGATGCGGACCTATTCACTTCAATGGGGCTGCAAAAGATGCGGACAGCACTCCGTGTGCTGTCCGCATCAGTTGCTCCGCTCCGTTCCGTGGTCTGCAAAAAAAATATAACCTGTCCTAAT
The DNA here is from genome assembly GCF_905171765.1 of Bufo bufo. Lineage (NCBI taxonomy): Eukaryota > Metazoa > Chordata > Amphibia > Anura > Bufonidae > Bufo > Bufo bufo. The sequence continues at coordinate 92,168,873 of NC_053396.1, forward strand.
CTTGTCCGTTTTGCGGACAAGAATAGGCAGTTATATCAATGGCTGTCCGTGCCGTTCCGCAAATGGCGAAACGCATACGGACGCCATCCGTGTTTTCCAGATCCGCAATTTGCAGACCGCAAAACACACAACGGTCGTGTGCATGATGCCTTATCGAAACCTTTCTTCTGTATTGCAGTTCAGCTGCAATGTATCAAATAATCAGTAAAGTACCTTGCAGACCAGAAGACTTCTAGGAGAAGCTTTGCTTCCCCAGTGCATGTGCAGTGTGATCTCACCACTGCACCTGCATCCATGTGCTGTTTGGTAACACAAAACCTCTGCTGCCTGTCCAAATCACAACCAATCATTGATCTGAAATTGGATTATGGGACGTTCTATTTGATTACAGTTCTGAAATTCATAAGACACCTGGTCCCTGAAATAAAACTAAATAATACACTTTTCTGTATTTCTTCTCTCTGCATTGGGTCATCAAGATATGTATGTGGATGGTTTTCTTAAATTTATGATTACATGTATCTTTACCATAGTGGTCTGTGTATTATTTTCTGGTTGTCTAATTTATCATTTCTAATGATTACCGATGAGTTTGCAGCATTATGGCGGTAGCTACTGTATTGAATTTATCTGAATGTTCATATACATCAATATATATGTATATTTTATCTTGCTAAATATATGTATAAGCTAAATAAAATATAAGCAGAATAAAACATGATGTTTTCCATGTAAACATCCTGCACCGATGCACTGAAGCTAGGTACTCCAGGCATAAATAGGCAGTGTTTGGGCTACTCAGTGATTATGGGACTGGAGAAAACTCTCTAAGGACCAAGCAAATTTTGCGGGCAGTGTTCTCACTTTTCCCTCCCTGCAAAGTGTCATAACGTTTTTATTTTTCCATTGCCTTAGAAAGCATATTACTGAACCAATTACAGGTATATGTGCATATTCATGAACCATATTACTGATGAAAGAAAAAAAGAGAAGAAACAGCAATCTATAAATTGAGATGCTTCTCATAGGGTTAAATAACAGCTATGAGCTACAAATTAGAAGCAGATTACAATGTACACCATTTTTAGACCAAAAACTACTATATACCCTCAAGTAGGTCAAGGGGTAACAAAAAATGGATTCCTACAATTAATGTCATCTGTCTGCTGTCCCCATCCGTGTCGCTATCGCGCAAAATATAGAACCTGTCCTATTCTTGTGCGTTTTGCTAACAAGAATATGCTTTTTTACAGTAGATCACGTGAAAATTGTGGAATGCACACGGACAGCACGCCTTATTTTGTGGATCTGCAATTTGCGAACCACAAAACGGATACGGTTGTGTGCAGGAGGCCTAACTTAAGAGCACATGATGGAAACCATTCTCTCACTAAGTCATGAATGTTCATTACAGTGCCTACTAAGTGAAGCGGTTAGGTCAAGAATTTGGCATAAGGGGGTGTTGTTTCAATTTTTGCCTTAGGCAGCACGAAGGCTATGTGCTTCCCTACCCCTGGCTACAAAGCACCGAGGGAAGGGGGCCCAAGCTGAACTCTTGCACCAGAGCCCATGAGCCTTTAGCTATGCCCCTGTCCATGTCCGCTGCTTCTTGATATGCCTACGTTATGTCTCTACATAACTTAGGTGCTTTACTGGCGGACGTGCGAGTTGTTTAAATCTACGCCAGCTCCGCTGCTGGAGTAGATTAAAGTCAGATATAGAGAATGATGAATCAGATGGGCCTGTCAGCACGCCCCCTTCCCTGCTCACGCCATGCCCCCTTCTTGGAACTGTCGAAAAAAAGGGGTAAGTGGTGCACACGGGGGAAAAGGCGTATATTTCTTTATAAATGACCCCCCAATGACTCTGGGGGACATTTATCAAAACTGGGTACAGGACAACTGGCTGAGTTGCCCATAACAACCAATCAGATTCCACCTTTCATTTTCTAAAGGAGCTCTGTAAAAAGAAAGGTGGACTCTGAATGGTTGCTATGGGCAACTAAGCCAGTTTTTCTTACACCAGTTTTGATAAATCCCCCCCTCTGTCTCATGCATGGTTAAGGCCAAAAGAGAGGGGAGAGTTAACAGGTATAAAAAGGATGCTCGTGGTCACGTGACTGTTGCTATGGCAGTGATATAACAGTGTTACACAGTTGGGCTCCAGTGCCTAATAATGTACCGCATAATGTACCCGATTGTGTCAAATAATTAGCATGCTGGAACATTGAACGGAACCCAAAACCTAAGGGATTATGATAAGCAGAAGGTATAGACACTGAGAATAGGCGCTCATATGAGCAGAATAAAAGGTCTCACATATTTTTGATTTCTAGTTGATCAGTTAAATAAATGTCAAAAGGAAAGATAGGCAAGGGAGATAAGCAAAGAGCCTAATTAAAGGCATAGCGTGCCCACATGCGACCTATACATTCTTCAACATTGAAATTGCAACACCAAGAAGGAAAACTCGTGGAGTTATGGAAATCTCAGAATCCTATAGAAATGAAAGTGGCAGAGGCGCACTTTTCCAACCAGCTACTCCGTCCATTTCAAGGGGGGCCACAGGGTACGTGGGTTCATGATCGGTGGGGGTCCCAGCAGTAGAACCCCCAATGATCTCATAGTTATAACTGAAATACCCCTTTAACCCTTTTTCGCCCAGCGCTATACATGTACGTAGTTGAGCAAATCTTTAAAGATGAAGCCCACTCTCAAGGACAGGGCTTACGCTGATTGTACACATTTAACACCTCAGATGCTGAGGTCAAATGTGACCACAGCAACTGCGAGCTAAAAAATCCCCGGAGCTCACGTTCAACAGCTCCCCTTAGCAGGGATCGGGGGAGCCAGACAGTGTGTGCAGGAGCCTTGGTCCTTCTGAATTATCACATAGGTTCCTGTGGCAGGTCCCCATAGGAAAATAGTGAAATAGGAACATAGTAAAAGGGATCTGGCGTAGATTTAGTGAGGCGGTGGATGCGCCTAATTTATGTAGAGGACAGCACCTCTACATAACTTTAGTTCATGCACCGCCAGCGCAAGGGGTATTAAGATGGGCGTCTAAAACATCACTTAATGAATGACCCCAAAAATATTTAAAAATCTTAATTTTTTTCAGTATCGAGTGCTCATGCCCCACACACAGAAATACATGCCTTGTTTAATGCATGACAATATCCTGGTGGCCTTAGAAGCAGCTGATTGACATTGTATGCTGTTATTTAATCTACCATCTAAAAGGACACCAAAATCCTTCTCTATAAGTGTTACATCCCCTAGGACATATGATGCATGGAGATTATTACTACCAAGATGCAGAACTTTACATTTATCCACATTGAACCTTATTTGCCAAGTTAATGGCCAATCACTCAGTGTGTTCAAGTCAGCTTGTAGTTTATGGACATCTTCCATAGACTGCACGGTACTACACAGCTTAGTGTCATCTGCAAAAATACAAATGGTGCTATTAATACCGTACTCAATATAATTAATAAATACATTAAATAATAAAGGACCCAGCAGTGAGCCTTGGGATACACCACTTATAACCCGGGACCATTCTGAATAGGAATCATTGACCACAACTCTCTGGACACGGTCCTTCAACCAGTTTTCAATCCAATTACAAACTATACTTTACAAGCCTATAGGTCTATAATTACCTGTGGAGGACCTAGATCCTTTTTTGAATATGGGCACCACATTTGCCTTGCGCCAATCACTTGGCACTGTACCAGTACCTAGAGAATCTTTAAAAATTATAAACAGGGGCACAGCAATTACTGAACTGAGCTCTTTAAGCACTCTTGCGTGTAATCCATCTGGACCAGGAGCCTTGTTCACATTTACCTTATTTAACTTAGCTTGGACCATATCTACAGTTAGCCAATTGAGTATATTACTGGAAGTACTAATAGCCCCGGCACCACAGATATCAGCTTCTTTCTCTTCTTTTGAATATACAGGGCTAAAAAAGCTATTTAGTAACTCTGCCTTTTCCTTATCTTCAGTGACTAACCCCCCTTTACCATTATTTACCTACCTGCTCAGACCTAGTTTTTTTTTATCATTTATATATTTAAAGAATTTTTGGGGATTTGTTTCTCTCTCTCTTGACACCTGCTGTTCGTTTTGTATTTTTGCTAATTTTATCTCCTTTTTACAGATTTTGTTAAGCCATTTGTAAACTTCAAAGGCTACATCTGATTAGTGGGGTTTCGCTCTGGTAGATAGGGTAAGCAGGTGCAGTACAGTGGCAAAATACAAGTTCTTAACTCAAAACATCAGTGTTTATTCACATTTGAGCCAATTGCACAGAACAGCACGTAACTTTGCAGTCTTGGTGTTAATTCACACACAAAGGAAAGTTCATATAACACCTGTCACCTTGCTGGCAGTTCTGCCTCCAGTAGTCCACAGCAGGCTTCAGGGGGGCTGTTTACCCAGCATGCGGCTCTCAGCCCTCCAGCACGGCACAAAGCCTCAGATCCCAAAAACAGAGACCTCTCTGCTGAGCCCAGCTGCCTATTTAAGGACAGCCAGGTGCTGCCAAAACCCGAACCGTCACTTAAACTCCAGTCCGGTATTTGACCTCACCTGGCTGGAAACCAGCCCAGCCGCACACGCTGGGAGGGAAATACTTGCCTTGCCAGACACAACTCCTCACTGTGTCACAGACCCCACAGATTTGTATTTTTTAAATGCCCTTTTTTGTCATTTAATGCCTTTTTTACAGTAGCTGTAAGCCATGGGGGGGGGGGGGGGGGGGGGGTTAGTTTTAGCCGTTTATACTTTTTACCTAAAGGAATACATTTTTTATTGCAATAACTCAATGTGGATTTGAAGCTCTCCCATTTATCCTCAGTATTATTATGTGACAGTAGCTGCTCCCAGTCTATGCCCTGAAATGCTTATCTCAACCCAGGGAAATTAGCTTTTTTTAGATTCAGTGTCCTTGCTCTGCCTGACAGAGTTTGCTTCTTATACAGGGAGTGCAGAATTATTAGGCAAATGAGTATTTTGACCACATCATCCTCTTTATGCATGTTGTCTTACTCCAAGCTGTATAGGCTCGAAAGCCTACTACCAATTAAGCATATTAGGTGATGTGCATCTCTGTAATGAGAAGGGGTGTGGTCTAATGACATCAACACCCTATATCAGGTGTGCATAATTATTAGGCAACTTCCTTTCCTTTGGCAAAATGGGTCAAAAGAAGGACTTGACAGGCTCAGAAAAGTCAAAAATAGTGAGATATCTTGCAGAGGGATGCAGCACTCTTAAAATTGCAAAGCTTCTGAAGCGTGATCATCGAACAATCAAGCGTTTCATTCAAAATAGTCAACAGGGTCGCGAGAAGCGTGTGGAAAAACCAAGGCGCAAAATAACTGCCCATGAACTGAGAAAAGTCAAGCGTGCAGCTGCCAAGATGCCACTTGCCACCAGTTTGGCCATATTTCAGAGCTGCAACATCACTGGAGTGCCCAAAAGCACAAGGTGTGCAATACTCAGAGACATGGCCAAGGTAAGAAAGGCTGAAAGACGACCACCACTGAACAAGACACACAAGCTGAAACGTCAAGACTGGGCCAAGAAATATCTCAAGACTGATTTTTCTAAGGTTTTATGGACTGATGAAATGAGAGTGAGTCTTGATGGGCCAGATGGATGGGCCCGTGGCTGGATTGGTAAAGGGCAGAGAGCTCCAGTCCGACTCCGACGCCAGCAAGGTGGAGGTGGAGTACTGGTTTGGGCTGGTATCATCAAAGATGAGCTTGTGGGGCCTTTTTGGGTTGAGGATGGACTCAAGCTCAACTCCCAGTCCTACTGCCAGTTTCTGGAAGACACCTTCTTCAAGCAGTGGTACAGGAAGAAGTCTGCATCCTTCAAGAAAAACATGATTTTCATGCAGGACAATGCTCCATCACACGCGTCCAAGTACTCCACAGCGTGGCTGGCAAGAAAGGGTATAAAAGAAGAAAATCTAATGACATGGCCTCCTTGTTCACCTGATCTGAACCCCATTGAGAACCTGTGGTCCATCATCAAATGTGAGATTTACAAGGAGGGAAAACAGTACACCTCTCTGAACAGTGTCTGGGAGGCTGTGGTTGCTGCTGCACGCAATGTTGATGGTGAACAGATCAAAACACTGACAGAATCCATGGATGGCAGGCTTTTGAGTGTCCTTGCAAAGAAAGGTGGCTATATTGGTCACTGATTTGTTTTTGTTTTGTTTTTGAATGTCAGAAATGTATATTTGTGAATGTTGAGATGTTATATTGGTTTCACTGGTAAAAATAAATAATTGAAATGGGTATATATTTGTTTTTTGTTAAGTTGCCTAATAATTATGCACAGTAATAGTCACCTGCACACACAGATATCCCCCTAAAATAGCTAAAACTAAAAACAAACTAAAAACTACTTCCAAAAATATTCAGCTTTGATATTAATGAGTTTTTTGGGTTCATTGAGAACATGGTTGTTGTTCAATAATAAAAGTAATCCTCAAAAATACAACTTGCCTAATAATTCTGCACTCCCTGTATTGTGCACTATAAGGCAAAATGATCCTAATTAGATCCCCTATTTTAGGGTCCGTTTCTATTTTAGTCCCTTCTTTTTCCTCAAAAAACATTTTCCTATCCATATTTTTCACTTCCATTAGGGATTTCTCCACCTGTTTTAGGGGATATTTTTTCGTAAGGAATTGTTCCTTCATGTAAATGGCTTCCCTAGTATAGTCTTCTTCCTTTGTGCAATTACTTCGTAATCTCCTAAACTGTCCCTTAGGGATATTCAGCAGCCATCTTGGTAGATGACAACTTGTGTATAGGATATAACTGTTTCTGGCTATCTCTTTCTGATATGTATGACATATCAGTTTGTCTTCCTCTACTTTGATGGTTAAATCCAAAAATTCTATTTGTTTTTTTACTGATTTTTGAGCTAAATTTTATGTTATCATTTAGATTTAAGTAGTCCAGAAACAGTGCTAGTTCCTCCTCTGTTCCCTGCCAGATGAAGATCACATCATCAATAAACCTTCGCCAGAGCACCAAGTCCGTCCCCATCCTGGGCACTATGTATTGGTCCTCCCATTGTGACATGAACAAGTTGGCATAGCTGGGGGTGAACCTGGTGCCCATGGCATCTAACAGTGTGCTATACAAATTGAGACTTTTAATTGAAGTGCAGTAACGGGACACCATTGAACGCGCTACAATAAGCGCATATGAAATCCTCTGGGAATTATATGGAATAATTTTAAGAATTTAAATTTCTGAATTATTAACCCCTTTATTAAATTCAGTAATGCATGTAACAATCTCTATGAATTTTTAGGAATTACAGACAGACTACAGTATGATTAATATCTTATAGTATTTGTTATTATGTCCTATTGAAGGGGCTCTTATTACTGGCACGTGATGGGGGGCTGGGCTCTTATTACTGGCACGTGATGGGGGCTGGGCCCTTATTACTGGCACGTGATGGGGGGCTCTTGTTACTGGCAGGTGATGGGGGGCTCTTGTTACTGGCACGTGATGGGGGGCACTTATTACTGGCACTTGATGGGGGGCACTTATTACTGGCACGTTATTGGTGGGCACTATAGAGGCATCTACTGAGGCCACAAAGAAGGGGTATTTTATATGGGGGGCTCTGTACAGTAGCATTTTATACTGGGACACATGGTGGGTACTATGGGGAAGGGGGAGAATAGTACTATGGAGTCATCTACGGGGGGCACTAAGAAGGGGTATTTTATACTTGCAAATTATGGGAGACACTGAGGGCATCTACTGGGGCACAATATATGGGGCATTTTATACTGGCACATTATGGGGGCACTATGGGGACATTAGCTCAACTGGGGGTATTTTTTGCATTGTCACATTATAAGGAGAATTATTTCTACTGGGGGGCATTATAGTGGGCTTTATTACTCCCCCATGGTATGACCCTCTAGTAACAGCACCAGCCTCTCCCTGCTCTGTGACCCCTCTGCCCCTTCTCCAAATCCTTATTATGAAATCTTTCTCATTAGGATAAAGCACAAGATCAGCTCCGCCGAGCCCCCCAGCCAAGTGTTAAAGTGGTGTCCGAGATCCCCAAGGGCCAAGCCAAGTAATTGTAAGTTTTCATGTGAAATATGTTTATGTTATACACATATAGCCTACACTGTGCCACACAATATACAGTTGTTAAAGATGTGTGAATTTTAGAGCCCGTCTGACCCCTGGAGCAGGGGAAGACGTGCGGGGAGTCCCAGCTGACTAGTCAGATGTGATAATCAGATTTGAGCCAACCAGAGGGAGGGTGAATCCTTTGTCCGCAGAGGAAAGGGTTAAAGGTGCTGATCACTCCTCTGTGTGTGTGTCAGTCTGAAATACTGTTGTTTTGAGATGGGTCAGTCCCACTCACATGAAGAAGGAAAATTGAAAGTTAAAATGTGACAAAGAATGTTAGAGAAAGTGTGGCCCCGGACAGCAGGTCGCCGGGCTGGCAACAGGGATGAAAATCTGTAAGAAACTGTGAAGTTAGAGCTTACAGACTGTGGGCATCAGAACTCCTGTGATGTTGAAGGGGGGGTTCTAATGAGTGAGAAAACAGAGCAGTGTCAGGATGATAATTGATGACATTAGCAAGAAAGAAAGTGCCCCAGTGTCTGCAATCAGAAAGGCGCTTGTGTTAAATGTTCAGAAATGAACTGGTTAAGTTTTGTTACCCTAATGATATGTGTGTGTTTAAATAGGGAAGATCCTAAAAGATGGTCAGTTAATGGAAGTATTGTATCCAGTGTGAACTGCAGAGATTCACTTTCCCCTGCCTTCACACAGAAACATTCCTGAGATAAGAGGAGCGGGGAAAGGGGGGAGGGAATCATGCAGAGTAAGTGATGTGTAATATATTATACAAGACAAAGAATTGTTCAATAATTTTCTTTCTTCTTTCTTTTTTCCCAAGCAGTGTACTGTGGGGATCCAGCTTTTAACAAAATGACTATATGATTATAACATGTATATTGTCTTACAGCGACAGACCATCAGCAATTCTGGGTGTGGTGTGGCTATCTGTTTCCAGGAAAGCTGTGTTTGTCTGTGCTGCAAGTTTTGGGATGAAAACAGTGTGGCTGGGTTGGAAGACATAAATGATTCAGCGGAATGTGAATGGGTGTGGCTTTGAGTTGTAGTTGAGGCGAATATGTGTGAAGACTGATGGATGTTTTTAGCAGAGCTTTGAATGCAATTCATATTTTATGTATGAGGGCGAGGTTATGAGCTGTTTGTGAACATGAGTACATGAAAATATGAATGCGTATGGAGTACGGTATTTGTTTTTTTAAATAATATGCGCATTGAGGATTTTATTTTATTTTCCATAGAAGATTTTTTGTTTTTTATTGGTGCCAACAGTGTTGATTGAGCTGTACATTTTTTAAATTGAAGTCAATGAAAAGTTTCTTATGGGCCCTTTGTGTGTTCATATCTGTAATGTCAGATCTGTTTGTTTCAATGTTTGAAGTTACGTGTTATATGTTAAAGGGTTTCTGTCAGCCCACTAAACCGTTTTTTTTTTGTTTTGTTTACTAATAATCCCTACACTGCGATTTATGCATACATAAGTTAAATAATCATTTCTGTTCAGTAGAATTTGCTAAAAAGCGATTTTTAAAATATGCAAATTACCTTGCTACCAGCAAGTAGGGCGGCTACTTGCTGGTAGCAGCCGCATCCTCCGACCCTAATGACGCCCCCTCCGCATTGTGATTGACAGGGCCAGGGAACGGAATCGTTCTCTGCTGGCCCTGCCTGTTAGCATTCAAAATCTGGCGCCTGCGCCGCGGCCGTACCTATCTTCAATCTGCGCAGGCGCACTGAGAGACGGCCACTCGCTCGGCCGCTCCATCCTCAATGCGCCTGCGCCGATGACGTCACATCTACACCCGGCGCAGGCGCATTGAGGAGAGAGCGGCCGCCTCTCAGTGCGCCTGCGCAGATTGAAGATACGTACGGCCGCAGCGCAGGCGCCAAATTTTGAATGCTAACAGGCAGGGCCAGCAGAGAACGATTCTGTTCCCTGGCCCTGTCAATCACAATGCGGAGGGGGCGTCATTAGGGTCGGAGGATGCGGCTGCTACCAGCAAGTAGCCGCCCTACTTGCTGGTAGCAAGGTAATTTGCATATTTTAAAAATCGCTTTTTAGCAAATTCTACTGAACAGAAATGATTATTTAACTTATGTATGCATAAATCGCAGTGTAGGGATTATTAGTAAACAAAAAAAAACAAAAAACGGTTTAGTGGGCTGACAGAAGTCCTTTAAGTGTTGTGCTAAACATCAGAGCTCTGTTCTTATGGACAGCTGGCACATTACTGACGGACAAAAGGAGGACCACAGTGTCCAACTGAAAGGGGTGGACTTAGATGACTCAGAGCGGAGGGAGGAGGATAGGGGTGGACGTTACAGACAACGACAGCCCTTGTGCCCATCCCCTAGTTATAAGACACTCCATGGAATATGAGAAGTCCTGTTTTGTTTTCCAGTCTATTAATTCCGCGATAGGAAAAGTTGGATACTTCTGTAAGCCAAAATGCAGAGTAACATCAAGCAGCATTGGGTGGTTCAGTGGTGCCAACCATAGGTAGTGTTCCTTTGGCATTGCTTCAGCCTTGATGTCAAACGCCTCATTGAAGTGAGGAAAAAGTAAGTCTGCCACCCTATAATGGTCCTGGGAGATGGGCCTGCAGAGTCTGTGGGACCCAGATCCCAGAAGACAGAGTGTTGTGCTGTGTGTGGTACTCCTCGTCCACACCACACGAGAGGATTGTATTCTATGTTGACCATGCCCGAATCACTGTCCGTCCCCACAGACACCCATGTTTTTTTGTCATAAGGAGAACACAAAGACAGGTAAGGGGGAGTTAGATCAAGATTAGGAAACAGGAAATCCAGTATCGGCTCTACTTTTAAACATTTTTAGCAGATTCAGTCTGGCCCAATGATATCCCTCACTCTGGGTGATAAAGAAGTAGTCCCGTTTTTGATTGATACTGGAGCAGCCAAGACAGTTGTGCACAGCAAACATAGCCTCCCCTGATTTACTCCCCAAGGACACCAGTCTTTGGGTAGAAGTGGATGGGAAAGTAGTACGCTCCCTTTTCAACAGAAACCATCCATATTAGATTTGCCCCTAACCAAGATGCGCTTGCCCGTTTGCTGGTCAGTGGTAACGCCCCTTGTTGCCTCCTGGGTGCAGATTTGCTTGCAAAAGTACATGCTAGTATCTCATATTAGGAGGACGGCACTGTGAAGCTTACAGGTGCCCTCAACGGCCAGGAACTTTGTTTGTTGGCCATTAGTGATAAAATTCCCTGGTCCATGTTTGTATCAGTACTCCCAGAAGCTGAGAAAAGCAAAACCACTCACCATTGACCTACATGACCTACATACAGTTAATGAAGCCACAGTTTCTAACACCCACATCGTGCCCAATACACACACCTTGTTGGCTCAGGTTCCCATTACCGCCACTCACTCCACTGTGATTGATTTGTCCTTTAGTCCCTACCGCCCCACAGATGAGGTGGTAGATGCTTTTTATGCCTAGAACTGGCAATTTTGTGTTCCCCCACACTGGGCCTATCAGATTATTACATTTAGATTGTGTTGTTATGAAGTGAGTGGCCATGACTCAGCTGTCCTCACCCAACTGCATGGCTAGCAATAACGCCCCGTAGCATATTGTTCAGTCAGACTTAATCCCGTGGCCAGAGGTGCCCCTTTCTGCATCAGAGCCGTAGTAGTTGTACTAGCTATGCTTGATGAAATCTCTGAGATAGTTCTGAACCACAAAGTGTTGGTGATATTACATCTATCCTCATGAACGTACAATACAAATGATTGTTTTGTTGCCCGTTATTTGAGAATGCAGTGTTCCATTTTGTTGCCTGACAATGTTGCTCTCCAAAGGTGTAATACTTTGGACCCAGCCACCCTGTTGCCTCTGGATTAAGGGGGCAGGGAAGAGTTAGGGCACCGCACTTTAAACTTTTCTTCCAGATTCAAAGGAAGAGGCTCCTGAAGAGGCAGATGATGTCACAAGAGGTAGTGAGATTTGGTAAAGCAGCCATTAGGTAATCTAGATCATGTGCTCTTTGTGGATGGATCGAGGTATGGCCAGGATGGCAGGCACTACACAGGTTGGGCAGTGGTGATTAAACGTGAACTACCACACATGTCGGCTCAAGAAGTGGAGCAAAAAGACTCTGAAGATAGCTTGCAGATATGCAGATGGAAAAACAGCGAACATTTACACTGATTCCAGGTGTGGTTTTGGGATAGCCCATGACTATAGGCCCATATGGAAAGCCAGAGACTCCTTGATCGCTTCAGGTAAACCCATCGAAAATGGGGAAGCAGTGAGGTCTCTGATGGAAGCCCTCTTGTCACTAACATGAGAGGTGATGATAGAAACGAAAGGCCACTGTAAACAGATGCAGAGGAGGCAAAGGGGAAAGCCACGGCAGATCAGGTGGCAAAAATGGCTGCCAAATTACCTAAGCAGACCCCTGTCTTAAGTGGCCACAGTTCAGGTCCCTGAAATAACTCCTCCTGTCTCCCGAAAGTTCTTAAGACCTTACAGAACCAGATGGGGAATGAGGAAAGGGACTGGTGGATGGAAAAGGGGGGACTACAAATAAGAAGGGAAAACTTTACCTTCCCAGGTCCCTCTACTCCACGATGGCACAGGCAACTCATGAAGTGATGTACCAGACAAAAACTGCTATGTGTGATTTAGTACGTAGCATATGGTACGCCCCAGGGTTCAGCACTTTAACAGTCAGACATACTCAAGGATAAATGGTTTGTGCCCAGAACAACGTGGGCAAGGTGGTTAAGGTACCCAAGAAACACGTCTTGCTTTTTGTATCTGTTTCAACGTTTGCAGACTACCTTCAACTACCCAAGGTGGGCATGTATGAGTATGTATTGATATGTGATGACTTGTTTTCAGGATGGCCAAAACCGTACCCAAAGAAGTAAAGAAGATTATGGCCGAAGTTGTGTGCAGGTATGGGGTACTTTAGATCATTGAAAGTGACACAGGTGTTCACTTCACAGGTGAAGTGAGGCAGGAGATGATGAAGGTTTTGGGTGTAGGACAGGCCTTACATGCTTCGTACCATCCACAAAGCAGCAGTAGAGTAGGGAAAAGGAACTGAACGGGACACTAAAGTTAAAAGATTCAAAAAGCCTTAATAGAGTGCCTGCTGGTAGCCCTCTTTTAGTAAGGTATACGCCTAACCGTGAGACAGGCCTTTGTCCCTATAAGGTCCTTTTTGGGTCAGCCCCTAGGATAGGATTTATTTCCCACAGCAGCTTCAGATGCAACATGGTTGTCTGGCAGATTATGTGATCAGTTTTGTACAAGCATTTGACTAAAGTACATTTTCAAGTTTTTGCTTCACTTCCAGGTTTTGATAAAGTACCAGGAACCCACCCACTTGTGTCTGGAGATTGGGTGGTAGAAAAAGACACGTTAGAAAAGTCCTAAAACCCTGGTTTGATGGTCCATTCCGAGTATTGTTGACCACAAGCACAGTGAAGCTCAAAGAAAAGCATAATTGGATTGATTTCAAGGAAGTGTTGAGACCTTTTCCCTTGTGTGACTGTTGATCATGACTCAAAAGAATATCGAAAAATTGTATGAAAACATCGATAAAGAAAATCAGGAGCATTGATGACCTCCAGTCCCCCCATATAATGTCAACGCCAGTTAGGGAAAGATCATCTGACTTCCCCGTGCTCAAATCCAGTGTCACGGGAGGCTGTTCGCTAGGTATGGCTTGTCGTGGAAGCTGGTGAAGAGGATGTCGGAGCATTGGGACAGATGTTTAGGTTTAGGGAGAGAATGAAATTCAAGGGGGGACTGTTAAAGATGTATGAATTTTATTCTATATTTTGTATCTCTGGGACTGTAATGAGTTAAATTTTTCTTTTTCAAGTTCATCCCACCCCCCCTCTTTGTTTCAAGACTGAAGAAGAGAGGGGGGGGGCAAAGAGCTGTGCTGTGGGCAGCGTCTGATTTCTCATCCTTGTACAGGTGTCCCAACAAGGGAGGTATATAGAGTGTGAAGGAGTGCATAAGCCAATTATATGGCTCAATGATATGTATATATTATTTACTGCCTATAGAGAAGCACCTCTTTGAAGTGTCACATATGACGTATGCAGTATTATTGTTAGAATAGAAGCCATTACAAAATGGCGATGGTAACCAGATGTTTACATTAGTTCACATTCCAAAGTAGGGCCCAGTGCGCAGATGCCAGGGTGTTATCTCCTCTCTCTTATCTCTTCTTCCTTTTTGACCAATGAAACAATGTTTAAGCCTCAGTGAGGACTGCCCTCTTCTGAAGATGTATATACGCTTACCCCATGTAATAAAAGTGAGAGATTGCATTGACCATCTATGTGTCAGCGTCTTGTCTCTCAGCCACGCGTGGATATTAACCCCTGGGGGGGTACATTGATTTGGAGCCCCAGAGTGCATCTCAAATGCTCTGATTTAGGGCGTCTTCATCACAGTATACCTCTACACTGTGCCACACAATGTACAGTATACCTCTACACTGTGCCACACAATGTACAGTACACCTCTACACTGTGCCACACAATGTACAGTATACCTCTACACTGTGTAGTCTGTTCTATAAGCACCCTTGTTCTGTGGCGGCGGACAGAAAATAATCTGGAAGTGCCCCTTTCGAGACCAGGCTCTGGATCCGCCACAGTTTAGAAACGTCAAATGTACACTCCTGTGAGAGGCGGGGAGGGAGATCTGTGGATGACATTGTTATGGAAGCGGAAATGGGGATGACACTGTCATGGGGTGGATCTGTGGATGACACATATAGCAAAAGATGCTATATACGGTATGTGGCATCCACAGATCCCCCCCATAGCAGTGTCATCCACAGATCCCCCTCCCTATAAAAGTGTCATCCACAGGCAGCTAGGACATGTTGAAATCTGAGCGAGTTTTTATTTATTTTTTTAAACCACAGACAGCAGGACTTTTCTTCCCTGTTGCGGTTTTAGGTATTGGGTAAAGTATCGCAGCATTTCTAAGCGTACTTGTGTAAATGTATTGTTGTTATAGCTGCCCCCCCTACTTTTGTCCTGGCCCCCAGTGTGCCCCCCCCCCCAAAATTTGAAAGCTAGAGACGCCACTGCAGGAGTGCCCCCAGCCCGGCCACAGCCATATATCGATACTATATCCACTGGTTTGGTTGTGTAGCTAACACACTAACTTGTTTCCTGCATTACCCCAGATGGGGAAGAAGACCGGATCCCTGTGAGAGAGGGAGTGAGGGAGAAAACATGCACACATATTTGTGTTTGTTTGTGTTACTCTGAACTGCATTGAATTTAACTGAATATATTGTCCGAACTTTCCAGGCCCGCTTGGCAGCCTTCATGCTGTCCCCGTGTTGAATACTGGAGAAAAGGGCTGAAGACTGGTGAGATCTGCAGGGGTCCCCCCTGTCTTAATGTCGGATGTATGACCCCTAGCATTTCAGCTATCTAACCTTGAACATACTATATTTACTAACAAAGACTAACTAACAAAGCCTAACGTTGATTAACTTGGAATGATTGGTGTGTTTATATATCCGCTATAATAATATTTAATCCCTAACCCAGTCCACCCTCCATTATTTCCGTTACATATGTTTTTTTAATTATGCTTTGAAATTATGCTTATGCTGTTTGTTTGTTTTTGATTCATTGATCTACTTTGTATGAGTTGAACTCCTTTTTTCTTTTTCTCAGGTTTTGTGTTGGGCCGTGTTTTGGGTAGTCTAGGTACAATGGCCCCCAAGTTTTGGAAATCAGGGGGGTGGGGTAAGTCCCTTGAAAGGAGGCCCTGGGAGTAGCCCTCAAGCACGCCTAGATACATTTTTGAGGTCCCCAACCCCCAAAACTAGGGGTGGATCCCAGAAAGCTGTGGCCCACCTTGAAGTGGCGGGAAATAAAAATAAATTGATAGATCTGGAGGATAGATCTCGGAGGAATAATATAAGATTGGTAGGATTCCCTGAGGGGGTGGAACAAGAGAACCCAGCGGAAAGTGGCTGGTGCAAACATTGGGAGCGGATTACGATCTCTCTACATTTTGTGTAGAGCGAGCCCATAGAATCCCCCTGAGGAAGCCCCCCCCAGGTGCACCCCCTAGAGCTTTAATAGCTAGGCTGGTTTGCTCCAAGGATCGGGATTGGGTACTCAGACGTAAAAGAGAACTCCATAAAATTGTTTTTAATGGGAATGACATTCAAATATACCCTGATTTTTGCCGTGAGACACAAAATAAAAGGCGGTCCATTTTTGACTTTAAAAAAAGATTAATTCAGTCACATATAAAATATGCGATGTTGTATCCGGCTAAACTCAGGGTGGTCTATAATGACTCTGTGCATTTTTTCCCCACACCTACGGAGGCTACACGGTGGCTGGATTCCGCCGGTCTGTAGCCTCCGTCGAGATTTCGTACTTTTTGAGTATGTCCGCATTTTTATATGTTGGTTATATGGTGGTGTGGAGGGAGGAGTGGGGTTGGACCGGGAGTGGGGTTGGCGAAGTGGAAGAGGCTGATGGGGATAACTTTCTCTGTGAGTCAAATGGTGGGTTGGGGTAGTGGTTATGGGTGGAGGGTGGGTATTGGGGTTTGGGAGGGGATGGGGGGGTTGGCTGCTGTCGCTGGGCCTAGGGGGCTCCTCTTCCCCCTCCTGCCGGTCTACGGAGCATTTTGGATTGGGATAGTTTAGAATGACGCGTAGGGTTCTGTGTTAGAATGTGCGAGGGTTGGGGGATAATGTGAAAAGGACAGTGGGGTTTGATGTTATGGCCCGGCACCTCCCGGCAATTGTGGCCTTATTGGAGACGCATGCAATGGTTGAGAAGCTCCCCAATTAAAGAGGCGATAGGCGAAATTGGAGTACCACTCATACCTGTCATCATATTCGAGGGGTGTGAGTGTGTATATTCATTATGGGGTTGATTTTCAGCCGTTGGATGTTAAGGTGGATAGGGAGGGCCGATTTGTGTTTCTTTATGGTCAGTGGAGTGGACAGGAGACTATTTTAGCTTTCGTTTATGTGCCTCCTCCTTTTGCCTCCACTACTCTATCTTTGCTATCTTCGTTTATTTGCAGTAAACCCCCGTGCCCGTTATTACTGGTAGGCGATTTTAATTCGGTATTGGATCCGAGACTGGATAGGATATCTCTTTCCCCTGAGCAGAGGCATTCTCGGTCTCTTCTGTGTAGTATTACCCAGGAACTTGCATGGGTTGATGTCTGGTGTCATTTGTATGGAGAAAAAAGAGTCTACTCATGTTTTGGCCGGACATATAGGTCAATGTCACAAAATTACTTAGCGTTTGCAAACGAGGCTATGTCTGACCAAGTGGTGAAGATGAAATATGAACTGCATGGCATCTCCAACCATTCTCCGGTATTGCTTCTGCTCAGGGGAGTGGGGGTAAATACGGGGCCCAATAGAACTTTTAGACTGAACCCCTATTGGTTGGAGGTCATTGGTGAGCGGGATTTAATTGATGCGGAGATTCTTGAATTCTGGCATCGAAATGAGGGCTCCACCCACATTCACTTTGTATGGGGCGCTTTGAAGGCCTATATTAGAGGCCTTTATTGCGCTAAAATAAAAAGACAACAAGCTGAGTTTTATAAGCAGGAAAATGCATTTTTAGATCAATTTATGTATGCACGCTTAAAACATGCCTACGAAGCTACACTTAATAAAACATATATGATTACCCAACAACACTTATTTTTTGATTATTGTTTCTCACACTTAGGGAAAAAGATTAAAATGGCACAGATTTATTCGAAAATGCGAACTTCACTATCCTCCTTGATTTATTTTAAAAGTACACTTAAATGGGAGCGGGAACTGAGAACTCCCCCCCTCCCTTGGCCACAGATTTTTCAAAATACAAAAAAGGTAATCTCTCTAACCAGCTATAGATTGATCCAGTTTAAAATTTTGCATAGGTTACACTATACACAGCAAATGCAGGCTAAGTTTGCCAATAACAGAGGTCGTGATTTTATTTGTCGAAAGTGTGGCAGTCCCAATGCTGGATATAGCCATCTTTTATGAGAATGTCGCATGATAAAGCGGTTTTGGGGGAAGGTATTTACAGCACTTCAGGGGGATTTCCCCCAATTTTGGGTACTGGATATGATTTCTGTAATTTTGGGGTTCTTATATACCAAAAAATTCTAACTCTTCGGTGCATCAATTGATCTGGCAGAAGGGCTGTTTGATAGTAAAGACTCTGATAGTTAAAAGATGGGGTTCCCCTCTATCCCCCGCATTTGAGGAGTGGAGATGGATTATGTCCCAAATAATGTTGTATGAGGAGATTGAGAGGCGGAGAAGACAAGTTATGCGATACCCGTTTATCTCTAGCAGCGAGGTGGACTGACTATCTCGCTCTGCTGGGTGAGGTATGTGGAAGGGTACGAGGGGGGAGAATGGAGCTTGGGTTACCAGCGACGGCAGCCAAGGGTAGGGGGGGGGGGGAATATTTGGGATTAAAGGTATTAGGTTTGAGTTTACAGAGCTGGTGTAATGTTATGATTTGTGATGTTGTTAAAATGAGAGTAACATCTTTTTTTTATGTGTATAAGTTTATTTTGTGTGTATTTTTGTCTGTTTTTCCGGCTCTGTTTACATGCTATGTTATATTATTGAAGAAAATAAAATATTTATTGGATAAAAAAAAATAATAACTCCCTGGATCAACGACACATCTTTAGTAGCTATAAACTGTAATATTATTACACTCCAGAAATACATTGAGGTCCCTCTTGAACTCTTTTAGTGAACTTACCATCACCACCTCCTCAGGCAGAGAGTTCCATAGTCTCACTGCTCTGACCGTAAAGAATCCTCTTCTATGTTTGTGTAAAAACCTTCTTTCCTCCAGACCCAGAGGATGTCCCCTCGTCACAGTCACAGTCACAGTCCTGGGGATAAATAGATAATGGGAGAGATCTCTGTACTGACCCCTGATATATTTATACATAGTTTTATTAGATCTCCCCTTTTCTTATCAGAGAAAGATGCTTCCTTTCCTGCTCCCCCTCCTGTTCTCTAAATGTCAAATCACTGCTTAGATAAGTCTTCAGTGAAGACCATTGACGATGGACTGCCTGCTCACTGAAGGATTCGATTATATAGAAGTATATGCAGACAGAGAGGGGAGGGGCTGCTGCACATAAACACAAGTAGAGAGACTGAAGAGATATACTTGAGGGATTTCCTGTCTTATTTCACTGCTGGGTTCACACTTAAACTGCTCAGTTCTGCTGTGTAATGTCCTTCATTACTGCTTCTGCTACAGACAGGTAGGGAGCAGGTACTCCTTTTTATCTTCGTTCTGTGTTGTGACAGTTACACTTTAAATGTCATCATTTAACCACCTCCCATCCGCCCATAGACTAAAAACATCCGGGAGGTGGTTCCATATTTCTGAATGGACGTTCCTGAACGTCCATTCAGAAACTGCAGCTGCACACTAATCGTGCAGCTGCAGATCGGGTTGCCCGCTGTAAGTGACAGCAGGGCAACCCTTAGAGAACCTTTGACCTTTTTTTTTTACAAAAACATGTTACCAATCTCCGTTCACACCTTAAAGATTCCGCCCAACTTACACTCACCTAAATAATTATTAGGAACACCATACTAATACGGTGTTGGACCCCTTTTGCCTTCAGAACTGCCTTAATTCTACGTGGCATTGATTCTTTAGAAATGTTGGCCCATATTGATAGGATAGCATCTTGCAGTTAATGGAGATTTGAGGGATGCACATCCAGGGCAGGAAGCTCCCGTTCCACCACATCCCAAAGATGCTCTATTGGGTTGAGATCTGGTGACTGTGGGGGCCATTTTAGTACAGTGAACTCATTGTCATGTTCAAGAAACCAATTTGAAATGATTTGAGCTTTGTGACATGGTGCATTATCATGCTGGAAGTAGCCATCAGAGGATGGATACATGTTCTCATTCTGTTTACGCCAAATTCGGACTCTACCATTTGAATGTCTCAACAGAAATCGAGACTCATCAGACCAGGCAACATTTTTCCAGTCTTCAACTGTCCAATTTTGGTGAGCTCGTGCAAATTGTAGCCTCTTTTTCCTATTTGTAGTGGAGATGAGTGGTACCCGGTGGGGTCTTCTGCTGTTGTAGCCCATCCGCCTCAAGGTTGTGCGTGTTGTAGCTTCACAAATGCTTTGCTGCATACCTCAGTTGTAACGAGTGTTTATTTCAGTCAACGTTGCTCTTCTATCAGCTTGAATCAGTCGGCCCATTCTCCTCTGACCTCTAGCATCCACAAGGCATTTTTGCCCACAGGACTGCCGCATACTGGATGTTTTTCCCTTTTCACACCATTCTTTGTAAACCCTAGAAATGGTTGTGCGTGAAAATCCCAGTAACTGAGCAGATTCTGAAATACTCAGACCGGCCCGTCTGGCACCAACAACTATGCCACGCTCAAAATTGCTTAAATCACCTTTCTTTCCCATTCTGACATTCAGTTTGGAGTTCAGGAGATTGTCTTGACCAGGACCACACCCCTAAATGCATTGAAGCAACTGCCATGTGATTGGTTGACTAGATAATTGCATTAATGAGAAATAGAACAGGTGTTCCTAATAATTTTTTAGGTGAGTGTATATCCCTGTTAAAAGATATCAAATGGAATCCCACGTACCGCTGGCTGACACTAGACGTGGCATCTCTGTATTCAAACATTCCACACGAAGCAGGCATCACCACATCCCATTTATTACCTAGAAACGGATAACCAACTTTCTCCAGAACACAAGACATTCATTACAGATGCCATTCGGTTCATCTTAACACACAATATATTCAACTTTGAGAACTGTCTGTATAGACAGCAGAGGGGGACCGCTATGGGGACACGTTTCGCGCCGAGTTATGCAAACCTCTACATGGGACGTTTTGAAGAACAACTAATATACAACAACCACAACTGGAACGACATGATCATATTTTACAAACGATATATCGACGACCTTCTCATCATCTGGGGAGGTAGCAATGAGGAGGCAGAAGCATTCATTTCACACCTCAACACTAACACCTGGAACCTCACCTTTACAGCCAACATCTCAACTACCTCAATCGAATATCTGGATCTACTTCTATTCCCCTGTAATGAAAACATCCAAACAAAAACTTTTTTTTTAAAAAGTAGATGGAAACAACTATCTTGACTTTAGGAGTGCACATTATAGAAAATGGAAGAACAACATACCATACAGCCAGTTCAAACGCATAAGGAGAAATTGTTCTACCAAAGAGGACTTCACTACACAAAGTCAGATCTTACGGATTAGATTCCCGAACAAAGGGTATCCAAGTAGGATCATCGAGAAAGCCTACTCCCGGGCAAACACCCTAAGTCAAGACGAATGCCTGGTGACTAAAACTAAACCAAGAGAAACAGAAAATCCTAACCAATACAAAACATCATTGATCACCACCTATAACTCCAACCACGAAACCCTGAGGAGAATTCTGACGAAACACTGGCACATTTTAACCAATGATCCATACCTCAAACCCAATATACCACAGAGACCGCGAATTACATTCAGGAAGGCAAAGTCGCTGAAGAATATCTTGGCCCCGAGTAAACTAAAAAAGAAAAAAACAGCCACGATTAGCACTATCAGTTGGACCCCTGGCCCTGTTGGCAGCTTCAAGTGCAGCCACACCCTATGTAAGTGCTGCACCAATATCTTAAATAAAATCAGGACCTTTAGGAGCAACACTACTGGCGAGGATTTCTACATCAAAAATGTCATTAACTGTTCAACATCATATGTGATATACCTATTGGAATGCGAATATGTTTTACAGTATGTCGGTAGGAATATCCAGGCCCTAAGGGAACGTATCAACAAACACCGATCCAACATCACTAAGGGGTACCTAAAACATAGCGTCTCCAGACACTACCTAGCCACCCACAACCAGGATCCCTCTAAACTATCCATAACCCCTATAGAACATATAGAAGCTCATTGCCCGGACAGATACAGGACCCTCCAAAGACGTGAAATGTTTTGGATATTCAAACTCCACACACTTGAACCCAATGGACTTAACGAAAGCATGGAGAATCAGTGTTTTTAAACACTCCTGCTCATATATTTCACACCACCGAGCCATCCTTGCCTTCCTCCCTGACCGCCCCCTCCCACCCCTTCCCGAACACGTCCGGAAATCCAGTCCGAAACCTTCTTATGCCAGTTCTGCATTTTTCACTGACTGCATCCGGGCCCTCATCCAGACTTCCCCCGCAGGGCCCTCTATCCGGACATCCAGTTCAACACTATCTCCAGTCCATTCTGCACATTGTCACCATATACTTACTATACCTCCAACAATACGGTCTCTTTCCCCATCCCTCCCCCCCCGTTCTTTCATCCATCCCTATTTTTAGCTCCCATCCCTCTCATCCACCCCATTCACTCAAGCCACATCCAATTGCACTGACAGCCACCCCCACACACTCCCCTATCCCCCGACCCCCCTCCCAAGCACTGCAGCGTATTCCCCCACCATTTCACATTTCCCCAGCCAAAACATCCACATATCTCTCACCCCATTCCCACCCATATGACCTTTGCAACAGTGTAGCAGACCCGTATGATTCAACCTTAAGATCAAGTCTTCATACCAACAAACAGTCCCCATCATATCCCGGCCTTTACCTGACAGCACCTACTTAAATTTCCACCATCACACCCCACAGTACAGCACCGGCAACACATCACAGCACCAGTCATCGCTGCGTCCACCCCTCCCCCCGTCCAGCTCCCCCATCACATACACCATTACCAGAAATACACAACATTACAACGGCAGTGCAGCTTCTAACCTTTAGGACCGCCCCTCCACCACGCCCCTCCCTCCGCCCACTGTCTACACCTCCACCCCCACCAGCAGCACACATAGCCCCAACAGCCAGCCGGCAGAGCCGCCCACCCTAATGACCGGCCGATAGACACGCCCTGGCCACGCCTCCTTCCCCCGCTCAGCCCTGCCTTCAAAACCCCTGGATTGAGCGCGCTTCTGCACACCGCAGGCTGCACGTGCAGAAGCGCTATTATACTAGGACACACACCGGCCGCATCTCCCAGGTAAATAACCACTTTCTATTCCTATATGCCAGGATCCATCCCAGGTAAATAACCACTTTCTAATTCTATATGCCCTGATCCATCTTCAGCATGACAAATAATTGCGTCCTCTGCACCATCACCCTTATCAGCTCCCCAATAAATAGCACCCACATAAACACCCACACCCACCATTATACCGCCATCCAACCAGTGTATTAGCATCCGCCCATCACTTTCAATTGGATATGAACTGACCCAGTACATCTCATGATGCTTTTTTCATATACAATCAGACAACACTCAAACCTCAAACACTCAATTAAACATCACTTCATCATTTACCACAGCTGTGCCGACTGCTATGCCCTTGAAAAGGGATTTCAACAGGAGTGCCCCACAGTAAGCCTACGGTGACAAGGTGTCACGGCTGAGGAGGGGGAAAACCCTCAGCCGTGCGGTATCAGGAGATGTAAGGTCGCTACTTGGCCAGTAACACAGAATTAGGGAGCAGGTCACCTCCTAGAGCTTCCCTAATCTGACCCTGACTCCTAGCTGCATGAGCCTCCCTTGAAGGTAGGAGGGCTCATGCTCAGGAACCTTGGATCCCTGTACTAGGAGCTGGGTAGACAGCTCGTTCCTCCTGGACACGGAGTAACAGGAGTCTAAAATGGCCAAGCTATAAAGAAAGGGGAACATAAACAGACATATGGCAATGGCAGGTAAGTGCAACTAGAACCACACACTTACCTGCCACAGACACACAACCTGGAACCCACGTGCAAGTGCTGCTGTCAACAAACAACACAAAGGTCACCGCACACACAGACATCACTTGGGAACCCAGGAAACCATATTCTGCAATAAATAAAGACCAAACAAACATCTTCTAAACACCATACATAAACCTATGACCACAAGGGCGGCCCCCACTGGCAGATGGAATACACAGGAGGCTGCTCCAGCTAACCATGGCTGAAGTACCCCTCAGACAAGTGATATTCACTGAGGCTTTATAGGCCCAAGTAGCCACACCCACACAGACACACCCAGTGTTCACACACACAGAAGGGATTTAACCCTTCCAACACCAGGCAAGGGAAGATGGACTCTTAAAGGGGAATACACACATAAACAAACACACTTCACCTGTTGCCGCGGGCAACGGCATGCGTGGCAATCATGTCCTGGGGATCAGCCATAGGGCTGAGACACTGCCACCACATGCACAACAACACCACACATTGCTACGGGCAACCAAGTGAAGGAAAGTGTCACAAAACATACCACTGGCCGTGACACAAGGATACAGGTACCAACAATGCACCCTTTTACTAAGTTACCTGTACACAGTATTTTTGGGATAATGATATCAACTGTCCTCTTACCCAAGGGGTGACAGCACACTCCGATAAAACTGTACATGCACGTATTTATTTATTCATTTATTTTTAATGTATTTATTCTGTTAATTCCTGTCTCATCTTTTAAATTATGTATATGGACCCTTTATCACGTACACATATACTTGCTCATATTTATGAAATTTCTCATAACCAACACACCTCCAAAAGATAACATTTTTATTTGTTATACATACAGATCTTTTACATTATTATAGATATATTTTATATATATATTTTGTTTTAACCTAAATCTTTTATCCATGGATCCGTTTATATGTATATACATTATTGTATCAACCTTTGTGGTTTTTTTTGACTTGATAAAGGGGTCCTGTGTACCCTGAAACGCGTCGTCTTTGCTAAACAAAAAATATAAAATACTTTGTATCCACAATTGGGTTGTGAACTGCGCCTTGTGTCCATCCGCTCACCGCACAAACCCAGTGCAGACGAGCTCCCCTTCACATATCACAACCCTTAGAGAAGGCAGGGACAGTGCCCAAGTGTCCCTGCCTTCTAGATCGCTGTATACACAGAGCTCACCGAGCGGGAAGCGCTACGTCGGGAGAATGCAGGAGCTGTGAGGGCTTTCACAGACCTCGATCAGCCCTGCACTGAGGCTGTAAAGCACTGTATTGTGCTGTACAGCCCCTCTGGGGGGTGTATTTCTCCTGTAACTGGAGCTACTATGTCAGCCCCAGTTACAGGAGAAATCAACAGTGAAAAAAAAGTGAAGTTAAATGTCCCCCAGAGGTCTTGTATGACCTTATGGGGGACGAAAAGAGTAAAGTAAAAAAATAAAAAAAAGGTTTCACATGTAAAAAAAAAAATTCCCCAAGTAAGGGATTAAATAAAAATGTTAAAAATAGAAAAAAATTAATAAAATAGATATATTTGGTATTGCCGCGTCCGTGACGGTCGGCTCTATAAATATATCACATTATCGACCCAGTCCGATAAACACCATAAAAAAAACAACTGTGTCAAAATAAGCTATTTTTGTCACCTTACATCACCAAAAAAGTGCAACACCAAGTGATTAAAAAGGCGTATGTCTCACAAAATGGTACCAATAAAACCGTCACCTCATTCCGCAAAAAATAAGCCCCTACATAAGAAAATCGCTCAAAAAATTTAAAAAAAATATAGCTCTCAGAACATGGACACATTAAAACATAATTTTTTTTTCCAAAAATGCTATTATTGTGTAAAACTTTAATAAATAAGAAAAAGTATACATATTAGGTATCGCCACGTCCGTAACGATCTGCTCTATAAAAATGTCACTTGACCAAACCCCTCAGGTGAACACTGTAAAAATAAATAAATAAAAACTGTGCTAAAACAACCAATTTTTTGTCACCTTGCCCCAAAAAGTGTTATAATGAATGATCAAAAAATCATATGTACCCAAAAATAGTACCAATAAAACTGGCACCTTATCCCCCAGTTTCCAAAATGGGGTCACTTTTTGGGAGTTTCTACTGTAAGGGTGCATCAGGGGGGCTTCAAATGGGACATGGCATCTAAAAACCATGTGGCGCTCCTTTTCTTCTGCGCCCTGCCGTGTGCCCATACAGTAGTTTATGACCACATCTAGTGTTTTTCTGTAAACCGCAGAATCTGGGTAATAAATATTGAGTTTTGTTTGGCTGTTAACCATCGATGTGTTAAAGAAAAAATTGGATTAAAATGGAAAATCTGCCAAAAAAGTGACATTTTTTAATTTGATCTCCATTTTCCTTTAATTCTTGTGGAACGCCTAAAGAGTTAACAAAGTTTGTAAAATCGGTTTTAAGTAACTTGAGGGGTGTAGTTTTTGGCAATTTTCAAAAAAAATTTAAGAATTGCTTCTAAACTTCTAAGGCTTCTAACGTCCTAAAAAAATAAAATGACATTTCCAAAATGATGCCAACATAAAGTAGACATATGGGGAATGTTAAGTAATAAATATTTTATGAGGTATCACTTTTTGTTTTAAAAGCAGAGAAATTGAAATTTAGAAAATTGAGAATTTTTCCACATTTTTTGTAAATTTGGGATTTTTTCATAAATAAAGGTGAAATATATTGACTCAAATTTATGACTAGCATGAAGTGCAATGTGTCACGAGAAAACAATCTATGAATGGTTTGGATAAGTAAAAGCGTTCCAAAGTTATTACCACATAAAGGGAGATATGTCAGATTTGCAAAATTAGGCCTCGTCAGGAAGGGGGAAAATGGCCCAGATGTGAAGTGGTTAAGGGGTTATCTGAGGCCAGGAATCCCCATTTCATATGTTTAGGCTGGTCTCAAAAGGGTTAAAAAAAAACACTCATCTGTCACCAGTAATCCGTTTCCAGTGCCGAGTTCCATTCTCCTCCACTTTTAGTCCCTGTGTCACGGGGTTCTGAAGGTGCACTCGGTCCCCCATCGCCCGCAGACCTGTTGCTTAGCTTTGGGAATGAGGATCTGTGTTTGACCTCATTCCCAGGGCGGCTTTACTAGCTG
Source organism: Bufo bufo (assembly GCF_905171765.1). NCBI lineage: Eukaryota > Metazoa > Chordata > Amphibia > Anura > Bufonidae > Bufo > Bufo bufo. Next base: position 92,196,038 of record NC_053396.1, read on the forward strand.
GGTGGCTCCCTGCTCCTAAGTCTGCCTTGAGCGCCGAGCTGATCACTCGGTGCTCGACTGGTTGGTCTGTCGGTCATGTGACGCTGGCCACGTCACATGACCCTCACTCCCCACTATAAATACAGGCAGCCTGCTGGCTACAGGTTGCCTGTTAATTTCTAGGTTCCTGGCTATTTGTTGGACTGCTGAATACTTACCTGATCCCGTTCCTTGACCATCCTTTTGCCTGATCCTCCTGTACTGCGCATCCGTCCTGGTATTGTGACCTCGGCTCCCACCTGACTACTCTCTTAGGACTCCTCTTGTACTTCTCTGCTCTCCTGGTATTTGACCCCGGCTTCTCCTGACCATTCTTTGCTTAATCCTTTGTACTTTGTAGCTTTCCTGGTATTGACTCGGTCCGTTCACGTCCTGTTGTTTGTCTGTCTGTCATCCCTGCACTTATTCCAAGTTAGGGATTGCCGTCCAGTTGTCCCCTGTCATTAGGACTCGCGAGGCAAGTAGGCAGGGCCAGGGGTAAGGGTGGAGCGCAGTGGTCACTTCCCTTCTCCCCTGTGTGTGTGTGTACGCGACCGTTACAGATTAACAGGCCCAATAACCACTGTATTATGAATCCTCTGGTGACCCTGACTGACTATGTCTCTAATCTGACGCAGATGGTGCAGGAGTTAGGGGAAAAACTCAGCTCTTTTGAGTTAGGGCAAGGCTCTTCCACTCCTCAGGCCTCCAGTCCGCATTTTGAGCCCCAGATTAAGCTCCCAGAAACCTTTTCTGGAGACCGGAAGAAGTTTCTCTCTTTTAAGGAGAGTTGCAAACTTTACTTCCGTTTGCGCCCCGTGTCCTCTGGGCCCGAGAGTCAACGCGTGGGCATTATCATTTCCCGATTACAGGGTGATCCCCAGGACTGGGCGTTCTCTTTACCTGCTGGCGCCAGTTGTTTATATTCTGTGGAGGGGTTCTTTCAGGCCCTAGGTACCCTCTATGATGAACCAGACAGGGCTCTAGTAGCCGAGACGGCTCTAAAGGCACTGGTTCAGGGCAATTTACCAGCGGAGGATTATTGCACCCAATTCAGAAGGTGGTGTGTCCCCTCAGGATGGAACGAACCAGCCCTGAAGAGTCAGTTCAGGTCAGGTCTGTCTGATAAATTAAAGGATCTTCTGGTCAGTTATCAACTTCCAGAGACCTTAGAGGAGATGATGACCCTTGTTGTCCGACTTGACCGACGGGTTAGAGAGAGACGACAGGAACAACAGTTTTCTTCCCAGATGGTGTTCCAGCCAGAGGCCTATCCCAGAGACAATGCTGAGGTCTCCACCGAGGAACCCATGCAGGTTGGCATGACCCGAGGGAATCTTCGCCGCAGACGTGGAGAATGCTTTTACTGTGGAGATTCTGACCATTGGATCAACCAGTGTCCTAAGAAGGTCCTCTCTGTCAAGTCTCCTAAGGCAAGGCAACCTAAAGACCAGGTACACCCTGAATTTTCTAAATGTAAGCTTTCGGTACCCATTACGATTTCTCTGGGAGTAGATAAATGGCCGGGTAAGGCCTTTATTGATTCTGGCTCAGCGGCTAGCTTTATTGACTCTGAGTATGCTGTAAGATTGGGTATTCCTATGTTTGCCTTACCAACTCCTATCCATGTCATGGCTATTGATGCTACTCCTCTTATTGGTGGTACGGTGAGCTTATGTACCTCAGAGATTTCTCTAACCGTGGGTGTGTGCCACTCAGAGAGATGTTCGCTTCTAGTCCTGGAGAACCTACCTGCTGAGGTGGTACTAGGGTTGCCTTGGCTCCGACTACATAACCCCACTATAGATTGGTCCAATGGGGAGTTGGTGAGATGGGGGCCTAAGTGTGACTCGTGCCTGTCCGTGGTACAGGCTGGGGTCTCAGTAAAGTCTGATACTTTACCCTCTGTTGTTAGAGAATATTCTGATGTATTCTCATCACCAACCCCAGAGGTTCTACCCCCCCATAGACCTTATGATTGTACCATAGAGCTAGTAGAGGGGGCCAAGTTTCCTAAAGGACGAATTTATAATCTTTCTATGCCCGAACGCAAGGCCATGGAAGATTATATTAAGGAGAGCCTTGGTAAAGGGCATATTAGACCTTCTGTCTCTCCTATGGGGGCGGGGTTTTTCTTCGTTAAGAAAAAAGATGGTGGTCTTAGGCCATGTATCGATTACCGGAGATTAAATAAAATCACTGTCCAGAATAGATACTCCCTCCCATTGATTCCGGATTTATTTAACCAGGTCCTGGGGGCAACCTGGTTTTCCAAAATTGACCTGAAAGGGGCATACAATCTAATCCGAATCAAGGAGGGAGACGAATGGAAGACGGCGTTCAATACTCCGGTAGGACACTTTGAATATCAAGTGATGCCTTTTGGACACAGCAATGCCCCAGCTGTGTTCCAAAACTTCATGAATGACATTCTTAGGGAGTTCTTAGGTAAATTTGTTATGGTCTATCTTGACGACATTTTGATATTCTCTCCTGACTTCGAATCCCATGTGTCTCATGTTAGACAAGTATTAGAGGTGTTGAGGGAGAATCAGCTATCCGCTAAACAAGAGAAATGTGTCTTTGGTGTGCAGGAGATTCTGTTTCTAGGGCATGTTCTGACTCCTCACGCCTTCAAGATGGATCCTGGTAAGGTACTAGCAATTAAGGAATGGGTAAGACCTTCATCCTTAAAGGCCTTACAACGGTTCTTAGGTTTCGCCAATTACTATCGTAAATTTATTATGAATTTTTCGTAATTGCTAAACCGTTGACCGACCTTACTAAGAAAGGGGCGGATTTGGAGAATTGGTCTACTGAGGCCATTTCTTCATTTAAAAAATTAAAAAAGGCATTCAGTAGCGCTCCCATTCTGATCCAGCCTGATCAGGAGAAACCTTTTATTGTGGAGGTGGATGCGTCCGAGGACGGCGCTGGAGCAGTCCTTTCACAAGGTCCTGCTAGCCTCACTAATCTGAGACCATGTGCCTTCTTCTCCAGGAAATTCTCTCCCACGGAGAGAAACTACGACATAGGGAATAGGGAGCTGCTGGCCATTAAATGGGCATTTGAGGAGTGGAGGCATTTTCTGGAGGGGGCAAGGCATTGTGTAACTGTTGTCACTGACCATAAAAACCTTATGTTTCTCGAGTCTGCTAAGAGGTTGAATCCCCGTCAAGCCAGATGGGCTCTGTTTTTTACTCGTTTTGATTTTTCCATCACGTTCAGGCCGGGAAGTAAAAATGTGAAGGCGGACGCATTATCTCGGAGCTTCCAGGCTTTTCAACCTACTGAGGTACCACCTGAATCCATCCTACCAGCAAAAATCTTCTTAGCAGCTCTTACCCAGGATATCTCGGCTCGCATTAGGTCGGAACAACATCTGGCACCGGTATCCACCCCAACAGATAAGTTGTTTGTTCCCGTACAATTTCGTCTCCAGCTGTTGGGTGAGTGTCACGATTCTGCCTTTTGTGGACATCCGGGTGTTGAGGGCACTAAGGATCTGGTTTCTAGATCTTATTGGTGGCCCACTCTAACTAGGGATGTCAAGTCCTATGTGTCAGCCTGTGAGGTTTGTGCCAGGTCCAAGACACCTAGGACTCGCCCTGCTGGTAACCTACGACCCCTACCCATTCCCAGTAGACCCTGGTCCCATATCTCGATGGACTTTATAACTGACCTACCGCCGGCGGAGGGTAAGACTGTAGTGTGGGTAGTGGTGGATAGGTTTAGCAAGATGGTCCATTTCATTCCCCTGTCTAAACTCCAGAATGCCAAAACCCTGGCGTCTATTTTTGTGAAAGAAATTGTTCGATTGCATGGTATCCCGGAAAATATTGTTTCTGACAGGGGTGTGCAGTTTGTGTCCAAATTCTGGAGGGCCTTCTGTCAAAAATGTAAAATTTCATTGTCTTTTTCCTCTGCCTACCACCCTGAGAGTAATGGGCAGACTGAACACCTTAATCAGTCTGTCGAACAATTCTTGAGGTCGTATGTTGCTGATGACCAGCAATTATGGGTGAAATTTCTTCCATTGGCTGAATTTGCTTTGAATAACGGTGTCAATTCTTCCGCTGGGGTCTCCCCTTTCTTTTGTAACCATGGTTTTCATCCCCGTTTTCATTCTGGGTCGTCCTTCTCCTCCTCTAACCCTGAAGCGGATAAACTCTCCTCCGAACTGTGCACAGTTTGGGCCCGGGTTCAATCGAACCTAGAAAAGGCTCAATGTTCTCAGAAACTCAAGGCCGATAGGAGACGTTCAAGGGGGGTAAACTTTCAGGTTGGGGATAAAGTATGGTTGTCCTCCAAGAATCTATCTCTCAAGGTAACTTCTAAAAAATTTGCTCCTCGTTTTATTGGACCATATAAGATGACGGAAGTGATTAACCCGGTATCTTTTAGGTTGGAGCTGCCCGAGTCAATCCACATTCATAATGTGTTCCATAAATCTCTGCTTAAAAAATATTTTGAACTGGTAGTACCATCAAAAGCCTCTCCTCCGCCGGTTCTTGTTAATGATGCTGTCGAGTATATGGTGTCTAAAATAGTGGATGTCCAGAAGGTGCGTAATTCCTTGCAGTACCTGATTCACTGGAAGGGGTATGGACCTGAAGAGAGATCTTGGGTACCTGCCAGGGAGGTTCATGCTCCTAGACTTGTTCGTAAATTTCATTTAGAACACCCTGAAAAGCCATCGCCTGAAGTCTTGGGTCCGGTGGCCCCTCGTAAAAGGGGGGGTACTGTCACGGGGTTCCGAAGGTGCACTCGGTCCCCCATCGCCCGCAGACCTGTTGCTTAGCTTTGGGAATGAGGATCTGTGTTTGACCTCATTCCCAGGGCGGCTTTACTAGCTGGGTGGCTCCCTGCTCCTAAGTCTGCCTTGAGCGCCGAGCTGATCACTCGGTGCTCGACTGGTTGGTCTGTCGGTCATGTGACGCTGGCCATGTCACATGACCCTCACTCCCCACTATAAATACAGGCAGCCTGCTGGCTACAGGTTGCCTGTTAATTTCTAGGTTCCTGGCTATTTGTTGGACTGCTGAATACTTACCTGATCCTGTTCCTTGACCATCCTTTTGCCTGATCCTCCTGTACTGCGCATCCGTCCTGGTATTGTGACCTCGGCTCCCACCTGACTACTCTCTTAGGACTCCTCTTGTACTTCTCTGCTCTCCTGGTATTTGACCCCGGCTTCTCCTGACCATTCTTTGCTTAATCCTTTGTACTTTGTAGCTTTCCTGGTATTGACTCGGTCCGTTCACGTCCTGTTGTTTGTCTGTCTGTCATCCCTGCACTTATTCCAAGTTAGGGATTGCCGTCCAGTTGTCCCCTGTCATTAGGACTCGCGAGGCAAGTAGGCAGGGCCAGGGGTAAGGGTGGAGCGCAGTGGTCACTTCCCTTCTCCCCTGTGTGTGTGTGTACGCGACCGTTACACCCTGCTAGACCGGAAGCGTGGCGTGTCATCTACAGCCACATCACCATTGCTGGTAAATCAGTGGCCTTAGCAGTAGCAGCGGTCACATGCTATACCTGTACATGTTACCACTGATGCCACTGTGGCACATCACATTTCCAAGCCAGCGAGGACTGGACAAGTAGGAGAAGGGAGCTCAGCACTGGAACCAAAGCACAGGTGACAAGTAAGCATTTTTTTAAATCCCCTGCAGCCAGCCTGCACATATGAAAAGGAGTTCCTGGTCTTGTAGAACCCCTCTAATATGCAACAATATCTTATTTTTTTTTTTATCAACTATGTTTTTATTGACAACAAAACAATAGTTACATCTTACATTACATCTGCTAGAAGAAGGGTGATAAAGGAGTTCGCAGACTCCAATACAACAGTGTCAGACATTTACAGAGTATATCATATGTATAAGAACAAATTCTTATATCAGACAACTGGTGCTTATACTGACCAATGTAAGTATTGAGTTACATATGCATCAACATAATCAATGGAGACCAAATACTCTACAGGCTATTGGTGTTCGGTTTAAGTGCTACAATAATGAGATTTGGTATAGAGGAGCTTCAAAAGTGGAGAATGAAATAAAAACTATAGTGGAAGAAAGAAGGAGAAATTAGGGATGTGAGGGGGGAAGAGGGTCGCCACGGGGTTCCGAAGGTGCACTCGGTCCCCCATCGCCCGCAGACCTGTTGCTTAGCTTTGGGAATGAGGATCTGTGTTTGACCTCATTCCCAGGGCGGCTTTACTAGCTGGGTGGCTCCCTGCTCCTAAGTCTGCCTTGAGCGCCGAGCTGATCACTCGGTGCTCGACTGGTTGGTCTGTCGGTCATGTGACGCTGGCCATGTCACATGACCCTCACTCCCCACTATAAATACAGGCAGCCTGCTGGCTACAGGTTGCCTGTTAATTTCTAGGTTCCTGGCTATTTGTTGGACTGCTGAATACTTACCTGATCCTGTTCCTTGACCATCCTTTTGCCTGATCCTCCTGTACTGCGCATCCGTCCTGGTATTGTGACCTCGGCTCCCACCTGACTACTCTCTTAGGACTCCTCTTGTACTTCTCTGCTCTCCTGGTATTTGACCCCGGCTTCTCCTGACCATTCTTTGCTTAATCCTTTGTACTTTGTAGCTTTCCTGGTATTGACTCGGTCCGTTCACGTCCTGTTGTTTGTCTGTCTGTCATCCCTGCACTTATTCCAAGTTAGGGATTGCCGTCCAGTTGTCCCCTGTCATTAGGACTCGCGAGGCAAGTAGGCAGGGCCAGGGGTAAGGGTGGAGCGCAGTGGTCACTTCCCTTCTCCCCTGTGTGTGTGTGTACGCGACCGTTACACCCTGCTAGACCGGAAGCGTGGCGTGTCATCTACAGCCACATCACCATTGCTGGTAAATCAGTGGCCTTAGCAGTAGCAGCGGTCACATGCTATACCTGTACATGTTACCACTGATGCCACTGTGGCACATCACATTTCCAAGCCAGCGAGGACTGGACAAGTAGGAGAAGGGAGCTCAGCACTGGAACCAAAGCACAGGTGACAAGTAAGCATTTTTTTTAAACCCCTGCAGCCAGCCTGCACATATGAAAAGGAGTTCCTGGTCTTGTAGAACCCCTCTAATATGCAACAATATCTTATTTTTTTTTATCAACTATGTTTTTATTGACAACAAAACAATAGTTACATCTTACTTTACATCTGCTAGAAGAAGGGTGATAAAGGAGTTCGCAGACTCCAATACAACAGTGTCAGACATTTACAGAGTATATCATATATATAAGAACAAATTCTTATATCAGACAACTGGTGCTTATACTGACCAATGTAAGTATTGAGTTACATATGCATCAACATAATCAATGGAGACCAAATACTCTACAGGCTATTGGTGTTCGGTTTAAGTGCTACAATAATGAGATTTGGTATAGAGGAGCTTCAAAAGTGGAGAATGAAATAAAAACTATAGTGGAAGAAAAAGGAAGAAAGAAGGAGAAATTAGGGATGTGAGGGGGGGGAGGGGGGGGGAGGGTCGCCACGAATACAGCTGATTTCGTATCAGTTCAGATTCCAACTTTATCACTTATTTCTCATGCCATAGGGGGATGATATCCATGGAGCCCATACTTGAAGGTATTTGTGGTGTGATCTGGATGATCTGCTACACATCTCTTCAAATCTACATATTTGTCCTACTTTCTCCAATCATTGATTCAATGTGGGAGGTGAGGTATCTAGCCATCTCAGGGGGATCAGAGACCTGGCTGCCATCAACATATGGGTTGTTAAATTTGAGACAGAAGGTCTATAATTTTCCGAGACACCGTTCAACAGAGCTATAATAGGGGTTAAAGACAAGTGTTTGACTCTGAATTCATTTATCACTCGTTCCACATCACTCCAAAAGGGTCTAATCTCAGAACAAGACCACCATATATGGGTAAGTGTGCCAATCTGTGTCTTACATCTCCAACATATGTTTGTGGGCGACAATCCGTGTGTATAAAGGAATTCAGGGGTCCTATACCATCTTGAGGTAACCTTATATTGAGTCTCTTGCAACCGAACACACCTGGAGTAACCATGAGAGTTTTGAAGTATATGGTTTTTATCTGTATTTGAGAGCGTGATGCTTAGTTCCTTTTCCCAAGAGGCGATAAACCCCGGAACGCCAGTATCCGTAGCTTCCTTGTATATGTGCAATAGTTTTGACAATTTCCTCACGCGACATTTAGGTCTGGACATGGATAGCTCAAAATCTGTCTTTTCCCTTAAAGGGAAGAAACTGCCAATAAACTCTTTGCAACAGCTATTGAAGTGAGCAATGTGCAGGAATGTGAGTGAAAAATTTGATAGGTAAACTTTTAGGTTCGCCAGGTCAGGAACCACTCCGCCCGCAAGGAACTCCCCAACTGGTACGTGACTGAAATGTTCCCACATTGGCTCGAAGGATGATGAGTCTCTCCCCACAACCACAGGTATCAGGCTTGCCGGAAGTAATGGTGAAGTGGAAGGGGCTATATGTGGGGAGAGTGAGTGCCAGGTTTGTGAGGGCCCTCCAATCAACAAGTCCTCTTTGGACTTGTTCATTCGGTTACGATGTTTGGGGGGTAGCCATAGATCCCTGAGAGCACGCCCTTTCAAAGTGTCTGACATCTCTATTTTGTTTGGGTTATAATCCGGAGGAAAGGCCAGAGTCAACCATCGCCCCAGTTGTATAGCTTTATAAGTGGTCTGGACATCAGGCAGTCCAAGTCCACCTCTGTCCTTAGTTTTGGTTAGTAGCGAGTGAGCTAAGCGCGGCTTCTTCTGTTTCCACAAGTATCTTGAGAAGGTAGTTTTCACAGCCTTGAAGAAGGACTGCGGGAGAACAATTGGGAGCATCTGTAGCTTATAGGTTATCTTGGGGATTACATATGTTTGTATAACATTTTTTCTTCCTATCCATGATATTAGAGGGATGTCATACTCTGCCAAGGTTGATTTTATTTCCTCTAATAGGAGCTTAAAGTTGGTATCATATAATTTAGATAATTTGGACGGGATATGGACCCCTAGGTATTTAATAGTTGACGTGGCCCATGCAAACGGGGAGCTATTTTTGAGTAGCTCTACACGTCGTCTGTCAAGTGTTATGTTTAAAATCTCCGATTTTGACACGTTCACCTTGAAGTTTGAAGCATCACTAAAGCTATCGAATATCTGCACTAACTCCGGAAGACCCTTCGAAGGATCCGAAAGGAGAAATAGCAAGTCGTCTGCGAACGCTAACATTTTGAGCTCACCCTTAAGTGTACGGATTCCACTGATGATGGGGTTTTGTCTAACGCTTTGTAACAAAGCTTCTATCGCTATGATGAAAAGTGAGGGAGACAGTGGACACCCTTGGCTTGTGCCATTAGTGATTAAGAAGGGGGCAGAAAGGTGTTCGTTTACTATTATGGAAGCTGATGGTTGGGAGTATAAGGTAAATATCGCGTCACCTTGAGGAGGACAGATTTCAGGAATGCCCAGCTCACCCTATCAAATGCCTTCTCGGCATCTGCACCAAGAAGGACCATCGGGATATTTGAGAGGTGAACATGTTATATTGCTGTAAGAAGTTTAGCAGTGTTAGTTCTGCCTTCCCTGCCAGGGACAAATCCCGACTGTTCCTCCCCGATCAGATGCGGGAGAAGCACTTTAATCCTCATCGAGAGGAGTTTTGCCCAAATTTTGATATCTAGGTTGAGGAGTGAGATAGGTCTATAACTTCCGCAGTCCACAGGGTCTTTACCCTCCTTAGCAATAAGTGTGATGTGTGCCTCTTGCGACTGTTTTGGTAGGGATTCTCCTTTCATTAGGGATTCACATAATTTGGTGAGCTGGGGTAGCAAGATTGTATTGAACTTTTTGTAATAAAGCAGAGGCAAACCATCAGGTCTGGGGCTCTTACCCGGGGGGAAGGACGAAATAACCGCTCGTACCTCCTCCTCGGTTACTGGGGCTAAAAGCGAACTAGCCATTGCCTGATCTAGATCTGGCATGTTCAGATTTTCCAAGAATCTATCAATTAATTCTTGCCTTGAGAGGGTTACATCTGGGGGGGATTCCTGTTCTAGTTTGTATAAGGCTGAATAGTATTGACGGAATGCCTCTGCCATCTCCAGGGGAGACAAGGTCATCAGTCCTGATGTTTTCTTAATTCCATGGATGTGTTGCTTTGCTCTTTCCTTTTTTAGGAGGGAGGACATAAGTTTCCCACCTTTATTCCCGTGTGCGTATAACCTATATCAATAATGTAGGTATGCCTTTGCTGACTTATCCTGAAGGGCCGAGATAAGTTTTTCTCTCAGTATTTTTAGTTCGGACTGCGTACTAAGTAATCTGGTACGTTTGTGCTCCTTTTCTAATTCTACTATCTGGTTTAACAAGGTGTCTATTTCTTTTTGCCTATCCTTTTTTAGTTTTGAACCCCAGGAAATAAAAATACCTCTTATGAAAGCTTTGTGGGCCTCCCAAACATTCGGTATTGAAGGACCTGAGTCATTGTTATATTTAAAATATTCTACTAGCTGGGATTCAATATCTGCCGAAGCCTCAACATTCTCCAGAATACATTCATTAAGTCTCCAACGACACATTTTTTTCGGAAGATCTATCAAATCAAGGGATAAATGTACTGGGGCGTGATCTGAGATTGAGATGACCGAGATACCTGTGGTTGTAATACACGGAAGGAACGACTTATGTACCAGTAAATAGTCAAGTTGTTGGTGAGAATTGTGCACCTGCGAGAAGAAGGAGTAGTCACGGGCGGAGGGGTTCCAGGTACGCCAGGCATCTACAAGAGAGAGATCAGACAATTTAGAGCGTAATTTAGCTAATGCTGTCATGGAGGTAGACGATCTTGCAGTAGATGAATCTAGTAAAGGATTGAGTAGTGTGTTAAAGGGCTTCTGTCACCCCACTAAACAGTTTTTTTTTTTTTTTGGTTACTAATAATCCCTACACTGCGGTCTCTGCATACATAAGCAAAATAATGATTTTCGTTCAGTAGAATTTGCTAAAAATCGATTTTTAAAATATGCAAGTTACCTTGCTACCAGCAAGTAGGGCGGCTACTTGCTGGTAGCAGCCGCATCCTCTGATCGAAATGACGCCCCCTCGGCATTGTGATTGACAGGGCCAGGGAACGGAATCGTTCTCTGCTGGCTCTGTTAGAATTCCAAATCTCGCGCCTGCGCCGTACATGTCTTCAATCGGCGCAGGCGCATTGAGAGGCGGCCGCTGGCTCGACCGCTCCATCCTCAATGCGCCTGCGCCGGTGACGTCATCGCATACACCTGGAAGAGAAGACGCCAGCATCGCTGGAAGGAGGCGGAGAGTCTGGATGACGTCGCTGGATGCTCGAATCAAGTAAGTATGTAGGTAATAAGCATGCTGCCCAAAAACCACCAACGAAATGAGAATAAAAAATAATAAATGCTTTTATAAAGAGTACAAATATTAACACTATACCACCAACGAATATGAATAATAAGCAACTACTCAATAAATATACAGATGCTTATATATGACACATATATAAATATCTGTATATATCTGTCAAATAGTAAATATATATATATATAAATATATACATATATATTTTTGAGTAAGTGATATATATCATTATATATGTTTCTTTGTGTATATATTACTATATATATGTTCACGGACTGGCATATATATACACATAGAAACAGATATAGAGATACACATAAATATATATATATATATATATATATATATAAATATACATAGAGTAATTCCAATATATTATCATAAATATATATATAGAAAGAATCGTGATAGATAGTCACAGATGGACAGGCACAGATGGACAGGCAGAGATGGACAGGCAGAGATGGACAGGCAGACATGGACACGTAGAGATGGAGACGCAGAGATTGACAGGCAGACATGGACAGGCAGAGATGGACGATCAGAGATGGACACGCAGACATGGAGACGCAGAGATGGACAGGCAGACATGGACACGCAGAGATGGATACGCAGACATGGACACGCACACATGGACAGGCAGACATGGACACGCAGAGATGGACACGCAGACATGGACAGGTGGACATGACATGGACATGGGGAGATGGACACGCAGAGATGGACAGGCAGACATGGACAGGCAGACATGGAGACGCAGAGATGGACAGGCAGACATGGACACGCAGAGATGGACAGGCAGACATGGACAGGCAGACATGGACGATCAGAGATGGACACGCAGACATGGAGATGCAGAGATGGACAGGCAGACATGGACACGCAGAGATGGATACGCAGACATGGACACGCACACATGGACAGGCAGACATGGACACGCAGACATGGACACGCAGACATGGACAGGCGGACATGACATGGACATGGGGAGATGGACACGCAGAGATGGACAAGCAGACATGGAGACGCAGAGATGGACAGGCAGATATAGACATGGCAGACATGGACACGCAGAGATGGACAGGCATACATGGACAGGCAGACATGGACAGGCAGACATGGACATGCAGAGATGGACAGGCAGACATGGACACGCAGACATGGACAGGCAGACATGGACAGGCAGAGATGGACGATCAGAGATGGACACGCAGACATGGAGACGCAGAGATGGAGACGCAGAGATGGACAGGCAGACATGGACACGCAGAGATGGATACGCAGACATGGACACGCACACATGGACAGGCAGACATGGACACGCAGACATGGAGACGCAGAGATGGACAGGCAGACATGGACACGCAGAGATGGACAGGCAGTCATGGACAGGCAGACATGGACACGCAGAGATGGACAGGCAGACATGGACAGGCAGAGATGGACAATCAGAGATGGACACGCAGACATGTAGACGCAGAGATGGAGACGCAGAGATGGACAGGCAGACATGGACACGCAGAGATGGATACGCAGACATGAACACGCACACATGGACAGGCAGACATGGACACGCAGAGATGGACACGCAGACATGGACAGGCGGACATGTCTGCGTGTCCATCTCTGCCTGTCCATCTCTGCGTGTCCATGTCTGCGTGTCCATCTCTCCATGTCCATGTCTGCCTGTCCATCTCTGCGTCTCCATCTCTGCCTGTCCATGTCTGCCTGTCCATCTCTGCCTGTCCATCTCTGCCTGTCCATCTCTGCGTGTCCATCTCTGCGACTCCATGTCTGCGTGTCCATCTCTGCCTGTCCATGTCTGCCTGTCCATCTCTGCGTGTCCATGTCTGCGTGTCCATATCTCCATGTCCATCTCTGCCTGTCCATCTCTGCGTCTCCATCTCTGCCTGTCCATGTCTGCCTGTCCATCTCTGCCTGTCCATCTCTGCGTGTCCATGTCTGCATGTCCATCTCTCCATGTCCATGTCTGCCTGTCCATCTCTGCCTGTCCATGTCTGCGTGTCCATGTCTGCCTGTCCATCTCTGCGTCTCCATCTCTACGTGTCCATGTCTGCGTGTCCATCTCTGCCTGTCCATCTCTTCGTGTCCATGTCTGCGTGTCCATCTCTCCATGTCCATGTCTGCCTGTCCATCTCTGCCTGTCCATGTCTGCCTGTCCATCTCTGCCTGTCCATCTCTGCGTGTCCATGTCTGCGTGTCCATCTCTCCATGTCCATGTCTGCCTGTCCATCTCTGCGTCTCCATCTCTACGTGTCCATGTCTGCGTGTCCATCTCTGCCTGTCCATCTCTGCCTGTCTATCTCTGCGTGTCCATGTCTGCGTGTCCATCTCTCCATGTCCATGTCTGCCTGTCCATCTCTGCGTCTCCATGTCTGCCTGTCCATGTCTGCCTGTCCATCTCTGCCTGTCCATCTCTGCGACTCCATGTCTGCGTGTCCATCTCTGCCTGTCCATGTCTGCCTGTCCATCTCTGCCTGTCCATCTCTGCGTGTCCATCTCTGCGTCTCCATCTCTGTGACTCCATGTCTGCGTGTCCATCTCTGGCTGTCCATCTCTGTCTGTCCATCTCTGCCTGTCCATCTCTGCGACTCCATGTCTGCCTGTCCATCTCTGCCTGTCCATCTCTGCGTGTCCATCTCTGCGTGTCCATCTCTGCGTCTCCATCTCTGTGACTCCATGTCTGCGTGTCCATGTCTGCCTGTCCATGTGTGCATGTCCATGTCTGCGTATCCATCTCTGCGTGTCCATGTCTGCCTGTCCATCTCTGCGTCTCCATCTCTGCGTCTCCATGTCTGCGTGTCCATCTCTGATCGTCCATCTCTGCCTGTCCATCTCTGCGTGTCCATGTCTGCCTGTCCATCTCTGCGTCTCCATGTCTGCCTGTCCATGTCTGCCTGTCCATCTCTGCGTGTCCATGTCTGCCTGTCCATCTCTGCGTCTCCATGTCTGCCTGTCCATGTCTGCCTGTCCATCTCTGCGTCTCCATGTCTGCCTGTCCATGTCTGCCTGTCCATGTCTGCCTGTCCATCTCTGCGTGTCCATCTACCCGTGTCCATGTCATGTCCGCCTGTCCATGTCTGCGTGTCCATCTCTGCGTGTCCATGTCTGCCTGTCCATGTCTGCCTGTCCATGTGTGCGTGTCCATGTCTGCGTATCCATCTCTGCATGTCCATGTCTGCCTGTCCATCTCTGCGTCTCCATCTCTGCGTCTCTATGTCTGCGTGTCCATCTCTGATCGTCCATCTCTGCCTGTCCATGTCTGCCTGTCAATCTCTGCGTCTCCATCTCTACGTGTCCATGTCTGCCTATCCATCTCTGCCTGTCCATCTCTGCCTGTCCATCTCTTTCTATATATATATTTATGATAATATATTGGAATTACTCTATGTATATATATATATATATATATATATTTATGTGTATCTCTATATCTGTTTCTATGTGTATATATATGCCAGTCCGTGAACATATATATAGTAATATATACACAAAGAAACATATATAATGATATATATCACTTACTCAAATATATATATGTATATATATATATATATATATATATATATAGCATATATATATATATATATATATATAGAAGAAAAGATAGCCAGCAGCACTACGAGATATTAAAGGCAAACGGTGGTTTATTAGACCCAAAGTCAAGCGACGTTTCGACAGCTTGTTGCTGTCTTTGTCAAGCATAGTGCACATGTGACATAGATGTGGTATAAATAGGGATGTCAATCCAGAATATATTAACATCAATCATCTGCATTATAATATAAATATACACTTTACAATCCAAAAGTGATTACAAACTGTACATATAATAAAACGCCAATATCTGGCAAACAAAGTGCATAAACAATAATACAACATCAATATAGTGTATCTTTTGTACTGAGGAAAAACCATAATTGGTGCAGGTGATACTAATGATGACGTGAATTAAAAAACTCACTGTCCGGTGGGGAACTGTATGCTGCATGGATCGTGTGCAGTGGCGTCCCGGTTCTCTCATTGCGCATGCGCGAGAGCGACAACATCCCGCGATAACCGCGGTGGTCACAGACCAAGAACCAGCCTAAACAAAAATGGCCACAGCAGTCTCATATATGATGTGCGCATGTCCGGAAAATATGCGGTGCCGCCCAGCTATCACTATACTGGCGTAGTCATGGAAACAATGATAAATAAACACTACCAGCTGGTCATGCGATCCGAAAAGAGAATCGGTGTTACTGACCACGGGTCTACCAGACAAAGTCAATGAGATCACCGGGCAGACGCCGAGCTATACGATGATCGCAGATGGATATAATAATATAGGAGATGGAGCGTCACCCGATTATGACGGATCAAATTATGAGCCATCAATATAAGAGGGAGAGATGAGCGTCACCGGAATATATCCACGGACTATCATCAATCCCTCATCAGGGGGCGCCACCACTTCTCATATTAATGAAAAAATAAGGAAGGTATAATATAGGTCTAAATATCAAAAAATGTAAATGTATATAAACTAGATGGGTGGACTTCCAATGCTACATAAACAACAGCATATGTAAATAATATATCGGACGCAAAAATACATATATGGCAATAATTGAACATAGCAGGGATGACCCATTGCAACCACGATATATGACGTGCCATACAGAGCCCCAATCACGGCAGTGAAGTTGAAAAGAACCTAAAAACAAAGGAGAATATATTAGCATATTTCTCATAAACAATAACTTGATTAAACATGCATGTTTATCTACATGTGCATTATACCCACAGACAAAAAATCGGGTTACAGCAATCACTGGACAGAGACACTAATGGTGTACAGAAAGTGAACCATTCACACCTTGAAGTCCACGTTAAGCCCATTGGGTCTCAACGTTTGCAACGTGTAGATCCAATATAATTCTCGTTTTTTGAGGAGAGCTTGTCGGTCTCCCCCCCGTCTCCCCAATTCAATTTGTTCCAAAATGCGGAATCTCAGATCATTCTGAGTGTGTCCCGCTTCCTTAAAGTGTTTAGACACGGGTAGATCTAATTTTTCTTTCCTGATAGAATAACGGTGTTGGTTCAACCGTGTTTTTACATCCCACGTGGTCTCACCAACATACCACTTCCCACAAGGGCAGGCAAGCTGGTAGACCACGTAGGATGAATCACAAGTCAGGAATTGCGTGATTTTCATCATCCTATTAGTTGCCGGATTAAGGAATGTGTCTCCCTTAAGCATCAATTTGCAATTAATGCAGTGGTAGCAAGGGTAGCAACCAGTTCGAGTGGAGCCACACATTGTTCTCACACTCGCCCTGGTGCTGCCCACATCTGCCCTTACCAATCTGTCACTCAAATTCCTCCCTCTCCGGTAGGAGAACAAGGGGGGAGTTTGGAATTCAGCGACAAGGGGAAAACTATTCCCAATCAATTTCCAGTGTCTTCGAATGACGCCCGCTATTTGTGAGCTGTCAGTTGAAAAGCTGGAAATAAAAGGGATACGAGGAATTGGAGAATCACTCTGTGGCTTGGTGATGGTAGATTGAGTTTCAACCTTTTTGATGCTATCCCTAATTAATTTCTTAGGGTATCCGCGTGTGGCAAACTTGTTGCCCATTTCTTCAAATCTAATGTATCTCACCTGTTTATCCTTAACAATCCGCTGTACTCGTAGGAGCTGACTAAACGGTAGAGACCGGACCATAGAACGAGGATGATGGCTATCATAGCGTAGCAAGGTATTCTTGTCAGTAGGTTTCACAAATAAATCTGTACTCAAACCTCGTCCCATGATCCGGACCTCCGTATCAAGGAACTGAAGTTTGTCATTGGACTGGACCATAGTAAATTTCACAGTGGGGTCAATCTGATTAAGGAATGCGTGGAAGGCGAGGAGGTCCAACGTGTCGCCCATCCACACCAAGAAGATGTCATCAATATAGCGCCACCACCCCAGAACTTGTCTGAAGTGGTGGCTGCCATAGATGAATGACTCCTCAAGGTGGGCCATATAGATGTTTGCATAAGTGGGCGCCACGTTGGACCCCATGGTCCAAACTCCCCCCTTGTTCTCCTACCGGAGAGGGAGGAATTTGAGTGACAGATTGGTAAGGGCAGATGTGGGCAGCACCAAGGCGAGTGTGAGAACAATGTGTGGCTCCACTCGAACTGGTTGCTACCCTTGCTACCACTGCATTAATTGCAAATTGATGCTTAAGGGAGACACATTCCTTAATCCGTCAACTAATAGGATGATGAAAATCACGCAATTCCTGACTTGTGATTCATCCTACGTGGTCTACCAGCTTGCCTGCCCTTGTGGGAAGTGGTATGTTGGTGAGACCACGTGGGATGTAAAAACACGGTTGAACCAACACCGTTATTCTATCAGGAAAGAAAAATTAGATCTACCCGTGTCTAAACACTTTAAGGAAGCGGGACACACTCAGAATGATCTGAGATTCCGCATTTTGGAACAAATTGAATTGGGGAGACGGGGGGGAGACCGACAAGCTCTCCTCAAAAAACGAGAATTATATTGGATCTACACGTTGCAAACGTTGAGACCCAATGGGCTTAACGTGGACTTCAAGGTGTGAATGGTTCACTTTCTGTACACCATTAGTGTCTCTGTCCAGTGATTGCTGTAACCCGATTTTTTGCTGTGGGTATAATGCACATGTAGATAAACATGCATGTTTAATCAAGTTATTGTTTATGAGAAATATGCTAATATATTCTCCTTTGTTTTTAGGTTCTTTTCAACTTCACTGCCGTGATTGGGGCTCTGTATGGCACGTCATATATCGTGGTTGCAATGGGTCATCCCTGCTATGTTCAATTATTGCCATATATGTATTTTTGCGTCCGATATATTATTTACATATGCTGTTGTTTATGTAGCATTGGAAGTCCACCCATCTAGTTTATATACATTTACATTTTTTGATATTTAGACCTATATTATACCTTCCTTATTTTTTCATTAATATGAGAAGTGGTGGCGCCCCCTGATGAGGGATTGATGATAGTCCGTGGATATATTCCGGTGACGCTCATCTCTCCCTCTTATATTGATGGCTCATAATTTGATCCGTCATAATCGGGTGACGCTCCATCTCCTATATTATTATATCCATCTGCGATCATCGTATAGCTCGGCGTCTGCCCGGTGATCTCATTGACTTTGTCTGGTAGACCCGTGGTCAGTAACGCCGATTCTCTTTTCGGATCGCATGACCAGCTGGTAGTGTTTATTTATCATTGTTTCCATGACTACGCCAGTATAGTGATAGCTGGGCGGCACCGCATATTTTCCGGACATGCGCACATCATATATGAGACTGCTGTGGCCATTTTTGTTTAGGCTGGTTCTTGGTCTGTGACCACCGCGGTTATCGCGGGATGTTGTCGCTCTCGCGCATGCGCAATGAGAGAACCGGGACGCCACTGCACACGATCCATGCAGCATACAGTTCCCCACCGGACAGTGAGTTTTTTAATTCACGTCATCATTAGTATCACCTGCACCAATTATGGTTTTTCCTCAGTACAAAAGATACACTATATTGATGTTGTATTATTGTTTATGCACTTTGTTTGCCAGATATTGGCGTTTTATTATATGTACAGTTTGTAATCACTTTTGGATTGTAAAGTGTATATTTATATTATAATGCAGATGATTGATGTTAATATATTCTGGATTGACATCCCTATTTATACCACATCTATGTCACATGTGCACTATGCTTGACAAAGACAGCAACAAGCTGTCGAAACGTCGCTTGACTTTGGGCTTCAGCATAACATTATGATACTGTACGTGATTCGGCACTGTATGGGTGGATGGCTCTGATCCTTTTGTAGGCAGCCTGCAGGTTAAGCGTCCTCCTGAAAAAGTTTGGGCCACTTCTTGGGTAACTTCTTGGGTATTCATCACAAGAGTGGGAGAAGATATAGCGGTATAACTCGTCGTCACTCTTTTCAGCGATGTGGTGCAGCTGTCGCTCCTCTGTAAGGCTTGGATCTCTGAGGCTTAGGTCGCGTCACAGTGGTCCACTCTTCTCTTGTAGGTAAGGAGGGTAAGGCCTCTACATCCATTTCAAGAGACCAGGAAGGTATGTCGATCGGGGCCATCTCCAACTTTTGCCAGGCTTCTTCAAGGTCTGAGGGAGTTTTTATGATAATACGTTTATTTTCTTTAAGGATCGACAATCCGAAAGGAAATAGCCATGAATACTGCAAGTCTCTTGCTCTAAGCTGGTCTAGCAGCGGTTTTAGTATTCTGCATTTCCGCAGTGTGGACGGAGCTATGTCCTGGTAAAGGGCCACCTCTGCTTCTCCATAATGTATTGGGGCTTGGTCCCTTGCACTTTGTAGTATAAGAGCAGTGTCCACATATAATAGCAATCCACAAATAACATCTCTGGGAGCTTCATTTTGTCTGGGCTTAGGCCAGAGGGATCTATGGATGCGCTCAATAGTAATCTTATCTGCGTGCTCTGGGCCTAGCAGGTCAGCAAATATTTCTAAAGCCACTTTGGGGAGAACGTCTCTTGCCCAGGATTCAGGGAGCCCTTTAAATCTTATGTTTCTCCTACGACTCCTGTTCTCCTGATCTTCTATCAGGGTGAGGGCAGTATTTACATGTACCTCTAGTTGGTTCGATCTGGCAGCGAGGGTCTCTGCGTGAGAGGTAAGGCTGAGGCATTTGTTCTCCAAGGCCTCTGTATGGGTGCCTATGGCTTGAAGATCAGCTATAATTTCAGCTATATCATCTCTCACCGGCTGAAGTGCTTGTCGCAGAGTCTCTTTCAAGACCGCTGCTGTGAGAACTTGTTCTCTGTTTGTTTCCTCGTCGTCACTCGAGGCTCTCTCCTCTTCCCGCTCTGGCTGCGCCATCTTGGAGGGAGACGCGGGGATTTGTTTATGTCGTTTTTCAAAGAAATCGGCAACATCCCCCTGGTTCGCAGACGTTTACCAGGAGCTCTACTTTCCCCCTGTTGAAAACGTCCAACTTTGCCCATCTTTAAGCTGAAAATAAGGTATTCCGGGCTATATGAGTGTGTGTGAGGCGGGAGAGCTCAGACTCACACAGCCATTCCAGTCCGCGGTCAGGCTCCGCCAACAATATCTTTTTTAAAAGGAACACTTCAACTAACAGATCACTGTTGTGACATACATATGGAGCAGCTCTTAACTTGACTGTGAAGCCATTGGAAAAGTTAATTAAAAGTTTAATCCCACTGTTTAACTCGTTGAGCATCAAGCTATAGATTGCTACATCACTATTTCATCTATTTATCGGCATTGTATAAAAACATACTGTATAACAATTTATCTGCAGTCTTTTTCTACACTTGCAAGGCCAAGAAACATGGCACCAAATCATCTTGTAGTTAAAAGCCTAATCAATGTCATTTGTTCTCAGCAGATTTATATGGCAGTCTCATATTCATGTGTGCACATCAAAAAAGTGTTTGGAAGAGAAACTTCCGAAGATAAATTTAAGCCTAATTTATTTTGGGTATGAATCTCTATAATTAAAAAAATGCTTCATTCAATCTGCAGATTCTTTTCCCAATTTTTTCCCAACAATCAAAGCATGCAAGTAAGATATATGGCACCTATTCACATATGTATGGTTCATATGGCATAACCTCCTGAAAAAATGGGGGCTTGAGAGCTCATGGAGTGAGAGGTAAGCAAACCTTTAATATTCTTTTCAAACCTTGCAAAGGATTAATTTAATCCTAAAGAATTATCCTTACACTAAACTGGCAAATTTTGTGATTTATTATTAAAGGGGTTGTCCCTTGATTAAGAAAATGAAAATGCTTAAAAAGGTTGTCCCATTAAAAATATTCTACAGTTTTCAAACCAGCACCTGGATCGGAATACTTTTATAATTGCATGTAATTAAACATTTCACATAGCCACCGAGTTATCCAATAAAATGTATCTGTATAGCACCACCTGTTATTTGTTTTTTTCTTATTTCTTTGTCCATCTCACTGAGAAGGCCGCACATGCTCAGCTTTATCCTTCAACTGCCTCCCCGATCTGAGATAGGCAGAGCATGGACAGGCCTCCTGAGCTGCAGAAAATGAACTCCCCTTCAGCTGTCAGCTTGATATAAATCTAGGAAAACAATTCATGGGGAGATCTCTGGATATATGTGAGGAAGTTTAACTTTTGTTGTGGGAAAAATGTTTGAAGGAATCTTAAGGGACTATATACAAGAGTACGTGACTGTAAATAATATCATAAGTGATAACCAACATCCAGAGGAAGGCAAAAAACCCTGCGAGGTAGAAGCCAATTTCCCCCACTTTTTAGGGGGGAAAAAATTAATTCCCGACTCCAATCAGGCAATCAGAATAATTCCCTGGATCAACGACCCCTCTCTAGTAGCTATAGTCTGTAATATTATTAGACTCCAGAAATACATCCAGGCCCCTCTTGAACTCTTTTAGTAAACTCACCACCTCCTCAGGCAGAGAGTTCCATGGTCTCCCTGCTCTTACCGTAAGGAATCCTCTTCCATGTTTGTGTACAAACCATCTTTCCTCCAGACGCAGAGGATGTCCCCTCGTCACAGTCACAGTCCTGGGGATAAATAGATGATGGGATAGATCTCTGTACTGACCCCTGATATATTTATACATAGTTATTAGGTCTACCCTGAGTCATCTTTTTGCTAAAGTGAATAACCCTAAAGGCTCATACAGACAGCCGTATGTTTTGTTCCACGGCCCAGCAAAAAATATAGAGTACGTCCTATTCTTGTCCGCAATTGCGCACAAGAATAGACATTTTGTATGAGAGTGACGGCCATGTGCGGAACGCAAAACACATACGGCTGTCTCAATGAGCCCTTCATTTTGATAATCTTTCAGGGTACTGTAGTCCACCCATTCCAGTTATTACTTTAGTTGTCCTTCTCTGAACCCTCTCCAGCTCTGCTATGTCTGCCTTGTTCACAGGATCCCAGAACTATACACAGTACTCTATGTGTGGTCTGACTAGCGATTTGTAAAGTGGCAGGACTATATTCTCATCACGGGCATCTATTGCCCTTTTGATGCAACCTATTATCTTATTAACCTTGGCAGCAGCTGCCTAACACTGGTTTCTACAGCTTAGTTTGCTGTTCACTAAAATTCCTAAGTCCTTTTGCATGTCAGTGTTAGGCCTCATGCACACGACCGTTTTTTTTTAAGGTCCGCAAAAACGGGGTTCGTAGGTCCGTGATCTGTGACCGTTTTTTCGTCCATGGGTCTTCCTTGATTTTTGGAGGATCCACGGACATGAAAAAAAAGTCGTTTTGGTGTCCACCTGGCCGTGCGGACCCAAACGGATCCGTCCTGACTTACAATGCCAGTCAATGGGGACGGATCCGTTTGACGTTGACACAATATGGTGCAATTGCAAACGGATCCGTCCCCCATTGACTTTCAATGTAAAGTCAGGAGTCTCTATTATACCATCGGATCGGAGTTTTCTCCAATCCGATGGTATATTTTAACTTGAAGCGTCCCCATCACCATGGGAACACCTCTATGTTAGAATATACTGTCGGATATGAGTTAGATCATGAAACTCAGATCCGACAGTATATTCTAACACAAAGGCGTTCCCATGGTGATGGGTACGCTTCAAGTTAGAATATACTACGAACTGTGTACATGACTGCCCCCTGCTGCCTGGCAGCACCCGATCTCTTACAGGGGGCTGTGATCCAAACAATTAACCCCTCAGGTGCCGCATCTGAGGGGGGTTAATTGTGCGTATCATAGTCCCCTGTAAGAGATCAGGGGCTGCCAGGCAGCAGGGGGCAGACCCCCCTCGACCCCCCTCCCTCCCTCTATTGTATTCATTTCATTGGTGGCCAGTGTACGGCCCCTCCCTCCCTCTATTGTATTATTTTCATTGGTGGCCAGTGTGCGGACCCCCCCGGCCCACCTCCCTCCCTCTATTGTATTATTTTCATTGGTGGCACAGTGTGCGGCCTCCCCTCTCCCCCCCCCATCATTGGTGGCAGCGGAGAGTTCCGATCAGAGTCCCAGTTTAATTGCTGGGGCTCCGATCGGTAACCATGGCAACCAGGACGCTTTATGCAGTCCTGGTTGCCATGGTTACTTAGCAATATTAGAAGCATCATACTTACCTGCTGCGCTGTCTGTGACCGGCCGGGAGCTCCTCCTACTGGTAAGTGACCGGTCTGTGGGGCGCATTGCTTAATGATCTGTCACTTACCAGTAGGAGGAGCTTCCGGCCGGTCACAGACAGCGCAGCAGGTAAGTATGATGCTTCTAATATTGCTAAGTAACCATGGCAACCAGGACTGCAGTAGCGTCTCGGTTGCCATGGTTACCGATCGGAGCCCCAGAGATTAAACTGGGACTCCGATCGGAACTCTCCACTGCCACCAATGATCGGGGGGGGGGGGGGGAGGGGAGGCTGCACACTGTGCCACCATTGAAAATAATACAATAGAGGGAGGGAGGGGGACCAGGTGTCACTCCACCGGTGGTTGTTGATGGCAGTCTTGAGTTTCAGGTAGAAAAGATTGTTGATTCACGATATGTTCGCCGCTCTCTTCAGTACCTGGTGCACTGGAAAGGTTATGGTTCCGAAGAGAGAATGTGGGTTCCAGCATCAGAGATAAAAGCGGACAGACTCATTCGGGCTTTTCATAGCTCCCATCCGGAGAGGCCTGGTCTTGAGGGTCCAGGGGCCCCTCGTAGAAAGAGGGGTACTGTCACGACTGTGACTGATCCAGACAGGTCTGGGAGGAGAAGGTCGCAGCGACTTGCTACTCGCGATAGCTTGTGAGTTTGCTCCGTGGTTCAGGGTATGTCATCTGGGTTTTGCCTTGTGAACCTTTTTGTCCTGACTGGGAGTTTGTAGGCATCCTTCTCAGGTGAGTCCTGTCTGCCACTCCCAGCTACTATATTAGTTTCACTTTCACTTGCAGTCATTGCCAGATATAGTCCTTACTTCCAGTGCTACTCTGACCTTGGAAGGAGATCGTTTGATGGTGTTGCTGTGGAGTTCTTGTCCGGCGTGGACTGTCGTGTTCGGGATCGCCTTCTCTGCTCGTGACTGGATAAGTCTATCTCTGCTGTTTGTTTGTTGCTGTCTTCCCCTGTTGTGACTAGCGCTCCCATCGGCCTTTCCCCAGTCCAGTCTTGTTAGGGCGACTGAGGGTTTAGGCATCCTGCTCGCCGCACGGGTTCACACCCCGTCTAGGGTATCAGGGCAGACAGGTGCCAGCTTAGGGTTAGTCAGGGGTGGCCATTCTATTTCCCATCCGTAGATAAGGGTCCCCCTTCCCCTCCGTCTAGTGCGACACGACTGCTGCTGGGATAGCGGTCGTGACAGTATATCTGGCCTTTTAAAAAAAAAAGGGACATTTCTTTTTTTTTTTTTTTCTTTGTTGCTTGCTGTTTTGCTTTGTATTTTGTCTGTTCCACTATGGATCCGGTTTCGGTTTTGGTGAAACAATTACAGGGGTTATCCCTTGAAGTGGCAGGATTAAAAGCAACAGTGCTGCAGCAGCAATCCTTGGGTTCCACCATTGCTACGGGAAACCAAGCTACTCCTGAGCCAAAAGTGGCTTTACCTGATAGGTTCTCTGGAGGGAGAGACCAATTTGTAACCTTCAGAGAAGCTTGCAAATTGTTCTTCAGGTTACGCCCTAGATCCTCCGGCGGTGAGGAACAACGGGTGGGCATTGTAATTTCTCTCCTGCAAGGAGATCCGCAGGCTTGGGCTTTCTCCCTACCATCAGACTCTCCGGCCTTACGATCAGTGGAGGAGTTTTTTGAAGCCCTGGGTCTCGTATATGATGACCCGAACAGGGTCTCACTGGCTAAGTCTAAGCTACGTAGACTTCGGCAAGAGAACCGGTCTGCTGAACTATATTGTTCCGAATTCCGTAGGTGGGCTACTGATACGTTATGGAACGACTCGGCCCTTAGGAGTCAGTTCTGCCAGGGGTTGTCTGAAAAATTAAAAGACGCGCTGGCGGTATACGAGGTCCCTGGGTCTCTTGAGGCTGCTATGTCTCTGTCCATAAGAATCGACAGACGACTCAGGGAGAGACTATTAAATTTTACAGAGACCTCTATAGGGCAGGGATCGGTCTGTTATGGTCCAGTCGAACCAATGCAAATAGGGGGCGCCACTAGACGGGTGAATCCTCCTAAGTTCCGCCGTAGGTCAGAGGTTTGTTTTCGTTGTGGGGGGAGGGGTCATTTTGTAAAGGTTTGTCCCTCAGAACCCAAGAGACCACAAACAAAGGAGCCGCCGGAAAACTAGAGTCCCCAGATTGTGCGGAGGAGAACAGTCTGGGCGTATTCGTTTCCTCCATACGCATGTCTCAGTTTTTGTTGTCCGCTACCGTTGAGACGGGCAATAAAACTGAGATCTGTTCCGTCTTTTTGGACAGTGGGGCGGGGGTCAACTTGGTGGATTCACGGTTTGCTCAGGCTCTGGGTTTTACTCCGGAACCGGTATGCAGAACTATTCCTGTGTTTTTTCCATCGACTCCTCCCCTCTTACTCAGAGAGAGTTAACTCAGATCATCCATAATATCCATCTGCAGGTAGGGGACCTCCATAAAGAGCATATCTCTTGTTATGTCCTGGACGGTCTTCCGGCTCCTATGGTATTGGGGCTTCCCTGGCTGGTGACTCACAATTCAGTGGTGGATTGGCAGGCCGGGGAGATTGTGGAGTGGAGTGAATATTGTAAGGACAACTGCTTGAGTAGTAGGTGCTCTACACTCTCTGTAACATCTTTACCTGCCTTTCTGTCAGATTTTATGGATGTGTTCTCTGAGAAGATTTGTCAGGGGTTACCACCTCATCGTCCATATGATTGCCCGATTAATCTATTACCTGGGGCAAAACTACCTAAAACCCGGTTATACAATCTTTCCAGCCCGGAGAGGAAGGCTATGAAAGATTATATTTCGGAGAGTTTGGCTAAGGGACACATCAGACCCTCTTCTTCACCTGTGGCTGCAGGGTTCTTTTTCGTTAAAAAGAAAGATGGGGGCCTACGTCCTTGCCTGGATTTCCGGGAATTAAACCGGATAACTATCCGAGATCCCTATCCTCTTCCTCTCATTCCCGACCTCTTTAATCAAGTTGCTGGTGCTAAATGGTTCTCCAAAATGGATCTCAGAGGAGCCTATAACCTGGTTCGCATCAAAGAGGGGGATGAGTGGAAGACGGCTTTTAATACTCCGGAAGGGCATTATGAAAATCTGGTCATGCCATTTGGTCTTACTAATGCGCCTGCGGTATTCCAACATTTTGTCAACGATATTTTTAATCACCTTATCGGGAGATTTGTTGTGATATATCTTGATGACATCCTGGTCTATTCCCCGGATCTGGATACACATAAGTTCCATGTGAGACAAGTGCTGCAGATATTAAGGGCCAACAAATTGTTTGCTAAGTTAGAAAAATGTGTGTTCGCCGTAAAAGAACTGCCATTTCTGGGGTATGTGTTGTCAGATTCAGGTTTCCGCATGGATCCAGAGAAAGTCCGGGCGATTATAGACTGGGATCTGCCTGAGAACCTGAAGGCATTGCAACGCTTACTGGGGTTTGCCAATTTTTATAGAAAGTTTATAAAGAACTATTCCTTGGTGGTCAAACCACTGACGGACATGACCCGAAAGGGATCCGATTTTTCCAAATGGTCACATGCAGCCAAAACTGCCTTTGCATCTCTGAAGGAGAGATTCACCTCGGCCCCTATTCTCGTACAGCCAGATGTCTCGCTTCCTTTTATTGTAGAGGTTGACGCATCAGAGGTGGGGGTGGAAGCGGTACTATCTCAGGGCCCGTCCCCTGGTGAATGGCGTCCGTGTGCTTTCTTTTCGAAGAAATTGTCTACTGCAGAAAGGAACTATGATATTGGCAACAGGGAACTTTTGGCTATTAAGTTGGCTTTTGAGGAGTGGCGTCATTTTTTGGAGGGGGCGGTTCATCCCGTCACGGTGATTACTGATCACAAAAACTTATTATATCTGGAGTCTGCTAAACGTCTCACCCCTAGACAGGCTCGGTGGTCGTTATTTTTTACTAGGTTTAATTTTGTAATAACCTATCGCCCGGGGGCAAAAAATACTAAGGCGGATGCATTGTCTCGAAGTTTTCCTGGAGGGGGTGATGTTGAGGTACCAGAGCCCATTTTGCAAAAGGGGGTGGTGGTCTCTGCATTACACTCAGGTTTGGAGGGGAGGGTGTTGGAAGCTCAGGGGGACGCCCCGGCCTCCTGCCCCTCGGGTAAACTGTTTGTGCCAGAAAATTTACGTCTGGAGATACTAAAAGAACACCATAACTCCACACTGGCAGGACACCCAGGTAGTGACAGACAGACAACAGAGGGTTGTAGTCAATGGAGAACATTCAAAACAAGGTAATGTTACCAGTGGGGTTCCACAGGGATCTGTACTGGGACCGATTTTGTTTAATATCTTCATAAGTGATATTGCAAAAGGCCTCGCTGGTAAGGTTTGTCTTTTTGCTGATGACACAAAGATATGTAACAGGGTTGATGCTCCTGGAGGGAAACGCCAAATGGAAAAGGATTTAGGAAAACTAGAAGAATGGTCAGAACTCTGGAAACTGAAATTTAATGTGGATAAGTGCAAGATAATGCACCTGGGGCGTAAAAACCCAAGGGCAGAATATAGAATATTTGACACAGTCCTGACCTCAGTATCTGAGGAAAGGGATTTAGGAGTAATTATTTCAGAAGACTTAAAGGTGGGAAGACAATGTAATAGAGCAGCACGAAATGCCAGCAGAATGCTTGGATGTATAGGGAGAGGTATAAGCAGTAGAAAGAGTGAAGTGCTTATGCCGCTGTACAGAACACTGGTGAGACCTCACTTGGAGTATTGTGCGCAGTACTGGAGGCCATATCTCCAGAAGGATATAGATACTCTAGAGAGAGTTCAGAGAAGAGCTACTAAACTAGTACATGGATTGCAGGATAAAACTTACCAGGAAAGGTTAAAGGACCTTAATATGTATAGCTTGGAAGAAAGAAGAGACAGAGGGGATATGATAGAAACTTTTAAATACATAAAGGGAATCAACTCGGTAAAGGAAGAGAGCATATTTAAAAGAAGAAAAACTACCACAAGAGGACACAGTTTTAAATTAGAGGGGCAAAGGTTTAAAAGTAATATAAGGAAGTATTACTTTACTGAGAGAGTAGTGGATGCATGGAATAGCCTTCCTGCAGAAGTGGTAGCTGCAAATACAGTGAAGGGGTTTAAGCATGCATGGGATAGGCATAAGGCCATCCTTCATATAAGATAGGGCCGGGGGCTATCCATAGTATTCAGTATATTGGGCAGACTAGATGGGCCAAATGGTTCTTATCTGCCGACACATTCTATGTTTCTATGTTTCTATGTAGTAGGGCAACCTCTGAGTTAGTGTCTCGTCGGTTCTGGTGGCCTAAATGGCGCCAGGAGGTGTTGAATTTTGTGTCTGCATGTGCTACCTGTGCTCGTTCTAAGGTAGATCATACTCATCCGGCAGGGCGTCTTTTACCTCTGGCCATCCCCAACAGGCCTTGGACGCACCTGTCAATGGATTTCATTACGGATCTACCAGTATCAGCGGGGAAGACTGTTATTCTTGTAGTTGTTGACAGATTCAGTAAAATATTGCTCTTGCCGCATTGCCTAATGCTAACACACTGGCTCAGGTTTTTATTGACCACATCGTGAAGCTTCACGGGGTCCCTTCCGATATTGTTTCGGATCGTGGTACCCAATTCGTTTCTACATTTTGGAAAGCTTTTTGTTCTCGTTTAGGGGTTCATCTGTCGTTTTCTTCATCTTTCCATCCACAGTCCAACGGTCAGACTGAACGTACCAATCAAAACCTAGAGATATATTTGAGATGCTTTGTTTCCGAAAATCAGGAGGAATGGTCATCTTATTTACCTTTAGCCGAGTTTGCCATTAATAATCGTCGTCAAGAATCCACCGATAAGTCACCATTTTTTGGTGCGTATGGATTCCATCCTCAGTTTTGTATGTTTAGTGAGGGGGGGCCGTCTGGGATTCCCGAGGAGGAACGATTTGCGTCTTCACTTTCTTCAGTGTGGCAGAGTGTGCAAGAAAGTTTGAAGAGAATTGGTGGTAGATACAAACATGCGGCTGATAGGAAGCGCTCTGAAGGTCCGGACCTTGGGGTGAATGACTTGGTGTGGTTGTCTACCAGAAATATCAAGTTGAAGGTTCCATCGTGGAAATTAGGTCCGAGATTTATTGGTCCTTATAGGGTAATTAAGATCATTAACCCGGTGGCTTTTCGTCTGCAGCTACCTCAGACTCTAAGGATCCATAATGTCTTCCACAGATCTCTGCTTAAAAGATATGTAGAACCTCCTGAACCATTGCCACTACCGCCTCCACCGGTGGTTGTTGATGGCAGTCTTGAGTTTCAGGTAGAAAAGATTGTTGATTCACGATATGTTCGCCGGTCTCTTCAGTACCTGGTGCACTGGAAAGGTTATGGTTCCGAAGAGAGAATGTGGGTTCCAGCATCAGAGATAAAAGCGGACAGACTCATTCGGGCTTTTCATAGCTCCCATCCGGAGAGGCCTGGTCTTGATGGTCCAGGGGCCCCTCGTAGAAAGGGGGGTACTGTCACGACTGTGACTGATCCAGACAGGTCTGGGAGGAGAAGGTCGCAGTGACTTGCTACTGTCACGGCTGTATGTGAGCAACTAGAGCATACACAGTAAAAGAGCTACTGACCGGACCCAAACTAGGGAGGATAAAGGGTGACCCCTGTCAGACCCTCAAAGCTCTCCCTATGCTGCTAAAGCACATGCCCGGATCCAAATGGTGGAACGGGGCATGCCCACGTACCTAAGACTGATGACCACTGTAACCCCTACAATAGTGGAAGGGGCACGGCCACCGGTGCCCTGCTCAGTATATGGAGGGAACCGTGGCCGCCTCAGATCCAGTCAGAAAATAAACAGGTACACAACAATGTCTGCACACTTAGCTGAAGGGGCTGCAGCCGCAGAGAAGACGGATCCAAAGACAGCTGGCAATATCCGGAGTGCTTGCTGCAGAAGAACACAGGTCCAGTCAAATGAAAGCTAACAAGTGAAGATACTCAAGCAAGAGCTACAACTCAAATGAGAACTATAATCCACAGCCTAGAAAGGAGGAGGGGTGATTTAAAGGGAGGGAAATCAAACGCAGGAGGAACAGCTGGGAGGACTCCTCCAAGCTCTAGTAGTGACATCATCACAGGGGTGGAGAAACAGAGCTGTGAGAACGTCTCAAAACTCTGGTAGTGACAGTACCCCCCCCCCCTCTACGGGTGGACTCCGGACACCCAGGACCCACCTTCTCAGGATGAGCCCTATGAAATGCACTGATGAGGCGAGTGGCTTTAATGTCCGACACCGGAACCCACATCCTCTCCTCAGGACCATAACCCTTCCAATGAACGAGGTACTGAAGAGAACCGCGGACAATGCGAGAGTCCACAATTCTGGAAATCTCAAACTCCAGATTGCCATCAACCAAAATCGGAGGAGGAGGCAAAGAGGAGGGTACCGTGGGCTGGACATATGGTTTTAAGAGAGATCTGTGAAATACATTATGTATCTTCCAAACCCGTGGAAGATCAAGACGGAAGGCAACAGGATTGATGACTGACAAGATTTTATAAGGCCCAATAAACTTGGGACCCAATTTCCAGGAGGGAACCTTCAGTTTAATATTTCTTGTAGACAACCACACCAGATCACCCACATTCAGGTCCGGAGCAGGCACACGTCTCTTATCAACCACACGCTTATACTTCTCACTCATCTTTCTAAGATTACTCTGAATCTTTTGCCAAATGGTAGACAAAGACGAGGAAAATCTCTCCTCCTCAGGTAAACCAGAAAGAGCCCCTCCCGAGAATGTCCCAAACTGCGGATGGAACCCATATGCACCAAAGAATGGTGACTTATCAGAAGATTCCTGACGACGGTTGTTCAGAGCAAACTCAGCAAGAGGGAGAAATGAACACCAATCCTCCTGGTTCTCTGCCACAAAACAGCGCAAATATGTCTCCAGATTCTGATTGAGGCGCTCAGTCTGACCATTCGACTGCGGGTGAAAAGCAGAAGAGAAGGACAGCCGAACCACCAGGCGAGAACAGAAAGCCTTCCAGAACTTGGACACAAACTGCGTGCCTCTATCGGAAACAATATCAGAGGGAATGCCGTGCAATTTAAGAATATGGTCGACAAAAGCTTGCGCCAACGTTTTAGCATTGGGTAAACCAGGGAAAGGTACGAAATGAGCCATCTTGCTAAAACGGTCCACCACCACCAGGATCACCGACTTCCCCGAGGAACGAGGAAGATCCGTGATAAAGTCCATGGACAGGTGTGTCCAAGGACGGGAAGGTATGGGTAACGGGAGAAGGGAACCTAAAGGCCGTGAACGAGGGACCTTAGCGCGAGCGCACGTCTCACAAGCAGCCACAAAACCCTCCACCGACTTACGAAGAGCCGGCCACCAAAATCTCTGAGCAATGAGATCTACCGTGGCTCTACTCCCGGGGTGACCAGCAAGAACAGTATCATGATGCTCCTTGAAGAGTTTGTGACGTAGCTCAGGAGGCACAAACAACTTCCCAGAAGGACAACTGGCAGGTGCCTCAGTCTGGGCAGCCTGGACCTCGGCCTCCAAATCGGAATTTAGAGCAGAAACAACTACCCCCTCCGCCAAAATGGGACCCGGGTCCTCGGAGTTTCCTCCTCCCGGAAAACAGCGAGAGAGAGCATCAGCCTTCACATTTTTGATCCCAGGGCGGAATGTAACGACAAAATTGAATCTGGAGAAGAACAGAGACCATCTGGCCTGTCTCGGATTCATATGCCTGGCCGACTCCAAGTATGCCAGATTCTTATAGTCGGTAAAAACGGTGATAGGGTGCCTGGCCCCCTCCAACCAATGGCGCCATTCCTCGAAAGCCAACTTGATGGCCAACAACTCCCTATCTCCCACATCATAGTTTCTCTCTGCCGGGGAGAGTTTTTTAGAGAAAAAGGCACAGGGTCGCCATTTGGCAGGAGAAGGGCCCTGGGACAAAACCGCACCCACACCCACCTCGCAAGCATCCACCTCAACAATAAAAGGTAAGGAAACATCGGGATGCACCAAGACGGGAGCAGACGCAAAACTCTCTTTAATCTTAGAAAAAGCTGCAAGCGCCTCCTCCGACCAAGAGGAAAAATCCGCCCCCTTTTTTGTCATGTCAGTAAGGGGTTTGACAACAGAGGAATAATTCAAAATGAACTTTCTGTAATAGTTCGCAAAACCCAGAAAGCGCATCAATGCCTTCTGATTCTCAGGAAGCTCCCACTCAAGTACAGCACGGACCTTCTCCGGATCCATGCGAAAACCAGAAGCAGAGAGAAGAAAACCCAGAAATTGAATCTCCGATACCATAAAAAGACATTTCTCCAGCTTGGCGTACAATTTATTTTCCCGCAGAATCTGCAGAACCTGAAAAAGATGATCCTGATGGGTCTGAACATCAGGGGAAAAAATCTAAATATCATCAAGATACACCAATACAAATTTCCCCATTAAATGGTAGTAAATACTATTAACAAAATGCTGAAAGACGGCCGGAGCATTCATCAGGCCGAAAGGCATAATGAGATTCTCGAAATGCCCGTTAGGAGTATTAAAGGCCGTTTTCCATTCATCCCCCTCTCTGACCCTGACCAGGTTGTACGCGCCTCTCAAATCCAATTTGGAAAAAACCTTGGCCCCACCAATTTGGTTGAAGAGGTCCGGGATCAGAGGAAGGGGATAGGGATCGCGAATCGTGATACGGTTCAGCTCCCTAAAATCTAGGCAAGGTCTCAGAGAGCCATCTTTTTTTTTAACAAAAAAAAAAGCCGCGGCAACAGGTGATTTTGAGGGACGAATATGCCCCTTTTCGAGACTCTCGGAGATATAGGTTTGCATTGCGATTCTTTTCGGTTGTGAGAGATTGTAGAGGCGTGCTTTTGGCAGCTTGGCGCCGGGAATGAGGTTAATGGGACAGTCAAACTCCCGGTGAGGAGGTAGCTCCTGAACACCGCTCTCGGAAAACACGTCCGAGAAATCAGAGAGAAATGATGGCACAGTTTTAGTAGACACCTCTGCAAAAGTCGCTGTGAGACAATTTTCTCTACAAAAGTCACTCCACTCATTTATTTGCCTTCCTTGCCAATCAATAGTGGGGTTATGTCTAGTGAGCCAGGGTAACCCCAAAACTAGAGGAGAAGGCAATCCGTTAAGGACAAAACAAGATATATCCTCCACATGAGTGACACCTACAGCTAGCCGAATATTGTGAACAATGCCCTTCAGGGATCTCTGTGAGAGTGGAGCAGAGTCAATAGCAAAAACAGGTATATCCTTTTCTAATGTGCAAACCTGAAAACCATGCATGGCTACAAATTGAGTGTCAATAAGATTGACGGCCGCTCCACTATCGACAAAAATCTCACAAGAAATGACTTTGCTCTCTAGCGCCACCCTGGCAGACAGGAGAAAACGGGAACTGCAGGTCGGAGGAAAAGCATCAATTCCTACATCAACTTTGCCCGAAGTAGCAGATGAAGCAGAATTTGAGGATTTACCTTTTGAGGTATTTCTCTTATTATTGCTCTTAGTACAGTTCAAGAATCTCCTAGACGGATAAACATTTGCCAAATGAGCTATGCCCCCACAACAAAAACACACCATACTCTGAGGACTAAATCCTCTTTTATCAGGGGCAAGCCGACCTAGCTGCATGGGCTCCTCCTCAGAGGGGACCGAGACAGGATGAGGCCTCTGCACACTGAATGAGTCCGCACCACTGCCCCTAGACTGACAATGGCTGGACAGAGAGGTCTCGTTTCTTTCTCTTAGACGCCTGTCAAGGCGTACCGCCAATGACATGGCAGACTCTAAGGACGTTGGTCTCTCATGGAAAGCAAACGCATCTTTCAATCTCTCTGAGAGACCATGACAGAACTGACTCCGGAGTGCAGCATCATTCCAACCTGAATCAGCTGCCCATCTCCGAAATTCAGAACAATAAAGCTCCGCAGACAGTTTGTTCTGGCATAAAACACGTAAGCTAGATTCGGCCAGAGCAACACGATCCGGGTCATCATATATCTGCCCCAGGGCCACAAAAAATCTTTCCACGGATCGAAGGGAGGGATCCCCTGATGGCAGTGAAAAAGCCCAAGTCTGAGCATTACCCCTGAGCAGGGAGATGACAATCCTCACCCTCTGCTCTTCATTACCAGAGGAGTGGGGACACAAGAAAAAATGGAGTTTGCATGCCTCTCTGAAGCGAACAAAATTCTCACTGCCCCCGGAGAACGTTTCCGGAAGTGAGACCTTTGGCTCGCAACAGACTCCATGGGCCGGAGCAGAGCCCAATGCTTGAAGCTGAGTCATAGATTGACGGAGATCCGCTACTTCCAAAGAAAGACCCTGCATGCGGTCAACCAGGCCAGAAAGCGGATCCATGTCAAAAAAGGACGGTTTTGGTGGATTATAATGTCACGGCTGTATGTGAGCAACTAGAGCATACACAGTAAAAGAGCTACTGACCGGACCCAAACTAGGGAGGATAAAGGGTGACCCCTGTCAGACCCTCAAAGCTCTCCCTATGCTGCTAAAGCACATGCCCGGATCCAAATGGTGGAACGGGGCATGCCCACGTACCTAAGACTGACGACCACTGTAACCCCTACAATAGTGGAAGGGGCACGGCCACCGGTGCCCTGCTCAGTATATGGATCCAGTCAGAAAATAAACAGGTACACAACAATGTCTGCACACTTAGCTGAAGGGGCTGCAGCCGCAGAGAAGACGGATCCAAAGACAGCTGGCAATACCCGGAGTGCTTGCTGCAGCAGAACACAGGTCCAGTAAAATGAAAGCTAACAAGTGAAGATACTCAAGCAAGAGCTACAACTCAAATGAGAACTATAATCCACAGCCTAGAAAGGAGGAGGGGTGATTTAAAGGGAGGGAAATCAAACGCAGGAGGAACAGCTGGAAGGACTCCTCCAAGCTCTAGTAGTGACATCATCACAGGGGTGGAGAAACAGAGCTGTGAGAACGTCTCAAAACTCTGGTAGTGACAGCTACTCGCGATATCTTGTGATTTTGCTCCGTGGTTCAGGGTATGTCATCTGGGTTTTGCCTTGTGAACCTTTTTGTCCTGACTGGGAGTTTGTAGGCATCCTTCTCAGGTGAGTCCTGTCTGCCACTCCCAGCTACTATATTAGTTTCACTTTCACTTGCAGTCATTGCCAGATATAGTCCTTACTTCCAGTGCTACTCTGACCTTGGAAGGAGATCGTTTGATGGTGTTGCTGTGGAGCTCTTGTCCGGCGTGGACTGTTGTGTTCGGGATCGCCTTCTCTGCTCGTGACTGGATAAGTCTATCTCTGCTGTTTGTTTGTTGCTGTCTTCCCCTGTTGTTTTCCTAGACGTGAGTGATGGTGACTAGCGCTCCCATCGGCCTTTCCCCAGTCCAGTCTTGTTAGGGCGACTGAGGGTTTAGGCATCCTGCTCGCCGCACGGGTTCACACCCCGTCTAGGGTATCAGGGCAGACAGGTGCCAGCCTAGGGTTAGTCAGGGGTGGCCATTCTATTTCCCATCCGTAGATAAGGGTCCCCCTTCCCCTCCGTCTGGTGCGACACGACTGCTGCTGGGATAGCGGTCGTGACACCGGGGGGGGCACACACTGGCCACCAATGAAAATAATACAATAGAGGGAGGGAGGGCCGCACTGGCCACCAATGAAATTAAAACTGGGGAGGGAGGGGGGTCTGCCCCCTGCTGCCTGGCAGCCCCTGATCTCTTATAGGGGGCTATGATATGCACAATTAACCCTTTATGTGCAGCATCTGAGGGGTTAATTGTGCGGATCACAGCCCCCTGTAAGAGATCGGGTGCTGCCAGGCAGCAGCGGGCAGTCATGTACACAGTTCGTAGTATATTCTAACTAGAAGCTTCCCCATCACTATGGGAACGCCTCTGTGTTAGAATATACTGTCGGATATGAGTTTTCACGAAGTCCGTGAACCGTTGTCCATCAAAAAATTGGACAGGTCATATTTTTTGGATGGACAGGAAACACGGATCATGGATGCGGCTGCAAAACGGTGCATGAGAACCATGAGAATGAGAATGCTTGGACTGGGGGAAAATGTCTGCATGTGGGTAAGTAACAGGCTCAGTGATAGAAAACAGAGGGTGGTACACACTCAGATTGGGTCACTGTCACTAGTGGAGTACCTCAGGGTCATTACTGGGCCCTAATTTCTTAAATATATTTATGAATGATCTTGTAGAAGGCTTGCACAGTAAAATATAAATTTTTGCAGATGACACTAAACTATGCAAAGTAATTTACATAGAAGAGGAGAGTATACTGCTACAGAGGGATCTGGATAGATTGGAGGCTTGGGCAGAGAAGTGGCAGATGAGGTTTAACACTGACAAATGTAAGGTAATGCACATGGGAAGGAATAATGCAAGTCCCCAGTACATACTAAATGGTAAAACACTGGGTAAGGCCTCATGCACACGACCGTTGTGTGCATCCGTGGCCGTTGTGCCGTTTTCCTTTTTTTTTCTCGGACCCATTGAAAAGTCATGCAGCTGGGTTTGCTTGCCTCTGATAGTAGAGGATTCAGCTGTCAGAGGAGGGTTTGTTTCTGTTGTGGGGGTATAAATCATTTGGCTAATGTTTGCCCCTCTAGGAGGTTCATGGAGTTTTCTGAGGGTAATAAAAAAAAGAAAGAAACCCTCTAAAAACTTTCCATTTGCTACTATTGGCAAGGTTGATGCGGAAATTGAAGGTTTGCTGTTTGCTTGTATTTCCCATTTTCTCCTACCTGCCAGGGTGGCGCTAGACAGCAAGAACGTTATTTGTGAGATTTTTGTAGATAGTGGAGCAGCTGTCAATCTCATTGATAATCAATTTGCAACAACGCATGGTTTCCAGGTGTGCACTTTGGAAAAGGATATACCTGTTTTTGCTATCGATTCCACTCCACTTTCTCAAAGATCGTTAAAGGGCATAATTCACAATATCCGTTTGACTGTGGGTGACGCTCATGTTGAGGATATGTCATGTTTCGTCTTAAGCGGATTACCTACTCCTCTAGTGTTCGGGCTACCCTGGCTCACTAAACATAACCCCACCATTGATTGGCAAGCAAGGCAAATAAATGGTTGGAGTGAGTTTTGCAGAGAGAATTGCCTCACGGCGTCTCTTTCAGAGGTTTCTACCAAGACTGTGCCATCTTTTCTCTCAGAATTTTCCGAGAGTGGTGTCCAGGAGTTGCCCCCTCACCGGGAGTACGACTGCCCTAATAATCTCATCCCAGGTGCCAAGCTGCCAAAATAACGATTATACAATCTTTCCCAACCTGAAAGAGTTGCTATGCGTACTTATATCTCTGAGAGCCTGAGAAAGGGACACATCCGACCCTCGAAGTCACCTGTTGCCGCTGTTTTTTTTTTTGTTAAGAAAAAAGATGCTTCTTTGAGACCTTGTCTGGATTTCAGGGAGCTTAACCGTATCACGATTCGTGACCCATATACGCTTCCTCTGATCCCGGACGTGTTTAACCAGATTGTTAGGGCTAAAGTTTTTTCTAAGTTGGATTTAAGTGGGGCATACAACATAGTCAGGGTCAGGGAAGGGGACAAATGGAAGACGGCCTTCAATACCCCTGAGGGTCATTTCGAGAATTTGGTTATGCCCTTTGGTTTGATGAATGCTCCGGCCATCTTCCAACATTTTGTGAACAGCATTTTTTATCATTTAATGGGGAAATTTGTACTGGTGTATCTAGATGACATTTAGATTTTTTCTCCTGATTTAAAGACTCATCGGGTCCACCTATGTCAGGTCTTGCGGATTCTGCGGGAGAATAAATTGTACGCTAAACTGGAAAAATGTGTGTTTGCGATTCCGGAGATTCAATTTCTTGGTTTTCTTCTCTCCGCTTCTGGTTTTCGGATGGACCCTGAGAAGGTCCGCGCTGTGCTTGATTGGGAGCTTCCTGAGAATCAGAAGGCGCTGAAGCGGTTTTTGGGTTTTGCCAATTATTACAGAAAGTTCATTTTGAATTATTCCTCTGTTGTTAAGCCACTCACTGATATGACTAAAAAGGGGGTGGATTTTTCCTCGTGGTCGGTAAATGTGCTTAAAGCCTTTCTAGTATTAAAGAGTGTTTTGCTTCCGCTCCCATTTTGGCACAACCTGATGTCTCTCTACCTTTTATTGTTGAGGTGGATGCTTCTGAGGTGGGTGTGGGTGCGGTCTTATCTCAGGGTCCCTCTCCTGCCAAATGGCGACCGTGTGCCTTTTTCTCAAGGAAACTCTCCTCTGCAGAGAGAAATTACGATGTGGGAGATAGGGAGTTGTTTGCCATCAAATTAGCTTTTGAGGAATGGCGCCATTGGTTAGAGGGAGCCAGATACCCTATTACCGTGTTTACCGACCATAAGAATCTGGCCTACTTGGAATCGGCCAAGCGTCTGAACCGGAGACAGGCCAGATGGTCTTTGTTCTTTTCTAGGTTTAATTTTGTTGTTACGTTCCGCCCTGGGGTTAAAAATGTGAAGGCGGATGCCCTGTCACATTGTTTTCCCGGGAGGGGGGAACTTTAAAGACCCGGGTCCCATTTTGGCTGAAGGGGTGGTCGTCTCTGCTCCCGGGCAGAGGTTCAGGCAGCCCAGGCAGAGGCTCCTGATCTTTGTCCTACTGGGAGGTTGTTTGTGCCTCTCGCTTTATGACACAAGGTTTTTAAGGTTCACCACGATACTGGCCACCCGGGGAGTAGAGCCACAGTGGATCTCATTGCTCATAGATTCTGGTGGCCGGCTCTTCGTAAGACGGTTGAGGGTTTTGTGGCAGCCTGCGAGACCTGCGCTCGTGCCAAGGTCTCTCATTCACGGCCATCGGGTTCTCTCTTCCCG
The DNA here is from genome assembly GCF_905171765.1 of Bufo bufo. NCBI lineage: Eukaryota > Metazoa > Chordata > Amphibia > Anura > Bufonidae > Bufo > Bufo bufo. The sequence goes on from NC_053396.1 coordinate 92,235,549, forward strand.
TTACCCATTCCTTCCCGTCCTTGAACGCATCTGTCCATGGACTTCATTATGGACCTGCCTCGTTCCTCGGGGAAGACTGTGATTCTGGTGGTAGTGGACCGTTTTAGCAAAATGGCGCATTTCATTCCCTTTCCTGGGTTACCCAATGCTAAGACGCTGGCGCAAGCGTTTGTTGATCACATTGTTAAATTGCATGGCATTCCTTCAGACATCGTTTCTGATAGGGGCACGCAATTTGTTTCCAGATTCTGGAAGGCCTTCTGTTCTCGCTTGGGGGTTTGGTTGTCGTTCTCTTCTGCTTTTCACCCGCAGTCGAATGGTCAGACCGAACGCGTCAATCAGAATCTGGAGATATATCTGCGCTGTTTTGTGGCGGAGAATCAGGAGAATTGGTATTCTTTTTTTGTCCCTTGCTGAGTTTGCTTTAAATAACCGTCGCCAGGAGTCCTCTGATAAGTCACCATTTTTTGGTGCATATGGGTTTCATCCACAGTTTGGGACATTCTCTGGAGAGGGGTCTTCTGGTTTACCTGATGAGGAGAGATTTTCCTCTTCTTTGTCATTTATTTGGCAAAAGATTCAGGGTAATCTGAAGAGGGTGACTGAGAGATATAAGCGTGTGGCAGATAAGAGTCGTGTGCCTGGTCCGGACCTGAATGTGGGTGATCTGGTGTGGTTGTCTACAAAGAATATCAAACTAAAGGTTCCCTCCTGGAAGTTGGGTCCTAAGTTTATTTTGCCTTACAAGATCTTATCCGTCATCAATCCCGTTGCCTTCCGTCTTGATCTTCCTCAGACTTGGAAGATCCATAATGTTTTTCACAGGTCCCTATTAAAACCTTATGTCCAACCCACTGTACTCTCCTCTTTGCCTCCTCCTCCGATTTTTGTTGATGGTAATCTTGAATTTCAGGTCTCTAGGATTGTGTATTCTCGCATTATCCGCGGTTCTCTTCAGTACCTCGTTCATTGGGAGGGTTATGGTCCTGAGGAGAGGATGTGGGTCCCAGTGGTGGGCATTAAGGCCACTTATCTCATCAGGGTTTTCCATAAGTCTCATCCTGAGAAGGTGGGCTCCGAGTGTCCGGAGTCCACCCATAGAGGGAGGGGTACTGTCACCGCCAGTTCCGTGAGAAGGTCTGACAGATGGTTTCACTTTGTCATCTCCTTTCCTTCTGCCAGGTGTCACTTATTTAGACTAATCGTCTTCCTTTATATTCCCTCCCATACTGCCTCACTTTTCGGTTTATACTAGTTCCTGGATTACTTGTTCACTGCTGGAGGCTGCTGCTGCTGTTTGCTCAGATAAATCTTTTCCTTTATTGTGTTTCCTTGCTGGCTTGATTCTAGGTGACCCTGACTCCGTCCGTATTAAGTGCAGGGAGCCGGTGTTCGTGTCCCCTCACTATTATAGGGTTTTCAGGTGTCACACAGTCTTAGGTATGTGGGCATGCAATCATCTACCATTGAGACCCTTGCATGTGCATAGCAGTCAGGGTGAGCTCTTAGGGTTTTAAAGGGCTCACCTATATGCTCCTTAGTTTGGGATCAAGCCAGTCAGTCGTTTATTTATAAGTTCCAGCTATCTGCAACTTTACCCGTGACACTAGCCTTACCTCCTCATAGAAACTGATTAAATTAGTTTGACATGACTGATCCCTCATGAAGCCATGCTGATATGGTGTTATTTGCTTATTTTCATTGAGGTACTCCATGATAGCATCTCTTAGAAAACCTTCAGTTTACGCACGAAAGTAGTTACCAGCCTATAGTTTCCGGGCTGTGTTTTTGGACCATTTTTGAATATTGGCACCACATTTGCTATGCGCCAATACTGTGGAACACTCCCTGTCAGTACAGAGTCCTTAAATATCAGAAATAAGGGTCTGGCTATGACATTACTTAATTCTCTTAGGATACGGGGGTGTATGCCATCTGGTCCCATCGATTTGCCTATTTTAATCTTTTTAAGACGCCGCTGTAATTCTTCCTTGGTCAGACAGGGCACTTTTAATGGGGAATTTACTTTTGCATTCTGCATTTCATCTGACAGTTTATTTTCCTCATTGAATAGAGTGGAGAAAAAAATATTTAATAGCTTTGCATTCTCCTCATCGCTCTCTGCAACTCTCCCCTCTCATTACTCTGTAAAGGGCCGACACCTTCAGATTTATACTTTTTACTATTTATTTAATTGAAGAATATTTTAGGGTTAGTTTTACTCTCTTCGGCAATTAATATCTCAATCTCTAGTTTGGCTGCTTTTATTTGTCTTTTACATATTCTATTTTTTTCCTTATAGTTTTTCAATGCTCTCCTCCTGTTTTAGTGATTTAAATGCTTTCTTTTCCACATTGTTCTTTTCTTGTTCCTTAAACTTTTATTCCCATAAAGTGTGTACCTCTCACAATTAGATGTTAGGATGCTTTTAAAAATATCCCGTTTTGTGGCTGTATTTTTATTTTTGAGGACTTTGTCCCAGTTAGTTAGGCCTATGGTATTTTTGTTTCTCCGGTGGTAGGGTGCAGGGTACTGTAATGGATGGCAGATACGTGTCACCGAGGTTCCTGGCCTCGGTGAGGTAAGAGCCGGATTTTGTGTGTTAACAGCAGAAGCTGTTGACACCTTTAATACTTAGTATGGCTGCAAAGCCAATCCGGGCCAGCTTTTATTGGGTGTAGGTAAAGAGTTGGTGCCTACTCCCCACGTTCCAGAACCAGGTTTTAGAGCTGGGATTCAAATTCCCAGGCAGCAACCTCAGCTGGTAGGAGAAGGAAGGAAAATCACTGTGACTCTGAGTTGTTTTTGCAGTGTGTGGAGCTGAGGCCTGGACCCCGACAACAGGCGTACAGAGCACCCAGCATCCTGTGAGAATACTTTATGTGGCTGTGCGATCGGCCAGGACAGGACTCATTCCAGTAAAGTAGCCAGGTGAAGCTCTCTGTTATTTTGTGTGTGAACTAACACCAAGTGACTGTTCTGCTTTTCTGTTTGAGCAAGTGTGAAATAAACGCTCTTTTGCTTCATTACCTGGACTCCATTTGCCTCTATACTGCACCCGCACCCCTGTCTACTGGAGTAATTCCCCACACTCCCTAAAGAAACACTCTTTTGAATGACATTTGGAAGGTTATTATCTTATGGTCACTATTTTCCAGGTGTCCCCCAACCTGCACATCTGTTGTTCTTTCAGGTCTATTGAGTCTAGTTGGGTCCTGAACCAGTTGGGAAAGGTAATTGTCTTTGCTTATTGACAAGGACCTGTTTCCTTTATGAGATGTACAGGTTTCAGTTTCCAGTCTATAGCTGGGTAGTTAAAGTTGCCCATAATAACAACCTTATTATGATTTGCCGCCTCGTCTATTTTGTTTAGTAGTTGAATTCAAAAAGCATATAAATGCATTTTACATGAAAGATGAGGAAACATTCATGATGCTTGGTGCCAGAGAACTGCATTAACCACTTCCCATCTGGGCCATTTGCCCCCTTCCTGACCAGGCCTAATTTTGCAAAACTGACATATCTCACTTTATGTGGTAATAACTTTGGAACGCCTTTACTTATCCAAGTCATTCAGAGATTGTTTTCTCGTGACACATTGTACTTCATGATAGTCATAAATTTGAGTCAATATATTTCACCCTTATTTATGAAAAAATCCCAAATTTACCCAAAATTTTAAAACATTCGCCATTTTCTAAATTTCAATTTTTCTGCTTTTAAAACATAAAGTGATACCTCATAAAATATTTATTACTTAACATTCCCATATGTCTACTTCATGTTGGCATCATTTTGGAAATGTCATTTTATTTTTTTAGGATGTTAGAAGGCTTAGAAGTTTAGAAGCAATTCTTCAAATTTTTAAGAAAATTGGCAAAACCCACTTTTTAAGGACCAGTTCCACTCTGAAGTCACTTTGTGGGGCCTACATAGTGGATACCCCCATAAATGACCCCATTGTAGAAACTACACCCCTCAAGTTACTTAAAACCGATTTTACAAACTTTGTTAACCCTTTAGGCATTCCACAAGAATTAAAGGAAAATGGATATCAAATTTTTAAATGTCACTTTTTTGGCAGATTTTCCATTTTAATCCAATTTTTTTCTCTAACACATCGATGGTTAACAGCCAAATAAAACTCAATATTTATTACCCAGATTCTGCGGTTTACAGAAACACCCCACATGTGGTCATAAACTGCTGTATGGGCACACGGCAGGGCGCAGAAGAAAAGGAACTCATCATGGTTTTTAGATGCCATGTCCCATTTGAAGCCCCCCTGATGCACCCTTACAGTAGAAACTCCCAAGAAGTGATCCCATTTTGGAAACTAGGGGATAAGGTGCCAGTTTAATTGGTACTATTTTTGGGTACATATGATTTTTTGATCATTCATTATAACACTTTATGGGGCAAGGTGACCAAAAATTGGTTGTTTTAGCACAGTTTTTATTTCTTTTTGCAGAGTTCACCTGAGGGGTTCGGTTAAGTGACATTTTTATAGAGCAGATTGTTACGGATGTGTGGCGATACCTAATATGTATACTTTTTCTTATTTATTAAAGTTTTACACAATAATAGCATTTTTGAAACAAAAAAATTATGTTTTAATGTGTCCATGTTCTGAGAGCTATATATTTTTTTATTTTTGGAGAGATTTTCTTATGTAGGGGCTAATTTTTTGCGGGATGAGGTGACGGTTTTATTGGTGCTATTTTGTGGGACATACGTCTTTTTGATCACTTGGTGTTGCACTTTTTGTGATGTAAGATGACAAAAATAGCTTGTTTTGACACTTTTTTTTTTTTACGGTGTTCACCCGAGGGGTTAGGTCATGTGATATTTTTATAGAGCTTGTTTTTACGGATGCGGCAATACCTAATATGTATACTTTTTTTTTTATTTCACTTTAACACAATAATAGCATTTTTGAAACCAAAAAAATGATGTTTTAGTGTCTCCATGTTCTAAGAGCTATAGTTTTTTTTATTTTTTGAGAGATTCTCTTATGTAGGGGCTCATTTTTTGCGGGATGAGGTGACGATTTTATTGGTACCATTTTGTGGGACATATGCCTTTTTGATCACTTAGTGTTGCACTTTTTGTGATGTAAGGTGACAAAAATGGCTTTTTTTGACAGTTATTTATTTTATTTTTTATGGTGTTTATTGGACTGGATCGATTATGTGATATATTTATAGAGCCGACCATCACGGACGCGGCAATACGAAATATGTCTATTTAATTTTATTTTTTCTATTTAAAAAATAATAATTTTATTCCTTACTTGGGGAATTTTTTTTTTTACATGTGAAACCTTTTTTTTTATTTTTTTAACACTTTATTTTTTTTATTTTTTTTTATTTTTTTTTACACTTTTCGTCCCCCATAATGTCATACAAGACCTCTGGGGGACATTTACTTCACTTTTTCTTTTTTTTTTTCACTGTTGATTTATCCTGTAACTGGGGCTGACATAGTAGCCTCAGTGCAGGGCTGATCGAGGTCTGTGAAAGACCTCACAGCTCCTGCACTCTCCGGTCCTGGCGGTCACATGAGCTTCCTGCTCTGCATACACAGCGATCTAGAAGGCAGGGACACCTGGGCACTGTCCCTGCCTTCACTCTGGGTTGCCCTGCTGTCACTGACAGCGGGCAACCTGATCAGCAGCTGCACGATTAGCGTGCAGCTGCAGTTTCTGAACGGACGTTCTGGAACGTCCATTCAAAAATAGAGAACCACCTCCCGGATGTTTATAGTCAACGTGCGGACGGGAGGTGGTTAAAGAGAACTTGTCACCTCTCCAGATATGTCTGTTCTAGTAACTACTATGCAATAAAAATCTAGAGCACCTTTTCTTATGACTCTTTGTTGTCCCATTCCTTTGTTATTTCTACTAGAAGTTATGAATGATTTGTCAGTAATTTGCAGTACAGATGGGTGTTACCAGTTGGAGGTGTGTCTCTGCACAGTCTGACACTAGCAGCAATGATTGGAGTCAGACACACCCACTACTGGTAACACCAAGCAGACTGCTGGCAATTTATTTGTAAACTTCTAGCAGGAATAATACAGGAATGGCACAACATAGGGTCATAAGAATAGATGCTCCAGAATTGTTATTACATGGAGAATTCAAGTAGTTACTAAAACTGACGTGTCAGGAGAGGTGACAGCTCCTCTTTACTCTGGGGTCTGTATAAATTTGGGGTCTGATCTGGGGTCTGTATGAATTTAGGAGTAGATCTGCAGTCTACATTACTTTTGGAGTCTGGTCTGGAGGTCTGTATTAATTCTAGGGTATGTTCTGAGGATCTGTGTTAATCCTGGGGTCTGCCCTGACATTTTTTGGGGATCCATTGTAACAATGCCTATCCTTGCAGACGTACAGAAACTTAATGCACACTGACTCATTTCAGTTTTTTTGCAGACCCTTTGAAGTGAATTGTTCCACATCCGAACAAAAAAATGGAACGGACACAGAAAGAGAATACGTTCGTGTGCATGAGCCCTTAAAAAGAGGTTGTCCATCCATGTTAAATTTATTTTTGATAACTGATTAAAATAGTTTTACTTATAGGAAGATAGCCCTAAAAAAACAAACAAAAAAAAAACTTTATTCACATATAAAGAGTTAAAAGGCTATCTGCACTCTTAATGTAGTATAACACTTCGTATAGAGGGTAGGGATAACTTGTGCGTAAAACCCCTCCGTTTGCTTGACTGCCAACACCTGCACAACTCGCTGATTAGTGGATACATCCATTCATCCACCTTGCTCACTTCAATCAGCAGCAATGTGGCACACCATCAAGCATTCAGATGGTAGAGGAGGATTGCGCATACAGGCACACCTATAGCACACTGTTCACACTCACACCTACTGATGTCCTATGTTAAATAAGCATCTATCTCAGTGCTTATCGCTCACTTGAATTAGCGGCAATGTGGCACACCATCAAACATTCAGATGGTAGAGGAGGATTGTGCATACAGGCAGACCTCAGTGCGTATCGCTCACTTGAAAATGGCTTAATGTAGCTTAATGTACCATAATGTGCCTAAACCTCAATCAATTGCCTTGAAACTTTGCACAACCTAAGATCTCAGACAGGCAAATGACATTAAGCTTGTTTTTTGGGGACAGACATTAAGCTTGTTTTTTGGGGAGCTTAATGTGGCTTAACGTGCAAAAAGCAACTCAGATGTTAACCAATTTCCCCCCTACTAGACTCTCTCTATGCCAACATATTCTGAAGATTTTCGGTCATTTGATAAAACATACCAAAAGTTATTCACATTCAACTATTTTATTCCTTTTCAAAAACATTTAGCTTAATGTAAAAAGAGCTTAATGTACCATAATGTGCCTAAACCTCAATCAATTGCCTTGAAACTGCACAACCTAAGATCTCAGCTTCCCAAACCTACCCTGGAAGTTTCATGGATTTTGGTTACCCACAAGGCAAATGAGTGACATTAAGCTTGTTTTTGGGGAGCATAATGTGGCTTAACGTACAAAAAACAACTTAGATGTTAACCGATTTCCCCGAAACTTCCTATACTACAAGACTCTCTCTATGCCAACATATTCTGAAGATTTTGAGTCATTTGAGAAAATATACCAAAAGTTATTCACATTAAACTATTTTATTCCAATAATAAAACATTTAATGTGAACAGCTTAATGTAAAAAGAGCTTAATGTACCATAATGTACATAAACCTTAATTAATTGCCTTCAAAATTTGCACAACCTAAGTACTCTTATTGAGTGATGTTAGGCTCGCATAGCCCCTACTACCTTTTGTGCAGCGACTATTAGAAATGTAGAGTATTATTCACAAAGCTAGCCGCAGGACCAGCCATAGCTCTGGCTCACATCTATCTTGGATGTGGTGACGCATTGGGGATCCCAGCATGCATCTGTGGTTGAGGAGTAGGCTACCTCCAGGTACACCTGCATTTAATTTATCGAATGAATCAATATGCTCCCATTTGGACACTCATATCAATAGCGTTACAGTCATGGCCAAAAGTTTTGAGAATGACACAAATATTAGTTTTCACAAAGTTTGCTGCTAAACTGCTTTTAGATCTTTGTTTCAGTTGTTTCTGTGATGTAGTGAAATATAATTACACGCACTTCATACGTTTCAAAGGCTTTTATCGACAATTACATGACATTTATGCAAAGAGTCAGTATTTGCAGTGTTGGCCCTTCTTTTTCAGGACCTCTGCAATTCGACTGGGCATGCTCTCATCAACTTCTGGGCCAATTCCTGACTGATAGCAACCCATTCTTTCATAATCACTTCTTGGAGTTTGTCAGAATTAGTGGGTTTTTGTTTGTCCACCCGCCTCTTGAGGATTGACCACAAGTTCTCAATTGGATTAAGATCTGGGGAGTTTCCAGGCCATGGACCCAAAATGTCAACGTTTTGGTCCCCGAGCCACTTAGTTATCACTTTTGCCTTATGGCACGGTGCTCCATCGTGCTGGAAAATGCATTGTTCTTCACCAAACTGTTGTTGGATTGATGGAAGAAGTTGCTGTTGGAGGGTGTTTTGGTACCATTCTTTATTCATAGCTGTGTTTTTGGGCAAAATTGTGATTGAGCCCACTCCCTTGGATGAGAAGCAACCCCACACATGAATGGTCTCAGGATGCTTTACTGTTGGCATGACACAGGACTGATGGTAGCGCTCACCTTTTCTTCTCCGGACAAGCCTTTTTCCAGATGCCCCAAACAATCGGAAAGAGGCTTCATCGGAGAATATGACTTTGCCCCAGTCCTCAGCAGTCCATTCACCAAACTTTCTGCAGAAGATTAATCCGTCCCTGATGTTTTTTTTGGAGAGAAGTGGCTTCTTTGCTGGCCTTCTTGACACCAGGCCATCTTCCAAAAGTCTTCGCCTCACTGTGCGTGCAGATGCGCTCACACCTGCCTGCTGCCATTCCTGAGCAAGCTCTGCACTTGTGGCACTCCGATCCCGCAGCTGAATCCTCTTTAGGAGACGATCCTGGCGCTTGCTGGTATTTCTTGGACGCCCTGAAGCCTTCTTAACAAGAATTGAACCTCTTTCCTTGAAGTTCTTGATGATCCTATAAATTGTTGATTGAGGTGCAATCTTAGTAGCCACAATATCCTTGGCTGTGAAGCCATTTTTATGCAACGCAATGATGGCTGCACGCGTTTCTTTGCAGGTCACCATGGTTAACAATGGAAAAACAATGATTTCAACCATCACCATCCTTTTAACATGTCAAGTCTGCCATTTTAACCCAATCAGCCTGACATAATGATCTCCAGCCTTGTGCTCGTCAACATTCTCACCTGAGTTAACAAGACGATTACTGAAATGATCTCAGCAGGTCCTTTAATGACAGGAATGAAATGCAGTGGAAAGTTTTTTTTGGGATTAAGTTAATTTTCATGGCAAAGAAGGACTATGCAACTCATCCGATCACTCTTCATAACATTCTGGAGTATATGCAAATTGCTATTATAAAAACTTAAGCAGCAACTTTTCCAATTTCCAATATTTATGTCATTCTCAAAACTTTTGGCCACTGTAGGACCACACTTTACAGAGGTGCCTTGACGGTGGCAGTGTGGCTTCTACATACTTTTGGCCAAAGATTTGTGCAACTAACACCTCAGCTTTTAATGTATACTGTTAGACAGGGTAATTTGTTTTGTTGCAGGCCAGCTGGCAGGTGTGCTGGGGATTTTTTGTGTTTTCTATTGTTGCAATCCTTCCCATGTGCACCCTGCTTAAGCTCTTTTTACATTAAGCTAAAGTTTTCAATAAGGAATAAAATAGTTTAATGTGAATAACTTTTCTGAATATGTTGTGTTCTGTCCCCACATGAAGGCGAATGAAGGTATAACTGATAATGACTTTGTGACTGTCCTACCTTCGTATCCAAGCAGTGGAGCAGACCGGACAGGCAGATGCTCAGGTTAGATGGATCCAGACGTAGACATGAGGATGCAATCAATCATTGGTTTATTTGATCCAGAGCAGTGACATACGGTGATGCAATACAGTGATGCAGTAGCAGAGTAGATGCTGTGATGTGGATATCTTTCCTGAGGCTAACTGCTGGTCAAAAACTGATGCCTTCACAAGCCGAGGAGTGTGTCTCCAGTCACAAAGGAATGCAGCACTGAAAATGGCTACAGGAAGTGACAAGGACCAAGGCTGCTAAAACCACGCCCCCGGAGAGAAAAACTTTATTTAACAAGAACGAGGCGTGCAGCATACGAATTCCGGCCAGCAGATGGCAGCAGAGAACAATACATTGAAACAACATGGTAAAAGGAGATAATAATGCAGTGCAGGAATTAAATTTGAAAAGAACAGCACATGTTGGCATAGAGAGAGTCTAGTAGGATGGGAAGTTTGGGGGAAATTGCTTAACATCTGAGAAGCTTTTTGTATGTTAAGCCACATTAAGCTCCCCAAAAAACAAGCTTAATGTCACTCATTTGCCTTGTGGGTAGCTGGGAACTTAGGTTGTGCAAAGTTTCAACGCAATTGATTGAGGTTTAGGCACATTATGGTACATTAAGCTACATTAAACCATTTTCACATTAAATGTTTTAGGATGTCCCGAAACAACCATTCATCCACCTTGCTCACTTGAATTAGCGGCAATGTGGCACACCATCAAGCATTCAGATGGTGGAGGAGGATTGCACATACAGGCACACCGATAGCATACTGTTCACACTCGCACCTACTGATGCCCTATATTAAATAAGCATCTACAGCGTATCTCAGTGCATATCGCTAACTTTAATCACTGTTACCCTATCGCTCACTGCTACCCTATTAGTCTCCCTCAGTCTAAATCATGGCTACATATGTTCATATTATCTCCTTTCCCTCAATGCGTTTCTGTGCTGGACCCTGCCAGCAATTCATCAGGAGCAGTGTGGAGAAGAAACACTATGCCTAAATCAGGTTAAGTATGCAGCATGCATCTGATGAGGTGCGTGCAGCAATACATAGCCACCGGCACTATGACGGCCGTAGAGCGGCCGCTGGGTGTTACTTCCTATATCTAGATAGCCACACCCCCTGGGGGGAGCCTATCAACGGATCATCCAATCAAACTGGGAGGTGTGTCAATCTACTCCTCCTCTCCTCTCACGGCAAACGACCAGAGGGTAAAGAAAAGGATACATGTTTGCAGGTGACTGAAGGCGGCTATACAATGCCCTGACTACTGACCTAGTCCTAAAACCAGCAGGGCAAACATGTGGTATTCACAAAAATTATCCCAGCACAGTCATGGCTACATTGATAGATAAATACGCATATTAAAGCTATCTGACACAAAAGCCACAGCATACGTCACTGGTGTGTCAAAAGCCGCATCCCTCAGTAGAATTAGGATAAGCAGTTTTAGTTGCATCCTGAAAAAATTATCAAATATCCACCAGGGATACATTGGATGTGGACACTATATGGGTATACAGTACATATCTCCTAATGAGGATGCGTGTAATGTTAAGGCAAAAGGTTGTTAGAAATACATATATCATATGCACCATGACTTATCATAAGGTGCTACCTATATGCATGACAAAGAGGGGGTAGGTTGACAAATACCCCAATCCTCTCAGGTAAGGGTATCTATTTAAAACAGGTATATGAGATGAATTCATTCAACCCGTAAGGTTTCACGGTTTGAAGCCTGAAGGTCCATTCTGCCTCCTTACGCAACAGAATATTATCCACATCCCCCCCTCTTGGGGGCGGCCTCACATGTTCAACTCCCTGGAAGTGCAGTGACCAGCTCGGTGACGGACACAGCTACAGTATTAGATAATTCATCAACTGTAGAACTGTAGGTGTGGTGTACCTGGCCACCTGTATCTGTCTTAAGCAATATGTGGGCAAGAAAAAGAGGGAGTTCAAAAGACGAGTAGGGGAAAATCTCTCCAATGTTGCCAAGCAGGATGATACTCCGCTCGCACAGCACGTGGCGACTTGTCACTCAGGGAGACCCAACGGCATTAGTAGTTATACCTCTGTCAGCTACTGTTCTCACCAGTACGGAAGCTCTTGGCATCATTCTAAGGCGTGGATGACCGAGGTGACATTTGGGGCGGCGAGTTTGATACATGTATTTGCTAGAAATTTTTTCTATGTGTGGCCCATATATCCAGCCAAGCTTGAGACCCCTGGTAAATGCTATAAGTCACTTTAACATAAGTTTCCAGGTGCCAAATCGTTCAGTACAAGGTTCAGTGTTATCTGTACTGTAGGTGTAACTGTCACGACCATTCTTATGGTCGTGACTCTTGTGGTCGCATGCGGTTGTCAGCGGTTTGATCTGGTTGTCAATCACAGGTGAGGGCTGTAGTATTTGCCTCACCTGTGGTTGCCGCTGGCAACATTATTTATGTGGCAGCATAGCAGCCTGAGCTGTATCGTAGCAGCTAGCTATGTTGTGCATGCGGTTGCACCTGGCAACCTCTCTTTATAGGTGTGCCTTTTATCGGTGTGCACGGGGTGTTATACAGGGAGTGCAGAATTATTAGGCAAATGAGTATTTTGACCACATCATCCTCTTTATGCATGTTGTCTTACTCCAAGCTGTATAGGCTCGAAAGTCTACTACCAATTAAGCATATTAGGTGATGTGCATCTCTGTAATGAGAAGGGGTGTGGTCTAATGACATCAACACTCTATATTAGGTGTGCATAATTATTAGGCAACTTCCTTTCCTTTGGCAAAATGGGTCAAAAGAAGGACTTGACAGGCTCAGAAAAGTCAAAAATAGTGAGATATCTTGCAGAGGGATGCAGCACTCTTAAAATTGCAAAGCTTCTGAAGCGTGATCATCGAACAATCAAGCGTTTCATTCAAAATAGTCAACAGGGTCGCAAGAAGCGTGTGGAAAAACCAAGGCGCAAAATAACTGCCCATGAACTGAGAAAAGTCAAGCGTGCAGCTGCCAAGATGCCACTTGCCACCAGTTTGGCCATATTTCAGAGCTGCAACATCACTGGAGGGCCCAAAAGCACAAGGTGTGCAATACTCAGAGACATGGCAAGGTAAGAAAGGCTGAAAGACGACCACCACTGAACAAGACACACAAGCTGAAACGTCAAGACTGGGCCAAGAAATATCTCAAGACTGATTTTTCTAAGGTTTTATGGACTGATGAAATGAGAGTGAGTCTTGATGGGCCAGATGGATGGGCCCGTGGCTGGATTGGTAAAGGGCAGAGAGCTCCAGTCCGACTCAGACGCCAGCAAGGTGGAGGTGGAGTACTGGTTTGGGCTGGTATCATCAAAGATGAGCTTGTGGGGCCTTTTCGGGTTTAGGATGGAGTCAAGCTCAACTCCCAGTCCTAGTGCCAGTTTCTGGAAGACACCTTCTTCAAGCAGTGGTACAGGAAGAAGTCTGCATCCTTCAAGAAAAACATGATTTTCATGCAGGACAATGCTCCATCACACGCGTCCAAGTACTCCACAGCGTGGCTGGCAAGAAAGGGTATAAAAGAAGAAAATCTAATGACATGGCCTCCTTGTTCACCTGATCTGAACCCCATTGAGAACCTGTGGTCCATCATCAAATGTGAGATTTACAAGGAGGGAAAACAGTACACCTCTCTGAACAGTGTCTGGGAGGCTGTGGTTGCTGCTGCACGCAATGTTGATGGTGAACAGATCAAAACACTGGCAGAGTGCTGGATGTAGTGTGCGATCACATTTGCATTTTCCGTTTGTATATGTATTTCGCCATAGCGATCTGCACCTACAGGCAGGTTGTGCTGACCCAACCCCTTATTTTTTTCTTTGTAGTATATATTGGAGGCGTGGCGATCTCCTTGGAGTCATTGCACACCTGACCAGTTAATCTGTCCTTGAGGCTGGTTTTAAAGTCAGTATAAAACTGAGTCTGCTTGTATAGAACCTACCATTAGCCATTTGGCTCCAGGAGAAGTATATGGTGGGTTCAGCATGCATGTTGGTATTTGCATCCCTGGATCCGATGAAAGCTGTAATGGCACCGGACGGGGTTACAAGCAAAGTGTACTTGGCTTGCATGCTGACCTGCATTCCCTGGATTTTATGTGGCTGTCATGGCCCATGAACAGGTAGGAACAAGAGTTAGGGACCACTCATGAGACAGCCTTGACGCGGTGAGTGGCTTACTATGCTTTGGCCAAAATATAAACCAATGTCTCATCCAGCATGGAGGGCAGAGTGCTGGATGTAGTGTGCGATCACATTTGCATTTTCCGTTTGTATATGTATTTCGCCATAGCGATCTGCACCTACAGGCAGGTTGTGCTGACCCAACCCCTTATTTTTTTCTTTGTAGTATATATTGGAGGCGTGGCGATCTCCTTGGAGTCATTGCACACCTGACCAGTTAATCTGTCCTTGAGGCTGGTTTTAAAGTCAGTATAAAACTGAGTCTGCTTGTATAGAACCTACCATTAGCCATTTGGCTCCAGGAGAAGTATATGGTGGGTTCAGCATGCATGTTGGTACTTGCATCCCTGGATCCGATGAAAGCTGTAATGGCACCGGACGGGGTTACAAGCAAAGTGTACTTGGCTTGCATGCTGACCTGCATTCCCTGGATTTTATGTGGCTGTCATGGCCCATGAACAGGTAGGAACAAGAGTTAGGGACCACTCATGAGACAGCCTTGACGCGGTGAGTGGCTTACTATGCTTTGGCCAAAATATAAACCAATGTCTCATCCAGCATGGAGGGCAGAGTGCTGGATGTAGTGTGCGATCACATTTGCATTTTCCGTTTGTATATGTATTTCGCCATAGCGATCTGCACCTACAGGCAGGTTGTGCTGACCCAACCCCTTATTTTTTTCTTTGTAGTATATATTGGAGGCGTGGCGATCTCCTTGGAGTCATTGCACACCTGACCAGTTAATCTGTCCTTGAGGCTGGTTTTAAAGTCAGTATAAAACTGAGTCTGCTTGTATAGAACCTACCATTAGCCATTTGGCTCCAGGAGAAGTATATGGTGGGTTCAGCATGCATGTTGGTACTTGCATCCCTGGATCCGATGAAAGCTGTAATGGCACCGGACGGGGTTACAAGCAAAGTGTACTTGGCTTGCATGCTGACCTGCATTCCCTGGATTTTATGTGGCTGTCATGGCCCATGAACAGGTAGGAACAAGAGTTAGGGACCACTCATGAGACAGCCTTGACGCGGTGAGTGGCTTACTATGCTTTGGCCAAAATATAAACCAATGTCTCATCCAGCATGGAGGGCAGAGTGCTGGATGTAGTGTGCGATCACATTTGCATTTTCCGTTTGTATATGTATTTCGCCATAGCGATCTGCACCTACAGGCAGGTTGTGCTGACCCAACCCCTTATTTTTTTCTTTGTAGTATATATTGGAGGCGTGGCGATCTCCTTGGAGTCATTGCACACCTGACCAGTTAATCTGTCCTTGAGGCTGGTTTTAAAGTCAGTATAAAACTGAGTCTGCTTGTATAGAACCTACCATTAGCCATTTGGCTCCAGGAGAAGTATATGGTGGGTTCAGCATGCATGTTGGTACTTGCATCCCTGGATCCGATGAAAGCTGTAATGGCACCGGACGGGGTTACAAGCAAAGTGTACTTGGCTTGCATGCTGACCTGCATTCCCTGGATTTTATGTGGCTGTCATGGCCCATGAACAGGTAGGAACAAGAGTTAGGGACCACTCATGAGACAGCCTTGACGCGGTGAGTGGCTTACTATGCTTTGGCCAAAATATAAACCAATGTCTCATCCAGCATGGAGGGCAGAGTGCTGGATGTAGTGTGCGATCACATTTGCATTTTCCGTTTGTATATGTATTTCGCCATAGCGATCTGCACCTACAGGCAGGTTGTGCTGACCCAACCCCTTATTTTTTTCTTTGTAGTATATATTGGAGGCGTGGCGATCTCCTTGGAGTCATTGCACACCTGACCAGTTAATCTGTCCTTGAGGCTGGTTTTAAAGTCAGTATAAAACTGAGTCTGCTTGTATAGAACCTACCATTAGCCATTTGGCTCCAGGAGAAGTATATGGTGGGTTCAGCATGCATGTTGGTACTTGCATCCCTGGATCCGATGAAAGCTGTAATGGCACCGGACGGGGTTACAAGCAAAGTGTACTTGGCTTGCATGCTGACCTGCATTCCCTGGATTTTATGTGGCTGTCATGGCCCATGAACAGGTAGGAACAAGAGTTAGGGACCACTCATGAGACAGCCTTGACGCGGTGAGTGGCTTACTATGCTTTGGCCAAAATATAAACCAATGTCTCATCCAGCATGGAGGGCAGAGTGCTGGATGTAGTGTGCGATCACATTTGCATTTTCCGTTTGTATATGTATTTCGCCATAGCGATCTGCACCTACAGGCAGGTTGTGCTGACCCAACCCCTTATTTTTTTCTTTGTAGTATATATTGGAGGCGTGGCGATCTCCTTGGAGTCATTGCACACCTGACCAGTTAATCTGTCCTTGAGGCTGGTTTTAAAGTCAGTATAAAACTGAGTCTGCTTGTATAGAACCTACCATTAGCCATTTGGCTCCAGGAGAAGTATATGGTGGGTTCAGCATGCATGTTGGTACTTGCATCCCTGGATCCGATGAAAGCTGTAATGGCACCGGACGGGGTTACAAGCAAAGTGTACTTGGCTTGCATGCTGACCTGCATTCCCTGGATTTTATGTGGCTGTCATGGCCCATGAACAGGTAGGAACAAGAGTTAGGGACCACTCATGAGACAGCCTTGACGCGGTGAGTGGCTTACTATGCTTTGGCCAAAATATAAACCAATGTCTCATCCAGCATGGAGGGCAGAGTGCTGGATGTAGTGTGCGATCACATTTGCATTTTCCGTTTGTATATGTATTTCGCCATAGCGATCTGCACCTACAGGCAGGTTGTGCTGACCCAACCCCTTATTTTTTTCTTTGTAGTATATATTGGAGGCGTGGCGATCTCCTTGGAGTCATTGCACACCTGACCAGTTAATCTGTCCTTGAGGCTGGTTTTAAAGTCAGTATAAAACTGAGTCTGCTTGTATAGAACCTACCATTAGCCATTTGGCTCCAGGAGAAGTATATGGTGGGTTCAGCATGCATGTTGGTACTTGCATCCCTGGATCCGATGAAAGCTGTAATGGCACCGGACGGGGTTACAAGCAAAGTGTACTTGGCTTGCATGCTGACCTGCATTCCCTGGATTTTATGTGGCTGTCATGGCCCATGAACAGGTAGGAACAAGAGTTAGGGACCACTCATGAGACAGCCTTGACGCGGTGAGTGGCTTACTATGCTTTGGCCAAAATATAAACCAATGTCTCATCCAGCATGGAGGGCAGAGTGCTGGATGTAGTGTGCGATCACATTTGCATTTTCCGTTTGTATATGTATTTCGCCATAGCGATCTACAGAATCAATGGATGGCAGGCTTTTGAGTGTCCTTGCAAAGAAAGGTGGCTATATTGGTCACTGATTTGTTTTTGTTTTGTTTTTGAATGTCAGAAATGTATATTTGTGAATGTTGAGATGTTATATTGGTTTCACTGGTAAAAATAAATAATTGAAATGGGTATATATTTGTTTTTTGTTAAGTTGCCTAATAATTATGCACAGTAATAGTCACCTGCACACACAGATATTCCCCTAAAATAGCTAAAACTAAAAACAAACTAAAAACTACTTCCAAAAATATTCAGCTTTGATATTAATGAGTTTTTTGGGTTCATTGAGAACATGGTTGTTGTTCAATAATAAAATTAATCCTCAAAAATACAACTTACCTAATAATTCTGCACTCCCTGTATGTGTTGTGTGCACTTCCCCTTTAAGTTGAAGTATTCCCTTCCCTGGTGTTGGAAGGGTTAACTTCCTTCCTAGTGTGTGTGTGCACTGGGTGTGTCTGACTGTGGGTGTGGCTTCTTGGCCCTATATAGCCTCAGTGAATATCTCTAGTCTGAGGGTTACTTCAGCCATGGTTAGCTGGAGCAGCCTCCTGTGTTATTCCATCTGCCAGTGGGGGCCACCCTTGTGGTCATAAGTTTATGTATGGTGTTTAGTAGATGTTTGTTTGGTCTTTGTTTATTGCAGTATATGGTTTCCTGGGTTCCCGTGTGATGTCTGTGTGTGCGGTGTCCTTTGTGTTGTTTGTGGACAGCAGCACTTGCACGTGGGTTCCAGGTGGAGTGTCTGTGGCAGGTAAGTGTGGTACTAGTCTCACTTACCTGTCACTGCCATATGTCTGTTCATGTTCCTCTTTCTATGTAGCTTGGCCACTTTAGACTCCTGTTCCTCCGTGTCCAGGAGGAACGGGCTGTCTACCTAGCTCCTAGTCCAGGGCCACCCTGAGGGCGAGCAGGAATATCAGGTTCCAGTGTATGAGCCCTCCCACCATCAGGGTCGGCTCATATGGCTAGGAGACAGGGTCAGAATTAGGGATGTGTAGGAGGTGACCTTCTCCCTTAGTCCTGGCCATGCTCAGACCATCCATCTTCTGATACTGCACGGCTGAGGGTTTTCCCCATCCCCAGCCGTGACAGTAACTCTTCGTTGTGGGAGGGAAACACCACACCAAGCATAGGAGGGAAGGGAGAACAGGAAATCAGGCCTGAGAACTAGGGAAGGAAGATGGACACCTCCTAGTGAAAACCCTAACCAAAATCCTGACTGACTACCAGTATGAACATACCCCAAAGGTAGGTGAGTTCATACGCAGGAATACTTAGAGTCCTAGCTAGCCCTATAGCACCCTAGTACTAATGGCAGGGACAAGACTACCTGTTCCTCCAAAAAGAAGGACAAACAGGAGTCTACTTCAGGTCTAATACAAACAATAGGGCAATGCAACACACAGAATACAAACAAAATACCAAAAAAAAAAGGAAAGACTTAACTTCAAAGAGTCTATGGAAGCACCAGGAACTCAGCCGAGATCCAACCACAAACAATCCACAAGCACAGAAGCTATAAACCGCACAGCATAGTGGGAGAAGTAACTATAAATAAGGAAGGTTAATTGACCACATAAGCAACACCTGGAGGCAAGGGGTGTGGCCATTACCAGAAACAACACAGGCGCCTATTTATCCACAAGGAAAACCTGTCAGATCAAACCACATGTTGCCAGTCTCATAGATCTCCTGCCACTCACTGTCGCCGGAACGTCCATGACAGTATGTTACCAAAATGACAAGATGGCAGAATATATATATATATATATATACAGTCAGGTCCATATTGGGACATCAACACAATTCTAATATTTTTGGCTCTATACACCACCACAATGGATTTGAAATGAAGCGAACAAGATGTGCTTTAACTGCAGACTGTCAGCTTTAATTTGAGGGTATTTACATCCAAATCAGGTGAACGGTGTAGGAATTACAACAGTTTGCATATGTGCCTCCTACTTGTTAAGGAACCAAAAGTAATGGGACAATTGGCTTCTTAGCTGTTCCATGGCCAGGTGTGTTGTATTCCCTCATTATCCCAATTACAATGAGCAGATAAAAGGTCCAGAGTTAATTTCAAGTGTGCTATTTGCATTTGGAATCTGTTGCCGTCAACTCTCAAGATGAGATCCAAAGAGCTGTCACTATTAGTGAAGCAAGCCATCATTAGGCTGAAAAAACCAAACCAACCCATCATAGAGATAGCAAAAACATTAGGTGTGGCCAAAACAACTGTTTGGAACATTCTTAAAAAGAAGGAACGCTCAGCAACACCAAAAGACCTGGAAGACCACGGAAAACAACTGTGGTGGATGAGCAAATAATTATTCCCCTGGGGAAGAAAACACCCTTCACAATAGTTGGCCAGATCAAGAACACTCTCCATGAGGTAGGTGCAGTGGCGTAACTACCAGGGAAGCGGCTGCTTCGGGGCCCGGCAGCGTGTGTGACAGTTTATTTTCAAGTTAGTTAAATATGATCAATTCTTGTCAAAGGGGCCCCCTCACTAATGTGATCTAATCTTACTGTCTCCTGAAGTCTCCTGATGTGTCTGGGATTCGAACCCACAACCTTCATGTATCAGAGTCAAAGCATTTACCCATAAAGGCTGCCTTGCCACTGACTGAAAAAATATGCTATATCTCTATATATGATAGCTGCCCCAGCACACCCAGCTCTGCTACATCTAATACACATGACAGCTGCACCAGCACACTCAGCTCTACTATATCTCTATATATGACAGCTGCCCCAGCAAACCCAGCTCCGCTACATTTATACACATGACAGCTGCCCAAACACACCCAGCTCTGCTACATCTATACACATGACAGCTGCCCCAGCACACTCAGCTTTGCTATATCTCTATATATCTATCTACTGTATAGCAATACTTAGAGATATATAGATGTAGCAGAACTGGGTGTGCTAGGGCAGCTGTCATATATAGAGATATAGTAGAGCTGAGTGTGCTGGTGCAGCTTTCATGTGTATTAGATGTAGCAGAGCTGGGTGTGCTGGGGCAGCTATCATATATAGAGATATAGCAGAGCTGAGTGTGCTGGGACAGCTGTCATATAGAGATATAGCAGTGCTGGGTGTGTTGGGGCAGCTGTCATGTGTATAGATGTACACTTAGCCAGCTATAACAGTAGAAGTCTGATATTTTTTCAATCAGTGGCAAGGCAGCCTTTATGGCTGTGTGGGTAAATGCTTCGAATCCCAGCAGAAACTTTTCTGAAATAAAAGCACTGACTCCATATATGGACATACAGGGCGGGACACAGGAAGAGGCTGCATCGCATTGCTGACATGGAGGTAAGTAGAAGTGTTTAGTTAATTTTTTTAATACCCGACTGTTACTGCCATGGGGAGAGTGGGAGGCACTTGATACTGGCACATGGGGGGAGGGGGGTTGGCACCTGATACTGGCACATGGGGGAGGGAGGTTGGCACCTGATACTGGCACATGGGGGGGGAGAGGCACCTGATACTGGCACATGGAGGGGAGAGAGGCACTTGATACTGGCACGTGGGAGGGGGGTCTGGCACTTGATACTGGCACATGGGTGGGTTTGGCACTATGATACTGGCACATGGGGGGGAGAGAGGCACTTGATACTGGCACTTTTTTGGGGGGGAGATGGCACTATGATACTGGGACATGGGGGGGAAGAGAGAGGCACTTGATACTGGCACATGGGGGTGAGAGGCACTTGATATTGGCACGTGGGGGGGGGTTGGCACTTGATACTGGCACATGGGTGGGTTTGGCGCCATGATACTGGCACATGGGGGAGAGGCACTTGATACTGTCACTTTTTTGGGGGGGGAGATGGCACTATGATACTGGGACATGGCGGGGGAAGAGAGAGGCACTTGATATTGGCACATGGGGGGTTTGGCACTATGATACTGGCACATGGGAGTGGGAAGGAGAGAGGCACTTGATACTGGCACATTGGGAGGAGATGGTACTATGATACTGGGACATGTGGGGGGGAGGTGAGAGGCACTTGAAACTGGCACATGATGGGGGGGGCATCTATGGGGACACTTACTGGCACATTATTGGGGGGGCATTATGGTGGACACTAGGCCGGCAGCCTATCAGAGGCCGGACACTGAGGGGCATCTACTGGGGCACTATATATGGGGCATTTTATACTGGTACATTATGGGGGGCACTAGCAGGAAGGGGGGAGAGGAGCACTATGGGGGAATTTACTGGGGGCACTATATAGGGGTATTTTATACTGGGACATTATGGGGGCACTATGGGGACATTAGCTCAACTGGGGGCATTACAAGGGGGTATTTTTGCACTGTCACATTATAATGAGAATTATTTATACTGGGGGGGCATTATGGTGGGCTTTAATACTCCCCCATGGTATGACCCCCTGGTAACAGCACCAGCCTCTCCCTGCTCTGCTATTCCTCTGCCCCTTCTCCAAATCCTTATTATGAAATCTTTTTCATTAGGATAAAGCACAACATCAGCTCCACCGAGCCCCCGGGCAAAGTGTTGAAGTGGCGTCCGAGATCCCCAAGGGCCAAGTCAAGTAACTGTAAGTTTTCATATGAAATATGTTTGTTATACACATATAGCCTACACTGTGCCACACAATATACAGTATACCTCTACACTGTGCCACACAATATACAGTATACCTCTACACTGTGCCAAAGGAGTGGGGTTTACACAGGAGGAGGGAGGTGCGAAGCGCGCTGGAGGGGCCCTTACAAATATTTGCTGTGGGGCCCAGTCACTTCTAGTTACGCCCCTGGGTAGGTGTATGTGTTTCAAAATCAACAATCAAGAGAAGACTTCACCAGAGTGAATACAGAGTGTTCACCACAAGATGTAAACCATTGGTGAGCCTCAAAAACAGGAAGGCCAGATTAGAGTTTGCCAAACGACATCTAAAAAAGCCTTCACAGTTCTGGAACAACATCCTATGGACAGATGAGACAAAGATCCACTTGTACCAGAGTGATGGGAAGAGAAGAGTATGGAGAAGGAAAGCATCAGTGTAGCATGGTGGTGGTAGTGTCATGGCGTGGGCATGTATGGCTGCCAATGGAACTGGTTCTCTTGTACAGTATTTATTGATGATGTGACTGCTGACAAAAGCAGCAGGATGAATTCTGAAGTGTTTCGGCAATATTATCTGCTCATATTCAGCCAAATGCTTCAGAACTCATTGGATGGCGCTTCACAGTGCAGATGGACAATGACCCAAAGCATACTGCAAAAGCAACCAAAGAGTTTTTTAAGGGAAATAAGTGGAATGTTATGCAATGGCCAAGTCAATCACCTGACCTGAATCCGATTGAGCATGCATTTCACTTGCTGAAGACAAAACTGAAGGGAAAATGCCCCAAGAACAAGCAGGAACTGAAGACAGTTGCAGTAGAGGCCTGGCAGAGCATCACCAGGGATGGAACCTAGCTTCTGGTGATGTCTATGCTTTCCAGACTTCAGGCTGTAATTGACGGCAAAGGATTTGCAACCAAGTATTAAAAAGTGAAAGTTTGATTTATGATTATTATTCTATCCCATTACTTTTGGTTCCTTAACAAGTGGGAAGCACTTATACAAACTATTGTAATTCCTACACCGTTCACCTGATTTAGATGTAAATACCCTTAAATTAAAGCTGACAGTCTGCAGTTAAAGCACATCTTGTCCGTTTCATTTCAAGTCCATTGTGGTGGTATATAGAGCCAAAAATGTTAGAATTGTGTTGATGTCCCAATATTTATGGACCTGACTGTATATTATGTATTTTTTATTTATTGTATGCTTAATAAAGTATGCTATGATAGTGCTGACTAGTGGTGCCCACAACACAGAGACCTCTGGCATCAGTCATGTCAGTTTTTCATTTTAAGGGTATGCTCACACATTGGATTAAAATATGACAAGCATTGTCTGCAGCGGGATTCCAAAGCTAACTCTTGGAGTTCTGTTGCAGATGTGCAATTTGAACTGCTGTGGGTCCACATGAGGGTTAGCTTCAAAACTCTGTATATTCCCATTGCATGTAAAAGATGTTGCACAAATCCCATTCCTATGCTTGGGATGTGGACTGTGGTTGTATTTGATGTGGATTTCAGCACAGAGTCCACTCCAATATCCGTGTCCAATCCAACATATGTGAACATAAGCCGACGACTTGTTTGCTTTGGACAATCCTTTATTGACAGAAGTTTTCCCTGGAAATACGCTCATCAAGGATATGCCACTGCTGCAGCACCACCACAGATAAAACTGAGTATTACACAGTACCTAGTGAAGTTTATGGGCTGTCTGTATAATTCATGAATGTGCTGGGTCCTCCAGAGCAAGAAACGCTGTTAGAAGCCATTATTCTCTATCTCTTATATTATAAAAATGAGTTTCTGTCTGACTGTCTGTCTAGACGTCTGTGTGGACGTTCTTTATGCGCAACCAAACGACTGGACCGATCTTCACCAAATTTGGCACACAGCTACATGTCTGGGAAGGTTTCAGCTGTCTAGGACGTACCGTTCCTGAGATATTCCCCAAAAATGACCCGCATTAGCCAATACAAGCCAGCAAGCCTTTCACTTAAATCCGAGCTGCCATTTACACGGTCACATGACCCTTATTAGCCAATAGAAGCTCGCAGGTCCTACTCCAGGTTGCCATAACAACTGATCACATGTTTTAGCAGTTTGCAGGTCCTTAAATATTCAATCATGTGACATATTATTGACTATGACTATTAAACGGATGGGCGCTGTTGAGTTCACTGTTAAAGAGGCAGGCACTGTGGAGGTCACTGTTAAAGGGGTGGGCTCTGTGGAAGATCACTATAAAAGGTACAGGCACTGTGAAGGTCATCGTTAAAGGGGCGGCCACTATGAAGGTCACTGTTAAAGAGGTGGTCAATGTTAAAGGGGCGAGCACTGTAGAGGTCACTGTAAAGGGGCAGACACTGTGGAGGTCACTGTTAAAGGGGCGGACACTGTGGAGGTCACTGTTAAATGGGCGGTCACTGTAAAAAGAGCAGGCACTGTGGAGGTCACTATTAACGGGGCAGGCACTGTGAAGGTCAATGTCTAAGGGGCTGCCACTATGGAGTTTACTGTTAAAGGGGCGGGCACTGTGGAGGTCACTGTTAACCACCTCAGCCCCCCTAGCCTAAACACCCTTAATGACCAGGCCACTTTTTACAGTTCTGACCTACACTACTTTAACCGTTTATTGCTCGGTCATGCAACTTACCACCCAAATGAATTTTACCTCCTTTTCTTCTCACTAATAGAGCTTTCATTTGGTGGTATTTCATTGCTGCTGACATTTTTACTTTTTTTGTTATTAATCGAAATTTAACGATTTTTTTGCAAAAAAATGACATTTTTCACTTTCAGTTGTAAAATTTTGCAAAAAAAACGACATCCATATATAAATTTTTCTCTAAATTTATCGTTCTACATGTCTTTGATAAAAAAAAATGTTTGGGTAAAAAAAAATGGTTTGGGTAAAAGTTATAACGTTTACAAACTATGGTACAAAAATGTGAATTTCCGCTTTTTGAAGCAGCTCTGACTTCCTGAGCACCTGTCATGTTTCCTGAGGTTCTACAATGGCCAGACAGTACAAACACCCCACAAATGACCCCATTTCGGAAAGTAGACACCCTAAGGTATTCGCTGATGGGCATAGTGAGTTCATAGAACTTTTTATTTTTTGTCACAAGTTAGCGGAAAATGATGATTTATTTTTTTATTTTTTTTCTTACAAAGTCTCATATTCCACTAACTTGTGACAAAAAATAAAAACTTCCATGAACTCACTATGCCCATCACGAAATACCTTGGGGTGTCTTCTTTCCAAAATGGGATCACTTGTGGGGTAGTTATACTGCCCTGGCATTTTAGGGGCCCAAATGCGTGCGAAGTAGTTTGAAATTAACCACCTCCGGACCGCCTAACGCAGGATCGCGTTCCGGAGGTGGCAGCCCTGCGCACAGTCACGCATATACGCGTCATCTCGCGAGACGCGAGATTTCCTGTGAACGCGCGCACACAGGCGCGCGCGCTCACAGGAACGGAAGGTAAGAGAGTTGATCTCCAGCCTGCCAGCGGCGATCGTTCGCTGGCAGGCTGGAGATGTGTTTTTTTTAACCCCTAACAGGTATATTAGACGCTGTTTTGATAACAGCGTCTAATATACCTGCTACCTGGTCCTCTGGTGGTCCCCTTTGTTTGGATCGACCACCAGAGGACACAGGTAGCTCAGTAAAGTAGCACCAAGCACCACTACACTACACTACACCCCCCCCCCCCCGTCACTTATTAACCCCTTATTAGCCCCTGATCACCCCTAATCACC
Organism: Bufo bufo; assembly: GCF_905171765.1. Classification (NCBI taxonomy): domain Eukaryota; kingdom Metazoa; phylum Chordata; class Amphibia; order Anura; family Bufonidae; genus Bufo; species Bufo bufo. Next base: position 92,261,404 of record NC_053396.1, read on the forward strand.
CCTGATCACCCCATATAGACTCCCTGATCACCCCCCTGTCATTGATTACCCCCCTGTCATTGATCAACCCCCTGTAAAGCTCCATTCAGACGTCCGCATGATTTTTACGGATCCACTGATAGATGGATCGGATCCGCAAAACGCATCCGGACGTCTGAATGAAGCCTTACAGGGGCGTGATCAATGACTGTGGTGATCACCCCATATAGACTCCCTGATCACCCCCCTGTCATTGATTACCCCCCTGTCATTGATTACCCCCCTGTAAAGCTCCATTCAGACGTCCGCATGATTTTTACGGATCCACTGATAGATGGATCGGATCCGCAAAACGCATCCGGACGTCTGAATGAAGCCTTACAGGGGCATGATCAATGACTGTGGTGATCACCCCATATAGACTCCCTGATCACCCCCCTGTAAAGCTCCATTCAGATGTCCGCATGATTTTTACGGATGCACTGATACATGGATCGGATCCGCAAAACGCATCCGGTCGTCTGAATGAAGCCTTACAGGGGCATGATCAATGACTGTGGTGATCACCCCCCTGTCATTGATTACCCCCCTGTAAAGCTCCATTCAGATGTCCGCATGATTTTTACGGATGCACTGATAGATGGATCGGATCCGCAAAACGCATCCGGACGTCTGAATGAAGCCTTACAGGGGCATGATCAATGACTGTGGTGATCACCCCATATAGACTCCCTGATCACCCCCCTGTCATTGATTACCCCCCTGTCATTGATTACCCCCCTGTAAAGCTCCATTCAGACGTCCGCATGATTTTTACGGATGCACTGATAGATGGATCGGATCCGCAAAACGCATCCGGACGTCTGAATGAAGCCTTACAGGGGCGTGATCAATGACTGTGGTGATCACCCCATATAGACTCCCTGATCACCCCCCTGTCATTGATTACCCCCCTGTAAAGCTCCATTCAGACGTCCGCATGATTTTTACGGATGCACTGATAGATGGATCGGATCCGCAAAACGCATCCGGACGTCTGAATGAAGCCTTACAGGGGCGTGATCAATGACTGTGGTGATCACCCCATATAGACTCCCTGATCACCCCCCCTGTCATTGATTACACCCCTGTCATTGATTACCCCCCTGTAAAGCTCCATTCAGACGTCCGCATGATTTTTACGGATGCACTGATAGATGGATCGGATCCGCAAAACGCATCCGGACGTCTGAATGAAGCCTTACAGGGGCGTGATCAATGACTGTGGTGATCACCCCATATAGACTCCCTGATCACCCCCCTGTCATTGATTACCCCCCTGTCATTGATTACCCCCCTGTAAAGCTCCATTCAGATGTCCGCATGATTTTTACGGATGCACTGATAGATGGATCGGATCCGCAAAACGCATCCGGACGTCTGAATGAAGCCTTACACGGGCGTGATCAATGACTGTGGTTATCACCCCATATAGACTCCCTGATCACCCCCCTGTCATTGATCACCCCCCTGTCATTGATCACCCCCCTGTCATTGATCACCCCCCTGTCATTGATCACCCCCCTGTCATTGATCAACCCCCCTGTCATTGATCAACCCCCCTGTCATTGATCACCCCTCTGTAAGGCTCCATTCAGATATTTTTTTGGCCCAAGTTAGCGGAATTATTTTTTTTTTTTCTTACAAAGTCTCATATTCCACTAACTTGTGTCAAAAAATAAAATCTCACATGAACTCACCATACCCCTCACGGAATCCAAATGCGTAAAATTTTTTAGACATTTATATTCCAGACTTCTTCTCACGCTTTAGGGCCCCTAGAATGCCAGGGCAGTATAAATACCCCACATGTGACCCCATTTCGGAAAGAAGACACCCCCAGGTATTCCGTGAGGGGCATATTGAGTCCATGAAAGATTGAAATTTTTGTCCCAAGTTAGCGGAACGGGAGACTTTGTGAGAAAAAAATAAAAAATATCAATTTCCGCTAACTTGTGCCAAAAAAAAAAAATTTCTATGAACTCGCCATGCCCCTCATTGAATACCTTGGGGTGTCTTCTTTCCAAAATGGGGTCACATGTGGGGTATTTATAATGCCCTGGCATTCTAGGGGCCCCAAAGCGTGAGAAGAAGTCTGGTATCCAAATGTCTAAAAATGCCCTCCTAAAAGGAATTTGGGCACCTTTGCGCATCTAGGCTGCAAAAAAGTGTCACACATCTGGTATCGCCGTACTCAGGAGAAGTTGGGGAATGTGTTTTGGGGTGTCATTTTACATATACCCATGCTGGGTGAGAGAAATATCTTGGTCAAATGCCAACTTTGTATAAAAAAATGGGAAAAGTTGTCTTTTGCCAAGATATTTCTCTCACCCAGCATGGGTATATGTAAAATGACACCCCAAAACACATTCCCCAACGTCTCCTGAATACGGAGATACCACATGTGTGACACTTTTTTGCAGCCTAGGTGGGCAAAAGGGCCCATATTCCAAAGAGCACCTTTAGGATTTCACAGGTCATTTACCTACTTACCACACATTAGGGCCCCTGGAAAATGCCAGGGCAGTATAACTACATCACAAGTGACCCCATTTTGGAAAGAAGACACCCCAAGGTATTCCGTGAGGGGCATGGCGAGTTCCTAGAATTTTTTATTTTTTGTCACAAGTTAGTGGAAAATGCTTATTTATTTTTTTTTTTTTTTTTTCATACAAAGTCTCATATTCCACTAACTTGTGACAAAAAATAAAAAGTTCCATGAACTCACTATGCCCATCAGCGAATACCTTGGGGTCTCTTCTTTCCAAAATGGGGTCACTTGTGGGGTAGTTATACTGCCCTGGCATTCTAGGGGCCCAAATGTGTGGTAAGGAGTTTGAAATCAAATTCTGTAAAAAATGACCTTTGAAATCCGAAAGGTGCTCTTTTGAATATGGGCCCCTTTGCCCACCTAGGCTGCAAAAAAGTGTCACACATCTGGTATCTCCGTAATCGGGAGAAGTTGGGGAATGTGTTTTGGGGTGTCATTTTACATATACCCATGCTGGGTGAGAGAAATATCTTGGCAAAAGACAACTTTTCCCATTTTTTTATACAAAGTTGGCATTTGACCAAGATATTTATCTCACCCAGCATGGGTATATGTAAAAAGACACCCCAAAACACATTCCTCAACTTCTCCTGAGTACGGAGATACCAGATGTGTGACACTTTTTTGCAGCCTAGGGGGGCAAAGGGGCCCACATTCCAAAGAGCACCTTTCGGATTTCACAGGTCATTTACCTACTTACCACACATTTGGGCCCCTAGAATGCCAGGGCAGTATAACTACCCCACAAGTGACCCCATTTTGGAAAGAAGAGACCCCAAGGTATTCGCTGATGGGCATAGTGAGTTCATGGAAGTTTTTATTTTTTGTCACAAGTTTGTGGAATATGAGACTTTGTATGAAAAAAAAAAAAAAAAAAAAAATCATCATTTTCCACTAACTTGTGACAAAAAATAAAAAATTCTAGGAACTCGCCATGCCCCTCACGGAATACCTTGGGGTGTCTTCTTTCCAAAATGGGGTCACTTGTGGGGTAGTTATACTGCCCTGGTATTCTAGGGGCCCAAATGTGTGGTAAGGAGTTTGAAATCAAATTCAGGAAAAAATGAGGAGTGAAATCCGAAAGGTGCTCTTTGGAATATGGGCCCCTTTGCCCACCTAGGCTGCAAAAAAGCGTCACACATCTGGTATCCCCGTACTCAGGAGAAGTTGAGGAATGTGTTTTGTGGTGTCTTTTTACATATACCCATACTGGGTGAGATAAATATCTTGGTCAAATGACAACTTTGTATAAAAAAATGGGAAAAGTTGTCTTTTGCCAAGATATTTCTCTCACCCAGCATGGGTATATATAAAATGACACCCCAAAACACATTCCCCACCTTCTCCTGAGTACGGAGATACCAGATGTGTGACACTTTTTTGCAGCCTAGGTGGGCAAAGGGGCCCATATTCCAAAGAGCACCTTTCGGATTTCACAGGTCATTTTTTACTGAATTTGATTTCAAACTCCTTACCACACATTTGGGCCCCTAGAATGCCAGGGCAGTATAACTACCCCACAAGTGACCCCATTTTGGAAAGAAGAGACCCCAAGGTATTCGCTGATGGGCATAGTGAGTTCATAGAACTTTTTATTTTTTGTCACAAGTTAGTGGAATATGAGACTTTGTAAGAAAAAAAAAAAAAAAAAAAAATCATCATTTTCCGCTAACTTGTGACAAAAAAAAAAAAGTTCTATGAACTCACTATGCCCATCAGCGAATACCTTAGGGTGTGTACTTTCAGAAATGGGGTCATTTGTGGGGTGTTTGTACTGTCTGGGCATTGTAGAACCTCAGGAAACATGACAGGTGCTCAGAAAGTCAGAGCGGCTTCAAAAAGCGGAAATTCACATTTTTGTACCATAGTTTGTAAACGCTATAACTTTTACCCAAACCATTTTTTTTTTACCCAAACATTTTTTTTTTATCAAAGACATGTAGAACTATAAATTTAGAGCAAAATTTCTATATGGATCTCGTTTTTTTTTGCAAAATTTTACAACTGAAAGTGAAAAATGTCATTTTTTTGCAAAAAAAATCGTTAAATTTCGATTAATAACAAAAAAAGTAAAAATGTCAGCAGCAATGAAATACCACCAAATGAAAGCTCTATTAGTGAGAAGAAAAGGAGGTAAAATTCATTTGGGTGGTAAGTTGCATGACCGAGCAATAAACGGTGAAAGTAGTGTAGGTCAGAAGTGTAAAAAGTGGCCTGGTCTTTCAGGGTGTTTAAGCACTGGGGGCTGAGGTGGTTAAACTCTGTAAAAAATGGCCGGTGAAATCCGAAAGGTGCTCTTTGGAATGTGGGCCCCTTTGCCCACCTAGGCTGCAAAAAAGTGTCACACATGTGGTATTGCCGTACTCAGGAGAAGTTGGGCAATGTGTTTTGGGGTGTAATTTTACATATACCCATGCTGGGTGAGATAAATATCTCGGTCAAATGCCAACTTTGTATAAAAAAATGGGAAAAGTTGTCTTTTGCCAAGATATTTCTCTCACCCAGCATGGGTATATGTAAAAAGACACCCCAAAACACATTGCCCAACTTCTAAGTACGGTGATACCAGATGTGTGACACTTTTTTGCAGCCTAGGTGGGCAAAGGGGCTCACATTCCAAAGAGCACCTTTCGGATTTCACCGGCCATTTTTTACAGATTTTGATTTCAAACCACTTCTCACGCATTCTGGCCCCTAAAATGCCAGGGCAGTATAACTACCCCACAAGTGACCCCATTTTGGAAAGAAGACACCCCAAGGTATTTCGTGATGGGCATAGTGAGTTCATGGAAGTTTTTATTTTTTGTCACAAGTTAGTGGAATATGAGACTTTGTAAGAAAAAAATAAAAATAAAATAAAATCATCATTTTCCGCTAACTTGTGACAAAAAATAAAAAATTCTAGGAACTCGCCATGCCCCTCACGGAATACCTTGGGGTGTCTTCTTTCCAAAATGGGGTCACTTGTGGGGTAGTTATACTGCCCTGGCATTCTAGGGGCCCTAATGTGTGGTAAGTAGGTAAATGACCTGTGAAATCCTAAAGGTGCTCTTTGGAATGTGGGCCCCTTTGCCCACCTAGGCTGCAAAAAAGTGTCACACATGTGGTATCACCGTATTCAGGAGAAGTTGGGGAATGTGTTTTGGGGTGTCTTTTTACATATACTCATGCTGGGTGAGAGAAATATCTCGGCAAAAGACAACTTTTCCCATTTTTTTATACAAAGTTGGCATTTGACCAAGATATTAATCTCACCCAGCATGGGTATATGTTAAATGACACCCCAAAACACATTGCCCAACTTCTCCTGAGTACGGCGATACCAGATGTGTGACACTTTTTTGCAGCCTAGATGCGCAAAGGGGCCCACATTCCTTTTATGAGGGCATTTTTAGACATTTGGATCCCAGACTTCTTCTCACGCTTTAGGGCCCCTAAAATGCCAGGGCAGTATAAATACCCCACATGTGACCACATTTTGGAAATAAGACACCCCAAGGTATTCAATGAGGGGCATGGCGAGTTCATAGAATTTTTTTTTTTTTGCCACAAGTTATTTTTTTTTCTCACAAAGTCTCCCTTTCCGCTAACTTGGGACAAAAATGTCAATCTTTCATGGACTCAATATGCCCCTCACGGAAAACCTTGGGGTGTCTTCTTTCCAAAATGGGGTCACATGTGGGGTATTTATACAGCCCTGGCATTCTAGGGGCCCTAAAGCGTGAGAAGAAGTCTGGAATATAAATGTCTAAAAAAATTTACGCATTTGGATTCCGTGAGGGGTATGGTGAGTTCATGTGAGATTTTATTTTTTGACACAAGTTAGTGGAATATGAGACTTTGTAAGAAAAAATAAATAAATTTCCGCTTACTTGGGCCAAAAAAATGTCTGAATGGAGCCTTACAGGGGAGTGATCAATGACAGGGGAATGATCAATGACAGGGGGGTGATCAATGACAGGGGGGTGATCAATGACAGGGGGGTGATCAGGGAGTCTATATGGGGTGATCACCCCCCTGTCATTGATCACCCCCCTGTAAGGCTCCATTCAGATGTCCGTATGTGTTTTGCGGATCCGATCCATGTATCCGTGGATCCGTAAAAAACATACGGACATCTGAATGCAGCCTTACAGGGGGGTGATCAATGACAGGGGGGTGATCAATGACAGGGGGGTGATCAGGGAGTCTATATGGGGTGATCACCCCCCTGTCATTGATCACCCCCCTGTAAGGCTCCATTCAGATGTCCGTATGTGTTTTGCGGATCCGATCCATGTATCCGTGGATCCGTAAAAAACATATGGACATCTGAATGCAGCCTTACAGGGCGGTAATCAATGACAGGGAGGTGATCAATGACAGGGGGGTGATCAGGGAGTCTATATGGGGTGATCACCCCCCTGTCATTGATCACCCCCCTGTAAGGCTCCATTCAGATGTCCGTATGTGTTTTGCGGATCCGATCCATGTATCCGTGGATCCGTAAAAAACATAAGGACATCTGAATGCAGCCTTACAGGGGGGTGATCAATGACAGGGGGGTGATCAGGGAGTCTATATGGGGTGATCACCCCCCTGTCATTGATCACCCCCCTGTAAGGCTCCATTCAGACGTCTGTATGTTTTTTACGGATCCGATCCATGTATCAGTGGATCCGTAAAAATCATACGGACGTCTGAATGGAGCCTTACAAGGGGGTGATCAATGACAGGGGGGTTATCAATGACAGGGGGTGATCAGGGAGTCTATATGGGGTGATCTGGGGTTAATAAGGGGTTAATAAGTGACAGGGGGGGGGTGTAGTGTAGTGGTGGTTGGTGCTACATATTGCTGAGCTATCTGTGTCCTCTGGTGGTCGATCCAAACAAAGGGGACCACCAGAGGACCAGGTAGCAGGTATATTAGACGCTGTTATCAAAACAGCATCTAATATACATGTTAGGGGTTAAAAAAATCACATCTCCAGCCTGCCAGCGAACGATCGCCGCTGGCAGGCTGGAGATCCACTCGCTTACCTTCCGATCCTGTGAACGCGCGCGCCTGTGTGCGCGCGTTCACAGGAAATCTCGCGTCTCGCGAGATGACGCATATATGCGTGACTGTGCGCAGGGCTGCCGCCTCCGGAACGCGATCCTGCGTTAGGCGGTCCGGAGGCGGTTAAAGGGGTGGACACTGTGGAGGTCACTGTTATAGGGGCGGTCACTGTGGAGGTCACTGTTAAAGGGGTGGTCACTGTTAAAGGGGCAGTCACTGTGGAGGTCACTGTTAAAGGGGCGGCCACTGTGGAGGTCAATCTTTAAGGGGTGGGCTCTGTAGAAGTCACTGTTAAAGGGGCAGCCACTGTGAAGATCACTGTTAAATGTGTGGTCAATGTTAAAGGGACGGGCACTGTGGAGGTCACTGTTAAAGGGGCGGCCACTGTGAAGGTCACTATGAAGGTCACTGTTAAAGGGGTGGTCAATGTTAAAGGGACGGGCACTGTAGAGGTCACTGTTAAAGGGGCAGGCACTGTGGAGGTCACTGTTAAAGGGGCGGACACTGTGGAGGTCACTGTTAAATGGGCAGTCACTGTAAAAGGAGCAGGCACTGTGGAGGTCACTGTTTTTTTATTTATTTATTTAAATTGCTTTTTTATTTTTCCTTCAAAAAAATAAAAATAATGAAACATACAGATTTAGCAGACATGATATTAAAATTTACAATACAAAAGATACACAATTTGGATACATTTTTCTATCATGAGTGCCAAACACGAACACAGTTAATCCTGATTCCCCCTCCCTCTCCCTCCCTCATTATCGCTGTCTGGGGAACATATCCAATGCAACACTAGATCTTACGACCATGTGAGCCAAGTTCTCTCCCATCTAACTTTCTGGTACTTATTCTGAATGGCAATTTTTTCATATTTCCTTACTTTATCCACCAAGTGGTGCCATTCAGATATCAGCAAGGGATTTTTTGAGCCCCAATTCCTAGCAATTATTACCCTGGCCAACATAAGTAACTTCATCCAAAGCAGGTTTTCCCGTCCCTGATCATCATATACGGAAGAACCTAGAACCGCCATGGTTATATCTATATCCGCATCACATGAGGAGCATCTATGAAGCTGAGAAAAGACATTACTCCAAAAATTCTGGATTAGAGGTCATGCCCACACCAGATGTATAAAATCTGCACCTTGGGCCTGACACCTGTGGCATCCATCTGAGACATCCTTATAGAACCGAAAGAGAGAGATGGGAGTGTAGTATAAGCGGTGTAGCATCCTAAACTGAATTAACCTGTGATTATCCGATATAGAAATTTTTCGAACATTCCTATAAATTAATTCCCATTTTTGTGTTTTGTTATTACCAATATCTTGACCCCATTTCATCTCACTTCTAAACTTATTCAGTTTCGCCATTTCCGCTCTCCATTTACTATAGATTAGTGAGATGGAGATAGTGTTTTGATATAAATTAAAACACCAATCTATAAATTCGTGTGACTTAACCGAAAACACCTCTTTGTCTTTAGTGCACATATATGCGTGCTTAGCCTGAAAATATTTATACCTATCCAATATTTCAATATGTCTGTGCCCAAATATATCCACTAAGGTCCTAATTTCCCCGTTATGTATCAATTGCTCAACCCTGGTTATTCCCTTTCTTTCCCAAAATTCAATATCCTCCATCTTATAAAATTCTTTAAAGAGAACGTTATACCATAAAGGGGTGAATTTAAATATATGCGTAATTCCTAAAATAGCTTTAAGTGAATTCCATATAAGTTGCATAGAGTGCGATATACTACATTTTTTCCCCATCTCTCCCATATACCCCGCTTCTAAAATGCTAAATATATCCTGCTGGGGCCCCCTATACTTTCCGAGAAATTTGGAGAATGTATGAAAGGGTGCAGCAATGTACCACTGTATCTGCGAGGCCAGAAAGTAGCCCCGCAGGCAAGTGAGGGACACACCACCATTCTCCTCTGCTAGCCACAAATAATTCTGTTTAATACGTACTCTTTTCCTGCCCCAAATTAGTTCATTGAACAGGTCACTGTTAAAGGAGCAGGCACTGTGGAGGTCAATGTCTAAGGGGCGGCCACTATGAAGGTCACTGTTAAAGGGGTGGTCAATGTTAAAGGGACGGGCACTGTAGAGGTCACTGTTAAAAGGGCGGGCAATGTGGAGGTCACTGTTAAAGGGGCGGACACTGTGGAGGTCCCGTGTAAATGGGTGGTCACTGTAAAAGGAGCAGGCACTATGGAGGTTACTGTTAAAGGGGCGGGCACTGTGGAGGTCAATGTCTAAGGGGCTGCCACTATAGAGGTTACTGTTAAAGGGGCGGGCACTGTGATGGTCACTGTTAAAGGGGTGGTTACTGTTAAAGGGGCAGTCACTGTGGAGGTCACGGTTAAAGGGGCGGCCACTGTGGAGGTCACTGTTAAAGGGGTGGGATCTGTGGAAGTCACTGTTAAAGGGGCGGCCACTGTGAAGATCACTGTTAAAGGGGCGGAAACTATGAAAGTCACTGTTAAAGGGGTGGTCAATGTTAAAGGGGCGGGCACTGTAGAGGTCACTGTTAAAGGGGCAGGCACTGTGGAGGTCAATGTCTAAGGGGCGGCCACTATGGAGGTTACTGTTAAAGGGGCGGTCACTGTGGAGGTCACTGTTAAAAGGGCGGTCACTGTTAAAGGGGCAGTCACTGTGGAGGTCACTGTTAAAGGGCCGGCCACTGTGGAGGTCAATGTTTAAGGGGCGGCCACTGCTCAAATCATTGAGCAGGCACCCGGGGACAATGTGGGAGTGGGTCCTGTGACCCCCCCGTGTCGGCGATTGCCGCAAACCGCAGGTCAATTCAGACCTGCGGTTTGCAGCTTTTACAAGTTGCGGTGGGCGGCGGTGCCATCGGGTCCCCATGCGGCTGTAGGTGGGACCCGATGGCATGGAAGGCAGTGCGATGCCTGGATCTCACAGGCCGGAAGCTGTATGAGTAATACACACTGTATTACTCATACAGCTAATGCATTCCAATACAGAAGGAATATTGGAATGCATTGTAAAGGGGATTAGACCCCCAAAAGTTGAAGTCCCAAAGTGGGAAAAAAAAAGTGAAAAAAATAAAGTTTTACCCCCAAAAAATTAAGTTTCAAGTAAAAATAAACAAAAATGTCATTTTCCCCAAATAAAGTAAAAAAAAATTGGGAAAAATTAGGGGGAAAAAAAAGTTGACATATTAGGTATCGTCGCATCCGTATCGACCGGCTCTATAAACATATCACATGACCTAACCCCTCAGATGAACACTGTAAAAAATAAAAACTGTGCTAAAGTCACCTTACATCACACAAAGTACAACAGCAAGCGATCAAAAAGGCGTATGCCCACCAAAATAGTACCAATGTAACCGTCACCTCATCCTGCAAAAAATGAGCCCTACAAAAAAAAAACTATGTCTCAGAATATGGAGACACTAAAACATCATTTTTTTGGGTGTATTGTGTAAAACTTAAGTAAATTAAAAAATGTATACATATTAGGTATTACCACTTCCGTAATAACCTGCTCTATAAAAATATCACATGACCTAACCCCTCAGTTGAACACCGTAAAAAAATAAAAATAAAAACGGTGTAAAGCCATTTTTTGTCACCTTACATCACAAAAAGTGTAATAGCAAAATGTCATATACACCCCAAAATAGTGCCAATCAAACCGTCATTTCATCCTGCAAAAAATGAGACTCTACTTAAGATAATCGCCCAAAAACTGAAAATACTATGGCTCTCAGAATATGGAGACACTAAAACATGATTTTTGTTTGTTTCAAAAATGAAATAATTGTGTAAAACTTACATAAATAAATAAAAAGTATGCATATTAGGTATTGCCGCATCCGTAATTAACCTGCTCTATAAAAATATCACATGACCTAACCCCTCAGGTGAATACCGTAAAAAAAAAAAAAAATGGTGTAAAAAAAAGCAATTTTTTGTCACTTTACATCACAAAAAGTGTAATAGCAAGCGATTAAAAAGTCATCCACACCCCAAAATAGTGCCAATCAAACCGTCATTTGATCCCGCAAAAATCATACCCTACCCAAGATAATCGCCCAAAAACTGAAAAAACTATTGCTCTCAGACTATGGAAACACTAAAACATGATTTTTGCTTGTTTCAAAAATGAAATCATTGTGTAAAACTTACATAAATAAAAAAAGTATACATATTAGGTATCGCCGCATCCGTAGTAACTTGCTCTATAAAAATATAACATGACCTGACCCCTCAGGTGAATACCGTAAAAAAAAAAAAAAGTGTAAAAAAAACCTTTTTTTTTCACCTTATATCACAAAAAGTATAATAGCAAGTGATCAAAAAGTCATATACACCCCAAAATAGTGCCAATCAAACCGTCATCTCATCCTGCAAAAAATGAGACCCTACCTAAGATAATCGCCCAAAAACTGAAAAAAACTATGGCTCTCAGAATATAGAGACACTAAAACATGATTATTTTTTTTGTTTCAAAAATGAAATAATTGTGTAAAACTTACATAAATAAATAAAAAGTATACATATTAGGTATTGCCGCATCCGTAACAACCTGCTCTATAAAAATATCATATGAACTAACGCCTCAGGGGAATACCGTAAAATAAAACGGTGTAAAAAAAGCTATTTTTTGTCACTTTGCATCACAGAAAGTGTAATAGCAAGCGATTAAAAAGTCATCCGCACCCCAAAATAGTGCTAATTAAACCGTCATTTCATCCCTTACCCTACCAATCTTACCCTATCCAAGATAATCGCCCAAAAACTGAAAAACTATGGCTCTCAGACTATGGAAACACTAAAACATGATTTTTGTTTGTTTCAAAAATGAAATCATTGTGTAAAACTTACATAAATAAATAAAAAGTATGCATATTAGGTATTGCCGCATCCGTAATTAACCTGCTCTATAAAAATATCACATGACCTAACCCCTCAGGTGAATACCGTAAAAAAAAAAAAAAAAATTGTGTTAAAAAAAAGCCATTTTTTGTCACTTTACATCACAAAAAGTGTAATAGCAAGCGATTTAAAAAGTCATCTGCACCCCAAAATAGTGCTAATTAAACCGTCATTTCATCCCGCAAAAATCTTACCCTACCCAAGATAATCGCCCAAAAACTGAAAAACTATGGCTCTCAGACTATGGAAACACTAAAACATGATTTTTGTTTGTTTCAAAAATGAAATCATTGTGTAAAACTTACATAAATAAAAAAAGTATACATATTAGGTATTGCCGCGTCCGTAGTAACTTGCTCTATAAAAATATCACATGACCTAACCCCTCAGGTGAATACCGTAAATAACAAAAAGAAAAACTATGCAAAAACAGCTATTTCTTGCTACCTTGCCTCACAAAAAGTGTAATATAGAGCAACCAAAAATCATATCTACCCTAAACTAGTACCAACAATACTGCCACCCTATCCCGTAGTTTCTAAAATGGGGCCACTTTTTTGGAGTTTATACTCTAGGGGTGCATCAGGGGGGCTTCAAATGGGACATGGTGTCAAAAAACCAGTCCAGCAAAATCTGCCTTCCAAAAACCGTATGGCATTCCTTTCCTTCTGCGCCCTGCCGTGTGCCCGTACAGCAGTTTACGACCACATATGGGGTGTTTATGTAAACTACAGAATCATAGCCATAAATATTGAGTTTTGTTTGGCTGTTAACCCTTGCTTTGTAACTGGAAAAAAAATATTAAAAAGTAAAATCTGCCCAAAAAGTTAAATTTTTAAATTGTATCTCTATTTTCCATTAATTCTTGTGGAACACCTAAAGGGTTAACAAAGTTTGTAAAATCAGTTTTGAATACCTTGAGGGGTGTAGTTTCTAAAATGGGGTCACTTTTTGGAGTTTATACTCTAGGAGTGCATCAGGGGGGCTTCAAATGGGACATGGTGTCAAAAAAACAGTCCAGCAAAATCTGCCTTCCAAAAACCGTATGGCATTCCTTTCCTTCTGCACCCTGCCGTGTGCCCGTACAGCGGTTTACGACCACATTTGGGGTGTTTCTGTAAACTACAGAATCAGAGCCATAAATATTGAGTTTTGTTTGGCTGTTAACCCTTGCTTTGTAACTGGAAAAAAATTAATAAAATGGAAAATCTGTCAAAAAAGTTAAATTTTGAAATTGTATCTCTATTTCCATTAATTCTTGTGGAACACCTAAAGGGTTAACATAGTTTGTAGAATCAGTTTTTAATACATTGAGGGGTGTAGTTTCTAGAATGGGGTCATTTTTTGAAACTTTCTGAGAAATTTCAAGATTTGCTTCTAAACTTCTAAGCCTTGTAACGTCCCCCAAAAATAAAATGTCATTCCCAAAATGATACTACCATGAAGTAGACATATAGGGAAAGTAAAGTAATAACTATTTTTGTAGGTATTACTATGTATTATAGAAGTAGAGAAATTGAAACTTGGAAATTTGCTAATTTTTCCAAATTTTGGGCAAATTTGTTATTTTTTATAAATAAAAATGCATTTTTTTTACTCCATTTTACCAGTGTCATGAAGTACAATATGTGACGAAAAAACTGTCTCAGAATGGCCTGGATAAGTCAAAGCGTTTTAAAGTTATCACCACATACACTGGTCAGATTTGCAAAAAATGGCCTGGTCCTTAAAGAGGACCTTTCACTAGATGAAAAAACCTCTCAGGCTATGAGCTGAGCGCTGCGATTGGCCAGCGCTACAGCATGGGAGAAAGAGACGCCGGCAGGTTCCCCTGGGTGGAGCCTAACATGTGAAGATACCGGAGGCTATACCGGGCGAACGGAGCGGTGTCCAGGTATAATAGTAAGTGCAGGGAGATCCCTGGGCGCCGCTCTACATGTCTGTACAGGGAGTGCAGAATTATTAGGCAAGTTGTATTTTTGTGGATTAATTTTATTATTGAACAACAACCATGTTCTCAATGAACCCAAAAAACTCATTAATATCAAAGCTGAATATTTTTGGAAGTAGTTTTTAGTTTGTTTTTAGTTTTAGCTATTTTAGGGGGATATCTGTGTGTGCAGGTGACTATTACTGTGCATAATTATTAGGCAACTTAACAAAAAACATATATATACCCATTTCAATTATTTAGTTTTACCAGTGAAACCAATATAACATCTCAACATTCACACTCAAAAGCCTGCCATCCATGGATTCTGTCAGTGTTTTGATCTGTTCACCATCAACATTGCGTGCAGCAGCAACCACAGCCTCCCAGACACTGTTCAGAGAGGTGTACTGTTTTCCCTCCTTGTAAATCTCACATTTGATGATGGACCACAGGTTCTCAATGGGGTTCAGATCAGGTGAACAAGGAGGCCATGTCATTAGATTTTCTTCTTTTATACCCTTTCTTGCCAGCCACGCTGTGGAGTACTTGGACGCGTGTGATGGAGCATTGTCCTGCATGAAAATCATGTTTTTCTTGAAGGATGCAGACTTCTTCCTGTACCACTGCTTGAAGAAGGTGTCTTCCAGAAACTGGCAGTAGGACTGGGAGTTGAGCTTGACTCCATCCTCAACCCGAAAAGGCCCCACAAGCTCATCTTTGATGATACCAGCCCAAACCAGTACTCCACCTCCACCTTGCTGGCGTCTGAGTCGGACTGGAGCTCTCTGCCCTTTACCAATCCAGCCACGGGCCCATCCATCTGGCCCATCAAGACTCACTCTCATTTCATCAGTCCATAAAACCTTAGAAAAATCAGTCTTGAGATATTTCTTGGCCCAGTCTTGACGTTTCAGCTTGTGTGTCTTGTTCAGCGGTGGTCGTCTTTCAGCCTTTCTTACCTTGGCCATGTCTCTGAGTATTGCACACCTTGTGCTTTTGGGCACTCCAGTGATGTTGCAGCTCTGAAATATGGCCAAACTGGTGGCAAGTGGCATCTTGGCAGCTGCACGCTTGACTTTTCTCAGTTCATGGGCAGTTATTTAGCGCCTTGGTTTTTCCACACGCTTCTTGCGACCCTGTTCACTATTTTGAATGAAACGCTTGATTGTTCGATGATCACGCTTCAGAAGCTTTGCAATTTTAAGAGTGCTGCATCCCTCTGCAAGATATCTCACTATTTTTGACTTTTCTCAGCCTGTCAAGTCCTTCTTTTGACCCATTTTGCCAAAGGAAAGGAAGTTGCCTAATAATTATGCACACCTGATATAGGGTGTTGATGTCATTAGACCACACCCCTTCTCATTACAGAAATGCACATCACCTAATATGCTTAATTGGTAGTAGGCTTTCGAGCCTATACAGCTTGGAGTAAGACAACATGCATAAAGAGGATGATGTGGTCAAAATACTCATTTGCCTAATAATTCTGCACGCAGTGTATACTTAGTTTAGATTTTTTTATCTAGTGAAAGGTCCTCTTTAAAGAAGACCTTTCATCTGGCAAAACATTGTGAACTAATTATCATGATATGTACAGTGGCGCCCGGGGATCTCAATGCACTTACTATTATGCCTGGGCGCCGCTCCATTCTCCTGCTATGCCCTCCGGTATGTTCGGTCACTTGGTTATAGTAGGAGGAGACTGCCCTTGTTCTCCTGGGCGTCTCCTTCTCCCAGGCTGTAGCGCTGGCCAATCGCAGCGCAGAGCTCACAGCCTGGGAGAAAAAAAACATTCCAGGCTGTGAGCTCTGCTCTGCGATTGGCCAGCGCTACAGCCTGGGAGAAGGAGACGCCCAGGAGATCAAGGGCAGTCTCCTCCTACTATAACCAAGTGACCGAACATACCGGAGGGCATAGCAGGAGAACGGAGCGGCGCCCAGGGGTAATAGTAAGTGCAGTGAGATCCCTGGGTGCCACTGTACAGATCATGACACTTAGTTCACAATGTTTTGCCAGATGAAAGGTCCTCTTTAAAGTGAAAATGAGCCCGGTCCCTAAGGGGTTAAATATTCAGTCATATGACATATGATGGCACAACTACACTGCTACATGTATGGGGGGCAGGGGCCACTATTAAACGGACGGGCGCTGTGGAGTTCACTGTTAAAGGGGCGGGCACTGTGGAGGTCACTGTTAAAGGGGCGGCCACTGTGAAGGTCACTGTTAAAGTGGCAGGCGCTATGGAGGTCACTGTTATTAAAGGGGCGGGCACTGTGGAGGTTAGTTATTAAAGGGGCAGGCACTGTAGAGTCACTGTTTTTAAAGGGGCGGGCACTGTGCAGGTCACTGTTATTAAAGGGTTAGGCACTGTGGAGGTCACTGTTATTAAAGGGGCGGGCATTGTGTAGGTCACTGTTATTAAAGGGGCGGGCACTGTGGAGGTCACTGTTATTAAAGGGGTGGGCACTGTGGAGTTCACTGTTAAAGGGGCGGGCACTGTGGAGGTCACTCTTAAAAAGGTGGGCGCTGTGGTGGTCACTGTTAAAGGGGCGGGCGCTGTGGAGGTCACTGTTATTAAAGAGGCTGGCGCTGTGACGGTCACTGTTATTAAAGAGGCTGGCGCTGTGGAGGTCACTGTTAAAGGGATGGGCACTGCGAAGGTCACTGTTAAGGGGCGGGCCCCCAAAGAGGTCACTATCAAGAGAGTAGGGTGCCGTGAAATCTCTGGTAAAGCGACGGGCAATGGAGGTGAAAGTTAAGTGGATGGGCTGCTGTGGAGTTCCCATTTTAAAGTGGCGGGGCACTGTGGGGGGGATCAGTGTTAAGGGATGGGGAACTGTGGAGTTCACTGTTAAAGGGGCGGGGTGCTGTAGAGGTCACCGTTATGGGGATACTGTCTATATTTTTTAACGACACACAGAAACCTTAAATGAAATAGATCAAATATACCCGTGCGAAGCCGTGTCCTTCTGCTAGTAGATAATAAAAATAAAGGTCCTGAAGGGGAGAGCTCCCACTGTTAACTCAAAATTCTGTAACAGGGCATTTGAAAATGGACTTTCTAATCTAGATACCCCTTTAAGTCGGTGGTCTCCCTCGCATCTTTAATACCAGTGATCAAAACCAGTTGCAAAAAGAAGAAAGTCTTTTTATTTAATCAGTTGCTCTATTTTGATATTTGTGCTAAAAGAAAAATATGAGCATTTCATCATCAGTCCAAAGTTCAGGCAGATGGATGGTGCAGTGCACACTGTAAGTCCCATTAGGTTAACCCTTTATGGACATCTAATAAAGGTTTAATTAAACTGCACCTGTCCCATGACAGGGTCATTTTTCCCTTTAACCGCTTGCCGCCACTGTAACGCCGATAGGCGTCCGGGCGGCAGCACTCTCAGGTCTCAGCGACGCCTATTGGCGTCATCTCGTGAGACCCCAGATTTCGCGTGAACGCGTGCGCGCATGCGCACACGTTCACAGCAGCACGCAGCTCTGAAGTAAAACTACAGTCTGCCAGCTCTGATCATTCGCTGGCAGGCTGTAGATGTTTAAAAAATCGCAAGGTCGAAAGGTATATTAGACGCTGTTTTGTTAACAGAGTCTGATATACCTGCTACCTGGTCCTCTGGTGGTCCCTTTTGCTTGGATCTACCACCAGAGGACACAGGCAGCTCTGTAAGTAGCACCAAGCACCACACTACACTACACACACCCCTGTCACTTATTAACCCCTGATCACCCCATATAGACTCCCTGATCACCCCCCTGTCACCCCCCTGTCATTGATCACCCCCCTGTAAGGCTCCATTCAGACGTCCGTATGTGTTTTGCGGATCCGCGGATCCGCAAAACACGGACACGGCAATCTGCTTTCCGCATTTTGCGGATCCGCACATGGCCAGAACTATATAGAAAATGCCTTTTCTTGTCCGCAATTGCGGACAAGAATAGGACATGTTCTATATTTTTGCGGAACGGAAGTGCGGACCTGGAAGTGCAGATCCGCAATTCCGGATCCGAGCGGGACAAAGTCTGTCCCCATAGAAATGAATGGGTCCGCAATTCCGTTCCGCAAAATGTGGAGCAGAATTGCGGACGTGTGAATGGGGCCTAAGGGTCCCTTATCACCGCCAGTTAGTTAGCTACTTGTTAGGTAGTTAGCGCCCACCGCACCACAGTCACTGATTAGTCGCTGATTAGCGTCATCGCTGTCGCTAATCAGCACTAGTACTATATAGTATTTGTAAGTGATCAAGACTGATCGCAATCAGATCTATATCAGTACATTAGGGTCACCTTAGGCTCTACAAAAAACGCAGTGTTCGCCCGATCAGGCCTGATCTTGTGCCCACACTTGGGTTCAGTCCGCCCCACCGCAGTGACAGAATAATTTTTTTCTGATCACTGCAAAAACACTGTAAAATCTCTGCGGCGCTATAAAGATCACTTTTGAGCTTTTTGGATCTTTATTAGCGATCGCAGCTTTACTTCGCAAGCACTCCTTTTTACTAGGCAGGTGTGCTCTTTTTCCTGGGTAGTCTCAGAGGAATACCCCCTAAATTTAGTTAGCCCAAAATGTCAAAAAAGGGGTATTCCGCTGAAGAGTACTTTTAGGATTTCACAGGGCATTTTTATGCATTTGGATTCCAAACTACTTTTCACGCTTTAGGGCCCCTAAAATGACAGGGCAGTATAAATACCCCACAAGTGACCCCATTTTGGAAAGAGGACACCCCAAGGTATTCCGTGAGGGGAATGGCGAGTTCATAGAAGATTTTTTTTTTGGCACAAGTTAGCGGAAATTGATTTATTATTATTTTATTTTTCTTACAAAGTCTCATATTCCACCAACTTGTGCCAAATTTATTTTTTTTACATGAACTCACCATACCCCTCACGGAATACCTTGGGGTGTCTTCTTTCTAAAATGGGGTCACTTGTGGGGTATACTGCCCTGGCATTTTAGGGGCCCTAAAGCGTGAGAAGTGCCCTGTGAAATCCTAAAAGTACTCATTGGAATTTGGGCCCCTTTGCGCACCTAGGCTGCAAAAAAGTGTCACACATGTGGTATCGCCATACTCAGAAGAAGTAGGGCAATGTGTTTTGGGATGTATTTTTACATATACCCATACCGTGTGTGAGAAATATCTCTGTAAATGACAACTTTTTCAATTTTTTTATACAAAGTTGTCATTTACAGAGATATTTCTCACACACAGTATGGGTGTATATATAAAAATACACCCCAAAACACATTTCCCTACTTCTCCTGAGTACGGTGATACTACATGTGTGACACTTTTTTGCAGCCTAGGTGCAATGAGTACCTTTAGGATTTCACAGGGCATTTTTACGCATTTGGATTCCAAACTACTTCTCACGCTTTAGGGCCCCTAAAATGCCAGGGCAGTATAAATACCCCACAAGTGACCCCATTTTAGAAAGAAGACACCCCAAGGTATTCCGTGAGGGGTATGGTGAGTTCATGTAAGATTTTATTTTTTGTCACAAGTTAGTGGAATATGAGACTTTGTAAGAAAAAAAAAAAATAAATCAATTTCCGCTAACTTGTGCCAAAAAAAAAATCTTCTATGAACTCGCCATGCCCCTCACGGAATACCTTGGGGTGTCTTCTTTCCAAAATGGGGTCACTTGTGGGGTATTTATACTGCCCTGGCATTTTAGGGGCCCTAAAGCGTGAGAAGTAGTTTGGAATCCAAATGCGTAAAAATGCCCTGTGAAATCCTAAAGGTACTCATTGGAATTTGGGCCCCTTTGTGCACCTAGGCTGCAAAAAAGTGTCACACATGTGGTATCGCCGTACTCAGAAGAAGTAGGGCAATGTGTTTTGGGGTGTATTTTTACATATACCCATACTGTGTGTGAGAAATATCTCTGTAAATGACAACTTTTAAAAAAAATGTATACAAAGTTGTCAGAGATATTTCTCTCACCCAGCATGGGTATATGTAAAAATACACCCCCAAAACACATTGCCCTACTTCTTCTGAGTACGGAGATACCACATGTGTGACACTTTTTTGCAGCCTAGGTGCGTAAAGGGGCCGAAAGTCCAACGAGTACCTTTAGGCTTTACAGGGTTGCTCACAATTTAGCCCCGCCTAAAATGCCAGAACAGTAAACACACCCCACACATGACCCCATTTCGGAAAGTAGACACCCCAAGGTATTCACTGAGGGGCATAGTGAGTCCATGGGAGATTTTTTTTTTTTTTGCCAGAAGTTAGCAGAAATGGAAACTTTATTATTATTATTTTTTCCTCAGAGAGTGTCATTTTCCGCTAACTTGTGAAAAAAATTTAAATCATACATGAACTCACCATGCCCCTCCGCGAATACTTTGGGGTGTCTTCTTTCTAAAATGAGGTCATTTGGGGGGTATTTATACTATCCTATCATTCTAGCACCTCAAGAAACATGACAGGTGCTCAGAAAGTCAGAGCTGCTTCAAAATGCGGAAATTCAAATTTTTGTACCATAGATTGTAAACACTATAACTTTTACGCAAACCATTAAATATACACTTATTAGATTTTTTTTATCAAAGACATGTAGCACAATAAATTCTGACACAAACTTGTATAGAAATGTAATTATATTTGAACAATTTTACCAAAAAACTGTCTATTTTGATTAATATCAGAAAAACGAAAAATCTCAGCAGCAATCAAATACCACCAAAAGAAAGCTGTATTTGTGAGAAGATAAGGAGGTAAAATTCATTTGGGTGATAAGTTGTATGACCGAGCAATAAACCGTTAAAGTTGTGAAGTGCCGATTTGTAAAAAAGGGCCTGGTCACTAGGGGGGTATAAACCTGTGGTCCTTAAGTTATTAAATATGATTGGTTTTGTTTTTCTCAGGCTCTGAAAAAGAAGTAATGTAATTCTGCCAGTCAGCACTGTTAGCACTGCAATAATATAACCTTAGCGTCGGAGTACAACAATGTGTATGCAGTGGTTAGGGATCATAACTGGCTGGGTCTTGACTTTCAATGTGTGACTGTGTTTTCAGGGCAGTCGCTGCCTAATAATTCCAGATCATTGTGCTTGTAGTTGCACTTTGTCCTACTTTCTCTAAACAAACTTCCCACAAGCGGATCTGCTGCAGGCAGGGAAGCAGCTCCGGTGCTGACTGTAACTTCTAGAAGAAAGTATACACCTCATTTCTAAACATCTGGAAAGTTAACACAGTATGCAGGTGTCATGAACAACGCCCACATGTCTCCCAAAAGAGGTAAGATACTTTTCTCAATTTTCTTTACCTGGCTGCACGGTCAGGTTTTCTGATGCAGTTTTGAAAGCCCAAATCAGGAAAGGATCATAAAAGCAGAGAAAGTATAAAGGACAGATACCACTTCTCTTTTTTGAATTCATTCCTGATTTTGGTTTGCAAAACTGCATCAGGAGACCATGTGGCCGTACCCTAAAAGCTCCACTGTCTATGTACTCATAGGTACAATAATCTATAATGTGTAACTCGTGTGATCCCCAGATACTCAAAGAGCTCTGCACCTGCTCTCTTCTTACCAAGCCAAACTCGCTGCTTCTGGACAGCAGACGCTTAGGGATTCCCTCCAGGAGGTGACGTGCATGTTGAGAAGTGACCTCTTCCAGGCTCTTCTTGGTATGAGAAAATTTTACCTTCATCTTTGAAACAATGATGTATGACAATAATTTAAGATTGTATGTAATGTATATGTACTATATCTTTGAAGGAACACAACATATACAGTAGTATACTACACCCTACCTTACAGTGCATTTGCTGTACAGTTTCAAAAGGACTATGTCATCAGAAAAGACCTATTGTTTTTATGTTAAACATATTTTTTCATAATTTTTGGTGGTTAGTTTTATTTTCCATGTCACTACCTATATTCTAAAAAATCCTAAAAGCCTGCAGTTTTTGCACTAAAAATAGGTTCCACTTCCTGGTCTGTTGAGGTCATCTCTATGATCACAGGCAGGACTACAATGACAATTTACCTATAGTTTAAACAGGATCCATCATTCACAATAGGTGATGGTCACAGCTTATCTACTGTCCCTATCTGCACAGTGAACTCTGCTAAAGAAAAACTGCTGCCCCTATAATCATGTTCAGGAAATAAAAAAATAAAAAAAATAAATCTGAAAATAAAATCAGGTTAGAAAAAGATATGTGTCACGATCTGGATTAAAACTGGCAAAAAAAAGTATAGGTGACACATTCTAGTGTTCTTCAGTGGTCTGCTTCCATGACCACTACTTTATCTAAAGTATTTCTATTACTAAAAAATATTTGTGGGCAATATAGTGTACGTTACTCTTAGCTGTCTTCTAAATAGGTATGATCTGCAATACCTCAACGATAAGATACATAGTGATTTAAGGGTTAAACATGGCTATATAGGTTAATGGCCTGAGTTTGCATAACAGGTTGAGGGTTATTTTCCTGCAATCTTATGGTTGAAGAATTCAGAGTTATTTTCCCAGGGAGGGGGAGTTGAAGGGATCAGAGAACAAGGAAGGCATGATAGTCAAAATACTTTGTGATATTGTAAGACAGTATTGCAGGATGGCAGCAGCAGTTAACATAGCAAACATTAACTAAATAAAAGCTGCTGTGTAAATGTTGATCCAGTGCCAGGCTCGCCCAGCCTTAGTCTCCCTGCCCATGCTATGCTGATCAGTAATTTGTAGACTGCGTTCACATAAGTGTTATTATTTCTCTCTGTGATAGGAGCAGAACAACAAAATAATATGGAGGCAGCAGATCCAACACCTTCTGGACAGGAGCAGTGTCCACTTGACCCTATTGACTGTAATGTGTCCATTGGGGTTCAATCATATGCCCGGGAATTTTAAAACAGTGCAGGATACTGTGTCATCTTTTGTCTGGCATTTTTGACAGAATCTGCAATGTAGGCACCTAGCAGAATCGATGCTGATAGGGTACGACCACACAGTGTGGATGTGTCGAGGTTAAGTTGTGACGTGGCTGCGCAGTGGTTTGGTATCACACAGCTTTACGGGCTTCATTAAACGAATGAAGACAGCATTGTTTAGTCAGCCTGCATTGTTAACAGTCATGGGGTATTAAAGATGCTGCATGGCCATTAACAATGCAGACTGACTAGTGCAGTCTCCATTAGGTTAGAGCCCACTGTGGCTCATACACTCGCATGGTACATGACTGCAGCGTGGCTGTGTCACACCTCGCCTTATGGTCATACCCTAAGTTCTGCAGGTTGAAATTTATTTCTCAGGCCATCAACCACCTAAAGGCTGGGTTCACCCCTGAGCGTATTCGATAAGCGCTTTTTACAGGCGTTTTTATCGGGCGTTTTTGAGGCGTATTTTGGGGCGTTTTTGTATTTTGGAAACGCGCGTAGTATGCACGTTTGTGTGATTAACCACAGAGGCATCCAATGAAAAACTGCCACAATACGCGCGACAATACGCCCCAAAGAAGCGCTGTAAAACGCTCAGGTGAGAACCATGCCCATATCTATCATTTTCTCATTTATTTACTATTACTATATGCTTTTCGCTTCCATTTCTGCAGTGCTGTACAATGACATACAAAATAGGGATAAAAGCGCACAATACAATACAATACAAAAGCAATTGCTATCACAGTCCTGAAGCAAGGTGTGGATTGGGAACTTAAAGTGGCTTTGAAAAAAAAAACTAAAAGTGGCCCCGTGTTGTAGGCCAAAGTGACAGTAGGCAGGGCCAACACAAGCCAAAAGTAGGCAGGGACAACAGAAGTAGGCGGGGACAGCAGTAATGTAGTGCAGTACAAAATACCGCCCCAGCAGAACCAAATACCACAGTGCAGTTGAATTCAGGAAGGCACTGTCTTCTGCCAGCCAGGTGCGTGAGTACTTGATGCTCCTAGCATTAATAAATGCTGAGAGCATTAGATCGCTATATACCTGGCCAGCAGCTGTGAGGAGTTCTCATGCGGCTCCCTGGGCATTGACCCACCGGGATATGTTCTTGTAGGGTCTATGGCCCATCCGCTCCGGTGCTGAAGTTACAAATGTTTGTGGCATGCATTACTAACCTGATGTGATATTCCTACATTTTGTTTTTCAGACATACAAGAGTGTTATGAATTAATGCTGAATTCTTCATTCAGTGATGTGACTGAGAGTCTGAGCCTAGATCCACCAAAGGTGGACCCACAGGTAATCTGCAGCGGACTGCCGGGGAGTGTGTGTGCAGCGTACTCAAGTTGTGTGTAGTAGAGTTTCTGGGTGATGTAGTGCAATAGATACTAACCTGGTACAGCTGACTCTCTGCAAGGGCAGGTATAGGTAGGAATAGTTCGTGACGCCAGTGCCAAGTAAACAGTGGCACGCCGTTTGCGGATGCAGGAATAAATTGAGGAAACGTAGTATTAAAACAGAACTCCAACTTTAGTAGTTTTCCAAGCAGAGACAATAATGGAAATGCAGTTCCTTAGCATACAGTCGATTTTGCAATTCGGTCGATGCAGGCAATTCAGTTATAGCAGGGTAATTACAGAGTGTTGAACACAGGACTTGCAGCACAGGAGCTTGCACTCTAATTCTGTCTGATCCTGGAATACAGCAATTCTTCACCAAGGCCCATTAACCTAGTTCTGGCTTTATATCCTTGGCTATAGCTTTAATCAGTACCTCCTCTGTCTTTCTGAGTACCTCTTGCTTTCCTGATCTTTGCCTCTGTCTCTCTCAGCTGCTGGAAACTTCCTCAGGTTCTTGATCTAACATATTCCTGTTTCTGCATATGGGAATTCAGGAGGGAATCTTCTCCTGGACAGCAGGCTTCAGGCCTGGACTTGTCTCAGACATTGTCTAATCTCCAACTGTAGATTACAGACACTAGACTCCGTCTGCCTTGCACTTCCCTGACTGGGCCTTATATAAACTAGGGCTCCCTAGCTCCCTCTAGCGACTAGAAGCTGGAATGACACCCCTGCAGGCCTGTACATGCAAGTTTCACAGTAACAGGGAAATACATAACATTAAATTACATGACATTTATAAAACTGACATATAACAACTTCCCCATAATTAGGAGGGACGACAGCACACCAAGTGACACTTTGGTAGTGACGGGTATTACAGTTCCCGTACACTACATGTGAAGGATGGGAGTGGTAGTTGTGGCTTAGAGGGTGGTGCTAGTACTCACAGATCACGGTGGCAATTAAAATTCTGGCACTCCCTAGGGCTGTGCAGTGACTGGAGGGCACACTTTTTTATTCCCTCAGGGCACACTGCCTGGTGGTAGTTTGGGTCTCCTTTCATAGTAGATGGTTTGGTAGGGTGCAAGGCAGAAGGGCTGTTGTAGAGGGCTAGCTGATATACTGTATAGTGGAGTCAATGAACATGCAAGGTTTTAATAAATAAGGTTTTTCTTTACTGTAGTGAAGATGGGAGTAGTAGTACTCAAGGCAGTAAAGCAGCATAGTTCCAAGATATGTCACAGTGTAATCTTTTCCCAATAGCAGCATATGGACATAAAAAATTATGGTAGTTGTAGAACTCCCTCTCTTTCTTTAAAGTAGTGTGACCATACATCCTCTTTTTCCTGCACATGTCCTCTTTCTGGGACCTAAAAAAAATGTCTGGCCGGATATATGCTACCAAACTGTCCGGGTTTCTCAAGAGGGGATGGTGGCACTGCCGGGCAGACACTATAATTTGCTCTGGTGCAAGAGCTGAAAGACCTGTGATGACATCACTGTCATGTGATCAGTGCAGGAGGGGCGGAGAGCAGCAGTGGAAAAGTGGTGAGCTTCAGAAATCATGGAAGTTGTAGTTCTTTGCTCTTATACCACACCTCCCAACTTTAGAAAAGAAGGAAGAGGGACACTATGTGCGACGTGCAAAGCGCGCCACGGCACATTTTTTCCCGCATTAGGCCACTCCTCTAACTCCACCCAAAACATAACTAAACACCTAATCCCACCCAGCATTGTGACCCTTTACAGATTATGCCCAGAAATGTGCCTCCTTCATAGTAGTTATGCCCAGATATCTGCCCGCTTACAGTAGTTATGCCCAGATATGTTCCCCCTCACAGTAACGATGCCCAGATAGGTGTCCCTTCACAGTAGCGATGCCCAGATAGGTGACCCCTCACAGTAATATGCCCATTTATGTGCCTCCTCTAAGTAATATGCCCAGCTGTGCTCCCTCGCAGTAATATGCCCAGTTGTGACCCCTCACAGTAATATGCCCAGCTGTGCCCCCTCACAGTAATATGCTCAGCTGTGCCCCCTCACTGTAATATGTCTAGTTGTGCCCCCTCGCTGTAATATGCCCAGTTGTGCCCCCTCACTGTAATATTCCCAGCTGTGCCTCCTCACTGTAATATTCCCAGCTGTGACCCCTCACTGAAATATGCCGAGTTGTGCCACCTCACTGTAATATGCCCAGTTGTGCCCCCTCATTGTAATATGCCAAGCTGTGCCCCCCTCAAAGTAATATGCCCAGATGTGCCCCCTCACAGTAATATGCTTAGTTGTGTCCCCCTCACTGTAATATGCCCAGTTGTGCCCCCTGACAGTAATATGCCCAGCTGTGCCCCCCTCACAGTAATATGCCCAGCTGTGACCCCCTCACAGTAATATTCCCAGTTGTGCTCCTCACTGTAAAATGCCCAGCTGTGTCCCCTCACAGTAATATGCCCAGCTGTGCCCCTCACTGTAATATGCCCAGTTGTTCCCCCATCACAAGCAGTAAAAAAAAAAAAACTCCACATACTCACTTTGTTCCCCAGCAGCAGCCACAACAACAACAGGATACATGGAGCTCCCAGCCCGCCCCTGCCCCACCCCTGTCCTGCCCCCTGTCCAGACCTGCAGTGTGGAGTGCCGGCAGGGGGAGGAATGATGGAGCAGGGAGCCGATGGATGGCTCTTGCTTCATCATTACATGCAGCTGTGGATTGGCCATAGACCTTACAGGGAAATTTTCCGGTGGGCCGATGCCCCAGAGGGGCCGCCTGGGCCCTCCTCACAGCCGGCCAGTGGAAGTTTCTGGGGATGTATTTTTTGCTGCTACCTGCCTGAACATGCTAGGAGTTGTATTCCTCTCCTCTTGTACTCCCTCTCTGTATTGTCCTCTGATTTCTCATAATAATGGCTTGGACACACTGGGAGTTGTAGTGCTCTCCTCTTATACTCCCTGTCTGAATTGTTCTCTGATATCCCATAATAACATCCAGGACATGCTAAGAATTGTGGTCCTCTTCTCTTATACCCCCTCACTGAAATGTCCTCTGATATCCCATAATACCTTCTTGCACATAATGGGAGTTATAGTTTTCTTTTATACCTCATCCCTGTAATGTCTTCTAATATCCCATAATTACAGCCTGGACATGCTAGGGCTTGTAGTTTTCTCCTCTTATACCTCATCCTTGAAATGTCCTCTAATATCCCATAATAATGACCTGGACATGCTGGGATTTGAAGTTCTTTACTCTTATACTTTCTCCCTGCAATGTCCTCTGACATCACCTAAAGATGGCTTGGACTTGGACATTTTAGGAGTTGTAGTTCTCTCTAGAGATTGCCTTGCGGTTCGCCCGGCGGTCGTTTCGCATCGATTTTTGCGCGTTCGCGATTCACCAAACATGCAAACATATGGCGATGTTCACATGCACCATATTCTTTTGCATTGCGCCAAACTTTGACCCATGACACATCCATCAGGTGGGACAGGACAGTCAATTGAGACGTTTCAGCACATGGACACACCCCCACCCTATAACAGAACCCGATCTGGCAGCCATTTTACATTCTGTGTTTTGCCAGTGTAGGGAGAGGTTGCTTTGTGGAGCAGGGACAGACTGTTAGGGACACCAAACGCTAGCTAATAGGGTCACAAAAGTCTTTTTAAGGATTGGTATAGGTGTGCTATCGATAGGTGTGATATACTAAGGGGTGTGATATACTTATAATATACTTTCTAACATAGAAAGTATATTATAGTGCATTTGTATTGTGCAGCAGTTGTGTGCGGTTCAGCTGCGATACAGCAGCTATATAGAGGGACAAACGCTATTGGAATAACTAATTGCAACTAGTGTGATATACCTGTTGCCCCCCAAAAAACTGATTGAGGTGTGTGATATACCTATAATATACTTTCTAACATAGAAAGTATATAGTGCATTTGTATTGTGCAGCAGTTGTGTGCGGTTCTGCTGCGATACCGCAGGTATATAGAGGGACAAGCGCTATTGGAACAACTATTTGCAATGTGTGTGATATACCTGTTGCCCCCAAAAAAACTGATTTTTTGGGGGGAAATATACTTGCTTCCACAAAATACTGATTAAGGGGTTTGATATACCTGCTTCCACAAAATACTGATTGAGGGGTGCGATATACCTGCTTCCACCAAATATTGATTAAGGGGTTCTATATACCTGCTTCCGCAAAATACAGATTGAGGGTTGCGATATACCTGCTTCCACAAAATACTGATTAAGGGGGTTTTATATACCTGCTTTCACAAAATACCTGCTTCCACCAAATATTGATTAAGGGGTTCTATATACCTGTTTCCACAAAATACTGATTGAGGGGTGCGATATACCTGCTTCCACAAAATACTGATTAAGTTTTTTTTTTATACCTGCTTTCACAAAATACTGATTGAGGGGTGCGATATACTTGCTTCCACCAAATATTGATTAAGGGGTTCTATATACCTGCTTCCACAAAATACTGATTAAGGGGTGCGATATACCTGCTTCCACAAAATACTGATTAAGGGGATTGATATACCTGCTTTCACCAAATATTGATTGAGGCCTGCGATACACCAGCTTCCACAAAATACTGATTAAGGGGATTCATATACCTGCTTCCACCAAATGTTGGTGCCCACAAGAGAGGAAGAGGAGAGAGTTCAGAGGAAGAGACGGAGCAGCAGACAGGGAGGAGAAGGAGGAGAAGCAGGCAGAACTCGCAGTGCACAGGAGGGAAAAAGCAGACTGCAAATGTATCTGGAGCGAGCCATCCAGCATTCACGGTCACATCTTGCTCTCCCAGGACACCGGCACATGGCTCTACAGTGTGGGCTTTTTTTTAACATGTTAGCTGCCGACAATAGTATTGCCATCTCTAGCCTGTGCTGTCAACACATAAGTCGCGGTAAGCCCAACACTCACCTAGGGACGACCGCCTTAAGAAGGCACCTGGCCTCCCATCACCGAGCCCAGTGGGAGCAACGCCGTCAGAACCCACAAAGCCACACTCCTGGCGCTCCATGTCCTGCCTCTTCTCCTCCTTCTCCTCTCTCCTCCCATTTGTCCTCTATTCCACCTTCCACCACGCTGTCATCGCGTTCATCTGGCAGAAGGCAGGCTTATGTGGCCCAAATATTCGTGCGTAAAAAGTTGATGACGCCGGATGACCCTCTTGCCCAATGGCTGACCGCTGGCTTGTTGGAACTGCTAGCCCGCCAACTACTGCCATATAAACTGGTGGACTCGGAGGCCTTTAGAAAATTTGTGGCCATTGGCACACTGCAATGGAAGGTCCCCGGAAGGAAATATTTCTCCCAGAGCTATATGGCCACATTCAGCGGCAAGTAAATATATCTCTGGTACACAGTGTCGGTGCCAAGATACATCTGACCACAGACACGTGGTCTAGCAAACAGGGGCAGGGAAGGTACATAACTTTTACTGCCCACTGGGTGAACCTTCTGACGGCCGTCAAACATGTAACCCGTGGCACCCGTGTGGATTTGGTGTTACCGCTACGTATTGCATGCAGGCCTCCTGCCTCATCTCCTCCTCCTACTCCATCTTCCGTCTCCTCCTCCGCTGACTCCTCAAGGGACTCCTCCCCAAGCTCCTCAGAACCTATTCGACGTGCCAGGTGAGATATTGCCATGCTATGCTGTGGCTGTTGTGCCTGGAAGCCAAGAGCCACACCGGTCCTGCACTGCTTTCAGCTCTGCGGTCACAGGCCGATCAGTGGCTAAGTCCACTCAATTTGACAGTTGGTAAAGTGGTGTACGACAACGGTGGCAATCTGCTGAGCGCTCTGAAACAGGGCAAACTGATACACGTGCCGTGCATGGCACACGTCCTGAACGTAGTCGTGCAGCGATGCGTTGTCAAATACCCTGGGGTCCAGGACGTCTTGCGGCAGGCCAGGAAATTCTCTGGCCATTTTAGAAGATCTTACACGGCCATGGCTCGCCTTGCTGACGTTCAGCGGCGACACCACCTGCCCATCAGACGTCTGATTTGTGACAGCCCGATGCGCTGGAACTCCACCTTGTATATGCTTGATAGGCTGCTCCAGCAGCAACATGCTGTTAACGACTACCTGTATAAACTCTGCAGCAGGACAGGTTCTGGGAAGCTTGGTTTCTTTTCACCACGCCAGTGGATGCTCATGCTTGATGCATGCAGACTTCTGCAGCCATTTAATGAGACCACCAAACTGGTCAGTCGCAGCCAGGACACCATCAGTGACATCGTACCTTTGACCTTCTTTATGGAGCGTGCATTGCGTTGTGTCATTGATCAAGCCGTCGAGGACCAGGAGCTGGAAGATGAGGAAGTCGCAATGCTGAATGAATTCCCAGGGGGGGCTACTCAATCTGAGACAAGTCAGCAGGAGTCTGAAGAGGAGTCAGAGGAGGATGCTGGCTGGGAAGAGGAGGAGGAGGAGGAGCAAGAAGAGCAGGCTTTGAGGTGGACTTAAAACTTTTTGGGGATCCCTGGTGTTGTCTGTGGCTGGGGGGAGGAGACCGAGGACGACATTCTCCTGGGCGATGAGCAGGAGCCAGGGCGCTCCACCGGTTCCAATTTAGTGCAATGCCCCAGTGTTTGAAGAGGGACCCCCGTATAAAAAGCATAAAGGGCAATGAAAAGTACTTGGTGGCAATGTACTTAGACCCCAAGTACAAACACAAAATGGCGGACATGTTACCAGCATCACAGAGGGCTGCAAGTGATGCTGCATTCTGCTGTTGCGGGCGCTGGCAGAGGAATTTCCACCCACAGCAAACAGGTGCAGGTACCAATCCTACCGCACCTGCAAGAAGAGGGCGGTTTGAAGATGTGTTGGTCACTTTGGATATGAGATCATTCTTGCACCCAACCCATTGACAGCCGCCCTCCTTATCCAGCTTCAGGGAATGCCTAGACCGACAGGTGTCCAACTACATCAGGTTAATGGCCGATGTGGACGCTCTGAGAAGCCAGGAACCCATGGACTACAGGGTGTGCAGGCTGGCACAATTTTCCATGGAACTCTTGGCTTTCCCCTCATCAAGTGTCCTGTCCAAAAGGACGTTCAGCGCAGCAGGGGGGATCGTGACCGATAAGCGCACTCGCCAGGCTCACGACAGTGTGTACTACCTCACATTTCAAAAAATTGATGAGGCATGGATCTCGGAGGAATTCAACACCTGTGACAACCACGTGAAATTGAATTTCCTCATGCCAGCCCACACATATCTGCCACCACCCAGAACAAAGAATGGTCCTTGTCTTATGTATATACAGCGGCATAAAAGGCCTTTTCTGTCAGGTGAATGCCTAATTTTTAGGGCTTTTACTCCAGTCGCCTACAGTAAAATTGTTATCCAGTGACCGCCTAATGTACCTCCAGCCACATAATCACTTGTTTTTTTCTGTCAGATGAATGCCTAATTTTTGGGGCCTGTACTGGCCTACAGTAAAATTGTTATCCAGTGACCGTCTAATATACCTCCAGCCACATAATTACTTGTTCTTTTCTGTCAGGTGAATGCCTCATTTTTGGGGCCTGTACTCCACTGGCCTACAGTAAAATTGTTATCCAGTGACCGCCTAATATACCTCCAGCTACATAATCATTTGTTCTTTTCTGTCAGTTGAATGCCTAATTTTTGGGGCCTGTACTGGCCTACAGTAAAATTGTTATCCAGTGACCGCCTAATATACCTCCAGCCATATAATCACTTGTTCTTTTTGTCAGGTGAATGCCTAATTTTTGGAGCCTGTACTGGCCTACAGTAAAATTGGTATCCAGTGACCGCCTAATGTACCTCCAGCCACATAATCAATTGTTCTTTTTTTTTCAGGTGAATGCCTAATTTTTTGGGCCTGTACTCCACTGGGCTACAGTAAAATTGTTATTCAGTGACCGCCTAATGTACCTCCAGTAACATAATCCCTTGTTCTTTTCTGTCAGGTGAATGCCTAATTTTTGGGGCCTGTACTCCTGTGGCCTAAAATAAAAACCTTCTAGGCTCCAGCAGGGCACATTTTTGAGAGTTTCCCTTTAAGACGCATAAAAATGGCCCCTGATTAAAATACATATTTTTTGTGGAAATTGATCCCCTCTGGTATGTCACTCTCCATGTTGTGTTTCTATTTGTGCATTTCTAGTAAGTATTTGGTGGCTGCAAATATGACCTGAAGGTTTTTCATGTTCGTCTGCCATTAAAGTGAATGGGGCCCGCCGTGAACGTGCGGTTCGCGAACATTTGTGTTCACGGAACGTCCCGGCCGATGTTCATCCATCACTAGTTCTCTCCTCTTATACCTCATTCCTATAATGTTCTGTCAGTGATTTCCATCAGTAATTGTGAGCCAAAACCAGGTGCGGCTCTAAACACAGAACAGGTGCCGATCTTTCCCTCATACCTTATGTCTGTGGAGGCTCCAATCCTGGTTTTGGCTCAAAATCACTGATGGAAATCACTAACCAAACACTGACGTGTGAATGAGGCCTTAGGCCTCTTTCACATGAGCGTGACGGATTAGGTCCGGATGCGTTCACGGTGCGTTCAGTGAAACTCGCACTATTTTGCAAGCAAGTTCAGTCAGTTTTGTCTGCGATTGCGTGCAGTTGTTCAGTTTTTTCCGCACGGGTGCAATGCGCTTTGATGCGTTTTTCACGCG
This sequence comes from Bufo bufo, assembly GCF_905171765.1. NCBI lineage: Eukaryota > Metazoa > Chordata > Amphibia > Anura > Bufonidae > Bufo > Bufo bufo. The sequence continues at coordinate 92,294,788 of NC_053396.1, forward strand.
CGTGATAAAAAACTGAAGGTTTACAAACAACATCTCTTAGCAACCATCAGTGAAAAACGCATCGCATCCACACTTGCTTGCGGATGCAATGCGTTTTTCACGCAGCCCCATTCACTTCTATGGGGCCAGGGCTGCGTGAAAAATGTGCAGCGTACTCAAGTTAGGTTTAGAAATGTTCCTGGGTGTTGTAGTGCAATAGACACTAACCTGAGACGGCTGACTCTCTGCAAGGGCAGGTGATGATGAGAAATGTTCGTGACGCCAGTGCCAATTAAACGGTGGCACGCCGTTTGCTGATAGCAGGAATAACTGAGGAACCACGTGATGTTAAAACAAAACTCAAACTTTAGTAGTCATCATACATGGACATAGATGGAAGCGCAGTTCCTTTGCAGACAGTTGGTTGCAGTACATTTGATGCAGGCAATATATATATAGCAAGGTGACTTCAGAGTGTTAAACACAGGATTTGTAGTACAGGCGGCTTGCACTCTATTCCTGACTGATCCTGGAACATAGAAACTCTTCTCCAAGGCCCACTGCCCTGACTCTGGCGTATATCCTTGGGTCTATCTTTATCAAGTACCTCCTCTGTTGTCTTGAGTACCTCTTGCTTTTCTTGACTTGCCTCTGTCTCTCTCAGTGTCCTCAGGCTGATTAGCTGTGGTGTTCCTGCTTCTGCATATATAAATTCAGGAGGGGAACCTTTTCCTTGTATCTGGAACCCGGTTACAGGGACTGCATTACCCTCTCCTGGTCCACAGGCTTCAGGCCTGGACTTGACTCTGACATTGTCTAATCTCTGGTTAGACTAGACTATCAACCTTAGACTCCAACTACAACTCTAGACTGACTTTCCTTTCCCTGACTGGGCCTTATATAAACTAGGGCTCCCTAGCTCCCTCTAGTGACTAAGAGCTGAAATGACACCCCTAGCAGGCCTGTACATGCACATTTTACAGCAACAGGGAAATACATAGCATTACATTACATTACATTTTATAAAGATGACTTATACCAACTTCCCCATAAATAAGGGGGACGACAGCACACAAGTGACCCTTCTGTAGTGGCGGGCATTACAGTCCCCGTACACTATAAATGCAGAATATAGAACATGCTGCGATTTTCACGCAACGCAGATCATATGCGTGAAAAACAACGCTCATGTACACAGCCCCATTGAAATGAATGGGTAAGGATTCAGTGCGGGTGCTATGCGTTGACGTCACGCATTGCACCCGCGCGGAAAACTCGCTCGTGTGAAAGGGGCCTTATACTTCCTCCCTGTAATGTCCTCTGATGCTGGTATATAGATTACAGTTTCCTGGGTATAGTGTTCTCTTTTTGGAGGTTATGAAAGTGGTTACCCTATCTAAAGACACTTTTCAGTCTCTTCACAGAACCACAGGCATGCAAAGAGGTTCTTATTAACTCCTTCTGCAGTTCCCGAGCTGAGGTGTTCAGATTTTGGATGGCCAGTGTAATAGGATGCTTTTACAATATTGCTTTCCACAACAGCAAAGTCTTTCTGCCATAAACAAGTGTAATACCTTGCTGTCTGAATCTAATACATGGCCTGGATAAGGTTCTGGACCTTCTTATCTCCTCCTTTCAGGGGTACTCTGGTAGTACAGTTGAACTTGGGCCTAGATAGCAGGAGCTTTCACATGCATCTTCTCTCTTGCTGTGCTCAGATTAGACTCACTAACTAACCAGGAGGTGGACCCAGTCCATCTCTGGGTAATTTGTTTATTGTCTATACTGTACTATTAAGTGCATATACTTAATAAATCACAACTGTTAACTCAATAACATAGCATTAAGGCCTCATGCACACGACCGTTGTGTGCACCCGTGGCCGTTGTGCCGTTTTCCATTTTTTTTCGCGGGAAAAAAATCGGAAAATGCACCATTTTGCAGCCGCATCCGTGATCCGTGTTTCCTGGCCGTGAAAAAAATATGACCTGTCCTATTTTTTTCACGGCCAACGGTTCACGGACCCATTCAAGTCAATGGGTCCGTGAAAGTACACGGATGCACACAAGATTGGCATCCGTGTCCGTGATCCGTGGCAGTAGGTTAGTTTTTATACAGATGGAACCGAAGATCCGTCTGCATAAAAGCTTTTTCATAGCTGAGTTTTCACTTCGTGTCACTTACCAGTAGGAGGTCATGTCACTTACCAGTAGGAGGAGCTCCCGGCCGGACCTGTCACTTACCAGTAGGAGGAGCTCCCGACCGGACGCAGACCATCGCAGCTCGCAGGTAAGTATAATGGTTCTACAAATTGCTAAGTAACCATGGCAACCGGGACTGCAGTAGCGTCCTGGTTGCCATGGTTACCGATCGGAGCCCTAGCGATTAAACTGGGACTCCGATCGGTACACTCCTCTGCCACCAATGATAGGGGGAGATTTTAATTAGGAGAGGGGAGGGAGGGGGGGGGGGGGCCACTGGCCACCAACGAGTTAACTACAGGGGAGGGAGGGGGGCCGGCCACACTGGCCACCAATGAATTAACTACAGGGGAGGGGGGGGCCCACTGGCCACCAATGAGTTAACTACAGGGGAGGGGGGGCCCACTGGCCCACTGGCCACCAATGAGTTAACTACAGGGGAGGGGGGGGGCCGGCCGCACTGGCCACCAATGAGTTAACTACAGGGGAGGGAGGGGGGGCCGGCCACACTGGCCACCAATGTGTTAACTACAGGGGGGGGGCTGCCCCCTGCTGCCTGGCAGCACCTGCCAGGCAGCAGGGGGCAGTCATGTACACAGTTCTTTTAGTATATTCTAACCTGAAGCGTCCCCATCACCATGGGAACGCCTCTCTGTTAGAATATACTTTCGGATTTGAGTTTCACGATGCAACTCAAATCCGACGGTATATTCTAACATAGAGGCGTTCCCATGGTGATGGGGACGCTTCAAGTTAAAATATACCATCGGATTGGAGAAAACTCTGATCCTATGGTATATTAACTCCTGACTTTACATTGAAAGTCAATGGGGGACGGATCCGTTTGAAATTGCACCATATTGTGTCAACGTCAAACGGATCCGTCCCCATTGACTTGCATTGTAATTCAGGACGGATCCGTTTGGCTCGGCACGGCCAGGCGGACACCAAAACGACTTTTTTTTCATGTCCGTGGATCCTCCAAAAATCAAGGAAAACCCACGGACGAAAAAACGGTCACGGATCACGGAAAAATGGAACCCCGTTTTGCGGACCGCAAAAAAATACGGTCGTGTGCATGAGGCCTAACTCTTAGTGTAGTAAGTAACCCTTTGCAGTAGTCCTTCTGGGGTATTGCAAATCAGACTTAAAGGGGTTGTCTCATCAGAGGCATTGGGGGCATATCGCTAGGGGCTCCGTTCTTGATATAGGTCTGTGTCCCAGCAGTGGGGCCTGCACCTATAAAACAACGGGGGCATATCCTAACGATATGCCCCCATTGTCTGTGATGAGACAACCCCTTTAAGCCTCATTTACACATCCATGTTCGTTTCTTAAATCTGTGAAAAGGTAGGATCCGGGTTGTGTCTGTATGTACGTTTTTTGCTGTCCGCGTGTCATCCGTGTTTCACTGCGACATCAGTGTTTCACTGCGAGACTGCACAGCTGAAGAATAATTTTCAAAAGCATATTTTTCTAATGATCCGTGAAACACGGATGGAATCCGTGGTTTTCATGGACCCATAGACTATAATGGGCGCAATGGATTCATGAACAGGGACAAAATAGAGCATGCATCCAAGCTAAAAACACGGCCCACTAACTGTGGTAAAAAACTGATGTGTGAATGCACACATTAAAATGAATAGGTACGTGTGCTGTCTGTGGAGAACACAGACTGCACACGTACAGTACAGACCAAAAGTTTGGACACACCTTCTCATTCAAAGAGTTCTCTTTATTTTCATGACTATGAAGGCATCAAAACTATGAATTAACACATGTTGAATTATATACATAACAAACAAGTGTGAAACAACTGAAAATATGTCATATTCTAGGTTCTTTAAAGTAGCCACCTTTTGCTTTGATTACTGCTTTGCACACTCTTGGCATTCTCTTGATGAGCTTCAAGAGGTAGTCCCCTGAAATGGTCTTCCAACAGTCTTGAAGGAGTTCCCAGAGATGCTTAGCACTTGTTGGCCCTTTTGCCTTCACTCTGCGGTCCAGCTCACCCCAAACCATCTCGATTGGGTTCAGGTCCGGTGACTGTGGAGGCCAGGTCATCTGGCGCAGCACCCCATCACTCTCCTTCATGGTAAAATAGCCCTTACTTTCAAAGTTTTCCCAATTTTTCGGCTGACTGACTGACCATCATTTCTTAAAGTAATGATGGCCACTCGTTTTTCTTTACTTAGCTGATTTTTTCTTGCCATAATACCAATTCTAACAGTCTATTCAGTAGGACTATCAGCTGTGTATCCACCTGACTTCTCCTCAATGCAACTGATGGTCCCAACCCCATTTATAAGGCAAGAAATCCCACTTATTAAAGCTGACAGGGCACACCTGTGAAGTGAAAACCATTTCAGGGGACTACCTCTTGAAGCTCATCAAAAGAATGCCAAGAGTGTGCAAAGCAGTAATCAAAGCAAAAGGTGGCTACTTTGAAGAACCTAGAATATGACATATTTTCAGTTGTTTCACACTTGTTTTTTATGTATATAATTCCACATGTGTTAATTCATAGTTTTGATGCCTTCAGTGTGAATCTACAATTTTCATAGTCATGAAAATAAAGAAAACTCTTTGAATGAGAAGGTGTGTCCAAACTTTTGGTCTGTACTGTACGTGGAACACTGACGTGAATGAAGCTTTAATAGCTTAGAGGAGAATTTTTTTTCAACTAATGATCAGGCCAGATGACATAAGTATACTGGTTCTCTACAAAATAGTCAACAGTTTTACATAGAATTGGGAAGTGGAAATGGCAAACTAGGTTGAAATGGTACAAAACATTGGCATATAGTTTTAAAAAAAATCTGTTTATTGTTTTATCATTACATCAATAAGCAAATACAGGGGGGCGGGGGTCGACGGAAATCAATGGAGACGGACGTGTGATCTGTGTACTCCCTCTCTGAACGGCTCCTCAGCACCTTACTTTAGCGCTTAAATCGGCTTATTATGGGGAAGAGAAGGATGGGTAAACCTCCTAAACTCTCCCTACCTGCGTCGCTCACTATGGATGCATTTCTGCAGTGGCGTAGCTAGAAATGACTGGGCCCCACAGTAATTTTTTCGCAACCCCTTCCTTTCATGCCGCCCCCATTCCTGTGGCTAGTAAAGATCGCTCTCTCAGACCAGGCCTGGCAGCTGTTCCATCTGTTTTTATACACTGTCTATACTGTCACTGTATATAATTTAATTGTGTAATACTGTTGAGGGGGCCCTGACAAAATCTTTTAGTCCTCCTCCTCCTGGATGGGCCCTTTCGAGGTCAGGGCCCAAAAGCAGCCATTTCCCTTGCTTCCTCTATAGTTACGCCCCTGCATTTCTGCATAAAGAACCTCCTAGCCTGACGGATGCATCCAAGATGGTGCCGCCTTCTTCACCATGCTGCTCGCCGACCTCTGCGCGGGAAAGTCCTTTGGAGGACAGCATGCAACTACAAGACCGCCACACTCTTCCCGCGTCGCTTCCATGCATGGATGTGATACAGACACTGGCAAGCCCACTTCAGGAGCGCCGGTTGCTAAGCCCTGAAGTGGAGACCTCAAACACTGATGCCACACAGGATCAGGAGACCACCGAGCAGACCCGATCATGCCTCCTTTCCATCCTCCACCCCACTTCTGCTGGCGAGGCCTCGCCAACTCCTTCAGGTACAGCTGATGAAATGAGATGCGATCCAGAGGACTCCGCTTCACATGGCCCAACAGCAGCTCCTGCTGTAGGCCAGGTAGGTCCTACTAAAACCAATACTATTGGGGCTTTACATCAGGGAAGCTTTCATATGCTGATAACACCTGGTGAGGCACCTATACCTTCTTCTATGATACAAGGGTCTTCCCTACCTCTCCCTGAGGGTCCCATACAGAAGAGCCCTCTGCCGCAACGCACTTCTAAACCGGGGAAAGGCATCTCCCAGCCTAAAATTACACCCAGACATACAGAGGGCCAGGGCCAGGAATACTCTGATATCTCCAGAGTCTTGCGCTCTAGGTCTCCATCCAGAAGCGGGTCCACATCGTCCTCCGACTACTCTCGGTCTCCAGACCCCTCTGCCCCAGTGGAATGCTGGTCTCAAATTAAACAACTTCCGACCAAAAAGGATTTCCGCTCCTTGATAGTTGAAGTCAAAGACACCCTCTGGGCAGAAATTGCCGTTATACAGAGAGAAGTGCACTCTATAGGACAGCGTCTAGACCAACTAGAGGACGACCATAATGAATCTAGAACAGTAGTACACAACTTGCAGGAACAATCTGGAACTCACTTCCATTTTCTACAAGACCTACAGCGCCATGTAGAGGATCTTGATAACAGAGGGCGCACACATAATGTGAGAGGAAGGCTACATGCACACAACAGTGAAAAAAAAGTCAGTTAAAAACGGACACACTGTCAGTTTTTCATGGCCATTTTGTGTGCATCCATTTTCTGGCCGTGTGTCAGTTTTTAATGTCCGTTTTGTATCAGTTTTTCATGTCCGTTAAAAATGGACATGATAAATGGATGAATTTGATTGGCAGTTGTTTCTAGACCAACCGTTCTGAGAACACTCACAGGATGGTATTAAAAATAATAAAATATAATGTCCCCCGTAGTGTAGGATTATTATTTTTTTTACTGTCCCCAGCTTTAATAATGTCCCCCATGTAGGCCCCCGGGTAAAATAATGTTTTTTGTTGATTTTATAAAAAACAAAACAAAAAAACCCCTACCTTATCCACTTGCTCGCGCTGAGCAATCTCTTCTCTCTTCACTGAACGGGACCTGCCAAAGGTGCGCAATGACGTCACTGTGCGCTCCCACGTTACACTAGGGAAGAGGGAACCCGAACTGTAAAGTTCGGGTTCGTACCGAACTTTAGGATTTTTGGACCCCGGACCCAAACATTTCAGTAAAAGTTTGGGTTCGGGTTCGGTGTTCAGCGATTTCTTGGCGCCTTTTGAAAGGCTGCAGAGCAGCCAATCAACAAGCGTTTAAAGGGTTTCTACCACCACATTTTCACCTATTTAGCTGTCAGACACTAGCAATCTGCTAGTGTCTGCTCTACCTAACCATGCTATTGTAATCCCTTTCTGTGCAGCGGTTACCCTAAAAAACATAGTTTTATTGGTATGCAAATGAGCCTCTAGGTGCTATGGGGGCGTCTTTTCAGCACCTAGAGGCTCCGTCCACTCACCATTTCTGCCGCCCAGCGTGCTCCAGCCCGCCCCTCTCCTCTAGATTAATAGGATACTTCTCTGCATCTTGGCCGAATTCTCGCGCCTGCGCCGTGTGCTTCTGTATTCGGCGCAGGCGCAGTGACTGTCTCCCTGCGCCGGCATCTTCACTGCTGGAGTGGGCTGTCAATCTAGAGGAGAGGGGCGGGCTGGAGCGCGCTGGGCGGCGGAAATAGTGAGTGGACGGAGCCTCTAGGTGCTGAAAAGACACCCCCATAGCACCTAGAGGCTCATTAGCATAGCAATAAAACTACGTTTTTTAGGGTAACCGCTGCACGGAAAGGGATTACAATAGCATGGTTAGGTAGAGCAGACACTAGCAGATCGCTAGTGTCTGACAGCTAAATAGGTGAAAATCTGGTGGTAGAAACCCTTCAACCGTGTGTCCTTAGAAGCCATCACAGCCATGCCTACTAATGGCATGGCTGTGATTGGCCAGTGCAGCATGTGACCCAGCCTCTATATAAGCTGGAGTCATGTAGCGCTGCACGTCACTCTGCTGTGCTTAGTGTAGGGAGAGGATGCTGCTATGAGGGAGAGAATAGGACAGAATCTGTTATCAGAACTCCAATTGAACTCAGCGATCTACATAGATTTAGTTGTGTGGGTGCAGTGCACAATCTTTTTACCCTGCCCTGAGCCCAGTGACAGAGAAAAATTACTTTTATTCTGTCTGTTAGTTAGGTGGGCGGCGGCGGCCATTTTATGCAAGCTCAGTGCACCAGCACTGCATCTGTGCTTTTGTGACATTCAAATCCAAGCTTGAAATTCTGCACTAATAATCTGGTTTTAAAAAAAACACCCTTTTTTGGCAATATCCTACATCTGGTGCCTTTGCAGCATTAGTCAGTGTGCAATTTAAGTTAGAAATACAGCTATAATTTTCTGGGTTTTTAAAAACATCCTTTTTGGGCAAAATACACAATTTTACAACCCTTGCTGCATCTGCACGTGTGAAATTCAAGCGTTATATACAGCTTTTTTATATTCTGTTAGTAAAAAAACACCCTTTTTTGGCAAAATACTTAATATTGCAGCCCTTGCTGCATCTGTGATTGTTGAAAACAAGTTTGAAATACTTTTCTGTGTTTTGAAAAACACGATTTTTGTGCAAAATACACAATTTTACAGCCCTTGCTGCATCTGCACATGGGAAATTCAAGCGTTACTGTGGTTCTATTATGCTATTAATAAAACACTAATTTTGGGCAAAAATCTTTAATTGCGGCTTAGTCTGGATCTGTACGTGTGAGATACACCCTTTACATACTGTGGTTCTATTCTGCTATTAATAAAACAACCAGTTTGGGCAAAAATCTTTAATTGCGGCCTAGTCTGCATCTGTACGTGTGAGATACACACTTTAGATACTGTGGTGCTATTCTGCTATTAGAAAAACACTAATTTTGAAAAAAAAATCTTTAATTGGGGGCCTAGTCTGGATCTGTACTTGTGAGATACACACTTTAGATACTGTGGTTCTATTCTGTTATTTGAAAAACACAAATTTTGTGCAAAAATCTTTTATTGCGACCTAGTCTGGATCTGTACGTGTGAGATACACCCTTTACATACTGTGGTTCTATTCTGCTATTAATAAAGCACCCATTTTGGGCAAAATCTTTAATTGCGGCCTAGTTTGCATCTGTAAGTGTGAGATACACCCTTTACATACTGTGGTTCTATTCTGCTATTAGAAAAACACAAACTTTGGGCAAAAATCTTTAATTGGGGCCTAGTCTGGATCTGTACGTGTGAGATACACACGTTAGATACTGTGGTTCTATTCTGTTATTTGAAAAACAGCCATTTTGGACAAAAAACTTAATTTTGCAGCCTTTGCTGCATATGTCATTGTGAGATACACCATTTAGATACTTCTATTAATAAAACACCCATTTAGGGCAAAATCCTATGTAACGGACCGTTTCAGCAGACAAGGGGTTAAAATCCGTTTAGGCTATGTGCCCCTTTCTGAGAGACAGGCCCAGCTACTGCAGAACACCAATGTCCCGAACTGGATACAAAATAGCACTCCAAACTGGAACCTCACGAATAGCTGCTAGCAGACGAACAGGAATCAGCTTACACTCCGATCAGTCTATAACACCATACAGCGGATCCCCCCAATAACGAGACAAGGCTCCGTGTTGAGGGTCAAGCAGTGGTCTGAGGTGCTGGCACACCCAGCCTGGTTTTTATTACAGTTGTTGCAAATACAGGTCCGCCCACAGGGGTTTGAAATACAGCCAATCAATATGTTACAACACATACAATGTAAGTACACGCCCCTAGGGGACCAGAAGGAAGACTTGTGACATAGGACAGATATGCAGCACTGTAGGATACACAGAGACAATACATCCCCACAATGCATCATGGTTTCCTCCTCTCTGCCCTGGAGACACCCGAGGCGTAATCCAATTATCTCTCAAGACAAAGAGAAGTCACCAATACACATGTGCAGACAATAGGACAGACATCACCCTTTAAACACACAATGGGACAATGGCACAATAGAAACACACCCAGCATTTTCCTCCCAAGCTGACAAGTTACACTTATTATAAATTGTTACAACTTTGTGAGTTTACAGTGGCCATACATATAACTTACATCAATTTAAACAGTATAACTTGGGGACAAACCTATCCAAAACTCACTTGAATAGGTTCAGGGGTTTAAAAGTTAGTATATGGCCCATAATCCTGGGGCAAGAGGCCAGCAGCCAGGCCTCTCCAAAACCCAGTGGCGAGGTTGGTTTCGCCACACATCCCCCCCCCCCCCAGGGAAGACTAACCAGATACCTGACCTCACGCCGGTCGGTACCTGAGTTAGTCTGGCAGCCCACCCACAACCCAATACTGGACCTGTTGCATTTGGTAGCCTGTCTCTGTCCAGTGAGTCCACCAAGGTTATGTTGGAAGCTGGTACTCCCGGTCTCTGTGTTGCTCCCTGGCTTAGAGTCTGGTTGTTGGAGGGGGAGACCGACTGTCTCTACCCCCTGTGCTGTAGGTGCAGAGACCACGGTCCCATCTGCACTGTTGTGGGGGTTACTGTCTCCCCCTGGTGCGTTAAGCTGCCGCTGGGGAGAGGGGGTAACGAGCTCCTCTCCCATACATACTTCCAGCCGATGGGGAGGGTGACCGACCGCCTCCGCTCCCAATACAGTGTCCTGCTGCTGGGGAAAGGAGACTGAGCTCTCTATTCCCTGCTGGACACTCTGCCGCTGGGGAATGGAGACTGGGCTCCCAATTCCCAAAAAATCACTCTGCTGCTGGGGGGCAGGAACAACTACCTCTGCCCCCTGTAACTCAGCCTGCCGCTGGGGAGGGAGGACGCTGCTCTCCTCTCCCTGCACTTCACACTGCCGCTGGGGAATGGAGACTGGGCTCCCAATTCCCTGCAGGACCAGTGGAGAGACCTCGGTCCCATCTCTACCGGCCACCAGGGGTCCTTCCCAGTAACACTCTACAATATCTGCCCAGCTGAATGGGTCTGGATCTGGGTCTGTCACCTTACCGTCCTGCTGAGCATTCCCAATGGAGTGGAAGAGATCTCGGTAGTCCTGCTCCAGTTCCCACTCCAGGGTTGCTAGGTGAGCCAGGTCTTGCTCTATCTCATGGGGGTCATCCCACTCGTGCCTAGCCTCCCTCTCATAGAAAATGTCCTGAAGTCTGGACTGTGCAGGGCTCCCGAAGTCAGGCTCTGCAAAGGACTCCCATAACAAGCCAGGACCATCAAACGCCTCTCCCTCTGGCTTGTCATGTTCGGCTGTCCAGGGTATATACTGTGCCATATACCACCAAAGCGCCTGGTAGGCATCCTCCAGCCATAGCTCCTGCCATACCCGGTGCTCTAGATCCTTCACCCATTCCTCCAGGGGCTGCTCTCCCAGGAAGGGCATCCGCAGGGCCACTTGCTTCTGCAACCGCTGCTCTTCACTGGGGAGACTCTCACCCCGCTGGTATTGTACATTATCCAGGGCCTGGTACCAGATGCCTTAATGCATCCCGGCCATCCAGGTCCTCCTCCTCGTATAACACTGCTGGTTCCATCCTGTTGCTTTTAGGGTCGCTGTACTGGGACATGCGTTGCCTTTAAATTGTAGAATCCACAGAAATGGTGTCTCCTGTAGCTGTCCTTCTGGCTGTAGGAACGATCCCGCTGCTTGCCACCAATGTAACGGACCGTTTCAGCAGACAAGGGGTTAAAATCCGTTTAGGCGATGTGCCCCTTTCTGAGAGACAGGCCCAGCTACTGCAGAACACCAATGTCCCGAACTGGATACAAAATAGCACTCCAAACTGGAACCTCACGAATAGCTGCTAGCAGACGAACAGGAATCAGCTTACACTCCGATCAGTCTATAACAGCATACAGCGGATCCCCCCAATAACGAGACAAGGCTCTGTGTTGAGGGTCAAGCAGTGGTCTGAGGTGCTGGCACACCCAGCCTGGTTTTTATTACAGTTGTTGCAAATACAGGTCCGCCCACAGGGGTTTGAAATACAGCCAATCAATATGTTACAACACATACAATGTAAGTACACGCCCCTAGGGGACCAGAAGGAAGACTTGTGACATAGGACAGATATGCAGCACTGTAGGATACACAGAGACAATACATCCCCACAATGCATCATGGTTTCCTCCTCTCTGCCCTGGAGACACCCGAGGCGTAATCCAATTATCTCTCAAGACAAAGAGAAGTCACCAATACACATGTGCAGACAATAGGACAGACATCACCCTTTAAACACACAATGGGACAATGGCACAATAGAAACACACCCAGCATTTTCCTCCCAAGCTGACAAGTTACACTTATTATAAATTGTTACAACTTTGTGAGTTTACAGTGGCCATACATATAACTTACATCAATTTAAACAGTATAACTTGGGGACAAACCTATCCAAAATTCACTTGAATAGGTTCAGGGGTTTAAAAGTTAGTATATGGCCCATAATCCTGGGGCAAGAGGCCAGCAGCCAGGCCTCTCCAAAACCCAGTGGCGAGGTTGGTTTCGCCACACATCCCCCCCCCCCCAGGGAAGACTAACCAGATACCTGACCTCACGCCGGTCGGTACCTGAGTTAGTCTGGCAGCCCACCCACAACCCAATACTGGACCTGTTGCATTTGGTAGCCTGTCTCTGTCCAGTGAGTCCACCAAGGTTATGTTGGAAGCTGGTACACCCGGTCTCTGTGTTGCTCCCTGGCTTAGAGTCTGGTTGTTGGAGGGGGAGACCGACTGTCTCTACCCCCTGTGCTGTAGGTGCAGAGACCACGGTCCCATCTGCACTGTTGTGGGGGTTACTGTCTCCCCCTGGTGCGTTAAGCTGCCGCTGGGGAGAGGGGGTAACGAGCTCCTCTCCCATACATACTTCCAGCCGCTGGGGAGGGTGACCGACCGCCTCCGCTCCCAATACAGTGTCCTGCTGCTGGGGAAAGGAGACTGAGCTCTCTATTCCCTGCTGGACACTCTGCCGCTGGGGAATGGAGACTGGGCTCCCAATTCCCAAAAAATCACTCTGCTGCTGGGGGGCAGGAACAACTACCTCTGCCCCCTGTAACTCAGCCTGCCGCTGGGGAGGGAGGACGCTGCTCTCCTCTCCCTGCACTTCACACTGCCGCTGGGGAATGGAGACTGGGCTCCCAATTCCCTGCAGGACCGGTGGAGAGACCTCGGTCCCATCTCTACCGGCCACCAGGGGTCCTTCCCAGTAACACTCTACAATATCTGCCCAGCTGAATGGGTCTGGATCTGGGTCTGTCACCTTACCGTCCTGCTGAGCCTTCCCAATGGAGTGGAAGAGATCTCGGTAGTCCTGCTCCAGTTCCCACTCCAGGGTTGCTAGGTGAGCCAGGTCTTGCTCTACCTCATGGGGGTCATCCCACTCGTGCCTAGCCTCCCTCTCATAGAAAATGTCCTGAAGTCTGGACTGTGCAGGGCTCCTGAAGTCAGGCTCTGCAAAGGACTCCCATAACAAGCCAGGACCATCAAACGCCTCTCCCTCTGGCTTGTCATGTTCGGCTGTCCAGGGTATATACTGTGCCATATACCACCAAAGCGCCTGGTAGGCATCCTCCAGCCATAGCTCCTGCCATACCCGGTGCTCTAGATCCTTCACCCATTCCTCCAGGGGCTGCTCTCCCAGGAAGGGCATCCGCAGGGCCACTTGCTTCTGCAACCGCTGCTCTTCACTGGGGAGACTCTCACCCCGCTGGTATTGTACATTATCCAGGGCCTGGTACCAGATGCCTTAATGCATCCCGGCCATCCAGGTCCTCCTCCTCGTATAACACTGCTGGTTCCATCCTGTTGCTTTTAGGGTCGCTGTACTGGGACATGCGTTGCCTTTAAATTGTAGAATCCACAGAAATGGTGTCTCCTGTAGCTGTCCTTCTGGCTGTAGGAACGATCCCGCTGCTTGCCACCAATGTAACGGACCGTTTCAGCAGACAAGGGGTTAAAATCCGTTTAGGCGATGTGCCCCTTTCTGAGAGACAGGCCCAGCTACTGCAGAACACCAATGTCCCGAACTGGATACAAAATAGCACTCCAAACTGGAACCTCACGAATAGCTGCTAGCAGACGAACAGGAATCAGCTTACACTCCGATCAGTCTATAACAGCATACAGCGGATCCCCCCAATAACGAGACAAGGCTCTGTGTTGAGGGTCAAGCAGTGGTCTGAGGTGCTGGCACACCCAGCCTGGTTTTTATTACAGTTGTTGCAAATACAGGTCCGCCCACAGGGGTTTGAAATACAGCCAATCAATATGTTACAACACATACAATGTAAGTACACGCCCCTAGGGGACCAGAAGGAAGACTTGTGACATAGGACAGATATGCAGCACTGTAGGATACACAGAGACAATACATCCCCACAATGCATCATGGTTTCCTCCTCTCTGCCCTGGAGACACCCGAGGCGTAATCCAATTATCTCTCAAGACAAAGAGAAGTCACCAATACACATGTGCAGACAATAGGACAGACATCACCCTTTAAACACACAATGGGACAATGGCACAATAGAAACACACCCAGCATTTTCCTCCCAAGCTGACAAGTTACACTTATTATAAATTGTTACAACTTTGTGAGTTTACATTGGCCATACATATAACTTACATCAATTTAAACAGTATAACTTGGGGACAAACCTATCCAAAATTCACTTGAAAAGGTTCAGGGGTTTAAAAGTTAGTATATGGCCCATAATCCTGGGGCAAGAGGCCAGCAGCCAGGCCTCTCCAAAACCCAGTGGCGAGGTTGGTTTCACCACATCCTAAATTTGAGAAATATGAGGAGAGCGTCAAATAAGGGACGTGGTCCAGGTCGTGGTGCTGCTGGTGGAGCTCCTGTTGCAGGGAGAGGACGTGGTTGATCTGTGCCAGCTACACGCAGAAGTGAAACCCCTTCCTCAGGTGCGAGTAGGCGACAGAACCTGCAGCGGTATTTGGTCGGGCCTAATGCGGCTCTACGAATGGTGAGGCCAGAACAAGTACAGGCGATAGTAGATTGGGTTGCTGACAGTGCATCCAGTTCCTTCATATTGTCTCCCACCCAGTCTCCTGCTGAAAGATCAGAGTTGCACCTGCAGCCCATGTCCATCAGTCTTTCACCTCACCCCCTTGTAAATCAGCCAAGCAGTCTGAGCCCCAAGTCATGCAGCAGTCTCTTCTGCTTTTTGATGATTCTGTTAGCAGGGTTTCCCAGAGCCATCCACCTATCCCTGCCCCAGAAGTGGAAGAGATTGAGTGCACCGATGCCCAACCACTTATGTTTCAAGATGAGTACATGGGAGGACCATCGCAGCACGTCTCGGATGATGACGAAACACAGGTGCCTACTGCTGGGGCTTTCGAAAGTGTGCAGACCGACAAGGAAGGCAGGGGTGAAGACTGGGTGGAAGATGATGTGGAGGACGATGAGGTCCACGACCCCACATGGAATCAAGGTCATGCGAGTGACCTATGTAGTTCGGAGGAAGAGGCGGTGGTCGCACAGAGCCACCAGCACAGCAGAAGAGGGAGCAGGGTGCAAAAGCGGAGCGGCCGTCCTCTAGACAGTACGCCTGCTACTGCCCACCGCAGCAAGGGACCAAGCACACCAAAGCCAGCTCCAAGGAGTTCCCTGGCGTGGCAGTTCTTCAGACAAAGTGCTGACGACAAGACACGAGTGGTTTGCACGCTGTGCAATCAGAACCTAAGGCGAGGCATAAAGGTTTTCAACCTGAGCACAACCTGCATGACCAGGCATCTAAGTGCAAAGCACGAGCTGCAGTGGAGTAGACACCTCAAAAACCAAGAAAGGTCTCTGGCTCCTTCTGCTTCCTCTTCTGCTGCAGTCTCGGCCTCTTCATCCACCTCTGGAGTGACAGTGCCACCCCGCAAACAGAGGATCTGCCAGCAACACCACCATCTGGGTCACCAAGCATCTTCACAATGTCCCACGGAAGCGTTCAGCTCTCCATCTCCCAAACGCTGGAGAGGAAGAGGAAGTACCTTCCTACCCACCCACGATCCCTGGCCCTGAATGCCAGCATTTAAAAATCACTGGCCTTTGAAATGCTGTCATTCCGTCTGGTGGAGACGGATAGTTTTAAAGGCCTTATGGCGGTGGCTGTCCCACAGTACGTCGTGCCCAGCCGCCACTACTTTTCCAGATGAGCCACAACCAAGTGGGGGACAAATCAGGTGTGCACTGTGCAACGTCATCTGTGGCAAGGTGCACCTCACTACGGATGCGTGGACCAGTAAGCACGGTCAGCGACGTTATGTCTTCATAACAGCACATTGGGTAAATGCAGTGGCGGCTGGGCCTGAGGCAGATAGCAGTTTGCCGCATGTCCTTCCACCGCCAAGGATTGCAGGGCGCTTCAGTTTGCCTCCTGTTGCTTCCTCCTCCTACTCCGCTTCCTCATCCTCTACCGCCTCCTCATCCGGTCAGCGTAACACCTTCACCACAAACTTCAGCCCAGCCAGGGGTAAATGACAGCAGGCAGTTTTAAAACTTATCCGTTTGGGGGACAAATCCCACACCGCGCAGGAGCTGTGGACGGGCATGGAACAACAGACCGATGAGTGGTTGGTGCCAGTGAGCCTCAAGCCCAGCCTGGTGGTGTGCAATAATGGGCGAAATCTCGTAGCAGCTCTGAGACTAGAAGGTTTGACGCACATCCCTTGCCTGGCGCATGTCTTGAATTTGGTGGTGCAGAGATTCCTTAAAAATTACCCCGATATGTCAGAGCTGCTGCATAAAGTGTGGGCCGTCTGTGCGCGCTTTCGGCGTTCTCACCCTGCTGCTGCTCACCTGTCATCGCTGCAGCTTAACTTCGGCCTTCCTGCTCACCGCCTCATATGCGACGTGCCCACAAGGTGGAACTCCACCTTGCACATGCTGGCCAGACTGTGCGAGCAGCAGCAGGCGATAGTGGAGTTTCAGCTGCAGCACGCACGGGTGAGTCGCTCTGCGGAACAGCACCTCTTCACCACCAATGACTGGGCCTCCATGCAAGACCTGTGTTCCTTGTTGCGCTGTTTCGAGTACTCCACCAACATGGCCAGTGCCGATAATGCCGTTCTCAGCGTTACTATGCCACTTCTATGCCTCCTTGAAAAAACAAAGGATGTGGCACAGGAGGAGGAGGAGGAGGAAAAGGGATAATTTCGTAGGGTTTCGGGCCAGTCATTCACAAGTGGCTCCGAGGGTGGGTTCCTGCACCCACAAACGCCAGGTACACAATTGTCCAGCCAGGGCACAGTTCTGGAGGATGACGAGGTGGAGGATGAGGAGGAGGAGATGGAGGAGGAAGGACCTTGTTCACAGCAGGGTGGCACCCAGACCAGCTCATGGTCATCACTGGTGCGTGGCTGGGGAGAGGACACAGACGATACACCTCCCACAGAGGACAGCTTTTCGTTTCCTTTGGGCAGCCTGGCACACATGAGCGATTACATGCTGCAGTGTCTCCTCAACGACCGCCAAGTTGCCCACATTCTAACTTGTGCTGATTACTGGGTGGCCACACTGCTGGATCCCC
Organism: Bufo bufo; assembly: GCF_905171765.1. Classification (NCBI taxonomy): domain Eukaryota; kingdom Metazoa; phylum Chordata; class Amphibia; order Anura; family Bufonidae; genus Bufo; species Bufo bufo. Next base: position 92,312,260 of record NC_053396.1, read on the forward strand.
GTTACAAGGACAACGTACCGTCCTTAATTCCGGCACTGGAGTATGATCATAAGATGCGCGAGTACAAGCGCACGCTGGTAGACGCGCTGCTGGTGGCATTTCCACCTGACAGCGGGGGCACAATGGAAGCACAAGGCGAAGGCAGAGAAGGAGGAAGAGGTCGCCAACACAACTGGGGCACCGCCAGCACCTCAGAAGGGAGGGTTAGCATGGCCAAAATGTGGAAAAGCTTTGTCAGCACGCCACAACAACCAGCACCACCAGCTGATATGGAACGTCTTAGCAGAAGGCAGCATTTCACCAACATGGTGGAGCAGTATGTGTGCACACGCCTACACCTACTGAATGACGGGTCTGCCCCCTTCAACTTCTGGGTCTCCAAATTGGGCACATGATCTGAGCTTGCCCTTTACGCCTTGGAGGTGCTGGCCTGCCTTGCAGCCAGTGTATTATCTGAACGTGTGTTTAGCACGGCAGGGGGCGTTATCACAGACAAGCGCAGCCGCCTGTCCACAGCCAATGTGGACAAGCTCACGTTTATTAAAATGAACCAGGCATGGATCCCACAGGACTTGTCAGTACCTTGTGCACCGATAACCGTTAAAACCATTCCTTTTTATGTGGCACAAGGTCGAACCCCCTCTAATCAGCAAAGTGTCCGCACCTGCGGCCTGGAATGGGAACCATTCAGCGGTCTAGGGGAGGAGATCCAACATCACAGGTGATGCATACATATACATAATGAACATATCTTAGTTGTATTGCAGAGTGAGGTCATGTTTTCTATTTAACCCCTTCGGCATGCAGGTATCAAGTGAAAACATCCAAAAGGTTTCCCTGCTAAGGAGTTTTTGTCTGCGGTCCCCTCCTCTTATGGGCAATGAAACCACTTCAATCCCCTGTGCACAAAACGCAGATGCGTCACCTCTGTGAACAGTGGCGAAGTGGAAAGTCGCTGCCGATACATTGCGAGTCTGAAAATGAGGAATATCACTAAGATGTTTTCTGATACGTATTTTCAGCTCATTTACAGTGCCTCCAAAACATATTGAACTTTACAAATTTTGCATGTAATAACATACACAACAAACTCTGTATTACAATTGATATATTGTGTTAGAGTGTATCTGTTGTTATTCACTGTAGATGTAACCTCCTTAGGCTCCATTCACATGTCCGCAATTTCGTTCCGCATTTTGCTAAACGGAATTGCGGACCCATTCATTTGACTTCCGGGTCCTCACTTCCGTTCCGCAAAAAAATAGAACATGTCCTATTTATGTCCGCAATTGCGGACAAGAACAGGCATATTCTATTAGTGCCGGCAATGTGCGGTCCGCAAAATGCGGATGCACATTGCCGCTTTCCGTGTTTTGCGGCTCCGCAAAACACGTTGCGGACGTGTGAATGGAGCCTAAGTGACACACATGTATCAGCAACATATTTCCCTGTCGTTTTTGGCCAGGAACATGCCCGAGGAATGGTATCAATAAACAGGCTGGGGCTGAGTTTTTTTCCCACCGTAGGTGCTTTCTTGGATATACACCTGATACCCGCAGACACCACATCTCTCCACTCCTCATCGTAATTGAGGACAGGAAGATGTTTACGGATAATTCTGCATATGTGTGGATATTCTCTCAGTAGTTAGTAATAAAAACAGTAGCTTTTTTGTCCTCCTCAGCAAGGTCTTCACTTTTTTTACTTTTTTGACATTTATAGGATTTTTTCAAGGTCTGAGGAAAGATCAGAGATTCCCTATCTTTCAATCTGGCAAACTCAACGCCTTTATTAATGTTCTGGAGTGTATAGCCTCTGCTCAGGAGTCTCTGTGTAATAATCTCTGTTTCTTTTAAGAACAACCCCTCTGTAGAGCTATTACATCTAGCTCTAATCATTTCCCCATTTGGTATGTTATTTATGACATGCGGTGGATGGCAGGAGGAGGCAAGAAGAATGGTGTTCCCAGATGTCTTTTTTCTAAAGGTACAGGTAGTGACCAATCCCTCAGAGAGGTCCGATTCCAAATGTAAATCAAGAAAATCAATTTTAGCTGAATCGCTAATATACAGTTGCAAGAAAAAGTATGTGAACCCTTTGGAATTATATGGATTTCTGCACAAATTGGTCATAAAATGTGATCTGATCTTCATCTAAGTCACAACAATAGACAATCACAGTCTGCTTAAACTAATAACACACATAGAATTAAATGTTACCATGTTTTTATTGAACACACCATGTAAACATTCACAGTGCAGGTGGAAAAAGTATGTGAACCCTTGGATTTAATAAGTGGTTGAACCTCCTTTGGCAGCAATAACTTCAACCAAACATTTCCTGTAGTTGCAGATCAGACCTGCACAATGGTCAGGAGTAATTCTTGACCATTCCTCTTTACAGAACTGTTCAGTTCAGCAATATTCTTGGGATGTCTGGTGTGAATTGCTTTCTTGAGGTCATGCCACAGCATCTTAATTCGGGTTGAGGTCAGGACTCTTACTGGGCCACGCCAGAAGGCGTATTTTCTTCTGTTTAAGCCATTCTGTTGTTGATTTACTTCTATGCTTTGGGTCGTTGTCCTGTTGCAACACCCATCTTCTGTTGAGCTTCAGCTGGTGGACAGATGGCCTTAAGTTCTCCTGCAAAATGTCTTGATAAACTTGGGAATTCATTTTTCCTTCGATGATAGCAATCCGTCAAGGCCCTGATGCAGCAAAGCAGCCCCAAACCATGATGCCCCCACCACCATACTTCACAGTTGGGATGATGTTTTGATGTTGGTGTGCTGTGCCTCTTTTTATCCACACATAGTGTTGTGTGTTTCTTCCAAACAACTCAACTTTGGTTTCATCTGTCCACAGAATATTTTGCCAGTACTGCTGTGGAACATCCAGGTGCTCTTGTGCAAACTGTAAACGTGCAGCAATGGTTTTTTTGGACAGCAGTGGCTTCCTCTGTGGTATCCTCCCATGAAATCCATTCTTGTTTAGTGTTTTACGTATCGTAGATTCGCTAACAGGGATGTTAGCATATGCCAGAGACTTTTGTAAGTCTTTAGCTGACACTCTAGGATTCTTCTTCACCTCATTGAGCAGTCTGTGCTGTGCTCTTGCAGTCATCTTTACAGGACTGTCACTCCTAGGGAGAGTAGCAGCAGTGCTGAACTTTCTCCATTTATAGACAATTTGTCTTACCGTGGACTGATTAACAGCAAGGCTTTTGGAGATACTTTTATAACCCTTTCCAGCTTTATGCAAGTCAACAATCGTAGGTCTTCTGAGAGCTCTTTTGTGCGAGGCATCATTCACATAAGGCAATGCTTCTTGTAATGCTTCTTGTGAAAAGAAAACCCAGAACTGGTGTGTGTTTTTTATAGGGCAGGGCAGCTGTAACCAACACCTCCAATCTCATCTCGATGATTGGAGTCCAGTTGGCTGATACCTCACTCCAATTAGCTCTTGGAGATGTCATTAGTCTAGGGGTTCACATACTTTTTCCACCTGCACTGTGAATGTTTACATGGTGTGTTCAATAAAAACATGGTAACATTTAATTCTTTGTGTGTTATTAGTTTAAGCAGACTGTGATTGTCTATTGTTGCGACTTAGATAAAGATCAGATCACATGTTATGACCAATTTGTGCAGAAATCCATATCATTCCAAAGGGTTCACATACTTTTTCTTGCAACTGTAAGTAAGTTTGATGGAATCTGTACAGTTATTAAGATACTTGATGCACTGGGTCACCCTATTATCCCCCCCCCCCCCCCTGCCAAACCCACAGCATATCATCTATTTAACGTCCATACCATTTAATAGAGCCAGCAAAGGGGTTGTCATCAAGAAACAGAAAATGTCGCTCCCACCACGCCATGTATATGTTTGCAATAGATGGTAAGTGTTTGGCCCCCATTGAGACACCCGACATTTGGAGATAGTATTTCCTATTGAACATAAAGAAATTATGTCTCATCAGAAAATCCACACATATGCACAAGAAATCCTGCAGTTCCACAGTATAGTCGCTATAGTGCGTCAGAAATCATTTAACTCCTTAAGGACACAGCCTTATTTCACCTTAAGGACCAGGCCATTTTTTGCAAATCTGACCAATGTCACTTTAAGTGGTGATAACTTTAAAACGCTTTGACTTATCCAGGCCATTCTGAGATTGTTTTTTCGTCACATATTGTACTTCATGACACTGGTAAAATAAAGTAAAAAAAATACCAAATTTAGCAAAAATTGGTAAAAAATTGCAAATTTCCAAGTTTCAAATTCTCTACTTCTACAAACCGGATTCCAAAAAAGTTGGGACACTATACAAATCGTGAATAAAAACTGAATGCAATGATGTGGAGGTGCCAACTTCTAATATTTTATTCAGAATAGAACATAAATCACGGAACAAAAGTTTAAACTGAGAAAATTTACCATTTTAAGGGAAAAATATGTTGAATCAGAATTTCATGGTGTCAACAAATCCCCAAAAAGTTGGGGACAAGGCCATTTTTACCACTGTGTGGCATCTCCCCTTCTTCTTACAACACTCAACAGACGTCTGGGGACCGAGGAGACCAGTTTCTCAAGTTTAGAAATAGGAATGCTCTCCCATTCTTGTCTAATACAGGCCTCTAACTGTTCAATCGTCTTGGGCCTTCTTTGTTGCACCTTCCTCTTTATGATGCGCCAAATGTTCTCTATAGGTGAAAGATCTGGACTGCAGACTGGCCATTTCAGTACCGGATCCTTCTCCTACGCAGCCATGATGTTGTGATTGATGCAGAATGTGGTCTGGCATTATCTTGTTGAAAAGAGATGACGTCTGGATGGGAGCATATGTTGTTCTAGAACCTGAATATATTTTTCTGCATTGATGGTGCCTTTCCAGACATGCAAGCTGCCCATGCCACACGCACTCATGCAACCCCATACCATCAGAGATGCAGGCTTCTGAACTGAGAGTTGATAACAACTTGGGTTGTCCTTGTCCTCTTTGGTCCGGATGACATGGCGTCCCAGATTTCCAAAAAGAACTTCGAATCGTGACTCGTCTGACCACAGAACAGTCTTCCATTTTGCCACACTCCATTTTAAATGATCCCTGGCCCAGTGAAAACGCCTGAGCTTGTGGATCTTGCTTAGAAATGGCTTCTTCTTTGCACTGTAGAGTTTCAGCTGGCAACGGCGGATGGCACGGTGGATTGTGTTCACTGACAATGGTTTCTGGAAGTATTCCTGAGCCCATTCTGTGATTTCCTTTACAGTAGCATTCCTGTTTGTGGTGCAGTGTCGTTTAAGGGCCCGGAGATCACGGGCATCCAGTATGGTTTTACGGCCTTGACCCTTACGCACAGAGATTGTTCCAGATTCTCAGAATCTTCGGATGATGTTATGCACAGTTGATGATGATAGATGCAAAGTCTTTGCAAATTTTCGCTGGGTAACACCTTTCTGATATTGCTCCACTATCTTTCTGCGCAACATTGTGGGAATTGGTGATCCTCTACCCATCTTGGCTTCTGAGAGACACTGCCAGTCTGAGAAGCTCTTTTTATACCCAATCATGTTGCCAATTGACCTAATTAGTGTTAATTGGTCTTCCAGCTCTTCGTTATGCTCAAATTTACTTTTTCAAGCCTCTTATTGCTACTTGTACCAACTTTTTGGGGTTTTGTTGACACCGTGAAATTTTGAATCAACGTATTTTTCCTTTAAAATGATACATTTACTCAGATTAAATGTTTGATCTGTCATCTACGTTCTATTACAAATAAAATATTGACATTTGCCATCTCCACATCATTGCATTCAGTTTTTATTCACAATTTGTTTAGTGTCCCAACTTTTTTGGAATCCGGTTTGTATAATACATAGTAATACCTCCAAAAATAGTTATTACTTTACATTCCCCATATGTCTACTTCATGTTTGGATCATTTTGGGAATGATATTTAATTTTTTGGGGATGTTACAAGGCTTAGAAGTTTAGAAGCAAATCTTGAAATTTTTCAGAAATTTTCAAAAACCCAATTTTTAGGGACCAGTTCAGGTCTGAAGTCACTTTGTGAGGCTTACATAATAGAAACCACCCAAAAATGACCCCATTTTAGAAACTACACCCCTCAAGGTATTCAAAATTGATTTTACAAACTTTGTTAACCCTTTAGGTGTTCCACAAGAATTAATGGAAAATAGAGATACAATTTCAAAATTTCACTTTTTTGGAAGATTTTCCATCTAAATAATTTTTTTTCAGTTACAAAGCAAGGGTTAACAGCCAAACCAAACTCAATATTTATGGCTCTGATTCTGTAGTTTACAGAAACACCCCATATGTGGTCGTAAACCGCTGTACGGGCATACGGCAGGGCGCAGAAGGAAAGGAATGCCATACGGTTTTTGGAAGGCAAATTTTGCTGGACTGATTTTTTTGACACCATGTCCCATTTGAAGCCCCCCTGATGCACCCCTAGAGTAGAAACTCTATAAAAGTTACCCCATATAAGAAACTACACCCCTCAAGGTATTAAAAACTGATTTTACAAACTTTGTTAACGCTTTAGGTGTTCCACAAGAATTAATGGAAAATAGAGATACAATTTCAAAATTTCACTTTTTTGGAAGATTTTCCATTTTAATAATTTTTTTTCAGTTACAAAGCAAGGGTTAACAGCCAAACCAAACTCAATATTTATGGCTCTGATTCTGTAGTTTACAGAAACACCCCATATGTGGTTGTAAACTGCTGTACGGGCACACGGCAGGGCGCAGAAGGAAAGGATTGCCATACGATTTTTGGAAGGCAGATTTTGCTGGACTGTTTTTTTTTTACACCATGTCCCATTTGAAGCCCCCCTGATGCAACCCTAGAGTAGAAACTCCATAAAAGTGACCCCATCTAAGAAACTACACCCCTCAAGGTATTCAAAACTGTTTTTTCAAACATCGTTAACCCTTTAGTTGTTCCACAAGAGTTATTGGCAAATGGAGATGAAATTTCAGAATTAAAATTTTTGGGCAAATTTTCCATTTTAATCCATTGTTTTCCAGTAACAAAGCAAGGATTAACAGCCAAACAAAACTCAATATTTATGGCCCTGATTATGTAGTTTACAGAAACACCCCATATGTGGTCGTAAACTGCTGTACCGGCACACGGCAGGGTGCAGAAGGAAAGGAATGCCATACGGTTTTTGGAAGGCAGTTTTTGCTGGACTGGTTTTTTTGACACCATGTCCCATTTGAAGCCCCCCTGATGCACCCCTAGAGTAGAAACTCCAAAAAAGTGACCCCATTTTAGAAACAACGGGATAGGGTGGAAGTTTTGTTGGTACTAGTTTAGGGTACATATGATTTTTGGTTGCTCTATATTACACTTTTTGTGAGGCAAGATAACAAGAAATAGATGTTTTGGCACCGTTTTTATTTTTTGTTATTTACAACATTCATCTGACAGGTTAGATCATGTGGTATTTTTATAGACCAGGTTGTCACGGACGCGGCGATACCTAATATGTATACTTTTTATTTCATTTATGTAAGTTTTACACAATGATTTAATTTTTGAAGCAAAAAAAAATCATGTTTTAGTATTTCCATAATCTGAGAGCCATAATTTTTTCAGTTTTTGGGCGACTACCTTGGGTAGGGTATGATTTTTGCAGGATGAGATGACGGTTTTATTGGCACTATTTTGGGGTGCGTGTGACTTTTTGATCGCTTGCTATTACACATTTTGTGATGTAAGGTGACAAAAAATGGTTTATTTAGCACAGTTTTTATTTTAAAATTTTTACGGTGTTCATCTGAGGGGTTAAGTCATGTAATATTTTTATAGAGACGGTCGATACGGACGCGGCGATACCTAATATGTATACTTTTTATTTATTTATGTAAGTTTTACACAATGATTTCATTTTTGAAGCAAAAAAAATCATGTTTTAGTGTTTCCATAGTCTGAGAGCCATAATTTTTTCATTTTTTGGGTGATTACCTTGGGTAGGGTATGATTTTTGCGGGATGAGATGACGGTTTTATTGGCACTATTTTGGGGTGCGTGTGACTTTTTGATCGCTTGCTATTACACATTTTGTGATGTAATTTGACAAAAAATGGTTTATTTAGCACAGTTTTTATTTTACATTTTTTACGGTGTTCATCTGAGAGGTTAGGTAATGTGATATTTTTATAGAGCCGGTTGATACGGACACGGCGATACATAAATAAATAAAAAGTATACATATTAGGTAAGGGCTCTTTCACACTTGCGTTGTCCGGATCCGGCGTGTACTCCATTTGCCGGAGGTGCCCGCCGGATCCGGAAAAACGCAAGTGAACTGAAAGCATTTGAAGACGGATCCGTCTTCAAAATGCGTTCAGTGTTACTATGGCAGCCAGGACGCTATTAAAGTCCTGGTTGCCATAGTAGTAGTGGGGAGCGGGGGAGCAGTATACTTACAGTCCGTGCGGCTCCCGGGGCGCTCCAGAATGACGTCAGGGCGCCCCATGCGCATGGATGACGTGATCCATGCGATCACGTCATCCATGCGCGGCGCGTGTGGGGCGCCCTGACATCACTGTGGAGCGCCCCAGGAGCCGCACGGACGGTAAGTATACTGCTCCCCCGCTCCCCACTACACTTTACCATGGCTGCCAGGACTTTAGCGTCTTGGCAGCCATGGTAACCATTCAGAAAAAGCTAAACGTCGGATCCGGCAATGCGCCGAAACGACGTTTAGCTTAAGGCTGGATCCGGATTAATGCCTTTCAATGGGCATTAATTCCGGATCCGGCCTTGCGGCAAGTGTTCAGGATTTTTGGCCGGAGCAAAAAGCGCAGCATGCTGCGATATTTTCTCCGGCCAAAAAACGTTCCGGTCCGGAACTGAAGACATCCTGATGCATTCTGAACGGATTTCTCTCCATTCAGAATACATTAGGATAAAACTGATCAGGATTCTTCCGACATAGAGCCCCGACGACGGAACTCTATGCCGGAAGAAAAGAACGCAAGTGTGAAAGAGCCCTAAGTTTTACACAATGATTTCATTTTTGAAGCAAAAAAAATCATGTTTTAGTGTTTCCATAGTCTGAGAGCCATAATTTTTTCAGTTTTTGGGCGATAACCTTGGGTAGGGTATGATTTTTGCGGGATGAGATGATGGTTTTATTAGCACTATTTTGGGGTGCGTGTGACTTTTTGATTGCTTGCTATTACACATTTTGTGATGTAAGGTGACAAAAAATGGTTTATTTAGCACAGTTTTTATTTTAAATTTTTTACGGTGTTCATCTGAGGGGTTAGATAATGTGATATTTTTAGAGACGGTCGATACGGACGCGGCGATACCTAATATGTATACTTTTTATTTATTTATGTAAGTTTTACACAATGATTTCATTTTTGAAGCAAAAAAAATCATGTTTTAGTGTTTCCATAGTCTGAGAGCCATAATTTTTTCAGTTTTTGGGCGATTACCTTGGGTAGGGTATAATTTTTGCGGGATGAGATGACGGTTTTATTGCCACTATTTTGGGGTGCGTGTGACTTTTTGATCGCTTGCTATTGCACATTTTGTGATGTAAGGTGACAAAAAATGGTTTATTTAGCACAGTTTTTATTAAAAAATTTTTACGGTGTTCATCTGAGGGGTTAGATCATGTGATATTTTTATAGAGCCCGTCGATACGGACGCGGCGATACCTAATATGTTTACTCTTTTTTTATTTATGTAAGTTTTACACAATAACAGCTTTTTTAAAACAAAAAAAATGATGTTTTAGTGTCTCCATATTCTGAGCCATAGTTTTTTTTATTTTTTGGGCGATTGTCTCAGGTCGGGCTCATTTTTTGCGGGATGAGGTGATGGTTAGATTGGTACTATTTTGGTGGGCAAACGCCTTTTTGATCGCTTGCTGTTGTACTTTTTGTGATGTAAGGTGACAAAAAAAATGGTTTATTTAGCACAGTTTTTATTTTTTATTTTTTACGGTGTTCATCTGAGGGGTTAGGTCATGTTATATGTTTATAGAGCCGGTCGATACGGACGCGGCGATACCTAATATGTATACTTTTTTTTTTTCCCTATTTTTTACCAATTTTTTTAACTTTATTTGGGGAAAATGACGTTTTTGTTTATTTTACTTGAAACTTTTAATTTTTTGGGGGGAAAACTTAATTTTTTCAACTTTTTTTTCCCTTAATTTTTTTCCCCACTTTGGGACTTGAACTTTTGGGGGTCTAATCCTTTACAATGCATTCCAATACTTCTGTATTGGAATGCATTGGCTGTATGAGTAATACTGTGTGTATTACTCATACAGCTTCCGGCCTGTGGGATCCAGGGGGCTGGATCTCACAGGCTCGTCACCGAAAGGCAGCGCGATGCCTTCCTTTAGACATCGCGCTGCCTTCCATGCTATCGGGTCCCCCCCACAGCCGCATTGGGACCCGATGGCACCGCCACACGCCACCACCGCAACTTAGAAAAGCCGCAAACCGCAGGTCTGAATTGACCTGCAGTTTGCGGCGATCGCCGACATGGGGGGGTCACGGGACCCCCCCGGGCATTTAGCCGAAGTGCCTGCTCAATGATTTGAGCAGGCACCGGCTTCCGATCACCGCCCGCTGCGCTGTCCTGAAGAATGTTAGTATATAGTGCGGTAATATCAGCCGATATGCTGCCGATACATGTGTGTCACTAAGGAGGTTACATCTACAGTGAATAACAACAGATACACTCTAAAACAATATATCAATTGTAATATGGAGTTTGTTGTGTATGTTATTACATGCAAAATTTGTAAAGTTCGATATGTTGGATGCACTGTAAATGAGCTGAAAATCCGTATCAGAAAACATTTTTGTGATATTCCTCATTTTCAGACTCTCAATGTATCGGCAGAGACTTTCCATTTCGCCACTGTTCACAGAGGTGACGCATCTGCGTTTTGTGCACAGGGGATTGAAGTGGTTTCATTGCCCATAAGAGGAGGGGGACCGCAGACAAAAACTCCTTAGCAGGGAAACCTTTTGGATGTTTTCACTTGATACCTGCATGCCAAAGGGGTTAAATAGAAAACATGACCTCACTCTGCAATACAACTAAGATACAGTCAGGTCCATAAATATTGGGACATCGACACAATTCTAACATTTTTGGCTCTATACACCACCACAATGGATTTGAAATGAAACGAACAATATGTGCTTTAACTGCAGACTGTCAGCTTTAATTTGAGGGCATTTACATCTAAATCAGTTGAACAGTGTAGGAATTACAACAGTTTGCATATGTGCCTCCCACTTGTTAAGGACCCAAAAGTAATGGGACAATTGGCTTCTCAGCTGTTCCATGGCAAGGTGTGTGTTATTCCCTCATTATCCCAATTATAATGAGCAGTTGAAATGTCCAGAGTTTATTTCAAGTGTGCTATTTGCATTTGGAATCTGTTGCTGTCAACTCTCAAGATGAGATCCAAAGAGCTGTCACTATCAGTGAAGCAAGCCGCCATTAGGCTGAAAAAAACACAACAAACCCATCAGAGAGATAGCAAAAACATTAGGCGTGGCAGAAACAACTGTTTGGAACATTCTTTAAAAAAAAAGAACGCACCGGTGAGCTCAGCAACACCAAAAGACCCAGAAGACCACGGAAAACAACTGTGGTAGATAACCGAAGAATTCTTTCCCTGGTGAAGAAAACACCCTTTACAACAGTTGGACAGATCAAGAACACTCTCCAGGAGGTAGGTGTATGTGTGTCAAAGTCAACAATCAAGAGAAGACTTCACCAGAGTGAATACAGAGGGTTCACCATAAGATGTAAACCATTGGTGAGCCTCAAAAACAGGAAGGCCAGATTAGAGTTTGCCAAACGACATCTAAAAAAAGCCTTCACATTTCTGGAACAACATCCTATGGACAGATGAGACCAAGATCAACTTGTACCAGAGTGATGGGAAGAGAAGAGTATGGAGAAGGAAAGGAACTGCTCATGATCCTAAGCATACCACCTCATCAGTGAAGCATGGTGGTGGTAGTGTCATGGCGTGGGCATGTATAGCTGCCAATGGAACTGGTTCTCTTGTATTTATTGATGATGTGACTACTGACAAAAGCGGCAAGATGAATTCTGAAGTGTTTCGGGCAATATTATCTGCTCATATTCAGCCAAATGCTTCAGAACTCATTGGACGGTGCTTCACAGTGCAGATGGACAATGACCCAAAGCATACTGCAAAAGCAACCAAAGAGTTTTTTAAGGGAAAGAAGTGGAATGTTATACAATGGCCAAGTCAATCATCTGACCTGAATCCGATTGAGCATGCATTTCACTTGCTGAAGACAAAACTGAAGGGAAAATGCCCCAAGAACAAGCAGATACTGAGGACAGTTGCAGTAGAGGCCTGGCAGAGCATCACCAGGGATGAAACCCAGGGTCTGGTGATGTCTATGCGTTCCAGACTTCATGCTGTAATTGACTGCAAAGGATTTGCAACCAAGTATTAAAAAGTGAAAGTTTCATTTATGATTATTATTCTGTCCCATTACTTTTGGTCCCTTAACAAGTGGGAAGCACATATGCAAACTGTTGTAATTCCTACACACTTCACCTGATTTGGATGTAAATACCCTCAAATTAAAGCTGACAGTCTGCAGTTAAAGCACATCTAATTTGTTTCATTTCAAATTTACGAAAGAGTATTTAAACTAGGAAGGGGGGCAAAAGAGTGAAAATAAAAGAGTCCAATTGCCCCCCGAAACAATGCCAGAACAGGTCAGAAGCACAGAGGTTAAGAAATGATAAGCTCAGAGTCCTGTCTACAAATGCTCGCAGTTTAGGTAAAAAAATCAATGAACTTGGGTCAATAATGGCATCTGAGAATGTAGATTTAGTGGCTGTTACGGAGACATGGTTTAATGAAAGAAATGACTGGGACATAACCATACCAGGGTACTCTTTATACAGAAGAGACAGAGAAGGCAAGAAAGGAGGAGGAGTGGCCCTGTATGTGAAAAATAGCATTAAATCTAACCTAATACAAGTTGGTGAGGCCAACATAGAGTCAGTTTGGGTTACGTTGCAGTTTGCTAACCATGCAGTAACTCGTGTAGGTGTGATATATAGACCACCTGGTCAAGTTAAAGAACTAGATGATCTACTAGTTGAAGAAATAGCTAAAATGACAATGAAAGGAGAAGTTATCATTATGGGAGATTTCAATCTTCCAGATATAAACTGGAAAACCAAAATAGCAAGTTCTACCAGGAGTACAGATATTCTAAATTCCCTACTGGGGTTATCTCTACAACAAGTGGTTGAGGAGCCAACCAGGAGGGAGGCCATTTTGGATTTGGTATTCACAAACGGGGATTCGGTATATGATGTCATTGTAGGCGAAACCTTGGGATCTAGTGATCACCAGTCAGTGTGGTTTAATATAAGAACTGTGAAAGAGTCCCACCACACAAAAACAAAAGTTTTAGATTTTAGAAAAACAGACTTTTCAAAAATGAAATTAGTCATAAATGAGTCCTTATCAGACTGGAACAGATTACATGGAGTCCAGGAGAAATGGGACTACTTAAAAGGTGCATTATTGAAGGCAACAGAAAATTGCATTAGACTTGTCAGTAAAAGCAAAAAAAGGAGGAGACCAATGTGGTACTCAGCAGAAGTGGCCCAAATCATTAAAAATAAAAAGCTAGCATTTTGTAATTATAAAAAAACCCAGAGCAATGAAGATAAGGAAATCTACAAGATTAGGCAGAGAGAGGCCAAGCAAGTTATAAGAACTTCTAAAGCGCAGGCAGAAGAAAAACTAGCTCAGTCTATGAAAAAAGGGGATAAGACATTCTTCAGATATATAAATGAAAAAAGGAAATTAAAACAAGGAATAACTAAATTAAAAACAAAGGACGGAAGGTATGTAGAAGAGAATAAAGGGCTAGCCGACTGCCTTAATGAATACTTCTGTTCAGTTTTTACAAAAGAAAAAGGAGAAGGACCTCCACTAGAAAGAATGACTATTAAATTGTTTGATGCATGTATCTTTACAGAGGAAGATGTTCTAAGTTTGCTGTCTAAGGTGAAGACAGATAAGTCACAGGGGCCTGATGAGATACACCCAAAATTATTAAAAGAGCTTAGTGGTGAGCTGGCAAAACCGTTAACAGATTTATTTAACCAATCATTAGTAACAGGAGTCGTTCCGGAAGATTGGAAATTGGCAAATGTCGTGCCCATTCACAAGAAAGGTAGTAGGGAAGAATCGAGCAACTATAGACCAGTGAGTCTGACATCAATAGTAGGCAAATTAATGGAAACCCTATTAAAGGATAGGATTGTGGAACATCTAAAATCCCATGGATTGCAAGATGAAAAACAACATGGGTTTACTTCAGGGAGATCATGTCAAAGAAATCTTATAGATTTTTTTGACTGGGTGAATAAAATAATAGATGGTGGAGGTGCAGTAGACATCGCATATCTAGATTTTAGTAAGGCTTTTGACACTGTCCCACATAGAAGACTTATCAATAAACTGCAGTCATTGAGCATGGACTCCCATATTGTTGAGTGGATTAGGCAGTGGCTGAGTGACAGACAACAGAGGGTTGTAGTCAATGGAGAACATTCAAAACAAGGTAATGTTACCAGTGGGGTTCCACAGGGATCTGTACTGGGACCGATTTTGTTTAATATCTTCATAAGTGATATTGCAAAAGGCCTCGCTGGTAAGGTTTGTCTTTTTGCTGATGACACAAAGATATGTAACAGGGTTGATGTTCCTGGAGGGAAACGCCAAATGGAAAAGGATTTAGGAAAACTAGAAGAATGGTCAGAACTCTGGAAACTGAAATTTAATGTGGATAAGTGCAAGATAATGCACCTGGGGCGTAAAAACCCAAGGGCAGAATATAGAATATTTGACACAGTCCTGACCTCAGTATCTGAGGAAAGGGATTTAGGAGTAATTATTTCAGAAGACTTAAAGGTGGGAAGACAATGTAATAGAGCAGCACGAAATGCCAGCAGAATGCTTGGATGTATAGGGAGAGGTATAAGCAGTAGAAAGAGTGAAGTGCTTATGCCGCTGTACAGAACACTGGTGAGACCTCACTTGGAGTATTGTGCGCAGTACTGGAGGCCATATCTCCAGAAGGATATAGATACTCTAGAGAGAGTTCAGAGAAGAGCTACTAAACTAGTACATGGATTGCAGGATAAAACTTACCAGGAAAGGTTAAAGGACCTTAATATGTATAGCTTGGAAGAAAGAAGAGACAGAGGGGATATGATAGAAACTTTTAAATACATAAAGGGAATCAACTCGGTAAAGGAAGAGAGCATATTTAAAAGAAGAAAAACTACCACAAGAGGACACAGTTTTAAATTAGAGGGGCAAAGGTTTAAAAGTAATATAAGGAAGTATTACTTTACTGAGAGAGTAGTGGATGCATGGAATAGCCTTCCTGCAGAAGTGGTAGCTGCAAATACAGTGAAGGGGTTTAAGCATGCATGGGATAGGCATAAGGCCATCCTTCATATAAGATAGGGCCGGGGGCTATCCATAGTATTCAGTATATTGGGCAGACTAGATGGGCCAAATGGTTCTTATCTGCCGACACATTCTATGTTTCTATGTTTCTATTGTGGTGGTGTATAGAGCCAAAAATCTTAGAATTGTGTCGATGTCCCAATATTTATGGACCTGACTGTATGTTCATTATGTATATGTATGCATCACCTGTGATGCTGGATCTCCTCCCCTAGACCGCTGAATGGTTCCCATTCCAGGCTCCAGGTGCAGACACTTTGCTGATTAGAGGGGGTTGAACCTTGTGCCACATAAAAAGGAATGGTTTTAATATGTGTGTTATGTCTTGATGAAGGGCTGGATTCTGTAGCCCGAAACATGTTACTGTACACCTTTTTCCTGTGATTTTGGTGGATTTTATACGATGAGCCAATAAAGAACTATTTTTTTACTCCACAAGAAGCTGGATTCTCTCTTTCTATTGGATATTCTATTAGGCCCAGTTCTGGCCTTTTTTCCGTGCTTCGTGGATTAAAGTCAGAGGTGAGAGCTGCAGCCATTTCTATCATTATCTTAAGAGTCCTGTATTGTTATTTATCGTCACTACCTCCCCGAGTCGGGAGTGGGTAATTGCCGCGCGCCCCCTTCTTAACTTGGAAGCTTATGCTTCAATACTTTGTCCCACATTTCCGCTCGATTACATTTAATTTCATCCATTGACCTCCCTTGGATGTGGTCTCTCTTTCTCAGGCTCCCTCTCCGGCGTGGATCCCTGATTCGCCGCTAACTGTGATCAACATGGTAGGCGCAGAAAAGAACATCGAAAGTTGATAGAGAAGTTATCCAATTGGATCGTGAACATCACAGGGACGTGCGACATGGTGGGGCAGTATGTTTGCACATGCCTACACAAACTGACTGATGGTCCTGCCCCCTGCAACTTCTGGGTCTCCAAATTGGGCACATGGCCTGAGCTTTCCCTTTACGCCTTGGAGGTGCTGGCCTGCCCTGCAGCCAGTGTATTGTCTGAATGTGTGTTTAGCACGACTGCAGGGGGTTATCACAGGTTATATTTCCCAATGTTTTGGGGTGTACCCTAATTTAAAAAAAAGAAAATACATTTAAAACCAAAAAGCAGTGTAGGCTACCTCCTCCTCATCCACCGCCGCTTCCACCTACACCGCCACATCCACCGCCTCCTCAACCTCCTACTCATATGGACCTCATCCTCCTAGATCAAGATTATAATTTTTTATTATTACGTATTTTATGTTATTTAAAGTCATTTCCCTATCCCCTTTTGTTTGCAGAGCATTTGCCATGCTCTTAACCACATTTTGATGCCATTTGCAGCCCTCTAGCCCTTTCCATGACATTTGTACAGCCATTTTAGTGCTCAAAAGTTCGGGTCCCCATTGACTTTAATGGGGTTCAGGTTCGGGGTCAAGTTCCAGTCCCGAAATCAAACTTTTTTGTGAAGTTCGGCCAAACCCTTCGAACGCGAAAATCCAGGTGTCCGCTCAACTCTAGTCAGCACGCATATCGCAGGTCCTTCGGCAGGTCCTGCTCAATGAAGAGAGAAGAGACTGCCGCACCGCGAGCAAGTGGATGAGGGGAGTTGTTTTTTTTAACCCCTCCTGGCTAAAGTGTGCCCATTTTTAACGGCTGTTAGACAGGTGCAGTCCTGTCAATCGGCCATTAAAAACGGTCCCATTGATTTCAATGGGTCCATCTGACCGTGAAAAATAGAACATGTCCTAGGACTGGCCGTGAATAGCCCCATAGACTTTCATTGGTGCTAAAAATGGCCGTGTGATGGCCGTTACTTATACGGCCGTCACATGACCATTATTCACTGTCGTGTGCATTAGGCCTAAGGGGGATCCCGGAGTTGAGGAATAAGGAAAATGTGGCACATATTTTATAGCAGATCTTTAATCTTATACTTGAACGCCCTGCAGAGACTGCCATTAAAATGGATAGAGCCCACAGGGCACTCCGTCCCAAGTCCCTAGAGGGAAATCCCAGAGATATTATCTGCTATATAAATGACTAAAGCCTCAAAGAAGCATTATTTGCCAAAGCTCATTCCATGCACCAAGTGATCTACCAAGGAACCCTATTACAGATTTATCACGACCTTTCATGGATAACCCTCCAGAAGAGACAGCTACCAATGAATGTAGTGAGAGCAGGCCACAGCTTTAGGCCCCCTGCACACGAACGTGTGCTTCCCATTGCCGTATTGCGGACCGCATTTGCTTGAATGGGTCCGCAAATCCGGAGATGCGGAATGGTACGGAATGGAAGCATGGAACGGAACCCTACGGAGTGCTTCCGTGGGGTTTCCTCCCGTACTTCCACTCCGCAAAAAGATAGAACATGTCCTATCTTTTTGCGGTACAGCCGGATCGCGGACCCATTCAAGTGAATGGGTCCGCGATCCGCTGCGGCTGCCCCACGGACTGTGCTCATGCATTGCGGCATGCATTGCGGCCCGCATTTTGCTGGCCGCACCACGACCACGGGGCGCACACGTGCAGGGGGCCTTATACTGAAACTAATTAAAATCAGCCTATGGGGCAGACCGGTTAATCAGGAGTGCACGACTCGCTGGAGTGCCACATCTCCAGCACTGTAAATCTGCAAAGAAAAGGAAGTTAGTCAGCACATCCCAGTGCACGCTGCCATGGCTAAAAACATAGAGAGAAAAAAGACAATGCAACAGCACCCTGCAAACCAGATAAAGTACAATAATGCCATAGTCACAAAAATTGTTATAGTGCTAATGCTACACTTATTTATAAAGTGAGATGCTTGGCAAATGCATTTTGTACAAAACCATTTGAGCCCGTCTGTCTTTTACCATTTTTGGTGCCATAATGGCCTCCATACAGTGCTGTAGATGTGGCACTCCAGCGAGTCGTGCACTCCTGATTAGCCTGTCTGCCCCATAGGCTGATTTTAATTAGTTTCAGTATAAAGCTGTGGCCTGCTTTCACTACATTCATTGGAAGCTGTCTGGCACAAGGAAAGGTATGGAGTGGGCTCAGCATGCATGTTGGTACCTGCATCCCTTGTAAGTAATGGAGGCCATTATGGCACCAATAATGGTAAAAGGCAGAGTGGACCCAGCATGCATGTGGATCCAACACTTCCTGAACTTTATGGCGGCCATAATGGCGCATAACAGGTAGTATTTAGTGCTAGAACCAATGAATATTTTCCACAATTTTTATTAAACATTTAATAAATACAAAAATCTGGCTTCACATAATTAAGAACATTTAAAATCTCATAGGTTGGAGGTATATGGTGATATTAATTCATCAATGTAAAGTGCAAGTGCAAACATATCCATAAGGTAGTATGAACAATGCATACATACAATACTATTGCTGACCACAGTATGTAAATATCAGCAGATATCCAGTGTTGCTTCTACTAGGCTTATAGGTACTATATAAAGTGCATCAATGAAGTTGATAAATAGGCATCACAGAAAATTTTTACATAGATGCCAAATGCTAGTGTTATGCAACAAACGGTATTGCAATAACAAAACATAGTTACCAGGCTATACCAAAATATAATATATGGTCAACACAATGCAGTACATACTGACCCAAAATATACACCACACCACCGCCAGACCATGCCCCATGCGTTTCGCCGTCAGCTTTTTCAAGAGGTTATGGCATCTACTTAGGTAGCTGGATATTTACAGTCAAAAGAGTAGGCGGGATCTAGTACATTCAATGAAACTGGATTGAGCCAAATTTGAGCTGAGTGAAGTTATCATTCTCACCTGAGTTTAAACCAATTTTGTGCACCGCTGCGTATATGGCGCGTGACTCGCCGCACACCACTGGTACAAGCGTGTGCGGCCACGGCGATGGCGGGAGGCGGCCGCACTCACTTGAGCACAGAGCGCATCACGCCAGGGCCCACACCACGTCACCACGCCTGCGGTTGCGCAGAGAGACGCGCGCTCTGCGGGCCCCATCTTGGATTTAGGAATAAGAATCACCCAGCACAAAATATAATATAAGGATCAATCCATGCACTCCAAAAACTAAATAGAATGTACAAAGAAAATAAAAAATAAATACATAGTAGGATATTGAGAAGACTAAACAAATCTCTTCATATTAGATTAATCATCCATGTCACATACGTGCAATGGATAATATCATTCGCAGCTAGATGAATAGTTTCATATTGTAACAACACCTATCTAATTAAATATCACAATTAATAACCCCTTAAACCATTACAATTGTTCAATATCGAAATATAGTGAATATCATAAACCATTACACTATTCAATATTGAAATATCGTGAATATCATCACCCTATAAAACATAAGTATATAATTGTATCATCCAATGTGCTATTATATCCTCATTAATGAACACAGGATAGATTAACCCAACATATCAATTGGTGATAAAAACATACAGTCCTGATCAAAAGTTTAAGACCACTTACAAAATGGCAGAAAATCATATTTAGCATGGCTGGATCTTAACAAGGTTCCAAGTAAAGCTTCAACATGCAACAAGAAGAAATGGGAGTGAGACAAAACATTTTTTGAGCATTCAATTTAATGAAAGCAACGAATAAACTGAAACAGGCTGTTTTTCAGCTGATCAAAAGTTTAGGAACACACCTCCAAAAAAAAAAACGAACCCCCCCCCCCCCCAAAACAGAAATCAAACTGCCAAACATGAACTCAGTAATGAGTATCTGTCACGGATGGTGTACAGGAAACAAGACAATACCATATAAACTATGTCTCTCTGGATCCACAACTAAGGAACAAAGGGAGACCCCTGCAATAGACCTGCCGCTCTCCCTCACTGCTCAGCCTATGCGAACACCCCAAAGGTGGATGGCCGCATATCCACGTTCCTTGGCTATCTATTACCTGAAGACCCTACAATAGTGAAGGGACAAGACCACCGGCTCCCTACACTGACACGGAGGGAGTCAGGGTCACCTGGATCCAGAAAAGACAAAATCATAAATACATAAACAGCACTTATCTTGCAGACGACTGACGACTGAGGACTGGGAACTGGGAACTGGGAACAGCATGCACACACACTCCAGGAAGTTGTATCAGCTGCACACTACTGCATTATGGGGAGGAACTTAAAGGGTAGCAATCAGTCCAACTGCATGACAGCTGAGATAGACTAACGAGATGAGAAACTAAACCAAAATAAAGAAATTCAAGGAGGAGGATCTGAGAAGCTCCTGTGAGCGCTTCTCAGCTGTCTGGCTGTGACAGTACCCCTCCCTCTAGGAGTGGACTCCGGACACTCAGAGCCCACCTTCTCAGGATGGGACCTATGGAAAGCCCTGATGAGACGAGAGGCCTTAATGTCCGTCACTGGGACCCACATCCTCTCCTCAGGACCATAACCCTCCCAATGAACGAGGTACTGGAGGGAACCGCGGACAAGACGAGAATCCACAATCCTAGAGACCTGAAATTCAAGATTTCCATCAACCATAATCGGAGGAGGAGGCAAAGGCGAGGGTACAATAGGTTGAACATAAGGTTTCAATAAGGACTTATGAAAAACATTATGGATCTTCCAAGTCTGAGGAAGATCAAGACGGTAGGCAACAGGATTGATGACAGACAGGATCTTGTAAGGCCCAATAAACCTAGGACCCAACTTCCAGGAGGGAACCTTCAATTTGATATTCTTGGTAGACAACCACACCAGATCACCAACATTCAGGTCCGGACCAGGCACACGTCTCTTATCCGCCACACGCTTATATCTCTCACTCATGCTCTTTAGATTATCCTGAATCTTTTGCCAAATAGATGACAAAGACGAGGAGAATCTGTCCTCATCAGGCAAACCAGAAGAGCCCTCTCCCGAGAAAGTCCCAAACTGCGGATGGAACCCATATGCACCAAAAAATGGTGACTTATCAGAGGACTCCTGACGACGGTTATTTAAAGCAAACTCAGCAAGGGACAAAAAAGAACACCAATCCTCCTGATTCTCCGCCACAAAACAGCGCAGATATGTCTCCAGATTCTGATTGACGCGCTCCGTCTGGCCATTCGACTGCGGATGGAAAGCAGAAGAGAATGACAACCGAACCCCCAAGCGAGAACAGAAAGCCTTCCAGAATCTGGAAACAAACTGCGTGCCCCTATCAGAGACTATGTCTGAAGGAATCCCATGCAATTTGACAATGTGGTCAATAAATGACTGCGCCAGCGTCTTAGCATTGGGCAAACCAGGAAAAGGGATAAAATGCACCATTTTGCTAAAACGGTCCACCACCACCAGAATCATAGACTTCCCCGAGGAACGAGGCAAGTCCGTTATGAAGTCCATGGACAGATGTGTCCAAGGACGGGAAGGAATGGTCAAAGGAAGGAGAGGACCTGATGGCCGTGAATGAGGGACCTTGGCACGAGCGCAAGTCTCGCAAGCTGCCACAAAACCCTCAACCGACTTACGAAGCGCAGGCCACCAGAATCTCCGAGCGATGAGATCCAGTGTGGCTCTTGCCCCCGGGTGCCCAGCAAGGACCGTGTCGTGGTGTTCTTTAAAAATCTTGTGTCTCAAAGCGAGAGGCACAAACAACCTCCCAGGAGGACAAAGATCAGGAGCTTCTGACTGGGCTGCCTGCACCTCTGCCTCCAATTCAGGAAAAAGAGCAGAGACCACCACACCTTCAGCCAAAATGGGACCCGGGTCTTCAAAATTCCCACCTCCCGGAAAACAACGTGACAGGGCATCTGCCTTCACATTCTTAACCCCAGGGCGGAACGTAACAACAAAATTAAACCTTGAAAAGAACAAAGACCATCTGGCCTGTCTCGGGTTCAGACGCTTGGCTGACTCCAAGTAGGCCAGATTTTTTTGGTCAGTAAACATGGTAATAGGGTGTCTGGCTCCCTCTAGCCAATGGCGCCATTCCTCAAAAGCCAACTTGATGGCCAACAATTCCCTATCTCCCACATCATAATTTCTCTCTGCGGAGGAGAGTTTCTTTGAGAAAAAGGCACACGGTTGCCATTTGGCAGGAGAGGAACCCTGAGACAAGACCGCACCCACCCCTACCTCAGAAGCATCAACCTCAACTATGAAGGGTAACGAAATATCAGGTTGTACTAGGATGGGAGCGGAAGCAAAACTCTCCTTGATATTAGAAAAGGCCTTACGCACCTCTACCGACCAGGAAGAAAAATCTACCCCCTTTCTGGTCATATCAGTGAGTGGTTTAACAACAGAGGAATAATTCAAAATAAATTTCCTGTAATAATTGGCAAAGCCCAAAAAACGCATCAGCGCCTTCTGATTCTCAGGAAGCTCCCACTCAAGCACAGCGCGGACCTTCTCGGGGTCCATGCGAAAACCAGAAGCGGAGACAAGAAACCCCAGAAATTGGATTTCTGGAACCGCAAACACACATTTTTCCAGTTTCGCGTATAATTTATTCTCCCGCAGGATGAGCAAGACCTGACGTAAGTGTTCCTTATGAGTCTTGAAATCAGGAGAAAAAATCAAAATGTCATCCAAATACACTAATACAAATTTTCCCATTAAATGATAAAAAATGCTGTTGACGAAATGCTGAAAAACGGCTGGGGCATTCATCAAACCAAAAGGCATAACCAAATTCTCAAAATGGCCCTCAGGGGTATTGAAAGCCGTCTTCCATTCGTCTCCTTCTTTGACCCTAACCAGGTTGTATGCCCCTCTTAGGTCTAATTTGGAAAAGACTTTAGCCCCAACAACCTGGTTAAACAGGTCCGGGATCAGAGGAAGCGGATAAGGATCACGAATAGTGATACTGTTCAGCTCCCTGAAATCCAGACAAGGTCTTAAAGAACCATCTTTTTTCTTAACAAAGAAAAAACCAGCGGCAACAGGTGACTTCGAGGGTCGTATGTGTCCTTTTCTCAGACTCTCAGAGATATAAGCCCGCATAGCGACCCTCTCAGGTTGGGAGAGATTGTATAAACGAGATTTAGGCAGCTTGGCGCCTGGGATGAGATTAATAGGGCAATCATACTCCCTGTGCGGAGGTAAACCCTGAACTCCACTCTCAGAGAAGACATCCAAAAATTCAGAGAGGAAAGGTGGTACAGTCTTAGTAGAAACCTCAGAAACAGATGTTATGAGGCAATTCTCTCTGCAAAAGTTACTCCAACCATTTATTTGCCTCGCTTGCCAATCAATGGTGGGGTTATGTTTAGTGAGCCAGGGTAGCCCCAACACTAGAGGAGTAGGCAAACCGCTAAGGATGAAACATGACACATCCTCAACATGAGCATCACTCACAATTAAACGGATATTGTGAACTATGCCCTTTAATGATTTCTGAGAAAGTGGAGCTGAATCAATAGCAAAAACAGGAATATCCTTTCCCAAAGTGCATACCTGGAAACCATGAGTTATTGCAAATTGATTATCAATGAGGTTGACAGCTGCTCCACTATCCACAAAAATCTCACAAAAAATGCTCTTGCTCTCTAGCGCCACCCTAGCAGGCAGGACAAAACGGAAACTACAAGCAAACGGAAAACCTTCAATTTCCGCCTCAACCCTGCCAATAGTAACAGACGGAACATTTTTAAAAGATTTTTTCCTTTTTGTCTCTTTATTACTCCCAGAAAACTGCCTGAATCTCCTAGAGGGACAAACATTTGCCAGATGATTTATACCTCCACAACAAAAACAAACCCTCCCCTGCGGGCTGAATCTTCTATTGTCAGAGGCAATCAACCCCAGCTGCATGGACTCCTGCTCAGAAGGGGCTGACAGCAACTGAGACCCCTGTGCACAGAATGAGACCGCTGCACTGTCCTGGGACTGAGTATGACAGGAAGGAGAGATCTCTCCTCTCTCTCTAAGACGCCTGTCAATACGAACAGCCTGAGACATAGCAGAATCCAAGGAGGTAGGTCTTTCATGAAAGGCAAATGCATCTTTCAATCCCTCTGAAAGACCATAGCAAAATTGACTTCGGAGTGCAGCATCATTCCAACCCGTATCTGCTGCCCATCTCCGAAATTCTGAACAGTATATCTCTGCAGATTGTTTACCCTGGCATAACAGACGTAGTCTAGACTCAGCCAGAGCAATACGATCCGGATCATCATATATCTGACCCAGGGCTAAAAAGAATTCATCCACTGAACGAAGGGGCCGTGCCCCCTCCGGCAGCGAAAAGGCCCAGGACTGAGAGTTACCCCTGAACAGCGATATAATGATCCCCACCCTCCGTTCTTCATCACCAGAAGAATAGGGAAGAAGGCGAAAATGGAGTTTGCAAGCCTCTCTAAAACGCACAAAATTCTCACTACCCCCGGAGAACGTATCCGGGAGCGAGATCTTAGGCTCAGCACAAACTCCATGAACGCAAGCTGAACCGGTGACTTGAAACTGAGAAAAAGTCTTACGGAGATCAGCTACCTCCAAAGAAAGACCCTGAAAGCGTTCAGCCAAAAGTGAAACCGGATCCATGCTTGAGACGGTTTTGGCGGCTGATAATGTCACGGATGGTGTACAGGAAACAAGACAATACCATATAAACAATGTCTCTCTGGATCCACAACTAAGGAACAAAGGGAGACCCCTGCAATAGACCTGCCGCTCTCCCTCACTGCTCAGCCTATGCGAACACCCCAAAGGTGGATGGCCGCATATCCACGTTCCTCGGCTATCTATTACCTGAAGACCCTACAATAGTGAAGGGACACGACCACCGGCTCCCTACACTGACACGGAGGGAGTCAGGGTCACCTGGATCCAGAAAAGACAAAATCATAAATACATAAACAGCACTTATCTTGCAGACGACTGACGACTGAGGACTGGGAACTGGGAACTGGGAACAGCATGCACACACACTCCAGGAAGTTGTATCAGCCTCACACTACTGCATTATGGGGAGGAACTTAAAAGGTAGCAATCAGTCCAACTGCATGACAGCTGAGATAGACTAACGAGATGAGAAACTAAACCAAAACAAAGAAATTCAAGGAGGAGGATCTGAGAAGCTCCTGTGAGCGCTTCTCAGCTGTCTGGCTGTGACAGTACCCCTCCCTCTAGGAGTGGACTCCGGACACTCAGAGCCCACCTTCTCAGGATGGGACCTATGGAAAGCCCTGATGAGACGAGAGGCCTTAATGTCCGTCACTGGGACCCACATCCTCTCCTCAGGACCATAACCCTCCCAATGAACGAGGTACTGGAGGGAACCGCGGACAAGACGAGAATCCACAATCCTAGAGACCTGAAATTCAAGATTTCCATCAACCATAATCGGAGGAGGAGGCAAAGGCGAGGGTACAATAGGTTGAACATAAGGTTTCAATAAGGACTTATGAAAAACATTATGGATCTTCCAAGTCTGAGGAAGATCAAGACGGTAGGCAACAGGATTGATGACAGACAGGATCTTGTAAGGCCCAATAAACCTAGGACCCAACTTCCAGGAGGGAACCTTCAATTTGATATTCTTGGTAGACAACCACACCAGATCACCAACATTCAGGTCCGGACCAGGCACACGTCTCTTATCCGCCACACGCTTATATCTCTCACTCATGCTCTTTAGATTATCCTGAATCTTTTGCCAAATAGATGACAAAGACGAGGAGAATCTGTCCTCATCAGGCAAACCAGAAGAGCCCTCTCCCGAGAAAGTCCCAAACTGCGGATGGAACCCATATGCACCAAAAAATGGTGACTTATCAGAGGACTCCTGACGACGGTTATTTAAAGCAAACTCAGCAAGGGACAAAAAAGAACACCAATCCTCCTGATTCTCCGCCACAAAACAGCGCAGATATGTCTCCAGATTCTGATTGACGCGCTCCGTCTGGCCATTCGACTGCGGATGGAAAGCAATAGAGAATGACAACCGAACCCCCAAGCGAGAACAGAAAGCCTTCCAGAATCTGGAAACAAACTGCGTGCCCCTATCAGAGACTATGTCTGAAGGAATCCCATGCAATTTGACAATGTGGTCAATAAATGCCTGCGCCAGCGTCTTAGCATTGGGCAAACCAGGAAAAGGGATAAAATGCACCATTTTGCTAAAACGGTCCACCACCACCAGAATCACAGACTTCCCCGAGGAACGAGGCAAGTCCGTTATGAAGTCCATGGACAGATGTGTCCAAGGACGGGAAGGAATGGGCAAAGGAAGGAGAGGACCTGATGGCCGTGAATGAGGGACCTTGGCACGAGCGCAAGTCTCGCAAGCTGCCACAAAACCCTCAACCGACTTACGAAGCGCAGGCCACCAGAATCTCCGAGCGATGAGATCCAGTGTGGCTCTTGCCCCCGGGTGCCCAGCAAGGACCGTGTCGTGGTGTTCTTTAAAAATCTTGTGTCTCAAAGCGAGAGGCACAAACAACCTCCCAGGAGGACAAAGATCAGGAGCTTCTGACTGGGCTGCCTGCACCTCTGCCTCCAATTCAGGAAAAAGAGCAGAGACCACCACACCTTCAGCCAAAATGGGACTCGGGTCTTCAAAATTCCCACCTCCCAGAAAACAACGTGACAGGGCATCTGCCTTCACATTCTTAACCCCAGGGCGGAACGTAACAACAAAATTAAACCTTGAAAAGAACAAAGACCATCTGGCCTGTCTCGGGTTCAGACGCTTGGCTGACTCCAAGTAGGCCAGATTTTTTTGGTCAGTAAACATGGTAATAGGGTGTCTGGCTCCCTCTAGCCAATGGCGCCATTCCTCAAAAGCCAACTTGATGGCCAACAATTCCCTATCTCCCACATCATAATTTCTCTCTGCGGAGGAGAGTTTCTTTGAGAAAAAGGCACACGGTTGCCATTTGGCAGGAGAGGAACCCTGAGACAAGACCGCACCCACCCCTACCTCAGAAGCATCAACCTCAACTATGAAGGGTAACGAAATATCAGGTTGTACTAGGATGGGAGCGGAAGCAAAACTCTCCTTGATATTAGAAAAGGCCTTACGCACCTCTACCGACCAGGAAGAAAAATCTACCCCCTTTCTGGTCATATCAGTGAGTGGTTTAACAACAGAGGAATAATTCAAAATAAATTTCCTGTAATAATTGGCAAAGCCCAAAAAACGCATCAGCGCCTTCTGATTCTCAGGAAGCTCCCACTCAAGCACAGCGCGGACCTTCTCGGGGTCCATGCGAAAACCAGAAGCGGAGACAAGAAACCCCAGAAATTGGATTTCTGGAACCGCAAACACACATTTTTCCAGTTTCGCGTATAATTTATTCTCCCGCAGGATGAGCAAGACCTGACGTAAGTGTTCCTTATGAGTCTTGAAATCAGGAGAAAAAATCAAAATGTCATCCAAATACACTAATACAAATTTTCCCATTAAATGATAAAAAATGCTGTTGACGAAATGCTGAAAAACGGCTGGGGCATTCATCAAACCAAAAGGCATAACCAAATTCTCAAAATGGCCCTCAGGGGTATTGAAAGCCGTCTTCCATTCGTCTCCTTCTCTGACCCTAACCAGGTTGTATGCCCCTCTTAGGTCTAATTTGGAAAAGACTTTAGCCCCAACAACCTGGTTAAACAGGTCCGGGATCAGAGGAAGCGGATAAGGATCACGAATAGTGATACTGTTCAGCTCCCTGAAATCCAGACAAGGTCTTAAAGAACCATCTTTTTTCTTAACAAAGAAAAAACCAGCGGCAACAGGTGACTTCGAGGGTCGTATGTGTCCTTTTCTCAGACTCTCAGAGATATAAGCCCGCATAGCGACCCTCTCAGGTTGGGAGAGATTGTATAAACGAGATTTAGGCAGCTTGGCGCCTGGGATGAGATTAATAGGGCAATCATACTCCCTGTGCGGAGGTAAACCCTGAACTCCACTCTCAGAGAAGACATCCAAAAATTCAGAGAGGAAAGGTGGTACAGTCTTAGTAGAAACCTCAGAAACAGATGTTATGAGGCAATTCTCTCTGCAAAAGTTACTCCAACCATTTATTTGCCTCGCTTGCCAATCAATGGTGGGGTTATGTTTAGTGAGCCAGGGTAGCCCCAACACTAGAGGAGTAGGCAAACCGCTAAGGATGAAACATGACACATCCTCAACATGAGCATCACTCACAATTAAACGGATATTGTGAACTATGCCCTTTAATGATTTCTGAGAAAGTGGAGCTGAATCAATAGCAAAAACAGGAATATCCTTTCCCAAAGTGCATACCTGGAAACCATGAGTTATTGCAAATTGATTATCAATGAGGTTGACAGCTGCTCCACTATCCACAAAAATCTCACAAAAAATGCTCTTGCTCTCTAGCGCCACCCTAGCAGGCAGGACAAAACGGAAACTACAAGCAAACGGAAAACCTTCAATTTCCGCCTCAACCCTGCCAATAGTAACAGACGGAACATTTTTAAAAGATTTTTTCCTTTTTGTCTCTTTATTACTCCCAGAAAACTGCCTGAATCTCCTAGAGGGACAAACATTTGCCAGATGATTTATACCTCCACAACAAAAACAAACCCTCCCCTGCGGGCTGAATCTTCTATTGTCAGAGGCAATCAACCCCAGCTGCATGGACTCCTGCTCAGAAGGGGCTGACAGCAACTGAGACCCCTGTGCACAGAATGAGACCGCTGCACTGTCCTGGGACTGAGTATGACAGGAAGGAGAGATCTCTCCTCTCTCTCTAAGACGCCTGTCTATACGAACAGCCTGAGACATAGCAGAATCCAAGGAGGTAGGTCTTTCATGAAAGGCAAATGCATCTTTCAATCCCTCTGAAAGACCATAGCAAAATTGACTTCGGAGTGCAGCATCATTCCAACCCGTATCTGCTGCCCATCTCCGAAATTCTGAACAGTATATCTCTGCGGATTGTTTACCCTGGCATAACAGACGTAGTCTAGACTCAGCCAGAGCAATACGATCCGGATCATCATATATCTGACCCAGGGCTAAAAAGAATTCATCCACTGAACGAAGGGGCCGTGCCCCCTCCGGCAGCGAAAAGGCCCAGGACTGAGAGTTACCCCTGAACAGCGATATAATGATCCCCACCCTCCGTTCTTCATCACCAGAAGAATAGGGAAGAAGGCGAAAATGGAGTTTGCAAGCCTCTCTAAAACGCACAAAATTCTCACTACCCCCGGAGAACGTATCCGGGAGCGAGATCTTAGGCTCAGCACAAACTCCATGAACGCAAGCTGAACCGGTGACTTGAAACTGAGAAAAAGTCTTACGGAGATCAGCTACCTCCAAAGAAAGACCCTGAAAGCGTTCAGCCAAAAGTGAAACCGGATCCATGCTTGAGACGGTTTTGGCGGCTGATAATGTCACGGATGGTGTACAGGAAACAAGACAATACCATATAAACAATGTCTCTCTGGATCCACAACTAAGGAACAAAGGGAGACCCCTGCAATAGACCTGCCGCTCTCCCTCACTGCTCAGCCTATGCGAACACCCCAAAGGTGGATGGCCGCATATCCACGTTCCTCGGCTATCTATTACCTGAAGACCCTACAATAGTGAAGGGACACGACCACCGGCTCCCTACACTGACACGGAGGGAGTCAGGGTCACCTGGATCCAGAAAAGACAAAATCATAAATACATAAACAGCACTTATCTTGCAGACGACTGACGACTGAGGACTGGGAACTGGGAACTGGGAACAGCATGCACACACACTCCAGGAAGTTGTATCAGCCTCACACTACTGCATTATGGGGAGGAACTTAAAAGGTAGCAATCAGTCCAACTGCATGACAGCTGAGATAGACTAACGAGATGAGAAACTAAACCAAAACAAAGAAATTCAAGGAGGAGGATCTGAGAAGCTCCTGTGAGCGCTTCTCAGCTGTCTGGCTGTGACAGTACCCCTCCCTCTAGGAGTGGACTCCGGACACTCAGAGCCCACCTTCTCAGGATGGGACCTATGGAAAGCCCTGATGAGACGAGAGGCCTTAATGTCCGTCACTGGGACCCACATCCTCTCCTCAGGACCATAACCCTCCCAATGAACGAGGTACTGGAGGGAACCGCGGACAAGACGAGAATCCACAATCCTAGAGACCTGAAATTCAAGATTTCCATCAACCATAATCGGAGGAGGAGGCAAAGGCGAGGGTACAATAGGTTGAACATAAGGTTTCAATAAGGACTTATGAAAAACATTATGGATCTTCCAAGTCTGAGGAAGATCAAGACGGTAGGCAACAGGATTGATGACAGACAGGATCTTGTAAGGCCCAATAAACCTAGGACCCAACTTCCAGGAGGGAACCTTCAATTTGATATTCTTGGTAGACAACCACACCAGATCACCAACATTCAGGTCCGGACCAGGCACACGTCTCTTATCCGCCACACGCTTATATCTCTCACTCATGCTCTTTAGATTATCCTGAATCTTTTGCCAAATAGATGACAAAGACGAGGAGAATCTGTCCTCATCAGGCAAACCAGAAGAGCCCTCTCCCGAGAAAGTCCCAAACTGCGGATGGAACCCATATGCACCAAAAAATGGTGACTTATCAGAGGACTCCTGACGACGGTTATTTAAAGCAAACTCAGCAAGGGACAAAAAAGAACACCAATCCTCCTGATTCTCCGCCACAAAACAGCGCAGATATGTCTCCAGATTCTGATTGACGCGCTCCGTCTGGCCATTCGACTGCGGATGGAAAGCAGAAGAGAATGACAACCGAACCCCCAAGCGAGAACAGAAAGCCTTCCAGAATCTGGAAACAAACTGCGTGCCCCTATCAGAGACTATGTCTGAAGGAATCCCATGCAATTTGACAATGTGGTCAATAAATGACTGCGCCAGCGTCTTAGCATTGGGCAAACCAGGAAAAGGGATAAAATGCACCATTTTGCTAAAACGGTCCACCACCACCAGAATCATAGACTTCCCCGAGGAACGAGGCAAGTCCGTTATGAAGTCCATGGACAGATGTGTCCAAGGACGGGAAGGAATGGGCAAAGGAAGGAGAGGACCTGATGCCACAAAACCCTCAACCGACTTACGAAGCGCAGGCCACCAGAATCTCCGAGCGATGAGATCCAGTGTGGCTCTTGCCCCCGGGTGCCCAGCAAGGACCGTGTCGTGGTGTTCTTTAAAAATCTTGTGTCTCAAAGCGAGAGGCACAAACAACCTCCCAGGAGGACAAAGATCAGGAGCTTCTGACTGGGCTGCCTGCACCTCTGCCTCCAATTCAGGAAAAAGAGCAGAGACCACCACACCTTCAGCCAAAATGGGACCCGGGTCTTCAAAATTCCCACCTCCCGGAAAACAACGTGACAGGGCATCTGCCTTCACATTCTTAACCCCAGGGCGGAACGTAACAACAAAATTAAACCTTGAAAAGAACAAAGACCATCTGGCCTGTCTCGGGTTCAGACGCTTGGCTGACTCCAAGTAGGCCAGATTTTTATGGTCAGTAAACACGGTAATAGGGTGTCTGGCTCCCTCTAGCCAATGGCGCCATTCCTCAAAAGCCAACTTGATGGCCAACAATTCCCTATCTCCCACATCATAATTTCTCTCTGCGGAGGAGAGTTTCTTTGAGAAAAAGGCACACGGTTGCCATTTGGCAGGAGAGGAACCCTGAGACAAGACCGCACCCACCCCTACCTCAGAAGCATCAACCTCAACTATGAAGGGTAACGAAATATCAGGTTGTACTAGGATGGGAGCGGAAGCAAAACTCTCCTTGATATTAGAAAAGGCCTTACGCGCCTCTACCGACCAGGAAGAAAAATCTACCCCCTTTCTGGTCATATCAGTGAGTGGTTTAACAACAGAGGAATAATTCAAAATAAATTTCCTGTAATAATTGGCAAAGCCCAAAAAACGCATCAGCGCCTTCTGATTCTCAGGAAGCTCCCACTCAAGCACAGCGCGGACCTTCTCGGCGTCCATGCGAAAACCAGAAGCGGAGACAAGAAACCCCAGAAATTGGATTTCTGGAACCGCAAACACACATTTTTCCAGTTTCGCGTATAATTTATTCTCCCGCAGGATGAGCAAGACCTGACGTAAGTGTTCCTTATGAGTCTTGAAATCAGGAGAAAAAATCAAAATGTCATCCAAATACACTAATACAAATTTTCCCATTAAATGATAAAAAATGCTGTTGACGAAATGCTGAAAAACGGCTGGGGCATTCATCAAACCAAAAGGCATAACCAAATTCTCAAAATGGCCCTCAGGGGCATTGAAAGCCGTCTTCCATTCGTCTCCTTCTCTGACCCTAACCAGGTTGTATGCCCCTCTTAGGTCTAATTTGGAAAAGACTTTAGCCCCAACAACCTGGTTAAACAGGTCCGGGATCAGAGGAAGCGGATAAGGATCACGAATAGTGATACTGTTCAGCTCCCTGAAATCCAGACAAGGTCTTAAAGAACCATCTTTTTTCTTAACAAAGAAAAAACCAGCGGCAACAGGTGACTTCGAGGGTCGTATGTGTCCTTTTCTCAGACTCTCAGAGATATAAGCCCGCATAGCGACCCTCTCAGGTTGGGAGAGATTGTATAAACGAGATTTAGGCAGCTTGGCGCCTGGGATGAGATTAATAGGGCAATCATACTCCCTGTGCGGAGGTAAACCCTGAACTCCACTCTCAGAGAAGACATCCAAAAATTCAGAGAGGAAAGGTGGTACAGTCTTAGTAGAAACCTCAGAAACAGATGTTATGAGGCAATTCTCTCTGCAAAAGTTACTCCAACCATTTATTTGCCTCGCTTGCCAATCAATGGTGGGGTTATGTTTAGTGAGCCAGGGTAGCCCCAACACTAGAGGAGTAGGCAAACCGCTAAGGATGAAACATGACACATCCTCAACATGAGCATCACTCACAATTAAACGGATATTGTGAACTATGCCCTTTAATGATTTCTGAGAAAGTGGAGCTGAATCAATAGCAAAAACAGGAATATCCTTTCCCAAAGTGCATACCTGGAAACCATGAGATATTGCAAATTGATTATCAATGAGGTTGACAGCTGCTCCACTATCCACAAAAATCTCACAAAAAATGCAGGCAGGACAAAACGGGAACTACAAGCAAACGGAAAACCTTCAATTTCCGCCTCAACCCTGCCAATAGTAACAGACGGAACATTTTTAAAAGATTTTTTCCTTTTTGTCTCTTTATTACTCCCAGAAAACTGCCTGAATCTCCTAGAGGGACAAACATTTGCCAGATGATTTATACCTCCACAACAAAAACAAACCCTCCCCTGCGGGCTGAATCTTCTATTGTCAGAGGCAATCAACCCCAGCTGCATGGACTCCTGCTCAGAAGGGGCTGACAGCAACTGAGACCCCTGTGCACAGAATGAGACCGCTGCACTGTCCCGGGACTGAGTATGACAGGAAGGATAGATCTCTCCTCTCTCTCTAAGACGCCTGTCAATACGAACAGCCTGAGACATAGCAGAATCCAAGGAGGTAGGTCTTTCATTAAAGGCAAATGCATCTTTTAATCCCTCTGAAAGACCATAGCAAAATTGACTTCGGAGTGCAGCATCATTCCAACCCGTATCTGCTGCCCATCTCCGAAATTCTGAACAGTATATCTCTGCGGATTGTTTACCCTGGCATAACAGACGTAGTCTAGACTCAGCCAGAGCAATACGATCCGGATCATCATATATCTGACCCAGGGCTAAAAAGAATTCATCCACTGAACGAAGGGGCCGTGCCCCCTCCGGCAGCGAAAAGGCCCAGGACTGAGAGTTACCCCTGAGCAGCGATATAATGATCCCCACCCTCCGTTCTTCATCACCAGAAGAATGGGGAAGAAGGCGAAAATGGAGTTTGCAAGCCTCTCTAAAACGCACAAAATTCTCACTACCCCCGGAGAACGTATCCGGGAGCGAGATCTTAGGCTCAGCACAAACTCCATGAACGCAAGCTGAACCGGTCACTTGAAACTGAGAAAAAGTCTTACGGAGATCAGCTACCTCCAAAGAAAGACCCTGAAAGCGTTCAGCCAAAAGTGAAACCGGATCCATGCTTGAGACGGTTTTGGCGGCTGATAATGTCACGGATGGTGTACAGGAAACAAGACAATACCATATAAACAATGTCTCTCTGGATCCACAACTAAGGAACAAAGGGAGACCCCTGCAATAGACCTGCCGCTCTCCCTCACTGCTCAGCCTATGCGAACACCCCAAAGGTGGATGGCCGCATATCCACGTTCCTCGGCTATCTATTACCTGAAGACCCTACAATAGTGAAGGGACACGACCACCGGCTCCCTACACTGACACGGAGGGAGTCAGGGTCACCTGGATCCAGAAAAGACAAAATCATAAATACATAAACAGCACTTATCTTGCAGACGACTGACGACTGAGGACTGGGAACTGGGAACAGCATGCACACACACTCCAGGAAGTTGTATCAGCCGCACACTACTGCATTATGGGGAGGAACTTAAAGGGTAGCAATCAGTCCAACTGCATGACAGCTGAGATAGACTAACGAGATGAGAAACTAAACCAAAACAAAGAAATTCAAGGAGGAGGATCTGAGAAGCTCCTGTGAGCGCTTCTCAGCTGTCTGGCTGTGACAGTATCTCCGCCGTTAATGTTTATCACTTAAAAAATTCGTTTGGGCATGCTTGATGCAAGCGTTTCCATTTCTCCAAGTGGTGAAGACGGCCGCACGAAGGCCATCTACTGTCTGGAACTGTTGTCCATTTTTGTAAACTTCCCTTGCCATCCATCCCCAAAAGTTCTCAATTGGATTTAGATCAGGGGAACACGCAGGATCGGCCAAAAGAGTGATGCTATTCTCCTGGAAGAAGTCCCCTGTCCTGCGGGCATTGTGTACTGTAGCGTTGTCCTGTTGAAAAACCCAGTCGTTACCACACAGACGAGGGCCCTCAGTCATAAAGAATGCTCTCTGCAACATCTGGACATAGCCAGCGGCCGTTTGATGCCCCTGCACTTCCTGAAGCTCCATTGTTCCACTGAAGGAAAAAGCACCCCAGACCATTATGGTGCCCCCTCTACTGTGGCGCGTAGAAAACATCTCAGGTGGGATCTGCTTGTCATGCCAGTAACGTTGGAAACCATCACGACCATCAAGGTTAAATTTTTTCTCATCAGAGAATAAAACTTTCTTCCACCTTTGAATGTCCCATGTTTGGTGCTCTCTTGCAAAGTCCAAACGATCAGTTCTGTGACGTTCAAGGAGACGAGGTCTTTGAAGACGTTTTTTGTTTTTGAAGCCCTTCAGTCTCAGATGCTGTCTGATGGTTATGGGGCTGCAGTCAGCACCAGTAAGGGCCTTAATTTGGGTCGAGGATCGTCCAGTGTCTTGACGGACAGCCAATTGGATCCTCCGGCTCAGTGCTGATGAAATTTTTTTGGGTCTTCCACTTGACTTTTTTGGTCCATAACCCTGTAACAGTACAGCCTGGATCGCAGCGGCTCCCTGTGACTCCGCCCACTTACCTCCGGGCCTTAAATAGAAGACAGGTGCTGAGCAGGGTGTTCCACTAATGGAGTGCGCACCCTGCTAGCTCCATTGCATCTGAGGACTCTGTCCACATATCCAGACCTGGATCCCTAACAACATTGTGAAGGACTGCCTACCTTCTTGCCACTGGCTTCCCCACTGCTGGCTTCCTAGCCAGGACCAACTAACCGCAAGTATATGCCTGTTACCTGCTCTGATTAAGGTCCTGGAACTCAGAGTGGGGTGGTTCCTGCTGGTGTGAGGCGATATTCCCAAACCAACTCTGAACTCAGGACATGCTATACAAACTCTGAACCTACTGCATATTATATACTAAACTGAGGACATGCTATACTAACTCTGAACCTGCTGCATATTATATACTAAACTGAGGACATGCTATACTAACTCTGAACCTGCTGCATATTATATACTAAACTGAGGACATGCTA
This sequence comes from Bufo bufo, assembly GCF_905171765.1. Lineage (NCBI taxonomy): Eukaryota > Metazoa > Chordata > Amphibia > Anura > Bufonidae > Bufo > Bufo bufo. The sequence goes on from NC_053396.1 coordinate 92,348,738, forward strand.
TACTAACTCTGAACCTGCTGCATATTATATACTAAACTGAGGACATGCTATACTCCCTCTGAACCTACTGCATATTATATACTAAAACTGAGGACATGCTATACTAACTCTGAACCTACTGCATACTACATACTAAACTGAGGACATGCTATATACTAACCCTGAACCTATGGCATACTATATACTAAACTGAGGGCATACTATATACTAACTCTGAACTGTGCACAAGCTTATACTAACTTGTGACTCCTGTAATACTGGGGGACCTTCCTTTCCAGCAGTAACTAATTAGATGGATAGCGGTAAATGATTTTGTTACCCCAAACTCTCCGCCCAAGACTGAGAGAGACGCCTGGGGTACATACTGAGTAACCGCGAATCCCACAGCCAAAAACAAGGGCGGTGGGATAATAGTGGATGTCCATTGCTTCCGCAGTTGAGATCCTAACTGATCAACTAGGTGCGTTACAAACCCTCAGGATCATTTAAGAAATTCCAAATGACTGTCTTACTGCGTCCCACCTCAGCAGCGATGGCGCGCTGTGAGAGACCCTGCTTATGCAGTTCAACAACCCGACCATGTTCAAAAAGGGAGAGTTCTTTTGCCTTTGCCTTCACAACGTGTGACTACCTGACAGAAAATGACAATGAATCCACATCTTTGCACAGATTTGGCCTTTTAAAGGCATGTGGTCCTAAACTTTTGATCAGCTGAAAAACAGCCTGTTTCAGTTTAATCATTATTTTCAATTAATTGAATGCCCAAAAAAGGTTTTGTCTCACTCTCATTTCTTCTTGTTGCATGTTGAAGCTCTACTTAGAACCTTGTTAAGATCCAACAATGTAAAATATGATTTTTTGCCATTTTTCAAGTGGTCTTAAACTTTTGATCAGGACTGTACAACACCCATGATTAATAAACTTCATTAGTGACCTGATTATAATAAAACAATATATATATATATATATATATATATATATATATGTATATATATATATATATATATATATAATTAATAAATAAATAACATTATTCTATCAAACAAATAAGTGATGACATAAATAAATCTAAAAAATAACAAAAAAGGTTTTTTATTATTTTTTTTATATTTTTTTTTATTATTTTTCTTATTTTTTAGATTGTGAAAAACCATGATTATTATTATTATTAAACAATGTTGTGAATAAATTGTTACTTGATCAATGACCAAATACCTTTTCACTGTGTAAACAATCCAAGCCCAATATAAAACCAAAACAAAGTGTGAACTAGACCCAGTGTACAAAATCAAATATTGGTGATAGCTAAAAAAATTAAAATAAAGTTTCTTTATATAATTCATTCTTCAAATGTATATTGTGTCGATCAAGAAAGTCTCGAACCAATGAAGATAGCTGTGTGTAAAAAAGAGGCATGTTTCCAATATTCATATCCTATAGCCAAAATTCAATATACACTCCCCTAAAGAATTATTAGGAACACCTGTTCTATTTCTCATTAATGCAATTATCTAGTCAACCAATCACATGGCAGTTGCTTCAATGCATTTAGGGGTGTGGTCCTGGTCAAGACAATCTCCTGAACTCCAAACTGAATGTCAGAATGGGAAAGAAAGGTGATTTAAGCAATTTTGAGCGTGCATGGTTGTTGGTGCCAGACGGGCCGGTCTGAGTATTTCACAATCTGCTCAGTTACTGGGATTTTCACGCACAACCATTTCTAGGGTTTACAAAAAATAGTGTGAGAAGAAAAAAAAAAAATCCAGTATGCGGCAGTCCTGTGGGCAAAAATACCTTGTGGATGCTAGAGGTCAGCCGACTGATTCAAGCTGATAGAAGAGCAACGTTTACTGAAATAACCACTCGTTACAACCGAGGTATGCAGCAAAGCATTTGTGAAGCCACAACACGCACAACCTTGAGGCGGATGGGCTACAACAGCAGAAGACCCCACCGGGTACCACTCATCTCCACTACAAATAGGAAAAAGAGGCTACAATTTGCACGAGCTCAACAAAATTGGACTGTTGAAGACTGGAAAAATGTTGCCTGGTCTGATGAGTCTCGATTTCTGTTGAGACATTCAAATGGTTGAGTCCGAATTTGGCGTAAACAGAATGAGAACATGTATCCATCCTCTGATGGCTACTTCCAGCAGGATAATGCACCATGTCACAAAGCTCGAATCATTTCAAATTGGTTTCTTGAACATGACAATGAGTTCACTGTACTAAAATGGCCCCCACAGTCACCAGATCTCAACCCAGTAGAGCATCTTTGGGATCTGGTGGAACGGGAGCTTCGTGCCCTGGATGTGCATCCCTCAAATCTCCATCAACTGCAAGATGCTATCCTATCAATATGGGCCAACATTTCTAAAGAATGCTATCAGCACCTTGTTGAATCAATGCCACGTAGAATTAAGGCAGTTCTGAAGGCAAAAGGGGGTCCAACACCGTATTAGTACGGTGTTCCTAATAATTCTTTAGGTGAGTGTATATGTCCTATATAAAAAAGAAAGAGAGAGAGAAAAGAAATATATGAATATCAAAAGACTATGACCACATTAATCCGGCTATTCTATATCTCATCGAAATAAAACAATATCAGTAAAAAGATTTTTTTCAATTATTATTAAACACACCATTCATTAATTCAAGGATGATGTTGCCCCATCACAAAAAGGATGCAAATGGAATCTTGTCATTCAAGCCATATGGCATCTGTGTATTCAATTTCACAATCCACTTGCTTTCAATCTGCTCCAACCGTCGGAATAGATTCCCTCCTCTCGCACCCAGAGATATCTTATCAATCACCCTGAATTTGAGATCCTGCCAACAGTTGTGTCTTTGGCGAAAATGTCTTGCAATTGGTTTTAATTTTGAAAGCTTGTCTCTGTCACCATCCTCAATCTTGGCCGCCGCCCGAATATCCTTTTGGTGTTCTTGTATACGAACCCGTAATTCGTATTTAGTGCTAGGACCCGTCTTATAGAGATCGCCTTGACGTTCGGCAGACGGGCTCAAATGGTTTTGTACAAAATGCATTTGGCAAGCATCTCACTTTATAAATAAGCGTAGCATTAGCACTATAACAATTTTTGTGATTATGGCATTATTGTACTTTATCTGGTTTGCAGGGTGTTGTTGCAATGTCTTTTTTTTTCTCTACGTTTTTAGCGATGGCAGCGTGCACCTGCGCTTTGGGATGTGCTGACTAACCCCCTCTTCTTTGCACATTGACAGACTGGCAATACATTCCACCCCCCCTTCTCAGACGTCCACCCGTTTGTATAGAAACTTCCGTAGACTTCTACGTTCCTATTCCCTTTATGATCTGTGGCGAGTAGACAATCCCACAGCATGTCATTCTACAAGAGAAGAATTAAGTTCATACCTAACTAAATATTTTCAAATCAATAAACCGTCAATGTGCTCTCTAGGGATATTGTGGGAAGCCCATAAGGCAGTCTTCCGAGGGTGTTGTATTTCAACAGCCTCTAGAGTTAAAAAAGATAGAGAAAGTCATCATAGTAGGTGTCTAACGGAACTACATCGTGCTGAACAGGAATTGGCTTCTAGACCGTCAAGACGCCTTCTACGGAAGATTGTTGATCTTGGAAACCAATTAAAGACTCTCTTACTGAACAAAACAGAGAAACTTTTGTGGTACTTTAGACAGCGTTTTTTTTAATGTGGTAATAAACCTCAAACATTATTAGCAAAACAGTTACGCGATCGTGAAATCGCTTCTGCCCCTCAGGTTATTAAGGACTCTACTGGTATTCCGCATTTTGGTCCTGATCAGATTGCTGACATATTTAGCTCCTAGATCTTCACTAAACTGCTTGCCAACCGTTTAAATTGCTGGCTCCCTCAGTTGATCCATAAGGATCAAGTCGGGTTTGTCTGGTTCCGACAGGCGGGAGACAATACGAGGAGAGTGATTGACCTGATTGATGCAGCTAATAAGGGGTCGATTGAAGCTCTGATTGTTAGCCTTGATGTAGAAAAACCTTTCGACCGGCTTAATTGGTCCCTTATGTTTCATACCCTACAGAAATTTTGGTTTACAGGCCCCTCAGAGGTCTTTACTCGTCCCCAACTGCACGTGTAAGTCTGCCTCATGCATGCTCTTCTGTACACCATATTAGATACAGAACCCGACAGGGTTGCCCCTTGTCACCGCTTCTATATGTATTAAGCATAGAACCCCTTGCCTTTTGGATCCGGGCAAACCCGAACATCCCAAATACGTGACCGATCTTTTACCATTTCCTTATTTGCTGACTATGTCCTCCTAACATTAACTAACCCAATTACCTCTCTCCCTAATCTCCATGCCACCACAGTAGGCTCTCAGGCTATAAAATAAATAATACAAAAACAGAAGCACCACCCTTCAATATACCACCTCAAACACTAAACGCTTTACAACACTCTTATAACTACTCTTGGCAGAACCGCTCTATAAAATACTTAGGGTTCAGATCACTTCTTCCTACTTTACTTTATATGGAGCAAATTTCCCCCCGGTGCTCACCAATATCACTATGCTTTTATGCCTGAGGAAAAGGTCAGAAATTTATGGAAACACCACCGAAATGGTTTGGGAACAGCATGGGGAGGATGTCTGGATGCTTCTTGGACTCCCAGGTCACTGCTGGGAATGATGTTGTCTGAATAGTACACCACTTTTTCAGACTGACAATAATATGCACAAAACCGAAGTAAAAAATCGATTTTAGAGAAAAAATAGTTAGGAAACATTCTTTTTTGTATATTTACTTGTATATAAAGTGCAAGTGCTGCCAAAAATTACAAGGAAGAGGCACTCTGATACAACCTGTATATCACATAAAGGAGGGCCTCATTCACATTGTGGTTCAATTGTTCATGTAGTGCGAATCCTACACTCATAAAGCCTATGCACTAAGTGAAAGGGCTACCAAAAATTACAAGGAACCAGCACTCCAATACAACCTTTGTTACACATAAAGGAGGGCATCATACACAGCCTTGAAAATTATGATTGATGGCCTGCTGGTGACCCTCAAAAACATTTGGAGCAAGGGCCTGCTGATCTGACCATCTAAAAGATTATAGGGCCTGCTGCCGCTTTGGGGACTCTAGATAACCTGGGACCGATCGCGCATCCCTGTGACGGTGACGATCCATTCGGATGTCTGGCCTATCAACTTCCGATGTTATTGTCAGCGCAAACCATGGTCACTACGGGTAACGGGGAATCAGGGTTTGATTCCAGAGAGGGAGCCTGAGAAACAGCTATGGCTACCACATCCAAGAAAGGCATCATGCGCGCAAATTACCTATTAGGTATAATTAGGTGAGGGCCTGCAAGTGAGCTGACCCTGTAAAAGATTTTAGGTGCGGGCCTGCAGTTGAGCTGACCCTGTAAAAGATTTTAGGTGCGGGCATGCTGGTGAACTGACTGTCACGGATGGTGTTGCAGAAAGCTGGAACTTATAAATAAACATCCGACTGGCTTGATCCCAAACTAAGGAGCATATGGGTGAGCCCTATAAAACCCCTAGAGCTCTCCCTGACTGCTATGCCCATGCAAAGATCTTTATGGTAGACGATTGCATGTCCACGTACCTTATACTATCTAACACCTGAAAACCCTATAATAGTGAGGGGACACGACCACCGGCTCCCTGCACTTAATACGGACGGAGTCAGGGTCACCTACAATCAAGCCAGCAAGTAAACACAAATAAAGGAAACAGACTTATCTGAGGAATCAGGAGAAGGAGCATCCAGCAGTGAACAACTCATCCAGGAAGAAGTATAAAACGCAAAGTGAGGCAGTATGGGAGGGAATATAAAGGGAGACAATCAGTGCAAATAGATGACAGCTGGGAGAAGGAAAGGAGATGAGAAAGTGAAACCAAAACAAAGAACTTCATGCAAGAGGTAGCGAAGAACGTCTAACAGACCTTCTCACAGAGCTGGCGGTGACACTGACCCTCTAAAAAATTATATGCGAGGGCCTACTGGTGAGCTGACCCTCTAAAAAATTATATGCGAGGGCCTTCAGGTGAGCTGACCCTGTAAAAGATTGTAGGTAAAGGCCTGCTGGTGAGCTGACCCTCTAAAAAATTATATACGAGAGCCTGCAGCTGAGCTGACCCTGTAAAACATTATATGCGAAGGGCATATATGCGAGGAATAAGCATGTTGATATGATAGAAGAGGAGGAGGAGGATGAGAAAAGGAAGATTCAACCATATTCCCTTGTTTGTGGTGGAAGGGGTGCATGGGAATACAGTGTATTCAGTACAGTATAAACAACACATTTAAAGTGCCTTTATGTTCATCATCATCAGCTTTACTCTGGTGGAGTCGAGAAGTCATGGTCAATCCAGGCCTTGTTCATTTTTATAAGAGTCAACCTGTCAGCATTTTCAGTTGACAGGTGGATACGCTTATCTGTTATAATGCCACCAGCAGCACTAAATACCCGTTAGACAAAATGCTGGCGGCAGGGCAGACCAGAACCTCCAAGGCGTAGCGCGCCAGTTCGTGCCACGTGTCCAGTTTGGACACCCAGTAGTTGTAAGGCACTAAGGGATCATTGAGGACGCTGACACAGTCTGCTATGTACTTCTTCAATATCTTCCAAAATGTTTCCCTCCTTGTGACACTAGGCCGCGCATCAGGGTGAGGGTGCTGGCGGGGTGTCATGAAACTGTCCCAGGCTTTGGAGAGTGTTGCCTTGCCTCTGTTGGAACTGCTGTGTGTTCCCCTTGTTTCCCCTCCTCGGTTGGCCAAGGAACTACGGACTCTGCAGTCAGCCATGTGTGCCAGAGTACTAACAGGCAAGACTTCGCTGTCGTTATCAGGAGGATCACTCTCAATCTCCTCATCCTCTTCCTCCTGTTCTGCCCACCCACGCTGAACAGATGGTATTAAACTTCCATGGATACTACCCTTTATAGTGGAGGCAACCGTCTCCTGCTCCTCCTCCTCTTCATCGTCCAATTCGTGCTGAGAAGACGAACTGAGGGTGATCTTGCTATCACCCTGTGACTGGAAGTATTATCTGCTGCAATCCAACCAACCTGGTCGCACTGGTCTGAGTTCAAGAGTGGGGTCCTGCGCCACCCTGAAAACTGGGACATGAAGCTAGGTATCATGGATGATTGTTTTTCTCCTGCTCTGGCAGCAGGCACAGTTTCACCGCGCCCAGGGCCACGGCCTCTGCGTGCACCATCAGCATCACGGCCACTGCCCTGTCCCTTACTGCTCACCTTCTTCATATTAAATGTTATATATGATTGAAAGTCTGTCACACGTACAGTAGCGTAGGATTTGGAAGTGTATGCGCAAACAAATTTAAAAAGGAATTTTGGATGTGGAAACGTTACACAGGAGATATCCCGCAGATAATGTCAATGCTGTCACCAGCTGCTAATTAAAAATGACAGGGAATGTCACAGGTGTTTGGGAAGAGGAAACATTATACAGGAGAGGTACCACCGGTAATGTCACTGTCTGCAGCGTCTACGCAAAAAAGTACACTGTATGTCACAGATAAATTTTTGAAGTGCACAAGTTACACTGCAGATGTGGCACTGGTATGGTCACTGTCAGAAGCGGACACCGTCTACGGAAAAAGTACACTGTATGTCACAGATAAATTTTTGAAGTGCACACGTTACACTGCAGATGTGGCACTGATTATGTCACTGTCAGAAGCGGACACCGTCTATGGAAAAAGTACACTGGATGTCACAGATATTTTTTGAATGCGCACACTTTACACTGGAGATGTGGCGCAGCTAATGTCACTGTCCGCAGCGGACACCATCTATAGAAAAAGTACACTGGATGTCAGATATTTTTTGGATGCGCACACTTTACACAGGAGATGTGGCGCAGCTAATGTCACTGTCAGAAGCGGACACCGTCTATTGAAAAAGTACATTGCATGTCACAGATATTTTTGGGATGCGCACACTTTACACTGGAGATGTGGCACAGCTAATGTCACTGTCTATGTGTCTATGTGATATTTTTTGGATGCGCACACTTTACACTGGAGATGTGGCGCAGCTAATGTCACTGTCCACAGCGGACACCATCTATGGAAAAAGTACACTGGATGTCACAGATATTTTTTGGATGCGCACACTTTACACTGGAGATGTAGCGCAGCTAATGTCACTGTCCGCAGCGGACACCATCTATGGAAAAAGTACACTGGATGTCAGATATTTTTTGGATGTGCACACTTTACACAGGAGATGTGGCGCAGCTAATGTCACTGTCAGAAGCGGACACCGTCTACGGCAAAAGCACACTTGATGTCACAGATATTTTTTGAATGCGCACACTTTACACTGGAGATGTAGCACAGCTAATGTCACTGTCCGCAGCGGACACCGTCTATGGAAAAAGTACACTGGATGTCAGATATTTTTTGGATGCACACACTTTACACTGGAGATGTAGCTGACCAGCTAAGACCTGTCCTAGGTTGCTAGCATAGCTTATATTGTATACAGCTAAACCTGCCAATAGCCTTAATACAGTTCCTATGTTTATGTGTTAAAGACAAAAGCAGAGTTATCTACTGTGACATCATGTTTTGGATGTCAGATTACTGTTATATTTTGTGTTCCCAGAAGCAGAAAATATAATATGTCTTTAAGATTAATTTTGTAATGTAAGGTAAACTCAGTGACACAGCAGAAACAACAGAAAGCATAGTATTAATCTGTTGTTACTGGGCAGAAGCCTAGACCAATCACAGCCAGCTTCTCATACAGTAAGAGTTTTCACCAATCACAGCCAGCCTCACAGACAGCCTGTCTGGGAATTCCCCCAGCTCCTGCTGCTAGAATCATTATTCACCAGAGACAGGAGCTGAAGAGACATTCACTCCACTGAGAGCTGAGTTTTATGGGAAAAAGAGGCCAATATAGGTATTTAAAACAGTTACAGTTGCAAGAAAAAGTATGTGAATCCTTTGGATTGGTCATAAAATGTGATCTGATCTTTATCTAAGTCACAACAATAGACAATCACAGTCTGCTTAAACTAATAACACACAAAGAATTAAATATTACCATGTTTTTATTGAACACACCATGTAAACATTCACAGTGCAGGTGGATAAAGTATGTGAACCCTTGGATTTAATAACTGGTTGAACCTCTTTTGGCAGCAATAACTTCAACCAAACGTTTCCTGTAGTTGCAGATCAGACGTGCACAACGGTCAGGAGTAATTCTTGACCATTCCTCTTTACAGAACTGTTTCAGTTCAGCAATATTCTTGGGATGTCTGGTGTGAATCGCTTTCTTGAGGTCATGCCACAGCATCTCAATCGGGTTGAGGTCAGGACTCTGACTGGGCCACTCCAGAAGGCGTATTTTCTTCTGTTTAAGCCATTCTGTTGTTGATTTACTTCTATGCTTTGGGTCGTTGTCCTGTTGCAACACCCATCTTCTGTTGAGCTTCAGTCGGTGGACAGATGGCCTTAAGTTCGCCTGCAAAATGTCTTAATAAGCTTGGGAATTCATTTTTCCTTTGATGATAGCAATCCGTTCAGGCCCTGACGCAGCAAAGAAGCCCCAAACCATGATGCCCCCACCACCATACTTTACAGTTGGGATGAGGTTTTAATGTTGGTGTGCTGTGCCTCTTTTTCTCCAAAAGTTATATAATGTCTATTTTGTTAGTATTGTGTTTAGAACTGTATACTGAATTAGATATATATGTATTTACTTACAGTTCCACCAATTGCAAACCACAAAGTTCACAAATACAATTGCAACCATACAATTGCAAATACAAATTGCAAGCATACAAACCAGATTCCATACAAATTGCATACAAACTGCGAACTGCTCATACCAGATCATACTTAATCAATCTGCAAATAGTTACTGCAAACTGCAAACCCAGATTAGCCAGTAGAACTGTCAAATCTTATATATACCTCTCAGAGAGATCATAAAGTGCTTAAATAACTTAAAGTGACAGTACATATACTCAAGAGAGAAATATATCCACCATTTTATGTTGAATGACAAGATTGAACAGTTGAGCCACCATCTTATGCATACTGCCGTTTTGTGATATCTTTTCAACACGTGTTTTGTACATGGACTATCTGCTACAGAGGCGGCAGTGTTATATATGAAGAAAAGTTGAAGTTAATACAGAAGTTATTTTAAGCATTTGGTGTGCTCTTTAAACCTACTGTTTCCATAGAACAGCGCCAGAGGAATTACAGAGTAATAGACAGTCTGGTTAGACTAAAAGTCAGAGATATCAAAATTCTTCTAATGCCATAGCGCAAAAGGCACTTGTTAGTGCTGCGCCTGCAGTGGCGCAGCTAATGTCACTGTCCGCAGCGGACACCTTCTACGGAAAAAGTACACTGGATGTCAGATATTTTTTGGGATGCGCACACTTTACTCTGGAGATGTAGCGCAGGTAATGTCACTGTCAGAAGCGGACACCGTCTATTGAAAAAGTACATTGCATGTCACAGATATTATTTGGATACGCACACTTTACACTGGAGATGTGGCGCAGCTAATTTCACTGTCAGCAGCGGACACTGTCTACGGAAAAAGTGCACTGGATGTCAGATTTTTTGGGATGCGCACACTTCACACTGGAGATGTGGCACAGCTAATGTCAATGTCCGCAGCGGACACTGTCTACGGAAAAAGTACACTGGATGTCACTGATATTTTAGGGATGCGCACACTTTACACAGTAGATATGGCGTGTGTAATTTAACTGTCCGCAGCGGCCTATTAGACGCTATTTAGCGCAGGATGCGCTAAAAATATATATTGCTGCTGTCACACACAATAGTCCTTAAAAGGACTTTTGGGTCTCTGAAAAGTTTTTCTAATAAAAATCTTCCAATAACACTCCCTACACTGTCTGTCCCTTCCTATGCTCAGCTCTCCCTGACTAAGACTGAGCCAAACACGTGTCATCGGGTGTTTTATAGCACCCGATGACGTGTTCTGGCTAGCCAATCACTGTAATACCAGTAGCCAACATTACAGTGCGTGCCAGTACCTCCCTGCATGTTTATTGGCTGCATAGGAGAGCAGACTCGAGCATTGCGCTCAAGCATATGTGGTACTCAGTACATGCTCGATCAACACTAATCCCTACACATATCTTTATTAGGTCGAATAGCGGCAACTAAAAGGTCTATACTGCCCAGACTCCTATATCTCTTTGAGACTCTTCTGGTCAGGGTGCCTGCGAGGATTCTCCGCCAGATTTATTCTGCCTTTCTCACAATTGTGTGGAATAATAAACGACATCGTATTGCTAGGTCGGTCCTGACCTACAAGAAATCCCAGGGCGGTCTTTCGCTCCCAGATATAGCCCTTTTCTACTATGCCACGCATCTTAGACATTTAGCTTCTTGGACTAGATTGCATTCCTTTAATAAATGGACTGAGACTGAGCGACTCTGGTTGGCCCCGGTGCATATAAGCGCTATGATCTGGGGCCACCCACTCAATATCTCCCCCCAGAACTTACTAGGCCCTATGGCATTCAGTAGAAACCTATGGTTGAACTGCAAAATTAAATTCAACCTTTCCACTCTACATTCACGCCGTTTCTATTTACCCCACACTTAGGCAAAAGCAATGAAGCATATATGGCTAAACCCTGGATGGAGATGGCACTATATCGCTTTCATGATTTGCGAGATCCCCTTACCAACCGCCTATTTTCTTTTCCAGAATTACAAAGTAAATATAATCTCCCCTCATCCTCTGCATTCCACTACCAACAAATAGCCAATTATTGTCACTCATTCACTGCCTCTGGACTGATACCTCCTCTTACCCTATTTGAAAAAATATGTTTGCGAGGTCCCTCAGCTAGAGGCCTTATCTCCGATATCTATGATCTGCTTTCCTCCTGGACTTATTTGGTAGGAGCGGGAAATTTGTATACACGGAAATGGGAGGAATGGCTTAATAGAGTCCAACCGGGTCTCTGAAACAAGATATGGTCAAGGGCTTTTGCTAGTTCCTCTTCTGTAGTCTATAAATAAAACCAACAAAAAATACTGATGCACTGGTATCATATGTAGTGATGAGCGGGAGGTGCCATATTCGATTTCGCGAATATTCAATTGAATATTCGTCTTATATTCGTCGAAATCGAATATTCGTCATTATTCTATTTATCGCGAATAATATACGATTTAATTATTCGTGTATTGCGATTTTTCTTTTGACAGTATAAGGCAACGTTCCTATGACTATGGCTAGGCTAATATGTGTATTTTACGAATATTCGTAATATTGCTATAACTTTGTCTTTTAGAATATTACAAATATTCTAAAAGACGAAGTTAGAGCAATATTACGAATATTCGTAAAATACACATATAGATTGTAATTTAGCTAATATAGTGCTATAATCTTTTTTTTTTTTGTCTAATTTTTTAACACTGGGACCCAACCGTATCCCGAGCCTGGGAAAATGTATTAATAGTAGATGGTGAACCACAACAACCAGGGGCAGAGTCGGTGTTCCCCCGTTTTGTGGTTCATCAAGAGATGTTGTACCGGGTAAACCAGCTGCGAGGTGAATCCATTGAACAGTTGGTGGTGCCCCAGGCATATCGCAAACTTGTGTTAGAGTTTGCCCACCAAAATATTCTCGTGGGTCATCTGGGAATGCAGAAGACACCAGACCGGATACTACAACGGTTTTATTGGCCCAGTGTGTTTAGGGAGGTGGAAGAATTCTGTGAATCTTGCCCGATCTGCCAGGCAACTACCCCTCAACACCTTTTTCGCAGTCCCTTGGTACCTCTCCCGATCATCGAGGTGCCGTTTGAGCGAATCGCTATGGACCTCGTAGGCCCAGTACCGAAGTCCGCTAGAGGACACCAAATCATCTTGGTCGTCCTGGACTACGCCACTCGGTACCCGGAGGCGGTGCCACTGCGACATACATCAGCGAATCTTATAGCTAAGGAGCTAATGGAGATGTTCTCCCGAGTGGGGTTACCTAAAGAGGTTCTGACTGACCAGGGGACCCCTTTTATGTCCAAGGTCATGAGGGAACTCTGTAAGTTGCTGCATATCAGACAGTTACGGACGTCCGTGTACCATCCGCAAACGAACGGTCTGGTAGAAAGGTTTAACAAAACTCTAAAAACTATGTTAAAAAGGGTGGTGTCTAAAGATGGAAAGGATTGGGACCTTCTTCGGTCCTATCTCATGTTTGCAGTGCGAGAGGTACCCCAGGTTTCTACTGGGTTCTCGCCCTTCGAATTGCTTTATGGCAGACATCCTAGTGGTCTGTTGGACGTGGCCAAAGAGGCGTGGGAACAGCAACCCACTCCGCATAAAAGTGTCCTGGAGTATGTTGTCAAGATGCAACAGCGGATAGAGACCATTTTACCTCTTGTCAGGGAACATATGGTGGCCGCTGAGCGAGCCCAGAGTTGGATCTATAATCGGCAGGCTCGGGTCCGCAACTTTAACCCTGGTGACCGGGTTTTGGTTTTGGTACCGACCGTGGACAGTAAGTTCCTGGCTAGATGGCAGGAGCCCTATGAGGAGTTGGAGAGGTAAATTGCAAGGTACACCAGCCAGGGCGGCGGAAGCCGGAGCAGGTTTACCATGTTAGTTTACTTAAACCTTGGAAAGATAGGGAGACCTGTACTGAAGACAGCCCGCGGCCGGGTTTTCTAGGGGAAGAGGTTCCGGCACCTATGTCTGATGCAAGGGAGGCGGTTGCCACAGTAAAAATTGCTGACAGCCTCTCCTCTAAACAGGCCCTGTGTGGGTTCCCGGTTTTGGTGACGCCCGACTTCAAAGGGGAGTTCGTTAGTCGGAACACAGATGTGTTATCGGACCTCCCTGGACGTACTTCCGCAATCAAGCATGACATTGTCACTGAGCCTCAGGCAAAAGTCTGGTTAAAGCCATACCGGGTACTCGAGGCTCGGCGACAAGCCATCTCGGAGGAAGTGCATGCTGCGGCAAGACGTCATCGAGGAGTCTGAAAGTGAGTGGGCCATTTCTATATTCTTAATACCCAAGCCGGACGGGACGTTACGGTTTTGTAACAATTTTCGTAAACTAAACGAAATATTTAAATTCAATGCATATCTCATGCCTTGGGTGGATGAGCTTATTGAAAGGTTAGGCCAAGCCCGGTATTTTTCTGTTTTGGACCTCACCAAAGAGTACTGGCAAGTGCCCTTGACGAAGGCTGCCAAAGAGAAAACTGCCTTCACTACACCAGAGGGGTTGTACCAATATAAGGTGTTACCCTTCGGTCTGCATGGCGCCCCTGCCACTTTTCAACGTCTAATGGACATTGTGCTTTGTCCACATCGGCGATACGCCTCAGCACCGACTGGGAAAGTCACCTGCCCAAAGTACAAGCCATAGTGGACTCACTTCGAAAGGCTGGTCTAACAGCTAACCCAAAAAAATGTGCGATAGGGTTAGAGGAGGCCAAATACCTAGGGTATGTCTTTGGGCGCAGAGTCATCAAACCCCAAGTAAACAAAAAATAGAGGCGATAAGGAATTGGCCCCGACTTGTCACCTCTCGGCAAGTAAAGTCATTCCTGGGAATGGTGGGCTATTATATGAGGTTCGTTCCCCATTTTGACACTTTAGCAGCTCCATTGACAGGGCTCTTGAAGGGACAGAAGTCCGTGGTGGTCCGCTGGAATGGCCAGGCGGAAGAGGCTTTCTCCACTTTAAAGTCGGCCCTGTGTGGGTTCCCGGTTTTGGTGACGCCCGACTTCAAAGGGGAGTTTATAGTACAGACCGATGCCTCCAATATAGGCCTTGGTGCTGTACTGTCTCAGGAAGTCAACGGGGAGGAGCATCCCGTTGTCTTCCTCAGCCGTAAGCTCACTCCAGCCGAGACTAAGTACAGTATAGTGGAGAGAGAGTGCCTGGCAATCAAGTGGGCACTCGAGTCTCTCCACTATTATCTGTTGGAGAGAAAGTTCCGTCTGGTGACCGACCTCTCCCCCTCAAGTGGATGAGCCAGGCCAAAGAGAGGAATGCTCAGGTCACCAGATGGTTCTTGCCTTTACAAAGCTTTAAGCTTTCCGTGGAACATAGGGCAGGCAGGTTACAGGGAAACGCGCATGCCCTGTCCCACGTACACTGTCTGGCAAGTGTTCACCCCCTCAGGGTTGAACAAAGGGTGGAGGTATGTAGGAAGGCACAAGGGTCCGTCATTGATGGAAGGTATGTGTCACCGAGATTCCTGGCCTCGGTGAGGTAAGAGACAGTAATTTTAAGTGTCAGCGGCAGTTAGTGCTGACTGACACTATTTGTTAGTTAGTATGGCTGTAGAGCTGATCCGGGCCGACTCTTATTGGGAGCAGCCAAAGTGCAGGGTGGGTGGCTTCTCCCCATGCTCCAGGGTGGGTTTTGGCTGAGATATAAAAACCCAGCCAGCAGTCTCAGCTGTGTGGAATATCCTCCACTTCACAGTGAAGCTGTGGGTTTTGGGAGCTCTCTGTGCTGAGGTCCGAAGGCTGTGTGTCAGGCGAGCAGGCTGCCTTACAGCCTGCAAGTGGACTTTCTGAGGCTGAGCATTTAGCCGGGTGTGAACTGACACCCAGGATACCAGGTGAATGTTATTTTGTTTTTTCTGTGTGTGAACAAGCACCAAGCCCGAAAAGGGACTGTTCTGTTATATTATGAGTGTGAATAAACACTGAAGATTGATTTAAAACCTGGTCCATTGCCTCTATATTGCGTCTGCTAACCTGCCTACCAGAGCGAATTCCCACAGGTCGTATTTCAGTCCAACAAGAAAAACATATTCTTTGTTCATGTCGGCGGTTATATATGTTAAAAGCATGGCTGGGAGTCAGCAGGGTGGCAGCAGCGGGAGGTTGGGAGCCAAACGTGCCCATTGTTGAGCACCTGATTCGCAACAGCCTACCTACCCGAGAAGTAGTAGAGCAGGGGTTCACGGAAGTAGCGGTGGTAGCAGTCAGTCAGTGCAGCGGTTATATGTGGTAAAATCTTTATTGAAGTATTTTGGTCGAAAAACAAAATGTATTCAGCGGTCAGCTCTGCGGTTATATGCGGTAAAATCTCCATGATGTCTCATGATAAATCTGCAGCGCGGGGGCCCCGTGTGGCTTATACACACTTTCAAAATCATCCTTCAGCGGAGCGAATAGATGCCGGATGACAGGGACGCTCCCTGATCTTCCCAGGAGCTGCTGTCGGGAGCAGCGGTTCATTTCTGAGACGTCCGTATAGTGTGGGGGTAATCCGAACACCCTCTCCATCTCCGTGCTCCGTTACATGCGGTAAAATCTTTTGTGACTTATTTCGGTGTAAAAACTTATTTTATTCAGCGTTCAGCACTGTAGTTCTATGCGGTAAAACCTTTTGTGACTTATTTCGGTGGAAAAATGAATTTTATTCAGCATTCAGCGCTGTAGTAATATGTGGTAAAATCTTTATTGAAGGATGTCGGTAGAAAAACAAAATTAATTCAGTGGTTAGCGCTGCGGTTATTTGCGGTAAAATCTTTATTGAAGTATTTTGGTCGAAATACTAAATTTATTCTGCGTTCAGAGCTGCGGTTATATGCGGTAAAATCTTTAGTGACGTATCTTGATGAACTTCGCGACTCTTCCAGGCATAAAGCTATCTTGACGCTTTGTCTTGTCATTGTCTGTTGCTACTAGAGGCCTGTCTATGCCAGGCAGGTTCCCCCAGAAGTATCTTGGTCGATTGACACTCTGTCATTGTGCCATTCTGTGGATTCCTTATGCTGCTGTCACCTCCAGACTCTGTGGCCTACTCATGCTGCTGCCACCTCCAGACTCGGTCGTTGTGCCACTCTGTGGCCTACTTATGCTTCTGCCACCTCCAGACTCTGTCATTGTGCCACTCTGTGGCCTACTCATGCTGCTGCCACCTCCAGACTCTGTCAATGTGCCACTCTGTGGCCTTCTCATGCTGCTGCCACCTCCAGACTCGGTCGTTGTGCCACTCTGTGGCCTACTTATGCTTCTGCCACCTCCAGACTCGGTCATTGTGCCACTCTGTGGCCTTCTCATGCTGCTGCCACCTCCAGACTCGATCATTGTGCCACTCTGTGGCCTCCTCATACTGCTTCCACCTCCAGACAGTGTCATTGGGCCAATCTGTGGTCTCCTCATGCTGCTTCCACCTCACAACTATGTCATAGATCCATTATTTGGACTTCTCATGCTGTTGCCACCCTTCCCAACTTCATGACTGGTCCACTATTTTGCCTTTCGGCCTGGCTGACATCA
Organism: Bufo bufo; assembly: GCF_905171765.1. Lineage (NCBI taxonomy): Eukaryota > Metazoa > Chordata > Amphibia > Anura > Bufonidae > Bufo > Bufo bufo. Next base: position 92,366,053 of record NC_053396.1, read on the forward strand.
TTTATTTGACACTTCTTCTGATCTGTCAGAAGGAAGGAAAAATGAGATGCACAACAAAATCTGTCTGTGTAGCAGCTTTAAGGCCTGTATCGTCCCATCAGAATTGGCTTATGAATTAGTAGCCAAAAGCAGGAGTTTGTAAAAAACACAGAAGACGTGCAAATATTCGGTTCACGTGTCATCTCCTCCTTTTTTTTTTTTTGGCCTTAGCAATACTGATGGATTACTGACCAAATGCTCAACAGACAGGATACGTTTTTTGAGGGGTTATTGTGACGGATCAGAGGAAGGGCAAAATAATCAGTGACGTCAACAAAAACTTACTGCTGACACCCTCTCCACTCTGTCCGGGGGGGGGGGGGGGGGGGGGTTTCTACTTTTATAAGCGTTTAATAGAACAGGTTCTGTAGACATCTATGTGGAATCAGCTGACGAAGGTGTAAAAGGACTGCACTTCTTGACGCTAACATCTACCTGTAAGGCTGAGTTAGGCCCCTTTCACACGGGAGAGTATTGCGCGCGGATGCTATGCGTGAGTTGAACGCATTGCACCCGCACTGAATACCGACCCATTCATTTCTATGGGGCTGTTCACATGAGCGGTGATTTTCACGCATCACTTGTGCGTTGTGTGAAAATCACAGCATGCTTTTTATTCTGCGTTTTTCACGCAACGCAGGCCCCTTAGAAGTGAATGGGGTTGCGTGAAAATCGCAAGCATCCACAAGCAAGTGCGGATGCGGTGCGATTTTCACGCATGGTTGCTAGGAGACGATCGGGATGGAGACCCGATCATTATTATTTTCCCTTATAACATGGTTATAAGGGAAAATAATAGCATTCTGAATACAGAATGCATAGTAAAATAGCGCTGGAGGGGTTAAAAAAATAATAATAATAATTTAACTCACCTTAGTCCACTTGATCGCGATGCCCGGCATCTCCTTCTGTCTCCTTTACTGAACAGGACTTGTGGTGAGCATTCATTACAGGTCAAGGACCTGTGGTGACGTCACTCCGGTCATCACATGATCCATCACCATGGTAAAAGATCATGTGATGGATCATGTGATGACCGGAGTGTATTCAGAATGCTATTATTTTCCCTTATAACCATGTTATAAGGGAAAATAATACAATCTACAGAACTCCGATCCCAAGCCTGAACTTCTGTAAAGAATTTGGGGTTTGGGTACCAAACACTCGCGATTTTTCTCACGCGAGTGAAAAACGCACTACAATGTTTTAGCACTCGTGCAGAAAAATCGCGGGTGTTCCCGTAACGCACCCGCACATTTTCCCGCAACGCCCGTCTGAAAGAGGCCTTAGGCCTCTTTCACACGGGCATCATGTTTTTGGCCCGGATAAGATGTGGGTGCGTCGCGGGAAAATGCACGATTTCTCTGCGCGAGTGCAAAACATTGTAATGAGTTTTGCACGTGCGTGAGAAAAATCGGCATGTTTGGTACCCAGACCCGAACCCGGACTTCTTCACAGAAGTTCGGGTTTGGGTTAGGTGTTATGTAAATTTTATTATTTTCCCTTATAACATGGTTATTCATCTTTGCTGTGCACAGGAAAAGGACCTTTTATGACGCCACTGCGTTCATCACATGGTCCATCACATGATCTTTTACCATGGTGATAGATCATGTGACGGACCATGTGATGAGAGTAGTGACGTCCTTTTCCTGCACAGCAAAGATGAAGACAGAAGAGAAGACGGGCTGCGCGAACAAGTGGATTAAGGGGAGTTAAATTATTTTTTATTTTTTTTAATCCCCTCCAGCCCTATTGTACTATGCATTCTGTATTAAGAATGCTATTATTTTCCCTTATAACCATGTTATAAGGGAAAATAATAATGATCGGATCCCCATCCCGATCGTCTCCTAGCAACTGTGCGTGAAAATCGCACCGCATCCGCACTTGCTTGCGGATGCTTGCGATTTTCACGCAGCCCCATTAACTTCTATGGGGCCTGCGTTGCGTGGAAAACGCACAAAGAGGAGCATGGTGCGATTTTCACGCAACGCACAAGTGATGCGTGAAAATCTCCGCTCATCTGCACAGCCCCATAGAAATGAATGGGTCCGGATTCAGTGCGGGTGCAATGTGTTCACCTCAAGCATTGCACCCGCGCGGAAATCTCGCCCTTGTGAAAGGGGCATTATTTGGTCAGTTTTGGCCCCGTGACTGCCCAAGTAAGTGAAGTGTGCAGTGATTCTAAGAGCGACACCTGTCATCTACATGTCATACTGACTCACAGTATTGTTTTACAACCACAGCAAGATTTCCTGCAAGGCACAGTGTTCTACACCCTAAAGGCTCTCTGCAGCCCGGAAATAGCTGTTTTTAACGCGATTCGCCACGAAAAATTCTGAACTAAGCAAATTTTTCAAAAAAATTCGGCAAACCGGCCGAATCTAATTTTTTTGAAATTCGCTCATCTCAAATAAAGACCATTTTTCAAAAAAAACGTTTGGTCAGTTTTTCTTTATCTGATAAGGTGTAAATCCAATCCATATTAAACAGGAAAGTTATTTTGGCCTGAATAAGGCCTCATGCACACGACAGTATTTTTTCACGGTCCGCAAAACGGGGTTCCGTTGTTCCGTGATCCGTTTCCGTTTTTTTTTCCGTGTGTCTTCCTTGATTTTTGGAGGATCACCAGACATGAAAAAAAAATCTAAGTCAAGTTTGCCTTGAAAATGATAGGAAAAAAACGGACACGGATCACGGACGCGGATGACAATCTTGTGTGCCTCCGTGTTTTTTTTTACGGACCCATTGACTTGAATGGGTCCGTGAACCGTTGTCCGTGAAAAAAATAGGACAGGTCCTGGAAACACGGATCACGGAAGCGGATGACAAACGGTGCATTTTCCGAGTTTTCAACGGACCCATTGAAAGTCAATGGGTCCGCAGAAAATCACGGAAAACGGAACAACGGACACGGAACCCAACAACGGTCGTGTGCATGAGGCCTAAAAGGGATAGAAGGTGTTTCTGAATCTAGCCATCGATGTAAAAGGCTCTTTCTACTAGAAGCCACCCAAATGTGTAATAAGGCCTCATGCACACGACCGTATTTTTTTGCGGTCCGCAAAACGGGGTTCCGTTTTCCCGTGATCCGTGACCGTTTTTTCGTCCGTGGGTCTTCCTTGATTTTTGGAGGATCCACGGACATGAAAAAAAAGTCGTTTTGGTGTCCGCCTGGCCGTGCGGAGCCAAACGGATCCGTCCTGAATTACAATGCAAGTCAATGGGGACGGATCCGTTTGACGTTGACACAATATGGTGCCATTTCAAACGGATCCGTCCCCATTGACTTTCAATGTAAAGTCTGGAGTCCCTTTTATACCATCAGATCGGAGTTTTCTCCAATCCGATGGTATATTTTAACTTGAAGCGTCCCCATCACCATGGGAACGCCTCTATGTTAGAATATACTGTCGGATATGAGTGAGATCGTGAAACCTCATTTCCGACAGTATATTCTAACACAGAGGCGTTCCCATGGTGATGGGGACGCTTCTAGTTAGAATATACTACAAACTGTGTACATGACTGCCCCCTGCTGCCTAGCAGCATCCGATCTCTTACAGGGGGCCGTGATCAGCACAATTAACCCCTTAGGTGCCGCACCTGAAGGGGTTAATTGTACTATCATATCCCCCTGTAAGAGATCAGGGCTGCCAGGCAGCAGGGGGCAGACCCCCCCCCCCTCCCCAGTTTGAATATCATTGGTGGCCAGTGCGGCCCCCCCCCCTCCTCCCTCTATTGTAATAATTCGTTGGTGGCACAGTGTGCCCCCCCCCCCCTTCCTCCCTCTATTGTAATAAATCGTTGGTGGCACAGTGTGCGCCCCCCATTGGCCCCCCCTCCCTCTATAGCATTAACAACATTGGTGGCTAGTGTGCGGCCTCCCATCTTCCCCCCCCCCCCCGATCATTGGTGGCAGCGGGTTACTAGCAATAGTACAATAGTAAAAGATTCATACTTTACCTGGGAGCTTGGGAGCTGCGAGGTTCGTGTCCGGCCGGGAGCTCCTCCTACTAGTAAGTGACAGTTCATTTAGCAATGCGCCGCACAGACCTGTCACTTACCAGTAGGTGGAGCTCCCGGCCGGACACGAACATCGCAGCAGCAGCCTGGAGCAGGTAAGTATGAATCTTCTACTATTGTACTATTGCTAAGTAACCATGGCAACCAGGACTGTAGTAGCGTCCCGGTTGCCATGGTTACCGATCGGAGCCCCAGCGATTAAACTGGGACTCCGATCGGAACTCCGCTGCCACCAATGATGGGGGGGGGGGGGGGGGGAGAGATGGGAGGCCGCACACTGGCCACCAATGTTGTTAATGCTATAGAGGGAGGGGGGGCCGATGGGGGGCGCACACTGTGCCACCAACGAATTATTACAATAGCGGGAGGGAGGGGGGGGGGCGCACACTGTGCCACCAACGATTTATTACAATAGAGGGAGGGGGGGCCGCACTGGCCACCAATGATATTCAAACTGGGGAGGGGGGGGGAGGGTCTGCCCCCTGCTGCCTGGCAGCATCCGATCTCTTACAGGGGGCCGTGATCAGCACAATTAACCCCTTCAGGTGCCGCACCTGAAGGGGTTAATTGTGCTGATCACGGCCCCCTGTAAGAGATCGGGTGCTGCCAGGCAGCAGGGGGCAGTCTTGTACACAGTTTGTAGTGTATTCTAACTAGAAGCGTCCCCATCACCATGGGAACGCTTCTGTGTTAGAATATACTGTCGGTTCTGAGTTTTCACGAAGTGAAAACTCAGCTTTGAAAAAGCTTTTATGCAGACGGATCTTCGGATCCGTCTGTATAAAAACTAACCTACGGCCACGGATCACGGACACGGATGCCAATCTTGTGTGCATCCGTGTTCTTTCACGGACCCATTGACTTGAATGGGTCCGTGAACCGTTGGCCGTGAAAAAAATAGGACAGGTCATATTTTTTTCACGGCCAGGAAACACGGCTCACGGATGCGGCTGCCAAACGGTGCATTTTCCGTTTTTTCCACGGACCCATTGAAAGTCAATGGGTCCGCGAAAAAAAACGGAAAACGGCACAACGGCCACGGATGCACACAACGGTCGTGTGCATGAGGCCTAAAGCTTTATCTCGTCTAAGGAGACATTGCTGTTCCTCAGATAAAATAGCCCACTGGGGAGTAGCAGTGAAGGTTATATTGTAAGTTGTTAATATGTGGGATTACACTTGCTCCCATAAATCTTGAACACATGTGCAGCCCCATAGATGATGGTATGGGTATGTATTGGGTATATTGCATTTAGAGCAAGAATAGGTACAATCAGGAGACATTTTATTTTTAATGCTAGGTGTCACATACACTCTATGAAATATCATCAAAGCCATATCCGTATAGATACTGACTGGGGAATGTTTGTGTATTTTCAATGTGGCCTCTAACTAATAGTGTTTTGACTTCAGGATTTTGGAAAGTCTTTGATCCATTTCCTGAGACCTGTGCTGACTACATCCCAATCTATCAATGGCCTGAGGAATCTGTAGATAGTACTAGTACAGGCATGCTCAACCTGCGGCCCTCCAGCTGTTGTATAACTACAACTTCCACAATGCCCTGCTGTAGGCTGATAGCTGAAGTTGTTCAGACTTGCTAGGAGTTGTAGTTTTGCAACAGCTGGAGGGCCGCAGGTTGAGCATGCCTGTACTAGTGGAAGAAATCTGTGTTTTGGCTCTTTTAAGAAATATTTTTAAGCATGCCCCTCTTGAGTCCCCCGGAATATTATTCATACAACGCTTAACAAAACTACGGGTTTGTAGATATATAAATTGATTTTGATTAAATGCCGGGAATCCTTGGGAGGCTTCTGTAATAGAAATAACAGAGTAGCTGGAATCTAACATATCAAGAATCCAAATACAGCCCTGTGATGCTAGGGTAGTATATATCCTGAGCAGTCTACCCCCAAAAAACCTTGGGTGCCCCAAAAAGTGCTGAAAAAAAGTGTTTGTGCCATCTAGTTTACTAAATTTCCTTACTTTATGCCAGAACTGAATAGTATTCCATAGAACAGGAAATTCTTTTATGGTAGGAGGAAGCGCAACTTTCGGTAAATGCAGTAGTGCCAAAAGGGAGATGTGAGGGAATTTTTTTTCTCCATATCTACATTAGCACATCCAATCAACAACATATCTAAAGTTGGCAACCAGGTCATATAGTGAAATGTCGGGAAAGTTAAAGAGGTTGTCTAAATTATGGAAAAAAAAAGATATAGCACTGTAAGGCCTCATGCACACAACCGCTGTTTTGGTCCGCATCCGAGCCGCCGTTTTTGCGGCTCGGATGCGGACCCGTTCACTTCAATAGGGCCGCAAAAGATGCGGACAGCACTCCGTGTGCTGTCCGCATCTTCTGCACCGTTCCGTGGCCCCGCAAAAAAAAATATAGCATGTCCTATTCTTGTCCATTTCGCGGACAAGAATAGGCATTTCTACAATGGGCCCCCTTTTCCGTAAATTGCGGAAGGCACACAGGCGGCTTCCGTTTTTTGTGGACCGCAAAAAACGGCACGATCGTGTGCATGTAGCCTAAATCTGATGGTCAGCGATATATAACTAAAGCTAAGCAAGTTTTAGGCAAAAAAATATCTATTTCCTAAGAAAAGGTGAGCGCTACCATCAGTCCTGTGTCATGCCAACAGTAAAGCATCCTGAGACCATTCATGTGTGGGGTTGCTTCTCATCCAAGGGAGTGGGCTCACTCACAATTTTGCCCAAAAACACAGCCATGAATAAAGAATGGTACCAAAACACCCTCCAACAGCAACTTCTTCCAACAATCCAACAACAGTTTGGTGAAGAACAATGCATTTTCCAGCACGATGGAGCACCGTGCCATAAGGCAAAAGTGCTAAGTGGCTCGGGGACCAAAACGTTGACATTTTGGGTCCATGGCCTGGAAACTCCCCAGATCTTAATCCCATTGAGAACTTGTGGTCAATCCTCAAGAGGCGGGTGGACAAACAAAAACCCACTAATTCTGACAAACTCCAAGAAGTGATTATGAAAGAATGGGTTGCTATCAGTCAGGAATTGGCCCAGAAGTTGATTGAGAGCATGCCCAGTCGAATTGCAGAGGTCCTGAAAAAGAAGGGCCAACACTGCAAGTACTGACTCTTTGCATAAATGTCATGTAATTGTTGATAAAAGCCTTTGAAACGTATGAAGTGCGTTTCACTACATCACAGAAACAACTGAAACAAAGATCTAAAAGCAGTTTAGCAGCAAACTTTGTGAAAACTAATATTTTTCTTATTCTCAATAACTTTTGGCCACGACTGTACAATGACACTGCTGATACACACAGGATCTTCTGCCTACCTGCAATGCTCTGCAGAACTTCTCTTTCAGCTCCTGTGCCCAGCATTTCTCTCCTGCAGCTACACAGTAAACACTTCAGTGCAGAGTCTGTGCAGCTGAAGGGGTTAAGAATCCTGGAGAGAGCAATAAGCAGCAGCCTGCAGTGCAGGGGGCGTGGCCAGCACAGTGAAGTTCGGTGTACAGATCTCTCAGGCTTGTGCAGGAACATTATCAGAGCAGGGAGAGAAGCTGACATCACAGGTCATGTGACCCTCAGTTAAATCTGAGAAACCAGCCACTGGAGATAAAGTGAGTTATTTGGAAAGCTGTTACATTTGCCTAGTTAGAAACATAGAATAAAAAAATAACTCGGACAACCCCTTTAAGGCCCCCCAATATTCGAGGTTGCTGTAATTTAGAAAAAGGCTAATACGACTCCTCCATGAGGAGCTCCAAATGAACTGCCTAAATGTTCTCTGAAGAAGTTTGATGTCTGAGTGAAGCAGTATGGCATATAGTTTTAATGTATCTTGAAACCACTTGTTGGGTTGATTTACACACAGTTTTTTATTGGTATTTTTCAGCACTTTTGAGATTTTAATTGAAAAACTTCAACTCTAGCTGTTAGCGGAAGGTCTGCGGAAAATATGTGCAGAACACACGTTTTTTTGCTCATTTTCTTTCTTTCTTTTTTTTTCATTTGGTGATGCCTGAAAAAAATACCATTCAAACATATTGTAACACAAAAGTGCCATAAAAATCATACAGTATGCTAAAAAACTGTAAGCATTTTTAGTGGTAAATAAAAACACCAGAGCAAATTTGTGCTTGAAGGAATGCACTGGCTATTTTCAGTTGGTGTTTTGGTCAGTGATTTCCATCAGTGATTGTGAATAGAGATGAGCGAACTTCTGTTTTAAATTCGGCGTCTAAAGTTCGGCTTCCGGTTAGCGGAGGATCCCGATATGGATTCTGAATTCCGTTGTGGTCCGTGGTAGCGGAATCAATAATGGCCATGGACCACAACGGAATTCGGAATCCATATCGGGATCCTCCGCTAACCGGAAGCCGAACTTTAGACGCCGAACTTAAAACAGAAGTTCGCTCATCTCTAATTGTGAACCAAAACCAGGATTGGAGCCTCCGCAGACATAAGGTATAAGGGAAAGATCTGCTCCTGTTCTGTGTTTAGAGCCGAATCTGGTTTTGGCTCAAAATCACTGATGGAAATCACTGACCAAACACTGAGGCCTCGTCCACATTTCCATGTCAGTGACACGTCCGTGAAAAGAAGGGTACGTGTTTCATCTGTGGAGATGTCTGTGAAGGATCCGTATGTCCGTTTTTACCATCCGTAATTTACTGACATTGCTCTGCTGAAAATAAATTTCCAGTAAAAAAATATACTGAAATGGGAACAGACACGTTTAAATTAATGGGTTCGTGTACTGCCAGTGGAAAATGCGTACAGCACACATCAATGAAAAACGGAAATGTGGACGAGGCCTGACTGTGTAAATAAGGCATAATCCTATATTGAATTCTAAATGCAGTATATTATATGATGCATAAACCGTATATTATTTGTCTACATTAGTGCTAACAGATATCCGTATTATTTCTTGAAGACTATTTGGGAATCGGATATTGGAGATAACATGAGATCTAACCAGAAGCCACAGTGTGTTCGTGTAACTGAGAAGATTACAGAACAAAAGGAGACTGTCCAGACATTACTGTGCCCACTACACACCGTTCTCCCCAAGGTCAGACTATGTGGATATCAGTACATATGTTCTGTATTTTTGCTATTACATTACCAGTAGAGCATTACTTTGTTCTGCAGTATATTTATTCCAGCGCAACAAAGCACTGGGCCTCTTCAAATCCAACATGCTTGAATTCAAAACGCATATAAATGTATTTTACTTGAAAGATGAGGAAAATTTCATGATGCTTGGTGTCAGAGAACTGCATTAAAGGGGGCTTCCGAGATTATTTTTTACTGATGACCTATCCTCTGGATAGGTATTCCGTATTTGATCATTGGGGGTCCCACACCCGGAACCCTTCTCTCTGCTTTTCCTAGGTCAGTGACAACAAGTTGATATGCCATGTGGGCTAGGAGCATCTCAGCCCCATTCAAGTGACAATGTACAGTGCTGTACTTGGTAAGCTGCGATAAGGAGGTGGCATCACAGAAGCGCCGCTGCCTTCTCAAAACAGCTGATCAGCAGGGGTCCCGGGTCCCAGAGGATGGGTCATCAGTAAAAAAAAATCTTGGAAAAACCTTTTAACCCCTTTAGGACACAGCCTTATTTCACCTTAAGGACCAGGCCATTTTTTGCAAATCTGACCAGTGTCACTTTAAGGCCCCTTTCACACGGGCGAGTATTCCGCGCGGGTGCAATGCGTGAGTTGAACGCATTGCACCCGCACTGAATCCTGACCCATTCATTTCTATGGGGATGTGCACATGAGCTGTGATTTTCACACATCATTTGTGCGTTGCGTGAAAATCACAGCAAGCTCTATATTCTGCGTTTTTCACGCAACGCAGGCCCCATAGAAGTGAATGGGGCCGCGTGAAAATCTTAATCATCCGCAAGCAAGTGTGGATGCGGTGCGATTTTCACGCATGTTGCTAGATGACGATCGAGCTGGGGACCCGATCTGTATTATTTTCCCTTTATAACATGGTTATAAGGGAAAATAATAGCATTCTGAATACAGAATGCAAAGTAAATTGTGATGGAGGGGTTAAAAATAAAAAAAAATTAACTCACCGAGTCCACTTTGATCGCGTAGTTGCGGATCTCTGTCTTCTTCTGTAATGTTGAGCTGCCGGCTAAGGACCTGTAGTGACGTCACATCACATGATCCAATCACATGGTCCCTCACCATGGTGATGAACCATGTGATTAGACCATGTGAAGAGCACAGTGACGTCATCAAAGGTCCTATTCCTGTGCACAGCAAAGAGAAGACAGAAGAGATGCCGCCTGCGCGAACAAGTGGATTACGGTGAGTTAAATAATTTTTATTTTACCAAGCATTCTGTATTAAGGATGCTATTATTTTCCCTTATAACCATGTTATAAGGGGAAATAATACAATCTACAGAACACCTAACCCAAACCCGAATTTCTGTGAAGAAGTTCAGGTTTGGGTACCAAACATGCCGATTTTTCTCATGCGCGTGCAAAACGCATTACAATGTTTTGCACTCGCATTTTCCCACAACGCACCCGCATCTTATCCGGGCAAAAAACATGACGCCCGTGTGAAAGAGGCCTAAGTGGTGATAACTTTAAAACGCTTTGACTTATCCAGGCCATTCTGAGATAGTTTTTTTCGTCACATATTGTACTTCATGACACTGGTAAAATGAAGTAAAAAAAATTCCAAGTTTCAATTTCTCTACTTCTATAATACATAGTAATACCTCCAAAAATAGTTATTACTTTACATTCCCTATATGTCTACTTCATGTTTGGATCATTTTGGGAATGATATTTTATTTTTTGGGGATGTTACAAGGCTTAGAAGTTTAGAAGCAAATCTTGAAATTTTTCAGAAATTTTCAAAAAACCCAATTTTTAGGGACCAGTTCAGGTCTGAAGTCACTTTGCGAGGCTTACATAATAGAAACCACCCAAAAATGACCCCATTCTAGAAACTACACCCCTCAAGGTATTCAAAACAGATTTTACAAACTTTGTTAACCCTTTAGGTGTTCCACAAGAATTAATGGAAAATAGAGATACAATTTCAAAATTTCACTTTTTTGGCAGATTTTCCATTTTAATATTTTTTTTCCAGTTACAAAGCAAGGGTTAACAGCCAAACCAAACTCAATATTTATGGCTCTGATACTGTAGTTTACAGAAACACCCCATATGTGGTCGTAAACCGCTGTACGGGCACACGGCAGGGCGCAGAAGGAAAGGAATGCCATATGGTTTTTGGAAGGCAGATTTTGCTGGACTGGTTTTTTTGACACCATGTCCCATTTGAAGCCCCCCTGATGCACCCCTAGAGTAGAAACTCCATAAAATTGACCCCATCTAAGAAAGTACACCCCTCAAGGTATTCAAAACTGATTTTACAAACGTCGTTAACGCTTTAGGTGTTCCACAAGTTATTGGCAAATGGAGATGAAATTTAAAAATATAAATTTTTTGGCAAATTTTCCATTTTAATCATTTTTTTCCAGTAACAAAGCAAGGGTTAACAGCCAAACAAAACTCAATATTTATGGCCCGGATTCTGTAGTTTACAGAAACACCCCATATGTGGTCGTAAACTGCTGTACGGGCACACGGTAGGGCGCAGAAGGAAAGGAATGCCATATGGTTTTTGAAGGCAGATTTTGCTGGACTGTTTTTTTTTACACCATGTCCCATTTGAAGCCCCCCTCATGCACCCCTAGAGTAGAAACTCCATAAAAGTGACCCCATCTAAAAAACTACACCCCTCAAGGTATTCAAAACTGATTTTATAAATGTCGCTAACCCTTTAGGTGTTCCACAAGAGTTATTGGCAAATGGAGATGAAATTTCAGAATTAAAATTTTTTGGCAAATTTTCCATTTTAATCCATTTTTTCCAGTAACAAAGCAAGGGTTAACAGCCAAACAAAACTCAATATTTATGGCCCTGATTCTGTAGTTTACAGAAACACCCCATATGTGGTCGTAAAATTCTGTATGGGCACACGGCAGGGGGCAGAAGGAAAGGAATGCCATACAGTTTTTGGAAGGCAGATTTTGCTAGACTGTTTTTTTTTACACCATGTCCCATTTGAAGCCTCCTGATGCACCCCTAGAGTAGAAACTCCAAAAAAGTAACCCCATTTTAAAAACTACGGGATAGGGTGGAAGTTTTGTTGGTACTAGTTTAGGGTACATATGAAATTTGGTTGCTCTGTATTACACTTTTTGTGATGCAAGGTAACAAGAAATAGCTGTTTTGGCACTGTTTTTATTTTTTGTTATTTACAACATTCATCTGACAGGTTAGATCATGTGGTATTTTTATAGACCAGGTTGTCACGGACGCGGCGATACCTAATATGTATAGTTTTTTTTTGTATTTATGTAAGTTTTACACAATGATTTCATTTTTGAAGCAAAAAAAATCATGTTTTAGTGTTTCCATTGTCTGAGAGCCATAATTTTTTTCAGTTTTTGGACGATTATCTTAGGTAGGGTCTCATTTTTTGCGGGATGAGATGACGGTTTGATTGGAACTATTTTGGGGTGCATATGACTTTTTGATCGCTTGCTATTACACTTTTTGTGATGTTAGGTGACAAAAAATGGTTTAATTAGCACAGTTTTTATTTTTTATTTTCTACAGTGTTCATCTGAGGGGTTAGGTCATGTGATATTTTTATAGAGCCGGTCGATATGGACGCGGCGATATCTAATATGTATACTTTTTATTTAGTTATGTTATTTATTGTTTTTTAAAACAATAAAAATTATGTTTTAGTGTCTCTATATTCTGAGCCATAGTTTTTTATTTTTTGGGCGATTGTCTCTGGTAGGGGCTCATTTTTTGCGGGATGAGGTGACGGTTAGATTTTGGTGGGCAAACGCCTTTTTGATCGCTTGCTGTTTATTTAGCACAGTTTTTATTTTTTACGGTGTTCATCTGAGGGGTTAGGTCATGTGATATGTTTATAGAGTCGGTCGATACGGATGCGTCGATACCTAATATGTATACTTTTTTTCCCCCTATTTTTTACCATTTTTTTTTAACTTTATTTGGGGAAAATTACGTTTTTGTTTATTTTTACTTTAAACTTTTTTTTTTCACCTTTTTTTTGTCTTACTTTGGGACTTGATCTTTTGGGGGTCTAATCCTTTACAATGCATTCCAATACTTCTGTATTGGAATGCATTGGCTGTATGAGTAATAATGTGTGTATTACTCATACAGCTTCCGGCCTGTGAGATCCAGGGGGCTGGATCTCACAGGCTCGTCACCGGAAGGCAGCGCGCTGCCTTCCATGCCATCGGGTCCCCCCTACAGCCGCATGGGGACCCGATGGCGCCGCCGCCCGCAATAGGTAAAAGCCGCAAACCGCAGGTCTGAATTGCCGACCCCCCCCCCCCGCGCGCATTTAGCAGAGGTGCCTGCTCAATGATTTGAGCAGGCACCGTCACCTCACCTGACATTCCTATTTTAGTAACTACTTGCATTCTAGAGCATCTACAATTCTAGAGCATCTATTCTTATGACTCTATGTTGTGCCATTCCTGGATTATTCCTGCTAGACGTTTATGAATGAATTACCAGCAATCTGCAGTAAGGGTCCAGATGAGTCTTACCAGTTGGGGGCGTGTCCCTGCACTGTCTGCCACTGTCCAATTAGTGCTGTCATTGTCAGACTTTGCAGGGACACGACCCCAACTGGTAATATCCATCTGTGGCCTTACTGTAAGTTGCTGGAAATTCATTCATAAACATCTAGCAGGAATGGCACAACATAGAGTCACAAGAATAGATGTTCCAGAATTGGTATTACATGGGGAATGCAAGTAGCTACCAAAACAGGCAAGTCAGGAGAGGTGAGTGGTGACTGGTTCTCTTTAGCCACCAGATGGCTGCGAAGCAGTTGAGTGTGCAGGAGCTTGCTGGTTTAGTGGCTCCCATTCCAGGGCGGGAGAGACACGGAAATAATGCATCACAAAAAGCTATTCTGTTCCCCTAACTTGGAAAAAGAAGCCGTGCTAAGCTGTTTCCGTAGCTCCCATACACAGCAATAGGAGTTTTCGAAACAGAGAGCGTCGGCACACTCTGCTGTATCCTGGCCAGCTGGTGGTCTGGACTGTGTCTTATCTCGCCTTAGTAACGGCAAGATGAGACAACCCCTTTTCCCTTCTTTCCTCAATATTGCACAGATTAAGGGGAGGATTTTTCAAAACTGGTGTAAAGACTTATAGCAACCAATCAGATTCCACCTTTTATTTTTCACAGTTCCTTTGGGAAATGAAAGATGGAATCTGGTTGCTATGGGCAACTAAGCCAGTTTGCCTTTACACCAGTTTTGATAATTCTCCCCCTATAAAGGGAATGTGTCTTCGAAAAATGATCTATATTATTTAAATCATGTTTTTATTTCAAACGATCAGCCAATCAGCTGTTTGAGAAGGCAGTGGTACTTGCAGTAGCTTTTCCTAGGCCAGGTGACAACATGTTCATCTGTCACCTGTCCTAGGAGCTGCGATGCCAAGCACAGCCACTATACGATGTACGTCGCTGAGAGAAGGCTGCGGCTTTCACAGAAGGACTGCTGCCTTCTCAAACACCTGTGTGTCGGACCTCCACTGATCAGATACTGATGACCTATCCTGAGGAAGTAGAATGAAAAACATCTGCAATCAGAAAATAAAAACAGATTAGAAAAAAGGATATGTGTCACTATCTGGTTCTAACACCGTATTGCAGATATAGTCTCGCTAGCGCTCTATACAGCAGGGCCACAATCTCTCTCTTTCCTGGTTATCTGCCTGATATCAGGACCCCCTAGATCCTTCTCTTCTGAAATCCTGGCTAAGGGCTCATGCACAGGAACGTGTTCGGCCTGTTCCGTGCATTGGGACCGCCATTTGCGGTCTCCAATGCACGGGCACTGTATGTGACTGGCGCAGACAGATGCAGAGCCATTCGATTTGAATGGGTCCGTTTTCCGTCTGCACCCCAAAAAAATAGAACAAGTTCTATTTTTTATTTTTTTTGCGGTGCAGAGGCACAGGCCGATGAGACAACCCTGTAGTGCTTCTGTAGTCTTCTGCTCGGTGCCTCCGCAAAGTATCTTCTGGATTGCAGAACCATTCAATTGAATGGGTTCGCATCCGTCATACGGTGCACACATGGCCAGTGCCCATATATTGCGGACCCGCTATTTGCCAACAACGGCTGTGTGCATTAGCTCTAACACAGAACTGCTAATATAATAGTCAGACTAAGGGTTCCTTCTCACCAAGTACATTAATTTACATTTGAAAACACGGAACTGCAATTTCCATTGTTTGGGCTTTGTCCAGAAACTAAGGGGGAGATTTATCAAACTGGTGTAAAGTAGAACTGGCTTAGCTGCCCATAGCAACCAATCAGATTCCACCTTTCACTTTCCAAAGGAGCTGTCAAAAATTAAAGGTGGAATCTGATTGGTTGCTATGGACAACTAAGCCTGTTCTACTTTACACCAGTGGTGTAATGAAAATGACAGGACTTTCTTTTCCGTCCTGGACAACAGTTCTGCTTGCCCATAGACCTCTATTATGAGGGATCAAAACAGAATGCCTCTAAAGGTTTCCACTTTGAATTCCGTCTTACAAATTCCGTTATTTTTAAAATGGTTATAACGGAAAACAATAACGGAATTCGTAACGTTGATGTGAACCCGCCCTAAGAGGCATGCGCTTCTTAATGAATTTGTGGCATTTTACTCCTGTGTACTTTGGATTAAGACCGGTGTATGGAACACTGGTTTTCGTAAATTCCTCACTTAGTGTTTTTGCTGCTTCTTTAAAACAGCTGCTTCTCCTCAAATTATTCCTTTCTTCATTACCAGCTATGTTATCAAAGTACATCTTTTTTACCTTCTTCTATACATTAATCACCCTACTGCCACCACTGCACACCCACGCACAATCCAACCAACAAAAGCCTACGTGGAGAAAAAAATACAGCCTACAGATGACAATAGCACATTAGTTAATTCCACACTTCTCCATACATAGAGCTACAGCAGCGGTAGAAATGTGAACTACCCAAATGTTTGTACAGGGATTTACGTATAGTGGATGTGCTAATATCTGTGTGTGGATATTCAATGCTTAAAGAGGACCTGTCGCCTGACATGCCTGTTTTAGTAACTACTTGCATTTCCCATGTAATAACAATTCTGGAGCATCTATTCTTAAGATTCTATGTTGTTCCGTTCTTCTCTTACTCCTGCAAGAAATGTATAGGTAAAGGTATTGTTACCAGTTGGGGGGAGGGGGGGTTCCCTGGCAGCACTGATTGGTCAATGCCAGACTGTGCAGAGACACCCCCCCCCCCCCCTCCCCCCCTCCCAACTGGCAACACCTGTGTGTACCTTTATCTATAAAATTCTAGCAGGAAAAAGAAGAACGGCACAATATAGAATCATAAGAATAAATGTTCCAGAATTGTCATTTCATGCGGAATACATCCCCCCCCCCCCCCCCCCAGAAGCAGACATGTCAGAAGAGGTGACAGGTTCTCTTTAAACAAAAGACGAGATGTAAAAAGCAAGAAGCTGCATGAGCTTTTCACTGGGACGCCATCTATCTAATTGCACGTCATGCATTTTTTAAATATTTTGTCCTCCAGCCGATTTCTTTCCCATAATCTGATCGCATCCTTTATGCCTTGGTGTGTTCATCACAGTCTCTTTGAATGTTTTTCACATTGGCTTCCTCTTTATACATTGCACAGCTGGGCTTCCTCACTGCGCCTCCTCTGTAGTTATAAATAGTTTTCTCAGAGGCAGACTCATTTGTGCTGGCTCTAAATAAAAAATTGTGGGATTTAGGAAAATGATTTACCAGTATATTTCAAAGAATTTATTGGATCACTGCTTTAAATGTGTGACTTGGATGCAGCATGAGATTTTGATTGTAGTTGTAGATTTGCAGCAGCTGGATATCTACAGGTTGGAGACCACTCTGTAGGTTTTCTGGTTTTAGAGCCTTTCTGAGTTGTTGCCTTTAGAGTAAATTCTGCAGTAAAATTGTGCAGCTATTGGCGGCACGTGGCCATACACAGCTTTGCGTTGCGCCCTTACAGTTTGCGGAAAACATAAATATTTGTGCTATTGGTTAGGAAACTGAATCTGCAGTATAATAGTTTAAAGGGGTTGTCTGAGATCATTGAAAATCTCAGACAAGCTCTGCAATAGCTGAAAATTTTAAGAAATCGTCTTATACTGGCCCTTTTCTCCAGCGCTGATCTCTGTGGCGCTGGTCAGGTCCTGCAGCTGCTGCTTCGTTTCAAACTTCAGGGACATGACAGTATACTGCAGGTGACTGCTGCAGCCAATCACTGTACTCAGAGATCTAAAGCTGAGAACAATGATTGGCTGCAGTGGTCATGTGCTTGGGGCTACTTTCACATCTGCGCTTTCCCTTTCTGCTATTGAGATCCATTATAGGATCTCAATATTGGGGGAAAACGCTTTCGTTTTGTCCCCATTTTTTGTCAATGGGGACAAAACTGAAACTGAACGAAACAGAATGCATTCTGTTCCATTTCGTTGCATCCCCATCGCGGACAGAATAATGCTGCAAGCATCTCATGACTCACAATATAAGTCCATGGATACGGATCTTGGCTATTTTAGGGATAATACAACGGATCCATTCAGACCAGATGCAGACAGTTGTATTATTATTAGTGAAGAGCGAGCATGCTCGGCCGAGTACCGGTTCAGCTCGAGCATCGCTATGCTCGGGACGTGGCGGTACTCGGCCGAATACCACATGTGCTCGTCACATTGCTCGAGTCTCCTCCTTGCACGTTTGGCGCCTTCTAAGCAGCCAATCAACGTTCAGGTAAGTAATTCCCTTCAGTGTAATGCCATAGCCATGTTAGCTATTAGCCTTACACTGATTGGCTGGCCGGAACACGTGATACCAGTTTATATAGGAGCCGATGTCCCGCGCTCAGATCATTCAGCGTCAGGGAGAGCAGACAGTAGGCAGGGACAGATAGCGTTTTGCTGGAAATTCACAGATTTAACTCCAAAGAAACTATTTAAAGACCAAACAGTCCTCTTAAGGACTACAGTGTGTGTTTGACAGCAGTGCAGCACCATTTATTTTTTTATTTTTTTTACCAGGGGTTAAATTCAGCAGTATCAGGGAGAGGCGTCTTCAGGAAGGGACACATAGTGCAGGGCTGGAGCTTAACCGCTTTACGTCCGCCCATAGGATATAAACGTCCTATGGGTGGACGTCTATTTCTGAAAGCACGTTTTAGAACGTCCTTTCAGAAATAGCAGCTGCACGCTAATCATGCAGCTGCTGATCGGGTTGCCCGCTGTCAGTGACAGCAGGGCAACCCTAAGACAAGGCAGTGACAGTGCCCAGGTGTCCCTGCCTTCCGGATCGCTGCAGACACAGCGCTCACCGAGCGCTGTGTATGCAGAGAAGTAAGCGCTGTGCGCTTCCTGTTCCGGCCCGGCGGTCATGTGACCGCCGTGACCGGAGTGTGCAGGGGCTGTGTGAGGTCTCTCAGAGACCTCGATCAGCCCTGCTCTGAGGCTGTACAGCGCTGGATTGCTGCTGTACAGCCTCTCTAGGGGTGTATTTGTCCTGTAACTGGGGCTACTATGTCGGCCCCAGTTACAGGAGAAATCAACTGTAAAAAAAAAGAAAAGGTGAAGTAAATGTCCCCCAGAGGTCTTGTATGACCTTATGGGGGACGAAAAGTGTAAAATAAAATAAATAAAAATAAAAGGTTGAAAATTAAAAAATTAAAAAAAGTTTCACATGTAAAAAAAAAAAGTCCCCAAGTAAGGAATGAAAAAAAAAAGTTAAAAATAGAAAAAATAAAAAAAAGTATACATATTAGGTATTTCCGCGTCCGTAAAAACCAGCTCTATAAAAATATCACATGACCTAACCCCTCGGGTGAACATCGTAAAAAAAAAAAAAAAAAAAACTGTGTCAAAACAAGCAATTTTTGTCACCTTGCATCACAAAAGGTGCAACACCAAGTGATCAAAAACGCGTATGTCCCACAAAATAGTACCAATAAAACCGTCACCTCATCCCGCAAAAAATGAGCCCCTACATAAGAAAATCTCTCAAAAAATAAAAAAAACTATAGCTCTCAGAACATGGACACATTAAAACATAATTTTTTTGTTTCAAAAATGCTATTATTGTGTAAAACTTTAATAAATGAGAAAAAGTATACATATTAGGTATCGCCATGTCCGTAACAATCTGCTCTATAAAAATGTCACTTGACTGAACCCCTCAGGTGAACGCTGTAAAAATAAATAAATAGAAACTGTGCTAAAACAACCAATTTTTTGATCACCTTGCCCCATAAAGTGTTATAATGAATGATCAAAATATCATATGTACCCAAAAATAGTACTAATAAAACTGGCACCTTATCCCCTAGTTTCCAAAATGGGGTCACTTCTTGGGAGTTTCTACTGTAAGGGTGCATCAGGGGGCTTCAAATGGGACATGGCATCTAAAAACCATGTGGAGTTCCTTTCCTTCTGCGCCCTGCCGTATGCCCATACAGCAGTTTATGACCACATGTGGGGTGTTTCTGTAAACCGCAGAATCTGGGTAATAAATATTGAGTTTTGTTTGGCTGTTAACCATCGATGTGTTAAAGAAAAAAATTGATTAAAATGGAAAATCTGCCAAAAAAGTGAAATTTAAAAATTTGATCTCCATTTTCCTTTAATTCTTGTGGAACGCCTAAAGGGTTAACAAAGTTTGTAAAATCGGTTTTGAATACCTTGAGGGGCGTAGTTTCTACAATGGGGTCATTTATGGGGGTATCCACTATGTAGGCCCCACAAAGTGACTTCAGACCTGAACTGGTCCTTAAAAAGTGGGTTTTGGCAATTTTCTTAAAAATTTGAAGAATTGCTTCTAAACTTCTAAGCCTTCTAACGTCCTAAAAAAATAAAATGACATTTCCAAAATGATGCCAACATAAAGTAGACATATGGGGAATGTTAAATAATAAATATTTTATGAGGTATCACTTTCTGTTTTAAAAGCAGAGAAATTGAAATTTAGAAAATTGCGAATTTTTCTAATTTTTGGGTAAATTTGGGATTTTTTCATAAATAAAGGTGAAATATTTTGACTCAAATTTATGACTATCATGAAGTACAATGTGTCACAAGAAAACAATCTCTGAATGACTTGGATAAATAAAGGCGTTCCAAAGTTATTACCACATAAAGTGAGATATGTTAGTTTTGCAAAATTTGGCCTGGTCAGGAAGGGGGCAAATGGCCCAGATGGCAAGTGGTTAAGTACCCAAAAGCTTTTAAAAGACAGAAAGATCTGATATTAGTGAGATCTACAGTACACCATCAGAAAGCAGTGTGTTTAGCAGACATTATAAAAAGGGGCTTATTCACTAGAGTGTGCCTGCTAGTGAGATATACACCGCGCCATCAGAGAATTTTTTTTCGGGGGAAATTAACCTAATTTGTACCACATCTGTGTGTGCATTCAATCCGCAACCGTTATATTCAGTACTCCAGCAGAGAATTATTTATATTTTGGGACACATTTAACTACTTTTGGGCACATCTGTGTGTGCGTTTAGGCCACAACCATATATACTGTATTCCAGCAGATAATTATTTGTATTTGGGACAAATGTAACTAGTTTTGGGCACATCTCTGTGTGCGTTTAGGCCGCAACCGTAGATACAGTATTCCAGCAGAAAATTATTTGTATTTGGGACACATTTAACTACTTTTGGGCACATCTGTGTGCGCGTTTAGGCCGCAACCATATATACAGTATTCCAGCAGATAATTATTTGTATTTGGGACAAATTTAACTAGTTTTGGGCACATCTGTGCGTGCGTTCAATCCACAAACATTATATACAGTATTCCAGCAGAGAATAATTTGTATTTGGGACAAATTTAACTACTTTTGGGCACATCTGTGTGTGCATTTAGGCCGCAACCGTATATACAGTATTCCAGCAGAGAATTATTTGTATTTGGGACACATTTAACTACTTTTGGGCACATCTTTGGGTGCATTTAGGCCACAGCCATATATACAGTATTCCAGCAGAGAATTATTTGTATTTGGGACAAATGTACCTAGTTTCGGGCACATCGCTGTGTGCGTTTAGGCCGCAACTGTATATACAGTATTCCAGCAGAGAATTATTTGTATTTGGGACACATTTAACTACTTTTGGGCACATCTATGTGCGCGTTTAGGCCACAACCATATATACAGTATTCCAGCAGAGAATTATTTGTATTTGGGACAAATTTAACTAGTTTTGGGCACATCTGTGTGTGCGTTCAATCCACAAACGTTGTATACAGTATTCTAGCAGAGAATTATTTTGCTGGGGGCAAATTTAAATAAGTTGTCCAACATCTATTGAATAAACCTTTAAATATGAAGAAGGCGAGCACTAAGGGACGGGGAAGTGGGCGTGTTGCTGACAGTTCAGGCAGAGGCCGTGGCCCTGGGCGCAATGAAACTGTGCCAGCTGTCAGTGAAACTGGAAAAAAGAAAAATCCACCATACCCAGTTTCATTTCACAGTTAGCTGGGCGTCGCATGACAACATTGTCCAAGTCGGACCAGTGCGACCGGGTGGTCGGTTGGATGGCAGAAGATAATTCTTCCACCAAGACCAGTCTCATTAGCAAAAGAGTCTGGTCCACAGAATCCTCACCCTGATCCTCCTTCCTCCCACCATGTAGAGTCAGGAGTCAGACAAACCGTTGATACCACACTCGGACATTCCGAGGACCTATTTTCATCTCCATCACTAGATTTGGCCCTCTTGCCAAGCACGCTTGAAGAGGCACAGATCTTGTGCTCTGATTCACAACCTCTTGACTTATCACAGGGTCAAGAAGATGAGGCTGGTGAATGTCAATTATTTGTTCATGAGGGGGATGAGGATGAGACAGAGTTGTCGATCACTGAGGTTGTGGTTAGGTCAAGTCAGGAGGATGGGGATGAGGAAGTGGAAGAGGAGGTGGTGGACGATGAGGTCACTGACCCAACTTGGGAAGGTGAAAAGCCGAGCGAGGAAAGCAGTACAGACGAGGAGGGATCTGCAGCACCGCAACAAGCTGTAAGAGGCAGTGGTGTGGCAAAAGGGAGAAGTCAGCCCACACCAAACAGGCCCGCAACCGTTACACAGAGCACCCACATGCGTAAATCTCCCTTGCCAAGGGGTAGGTGTTCCGCAGTATGCCGCTTTTTTGTGGAAAATGCAGACAACAAAAGAGTGGTCAGTTGTGACCTGTGCCATACCAAAATGAGCCGGGGCACGAACACCAGCAACCTCACCACCACCAGCATGATCCGCCACATGGCATCCAAGCACCCTAAACAGTGGGCCGAACGCCTTGGTCCACAATCTGGGTCTGCGGGCCACCCCAGTGCCGCCTCTTCCCCTGTGTTATGCACTGCTGGCCAATCCCCAATCGAAGGCGCAGGGCTGGATGCCCCTTGCCCTGCACCTGGGCCTTCGCGTGCACCAACAGCAACCACATCCACTTCCCTGTCCCAGCGCAGCGTCCAATTGTCCTTACCCCAGGCATTTGAACGCAAGCGGAAATACCCAGCTACTCACCCACTGTCCATAGCACTAAATGCACAACTTTCAAAATTACTGGCCCTTGAAATGTTGCCATATAGGCTTGTGAAGACTGAGGCCTTCCGCAGCCTGATGTCGGTGGCCATCCCTCGGTACGCATTCCCCAGACGCCACAATTTTTCACGGTGTGCCGTGCCCGCCTTACACCAACATGTGTCCCAGAACATCACCCGTGCCCTGACCAATGCAGTTACTAGGTAGGTCCACTTGACCACAGACACATGGACAAGTGCTGGTGGCCAGGGACGCTACATTTCCCTGACCGTAAACTGGGTGAGTGTTGTGGAGGCCGGGAGTGAGTCGTACCCTGGGACGGCACAGGTGCTACCCACGCCCAGGATTGCGGGCCCCATCAGGGTCTCCGCCAGCACCTATGTTACTGGCTCCAACCCCCACTTCTCCTCCTCTTCCGCCGCTACCCACCACTTCTACCTCCAGCAGTCAGCCATCAGTCAGTAGCTGGAAGCAGTGTAGCACTGCTGTGGGAAAACGTCAACAGGCTGTGCTGAAGCTGATCTGCCTAGGGGACAAACAGCAAACCACTGCAGAGCTGTGGCAGGGTATAAGGGACCGGACCGAGCTGTGGCTGTCGCCACTCAACCTACAACCAGGCTTGGTTGTGTTGGACAATGGCCGTAACTTGGTGGCGGCTTTGGAGCTCGGCAACCTGATGCACGTGCCATGCCTAGCGCACGTATTAAACTTAGTGGTTCAGCGGTTTATTAAAATATACCCAAATTTGACAGAGCTACTAGTAAAGGCACGCCGCGTGGGTGACCATTTCCGCAAGTTGTCCACAGCTTCAGCCGCTCTGTCAATGCTGCAGCAGCACTTGGGGCTTACAGCTCACCGATAGAGATGTCCCGAACTATTCACCGGCGAATAGTTCCCGGCGAACATAGCTTGTTCGCGTTCGCCGCGGCGGGCGAACATATGCGATGTTCGGTCCGCCCCCTATACGTCATCATTGAGCAAACTTTGACCCTGTACCTCACAGTTAGCAGACACATTCCAGCCAATCAGCATACCTTCCCTCCCAGACCCTCCCACCTCCTATCAAATAGCAAGGACAGCATCCATTTTAAGGACAGCATCCATCTTAGATTCATTCTAAAGCTGCAGTGTCACAAATTTGACTAAGTTGTAATTGCAATGCGATTAATACGGGTTATATTAATCGCATTGCGAATTCAACTTAGAGTTGGGTTCCTAATGGTTACAGTGGCGTTGCTATGGCTGGTGTCACCCGGTGCGGTAGAAAATGGTGTCACAATCCACAGTAATTTATGAATGGGGTTAGGTTATTAACTTATTATTATTGGGGTATTAGTAAAATAATTTGGTCTATAAAGTCAGAGCCGCTCTACCTACCTCCTCCTCCCGGCACCAGAGACTCCTGCAGGGCAGCTGCCGCGGTGCCCCACCACTCACCAGGCTGCAGTGAGTCACACCCCCATCCCCCTTTACCATGTGACAGCGCGACCAATACAACCATTATGAACTCAGACCTAAGTTGTAATCGCAATGCGATTAATACAGGTTATATTAATCGCATTGCGAATTCAACTTAGATCTGAGTTCCTAATGGTTGTATTGCTAGAATATAACGAAGATTGAGAATATAGTGCCATAATCGTTATATTCGGAATCGTCAATTCTAGCAATACAACCATTATGAACTCAGATCTAAGTTGTAATCGCAATGCGATTAATAGAGGTTATATTAATCGCATTGCGAATTCAACTTAGAGCTGGGTTCCTAATGGTTGTTGTATTGCTAGAATATAACGAATATTGAGAATATAGTGCTATATTCGTTATATTCGTCAATTCTAGCAATACAACTATTAGGAACTCAGATCTAAGTTGTAATCGCAATGCGATTAATGCAGGTTATATTTATCGCATTGCGAATTCAACTTACCACACTCTGCATCAACTACGTAATTTTCCATGGGAGTTTTGCCATGGATCCCCCTCCGGCATGCCACAGTCCAGGTGTTAGTCCCCTTGAAACAACATTTCCATCACTATTGTGGCCAGAAAGAGTCCCTGTGGGTTTTAAAATTCGCCTGTCTATTGAAGGCTATGGCGGTTCGCCCGGAAATTCGCGTTCGCCGTTCGCGAACGGAAAATTTTATGTTCGCGACATCTCTACTCACTGACTGTTGTGCGACGTGAGCACACGCTGGGACTCTACGTTCTACATGTTGTCCATGCTTTGTGAGCAGCAGAGGGCAGTTGTGTAATACCAGCTGCAACATGGTCGTCGCCTTTCGAGTCAACTTCCACTATTCACAAGCGAGGAGTGGGCATTGATGGCAGACCTCTGTGAGGTTTTAAGAAACTTTGATGAATCCACACAGATGGTTAGTGGCGGTAA
The DNA here is from genome assembly GCF_905171765.1 of Bufo bufo. Lineage (NCBI taxonomy): Eukaryota > Metazoa > Chordata > Amphibia > Anura > Bufonidae > Bufo > Bufo bufo. The sequence goes on from NC_053396.1 coordinate 92,391,205, forward strand.
CGCTATAATCAGCATAAGCATCCCACTTCTGTGTCTACTCAAACGATCGCTGCTCACAATTAAGGACGACACTCTGAATGTTGCAGACGTGGAAATGGGGGAGACAGACCACCCACATTTCGTCTTCTCACCGTGAATTGGACCATGAGGAGGAGGAGGAGCTGGAGACAGCTGCCTCTGCTACAGAGGGTACTACTGACGGAACTTTAATTCCATCGGTTCGACATGGATGGGCACAAGGGGATAAGGAGGAGGATGAAGAGATGGAGAGTCATCCTGACGTCGACATAGACGTCTTGCCTGGTGGTACTCTGGCACACATGGCTGACTTCATGTTAGGCTGCCTTTCCCGCGACTCTTGCGTTATACGCATTTTAGATAACACGGATTACTGGGTGTTCCCCCTTCTGGACCCCCGCTACAAAGAGAACTTCTCATCTCTTATTCCTCTCTGTGGTGGAGAGGGCAAGTAAAATGGTGCAATACCAGAAAGTCCTTGTTTAGAAATTGCTCCAAACATTTCCATCTGACAAAGCTGGCGGCAGAGTCCGTACTTCCATAGGCAAACGAGGAAGGCAGACAACGGGAACATACTCCAGTTCCAACAAAGGCAGGGCAACACTCTCCAAGGCATGGGACACTTTCATGACACCCCGCCATCAACCGCACCCTGAAGTGCGGCCTTCTGTCCCAAGGAGGGAAAAGTTTTGGAAGATGGTGAAGGAATACATAGCAGACCGTGTCAGCGTCCTCAATGATACCTCGGTGCCTTACAACTACTGGGTGTCCAAGCTGGACACGTGGCACGAACTTGCGATCTATGCCTTGGAGGTGCTGGCCTGCCCTGCCACCAGCGTGTTGTCTGAGCCTGTGTTTAGTGCTGCTGGTGGCATTATAACAGATAAGCATATCCGCCTGTCAACTGACAATGCTGACATGTTGACTCAGATAAAAATGAACAAGGCCAGGATTGCCCCGCCTCCACTCCATCAGAGGAAAGCTGAGCTAATGAGGAACAAAAATGCAATTTAAATGTATGCTTTATAATGTACTCAATCCACAAGATATAGATGCACCCTTTTCACCGCAAAATAAGGGTATATGTTTGAATCTTGTTTTCTCATCCTCCTCCTCCTCTTCCATACAGTATATATGCCCTCACTACAATGTTTTATAGGGTCTGCTCACCTTCAGGCCCTCACCTATAATGTTTTATACGGTATGCTCACCTGTAGGCCCTCACTACAATGTTTTATAGGGTCCACTCACCTTCAGGCCCTCACCTCCAATGTTTTATACGGTCTGCTCACCTGTAGGCCCTCACTACAATTTTTTTTTTATAGGGTCCGCTCACCTTCATGCCCTCACCTCCAATGTTTTATACGGTCTGCTCACCTGTAGGTCCTCACCTCTAATGATTTATATGGTCTGCTCACCTGTAGGCCCTGACCTGTAATGTTTTATTCGGTCTGCTCACCTAAAGGCCCTCACAAATAATGTTTTAGAGCGTCAGCTGAACAGCAGGCCCTCACATATAACGTTTTAGAAGGTCAGCTCAGCAGCAGGCACTTGCCCCTAATTTTTTATAGGGTCACCAGCATGCCCTCGCTCCGAATGTTTTGGATTGTCACCAGCAGGCCATCAAGGATAATTTTTCAAGGGTGTGTATAATGCCCTCTGTAAGGCAATATAGACTCTTTGCCTAATGTGTCCCTGACACATGATTTCGGTGATCAGCTTGAATTAAATCTTATCCGGTACCGGGAGAATGAATAAGACAACACTGAACATGTGTCTAGTTCTAATCCATTCTGGTTTATTTCACAGTTGGCAAACAGTTATAATAGAGGGGGTTGAGCTTCCTTGACATCCAATCATATGTTAGCATTAGTTTTGACCTATAGTATAAACACACATGAGCTCTGCATTAACATAATAGATGACTCATAGTAACAGCATTTGACCAATCAGGTATAAACACATAGGCCAGCATGCATTTGAGCCAAGATGACCCTATAAGGTAAGACTGTTCAAACTTACAAACTAAGGAATGTATGGGTATCTTGAAACCGCACAGGAAGTTTCTCACATTCCAAAGGGGGGAAGGGGGAAGGGAGATTTTGGAAGTGCACTGACCAAATGTAATGTAATACACGTTGCTGAAAGGACAAAATGGAGTTACTTATACCCCATCAATCCCCTCTTTAGAACCTTATATACACTCACCTAAAGAATTATTAGGAACACCATACTAATACGGTGTTGGACCCCCTTTTGCCTTCAGAACTGCCTTAATTCTAAGTGGCATTGATTCAACAAGGTGTTGATAGCATTCTTTAGAAATGTTGGCCCATATTGATAGGATAGCATCTTGCAGTTGATGGAGATTTGAGGGATGCACATCCAGGGCACGAAGCTCCCGTTCCACCACATCCCAAAGATGCTCTATTGGGTTGAGATCTGGTGACTGTGGGGGTCATTTTAGTACAGTGAACTCATTGTCATGTTCAAGAAACCAATTTGAAATGATTCGAGCTTTGTAACATGGTGCATTATCCTGCTGGAAGTAGCCTACAGAGGATGGATACATGTTCTCATTCTGTTTACGCCAAATTCGGACTTTACCATTTGAATGTCTCAACAGAAATTGAGACTCATCAGACCAGGCAACATTTTTCCAGTCTTCAACAGTCCAATTTTGGTGAGCTCGTGCAAATTGTAGCCTCTTTTTCCTATTTGTAGTGGAGATGAGTGGTACCCGGTGGGGTCTTCTGCTGTTGTAGCCCATCCGCCTCAAGGTTGTGCGTGTTGTAGCTTCACAAATGCTTTGCTGCATACCTCGGTTGTAACGAGTGGTTATTTCAGTCAACGTTGCTCTTCTATCAGCTTGAATCAGTCGGCCCATTCTCCTCTGACCTCTAGCATCCACAAGGCATTTTCGCCCACAGGACTGCCGCATACTGGATGTTTTTCCCTTTTCACACCATTCTTTGTAAACCCTAGAAATGGTTGTGCGTGAAAATCCCAGTAACTGAGCAGATTGTGAAATACTCAGACCAGCCCGTCTGGCACCAACAACCATGCCACGCTCAAAATTGCTTAAATCACCTTTCTTTCCCATTCTGACATTCAGTTTGGAGTTCAGGAGATTGTCTTGACCAGGACCACACCCCTAAATGCATTGAAGCAACTGCCATGTGATTGGTTGACTAGATAATTGCATTAATGAGAAATAGAACAGGTTTCCTAATAATTCTTTAGGTGAGTGTATATACCTTATACTATATGGTTCTTTCTCTTATCTTCCATTGTTTGCTTGTAAGCCTTTAGGTATTCCATATACCCTTCAGGAGTATAATCCTCAGGCTTTGTTGAGGTTGGGTTTGCCTCTTCTACCTCTACCGGAGTATAGAGGAAGGTTGAGTGTACCCCTCTTTCGGCCACATTTTTACATACGGCAAGAAGGGAGGGCACACACTGTAGACAACAGCAGAGACACACTATTGCAGCGATCACGGCGAGTACCACTCCTAAAACATATCTTATTTGACCAAAGTCAGGTATCCAGCCAAAAAGCCAGTCCCACCAACCTTGGTCAACATCTTGTTTTATCATCTCTTCTAATTGGCCTATTTTATCTTTTATTCCACGGGAGTGATCTGATAAATTGAAACAACACATCCCTGCGAACGCTGAGCATCCTATACCATGTTGGAGCAATAAATAGTCAATAGTTGCCCTATTCTGCAAGATAGCCTTTTTATATGATTGTATATTTAACAGCATATCTTGCAGAATTGCACTAGTGACAATTATCTGTTTTACCATAAAACAGGCAAGTTTTGATCCTGTGGTTATATATGGCCAACCCTGGTACCCCTATCAAAGTTACCCCTTAACTCATGTATTCTGCTCTAGAGAGGAGATTCACATTATAATCACAAATTTCTGGTAACCGTAGGGAAGTGTCTCTCGTGTGTCGTGTCTGCATTGCTGGGAATGGTGGTATCATTGCTAATGTCAACCTAGCTATTGTACAGGGTCCCTCTGTAATATTGGCCGGTATGTACAAACCGGATTCCAAAAAAGTTGGGACACTAAACAAATTGTGAATAAAAACTGAATGCAATGATGTGGAGATGGCAAATGGCAATATTTTATTTGTAATAGAACGTAGATGACAGATCAAACGTTTAATCCGAGTAAATGTATCATTTTAAAGGAAAAATACATTGATTCCAATTTTCACGGTGTCAACAAATCCCAAAAAAGTTGGGAGAAGTAGCAATAAGAGGCTGGAAAAAGTAAATTTGAGCATAACGATGAGCTGGAAGACCAATTAACACTAATTAGGTCAATTGGCAACATGATTGGGTATAAAAAGAGCTTCTCAGAGTGGCAGTGTCTCTCAGAAGCCAAGATGGGTAGAGGATCACCAATTCCCACAATGTTGCGCAGAAAGATAGTGGAGCAATATCAGAAAGGTGTTACCCAGCGAAAAGACTTTGCATCTATCATCATCAACTGTGCATAACATCGTCCGAAGATTCAGAGAATCTGGAACAATCTCTGTGCGTAAGGGTCAAGGCCGTAAAACCATACTGGATGCCTGTGATCTCCGGGCCCTTAAACGACACTGTACCACAAACAGGAATGCTACTGTAAAGGAAATCACAGAATGGGCTCAGGAATACTTCCAGAAACCATTGTCAGTGAACACACTCCACCGTGCCATCCGCCGTTGCCAGCTGAAACTCTACAGTGCAAAGAAGAAGCCATTTCTAAGCAAGATCCACAAGCTCATGCGTTTTCAGTGGGCCAGGGATCATTTAAAATGGAGTGTGGCAAAATGGAAGACTGTTCTGTGGTCAGACGAGTGACGATTCAAAGTTCTTTTTGGAAATCTGGGACGCCATGTCATCCGGACCAAAGAGGACAAGGACAACCCAAGTTGTTATCAACGCTCAGTTCAGAAGCCTGCATCTCTGATAGTATGGGGTTGCATGAGTGCGTGTGGCATGGGCAGCTTGCATGTCTGGAAAGGCACCATCAATGCAGAAAAATATATTCAGGTTCTAGAACAACATATGCTCCCATCCAGACGTCATCTCTTTCAGGGAAGACTCTGCATTTTTCAACAAGATAAGGCCAGACCACATTCTGCATCAATCACAACATCATGGCTGCGTAGGAGAAGGATCCGGGTACTGAAATGGCCAGTCTGCAGTCCAGATCTTTCACCTATAGAGAACATTTGGCGCATCATAAAGAGGAAGGTGCAACAAAGAAGGCCCAAGACGATTGAACAGTTAGAGGCCTGTATTAGACAAGAATGGGAGAGCATTCCTATTTCTAAACTTGAGAAACTGGTCTCCTTGGTCCCCAGACATCTGTTGAGTGTTGTAAGAAGAAGGGGAGATACCACACAGTGGTGAAAATGGCCTTGTCCCAACTTTTTGGGGATTTGTTGACACCATGAAATTCTGATTCAACATATTTTTCCCTTAAAATGGTACATTTTCTCAGTTTAAACTTTTGTTCCATGATTTATGTTCTATTCTGAATAAAATATTAGAAGTTGGCACCTCCACATCATTGCATTCAGTTTTTATTCACGATTTGTATAGTGTCCCAACTTTTTTGGAATCCGGTTTGTATGTGTAACTAGTATTTCCACAGGCCAATACCCATCCTATTGGTAGAGGTATATGTTTGTCTAGGGATGGTACTATTTTAGTAACATTACATTGATTATTCTTTCCTGATACTATCTTTTTACAACTATCTATATCTCTATCGCAAATATTTGGCTTAGTCTTGTTCTGCATTTTTGCTTGTATGCAGGGAGGCAATAGTTTCTCATCGCAGGAGAACTTGTAACATATTTCTGTGGCTGTAACAAGACCTGTAATTATTTCTATCATATTACTTTGCAGAGTCTCATATGTAGGACAGTCATAACAAGCATGATAAGGATTTACATATCCATATTTAACATCATGATCCTCCAAATCTGTGTCATTCCATTGGGAACGTAGGAGCCCCGTCCATACATCTACTGGGGTGGGGACTGCTACCAGACATGTCTCCAAAATGTTAGATGCAGATAAAGTGGTTCGGAGACAAAAGTCAGTTAAGTTCAGAGTTTTGGCCAGGTACAACCATAAGTTCTCCTTTGTCTTCCATAGATTGTCTTCCCCTCTGCATTCTGTTTTCAGGTATGTCTGTCTGTTCCACAGCCGTGGGACAGTAAGTAGGAGACACAAAATTGCAATTATTAAGGTACTGCATCTGCATCTCGTTGGGGGTCAAGACTGTCTGCCTCCGTTAGTACCCCTTCTGTATCTTCTTCGAGGTCAAGGCTGTCTGCCTCCGTTAGTACCTCTGGGCCTCGTTGGAGGTCAGGGCTGTCTGCCCCCGTTAGTACCTCTCTTTTCTTCACCAACTTAATCCTTGTGGCGTGGATCCACGTGGGTGACTGTTCAGTGAGGACTGCTATTCTGGTGATCGCGACTACCTCGGTAGGTGGTCCGTAGGTGACGCTTCCTGGTTCCTTTCCCTTCTTTAAGATCTTGATCATCACCTGGTCGCCTACCCGGAATGGATGGGTTGGTTCCTGTGAAAGAGAAGGAGACTTACAAGCAACTTTTTCTTCAGTTTTACTGAGGACCTTGATCAGTTTAGTAACATACTCCTCTCTGATCAGGTCCAAGTCCCCTTCCTGCACTACCAGGGGGCGTCTTGCCCATGGTGTGGGGAAAGGCCTACCCATGAGTATCTCAATGCTGTTTATGTCCTACTCCGTGGAAATGTGCTATTAAGATGGAAGCACTGTGTTGGGGAATGCACAGCCTCCCCTCTTCGCAGACTAATCCTTGTCTTAGGATTTTTCTGCAATACTGGATAACACCAGTCTTACTGTTCCTGTTCAGTGGCATACCACTGAAGATCAGTAAGCATTTGCAACATCTCAGGGGTTGGAGGTGCCAGACATGGCATCTCCCAATGGTTACACAAACCTGTGAGGTTGCATTTGGCCACTCATTTCGCCACCTTATCTGCCAGTGCATTGCCCTGTGAGACATGATCCTTACCATCTGCTGCCGTGAATCCTCTCCTCTGCCAAATCATACCATGGTCCCACACTACCCCATGTGTGTACCTACTATCAGTATGTAGAATACATGCCCTAGTGAGTGCAATGAGCTCAGCTGCCTGCTGTGTTGAGTGTGGATGTCCTTGAGTAGGCCTACAACATCATGAGTGGTGTGCAAAATGGTGTAATGTCACATTGTGAAAGGAGTTGCCAACTCTACCATCATAGCACAGGCTGCAAGAGAACACAGACATGCCGGCATCCCTTAAACAGGGGTGGGCATTACCTTTGAGAAAAACACACAAAGACGCAACTTGCCTCCGTTTTCTTGTGTCAGTACACCCGCCATGGTTTTACAATTTTGGCGTGCAAACATGTGGAAGGGCATATTATAGTCAGGGAGGCCCAGCCCTGGACTCGACATGAGTAAACATTTCAGATAATCAAATGCATTGTACATTTTCAGAAGACCATTTAATCAAATCTGGATTTTCTTCCAGAGTGGCTTGCCTCAAAACATTGTCATAATAGGAGCAATCAGGAATCCATTGTCTACAGTAGTTTATCATACCAAGGAAAGATAACATTTCTTTCTTGGTGTGCGGGGTAACCAAACCCGCAATAGACTGGACTCTTTCTGCGCTGATTCTCCTTTTACCTTTTGTGAGGACAAAGCCCAAGTATTCAACCTGCATTTTACACCATTGCATTTTCTTAAGTGTAACTTTGTGACCATATCCTGACAATCATTATAACAGTGATAAAACATCCTGAATGCTGGCCTCCGCTGACATGCTACACAGTAACAAATCATCAACATATTGCAGCAGCACAGAACCTTGGGGGGGGGGGTACCATGGTTCTAACATCGCTTGGAGGACTATGCTGTACACTACAGGTGAATCAGCATATCCCTGGGGCATTTCTGCACCAGGTCAGTTGACGTCTGTCAAAGGAAAAAGCAAAAAGTAGTCTGGTTATCTTATCAACTGGAATAGAAAAGAATGCATTTTTCAGATCTATCACACTGAACCAAACAGCGTCTGCTGGAATGGCAGATAATAATTGAGTGACATCAGGTACAACAGGGGCTATAGGCACAATGATGTTGTTGATGGCCCCTAAATCCTGTACAAAGCGGGCAGTACCATCTGCCTTTGTCACTGGATTCACGGGCGTGCTGTAGGGTGAATTCACCTCTGCCAGGATTCCCTTTTGTAGGAATTCTTCTATCATTGGGCTAAGTCCATCAAGTTTCTCTTTTAACAACAGGTATTGTTTCTGGAACACTGAGATGACACCTGGTTTCACAGTAGCTTTGTAAAGTGTGCAATCTATGAATCCTGTGTCATATTCATTTGAAGACCATAATGCAGGATTAATGTTATTAAGTTCTGGGTGGTCCTGTATGTTTGCAAGAATCAGTGGCACTGGTGTAGCGATTGGAATGAGATCTGAGTGTACTCTTATGCCCTGATTCTTTGCTGATACCTGCAAGTCAAGCTTAATTAACAAATCTCTCCCTAACAGGCTGACTGGGCAATCTAGTATAATGCTAAATACATGATCTGTGATGTATTCCCTGTCCATGGTCTCGAGTGGTATTGAGTCAGTTTTGAAAGGTTTTGTCAAAACCCCATTAATTGATATAGAAGGCTCACACTTCCTTCCTCCCACTCTGTCATCTAAGTCCACCCCTTTTAGTCGGACTCTGTGGTCCTCCTTTTGTCCGTCAGTAATGTGCCAGCTGCCCATAAGAACAGAGCTCAGATGTTAAGCACAACACTTAACATGTAACACGTAACTGCAAACATTGAACCGAACAGATCTGACAATACAGACATGAACACACATAAAAACTTTTCATTGACTTCAATAAATAAAAAATGTACAGCTTGATCAATGCTATTGGTACCAATAAAAACCAAAAACTTCCAAGAAAAATAAAATAAAATTCTCAATGCGCATATTATTCACATTTTCATGTACTCATTTTCACAAACAACTCATAACCACGCCCTTACACATAAAAACTGAATTGCACACACACCTCTGCTAAAAACATCAGTCTTCGTACATTTTTAACTCCACTTACAATTCAAAGCCACACCCATTCACATTCCACTGAATCATGTATATTTCAATCCAGTCACACAATTTCTTTGTTACATTCCAAAACTTGTAGCACAGACAAACACAACTTTCCTGGAAACAGATATCCACACCACACCCAGAATTACTAATGGTCTGTCACTATTGAGCTGCTTTTTCCAATATCTTCTGGTCTTCACTCTGTGATTAATTAACTCTTATAAGAAGACAATATACATGTTATAATCATACAGTAATTTTGTTAAAACCCAAATTAACTTATATGCCATGTGGTTTTAGTTTAGTTTTGCACACATCGTCACTTACTCTATATAATTCCCCTTCCCCCATTTCCTTTGCCTTGCATCTCTTATCTCAGGAATGTTTAGGCAGGGGAAGTAAAGCAATCCACCACAGGACGTTCAACTGTCCCAAATATTCCTCAAACTTTTACTCATATCTGAATAAGGACTTAGAATGGGTGCAACCTTAGATTGATAGGATTGGACACTTCCAATTGGCATCATAGCACAAACACTGTGGGCACTTTCTTAACTAGTGGATTTGCAAACATCATTGGATCTAATCCAATGCTGGAGCCCTGTCTGGAAGATCTATAGATAACATACATTAGTATCTTCACAGTCTGCAGATGCATTACCAATTACCAACCCCCTCCCCCCCCCCCATATGGAGGGGAGTTGAATTCCTCAGGGGGGGTTTCAGTAAGAGCACAGGGGGGGGGATGTGAAGGGTGTAGCAAAATACAGATGGGAGGGGTTCTTTTAGAGAGCACATTGCAAAGAGAAAACAGGAAAAGTTCTTGTGGAACTACAAGTCACATTTTGGAATTTACAGCAGATGTGGTGGGGGAAGGGATGCCACATGGCAACTTCTTTGTTCTCTATAGGATTCAAAATCCTCCATCTTGTAATAAGAAATGCTACTCATTTCTCCAACTTTCAATTTCTCTCAGTTACTTCCATGGACACTTTAAACCATAACTCAGTATACACCAGCCTATTATTATCCTTCAATCAACTTCTCTTTTCCTTCAATACACTTATCTATTAACTGACCATCTTTTACTGCTGTAATCTCTAATTCTATGGCTATGGATCGTCCCTATTTAAACACACACATATCATTAGGGCAACAAAACTTAACCAGTTCATTTCTGAACATTTAACACAAGCCCTTTCTGATTGCAGACAATGGGGCACTTTTTCCTTGCCATCAATTAACTTCCTGACACTGCTTTGTTTTCTCATTCACCAGAACCCCCCTTCACCATCACGGGAGTTCTGATGTACACAGTCTGTAAGCTTTAACTTCACAGATTCTTACAGATTTTCATCTCTGTTGCCAGCCGGGCATAACATTCTGTTTCACATTTTAACTGTCAATTCTTACATCCTGCCAAATTGTCTACCCATGGGTTAACTAGGAAGTAATTTGTGGGACTAGACCGTGCAACATAAAGTTTACATGTTGGCAGTGATGGAAACAGAATGATTTCATAGTGGGATGTGACCATACACTTACCACCCGGTCAACATCTCACACAGACAGATAATCTTATCACTTCTAAAATACTTATACTATATATACATAAGAGTTAATCCAAGCTTGTAACCTTCTGTTCCCTGAACAGGATTTCTTCATAGGGCACTTTATATCTAATGATATGGACTCCCTGAGCCTCTTATAATCAACTTAGCTCCCTGAGCTTTTGCATGTGTCCCGGACACAGCAATCTACCGAAATCAACAAATAGATGGTTCAACTTACTTGGGTCGAGATTTTGGTCAGTGCCCCCAGGTCCGATGAGGACAAAAATTGATGTCTTTTACCATAGACCCGAGGATGACCCTCTCGATCTCGAGACGAGACCCCAAAGCTGTAAGGCAATATAGACTCTTTGCCTAATGTGTCCCTGACACATGATTTCGGTGATCAGCTTGAATTAAATCTTATCCGGTACCGGGAGAATGAATAAGACAACACTGAACATGTGTCTAGTTCTAATCCATTCTGGTTTATTTCACAGTTGGCAAACAGTTATAATAGAGGGGGTTGAGCTTCCTTGACATCAAATCATATGTTAGCATTAGTTTTGACCTATAGTATAAACACACATGAGCTCTGCATTAACATAATAGATGACTCATAGTAACAGCATTTGACCAATCAGGTATAAACACATAGGCCAGCATGCATTTGAGCCAAGATGACCCTATAAGGTAAGACTGTTCTAACTTACAAACTAAGGAATGTATTGGTATCTTGAAACCGCACAGGAAGTTTCTCACATTCCAAAGGGGGGAAGGGGGAAGGGAGATTTTGGAAGTGCACTGGCCAAATGTAATACACGTTGCTGAAAGGACAAAATGGAGTTACTTATACCCCATCACCCTCCTATATGTGTAAGAAAGGGTGTATTGTAGTGCCGGTTCTTTGTAATATTTGGCAGCCCTTTTACTTAGTGTATAGGCTTTAGGAGTGTAGCAGTGTACCTGAACAATTGTACCACCATGTGAATGAATTCCAAATCTAGAGAGGACCCTGTCCGGGAAGGGTTTTATAATATATCTAAAATACTACTGCCTATACGGCTACTGACCACTCTTGTCCCAGACACTAAAACTTTACTTTTACTTCTTTATTAAAACACGTAGAAAGATGTAAACATATGTGAGCTAACTAAAAGATTAAAACTAGCTATACCTCACCAAGACTGGTATACACCGTAGGAGCGCAGGGAGGGGTGCACTAACCCGCACTGCCTTCCCTAGATTTCTACTATATTAGCTGAGGTATTACACTGTGCCTTATTGCTCTTAACCCCCACAATTGAGGCGTAACAATTTTTTCCTCTAAAAAGTTATATATTTTTTATTTTATTTTTGGGGTGGGGTTTTGGGCATTTTTTTTTTATCGGCATGCACCATGATTCCCAGCAGCGACATTGGAGTCCAAGATGCATCCAGATATGGTCCCCCTGCTGTTCCTGGTCGATTTCAGAGGTGTTTCCATCACTTTCAGACCTTTTTCTATGAACCAGGCACCCTCCCCTCATCCGAGCAGGGAGTGCCTGGTTGTCTCCCATTGAATTCCATTATACTCGGGTGCTCAGCCGAGCGCACGAATATCGCTATGTGTTCGGACTGAGTACCCGAACACCCAAACACTTTGGTGCTCGCTCATCACTAATTATTATGACGGAAGTGTTTTTGCTGATCCAGCAAAAACGCTGGTGTAAAAGTAACCTTACACCTACACATCACTGTGCATAATATTGTCATTTACACTAGGGTAGGGCTATATTTGCACTTGTGTCAAGACTTCTGCTTTTCCCAGGAGCCATGGTGAATTTGTTACGATCGGATTCTGTTGACTCCCTTTGACTTATAATGACTCAGTTGGGTTTCCATTTGTTAAACTGGATGGAATACTGCAGCAGATTACGTTATTCTGGCTGTAGAAAGACGTACATACAAAGCCTTACTGCTGTATGATACAGCCATATCTATAATGGGCTTTTTCCTTTTAAAGTTCATTGTGTCTTAGTACCACCTGTAATATGTAAGAGTGGCTTACAGCCAGAAAAAGTTTGGGATCTATATTATAAGTGAAGGTGTTGGTGCTACATGCAATAACACGGCCGGTTTTGTGAAACAAGCAATACTGTGGAAACAATAGTTCTTTATTGGAGGTAATGGTGGCAAAGTGTACATATACATACGCACAGCAGAAGTCACAGTTCAGATTAGGCATGGACCGGCAGATCTTATATGTGATGCATTTTCCACAGTTCTAGAGGCTGCAAAGGTAGTTGACAGGCCTGGATTATATCTCTTTACACCAATCTTCCAGTATCTTTTTTTCACTCTCTATTAAGCCACCGGGCGGCAATGCATACATTTTTCTGTATTTCTCTGAATCTCTATTCTCTTCAAAATGCAGCACTATAAGTACCTAACTGTGGGGTGTAGTGCAGATGACCAGTCGATTTCCAAGGCATGCCATGGTTCATATTCTCCCAGACAAGGTACTATGAAGTCTGGAGGATATGCAGTTTATCTCCACAGACTTTTTAACACACACCCTCTTCAAATGGCTGGTACAGTCAAATGTAGTCTCAATTGCTACCTCAGAGGCTGGAATAAGACTCTGCCTCAAGCTGGTTGGATCATTTCTCCAGGGATGCTTCTGCTTCCTTCTCTTACTGTCTCTCACTACACCAAACTGAATACTCAGAGCAGACCTTGCCCTATGGGGAGGCTGGGGCAGCCCCACCTAGCAGCTGTAACTGAAGCCAGTTAACCCATTTGCAGCCTGTAGAAAGCAAATGCACAATGCCATATTTCCCACATTTTAACCCTTTCATCAGCAGGCTACCAGCACACTGCATAAATAGTGTACAGTACATTACATTCTTAGTCTTTTGGGGTTGCCCGGCTGTTATTAATTGTCAGTGAAGCAGAAAGGTTTATTAAAGAAAGAAAAATGCTTACTTAATCTGCTAAAGGTCCCTCTGTTTCATAGCTATGGGTCTGGTCCCGAGTGTTCAGCAACAGACCGGAAGTAGTAACGTCATGTCCATTGTTCTCATGGACTGCAGTTGCCTTAGCAATCAAGGGAGGCCGTACTGGGCCACCATTGGGGAGGCCGACATGACAGGGTTTTGGCCACAGAGGGACGGGTGGCAAGCGTAGGGTTAAAGAATTCAAAAGGCTAGTGTGGCGGGGAAAGGGGGGAGGAGTAAGGAAAAGGCGGGCGATTAGTTTATAAATAGCACAGGTCAGTGTGGTCAGTTACCTGGATTCTGGCCAGAGAACTCCCGCTCTCCTGCCCTATATAGATCCTGGGGTGGGGGGACACAAAACTATAAAAAACAAAACAAAAAAAAAAAGTTTAATCGCCTGTTTCACAAAAAAAAAAAATTGGTACAGGGACAGAACAGGTGGATTCGCCTTTCACAGGGTAGGACAAACTGCTGGGGGTTTCTATGTCGCGGCAGTCGGGGCGGGGGGAGGTCCTCGAAGTTGGTGACACTGATGCTTATGGAGGATGGGAGGGCCTCAATGGTGGGGGGCTGGACTCCCATGGTTGGTGTTGGCTCGTGGAGAAGGCGTCCGTGAGTTGGTCTCCGAGCTGGCGTTTTACGGCTGGAGGCAGTACGGAGGCGCCAGTCTGGCCAAGTGCGTATTGATAAAGTTAGGGCTTCGAGGACCTTCCCCGTCAGGGGGGAGGAGAATACTGTACTATTGTTATTTAATGTTATTTAATGTTATTTAATTTGATTGATGCGTTACTGATGGTTATGTATCCAATATTTAGGAATAAACGGCTGCTGTGGACATTAAATCCAAAATCGGTCTCTGTGTCTTCATTATGCATAAGGCAGTGAGCTGGAACGGGGAAGGTTTGGGGTGGGTAAGTGATAGTTAATCTGCCAGAGATAGCTGGGTATAGCATTCGGCTATATCTGGCAGTCCCAAAGAGAATGAAGGGAATCTGCTATGGAGGACCCAAACAGAGCTTCCGACACAGATGTGCACATAGCCTTATAAGCTATTGCAGTACACCAGAGGGCTCCTGCAAATGGTCAAAGGGGTTATCCAATTTCTCAAACAGCCCCCCCATGTGCCGGGCCCCTCACAGGTAATATACTTACCCCGCTCCCCGCGCGGCTCCTGGTCCTCGCACCACCGCTGCTGCTTCTCCCTGGACACAGATGAAAACATCCGGTGTCCGGGGGGAGCAGTCAATGGCAGGTGGGGATGGGGATGAGCCTCCCTAGCATCGCGGGTGACACTAGGGAGTCTCATCCCCTTCAACATTGGAGGAAGGTTTTCTGAGCTCAGGCCTAGCTTTGAGGAGTTTGAACATGTAGGTCCTTACTGTAGCATAGCTAGCTCTTTCTACTGACTAACCAGAGTTTGTACCCAGGTACATCTCCTGGCAACCTAAGAGGATGAGACAAGGTTGTTAACACTAAACTGTCCATACAATGGTATTAGGTATACAAATACAATAAATCAGAACATTTTTACTTAGCAATATAATGTTACATAACTGCATAACATCAAGCACACCCCACCTAACAGCCCCAGAAAGTCCAGGGTGTGCCCTGAGGAAAGAAAGGGTGAGCCTTCTATCCACTACACGGCCACGACTACCAGAACTCCCATCTGCATCAATCCTCGCAGCGCTCTCTGCCAGGTCGCTGCACTATATCGTATTGTTTTTTTGTTGTAGCATAATGATGTATACAGGCTAGTGTAATCCTGTGGCATGTTTAGTGTGTATGTAGGTACCTTTCCTGACATATGGCTTACAGTTACAGATACTAATTTTGCAGGTGAGAGGCCATTGAGAGTGTCTCAGTAGGATTTTTGTATGATCCCTACACAAGGGATCTAACCATGTTGTCTGCAATGCGCCAAATCTTAAACTTCTCTGTAGGGGCAAGATAATGTTTCTTAAAAGAGAAGACATGACTCATGGTGGTATTTGAGTTTTCCTCTTCTCACCCAAACGATCAGAAGATTCCTTTTATTTTAAGAGTAAGACCCAGGTGTTATCCTCACATCCTAGAATTCAAATTCACCAATAGGATTGTGACATGTATTATAACATGGACCTATATGTCTCCAGAACACCGCATCTGGAAGTAATCAAGGTAGCCCTTAGGCGGGAAAGCAAAGGAATTATTTTGTCTAGATACGTGAGATAAACTACATTGCTATTTAGCTGATACACAAGACATTGCAACTAGTGTTGAGCTAATCGAAGTTTATAAAGTGGAATTCAATCCAAATTTCAGGAAAATTTTGATTAGTCACAAATCTGAATTTCCTGGCGATTCATGGTAATGAATGTGATTATTCTTTAAAATGGAGGCTGCACATGTTACAAAGTGAAAGTAAAAAGCCTGGGAATGAGGGATCACCCATAATGCCATGCAGCCAGCCAATAAGCAGATAGCCAGCCCCTGTTATGTCACAGCCGTATAGAAAGCCTCATCCTACCAGGTCCCTACCATTTTCCAGTGAACTGAGCATAGGGACAGATGTAAATGGGTGAAATTGAGGCCTGATACTACTGATTTTGAGGTGAACAGGTTCTTTTATACATAAGTAAATCTGTTAATCCTTGATTCTGTAATTGGAGTGAAATAGTGGTCTGCTACTACTGATTTTGGGGTGAAAAGGTTCTGTAGCAGATAGTGTGAAAGGAGAGCGCTCTTTCACTCTATAGTACAATTGGGCAACTGCACGGTTAAAACATTTATACCTAACACTGAGTTCAGTTATTTGGCCAGTTTTCGCCCCTTAACCGACCAATAAGTGTGAACTGATTCTAAGAGTGACTCCTGTTACCTGCATGTCATACTGATGCACAATAACTTCACTACCACAGCTGACTAGCTATGCATGTTTCTGCAATGCACAGTGATGTACACTGATATACATGCTCCCTACAGCCGTGAAATGGTTGATTTTTAGCGCGCTTCATCACAAATTAATTTTTGTCACAGTGCTCCTACCTTCAGGCTGTCACCTCCTGGGGTCAGTCTCTGTTGCAGAGATTGAGTTGGAGAACAAAGTGAAGTCTAGACTTGGGAACTTTTCAATCATGTTTACTTGAATAACTTGAACTCGACAATACAACTGGTTTCAAAGAGTTTTTGCAATTCTCTCTTACTTGGTTCCAGCAGGATGCAATATGGTGGTAGGTCTTGGTACTCTGTTCTCTCTGCTGTGCAAATCTCAGGCTTCTGGCTGGTTACTGGACTGTCTAGAGGTTCTGGTACTGTTGAGTGGGGGGCCTTTGGCCATTGCCCCCCTCGTAATACTTGGTCTATTAAATTACAGGAGTTGAGGTGCTCTCCAAGCTGCTTCCCCTGGAAGACTTCTGCTAAGGGAGGGGAAAACGCTGTGCCATATTGTCTGGTGTCTTCCTCAGCCTAACTCCAACTAACTTCTTCATTAGCAACCTCTCCATTGGTGGGAATCGGGGCTGGCCCACTCCTACTCAAAGGGGGGAAAATAATGGATTGGTTAGTTCCATTCTTGTCTAAGGCTCCGCCAGAGCATATGCCACCTGCTGGAGAACTCTGCATATTATATGTCACAACAGTTGCATAAACACATCACCAAGGCACAGCATGAGTGTACCTGGAAAAGAATACAAAGATGACATTCTCTGGTAGATATTAGAGACAATAGCTAGGTGTTTAAATGGTAGTGTCCTACTCCAGAGTACTACACATTGTATATTCTGTATTATTTATGAATGTCTAAAGAGGATAGATAACCAAGATTTAATTATGTTTTATTAATCCTAATATATGAAGAGCTAGATACGCTTACAGTAACATAACATATCCCATGGATATGTTCACATGATTATGTCATCTGATTTTATGGATGTGATGTCATGAGGTTTAGGCTAGATTTACATAACATTTTTCAAATACTGCTGAGGCTTTTTAACTGCTTACTGAAAAAATGTATAATTGTGAGCAGGGACTGATTGACCCCTTTTTCACACTGGTGTTAATGGTTCTGGCAGCATTTTTTGTCCGGCCACCTATTTGCTGTGCTGCGGCTGGATCTCAGCCAATCCCCATTATAGTGAATGGGGCCGGATGGACTTCCGGCAGCACACAGTAGTTGCAGATCAGGCTGCCGGAACCATTAACGCCACGTCTCGTCTCTGCACAGTTTACCACACAGACGTTGTACTTTCTTCAATTTTACATATCCATCCCCTGAAGTACTCTCAGCAGTTGTAATGCCCCCTCAAGGCGCCTACAGTAATTATGTGTTCCCAGTAGTTCTATGTTCCCTATAGTGCTTATTGCCCCCAGTAGAGCCTATTACTCCCAGTAATACCTATTTCTTCGAACCATGCCTATTGCCTCCAGTGGAGACAAAATAAAAAAAAATACAGTGCCTTGACAAAATATGCATACTTTTCCACATTTTTCATGTTACACTCACAAACTTGTATGTGCTTTATTGGGATTTTATGTGATAGACCAACACAATGTAACACCAAGACATGGCCATCCAGCTAAACTCACAGCCCAGGCAAGGAGAGCACTAATTAGAGAAGCAGTCAAGAGACCTATGGTCACTCTGGAGGAGCTGCAGAGATCCACAGCTCAGGTGGGAGAATCTCCCACTTAAACTTTTTTGCGTAAATGCTAAACGCTATGTTTGGCGGAAAACTAACACTGCACATCACACCGTCCCTACCATGAAACATGGTGGTGGCAGCATCATGCTGTCAGGATGGTTTTCTTTAGCAGTGACAGGGAAGCTGGTCAGAGTTGATAGGAAGAAGGATGGAGCCTAATACAGAGCAACCTTGGAGGAAAACCTGGTAGAAGCTGCAAAAGACTAGAGAGGGGCGGAGGTTCACATTCCAGCAGGACAACAACTCTAAACATTTAGCCAGAGCTACAATGGAATGATTCAGATCAAAGCATATTCTTGTGTTAGAATGGCCCAGTCAAAGTGCAGACCTAAATCCCATTAATCATCTGGCCTGGGGTGGCAGACCCAAACATCCCTATTGTAATTCACCATTGCTTGTGAGGGGTGACTATAACAAATGAGAGGGCATTGTTAGCAATTGAGCAACTCAATGATGAACATTTTATTCAAGTGATGAGCACAAAAGGGGTATATATAGTTCTGGGGCAGAAATGGGGTATTATTATTAATACACAAATTACAAAAAAAATGACAAGATGGAGTTGTTGGAATCGAATTAAACTTTGTGTGTGAACGTAATGATGATATATTTAAGTAATTACAATGAGTGAAAGGATAAATCGGGTAAAACTGTACAAATGAAAGGAAGCTTTAGTACCCTGTTGGGCCGCCCCTAGCCTGAATACTAGATGAGATACGGCTGAGCATGGGAGCATACAGATCCTGTATGGTATCCTGTGGCACATTTGCTCACAGATGTTGCAACTGAGCCTGTAGATCCTGCATGCTCGTAGGTTGCCAAAGTTGGAGTCCCAGCTGGTACTATAAATGCTTGGCAACAAATATGGTGACTGGACAGGCCAAGGAAGTATTACAATCTTGCAGACATTCCTGGGAAACCCTTGCTGTGTGTGAGCGAGCATTATCCTGCTGAAAAATGCCAGTTGGAAGCCCTGCCATGAGAAGCAAAACAAGTGGCCGGAGGATGTCCTGCAGATATTGCTGAGCTGTTAGTGTCCCTCATATCACTGCTACTGCTGTTGACCGACTATCGTATATTTTGGCTCCCCAGATCATCACACCAGCAAATGCATTAGTGAATTGCTCTACAGCAAAGGCAGGATAGAAGTGCTCAACACAAGGCCTGCATACTGGAACCCGACCGTCGTCAGATCTCTAACAGAACCAGGATTCATTGCTAAAGACGATATGGCTCCAGTCCATAGCATTCCAGGTTTCTCGTTCATGACACCACTGCAAATGAAGGTGATTGTGGCTGTTAAGGAGGGAGGGGAGGGCAAGGAGGAACCAGAGCAGAGGGCGAGAGTGATAGTGGCTGTGGCTGATACAGTTAATCACAGTAGCTTTCATCACACCGTTGCTTCCTAGGGCCATGCAGTGAAAGTCAATTTTCCCCCATTATTTTACACTCAGTACCCCATAATGAGAAAGTAAAAACTGAATTCTAGAAATGTTTACAAATTTATTAAAAAGGAAAAACTAAAATTTGGCATGGACATACAGTGGCATGCAAAAGTTTGGGGACACCTGGTCAAAATTACTGTTACTGTTAACAGTTAAGTAAGTTAAAGATGAAATGATCTCCTAAAGGCATAAAGTTAATAAAGATGAAACACGTTTCAACATTTTAAGCATTATCCGTTTATATTTTTGGTTTTGTACAATTGCAAAAGTATGGGAACCCAAGGAGATTTGAAAGCTCAGATAACTTTGACCAAGGTCTTAGACCTTAAATAGCCTGTTAGGGTTAAGGCTTGTTCATCATTAGGAAAGGCCAGGGGATGCAAGTTTCAAAGCTTTGAGACTCCTCTAACTGTATCCCAAAATCAACAGCCATTAGTTCTTCTAAGCAGCTGCCTAACACTCTGAAAATGAAAATGGTTGAGGCTCACAAAGGCTATAAGAAGATAGCAAAGCATTTTCAGGTTGCCATTTCAAGAAATTGTCTAGAAGACCAAGAAAAATTTCAGAGACAGCTGCATGTAGGATTGCTAGAAAGGCAAATCAGAACCCCTGCTTGACTGCAGGAAGATATGGCAGACTATGGAGTTGCGGTACATTGTTCTACTGTTCAGTGACACCTGTACAAATAAGGCATTCATGGAAGAGTCATCAGAAGAAAACCTCTTCTGCATCCTCGCCACAAAATTCAAAGTGCAGAAGTTTGCAAAAGAACATCTAAACAAGTCTGATGCATTTTGGAAACAAGTCCTGTGGACCGATGAGGTTAAAATAGAACTCGTTGACCACAAGCACAGGTACAGGGCACAGAATTTTATTAAAAGAACACCACTCCAACTATTAAGCATGGAGATGGATCAATCATGCTTTGGGGTTGTGTTGCAGCCAATGGCACAGGGAACATTTCATGGGTAGAGGAAAGTATGGATTCAATGAAATTTCAGCAAATCGTAGAAGCAAACATAACACCAACTGAAGATGAAAAGAGGATGGCTTCTACAAATGAATAATGATCCTAAACACACCTCAAACTCCACAATAGAAGGCCCAAGCTGAAGGTTTTACCATGGCCCTCACAGCCCCCTAATCTGAATATCATTGAAAATCTGTGGATAGACCTCAAAAGAGCAGTGCATGCAAGAAGGCCCAGGAATCTCACAGAACTGGAAGACTCTTGCAAGGAAGAATTCATGAAAATCCCTCAAACAAGAATTACAAGACTCTTAGCTGGCTATGAAAAGTGTTTACAAGCTGTGATACTTACCAAAGAGGGTGTTACTAGGTACTAACCAGGGAGGGTGTCCAAAGTTTTGCCTTGGGCCTGTGGTGGTATAGGTAACAAAATTATTTTTAGATATTAGAGTAGTGGAAACAGTCCCTGACTTTGCTGGCCATAAAATCGTCAATGACTTATTCCCAAAACCAGAACATAAGGTCTGTCTAAACAAAACCAGGGAAGCAGAACCACTTCGCACAGACAGTAGATTGCCCATCACAAACCCTACTCTGGCATTAGAGATTTCCTGAGGGCCCCCTAGACCTGGTGGAGCCTTTCAAAAGGTCAGAGGATACCATAACATGCAGCAGGGGTCATGTATCAAAAACCATACAGATGAATGTTCATCAAAGAAATACTGGACCTAATCCATAACTTGACAGGGCGCTGCTCATGATTTGAATTAGGCTGTCTACCGGCATCACGTATGTTAACGCCACCTCAATCACGGCTCTGTAAGATGTAATAACTAAGGAACTCATCCAGTACTACCTCTAACTCATCCATATTTGATATGCATGTGTGCAGAACGTTATTAGGAGTTGGATGAAGGTGGTATGAAGTTGCTA
Source organism: Bufo bufo (assembly GCF_905171765.1). Classification (NCBI taxonomy): domain Eukaryota; kingdom Metazoa; phylum Chordata; class Amphibia; order Anura; family Bufonidae; genus Bufo; species Bufo bufo. The sequence goes on from NC_053396.1 coordinate 92,412,952, forward strand.
TGATGCCCACGTAAAAATATATCTTAGTGGACAGAGTTTGAGCCAAGAACTGACCTCATAACACTTGATTGGAAAAGGTCATTAGCATACACACTAGCCTCTCCCTCATCAGAGGAAGGGGGGGCTAGTGGTGGAATATGCAGACCTTCTTTAGGTGTGTGTCCCTTTAGCAAATTGTCATTTCTTTGAGGGACAACTCATTTGATCAACTGGTGGACTTTCATGCTACCCCCAGGGAACCGAACTTCTACCATCTTGTAACATATTAGGTTCCGTTTCTTTTATTATTTCTATTTTCTGTTATTTTTTGCATTGTATTTGTATGTCATTGTATTTTTACCTTTTGATAACTATTTTTTGTGTGCACTGTCTTTTAGATATTAAAACTTCACTTTAATAAGTGCCTTCTTGTGTTCTAAACAATTTTACAACCTCAAAAGGAGCATTATGTATATTGGTGTATTACCCCGTTAATGCTAGAGAGATTAGTGGGGTTGAATGGGTAATTGTATGTTACATGGTGTAAGACTTCTTGTCCGCTTAATGACAAGTGGTGGCAGCTAATATCCCTTAGATGTGGATGTCAGATAGCTAAAGGAAAATGATTTAGTAGAGTGGGAAGTTTGATGTTAAAATCTGGGTGACCCTTTAAGCTCACATCCTTTGTCAGTCGTTATGCTGACGGGGCCCTTTTCCTTTTTTGTTATTTTGAAACTGTAAAAGAAGAAAATAAAATAAAAATTTGCTTAAAATACAAAGGGAAAGTGTAATCATTAACTTTATACCTTTTGGAGATCATTTCATCCTCAATTTGCTTAAAGGGGTTCTCCGGGAACTAAGAAAATAAAATTACTGAAAATATTTAAATATTACTTTATATAAATATATTCCCAAATACCTTTCATTAGTTATAATTGCTCATTTTGTCTGAGGAGAAATCATCAGGGGAAATAAAATGGCTGCCTCCTATTGGCACACAAAAAACGTGTCCTAATCACAGAAAAGGACAAGTTACTTCAGAACATTCAGCTAAAGACCTGCCCCATCCTCCTTTGTGCTCTGCTTGTCAGGGAATATGGTCCTGAATACAGATAATATGATCTTCAGCTGAATTTCTGTAGGAATAGAGTTCATGAGGAGACATAAAGTACAGAGAGGATGGTCGAGGTCTGGCTAATGAGTAGCAGCACTTGTATGCAGCATCCATTATCACAGTCTGTCCTGTCCATCCTTTCTGTACTTCATGTCTCCCCATGAACTCCATTCCCACAGAGATTTAGCTAAACTTCATATCAGCTGTATTCAGGATCATAATCCCTGACAAGTAGAACCGAGAAGGGAAGAGGAAGCTCTTCCGCTCAGTGTTGTGAAGTAACTTGTCCCCCTGTGTGATTAGGTTTTGTTTGTACTAATAGGACTGCAGCTATTTTACTTCTACCTTAGACCCTCGGTCTAAATGTAAGACAGCTGATGGATCCACCAGCTGGTCTTAATAAATGTGCCCCATAGACCATAAAAGATAATATTACACATAGTGGAAGATTTTTTGCTGAGAACAAGCCTCAAAATTTTTGGGCAAAATCTGAATGTACTACCCCAAATTTGACTACAGACTTTAGCCTTTGTGTTGTAAAATGTAAAATCTAAGGCCAGATTTTAAGCAAAATTGTGCAACATATACAGTGCCTTGCAAAAGTATCCACCCCCTTTGACTTTTTTTGTATTTTGGTGCCTCACAACCTGGAATTAACATGGCTTGTTTGAGGATTTGTATGATTTAATTTACAGAACATGCCCACAACTTTGAAGATGTTTTTTTTTGTGTGAAGCAAACAACAAATAGGACAAAATAACAGAAAAAGTCAATGTGCATAACTATTCACCTCCCTAAAGTCAATACTTTGTAGAGCCACCTTTTGCGGCAATCACAGCTCCAAGTCGCTTTGGATAAGTCTCTATGAGCTTGCCACATCTTACCACTGGGATTTTTGCCCATTCCGCCTCGCAAAACTGCTCCAGCTCCTTCAAGTTTGATGGTTTGCACTTGTGAACAGCCATCTTTAAGTCTGACCACAGATTTTCTATTGGATTGAGATTTGGGCTTTCATAGGCCATTCCAACACATTTACATGTTTCCCCTTAAACCACTCAAGTGTTGCTTTAGCAGTGTGTTAGAGGTCATTGTCCTGCTGGAAGGTGAACCTCCGTCCTAGCCTCAAATCACGCACAGAGTGGTACAGGTTTTGCTCAAGAATATCCATGTATTTAGCACCATCCATCTTTCCCTCAACTCTGATCAGTTTCCCAGTCCCGGCTGTTGAAAAACATCCCCAGAGCATGATGCTGCCACCACTATGTTTCACTGTGGGGATGGTGTTCTTTCGGTGATGTGATATGTTGGGTTTGCGCCAGACATAGCGTTTTCTGTGATGGCCAAAAAGTTAAATTTTAGTCTCCTCAGACCAGAGCACCTTCCTCAATACATTTTGGGAGTCTCCCACATGCCTTTTCACGAACTCACAACGTGCCTTTTTGTTTTTTGCTGAAAGTAATGGCTTTCTTCTGGCCACTCTGCCATAAAGCACAACTCTATGGAGCTTACGGCTTATTATCGTCCTATGTACAGATACTCCAGTCTCTGCTGTGGAACCCTGCAGCTCCTCCAGGGTTACATAGAAACATAGAAACATAGAAACATAGAATGTGTCGGCAGATAAGAACCATTTGGCCCATCTAGTCTGCCCAATATACTGAATACTATGGATAGCCCCCGGCCCTATCTTATATGAAGGATGGCCTTATGCCTATCCCATGCATGCTTAAACCCCTTCACTGTATTTGCAGCTACCACTTCTGCAGGAAGGCTATTCCATGCATCCACTACTCTCTCAGTAAAGTAATACTTCCTTATATTACTTTTAAACCTTTGCCCCTCTAATTTAAAACTGTGTCCTCTTGTGGTAGTTTTTCTTCTTTTAAATATGCTCTCTTCCTTTACCGAGTTGATTCCCTTTATGTATTTAAAAGTTTCTATCATATCCCCTCTGTCTCTTCTTTCTTCCAAGCTATACATATTAAGGTCCTTTAACCTTTCCTGGTAAGTTTTATCCTGCAATCCATGTACTAGTTTAGTAGCTCTTCTCTGAACTCTCTCTAGAGTATCTATATCCTTCTGGAGATATGGCCTCCAGTACTGCGCACAATACTCCAAGTGAGGTCTCACCAGTGTTCTGTACAGCGGCATAAGCACTTCACTCTTTCTACTGCTTATACCTCTCCCTATACATCCAAGCATTCTGCTGGCATTTCGTGCTGCTCTATTACATTGTCTTCCCACCTTTAAGTCTTCTGAAATAATTACTCCTAAATCCCTTTCCTCAGATACTGAGGTCAGGACTGTGTCAAATATTCTATATTCTGCCCTTGGGTTTTTACGCCCCAGGTGCATTATCTTGCACTTATCCACATTAAATTTCAGTTTCCAGAGTACCTTAGGTCTCTGTGCTGCCTCTCTAATTAATGCCCTCCTTGCCCGGTCCGTGAGTTTGGTGGGCGGCCGTCTCTTGGCAGGTTTGCTGTTGTGCCATGTTCTTTCCATTTGGTTATGATAGATTTGATGGTGCTCCTGGGGGTCATCAAAGATTTTTTCATAACCTAACCCTGACTTGTACTTCTCAACAACCTTGTTCCTTACTTGTTTGGAGAGTTACTTAGTCTTCGAGGCAGTGTTTGGTTAGTGATGCCTCTTGCTTAGGTGTTGCAGCCTCTGGGGCCTTTCAAGAAAGGTGTGTATATGTAATGACAGATCATGTGACATTAGATTGCAGACAGGTGGACACCATTTCACTAATTATGTTACTTCTGAAGGTAAGTATTTGCTCCAGAGCTTTTTATGGGCTTCCTAACAAAGCGGGTGAATACATACACACATGCCAATTTTCTGTTTTCTATTACTAAACAATAGTTTTATTTATATATTTTTCTCATTTCACTTCACCAACTTAGACTATTGTGTTCTGATCCATCACATAAAATTCAGATTAACAAAACATTGAACTTAAGGCTGTAATGTAACAAAATATCAAAAAAGTCAGTGGGGGTGAATACTTTTGCAAGGCACTGTAGAGTATTTTTCTATATATGTTTTGACAAGCACATTGGAAACCTGCAACATTTGGAGGAGTAGGCATTTTACCTTTTGTCTCATGCAGCAGAAAGGCTAGTTGCACCTCTGTAGAGCAATAACAAGGACAGAAATGGAGGTAGCAGCATGATGTGGCGTTTTTGTAGGTTGATAAAACTAGGAAGGATACTGGAAAAACTAGTAGCCAAAGATGTCTGTGTTGCAAACTCTGCAGAGACGAGTCCTGATTGGAAGAAGTTATCTCCAATCAGAAATGTCAACTGTATGTCATTGTGTTTATTTACACTGTAATCTCTTGTAGGTTTGCAGAGCACACCTGTAAAATTATTATCTACCAAAATATGGCCAGTCTATATACTGTAGGTAATACTAGTCTTTGTATAGTCTTTTTTATATAGTGACAGTTTGGTGGTATTATGTGGTGGTAACAGTAGTGGCCATGGTGTAACAATAATTTGTGCCTTGTATAGTGGACTTTGCTTGATGTGTTTCATTTTATATGAGTATGGAGGTCATATTTTACCACGGTATAGCGGTATTTCATCCTGGTTTAACAATATTATTGGTAATATTGGTCTTTTAATAGTGTTTTTTACATCAGCTATACCTTTACATGGTAGTTTGTCCTCACCCTAACCCTAAACACAGTATTTTGGTACGTTTCTAGATTCATTTTGACACCCCCCCCAGCCCCCTAGAAAAAGAAAACCCTGTAATTATAACATGGTCTTGTGGCTGTCACAGAGCTGGGAGAAAGGGTGCCAGGAAATCATCTGATAATGATTTCTGGTGCTCATTGTGGGTGCTTTGTTTCTGTTTTGTTTCAAATTTTCTCTCCCCTTTGGAAAAGATAGCTGATGACGAGGGCAAATTGCCTGGTGCAAATCAAAACGGAGACCGATACTCTAAAGCTCATTGGTCCTTTACATAGACAGAACATTGCATGTGTCACAAAGAAGCTTACTCATCATAAAGGGCTCTGGACAGCCATTACATAACATGCAGAGATGGTGATGAGAACATTATGGTTTTTTACATGTCTTTTTGCATGTGTGTTATTCCAGCCTGCTCAGCTTCCTCATTAAAGAGGACCTTTCACCTTGAAAAACATTGTGAACGAAGTATACTGCCATGGAGAGCGGCGCCCAGGGATCTCACTGCACTTACTATTACCCCTGGGCGCCGCTCCGTTCTCCCGTTATGCCCTCCGGTATGTTCTCTCACTAAGTTATAGTAGGCGGTGTCTGCCCTTGTCCTGTGGGCGTCTCCTTCTCCTAGGCTGCAGCGCTGGCCAATCGCAGCGCACAGCTCACAGCCTGGGAGAAAAAAAACTCCCAGGCTGTGAGCTGTGCTCTGCGATTGGCCAGCGCTGCAGCCTAGGAGAAGGAGACGCCCACAGGACAAGGGCAGACACCACCTACTATAACTTACAGAGCAAAGGTACCGGAGGGCATAACGGGAGAACGGAGCGGCGCCCAGGGGTAATAGTAAGTGCAGTGAGATCCCCGGGCGCCGCTCTCCATGGCAGCATACTTAGTTCACAATGTTTTTCAAGGTGAAAGGTCCTCTTTAAGGCCCCTTTCACACGGGTGAGTATTCTGTGCGGGTGCAATGCGTGAGGTGAACGCATTGCACCCGCACTGAATCCTGACCCACTCATTTCAATGGCGCTGTGTACATGAGCAATGTTTTTCACGCATCACTTGTGCGTTGCATGAAAATCGCAGCATGTTCTATATTCTGCGTTTTTCATGCAATGCAGGCCCCATAGAAATTAATGGGGCTGCGTGAAAATCGCATCGCATCCGCATTTTCCCTGAACTCACCTGCATCGCATCCGGCCCTCACCCGCGACGCCCGTGTGAAAGAGGCATAAGGCCCCTTGCAGACTAGCGTGTCCGGATTAGGTCCGGATGCATTGCATCTGCGATCAGGGAAAATGGTGCAAGTAGGTACGCAATTGCATTCAGTTTTGACTGCGATTGCGTTCCGATGTTCAGTTTTTTCCACCCGAGTGCAATGTGTTTTGCACGCGCGTTAGAAAAAACTGAATGTGGTACCTAGACCTGAACTCGGACTTCTTCACTGAAGTTCGGGTTTGGGTTTGGTGTTCTGTAGATTTTATTATTTTCCATTATAACAATGTTATAATGGAAAATAATAGCATTCTTTAATACAGAATGCTAAGTATAATGTCAATTGAGGGTTAAAACATAATAAAAACATAACTCACCTCATCTACTTGACAGTACAGCCAGGATCCTCCTAAAAAACTAACTGTGGTACCCAGACCCGAACCCGGACTTCTTCACTGAAGTTCGGGTTTGGGATCGGTGTTCTTTATATTTTATTATTTTCCATTATAACATGGTTATAATGGAAAATAATAGAATTCTTTCATTCAGAATGCTAAGTAAAAGGTCCATTGTGGGATTTTCACGCAACGGACAAGTGATGCGTGAAAATCACCGCTCATCTGAACAGCCCCATTGAAGTGAACGGGTCTGGATTCAGTGCGGGTGCAATGTGTTCACCTCACGCATTGCACCCGCGCGGAATACTCGCCCGTGTGAAAGTGCCCTAAGGGTACAGTTGCATGGTGCAGAAATGCCGTGGTTGGGACGTGTCCAAGTACAGAGTGGCCATGCAAGATGCAGCAAGAACATATTAACTGACTAGAACCTAATAGATTATTTGGTATTTATTGTTAACCCCTAAACGCTTAATGCCATACATTATGCTCCCGCATTTGTATGAAGCAGGCTGCTGCTGTGAGCCTGTGCCATACGCGGTGGGTGTCGGCTGTATCATACAGCTGTCATCCAGCCGCAATGAAGGGGAACAGCGATCCTGTCGAATCCTGTGATTTAATCCTTCAGATGCCACCATCAATGCTGATTGCGGCATCTGTGGAATTAGGCAGAGGAATGTGGCTCCCTCTGCCTTTCGGTCTCAGCTCCCGCATGTGAAGTCGGGGCAAGCGCCGTAGCTGCCGGGTGCCTGCTGTTTCATACAGCAGACACCCACGGCTAATGTCTGCAATAGGTGGTAATGCCAACCGCAGATATGTAACCCCTCAAATGCCGTGGTCAAATATGACCACGGCGCCTGAAAAGCTAAAACCCTGAAGCACGCACTTCCAGATCAGGTGCGCTTTATCCCGGTGGAGATCGGGGAAAGCGCCATGTTTTAATAATGAGCCGGAGCCTGTACTAGGCTTCCAGGTTCATTATTAGTATATCCCATTTCAGGCCAGCGGCTGGGAGTACTGAACTGGGATATAGTGATTTCTGTACAGAATGATGGAACAAATTCTATTATTCTGTGCAAGTTGCAATTTGATGATTGCAAGTTGTGGTCCCCTTGGGAACCTAACAAAAAGTAAAAAAAAATAATAATAATAATAATAAAAAAAAAAATTTAAATCATCCCCCTTTCCCCAAAATAAAAATAAACAATTTTAAAAAGTAACATCATGGACATCACTGCATGTGAAAACACCCATACTATTTAAATATTTAAAAGGTTAACCCATACGATGAATGGCATAACGGAAAAAATTTAAATGGTTGATTTGCTGTTTTTCATCACTTTACTTCTTTAAAAGTTAATAAAAAGTGATCGTTTTGTCATACACACCCAAAATGATATTATCAAAAACTATCAATCGGCCCACAAAAAATTAGCCCCCACACATCTCTGTAGACATAACTAAAAAAAAAAAAGTTATGGGCGTCAGAATATGGTGATGAAATGAAAAATATTTTTTTTCAAAAGTTTTCTTTAAAACACAAGAAAAACTATACATATGTGGTATTGCCAGATTTGTACTGACCTGGAGAATAAAGAGCACAAGTCAGTGTTACTGCATAGGGAACCCTGTAAAACTGTGGCGGAATTGTGGTATTTTTTCCAATCCAGGTCAGTAAAAAATGACAGGGAGCAAAAAAATGAAAACGGAAAATTACTTTGTCAAGAAGAGGGTTAATATACACATGTATAAACAACTGGGTCAAGTAACAGGCATACATCATTTACTAAAGTCCATTCCCTAATTACAGCAGCCAATATTATGAAGAATATCAATAAGAGAATTATAAAATTCTTTTTGACAATGAGCAACATGGCACTAAAGGACCATTAAAGCCTAGGGAGGGCCAGTTGTGCTGTTAAAATGACCTGTAAATCATAATATCCAGGTAAAGAGGAGCTATTTATTTTTCTGAGTGTTGGTTGCAGTCTCTTCCTGCACTGTTATGCTGTACCATAGCTGCATTACCTAACCAAAGCTAGTCTGAAATCCTCTCTGGCTCTTAATAGGCTCAGTTTGCTAATCTGTCCCGATTGCTTTAGGCCTCTTTCACACTACCGCATGGCTATTTCATTGTTTTGCGGTCCGTTTTTCATGGATCCGTTGTTCCATTTTTTTGTTTCCGTTGTATTTCCGTTTCCGTTCCGTTTTTCCGTATGGCATATACAGTATACAGTAATTACATAGAAAAAATTGAGCTAGGCATAACATTTTCAATAGATGGTTCCGCAAAAACTGAACGGATACGGAAGACACACGGATGCATTTCCGTATGTGTTCAGTTTTTTTTGCGGACCCATTGACTTGAATGGAGCCACGGAACGTGATTTGCGGGCAATAATAGGACATGTTCTATATTTCAACGGAAAAACGGAAATACGGAGACGAAATGCATACGGAGTACATTCCGTTTTTTTTGCGGAACCAATGAAATGAATGGTTCCGTATACGGACCGTATACGGACCGTATACGGAACGCAAAAAACGGCCCGCAAAACAAAAACAAAAAAACGGTAGTGTGAAAAAGGGCTTACACTGCAGTTTTGCCTGTACATAAACTCACCAGAGTGCAGGTGTACAAGAAGCATATTTTATTGTAAGTACTTTATACAAGTATTATCTAACAAGAAAACCTTTATCATGCACTTTGTGACACAAAATGGGGGACATTTATCAAGACTGCTGTACCCATATGTCAGTTTTGTACTTCTTTGTGCGCTGGAGTGAGATGCGCCTCTTAATAAATTAAGTGCATCTCTGGCACTCTGTGTGCCAGAAACTCAGGCGCTTTAGCTATAGAATTGAGCTATGACAGTTTCTGACACAAGTTACAGTAAATCTGGCGTGACGTGTCGAGAAGCTAGAAAAGTCACAAATTATGGTGCAAATATGGTGTAAATTGCTTGATAAATGCCCTTTATTTAAGGCAAATGAAGAATAGGGTTAGAAGGAGTTGTAGCAGCACTGTCAAACCGAGCAGGTAACACACTAGAAGAAGAATCGGGTTTATTGCATCATGCACTGGGGCTCATTTACTCAAGACTGGTGCTCCTAGTTTATTAAAAGGCGAATGCATTCAAACGATGCTGTTGATTTCAATTATAATTTACACCGATTTTCTGGTGTTGCAAAATTTGGGCGCAAAATGATGTTAGTGCAGTAACCTGCAAATTTTGTACAACAGAAAACAGGCACAAAGCCTTTGTCGATGACCCTAATGGGTTTCAGGACAAGACTGACCTCTAAAATTAGGGTCCATTCACACGACCGCAAAATGGGTCCGCATCCATTCCGCAATTTTACGGAACAGGTGCTGACCCATTCATTTTAAATGGGGCCAGAATGTGCTGTACGCATCCGCATTTGCGGATCAGCACTTCCGGATCCAAACTTCCGTTCCGCCAAAAAATAGAACATGTCCTATTCTTGTCCACAATTGCGGACAAGAAAAGGCATTTTCTATGAGAGTGCCGGAGATGTGCGGTCCGCAAAATGCGGAAAACACATTGCCAGTGTCCGTGTTTTGCAGATCCGCAAAACACATACGGACTTGTGAATGGACCCTTAAGGTGTCAGGACCGCTTCACTTGCTTCTGTATGAGATCACTATTAGTGTTGATTGAGCATGCTACGCAGCCAATAAACGTGCGGGTAAGTATTGCCTTTCACTGTAATGCCGTAGCCATATTGGTTACTGGCATTATAGTGATTGGCTGGCCGAAACGCGTCATCGGGTGTTATATAGCACCCGATGACACGTGTTTGGCTCAGTGTTAGTGAGGGAGAGCTGTGATGAAGAAGGGAAAGATAGTGTAGAGAGTGAATTTTTTTTTATTTAAGTAGAAAAACTTGTCAGAGACCCAAAAGTCCTTTTAACCACCTGCCGCCAAGCTAACGCCGAAAGGCGTCATCGCTGCGGCGCTCCCATGCCACACTAACGCCAATAGGCGCCATCTCGTGTGAGCCGAGATTTCCTGTGAATGCGCGCACACAGGCGCGCGTTCACAGTATCGGAAGGTAAGCGAGTGGATCTTCAGCCTGCCAGCGGCGATCGTTCGCTGGCAGGCTGGAGATGCGATTTTTTTAACCCCTAACAGGTATATTAGACGCTGTTTTGATAACAGCGTCTAATATACCTGCTACCTGGTCCTCTGGTGGTCCCTTTTGTTTGGATCGACCACCAGATGACACAGGTAGCTCAGTAATATGTAGCACCAAGCACCACACTACACTACACCCCCCCTGTCACTTATTAACCCCTTATAAACCCCTGATCACCCCATATAGACTCCCTGATCACCCCCCTGTCATTGATCACCCCCTTGTAAGGCTCCATTCAGACGTCCGTATGATTTTTACGGATCCACTGATATATGGATCGGATCCGCAAAACACATACGGACGTCTGAATGGAGCCTTACAGGGGGGTGATCAATGACGGGGGTGATCACCCCATATAGACTCCCTGATCACCCCTCTGTCATTGATCACCCCCCTGTCAGGCTCCATTCAGACGTCCGTATGATTTTTACGGATCCACTGATACATGGATCGGATCCGCAAAACACATACGGACGTCTGAATGGAGCCTTACAGGGGGGTGATCAATGACGGGGGTGATCACCCCATATAGACTCCCTGATCACCCCCCTGTCATTGATCACCCCCCTGTCATTGATCACCCCCTTGTAAGGCTCCATTCAGACGTCCGTATGATTTTTACGGATCCACTGATACATGGATCGGATCCGCAAAACACATACAGTACGGACGTCTGAATGGAGCCTTACAGGGGGGTGATCAATGACGGGGGTGATCACCCCATATAGACTCCCTGATCACCCCTCTGTCATTGATCACCCCCCTGTCATTGATCACCCCCCTGTAAGGCTCCAGTCAGACGTCCGTATGATTTTTAAGGATCCACTGATACATGGATCGGATCCGCAAAACACATACGGACGTCTGAATGGAGCCTTACAGGGGGGTGATCAATGACAGGGGTGATCACCTCATATAGACTCCCTGATCACCCCCCTGTCATTGATCACCCCCCTGTCATTGATCACCCCCCTGTAAGGCTCCATTCAGATGTCCGTATGATTTTTACAGATCCACTGATACATGGATCGGATCCGCAAAACACATACGGACTTCTGAATGGAGCCTTACAGGGGGGTGATCAATGACAGGGGGGTGATCACCCCATATAGACTCCCTGATCACCCCCCTGTCATTGATCACCCCCCTGTCATTGATCACCCCCCTGTAAGGCTCCATTCAGATGTCCGTATGTGTTTTGCGGATCCGATCCATGTGTCCGTGGAGCCGTAAAAAAGATACGGACGTCTGAATGGAGCCTTACAGGGGGGGTGATCAATGACAGGGGGGTGATCACCCCATATAGACTCCCTGATCACCCCCCTGTCATTGATCACCCCCCTGTCATTGATCACCCCCCTGTAAGGCTCCATTCAGATGTCCGTATGTGTTTTGCGGATCCGATCCATGTATCCGTGGATCCGCAAAACACATACGGACGTCTGAATGGAGCCTTAAAGGGGGGTGATCAATGACAGGGGGGTGATCAATGACAGGGGGGTGATCACCCCATATAGACTTCCTGATCACCCCGATGTCATTGATCACCCCCCTGTAAGGCTCCATTCAGACATTTTTTTGGCCCAAGTTAGCGGAAATTTTTTATTTAATTTTTTTCTTACAAAGTCTCATATTCCACTAACTTGTGTCAAAAAATAAAATCTCACATGAACTCACCATACCCCTCACGGAATTTATATTCCAGACTTCTTCTCACGCTTAAAATGCCAGGGCAGTATAAATACCCCACATGTGACCCCATTTCGGAAAGTAGACACCCCAAGGTATTTGCTGAGGGGCATATTGAGTCCATGAAAGATTGAAATTTTTGTCCCAAGTTAGCGGAAAGGGAGACTTTGTGAGAAAAAAAAAAAAAATCTAATTCCGCTAACTTGTGTCAAAAAATTTTTTTTCTATGAACTCGCCATGCCCCTCATTGAATACCTTGGGGTGTCTTCTTTCCAAAATGGGGTCACATGTGGGGTATTTATACTGCCCTGGCATTTTAGGGGCCCTAAAGCGTGAGAAGAAGTCTGGGATCCAAATGTCTAAAAATGCCCTCCTAAAAGGAATGTGGGCCCCTTTGTGCATCTAGGCTGGAAAAAAGTGTCACACATCTGGTATCGCCGTACTCAGGAGAAGTTGGGGAATGTGTTTTGGGGTGTCATTTTACATATACCCATGATGGGTGAGAGAAATATCTCGGTCAAATGCCAACTTTGTATAAAAAAAATGGGAAAAGTTGTCTTTTGCCGAGATATTTATCTCACCCAGCATGGGTATATGTAAAATGGCACCCCAAAACACATTGCCCAACTTCTCCTGAGTACGGCAATACCATATGTGTGACACTTTTTTGCAGCCTAGGTGGGCAAAGGGGCCCACATTCCAAAGAGCACCTTTCGGATTTCACCGGCCATTTTTTACACATTTTGATTTCAAACTACTTCGTACGCATTCGGGCCCCTAAAATGCCAGGGCAGTATAACTACCCCACAAGTGACCCCATTTTGGAAAGAAGACACCCCCAGGTATTTCGTGATGGGCATAGTGAGTTCATGGAAGTTTTTATTTTTTGTCACAAGTTAGTGGAATATGAGACTTTGTAAGAAAAAAAAGAAAAGAAAAGAAAACATCATTTTCCGCTAACTTGTGACAAAAAATAAAAAATTCTAGGAACTTGCCATGCCCCTCACGGAATACCTTGGGGTGTCTTTTTTCCAAAATGGGGTCACTTGTGGGGTAGTTATACTGCCCTGGCATTTTAGGGGCCCAAATGCGTGCGAAGTAGTTTGAAATCAAAATGTGTAAAAAATGGTCGGTGAAATCCTAAAGGTGCTCTTTGGAATGTGGGCCCCTTTGCCCACCTAGGCTGCAAAAAAGTGTCACACATGTGGTATCGCCGTACTCAGGAGAAGTTGGGGAATGTGTTTTGGGGTGTCATTTTACATATACCCATGCTGGGTTAGATAAATATCTTGGTCAAATGCCAACTTTGTATAAAAAAATGGGAAAAGTTGTCTTTTGCTGAGATATTTCTCTCACCCAGCATGGGTATATGTAAAAAGACACCCCAAAACACATTGCCCAACTTCTCCTGAGTACGGAGATACCACATGTGTGACACTTTTTTGCAGCCTAGGTGGGCAAAGGGGCCCACATTCCAAAGAGCACCTTTAGGATTTCACCGGCCATTTTTTTACAGATTTTGATTTCAAACTACTTACCACACATAAGGGCCCCTAGAATGTCAGGGCAGTATAACTACCCCACAAGTGACCCCATTTTGGAAAGAAGACACCCCAAGGTATTTCGTGATGGGCATAGTGAGTTCATGAAAGTTTTTATTTTTTGTCACAAGTTAGTGGAATATGAGACTTTGTAAGGAAAAAAAAACAAAAAAAAAAACAGCATTTTCCGCTAACTTGTGACAAAAAATAAAAAGTTCCATGAACTCACTATGCCCATCAGTGAATACCTTAGGGTGTCTACTTTCCGAAATGGGGTCATTTGTGGGATGTTTGTACTGTCTGGGCATTGTAGAACCTCAGGAAACATGACAGGTGCTCAGAAAGTCAGAGCTGCTTCAAAAAGCGGAAATTCACATTCAAATATCTGTGACATCCAGTGTACTTTTTCCATAGATGGTGTCCGCTGCGGACAGTGACATTACCTGGGGTACATCTCCTGTATAACATTTCCACATCCAAAATACCTATCACATTCCCTGTAATCTTATATGAGCCGCTGCTGACATCAGCAACATTATCTGCGGTATTTCTCCTGTGTAACGTGTGCGCATCCCAAATACCTGTGACATTCCCTGTCATTTTATATTAGCCGCTGCTGACATCAATGACATTATCTGCCGTATTTCTCCTGTGTAACGTGTGCGCATCCCAAATACCTGTGACATTCCCTGTAATTTTATATTAGCCGCTGCTGACATCAGCGACATTATCTGCGGTATTTCTCCTGTGTAACGTGTGCACATCCCAAAAATATCTGTGACATCCAGTGTACTTTTTCCGTAGACGGTGTATGCTGCAGACAGTGACATTACCTGGGGTAAATCTCCTGTGTAACGTTTCCACATCCAAAATACTTGTGACTTTCCCTGTAATTTTACATCAGCGACATTATCTGTGGTATTTCTCCTGTGTAACGTTTCCACATCCCAAATACCTTTTAAATTTTTTGGCGCATACACTTACAAATCCTACGCTACTGTACATGTGACATACTTTCAAGCATATATATAATATTTAATATGAAGAAGGTGAGCAGTAAGGGACAGGTAAGTGGGCGTGATGCTGATGGTGCACGCAGAAGCCTTGGCCCTGGGCACGTTGAAACTGCTCCTGCTGCCAGAGCAGAAGAAAAACAATCATCCACGATACCTAACTTCATGTCCCAGTTTGCAGGGCAGCGCAGGACAACGCTCTCGAAGTCAGACCAGGTGGTTGGTTGGATTGCAGCAGATAATTCTTCCAGTCGGTTAAGCACCACCCTGTCTTCCACAAAGTCCAGTCTCCGTAGCCAAGAGTCTGGTCGACACAATCCTCACCCTGATCGTCCTTCCTCCCACCATGTATAGTCTTGCCAAACAAGTGATCCTACACTCGGATATTCTGAGGAGCTCTTTTCAGCGCCATACCTTCATTTGGACCTCTCGACAAGCCCGCTTGAAGAGGGACATGAGATCTTGTGCCCTGATTCCCAAACTCTTGAGCATCCACAGTCAAAAGAAAATGACGGTGGGGAACGGCAATTAGTGTTTCACGAGGTGGATGATGATGATGAGACACAGTTGCCAATAAGTCAACGCCAATTAGTGTCTCAAGAGGTTGATGATGAGGATGAGACACAGTTGTCAATAACTGAGGTTGTTGTTAGGTCAACAAGTCAGGAGGATGAGCAGAGTGTGGAAGAGGAGGTGGTGGACGATAAAGTCACTGACCCAACCTGGGAAGGTGGCAAGCCAAGCAAGGACAGCAGTACAGAGGTGGAGGGATCCGAAGCACCGCAACAGGCTGGAAAAGGCAGTGGGGTGGAAAAAGGGAGACGACGGACCACAGCA
This sequence comes from Bufo bufo, assembly GCF_905171765.1. NCBI lineage: Eukaryota > Metazoa > Chordata > Amphibia > Anura > Bufonidae > Bufo > Bufo bufo. Next base: position 92,428,588 of record NC_053396.1, read on the forward strand.
AACAGGCCCGCAACTGTTCCCCAGAGCACACCCCTTGCCAAGGGGTAGGTGTTCTGCAGTCTGGCGCTTTTTTTTAGGAAAGTGCAGACAACAAAAGAATTGTAATTTGCAACCTGTGCCATACAAAAATGAGCAGGGGCGTGAACACTAGCAACCTCACCACCACCAGCATGATCCGCCACATGGCATCAAAGCATCGTAATAGTTGGGCTGAAGGCCTGGGTCCGCAATCTGTGTCTGCGGGTAACACCACTGCCTCCTCTTCCCCTGTGTTACGTGATGGCCAATCCCCTGTCGAAGGCGCAGGTCCGGATGCCTCCCGCCCTGCACCTGGACCTTTGCAAGCACCATTAGCAACCACATCCACTTCCGTGTCCAAGCGCAGCGTACAAATGTCCTTACCCCAGGCATTTGAACGCAAGCGCAAATACCCAGCCACCCACCCACAGGCCATAGCACTAAATGCACAACTTTCCAAATTACTGGCCCTGAAAATGTTGCCATTTAGGCTTGTGCACACTGAGGCTTTCCGCAGCCTTATGTGGGCGGCCGTCCCTCATTATGCAGTCCCCAGCCACCACTACTTTTCACGGTGTGCCGTGCCCGCCTTACACCAGCATGTGTCCCGTAACATCACCCGTGCCACTTAACCACTGACACATGGACAAGTGCTTTAAGCCAGGGACGCTACATTTCCCTGACGGCACACTGGGTGAACGTTGTGGAGGCCAGGAGCAAGTTGTACCCTGGGATGGCACAGGTGCTACTGACGCCAAGGATTGTGGGCCCTAATTCCATCAGGGTTTCCGCCACCACCTACATTAGTGGCTCCAACCCCCACTTCTCCTCCTCGGCCTCCTCCTCCACTTCCACCTCAGAATTATCCTCTTGCAGCACCAGTCAGCCATCAGTCGGTAGCTGGAAGCAATGTAGCGCTGCGGTGGGGAAGCGTCAACAGGGCGTGCTTAAGCTGATCTGCTTAGGTGACAAACAGCACACCGCTGCAGAGCTGTGGCAGGGGATAAAAGACCAGACTGAGCTGTGGCTCTCGCCACTCAACCTAGAACCAGGCATGGTTGTGTCTGATAATGGCTGTAACTTGGTGGCGGCTTTGGAGCTCGGCAAGCTCACACACATCCCATCCCTAGCCCACGTGTTCAACTTTGTGGTTCAGCGGTTTATCAAAACCTACCCCGATTTGCCTGAGCTACTGGTGAAGGTGCGCCGCGTGTGTGCACATTTCCGCAAGTCCTCGACAGCTTCAGCCGGTCTGTCAACGCTACAGCATTAACAAATAAAAATATATGAAACAGCCTTTAATACATTGCCTTTTTACGGTGCTTCGTGGATTCCGGTTGTGAAGAGGGTACAGTTCACATATACAGGTACGTTTTTCAGAGCAGCGCGGTCCACCTGAAAAACGCTACAGCAGTGCTTGAAATTGCCAGCTCACCGACTGTTGTGCGACGCGAGCACGCGCTGGAACTCGACATTCCACATGTTGGCCAGGCTTTGTAAGCAGCAGAGAGCAGTAGTGGAATACCAGCTGCTACATGGTCGTCGCCTTTCCAGTCAGCTTCTGCTCTTCACAAGTGAGGAGAGGGCATGGCATGGATGTCTGACCTCTGTGAGATTTTAAGAAACTTTGAGGAATTAACACAGAGGGTGAGCATCGATAACGCTATTATCAGCGTCACCATCCCACTTCTGTGTCTACTCAAACGCTCGCTGCTTACAATTAAGGACGACGCTTTGCATGTGGAAGAGGTGGTAATGGGGGAAGACATTACACAGGGTGATAGCCAGACCACCCTCAGTTCATCTTAGCACAAATTGGATGATGATGAGGAGGAGGAGGAGCAGCAGGAGACGGTTGCCTCTGATACAGAGGGTAGTACTCATGGAAGTTTAATTCCATCTGTTCAGCGTGGATGGGCAGAAGAGGATGAGTAGATTGAGAGTCCTCCTCCTGATGACGACAGTGAAGTCTTGCCTGTTGGGACTCTGGCACACATGGCTGACTTTGTTAGGCTGCCTTCCCCGTGACCCACGCGTTTTACGAATTTTGGACAACATTGATTACCGGTTGTTCACCCTTCTCGACACCAGCTATGGTGCAATACCAGAAGGTCCTTGTTGAAAAATTGCTCCAAAAATTTCCAGCTGACAACGCTGGTGGCAGAGTACGTAGTTCCTTGCGCAACCGATGAGGGGAGATGAGGGGAACACACAGCAGTTCCAAGAAAGGCAGGGCAACACTCTCCAAAGTCTGGGACAGTTTCATGACACCCCGCTAGCACCCTCACCCTGATGCACGGTCTAGTGTCACAAGGAGGAAAAACAATTTGGAAGATGGTGAAGGAGTACATAGCAGACCGTGTCAGCGTCCTCAATGATCCCTCTGTGCCTTACAACTATTGGGTGTTCAAGCTGGATACGTGGCACAAACTGGAGCTCTACGCCTTGGAGGTGCTGGCCTGCCCTGCCACCAGCGTTTTGTCATAGCGGGTATTTAGTGCTGCTGGGGGCATAATAACTGATAAGTGCATCCGCCTGTCAACTGAAAATGCTGACAGGTTGACTCATAAAAATGAACAAGGCCTGGATAGCCCCTGACTTCTCTACTCCACCAGAGGAAAGCGCCTGAACATAAAGGCACTTTAAATGTGTTTTTTTTTTATAATGTACTGAATACACTGTATTCCCATGCACCCCTTCCACCACAAAAAAAGGGTATATGGTTCAATCTTTCTTTTTCTCGTCCTCCTCCTCAATCATATCAACATGCTTATTAGTCTTCCCTCACTCCTTATGTTTTATAGGGTCAGCTCACCAGCAGACCCTCACCTACAATCTTTTAGAGGGTCAGCTCACCAACAGGCCCTCACCTACAATATTTTAGATGGTCAGCTCACCTGCAGGCCCTCAACCATAATGTTTTACAGGATCAGCTCACCAGCAGGCCCTTGCCCATAATTTTTTCAGTGCTCAGATCAGCAGCAGGCCCTCGCCCCTAATGTTTTAGAGTCACCTCTGCAGAAGACCCTCACCCCTAATGTTTTAGTTGGTCAGCTCAGCAGCAGGCCCCCGCCCGTAATGTTTTAGAAGGTCACCAGCAGGCCCTTGCTCCTAATGTTTTTTTGCGTCTCCATTAGGCTAATCAATCATATTTTTTCAAGGCTGTGTATGATGCCCTCCTTTATGTGTAATAAAGGGTGTATTGGAGTGCCGGTTCCTTGTAATTTTTGGAAGCCCTTTCACTTAGTGCATAGGCTTTATGAGTGTAGGAGTCCCACTACCTGAACAATTGTACCAAAATGTGAAAGAGGCCCTCCATTATGTGATATACAGGTTGTATCGGAGTGCCTCTTCCTTGTAATTTTTGGCAGCACTTTATATACGAGTAAACAATGTTTCCTCTAAAATCTATTTTATCTTCGGTTTTGTGTGTATTAATGTCAGTCTGTAAAAGTGGCATACTACTTGGAGAACATCATTCCCAGCAGTGACCTGGGAGTCAAAGATGCATTAAGACATCCTCCCCATGCTACTCCCGAACCATTTTGGTGGTGTTTCCATCAATTTCTGACCTTTTCCTATGAACCAGACACCCTCCCCTCTTCAAAGCAGGGGGCGCCTGGTTTCATGCTCGGGTTCTCCCATTGACTTCCATTGTGCCATCCCGTGGTGTTCGACCCGAGTACCAGAACACCCGAGCACTTTGGTGCTCGATCAAAACTAATCACTATGCCAGCACTAAGCATGTCAGTCCACCTCTGAATGAAGGAGAAAGTGGACCAAAAGGACAACCAACAAGGTGACGCTACCAAAGAGGAAATGTCACGGGTGAAGTTGCAGATAGCTGGAACTTATAAATAAACTACTGACTGGCTTGATCCCAAACTAAGGAGCATATAGGTGAGCCTTTTAAAACCTTAAGAGCTCTCCCTGACTGCTATGCACATGCAAGGGTCTCAATGGTAGACGATTGCATGCTCACGTACCTAAGACTGTGTGACACCTGAAAACCCTATAATAGTGAGGGGACACGACCACCGGCTCCCTGCACTTAATACGGACGGAGTCAGGGTCATCTAGAATCAAGCCAGCAAGGAAACACAATAAAGGAAAATACTTATCTGAGCAAACAGCAGCAGCAGCAGCCTCCAGCAGTGAACACTTCATCCAGGAACTAGTATAAACCGCAAAGAGAGGCAGTATGGGAGGGAATATAAAGGAAGATGATTAGTCTAAATAAGTGACACCTGGCAGAAGGAAAGGAGATGACAAAGTGAAACCAAAACAAAGAACGTCATACAAGAGGTAGAGAAGAACGTCTGTCAGACCTTCTCACAGAACTGGCAGTGACAGAAACATTTTGTAAATTAAACGTACAAAATTGTTATTGTATGTATAATATATACAGTACAGACCAAAAGTTTGGACACACCTTCTCATTCAAAGAGTTTTCTTTATTTTCATGACTATGAAGGCATCAAAACTATGAATTAACACATGTGGAATTATATACATTACAAACAAGTGTGAAACAACTGAAAATATGTCATATTCTAGGTTCTTCAAAGTAGCCACCTTTTGCTTTGATTACTGCTTTGCACACTCTTGGCATTCTCTTGATGAGCTTCAAGAGGTAGTCCCCTGAAATGGTTTTCACTTCACAGGTTTGCCCTGTCAGGTTTAATAAGTGGGATTTCTTGCCTTATAAATGGGGTTGGGACCATCAGTTGCGTTGAGGAGAAGTCAGGTGGATACACAGCTGATAGTCCTACTGAATAGACCTACAGATGACCTGGCCTCCACAGACACCGGACCTGAACCCAATCGAGATGGTTTGGGGTGAGCTGGACCTCAGAGTGAAGGCAAAAGGGCCAACAAGTTCTAAGCATCTCTGGGAACTCCTTCAAGACTGTTGGAAGACCATTTTAGGGGACTTCCTCTTGAAGCCCATCAAGAAAATGCCAAGAGTGTGCAAAGCAGTAATCAAAGCAAAAGGTGGCTACTTTGAAGAACCTAGAATATGACATATTTTCAGTTGTTTCACACTTGTTTGTTATGTATATAATTCCACATGTGTTAATTCATAGTTTTGATGCCTTCATAGTCCTGAAAATAAAGAAAACTCTTTGAATGAGAAGGTGTGTCCAAACTTTTGGTCTGTACTGTGTGTATATATATATATATACAGTACAGACCAAAAGTTTGGACACACCTTCTCATTCAAAGAGTTTTCTTTATTTTGATGACTATGAAGGCATCAAAACTATGAATTAACACATGTGGAATTATATACATAGCAAACAAGTGTGAAACAACTGAAAATATGTCATATTCTAGGTTCTTCAAAGTAGCCACCTTTTGCTTTGATTACTGCTTTGCACACTCTTGGCATTCTCTTGATGAGCTTCAAGAGGTAGTCCCCTGAAATGGTCTTCCAACAGTCTTGAAGGAGTTCCCAGAGATGCTTAGCACTTGTTGGCCCTTTTGCCTTCACTCTGCGGTCCAGCTCACCCCAAACCATCTCGATTGGGTTCAGGTCCGGTGACTGTGGAGGCCAGGTCATCTGGCGCAGCACCCCATCACTCTCCTTCATGGTCAAATAGCCCTTACTTTCAAAGTTTTCCCAATTTTTCGGCTGACTGACTGACCTTCATTTCTTAAAGTAATGATGGCCACTCGTTTTTCTTTACTTAGCTGCTTTTTTCTTGCCATAATACAAATTCTAACAGTCTATTCAGTAGGACTATCAGCTGTGTATCCACCTGACTTCTCCTCAACGCAACTGATGGTCCCAACCCCATTTATAAGGCAAGAAATCCCACTTATTAAACCTGACAGGGCACACCTGTGAAGTGAAAACCATTTCAGGGGTCTACCTCTTGAAGCTCATCAAGAGAATGCCAAGAGTGTGCAAAGCAGTAATCAAAGCAAAAGGTGGCTACTTTGAAGAACCTAGAATATTACATATTTTCAGTTGTTTCACACTTGTTTTTTATGTATATAATTCCACATGTGTTAATTCATAGTTTTGATGCCTTCAGTGTGAATCTACAATTTTCATAGTCATGAAAATAAAGAAAACTCTTTGAATGAGAAGGTGTGTCCAAACTTTTGGTCTGTACTGTGTATATATATATATATATATATATATATAGTGGGGATTCGCTCTGATAGGCAGGTTATGCGGACGCAGTACAGAGGCAAATTACCAGTTCTTAAAGGGAATCTGTCACCTGGTTTGAGCATATTAAGGTGTTATTGCTGCCATGTACAATAAAATACCTTATTTCTTGCTGTAGTCTTAATTTTTTGTTTCATGGTTTCATTAGCGATAAAATCCCCTTTTTATGTTACGCAAATGAGTGTCCAAGGTGCCCAGAGGGGCGTTATTGTCCTAATCTGGAGCCTAGTAACTTCCTCGTACAGTGCCCCGCCCGTCTTTCTTTAGAGCCCAAGCACGCCTTTTCCAGCACAAGTAACTGCCCCCACCTGAACTCTTTGCCGCCGCTCCCCTCCGCTATGTGAAATCTCACGCAGGCGCAGTACCGCGGACTGCCTGTGCCATGTAGAAGCTCCTGAGGGCAATAGCTTTAAATTTGTAACTGAGCTCGGCACATGCCGCTGTTGCCCTCAGGAGCTTCTACACCATGCAGGCAGTCCACGGTACTGCGCCTGCGTGAGATTTCACATAGCGGAGGGGGGCAGCGGCAAAGAGTTCGGGTGTGGGCAATTACTTATGCTGGAAGAGGCGTGCTTGGGCTCTAAAGGAAGGCAGGCTGGGCACTTATGGGGGAGTTACTGGGCTCCAGTTTAGGATAATAACGCCCCTCTGGGCACCTTGGACACTCATTTGCATAACATAAAAAGTGGATTTTAGCGCTAATGAAACCATTACACAAAAAATGAAGATTACAGTAAGAAATAAGGTACTTTATTGTACATGGCAGTAGTAACACCTTAATATGTTCAAATCAGGTGACAGATTCCCTTTAAATCAAACTTCAGTGTTTATTCACACATGACACAAGTTCAAAAACAAAACGTCGCTTTGCAGTCTTGGTGCTAGTTCACACACAATGGCAAGTTCTTACAGCAAAAATCACCTTGTTGGCAGTTCTGCTTCCAGTAGTCCATAGCAGGCTTTAGGGGGCCTGTTTCCCTGACATGTGGGACTCAGCCCTCCAGCCCGGCACAAGCTTCAGATCCCAACACAGAGATCCATTGCTGCTGAGCCCAGCTGTCTTTTAAGTACAGCCAGGTGCTGCCAAAACCTGGACCGGCACTTAACATCCAGTCCGGTGTTTGACCCCACCTGGCTGCAAATCAGCCCAGCAGCACACATTGGGAGGAAAATACCTGTTTTCCCAGCCTATACCCTTCACTGTGTCACATACCCCGCCACCTTTGTTCAACCCTAAGGGGGTGAACACTCGCCAGACAATGTACTCGGGACAGGACATCTGCGTTTCCCTGTAACCGGCCTGTCCTGTGTTCCACTGTGAATTTAAAGTTCTGTAGACAAAGAAACCATCGGGTGACCCGGGCATTTCTGACTTTGACATGGCTCATCCACTTGAGAGGAGAGTGGTCGGTCACCAAGCAGAATTTTCTCCCCAACAAATACTAGCGGAGTGACTCGAGTGCCCATTTGATAGCCAGGCACTCTCTCTCCACTATACTGTACCTGGTCTCGGCTGGGGTGAGCTTATGGCTGAGGAAGACAATGGGATGCTCCTCCCCGTTGACTTCCTGGGACAGTACAGCACCGAGGCCTACTTCTGAGGCATCCGTCTGTACTATAAATTCGCACTTGAAGTTGGGCGTCACCAAAACTGGGGACACACACATGGCCAATTTCAAAGCGGAGAATGCCAATTCTGCCCGATCATCCCAGTGAACCATCACTGACTTATGTCCCTTCAAGAGCCCTGTCATTGGCGTGGATATCATAGCAAAGTGGGGGACAAACCTCATGTAATATCCCCCCAGGAACGACTTTACTTGCCTAGAGGTGACAGGTCGGGGCCAATTCCGTATCGCCTCTATTTTGTTTACTTGGGGTTTGACTCCGCGCCCAATGACATACCCTAGGTATTTAGTCTCCTCTAACCCTATCGCACATTTCTTTGGGTTAGCTGTTAGTCCAGCCTTCCGAAGGAACTCCACTACAGCCTGTACTTCGGGCAGGTGACTTTGTCAGTCGGAATTGTGAATGACAATATCGTCCAGGTAAGCCAAAGCACAATGTCCATTAGACGTTAAAAAGTGGCGGGGGCGCAATGCAGACCAAAGGGTAACACCTTATACTGATACAGCCCCTCAGGCATGATGAAGGCAGTTTTCTCTTTGGCAGCCTCCGTTAATGGCACCTGCCAGTACCCTTTCATGAGGTCCAAAACAGAAAAATACTGTACTTGTCCTAACTTCTCGATTAGCTCATCCACCCGGGGCATGGGATATGCATTGAATTTAGATACCTCGTTCAGTTTACGAAAATCGTTACAAAACCGCAATGTCCCATCCTTCTTGGGTATTAAGACTATAGGACTAGCCCACTCACTTTTAGACTGCTCAATGACGTCTAGTCGCAGCATTAGCTGCACCTCCTCCGAGATGGCCTGTCGCCGAGCCTTGGGCACCCGGTATTGTTTTAACCGGACTTTTGCCTGAGGCTCAGTGACAATGTCATGTTGGATTGTGGAAGTGTGTCCAGGGAGGTCCGGGAACACATCCGTGTTCCGACTAACAAATTCCCTGGCTTTCTGAGCCTGTTTAAAGGAGAGGCTGTCAGCAATTTTTACTGTGGCAACCTCTTCCCTTACATCAGACAGAGGGGCCGGAACCTCTTCCCTTGAAAACCGGGTCGCGGGCTGTCTTCACTCTTCAGTACAGGACTCCCTATCTTTCCAAGGTTTTAGCAAATTTACATGGTAAACCTGCTCTGACTTTCGCCACCCTGGCTGGTGTACCTTGTAATTTACCTCTCCAACTTTCTATAGTACCTCGTATGGCCCTGACACCTAGCCAGAAATTTACTGTCCACGGTCGGTACCAGAACCAAAACCCGATCACCCGGGTTAAAGATCCAGATCCGAGCCTTCCGATTACAGACCTGACTTTGTGCTTTCTGAGGAGCCTCCATTTGCTCCCTAACAAGAGGTAACACTGTCTCTATCTCTTCTTGCATCTGGTAACGTACTCAAGGACACTTTTATGTGTATTGGGTTTCTCTTCCCACGCCTCTTTGGCTATGTCCAACAAACCGCGAGGATGTCTGCCATATAGCAGTTCGAAGGGCGAGAACCCAGTAGAGACCTGGGGTACCTCTCACACAGCGAACATGAGATAGGGCAGAAAAAGGTCCCAGTCCTTCCCATCTTTAGACACCACCCTTTTTAACATGTTTTTTAATGTTTTGTTAAACCTCTCTACCAGACCGTCCGTTTGCGGATGATAAACGGACGTCCGTAGCTGTTTTATGTGCAGTAACTTACAGAGTTCCCTCATAACCTTGGACATAAAAGGGGTCCCCTAGTCGGTCATAACCTCTTTAGGTGGTCCTACTCGGAAAAACATCTCCATTAACCCTTTAGTTTGGTCGATGTATGTCGCAGTGGCACCGCCTCCGGGTACCGAGTGGCGTAGTCTAGGATTTTAATCACTGAACATCTGAACGTTTGTATGGTTGTATACTTAAAATGTTAAACTTTATTGGTATACCCTAAAATATAGAACGGGAGTAACATCCAAGAGAACTAATATTCACAATAGGGGTTATCACTTGTATAGCACTCGCTCCGGCCAGTAATCAATCCCACCCCGTTCACTAATATGGAGTATATAAAGGGAATATGTAACTGCCGGGCACTAGCTAGCAAGTAGATGCACCCCTATCAATTGTGGAGCATCCACCAAAGATTTGATGTGATGCTTCCACAAATAAATCAACAGAAACCGAGCACTGAGAGGGGGAGGGGGATAGTGAATTGTAATACAGAGAAGCATGGGTAATGGTGCTGGCTGCAGTAATATTCAGAGTGTTATTGAGTGCTCATCCTGCATAGCTACCCAAAAGTCCACAGCTACTCCTATTCCTTCCCCAAATAAGATCACACTCTCACAGATACTTCAGTGCCCGGGATGGCACATCGCCCTGTACCTAGTCTCTAAAGTCTGTTTGTGTCTATATGTTGCCCATTAACTGCTTGACGCGTTTCTTATCGCTAATCATCAGGAGCTGGGGCTTAGACACACAACACTTAACAGACAAACACACAGCGCTGCCCCTCTCAGTTGTGGAGGCGGCAGCGTCAGTGCTAGGATGGTAAACGTAATCCAATTATATTTCAATCAGTGATTTGTTGCGTAGTCTAGGATGACTAAGATGTGTTTGTGCCCTCTGGCGGACTTCGGTACTGGGCTTATGAAATCCATAGCTATTCGCTCAAACAGAACCTCGATGATCGGGAGCGGTACTAGGGGACTACGGAAATGTGGCTGGGGGCTAGTTACCTGGCAGGTCGGGCAAGACTTACAAAAGTCCACCTCTCTGAATAAACCGGGCCAGTAAAACCGCTGTAGTATACGGTCCTGCGTTTTCTGCAACCCCAGGTGACCCCCCGAGAACATGTTGGTGGGCTACTTCTAACACAAGTTTGTGAAAAGCCTTGGGCACCACTAACTGTTCAACATGCTCACCTCGTAGTTGGTTTACCCGATACAACATATTCTGATGAACCACAAAACGGGGAAACACAGACTCTGCCCAAGGTTGTTGTTGTTCACCATCGATTAGTAATACATTCTCCCAGGCTCGGGATAGTGTTGGGTCCTGGTGTTGTACTGTACCGAAATTATCCCCGGAGACATTGAGGTCTGCCAATTCAGGACCCGGCGGAAAGTCCTCCACGTCTCCCACCATCACACTCAGCGGGGTTGTCTCCCCCTCATCCACCGAAGTGTCAGTCACCCCTACCCCTTCAGCCTCAGGTTCCCAGGGTTCTGGCCTCCCGCCTGAGCAAGGCCACTCTGCTAGGGTTACCCCAGACTCATGGGTATCGGTAACTCTCATAGCAGGCTAAAGGGCCGGGAAGCCAGGTAAGTCTCTCCCTATTATTAGTTCATAGTGTAGATTTGTGGCGACGGCCATCTCGTGGGTCCACCTGCCGGCCACCGTGGTTAGAGACACCAGAGTGGTGGGGTAGTCTTTTAAGTCTCCATGGATGCACATCACCCCGACTTTCCGGCCAGTATACTCAGCATATAGAGACAGGCGGTAGCCATAGTTAGTATCCATGGGCTCAACCCGCCGGGGACAGTCAGCTCTTACGTGGCCAGGCACCTGACACCGCCAGCAGGCAGCAGACTATCGGAGCCAGGTCCGCGGTGGGTACATCCCGGGCGGGTTTTATCGACTCAAGTCTCTGGGTCTGGGGTGGAGATTTCCGGGGTTTGATTGCCCCCTCCCGAAATAACCCCCCTTTAGATTTCTGGTAGCCTCATAGCATTCTACCAGGTCCACCATCTCAAGGGCATTACCAGGAGACCTGGCTGATCCAGTGCTGGAGAGGGTATGTCAAAGCCCTCCAGAACAAATCAGCTAACAGACGGTCCAGCATAGCCATTTTTGCAAAAGGTGAAACAAGTTATAATATTGGGGTCTCGCTGGCTCAGTCGGGTTAAACTCCCACTGATGCACCCGCTGGGCCAAAAACACATTCACCCCCATTCTTACCAGAATCTCACCCTTGACCTTCTCGTAATCTGCTACTTGATCGTCCGGTAAGTTGAAATACATCTGCTGGGTTCCTTATGCCAGGAACAGAGCTACGCTCTCAGCCCATTGATCACGGGGTAGTTTCTTCCTCACGGCCACCTTCTCGAACACCGCCAGATAGGTTTCGAAGTCATCTGAGGGGGTCATCATGGATATCGCCGCACGACCCGCTTTCCGGGCATCGTGGACGCTCTGGGATGCTCCTGCCGCCTGTAAAGCCATCACACATTGTAACAGCAGCTGGTTTGTTTCTTGCTGCTGCTTATTAGCCTCCCGCTGTTGCAAGTTAGCCTCCACGAGGGCCTTCATTACTGCTTCCGACATGGGTTGAAATTGAGCTGGTTTGATCCAGGACATACAACCGTGCCCGGAGAAAATGCAAAAAAAACAATATTTCGGCGTTTACGCCAGCCTCACTGCGTTTGCCTACATCCTCCACTAATTGTGGGGATTTGTGTGATAGGCAGGGTAAGCAGACGCAGTACAGAGGCAAATTACAAGTTCTTAAATCAGTGTTTATTCACACAAGAGACAAGTTCAAAAACAAAACGTCACTTTGCAGTCTTGGTGTTAATTCACACACAATGGCAAGTTCTTACAGCAAAAATCACCTTGTTGGAAGTTCCATCTGCAGCATTACATAGCAGGCTTTAGGGGGCCTGTTTCCCTGACATGTGGGACTTAGCCCCCCAGCCTGGCACAAGCCTCAGATCCCAACACAGAGATCCATTGCTGCTGAGCCCAGCTGTCTTCTAAGGACAGCCATGTGCTGCCAAAACCCGGACTGGCACTTAAAATCTAGTCTGGTGTTTGACCCCACCTGGCTGCAAATCAGCCCAGCAGCACACACTGGGAGGAAAATACCTGTTTTCCCAGACCATACCCTTCACTGTGCCACAATATATATACACTTGATCTGGCATTTTCTGACCTTTAAAAAAAACAACATAAAAACTGCTTGTGGATTTTCCATACCACATGCATTTTTTACGGTGGTGACACTGCTTTTGAGCCATAGTCCGAAGTGGATAGAACAGGAAGGAAAGTCCTTCTGTTATATTTCTCATTACTCTTCCAACCCACTTCTGGCTTTTCCTCAAAACCTGCATCAAAAATGATTGCAAAAACTGATACCCTTATTAGAACTTTTGGTGGTGTTTTTTTTTTAACACAAATGCATGGATAGAGTTTTTGTCCCAAAGGCCACTTTCACACAGTCAGTATTTGACCAGTATTTTTCATTAGCATTTGTGAGCCAAACCAAGAGTGGAACCAAAACATGTAAAAGGTGCCCAAAAAAAGATACATAAAAACCACCAATTAGAAAAAAACTGCACTAGTCAAAAAACTATTGTATGTCCTGAATTTCGATTGCAGGTCCTTCAGCTCTTGCACTGTAGCAGATTATAGGTGCCAGAAAGAGGTCATGTCCAGAGGAGCCTTACTGCGCAGACCGGCCCAGGGGAAACTGGTGCTGCTGACCAGTTCATGATGCCGTTGCACGGCTATGCAGATGTCCTGGTTGAACTCCGACAGCGCTAGCTGGCGATTATCAAGTGCAAAAAGACCCGCGAGGAGGAGGAGGTGAAGATGCTCCTGGACTACCCGCGGGCTGGTGACCCCATCCTGGTGAGGTGCCAAGGGGTGGTTGTTAATTTCTCAGTGGAGCAAGGTTATGGTTTCATCACTGACCTGTTTGTCAGCAGACGATCAGTAAAGTGCACCTACCTACCCAATCGGCTCTATAACCTGTACCTTGGGGAGGAGGTTGAGTATACCTGGGCCGATAACCCCAGAGGACCTTTTGCTACAGGGATCACCAGGCTGGGCCAGATCTACATGACTACTCCACCTGAGAGATGGGAGGAACACCAGACCACCAACCTCCCTGCCTGTGGCCTATGTGAGACTGCCCCGAGAGCTGCATTGTTCATTGTTACACTTTGATAGACCCAAATGGAGTGTCACTGCCTATGTGCTTTTGTGACATTGAAATCCAAGCTTGAAATACTGCAATAATAATCTGGGTTTAAAAAAACACTAATTTTTGGCAATAACCTCCATCTTGGGCCTCTGCCATATTAGTCAGTTTGCAATTTAAGCTAGAAATACAGTTTTATTTTTCTGTGTTTTACAAAACACCCTTTTTGGGCAAAATACTCAATTTTACAGCCCTTGCTGCACCTGTACATGTGAAATTCAAGCGTTATATACTGCTGTCATATTCTGTTAGTAGAAAAAAACACCCATTTAGGGCAAAATATTTAAATTTCGGCCTTGTCTTCATCTGTACGTGTGAAATTCAAGCGTTATATACTGCTGTCATATTCTGCTATTAAAAAAACACCCTTTTTGGGCAAAGTATTTAATATTGCAGACTTTGCTGCATCTGTTATTGTTAAAACAAGCTTTAAATACTTCAATAATTTTCTGGGTTTTAAAAAACACCCATTTTTTGCAATACCCTCTATCTGGGGCCTCTGCTGCATTAGTCAGTGTGCAATTTAAGCTATAAATACAGCTATAATTTTCTGGGTTTTAAAAAACACCCTTTTTGGGCAAAATACAGAATTTTACAGCCCTTGCTGCATCTGTGCGTGTGAAATTCAAGCGTTATATACTGCTGTCATATTCTGTTATTCAAAAAACACCCATTTTGGACTAAATACTTAATATTGCAGCCTTTGCTGCATCTGTGATTGTTAAAAACCAGCTTGAAATACTAATAATAATAATTTTCTGGCTTTGAAAAAACACCAATTTTTGGCAATACCTTCCATCTGGGGCCTCTGCCGCATTAGTCAGTGTGCAATTTAAGCTAGAAATACAGCTATAATTTTCTGGGTTTTAAAAAAACACCCATTTAGGGCAAAATACTTAATTTGCAGCCTTGTCTGCATCTGTCAGTGTGAAATTCAAGCGTTATATACTGCTGTCGTATTCTGGTATTAAAAAACACACACATTTAGTGCAAAAATCTTAATTTTGCAGCCTTTGCTGCATCTGTCATTGTGAGATACAATCGTTAGATACTGTTGTTCTATTCTGTTATTAAAAAAACACCCATTTTGAGCAAGATCCTAAATTTGAGAAATATGAGGAGAGCGTCAAATAAGGGACGTGGCCCCTGTTGTGGTGCTGCTGGTGGAGCTCCTGTTGCAGGGAAAGGACGTAGTCGATCTGTGCCAGCTACATACACAAGTGAAACACCTTCCTCAGGTGCGAGTAGGCAACAGAACCTTCAGCGGTATTTGGTCGGGCCTAATGCGGCTCTACGAATGGTGAGGCCAGAACAAGTACAGGTGATAGTAGATTGGGTTACTGACAGTGCCTCCAGTTCCTTCACATTGTCCCCCACCCAGTCTCCTGCTGAAAGATCAGAGTTGGCACCTGCAGCCGATGTCCATCAATCTTTCACCTCACCCCCTTGCAAATCAGCCAAGCAGTCTGAGCCCCAAGTCATGCAGCAGTGTCTTCTGCTTTTTGATGACTCTGTTAGCAGGGTTTCCTAGGGCCATCCACCTAGCCCTGCCCCAGAAGAGGAAGAGATTGAGTGCACCGTTGCCCAACCACTTATGTTTCAGGATGAGTACATGGGAGGACCATCACAGCACGTCTCGGATCATGACGAAACACAGGTGCCAACTGCTGGGGCTTTCGAATGTGTGCAGACCGACAAGGAGGGCAGGGGTGAAGACTGGGTGGAAGATGATGTGGAGGACGATGAGGTCCTCGACCCCACATGGAATCAAGGTCATGCGAGTGACCTGTGTAGTTCGGAGGAAGAGGCGGTGGTCTCACAGAGCCACCAGGACAGCAGAAGAGGGAGCAGGGTGCAAAAGCGGAGCGGCCGTCCCCTAGACAGTACGCTTGCTACTGCCCACTGCAGCAATGGACCGAGCACACCAAAGCCAGCTCCAAGGAGTTCCCTGGCGTGGCAGTTCTTCAGACAATGTGCTGATGACAAGACACGAGTGGTTTGCAAGCTGTGCAATCAGAGCCTGCATGACCAGGCATTTAAGTGCAAAGCATGAGCTGCAGTGGAGTAGACACCTCAAAAACCAAGAAAGGTCTCTGGCTCCTCCTGCTTCCTCTTCTGCTGCAGTCTCGGCCTCTTCATCCACCTCTGGAGTGACAGTGCCACCTGCCACCCCGCAAACAGAGGATCTGCCAGCAACACCACCATCTGGGTCACCAAGCATCTCCACAATGTCCCACGGAAGCGTTCAGTTCTCCATCTCCCAAACACTGGAGCGAAAGAGGAAGTACCCCCCTACCCACCCGCGATCCCTGGCCCTGAATGCCAGCATTTCAAAATTACTGGCCTTTGAAATACTGTCATTCCATCTGGTGAAGACGGAGAGTTTTAAAAGCCTTATGGCGGTGGCTGTCCCACAGTGCGTTGTGCCCAGCCGCCACTACTTTTCCAGGCATGCCATCCCTTCCCTGCACAACCAAGTGGGGGAAAAAATCAGGTGTGCACTGTGCAACGCCATCTGTGGCAAGGTGCACCTCACTACGGATACGTGGACCAGTAAGCACGGTCAGGGACGTTATATCTCCATAATAGCACACTGGGTGAATGCAGTGTTGGCTGGGCCTGAGGCGGATAGCAGTTTGGCGCATGTCCTTCCACCACCGAGGATTGCAGGGCGCTTCACCACCAACTTCAGCAAAGCCAGGGGTAAACTACAGCAGGCAGTTTTAAAACTTATCTGTTTGGGGGACAAACCCCACACCACGCAGGAGCTGTGGACGGGCCTTGAACAACAGACCGATGAGTGGTTGGTGCCAGTGAGCCTCAAGCCCGGCCTGGTGGTGTGCGATAATGGGCGAAATCTCGTAGCAGCTCTGGGACTAGCTGGTTTGACGCACATCCCTTGCCTGATGCATGTGCTGAATTTGGTGGTGCAGCGATTCCTTAAAAATTACCCCGATATGTCAGAGCTGCTGCATAAAGTGCGGGGCGTCTGTGAGCGCTTTCGTAGTTCTCACCCTGCTGCTGCTCGCCTGTCAGCACTGCAGCGTAACTTCGGCCTTCCCGCTTACCACCTCATATGCGACGTGCCCACAAGGTGGAACTCCACCTTGCACATGCTGGCCAGACTGTGCGAGCAGCTGCAGGCAATAGTGGAGTTTCAGCTGCAGCACGCATGGGTGAGTCGCTCTGCGGAACAGCACCACTTCACCACCAATGACTGGGCCTTCATGCGAGTGAGTGGGCCTGTGTTCCTTGTTGCGCTGTTTCGAGTACTCAACCAACATGGCCAGTGCCGAAAACACCGTTCTCAGCGTTACTATCCCACTTCTATGCCTCCTTGAAAAAATGCTGCTGGCGATGGTGGAAGAGGATGTGGCACAGGAGGAGGAGGAAGAGGAATAATTTCATAGGGTTTCCGGCCAGTCATTCACAAGTGGCTCCGAGGGTGGGTTCCTGCACCCACAAACACCAGGTACACAATTTTCCAGCCAGGGAACAGTTCTGGAGGATGACGAGGTGGAGGATGAGGAGGAGGAGATGGAGAAGGAGGAACCGTGTTCACAGAAGGGTGGCACCCAGACCAGCTCATGGCCATCACTGGTGCGTGGCTACAGGGATACAGAGGACGCAGACGATACACCTCCCACAGAGGACAGCTTTTCGTTGCCTCGGGGCAGCCTGGCACACATCAGCGATTACATGCTGCAGTGTCTCCGCAACGACCGCCAAGTTGCCCACATTCTAACTTGTGCTGATTACTGAGTGGCCACGCTGCTGGATCCCCGTTACAAGGACAACGTACCGTCCTTAATTCCCTCACTGGAGCGTGATCGTAAGATGCGCAAGTACAAGTGCACGCTGGTAGACGCGCTGCTGGTGGCATTCCCACCTGACAGCGGGGGCACAGTGGAAGCACAAGGCTAAGGCAGAGGAGATGGAGGAAGAGGTCGCCAACGCAGCTGGGGTACCGCCAGCACCTCAGAAGGCAGGGTTAGCATTGCCGAAATGTGAAAAAACTTTGTCAGCACGCCACAACAACCAGCACCACCAGCTGATATGGAACATCTTAGCAGGAGGCAGCATTTCAGCAACATGGAGGAGCAGTATGTGTGCACACGCCTACACATACTGAATGACGGGTCTGCCCCCTTCAACTTCTGGGTCTCCAAATTGGGCACATGGCCTGAGCTTGCCCTTTACGCCTTGGAGGTGCTGGCCAGCCCTGCAACCAGTGTATTATCTGAACGTGTGTTTAGCACGGCAGGGGGCGTTATCACAGACAAGCGCAGCCGCCTGTCCACAGCCAATGTGGACAAGCTCACAATCATTAAAATGAACCAGGCATGGATCCCACAGGACTTGTCCGTACCTTGTGCAGAATAGACATGTATACCGGCCTTACCCAGCCATTGTTATACTACAGCGCAATTGCTCGTTTTTGTATTTTTGATATTTCCCACTCTTTTGGGGTTTACCCTAATTTAAAAAATAAATAAATAAAATAAAACCAAAAACCAGTGTTGGCTACCTCGTTCTCCTCCATCGCTGCTTCCACCTACACCGCTACGTCCACCGCCTCCTCAAACTCCTACTCCATATGGACCTCCACCTCATAAATCAAGTTATTTTTTTTTTATTTGTACGTATTTTATTTTATGTCATTTCACTAATTTGTCTGTTAAATTTTCGGGTGAAATTCACCAATTTTTGGGTGTGATCTACCACTGCTCTACCTAGTAGACAGGTAACAAAAAAAATCACTAGTTTGTCTTTTACATTTTCGGGTGAAATTCATACATTTTTGGTTGTGATATATCCCTGCCCTACCTAGTTGACAGGTTAATAAATTTCATAAATTTTTCTGTTACATTTTCATGTGACATTCAACAATTTTGGGCTGTGATAGACCCCTGCTCTACCTAGTAGACAGGTTAATAAATTTCATAAATTTTTCTGTTACATTCTTGGGTTGAAATTTTTAAATTTTAGAAAAAACCCTGCTCTGCATGGGTGACAGGGACTTAAATTTCTAAAATTTGTTTTTAATTGGCCCTTTCATTCGATCCTTCTGCTTTAATAATTTGTCCCACATTTCCGCTTCATCCCATTGCAGCCATTGATCTCCCTTGGATGAGGTCTTTCTTTCTCAGGCTCCCTCTCCGGCGTGGAACCCTGATTCGCCTATAACTGTGATCAACATGGTAGGCTCAGAAAAGAACATCAAAAGTTGATAGAGAAGATATCCAAATGGATCGTGGACGTCACTAGTGTTGAGCTCGAATATTCGAATAGCGAATATTAATCGCGAATATCGTAACTTTGTAAATTCGTGAATATTACTAATATAGTGCTGTATATTCGTTATATCAAATATTCGTCATTTTTTTAAATCTGAAAACATGATTCCTCCCTGCTTCTTTCTTGTGGGTCAATAAGCCATTGGCCCACAAGCAATTTAAGCAGGGGGGAATCATGTTTTCATATGGAAAATAAAATGACCAATATTCTAAAAAACGAATACATAGCAATACAGTGAATATATTCTTTATTTAGAATTTTGGCATCATTTTTTTCCTATCTGTACAGTTGTTCGCATACTCCTCCCCGACAAGCGTCCCCGTCACCATGGGAAAGCCTGTGGGTTAGAAAATACCATCGGATCTGAGTTTTCCCTGAGATCGTGAAAACTCAGATCCGATGGTATATTCTAACCCACAGGCGTTCCCATGGTTACGGGGACGCTTGTCGGGGAGCAGTATGCCAAAGTGGAATAACAGTACACATTGGAAAAAAAAAGACGAATATTCGAAATAATGAATTTATTCGCTCTACTGCTATAACTTCGTGTTTTAGAATATTCGTAATATTCTAAAAGACGAAGTTATAGCAATATAACGAATATTCGTAAAATACACATATAGACTGTAATTTAGCTAATATAGTGCTATAGTAATTTTTTTAATAGTGTACATATTTTCCAAAACTGAAGTTCAGAAGAGGCAAAAAAAAATTAGACAAAAAAAGAAAGATTATAGCACTATATTAGCTAAATTACAATCTACACTCACCTAAAGAATTATTAGGAACACCATACTAATACGGTGTTGGACTCCCTTTTGCCTTCAGAACTGCCTTAATTCTACGTGGCATTGATTCCACAAGGTGCTGATAGCATTCTTTAGAAATTTTGGCCCATATTGATAGGATAGCATCTTGCAGTTGATGGAGATTTGAGGGATGCACATCCAGGGCACGAAGCTCCCGTTCCACCACATCCCAAAGATGCTCTATTGGGTTGAGATCTGGTGACTGTGGGGGCCATTTTAGTACAGTGAACTCATTATCATGTTCAAGAAACCAATTAGAAATGATTCGAGCTTTGTGACATGGTGCATTATCCTGCTGGAAGTAGCCATCAGAGGATGGGTACATGGTGGTCATGAAGGGATGGACATGTCAGAAACAATGCTCAGGTAGCCCGTGGCATTTAAACGATGCCCAATTGGCACTAAGGGGCCTAAAGTGTGCCCAGAAAACATCCCCCCACACCATTACACCACCACCACCAGCCTGCACAGTGATAACAAGGCATGATAGATACATGTTCTCATTCTGTTTACGCCAAATTCGGACTCTACCATTTGAATGTCTCAACAGAAATCGAGACTCATCAGACCAGGCAACATTTTTCCAGTCTTCAACAGTCTAATTTTGGTGAGCTCGTGCAAATTGTAGCCTCTTTTTCCTATTTGTAGTGGAGATGAGTGGTACCCGGTGGGGTCTTCTGCTGTTGTAGCCAATCCGCCTCAAGGTTGTGCGTGTTGTGGCTTCACAAATGCTTTGCTGCATACCTCGGTTGTAACGAGTGGTTATTTCAGTCAACGTTGCTCTTCTATCAGCTTGAATCAGTCGGTCCATTCTCCTCTGACCTCTAGCATCCACAAGGCATTTTTGCCCACAGGACTGCCGCATACTGGATGTTTTTCCCTTTTCACACCATTCTTTGTAAACCCTAGAAATGGTTGTGCATGAAAATCCCAGTAACTGAGCAGATTGTGAAATACTCAGACCGGCCCGTCTGGCACCAACAACCATGCCACGCTCAAAATTGCTTAAATCACCTTTCTTTCCCATTCTGACATTCAGTTTGGAGTTCAGGAGATTGTCTTGACCAGGACCACCCCCCTAAATGCATTGAAGCAACTGCCATGTGATTGGTTGACTAGATAATTGCATTAATGAGAAATAGAACAGGTGTTCCTAATAATTCTTTAGGTGAGTGTATATGTGTATTTTACGAATATTCGTAATATTGCTCTAACTTCGTCTTTTAGAATAAGTTATAGCTATATATAGAATATTCGTAAAATACACATTTTAGCCTAGCCATAGTCATAGGAACGTTACCTTATACTGTCAAAAGAAAAATCGCAATACGCGAATAATTAAATCGTATATTATTCGCGATAAATAGAATAATGACGAATATTCGATTTCGATGAATATAAGACGAATATTCAATCGAATATTCGCGAAATATCACGAAATCGAATATGGCACCTCCCGCTCATCACTAGACATCACAAGGACGTGCGATCAGGCAGAAGTTATCTAGAGTCAACAAAGCGGCAGCAGGGCCTCTCCTGGCTAACGTTTCCAAATCCAAAATACCACTGTCACACTCCCTATAATTTTTTATTAATCATTCCAATAACAGGGCATCTTAAGAGTCCTGTATTGTTATTTATCGTCACTACCTCCCCGAGTCGGGACTGGGTAATTGCCGTGCGCCCCCTCCTTAACTTGGAAGCTTATGCTTCAATACTTTGTCCCACATTTCCGCTCGATTACATTTAATTTCATCCATTGTCTTCCCTTGGATGTGGTATCCCTTTCTCAGGCTCCCTCTCTGGCCTGGAACCCTGATTCCCCACCACCTGTGATCACTATGGTAGGCGCATAAAAGAATATTGAAAGTTGATAGAGAAGAGATCACATTGGATCGTGGACCTCACGGGGACTTGCGACATGGTGGAGCAGTATGTGTGCACGCGCCTACACGTACTGAATGATGGGTCTGCCCCCTTCAACTTCTGGGTCTCCAAATTGGGCACATGGCCTGAGCTTGCCCTTTACCCCTTGGAGGTGCTGGCCTGCCCTGCAGCCAGTGTATTGTCTGAACATGTGTTTAGCACGACCGGAGGGGGTTATCACAGGTTATATTTTCCAATGTTTTGGGGTGTGCCCTAATTTAAAAAAATGTAAATAAATGTAAAACCAAAAAGCAGTGTAGGCTACCTCCTCCTCCTCCACCGCCGCTTCCACCTACACCGCCACATCCACCGCCTCCTCAACCCCCTACTCCATATGGACCTCGTCCTCCTAGATCAAGATTATTCTTTTTTATTTTTACGTATTTCCCTATCCACATTTGTTTGCAGAGCACTTGCCATGCTCCTAACCACATTTGTATGCCATTTGCAGCCCTCTAGCCCTTTCCATGACATTTTTGCAGCCATTTTAGTGCTCAAAAGTTCGGGTCCCCATTGACTTCAATGGGGTTCGGGTTTGGGGTTAAGTTCGGATCCCGAACTCGAACTTTTTTGTGAAGTTCAGCCGAACCCGTTGAACCCGAGCATCCAGGTGTCCGCTTAACTCTACTAACAGGCTACTTACACTGACTGGTCCCTTTTTGAAGGGGATTTCCACCCATAACCCAAAAATTGGCCAGATAAATTGGTGAATAAAAAGTTAGAACAGGAGCTAAAGTTTTCTAATTGTATTTTATTTCCTTACAGAGATACCGGCCTGTTTATGTTGTTGTGGTGGCCGTTTTTGCGGAAGTGGTCGCGGGAAAGGCAGCCATATTGTCTCTCACCTTTGAATTATGATAAAACTGTAATTCTGTCAGCAGGTTCCGTCAATAACAAAGTGATAGTTCAGCAGTTTCTTAAAAGCTAATGCCTAGGTGAAAACCAGTGTGGCTGAACTTCCTGCTGTTGCTTTTGCGGAGATGGTCACCACTGCAACACCAAAAAATGTCAATATCTTTATAAGCAGAAGTAACAGACTGCTGGTATTCAGGAACAAGGGTTAGGATGAGAGAGCTACAACCGGGCCCCCTATCTACTCTTCTAATAACAAATGAGACGGACACCGTTTCTTAACTTTAACTTATTTTACTGGGTGATCATCGGTCACAGCTAAGCATTACAATCGGCAAATTAAACTCCTCCCCCAACCATTCCTTCGGTGCGTTGTTCCAGCCCCTGGACCCCAGAGGGCACGTGCGCCAAATCTGTCAGGACCATGCTCCTTTTCTCTAAATTGCCGCCAGCTGTGACTTCCGAACTCCAATCTATAACCAGGAACCTTGAACAGAAAGAAAACAACATGACCTTCCAATCACAATCACAAAAGCGTAACAATAAGGGAGGGAGGGCGGGGCCAGCTTGCCTTCACCGTAAAGAGGAAGGGCCAGGAGCAGGGGGGGAGTTTATATCACCTCCCATTGTCCCCTCTACTTCCTGCTCCGTAGCCCCTCCACCATTTTATTTAACCCTCCGTCTCCCAAACAAAAAACAGTTACCACCCCTTTAACCCCTTCACAGCCATAACGAGCCAATCAAGGGGGTGGGGGCCTGTCACGAGGGTATCAAGAGCCACGTCTGACTCCGTTATACCCGGGGTCAGGAAGTCGCAGCGGGTGGCTGCGCGCTCTATATCTAAAGATCACGTTGTTTCTTAGTGATTGTTTTCTGTGTTTGCCTTGCTATCCTTTTTGTCTCACTCAGGGATCCGTAGCTTCTCCTCCTCAGCTGTTTCTTGTCTGCCACTCCCAACCTCCTTATATTCTCCCCTCACACTTCTCTAGTTGCCAGTTTATAGAGCTTCCTGCCTGGACTTCTATACTGACCCACTGGAGTTGTGAATCCTGGTTGTCGTTCCAGAGTGCTACCCTCCGGATCCCTGTTGGGCTTCTTGTTGTCTCCTGTTGTCGCCCACCTGGGATTATATGTTGAGTCTGTGTTGTTTGTCCTCCCCTTGGTGTTTTCCTTTAGAGCTAGTGGTGCGGACTAGTGTTCCCACCGCCCTGTTCACTATCTAGGGCTCAGCTCAGGGAAAGCCAGGGTTTTAGGCACGTGATCGGCGTACGGGTGAGGAACCCGTCTAGGGACGTCAGGGCAGCCAGGTGCCAGCCGCAAGGTGAGTCAGGGGTCACCACCTTCCCTCTCACTTGGGCAGGGCCTTCCTCGTTCCCTCCCTCTGTGTCACGTATGTGATAGTCACGCCGATCGTGATATTATAACTGGCCCTTACTTTTTGAGGAAAAAAAAAATAAAATTTTTTTTTTTTTTTTTTTTTCTCTACTTAGAATCCAATATGGATCCTATTGCTGCCTTGGCAAAACAGCTTCAAGGCCTGTCTTTGGAGGTGGCAGGATTGAAGGCGTCTGTTATCCAACAACAGCAGCAAATGCAGCAGACCGCACCCCCAGCGGTTGCTATGGGTAACCAGGTTGTTACAGAACCCAAGGTTGTTCTTCCTGACAGATTTTCTGGGGGAAGGGACAAATTTGCGACGTTCCGTGAGGCCTGCAAATTATATTTTAAGTTGCGCCCTTACTCCTCAGGTAATGAAGAACAGCGGGTAGGGATTGTCTTTTCCCTGCTTCAGGGGGACCCGCAATCCTGGGCGTTCTCGTTACCCCCTGGTTCCCAGGCTCTCCGGTCAGTGGAGGGATTTTTTGGGGCTTTGGGTCTCATATATGATGACCCTGACCGAGTCGCCCTGGCTGAGTCGAAGTTACGGAGACTCTTACAGGGTGATCGGTCAGCAGAGGAATATTGCTCAGAGTTCCGTAGGTGGGCTACGGATACTCAGTGGAACGACCCGGCTCTCAGGAGTCAGTTCTGCTCTGGGTTATCTGAAAGGGTTAAGGATGCACTGGCGCTGTATGAGACCCCCCTTTCCCTGGATGCTGTTATGTCCCTCTCTATCAGAATAGATAGGCGTCTTAGGGAGAGATCGAAAATTCCTGAGCAATTGGTTACCCCTCCCAAGCAACAGTTAGTCTGTACTGACTTAGATGAGCCTATGCAGCTAGGCGGAACTTCTCGTCAGGTCCGTCCTCCTGAGGTTCGCCGTAGGGGGGGGGCTTGTTTTTTCTGTGGGGGGAAGGGTCATTTCATTAATGTCTGTCCCTCCTTTCTCAAAAACAAAAGACCGTCGGAAAACTACTAACCCCAGGCTGTGCGGAGGATGTCAGCCGGGGGGTATACGTTTCCTCCATACGAACATCTCAATTTGTGTTACCAGCGGTTATTGTTTTTGGTGTTAAGACGGAGTCTATTTCTTTTTTTCTAGACAGTGGAGCAGGGGTAAATTTGATAGATGCCCATTTTGCCCGCACTATGGGTTTGTCTCTCCGTACTCTGCAGAGACCTATTCCCGTATTCGCTATAGATTCGGCTCCTCTGTCTCAGAGAAACCTCACCCACATTGTTCATAATTTACACCTTCGGGTAGGGGACCACCATAATGAGTGTCTTTCATGTTACGTTCTGGAGGGCCTTCCCTCTCCTGTGGTATTGGGTCTTCCCTGGTTGGTAGCGCACAATCCAGTGGTGGATTGGCAGGCCAGGGAGATATTGGAGTGGAGTGAGCATTGCAGAGAGAATTGCTTAAATAACAATTGCTTAATCGCCTCCATAGCTTCCCTACCTACATTTATTTCGGACTTTGAGGACGTTTTTTCTGAAAAGGGTTGTCAGAAGTTACCACCTCATCGTCCTTATGATTGCCCGGTTAACCTGATTCCCGGTGCAAAATTACCCAAGTCCAGGTTGTATAATCTTTCGGGTCCCGAGAGACAAGCCATGAAAGATTATATCTCCGAGAGTCTGGCTAAGGGACACATCAGACCCTCTTCTTCACCCGTGGCTTCAGGGTTTTTCTTTGTTAAAAAGAAAGATGGGGGCCTGCGTCCTTGCCTAGATTTCCGTGAGCTAAACCAGATAACCATCCGAGACCCATACCCTCTTCCTCTCATTCCTGACCTTTTTAATCAGATTGCGGGTGCTAGGTGGTTCTCCAAACTTGATCTTAGGGGGGCCTACAATCTGATTCGTATCAAGGAAGGGGATGAGTGGAAGACAGCCTTTAACACCCCTGAGGGGCATTATGAAAATCTAGTTATGCCTTTCGGTCTGACCAATGCCCCTGCTGTCTTCCAACATTTCGTTAATGATATTTTTAGTCATCTCATCGGCAGGTTTGTGGTAATATACCTAGATGATATCTTAATTTATTCGGCTGATCTGAAAACACATGAGGTGCATGTCAGGCAAGTACTGCAGGTCCTATGGACGAATAAATTATATGCGAAAATTGAAAAATGTGTCTTCGCCGTTCAGGAAATACAGTTCCTGGGATACCTATTATCTGCTTCAGGTTTCCGTATGGATCCTGGGAAGGTCCAGGCAATCTTAGATTGGGATCTTCCTGAGAACCTTAAAGCCCTACAACGGTTTTTGGGTTTCGCAAATTTCTATAGAAAGTTCATTAAAAATTATTCAGTGATCGTTAAACCCCTTACCGACATGACTAGGAAGGGGACTGATTTTTCCAAATGGTCTGACGCCGCTAAAAATGCATTTTCCTCTCTAAAAGAGAGGTTTACCTCGGCACCTGTTCTAATTCAACCTGATGTCTCCCAGCCTTTTATTGTTGAAGTAGATGCGTCAGAGGTGGGAGTGGGGGCTGTATTGTCTCAGGGTCCGTCTCCTGGCAAATTGCGTCCTTGCGCTTTCTTTTCCAAAAAATTATCTTCTGCAGAGAGGAACTATGATATTGGAAATAGGGAACTGTTGGCGATTAAACTGGCGCTTGAAGAGTGGCGTCACTTCTTAGAGGGAGCAATCCACCCCGTCACGGTGATTACGGATCACAAAAACCTTCTGTACCTAGAATCGGCTAAGCGTCTCACCCCTAGACAGGCTAGGTGGTCGCTATTCTTTACCAGATTTAACTTTGTAATCACCTATCGTCCTGGGGCAAAAGATACCAAGGCAGACGCATTATCTCGTAGTTTCCCTGGAGGGGGTAATGTTAGTGATCCGGTACCTATTTTACAAAGAGGAGTGGTTGTCTCTGCTGTACACTCTGTTCTAGAGGGAAAGGTGTTAGAGGCCCAGGGGGACGCCCCGGCCTCTTGCCCCTCAGAGAAATTGTTTGTACCGTTAAACCTGCGTCTTGAATTATTAAAAGAACATCATAATTCGGCACTTGCTGGGCACCCGGGTAGTAAAGCAACCTTGGAGCTATTATCTCGTCGTTTTTGGTGGCCAAGGTTGCGTCAGGATGTAATGGATTTCGTGTCTACTTGCTCTACTTGTGCACGCGCGAAAGTCTCTCATACACGTCCAGGAGGGTCTTTATTGCCACTTTTCATCCCCAATAGGCCATGGACTCATCTGTCAATGGATTTCATTACTGACTTACCGTTGTCTGCGGGTAAAACAGTTATCTTGGTAGTAGTAGACAGGTTTAGCAAAATGGTACACTTTATTGCGCTACCCGCACTTCCTAATGCTAAAACTCTTGCTCAGGTGTTTATCAGTGAAATCGTGAAGCTTCACGGGGTCCCTTCCGATGTGGTTTCGGATCGGGGAACCCAGTTTATTTCTAAGTTTTGGAAAGCTTTTTATTCCCGTTTGGGGGTACACTTGTCCTTTTCCTCAGCTTTCCATCCTCAGTCGAATGGACAGACTGAGCGTACCAACCAAAACCTAGAAACATATTTAAGGTGTTTTGTGTCTGAAAACCAAGAGTTGTGGTCATCATATTTACCGTTAGCTGAGTTTGCCATAAATAATCACTATCAGGAATCCACTGGCAAGTCACCTTTCCTTGGTGCATACGGTTTTCATCCCCAATTTTGTACTTTCAAAGAGGGGGGGTCTTCTGGGGTTCCCGAAGAGGAAAGGTTTTCTTCATCTCTTTCATCGGTATGGCAGAAGGTGCAAGCTAACTTGAAAAAGATGAGTGGTAAATATAAATGCATGGCCGATAAGAAACGGTCGCCAGGTCCGGACCTAGGAGTGAATGACTATGTGTGGTTGTCTACTAGGAATATTAAGTTGAAGGTTCCCTCTTGGAAACTGGGCCCTAGGTTCATTGGTCCTTATAAAATAGTAGCCGTCATTAACCCTGTGGCTTTTCGCCTGGAGCTACCTCAGACTTTTAAGATCCATAACGTCTTCCATAAAGCGTTACTCAAGAAGTATGTTCCACCTCTAGAACCATCACCGCTGCCACCTCCTCCTGTTATTGTGGATGGTAATCTGGAGTTTCAAATAGCCAGAATTGTTGATTCTCGTCGGGTCCGCCGCTCTCTTCAGTATCTGGTGCATTGGAGGGGTTACGGTCCCGAGGAAAGAATGTGGGTTCCAGCGTCAGAGGTAAACGCCAACAGGTTGATTCAGGCTTTCCATGCCTCTCATCCGGAGAGACCTGGTCCTGAGTGTCCGGAGGCCCCTCGTGAAAGGGGGGGTACTGTCACGAGGGTATCAAGAGCCACGTCTGACTCCGTTATACCCGGGGTCAGGAAGTCGCAGCGGGTGGCTGCGCGCTCTATATCTAAAGATCACGTTGTTTCTTAGTGATTGTTTTCTGTGTTTGCCTTGCTATCCTTTTTGTCTCACTCAGGGATCCGTAGCTTCTCCTCCTCAGCTGTTTCT
Source organism: Bufo bufo (assembly GCF_905171765.1). Classification (NCBI taxonomy): domain Eukaryota; kingdom Metazoa; phylum Chordata; class Amphibia; order Anura; family Bufonidae; genus Bufo; species Bufo bufo. The sequence goes on from NC_053396.1 coordinate 92,457,104, forward strand.
TGTCTGCCACTCCCAACCTCCTTATATTCTCCCCTCACACTTCTCTAGTTGCCAGTTTATAGAGCTTCCTGCCTGGACTTCTATACTGACCCACTGGAGTTGTGAATCCTGGTTGTCGTTCCAGAGTGCTACCCTCCGGATCCCTGTTGGGCTTCTTGTTGTCTCCTGTTGTCGCCCACCTGGGATTATATGTTGAGTCTGTGTTGTTTGTCCTCCCCTTGGTGTTTTCCTTTAGAGCTAGTGGTGCGGACTAGTGTTCCCACCGCCCTGTTCACTATCTAGGGCTCAGCTCAGGGAAAGCCAGGGTTTTAGGCACGTGATCGGCGTACGGGTGAGGAACCCGTCTAGGGACGTCAGGGCAGCCAGGTGCCAGCCGCAAGGTGAGTCAGGGGTCACCACCTTCCCTCTCACTTGGGCAGGGCCTTCCTCGTTCCCTCCCTCTGTGTCACGTATGTGATAGTCACGCCGATCGTGATAGGGCCCTATCCTCATAATAAAACCTGGGGAAGGAGATGGGAGACCATCAGTCCCTTAACACCCTCCCTAAACAGTCGGGTGCTATCCATAATCCCCACATTGTGGCTGCTGCTTTAACTTCTCATTAACTAATTATGCCAATTTTATGTTTTGGATGGAAGTTCTACTTTAGGGGCACCTGTCAGCAGGATCAATCTCATTAAAAAAAAGGCGTGCTGTCTGTGGGGGGTTGGTAGTGATGATTGGAATGATGCTTGTCTTGTGCAGGTCAGGTGTGGGGTTCCAAAGAGAAAAATACTTTGTGCAGATGAGGACTTCAGAGCACCGAGGGTCAGGGACTAGCCCCTGAGTGCACCTCAGCTCCTTAGCTTTCCAGTGCTGGCCATGCCTCTCGATGCACTGAAGTCCCTATTTCATGCAGGCATGCAGTGTGAAGGACCGGCCCTCCGTCTTCCTGTCTTCTTAGCCAGAGACAGACAAGCCCTAGCAACTGTCTTTGAAGAGAGCAGTGGAAAGGGACAGAGGACATTAAAGGGTTTCTGTCACCTGAAAAATGGGTATTAAGCTGGCAGGCATTAGTGATGTGTCAGCTGAACATAACTATATTAGTGCCATCTCACTGCCTGCCGCCGTTATTGAGAAAAGCGCACTTTAATAATATGCTAATTAGCCTCTAGGAGCAGAGGGGGTTGCCCCTGCTCCTAGAGGCTCCATTCTCCCACCTCTGGCCACGCCCTGCTACACTAGATTGACAGGGGCAGGCATCGTTGGTCTCCTAACTTCAGCCCTGTCTGCAGTGTAAGGGCTCATGGCTCATGCACACGACCGTATGGCTTTTTCAGTGTTTTGCAGTCCGTTTTTTACGGATCCATTGTTCCGCTTTTTGTTTCCGTTGTGTTTGTTACCTTTACGTTTTTCAGTATGCCATATACAGTAATTACATAGAAAAAATTGGGCTGGGGATAACATTTTCAATAGAAAGTTCCGCAAAAACGGAATGGATACGGAAGACATACGGATGCATTTCTGTATGTGTTCCATTTTTTTTTGCGGACCCATTGAATGGAGCCAAGCACTGTGATTTCCGGACAAGAATAGGACATGTTCTATCTTTTCACGGTACGGAAATACGGAAATACTGAAACGGAATGCACACGGAGACACCGTTTTTTTTTGCTGAACCATTGAAATGAATGGTTCAGTATATGTACCGCATACTGAACTCAAAAAACGGCCAGTATACTGAATGCAAAATACTGTCATGTGCATGAGCCCTAAATCTCACGCCGTTCAGTATTTGGCACAGGCGCAGTGAGTGAAGGGCGCTCGCCGGCTGTCAGCTTCCTCACTGCACCTTTGCCGAATACTGAACGACATGAGATTTACACTGCAGACAGGGCTGGAGTTAGGAGACCAATGATGCCTGCCCCTGTCAATCTAGTGTAGCAGGGCGTGGCCAGAGGTGGGAGAACGGAAAGTAATAGCTTTGGAACACTTTTATTTATCCAAGTCAATTTGAGAATTTTTTCTCGTGACACATTGTACTTCATGATAGTCATAAATTTGAGTCAATATATTTCTTCACCTTTATTTATGAAAAAATCCCAAATTTACCAAAACTTTAGAAAAAATAGCAATTTTCAAAATTTCTATTTCTCTGTTTTTAAAACAGAAAGTGATACCTCATAAAATATTCATTACTTAACATTCCCCATATGTCTACTTAAAAAATTTGGGAAATGTCATTTTATTTTTTTAAGACGTTAGAAGGCTGAGAATTTTAGAAGCAATTCTTAAAATCTTTAAGAAAATTTCCAAAACCCACTTTTTAAGGACCAGTTCAGGTCTGAAGTCACATCTTGGGGATTACACAGTGGAAACCCCCAAAAAATGACCCCATTGTAGAAACTACACCCCTCAAGTTACTCAAAACTGATATAAAAATTTTTGTTAACCCTTTAGGTGTTCCACAAGAATTAAAGGAAAATGGAGATGAAATTTCAAAATTTCACTTTTTTGGCAAATTTTCCATTTTAATCAATTTTCTTCTTTAACACATTGAGGGTTAACAGCAAAAACAAAACTTAACATTTATTACCCTGATTCTACGGTTTACATAAACACCCCACATGTGGTCGTAAACTGATGTAAGGGCACACGGAAAGGTGCAGAAGAAAAGGATGGTTTTTGGAAGGCAGATTTTGCTAAACTGGTTTTTAGATGCCATGTCCGATTTGAAGCCCCCTGATGCACCCTTAGTAGAAACTCCCAAATGTTGACCCAATTTTGGAAACAAGGGGATAAGGTGCCAGTTTCATTGGTACTATTTTGGGGTACATATGATTTTTAATTGCTCTATATGCAAATTTTTTGTTTGGCACGGTAACCAAAAAATGGCTGTTTTGGCACTGTTTTTATTTTTCACAACATTCATCTGACAGGGTGGATCATGTGCTATTTTTATAGAGCTGGTTTTTACAAAGGCAATGATATCAAATACCGTATGTCTACTTTCTTTCTTTGTTTGTTTCAGTTTTACATAATAAAGCATTTTTGAAAAAAAAATTGTTTTTGTGTCTCTATTTTCTGAAAGCCATATTTTTTTTATTTTTCTGCCAATCGTCTTGTGCAGGGGCTTATTTTTTGCATGAAGAGTTGATGTTTTTATTGGTACCATTTTTGGGTACATATAATTTTTTGATCATTCATTATTACACTTTATGGGGCAAGGTGACCAAAGAATTTGTTGTTTTAGCACAATTATTTATTTATTTTTACAGCGTTCACCTGAGGGGTTAAGTCATGTGATATTTTTATAGAGCAGGTTGTTACGGACACGGCAATACCCAATATGTATACTTTTTTTATCTATTTAAGTTTTATACAATAATAGCATTTTTGAAACAAAAAAATGATGTTTTAGTGTCTCAATAGTCTGAGAGCCATAGCTTTTTTATTTTTTGAGCGATTTATTTATGTAGGGGCTCATTTTTTGCAGGATGAGGTGACTGTTTTATTAGTACCATTTTGTTGGATATACGCCTTTTTGATCACTTGGTGTTGCAATTTTTGTGATGTAAGGTGGATCATGTGATATATTTATAGAGCTGGCCATCACGGATGCAGTAATACCAAATATTTTGATAGTATTAATTTTTTTCTAGTTCTGACATTTTATTTATTATTTTTATTTTATTTATTTTTTTATTTTACACTTTGCGTCCCCCATTAGGTCATACAAGACCTCTGGGGGACATTTAACTTCCCTTTTTTTCCCCACTATTGATTTCTCCTGTAACTGGGACTGACATGGTAGCCCCAGTTACAGGGGAAATACACCCCCTAGAGAGGCTGTACTGTACAGTGCAGGGCTGATTGAGGTATATGGGAGACCCGACAGCTCCTGCACTCGCTCGGCCCCGGCGGTCACATGACCACCTGGCCCAGACAGAAAGTGCATAGCGCTTCCTGATCTGTATACACAGCGCTCGTTGATCTAGAAGGCAGGGACACGATTAGCGTGCAGCTGCCAACTCTGAATGGACGTTTTAGAACGTCCATTTAGCGATAAACAACTGCCCATAGGACGTTTATATCCTATAGGCAGTCAGGAAGTAGTTAAAACGCTTTTACTTATCCAAGCCATTCTGAGATTGTTTTCTCGTCACATATTGCACGTCATGACAGTCTCTTCAGTCGGCGCAGGCGCACTGAGAGGCGGACGCTTGTTCGGCCGCTCCATCCTCAATGCGCCTGTGCCGATGACGTCACATCTACACCCGGCGCAGGCACATTGAGGAAGGAGCGGACGAGCGAGCGTCCCCCTTCTCAATGCGCCTGCGCCGGGTGTAGATGTGACGTCATCGGCGCAGGCGCATTGAGGATGGAGCAGCCGAGCGAGCGGCCGCCTCTCAGTGCGCCTGCGCCGACTGAAGACAGGTACGGCGCAGGCGCCAGATTTTGAATGCAAACAGGGCCAGCAGAGAGAGATCCCGTCCGCTGGCCCTGTCAATCAACATGTGGAGGGGGCGTCTTTAGGATAGGAGGATGCGGCTGCTACCAGCAAGTAGCGGCCCTACTTGCTGGTAGCAAGGTAATTTGCATATTTTAAAAGTACGTTTTTAACATAATCTGCTGAACCAAAATGATTAATTACAGTATGTATGCATAAATCGCAGTATAGGGATTATAAGTAACAAAAAAAAACTGTTTAGTGGGGTGACAGAAGCCCTTTAAGGACCAGTTCAGGTCTGAAGTCACTTTGTGATGCTTACATAATAGAAACCACCCATAAATGGCCCCATTTTAGAAACTACACCCCTCAAGGTATTCAAAACTGATTTTAAAAACTGTCTTAACCCTTTAGGTGTTCCACAAGAGTTAAAGGAAAATGTAGATGAGATTTCAGAATTTCACTTTTTGGCAGATTTTTCATTTTAATCCATTCTTTCCAGTAACAAAGCAAGGGTTAACAGCCAAACAAAACTCAATATTTATTACCCGGATTCTGTAGTTTACAGAAACACCCCATATGTGGTCGTAAACTGCTGTACGGGCACACGGCAGGGCGCACAAGGAAAGGAACGCCACATGGTTTTTGGAGGGCAGATTTCACTGGGATAATTTTAAGTTGCCATGTCACATTTGAAGACCCCCTGATGCACCCTTAGGGCTGTTTCACACGAGCGGATGCCGTGCGTGACATCCGCTCCGTGAATGACAGCCAAGACCCGATGCAGACTGCAGAAGCACGGAGCATTAACATGACTGATAATGCTCCGTGCCTCTCTGTGATCTCTATACTACGAAATCACAGGGAGATAAAGTTGTCACTGTGATTTCGTAGTAAAGAGATCACAGAGAGGCACGGAGCATTATCAATCATGTTAATGCTCCGTGCTTCTGCAGTCTGCATCGGGTCTTGGCTGTCATTCACGGAGCGGATGTCACGCACGGCATCCGCTCGTGTGAAACAGCCCTTAGAGTAGAAACTCCAAAAAAGTTACCCCATTTTGGAAAATACACTCCTCAAGGTATTCAGAAACTGATATTTCAAACTTTGGTAACCCTGTAGAAGTTCCACAAACATTAAAGAAAAATGTAGATGAAATTTCAGAATTTCACTTTTTTGGCTGATTTTCCATTTTAATCCATTCTTTCCAGTAACAAAGCAAGGGTTTATTTTTTGGGTGACTGTCTTGTACAGGGGCTCATTTTTTGCTGGATGAGATGACAGTTTGATTGGTACAGTTTTAGGGTGCTTATGACTTTTTGATTGCTTGGTATTACACTTTTTGTGATGTAAGGTGACAAAAAATTGCTTTTTTGACATTGTTTTTTTTTTTTTTTTTACAGTGTTCACCTGAGGGGTTAGTTCATGTGATATTTTTATACAGCAGGTTCTTACGGATGCGGAAATACCTAATATGTATACTTTTTTTATTTAAGTTTTACACAATAACAGCATTTAAAAAAATAATAATCCTGTTTTAGTGTCTCCATAGTCTGAGAGCCATTTTTTATTTATTTTTTGGGCGATTGTCTTAGGTAGGGTATCATTTTTGCGAGATGACGGTTTGATTGCCACTATTTTCGGGTGCATACGACTTTTTGATCGCCTGCTATTACAATTTTTGTAATGTAAGGTGACAAAAAATTGGCTTTTTTGACACCGTTTTTACCTGAGGGGTTAGGTCATGTGGTATTTTTATAGAGTAGGTTGTTACGGACGCAGTGATACCCAATATGTCTTTTTTTTTTTTAACACAATAAAAGCATTTTTGAAACAAAAAACAATCATGTTTTAGTGTCTCTATAGTCTGAGAGGCATAGTTTTTTAATTTTTTGGGTAATTGCCTTAGGTAGGGGCTCATTTTTTGCAGGATGGGGTGACTGTTTGATTGGTACTATTTTGGGGGGCATATGCCTTTTTGATCGCTTGGTGTTGCACTTTTTTTTTTTTTGACAGTGTTCACCTGAGGGGTTAGGTCATGTGATTTTTTTTTTTTTTAAAGCCGGTCGATAAGGACACGGTGATACCTAATATGTCTACTTTTCTTTTTTTCACATTTTTTTAAACTTTATTTTGGGAAAAGGATGCTTTTTTTTTTTTACTCGCGGCGACAGTGCGAGGGTTAATGCGTCGGCATCTGTGTTTTCACCGATGTCGGCACATACAGCTGGGGTCCAGCTATCAATGACTGCCGATCCCCTGCCGCTGATTGGATGGGAGCAGCTCCTGCACCTGCCTGATCAGCCCGCCGTACATGTACGGCGCTGGTCCTTAAGTCACGTCCACCAGCACCGTGCATGTATGGGGCAGGTCCTTATGGTATTAAACGGACTTTGACTACCGTACCAACCATAGGTCAGTCCAGTGGGTCCACACCCAGGTTCCGGTTCCCTCATATCCCAACCCCCCTCAGAGGTAACACCTAGTACACCCCTTGGGAAAGTCTATCCTCACCATCAGAGGTATTGTTAAGAACGAGGGGTGATATCGCCCTCTGAGGGAATTGGGCTCTTGGGATAGCGCTTTTGCACCCGCTGAACATAACAGATACAGTCAGGTCCATAAATATTGGGATATCGACACAATTCTAACATTTTTGGCTCTATACACCACCACAATGGATTTGAAATGAAACAAACAAGATGTGCTTTAACTGCAGACTGTCAGCTTTAATTTGAGGGTATTTACATCCAAATCAGGGGAACGATGTAGGAATTACAACAGTTTGCATATGTGCCTCCCACTTGTTAAGGAACCAAAAGTAAAGGGACAATTGGCTTCTCAGCTGTTCCATGGCCAGGTGCGTTGTATTTTCTCATTATCCCAATTACAATGAGCAGATAAAAGGTCCAGAGTTCATTTCAAGTGTGCTGTTTGCATTTGGAATCTGTTGCTGTCAACTCTCAAGATGAGATCCAAAGAGCTGTCACTATCAGTGAAGCAAGCCATCATTAGACTGAACAAACACAACAAACCCATTAGAGAGATAGCAAAAACATTAGGCGTGGCCAAAACCACTGTTTGGAACATCCTTGAAAAGAAGGAACGCATCGGTGAGCTCAGCAACACCAAAAGACCCGGAAGACCACGTAAAACAACTGTGGTGGATGACCGAAGAATTCAAAACACCCTTCACAACAGTTGGCCAGATCAAGAACACTCTCCAGGAGGTAGGTATATGTGTGTCAAAGTCAACAATCAAGAGAAGACTTCACCAGAGTGAATACAGAGGGTTCACCACAAGATGTAAACCATTGGTGAGCCTCAAAAATAGGAAGGCCAGATTAGAGTTTGCCAAACGACATCTAAAAAAGCCTTTACAATTCTGGAACAACATCCTATGGACAGATGAGACCAAGATCAACTTGTACCAGAGTGATGGGAAGAGAAGAGTATGGAGGAGGAAAGGAACTGCTCATGATCCTAAGCATACCACCTCATCAGTGAAGCATGGTGGTGGTAGTGTCATGGCGTGGGCATGTATGGCTGCCAATGGAACTGGTTGTCTTGTATTTATTGATGATGTGACTGCTGACAAAAGCAGCAAGATGAATTCTGAAGTATTTCGGGCAATATTATCTGCTCATATTCAGCCAAATGCTTCAGAACTCATTGGACGGCAATTCACTGTGCGGATGGACAATGACCCAAAGCAATGACCCCCAGCAGACCCAGCTCTGCTACATCTAAGACACATGACAGCTGCACCAGCACACTCAGCTCTACTTTATCTCTATATATGACAGCTGCCCCAGCACACCCAGCTCTGCTACATCTATATATCTCTAAGTATTGCTATACAGTAGATAGACATATAGAGATATAGCAAAGCTGAGTGTGCTGGGGCAGCTGTCATGTGTATAGATGTAGCAGAGCTGGGTGTGTTTGGGCAGCTGTCATGTGTATAGATGTAGCAGAGCTGGGTTTGCTGGGGCAGCTGTCATATATAGAGATATAGTAGAGCTGAGTGTGCTGGTGCAGCTGTCATGTGTATTAGATGTAGCAGAGCTGGGTGTGCTGGGGCAGCTATCATATATAGAGATATAGCAGAGCTGAGTGTGCTGGGACAGCTGTCATATAGAGATATAGCAGTGCTGGGTGTGTTGGGGCAGCTGTCATGTGTATAGATGTATACTTAGCCAGCTATAACAGTAGATGTCTCTATTTTTTCAGTCAGTGGCAAGGCAGCCTTTATAGCTGTGTGTGTAAATGCTTTGCCTCTGATACATGAAGGTTGTGGGTTCGAATCCCAGACACATCAGGAGACTTCAGGAGACAGTAAAATTAGATCACATTAGCAAGGGGGCCCTTAGACAAGAATCGATCATATTTAACTAACTTGAAAATAAACTGTCACACAAGCAGCTGTCATGTGTATTAGATGTAGCAGAGCTGGGTGTGCTGGGGCAGCTATCATATATAGAGATATGACAGAGCTGAGTGTGCTGGGACAGCTTTCATATAGAGATATAGCAGTGCTGGGTGTGTTGGGGCAGCTGTCATGTGTATAGATGTACACTTAGCCAGCTATAACAGTAGATGTCTCTATTTTTTCAGTCAGTGGCAAGGCAGCCTTTATGGCTGTGTGGGTAAATGCTTTGCCTCTGATACATGAAGGTTGTGGGTTCGAATCCCAGACACATCAGGAGACTTCAGGAGACAGTAAAATTAGATCACATTAGCGAGGGGGCCCTTAGACAAGAATCGATCATATTTAACTAACTTGAAAATAAACTGTCACACAAGCAGCCGCTTCCCCTGCTTCCCCGATAGTTACGCCACTGGCCAGTGGCATTACATGTCAATGAGCTCCATGGGGGGACCCGAGGTGTCTGAGGTTCTCCATTCTTGAACTGGTGCCACCATCCCCCCGGGAAGGTGACTGGGATAGGAAGATTTTGCAGAAGGAATGCGAATGGATACATCGGTTCTGGACCCAGTACCCCTTCGGGATTAATGAGAGACTGACATTTGCCTGCTTTCTTTAAGTATTCTCAATTCTAAACTGGTGCCTACACTGAACTGTTCCCTGTCGTGTATTGCCAGGCCCGGTGAAACTAAGTGCCCTTAAACTAGCCAGATGCGGGAAGCATCTGAATTTAATTATTATTATGGCCAGCGAACACGACTGTTCGTTGGATGATACCACAACCTTTATATCTTTAGGTTCTTTGATGGTTTTCGGTGAAGGTTTGCTTCATTCACCACATTTAATCAATACACTTATGTTATTTTTCCACCATGTGTCCCCTAACCCGCAGACATATTTCTATCTATGGATTTATTAAATGGATATTGACTTATTTTGCCCTTCCTGGGACAATAATGATGAGACACGGGTGTGTATATATTCTGGGTCTCCAAAGTATGGTGGGGACTCGGCTTATATAGTGAGTTGGCGAATGTTTGGATGTAGAGAGCTGTATAGCGCATTTTGGCGACTCTTACCCTCGCTATGCGTTCTAAGATTTCGCATATTGAAAAATCAAGTGATCCGAAGCGATCACGTGAGTGCGCTGCTATGCGTTCCACCGGCCGGAATCACGTGACCGGAAGTGATCGCGCAATGTTCCACCGGCCGGAAGTCTTGCGTCTGAGTGTAGTGTCCCACTAGGTAGGGGTGGGCACTACACAAGGGTCAATTGGGTCACGTGTTACTCCTACTCCTAAGGGACAGTAATATTATATGTAACAATGCATTTTAATGTATTTTCTATGTGCTTTTGTGTGTATTGTTCCCCTGTGACATGTACAGCAGGCCTATGAGGGCGTAGTTAGGCATCCTAGACACTAGAGGGAAATAGGGAGCCCCTAGTATAAATGTTCAGGCCCAGACAGGGAGGAGTTAGTCTGTAGTCAGGAGTCTGTGGACACAGAAGTGAGAGGGCATCTTAGCCAGAGATATGCTGAGGGCCTCCTCCTGACATGCAGCTAGACAGTCCAGGCTTCTAGTTGCCACCAGGAGGCTAGTGAAGGACCATAGCCTGCCTGAAGTATCATTGAACCTATAATAGCACAAGAGGAATCAACCCCAGTAGAAGAGATGTGCCTCCTGGGAGAAACCTGCAGTACCCTCAAGCCAAGCAGAGCCAGTGTATCCAGCTAGACTCAAGTAAGCTGAAGGGCAGAGGGACCATTAAGTTAGTGCAAGGATAAATACGGGAGGAAGATTCTTTTACCACGGGTAAAAGCCAGCATTTAGGCATCCGGGCCTTGGGATGAAAGCCAGCCAGGAGTTCTAGGAACAGTGTACGCTATTTCTGAGGAGAAGGTACAACCTGGTCTGAGTGTGTATTATTATTGCCCTCTGAGTATCTTGCCAAGATTATACCTGCCAGTATTGAAATAAGCCTGCTTGTGAAGCACTTGATGCAAGGGACTGTATTATCACCTCATTGTACAAAGTTGGACTGTTATTCAGTAAAGTAAAGTCTGGTTCACCATACCATCTGTGTACCTCAATTACTACAACTATAAATCGGCGTGCCACCGTTACAGGCACTGGCGTCACGATTCTTAAAGGGACCTTGCCTCAGGCACTCAAAACACCTGCAACATCCAGGGAACCTCATACACCATCAGGCCTGGTCTCTACATACAGAGTGTGCCCCAGAGGAACTTTGTGTCAGCCTCTCCTTCACTGTCGCATGCCTGCCCAGGGTTCTCCTATGAACAGTGAGTAACCCTCGATTGCCCATAACCGTGACCTCACTTCGCAATACCCTGCAGGTCTGGCGTGCTGCATGAGTACACCATGTTACCGGAAGTGACATATTCGCATCCATTGACGCATGGTGGCATATTTGAATGTGGGAGCGTATATAAGGGGGCACCTGTTTAGCTTAGAAATGGGCTGAACGAGGAGCCATGGGGACAATCGGATCCTGAGACAGACAACAGACTGTAAGTTGGGGAAATTATACCCCCCTTGCTTGCTTGCTAGACCATGATGATTGCTGACTGTTAGCGTCTGTCCTTTTCAGTATGGGCCATCTATGTTGACTTAAGGAATATATTAACTGCACCTTTGGACCTGTGATGTTAAAGTGATCGCACAGAGACTGTGAGTTTCTTTCTATTGTTATGGGAAATGGTGGAGGTCTTTTCAGGATATCATTTCCTCCTATTATGTATCTTTCTTCCACAGATTTCTGCGATGAACTCCAGCTAAGCTATGTGATGGTCCTGGTGCTTTGATCATACTGTCTGTGCTGTGTCCGAATGAATGAGATCTTGTCACGGCGGGGAGTGGGGGAAACCCCCCACCGTGCGGTATCAAAGGGATAACGGGTAGCTGCTAGGCCAGGACGCCGGGATCAGGGAGCAGGTCACCTCATAATGCGTCCCTAATTCTGACCCTGACTCCTAACCGTATGAGCCAACTCAGATGGTAGGAGGGCTCATACTCGAGTACCTCGGGGCCCTACTAACCCTCAGGAAATCCCTGGACTAGGAGCAGGGTAAGACGACCTGTTCCTCCACAACACGGACGAACAGGAGTCTCCACTGGCCAAGCTGCAAGGAGAGGGGAACACATACAGCATATGGAGATGGCAGGTAAGTGAAACCAGTAACACACTTACCTGCCACAGAGACACTGACTGGAACCCGTGCACAAGTGCTGATGTCCACACCAACATAAAAGGACACAGCACACACCACAAACCACACAGGGACCCAGGACACCATAGCTGCAATAACGTGAGACACCACAAGAACATCTACTTAACATCTTCTATGACCACAAGGGTGGCCCTCACTGGACAGATGGAATATGCCAGGAAGATAGCTCCAGCACACACCATGGCTGGAGTACCCCCCAGCTTCAGGCATCCAGCAGAGGCTAAATAGCCCAAGCAGCCACACCCACACACACATAAACCCAGTGTTAAAACACTAGGAAGGGAGTTAACCCTTCCAACACCAGACAAGGGAAGGAAGCCACTTAAAGGGGAAGTGCACACACAAGCATAAAAGCTACACGTTGCCGCAGGCAACAACATGCGTGGCAACCATGTCACAGCAATCACCCAGAAGGCCGAGACACTGCCACCGCATGCACACACAGCAACACGTTGCCGCGGGCAACCGCAAGTGTAGCAACAGTGTCACAGCGCACACCATAGGCCGTGACAGATCTCCTCCAGCCATTGATTAGTGTTGATCACGAATATTCGAATTGTGAATTTTTATCGCGAATATAGGTACTTCGAAAATTTGCAAATATTTAGAATATAGTGACATATATTCGTAATTTCGAGATTTTTTTTAAATTAGTACACATGATCCCTCCCTGCTTCTAGCTTGTGGCCAATGAGAAGTCTGCAGTATCTTTGACTTTAGGAGTAGTGTTGATTGCGAATTTTCGTAATGCAAATTTTTATCGCAAATTTATCAATTGCCGAGTAAAAACATGATTCCTCCCTGCTTCTTGCTTGTGGGCCAATGACATTGGCCCACAAGCAAGAAGCAGGGAGGAATCATGACTCTAGATGGGAAAAATTATGAATATTCTAAAAAACGAATATATAGCACTATATCAAATATATACGTTTTTTCGAATATTTATAATATTCTAAAACAAGAATATATAGCAATATAGCGAATATTTGAAAAAAAACTAATATAGAGCAATTTAGCTAATATAGTGCTATAATCTTCTTTGTCTAATAGTTGTAATTTTTTTCTCATCTGAAGTTCAGATTGGAAAAAAATTACAACAATTAAAAAAAATTATTATAGCACTATATTAGCTAAATTGCTCTACATTCGTTTATTTCGAATATTCACTATATTGCTATATATTCTTGTTTTAGAATATTACGAATATTTGAAAAAACAAATATATTCGATATAGTGCTATGACTCATTTGCCCACAAGCAAGAAGCAGGGAGGAATCATGTTTTTACTCGGCAATTGAAAAATTTACGAATTACAAAAATTCGCATTACGAAAATTCGCATATTACGTGCTCATTACCTTGCCGATTTTTCGAGTAAAAGAATCGTAGAATATAACGAATATTTGAATTTGCGAATATTTGATGAATATTCTACAAAAAATTTGCAAAATATCGCGAATTTGAATATGACCCCTGCCGCTCATCACTACCATTGATGACTGGTGCCCTATTCTATCTTATGCGGCATCATTTGTGTAGTCACGGATATCATATTATCTATGCTGATATCCATCACCCAAATCCTACTGACCCCTTGATGATCCCATAAAGTGGGGGAAACGCATCGGGGTTTTTTCAATTATCTATATCTAGTGGTAGATTGTATATTCAATTACTGGTCTATGATAACATCAAGACTATATATGTGAATATAATCCACCAATAGGCCCTATATAATAGGGTACGGTGTATCTTGTGTTCCTATAATTTATCTTTTTGTAAGCACCCTTAATTCTAGGGTATCACGCATCTCTACACCCTCTTCCAATACCCCGTAGGGCCTTGTGAGGGTAGTAATAGCCCAGGTTCAAGGACAGGGAGTCCCAACCATCAGAGGTCGTCCCTGGCCTGAGGAATAGACCAGGGAGAGAAATGGGACAGATTCCCTACATTCCCTGGTGTCCCAAGGGTGCTTACTATGGGTCTTATCCTAGTAGACCTTCAGTAATAACTGTCTGTTTGTATATGGAATTTCAATTTTCCGAATTTTAATTGATATAAATAAAATGTATTCATTTTAAGGGTTAATGCTTTGCTGGAATATAGTTTTTGTTGACTTACCCAGATAGATTTCATTATCTTCTTATTAGCTGGACTAGTAACCAGCGTGAAGGAGCCCAGCACTGCCCAGCATCCTCAGAATCTCCTCCTTGCTCCCCGACGTCAGAAAGCCTGAGCGCCGTAATCTCGCAATGTGCGAGCTAGCGCATGCGCTGTTCCTTCCCTGAGGCTGATGCCAGCACAGGGAAGGAACACTATGAGGACACTGCACATGCGCTAGCTCGCGCATCTCAACATTACGGCGCTCTGGCTTTCTGACGTTGGGGAGCAAGGAGGAGATCCTGAGGATGCGGGGTGGTGCTGGGCTCGTTTACGCTGGACTTATCTCACGTACAGGACTCGTCTCAGGTTAATTTGCATATGGATCAAATCTTTTTTTTACACAATAAAAGCACACAGAGTTGTGGGGACTGGGTATTGTGGATGTGCTAGTGGCCATCTAGCAGCCCATGTCCTTAGCTCTATACATAAAATCCCGGTGACAGGTTCCCTTTAAAAGCGTAGTTCTGTTGCTGAATTTATGCATGGAGGTTAATTCTGGCACTGTATTTATGATATGGGCATTGTTCTGGTGCTGTATTTATGTAGTGAGCTTGGTTCTGGTGCTGTGTATATTTAGTAAGCTTGGTTTTGGTTCTGTATTTATGTAGTGAGCTTGGTTCTGGTGCTGTGTATATTTAGTAAGCTTGGTTTTGGTTCTGTATTTATGTAGTGAACTTTGTTCTGATGCTGTATTTATGTACTATGCTTAATTCCAGTGTTGTATTTATGTAGTGATCTTGATTTTGGAGCTGTATTTATCTACTATGCTTAGTTCCAGTGTTGTATTTATGTAGCGATCTTGGTCTAGCACTGTACAGTATTTGGCCTCATGCACATGTCCGTTGCCCGGCCGTGGCCGTATTGCAGCCCGCAAACAGCAGGTCTGCAATATGCGGGCACCGGCCGCGTGCTCCCCAAATCACGGATGCAGACCCATTCAATTGATTGGGTCCGCAATCCGGAGCTGCGGTACGGAACGGAGGGACGGAACCCCACGGAAGCACTACGGAGTGCTTCTATAGTGTTTCTGTCCGTCTGTTTCTAAATGGGTCTCGATCCGTCCCAGCCTCCGCACGGACGTTGCCCGTGCATTGCACGAAACGGCCGTGTGCATGAGGCCTTTGTGTGTTAAACTTGGATCTGATGCTATACTTTGATCTGATACTATAGATTCACATCAGCGTTGGAGGCTCCATTTGGGGATTTTGTCACATATTCTGTGAAAAAGAATGGACAATTTTGTTTGATAAAAAGTGGCATCCTGAACTGACCCTATTGTAGTTAATGGAGCTTGTTCAGCTCCGTTGCAATAGCCCAGATAGGGTATATGCAATTGTTTATTATACAGTTAGGTCCAGAAATATTTGGACAGTGACACAAGTTTGGGCATTTTAGCTGTTTACAAAAACATATTCAAGATACATTTATATAGTCAATATGGGCTTAGAGTGCAGACTCTCCGCTTTAATTTGAGGGTATTCGCACCCTATTTGGATGAAGGATTTAGTAATTTCAAGGGACCAAAAGTATCTCAAAAGCTATTTAACCACCTCAGCCCCCAGTGCTTAAACACCCTGAAAGACCAGGCCACTTTTTACACACTTCTGACCTACACTACTTTCACCGTTTATTGATCGGTCATGCAACTTACCACCCAAATGAATTTTACCTCCTTTTCTTCTCACTTATAGAGCTTTCATTTGGTGGTATTTTATTGCTGCTGACATTTTTACTTTTTTTTGTTATTAATCGAAATTTAACGATTTTTTTGCAAAAAAATGACATTTTTCACTTTCAGTTGTAAAATTTTGCAAAAAAAACGAGATCCATATATAAATTTTGCTCTAAATTTATTGTTGTACATGTCTTTGATAAAAAAAAATGTTTGGGTAAAAAAAAAATGGTTTGGGTAAAAGTTATAGCGTTTACAAACTATGGTACAAAAATGTGAATTTCCGCTTTTTGAAGCAGCTCTGACTTTCTGAGCACCTGTCATGTTTCCTGAGGTTCTACAATGGCCAGACAGTACAAACACCCCACAAATGACCCCATTTCGGAAAGTAGACACCCTAAGGTATTCGCTGATGGGCATAGTGAGTTCATAGAACTTTTTATTTTTTGTCACAAGTTAGCGGAAAATGATGATTTTTTTTTTTTTTTCTTACAAAGTCTCATATTCCACTAACTTGTGACAAAAAATAAAAAGTTCTATGAACTCACTATGCCCATCACGAAATACCTTGGGGTCTCTTCTTTCCAAAATGGGGTCACTTGTGGGGTAGTTATACTGCCCTGGCATTCTAGGGGCCCAAATGTGTGGTAAGGAGTTTGAAATCAAATTCTGTAAAAAATGACCAGTGAAATCCGAAAGGTGCTCTTTGGAATATGGGCCCCTTTGCCCACCTAGGCTGCAAAAAAGTGTCACACATCTGGTATCTCTGTATTCAGGAGAAGTTGAGGAATGTGTTTTGGGGTGTCTTTTTACATATACCCATGCTGGGTGAGATAAATATCTTGGTCAAATGCCAACTTTGTATAAAAAAATGGGAAAAGTTGTCTTTTGCCAAGATATTTCTCTCACCCAGCATGGGTATATGTAAAATGACACCCCAAAACACATTGCCCAACTTCTCCTGAATACGGAGATACCAGATGTGTGACACTTTTTTGCAGCCTAGGTGGGCAAAGGGGCCCATATTCCAAAGAGCACCTTTCGGATTTCACTGGTCATTTTTTACAGAATTTGATTTCAAACTCCTTACCACACATTTGGGCCCCTAGAATGGCAGGGCAGTATAACTACGCCACAAGTGACCCCATTTTGGAAAGAAGACACCCCAATGTATTCGCTGATGGGCATAGTGAGTTCATGGAAGTTTTTATTTTTTGTCACAAGTTAGTGGAATATGAGACTTTGTAAGAAAAAAATAAATAAAAAAAAATCATCATTTTCCACTAACTTGTGACAAAAAATAAAAAATTCTAGGAACTCGCCATGCCCCTCTCGGAATACCTTGGGATGTCTTCTTTCCAAAATGGGGTCACTTGTGGGGTAGTTATACTGCCCTGGCATTTTCCAGGGGCCCTAATGTGTGGTAAGTAGGTAAATGACCTGTGAAATCCGAAAGGTGCTCTTTGGAATGTGGGCCCCTTTGCCCACCTAGGCTGCAAAAAAGTGTCACACATGTGGTATCTCCGTACTCGGGAGAAGTTGGGGAATGTGTTTTGGGGTGTCATTTTACATATACCCATGCTGGGTGAGATAAATATCTTGGTCAAATGCCAACTTTGTATAAAAAAATTGGAAAAGTTGTCTTTTGCCAAGATATTTCTCTCACCCAGCATGGGTATATGTAAAATGACACCCCAAAACACATTCCCCAACTTCTCCTGAGTACGGCGATACCAGATGTGTGACACTTTTTTGCAGCCTAAATGCGCAAAGGGGCCCACATTCCTTTTATGAGGGCATTTTTAGACATTTGGATCCCAGACTTCTCCTCACGCTTTAGGGCCCCTAGAATGCCAGGGCAGTATAAATACCCCACATGTGACCCCATTTTGGAAAGAAGACACCCCAAGGTATTCAATGAGGGGCATGGCGAGTTCATAGAATTTTTTTTTTTTTGGCACAAGTTAGCGGAAATTGATTTTATTTATTTTTTTCTCACAAAGTCTCCCTTTCCGCTAACTTGGGACAAAAATTTCAATCTTTCATGGACTCAATATGCCCCTCACGGAATACCTGGGGGTGTCTTCTTTCCGAAATGGGGTCACATGTGGGGTATTTATACTGCCCTGGCATTCTAGGGGCCCTAAAGCGTGAGAAGAAGTCTGGAATATAAATGTCTAAAAAAATTTACGCATTTGGATTCCGTGAGGGGTATGGTGAGTTCATGTGAGATTTAATTTTTTGACACAAGTTAGTGGAATATGAGACTTTGTAAGAAAAAAAAAAAAATTTCCACTAACTTGGGCCAAAAAAATGTCTGAATGGAGCCTTACAGGGGGGTGATCAATGACAGGGGGGGTGATCAATGACAGGGGGGTGATCAATGACAGGGGGGTGATCAGGGAGTCTATATGGGGTGATCACCACAGTCATTGATCACGCCCCTGTAAGGCTCCATTCAGACGTCCGTGTGCGTTTTGCGGATCCGATCCATCTATCAGTGGATCCGTAAAAATCATGCGGACATCTGAATGGAGCTTTACAGGGGGGTGATCAATGACAGGGGGGTAATCAATGACAGGGGGGTGATCAGGGAGTCTATATGGGGTGATCACCACAGTCATTGATCATGCCCCTGTAAGGCTCCATTCAGACGTCCGTGTGCGTTTTGCGGATCCGATCCATCTATCAGTGGATCCGTAAAAATCATGCGGACGTCTGAATGGAGCTTTACAGGGGGTTGATCAATGACAGGGGGGTAATCAATGACAGGGGGGTGATCAGGGAGTCTATATGGGGTGATCACCACAGTCATTGATCATGCCCCTGTAAGGCTCCATTCAGACGTCCGTGTGCGTTTTGGGGATCCGATCCATCTATCAGTGGATCCGTAAAAATCATGCGGACGTCTGAATGGAGCTTTACAGGGGGTTGATCAATGACAGGGGGGTGATCAATGACAGGGGGGTGATCAGGGAGTCTATATGGGGTGATAACCACAGTCATTGATCATGCCCCTGTAAGGCTCCATTCAGACGTCCGTGTGCAGTTTGCGGATCCGATCCATCTATCAGTGGATCCGTAAAAATCATGCGGACGTCTGAATGGAGCTTTACAGGGGGTTGATCAATGACAGGGGGGTAATCAATGACAGGGGGGTGATCAGGGAGTCTATATGGGGTGATCACCACAGTCATTGATCACTCCCCTGTAAGGTTCCATTCAGACGTCCGTATGCGTTTTGCGGATCTGATCCATCTATCAGTGGATCCGTAAAAATCATGCGGACGTCTGAATGGAGCTTTACAGGGGGTTGATCAATGACAGGGGGGTAATCAATGACAGGGGGGTGATCAGGGAGTCTATATGGGGTGATCACCACAGTCATTGATCATGCCCCTGTAAGGCTCCATTCAGACGTCCGTGTGCGTTTTGGGGATCCGATCCATCTATCAGTGGATCCGTAAAAATCATGCGGACGTCTGAATGGAGCTTTACAGGGGGTTGATCAATGACAGGGGGGTGATCAATGACAGGGGGGTGATCAGGGAGTCTATATGGGGTGATAACCACAGTCATTGATCATGCCCCCCCTGTAAGGCTCCATTCAGACGTCCGTGTGCAGTTTGCGGATCCGATCCATCTATCAGTGGATCCGTAAAAATCATGCGGACGTCTGAATGGAGCTTTACAGGGGGTTGATCAATGACAGGGGGGTAATCAATGACAGGGGGGTGATCAGGGAGTCTATATGGGGTGATCACCACAGTCATTGATCACTCCCCTGTAAGGTTCCATTCAGACGTCCGTATGCGTTTTGCGGATCTGATCCATCTATCAGTGGATCCGTAAAAATCATGCGGACATCTGAATGGAGCTTTACAGGGGGGTGATCAATGACAGGGGGGTAATCAATGACAGGGGGGTGATCAGGGAGTCTATATGGGGTGATCACCATAGTCATTGATCATGCCCCTGTAAGGCTCCATTCAGACGTCCGTGTGCGTTTTGCGGATCCGATCCATCTATCAGTGGATCCGTAAAAATCATGCGGACGTCTGAATGGAGCTTTACAGGGGGGTGATCAATGACAGGGGGGTGATCAGGGAGTCTATATGGGGTGATCACCACAGTCATTGATCATGCCCCTGTAAGGCTCCATTCAGACGTCCGTGTGCGTTTTGCGGATCCGATCCATCTATCAGTGGATCCGTAAAAATCATGCGGACGTCTGAATGGAGCTTTACAGGGGGGTGATCAATGACAGGGGTGTAATCAATGACAGGGGGGTGATCAGGGAGTCTATATGGGGTGATCACCACAGTCATTGATCATGCCCCTGTAAGGCTCCATTCAGACGTCCGTGTGCGTTTTGCGGATCCGATCCATCTATCAGTGGATCCGTAAAAATCATGCGGACGTCTGAATGGAGCTTTACAGGGGGGTGATCAATGACAGGGGTGTAATCAATGACAGGGGGGTGATCAGGGAGTCTATATGGGGTGATCACCACAGTCATTGATCATGCCCCTGTAAGGCTCCATTCAGACGTCCGTGTGCGTTTTGCGGATCCGATCCATCTATCAGTGGATCCGTAAAAATCATGCGGACGTCTGAATGGAGCTTTACAGGGGTGTGATCAATGACGCTGAATGTTCTATAGTCTGCATTTTTCACGCAGCCCTAGCTCCATAGAAGTGAATGGTACTTCAGTGAAAAACGCATTGCATCCGCAAGCAAGTGCGGATGCAATGCGTTTTTCACTGATGGTTGCTAAGAGATGTTGTTTGTAAACCTTCAGTTTTTTAGCACGCGTGTGAAAAACGCATTGCATCCAGGCAGGAAAAACTGAACAACTGAATGCAATCGCAGACAAAACTGACTGAACTTGCTTGCAAAATGGTGCGAGTTTCCCTGAATGCACCCTGAACGCATCCGGCAGAAGGCAGAAAGTAACAATTAGGCCTCTTTCACACGGACGTCCCGGATTTGCTCCGGATGCGTCGCGTGTGCATTGCGGGAAACCCGCGCGAGTGCGCATGCAATTTCAGCCAATTTTGACTGTGATTGCGTTGCGTTGTTCAGTTTTTATCGCGCAGGTGCAATGCGTTTTGCACGCGCGTGATAAAAAACTGAATATGGTACCCAGACCCGGACTTCTTCACTGAAGTTCGGGTTTGGGTTAGGTGTTCTGTAGACTTTATTATTTTCCCTTGTAACATGGTTATAAGGAAAAATAATAGCAATACAGAATGCTTACTAAAATGTCGATTGAGGGGTTAAAAAATTAAAAAAATTAACTCACCTTATCCACTTGATCGTGCACTTCAGCCATGTCTTTCAGAGGGAGCAAAACATTCAGGACCGTGGATTTGGACAAATTTACCAAAAAGTTGGAAAGAGCTTTAAATGTCTGAAGTGTAGAAACAATTGCTGGGACGGCAACTTTAGGGTTCGAGATCAGCAATAACACATCATCTGCGAAGGCCGCAGTTTGAGGGGTTGTTGTGCCAACTGTCACACCAGAGATATCATAGTGCTGTCGAAATGATTGTAAAAGTGTTTCAATTACTAAAACAAACAACAACGGGGATAGGGGACATCCTTGGCGTGTGCCATTTGAAATATTGAAACTGGGGGAGATGGTGCCGTTTACTAAAATACGTGCTGTAGGTTCTTTGTACATTGCCATAACCCCATTTATAAACGTGTCTGGGATGCCGAATTTGGTCATAGTTAGGGTCATAAATAACTCTACTACTCTGTCAAAAGCTTTTTCAACTGATGGCATTTGTAAAAACTGATCCGGCATTTATCTTTTTCACCTTCACAGATCCGGCATTTAGGTATTTTGAATGCCGGATCCGGCACTAATACATTCCTATGGGAAAAAAAATTCAGACATTCAGGCAAGTGTCCAGTTTTTTTTGGGCCGGAGATAAAAACCATAGCATGCTGCGGTTTTATCTCTGTCCTGATCAGTCAAAAAGACTGAACTGAAGACATCCTGATGCATCCTGAACGGATTGCTCTCCATACAGAATGTATGGGGATAAAACTGATCAGTTCTTTTCCGGTATAGATCCCCTAGGACAGAACTCTATGCCGGAAAAGAAAAATGCTAGTGTGAAAGTAGCCTTATGCCGATCGCAGAGATTTAACCTCTCAGATGTCGTGATAAAACCTGACCAAGGCATCTGATATTATATATTAATCTCATACGGAAAAAGGCGAAACAAAAAAAATTAGCAATTTTTTTATCAATTCTCCACCCACAATTTTTTTTTTTTAAAGGGATCAAAATGTTGTACACGCCTCACACACTGCAGAAAAGTATACATCTGTGGTATTGCCAGATTCGTACAGACCTGGAGAATGAAGAAGATCACAAGTCAGTTTTACCGCATAATGAACGCTGTAAAAAAAAAAACAACGTAAAACAGTGGCAAAATTGCGTTGTTTTTTTTACCAATTCCACCACCTTTGGAATTTTTGTTCCCATTTCCCACTACATTCTACATAGTAACATAGTAACATAGTACATAAGGCCGAAAAAAGACATTTGTCCATCCAGTTCGGCCTGTCATCCTGCAAGTTGATCCAGAGGAAGGCAAAAAAAAAACTGTGAGGTAGAAGCCAATTTTCCTCACTTTAGGGGAATAATAAATTCCTTCCCGACTCCAATCAGGCAATCAGAATATCTCCCTGGATCAACGACCCCTCTCTAGTAGCTATAGCCTGTAATATTATTAAGCTCCAGAAATACATCCAGGCCCCTCTTGAATTCCTTTATTGCACTCACCATCACCACCTCTTCAGGCAGAGAGTTCCATAGTCTCACTGCTCTTACCGTAAAGAATCCTCTTCTATGTTTGTGTACAAACCTTCTTTCCTCCAGACGCAGAGGATGTCCCCTCGTCACAGTCACAGTCCTGGGGATAAATAGATGATGGGATAGATCTCTGTACTGACCCCTGATATATTTCTACATAGTAATTAGATCTCCCCTCAGTCGTCTTTTTTCTAACGTGAATAACCCTAATTTTGATAATCTTTCAGGGTATTGTAGTTGCCCCATTCCAGTTATTACTTTAGTTGCCCTCCTCTGGACCCTCTCCAGCTCTGCTATGTCTGCCTTGTTCACTGGAGCCCAGAACTGTACACAGTACTCCATGTGTGGTCTGACTAGTGATTTGTAAAGTAGTAGGAATATGTTCTCATCACGGGCATCTATGCCCCTTTTGATGCAACCCATTATCTTATTGGCCTTGGCAGCAGCTGCCTGACACTGTTTTTTGCAGCTTAGTTTGCTGTTTATTAAAATTCCTTTTCCATGTCAGTGTTACCGAGTGTTTTACTATTTAGTATGTGCGGGTGACTTGCATTATTCCTTCCCATGTGCATAACTTTACATTTGTCAGTGTTAAACCTCATTCTATGCAAGATTAAATGGTGGCAATGGAAAGAACAACTTGTCCCGTAAAAATAAGCCCTCATTCAGCTATCTGAATGGAAAAATAAAAAAGTTATGGCTCTGGGAAGGGGTTAAAATGAATTTATTTATTTTAATTGTAATGTTAATATGCCCAATTACTTTTGAGCCCCTGAAATGAGCTTTGTAGAAAAATGGTTGCAATTCCTAAATGTTTCACTGGATATGTGTGTTCAATCCCATGAATTAAACCTGCAAATCTACACTTCAATTACATCTCAGTTGTTTTATTTCACATCCAATGTGGTGGCATGCAGAGCCCAAATAATGAAGATTGTGACATTGTCCAAATATTCCTGGACCTAACTTGAATTTTGTAATGTCATATTGTGTTCTGTATCTGCTGTATGCTTCAGAAAGATAAGATATGGTTGGAATTAGGAATGGAACATACCATTCCATTCCTCCCTTCCTGATAGGAGTGGGCTGGTGCTACTTCCTGCCAGGAGGGGGAGCTCTAGAGAATTCTAGAGAGAGTTAACTGAGCTAGCCTGGAGTGAGGGAGCACGTCCATCTGCTCCCGCTCCATGGGCCTTGGGACTGAAGTTACAGCTTGTCTGTGAGCACCACTACTCCAGAGAGACTGCAGGGGTTCAGGCTACCAGAAAATATGCAAGCTATAGTGTACAAAGACAGCAAAGTGATTAGCACTAGTGATGAGCGGCAGGGTTAATATTCGAATTTGCGATATTTAGTGAATATTTAGGCGAATATTCATCATATATTTGCGAATTTGCAATTATTTTCTTGATTGCGAAAATCGGCAATGTAATATGCGCGTATTGCCATACAGGCGTGTGTCACTGTAGCTACATTTTTCAAGCTGCTTGAAGTTTCCTGAGACTGAAGAAAATGGTTGGCACGGCAGAACATTACAATAGCTTTATATGCAGAAAGAGTGATCCAATATATTTGCGACTGTGCAAATCAGCAATTAATGATGCGCATATTTTTGCGCAATACGTGCAACTTCACATTTTAGCAGGTCTGACTACATATTACTGATTGGTGCACTAAGTATTGTTGTGAACTTGTTACATCACAGCAGAACCTATCAGCTGCACTATATCACTATCTAACCTACACTGACTATCTCCCACTAACAATCTGTATTATATATGTAACACCCGAGAGTTGTGTTACTACACGCCTCTACCCCGCTACTATCTTCTAAGAGCCTTTATAATGTCATCTGATGTAATTTACATTATGTCTTCCACAAATGTGCATATAAATCTATGTAAAATGCAATTGTTCATGTAATTTGCCTGGTTACCAGTAGGTGGCAGCAACCCATTGGCAAGTATAGTTTAGTGTTTAGTGAATCTAAGCTGGAATGGTTAATTACAGCTTAGCTCCCCCTCTGTGGAGAGATGGGCAGGTCCCACATCCTGCAGCAGGGATGGAGCAGGAAGTTAGAGAAGCGTGTGCAATGAGCAGGATACGGGGTATACACACTGATGCCAAATTATGCAGTGACTGGCTCAGGTGTAAATTATAGTCTATGTTTTTTAGTGGTTCATGACGTCAATTGCAGCGTGCACAGGGTACTATAACAGGGCCCTCCCAAAGTGTTACAACGCACGTCCCAGGTTAGGAATGCCAGAGTGGTGTGGATATTAGTGTCAACGGTGTCTCCTACCTGGGTATAGCCGGACTCCTGTCTCACTTGCAATAAATTGAGTGTAGTGATAGTAGGAGTAATAGAGGGATTTTGCAGCAGAAACTGGTGTCCAGACCTTTGGTGAAGTTCAAACTTGTCTTTACTGAAGATGAGTTTCATCCAAGCAATGTACAGCTTTGGTCTTAGGTCCCAGCAGGCTTTGGCAATGGTTGGCAGGAATAAATCTTCTGCTCTATAAATCTGGAGCTTGCAAGAAAGGACGTCTGCTTGTTGGCTCTAAAACTGTGGCAGGAATTTGGCTTCTGCACTTCTTTATATCTTCTGCTTTATGGGGACTGATTAGCTGAGGAGGAATATGGCTTCTCCTGGGTCTCTGGACTTTACTCACAGTTATATTCTCGGGGAATGCTTTCTTCCTGGAACTGGAGGTTGTCTGCTTACTTCATCCATCTGAGGCTGCAATGCTCAGGCTGGGGATTGTGATCAATGTCTCAGTTGAGACAAGATCCTGGCTTGGTTCCCTATATCAGGGAGCTCCTAACACACACACCCTAGCCCTAGCAGGGGGTGGGCTACACTCCTCACTAACTTCCTTCTCTCCCCCCCCCCCCCCTCCCCGGTGTAGGCTGTGGGAATAGTCCACACCTTCACAGAAGGGGAGCTAAGCTGGAATGGACCATTCCAGCTTAGAAATACTAAACTGAACCTAGCTCCTTACCAATGCATTGCTGCCAACTGCTGGTGACCATGGAAAATTACGACATGAATTTACATTTAACATGGTTTATGCAAATTTGTGAATGACATAATGTAAAATCATATCAGATGACAAGGTAAATGGCTCTTAACAGATAGTAGCAGGGTAGAAGAGTGTCGTAGCACAACTCTGGGGTGTTACATTTGTAGCCCACCCCCTGCTAGGGGTAGGGTGTGTGTGTGGAGCTCCCCTGCATAGGAAAGACAGCAAGGACCTAGTCTCGGCTGAGACTTGGCCATATACCCAGTCTGAGCACCTTCAGCTCTGCTGGATGAGGAAAGCTGAAACTACAGACAACCTCCAGAGTTCCTGGAAGAAAGCATCCCCTGAGAATCCATCTGTGAGATAAGTCCAGAGACCTAGGAGTAGCCTATTCCTCCTCAGCTAGTCTGTCCCCACACAGCAGAAGTACAGATAAGTGCAGAAGATAATCCTGCCATAGTTACAGAGCTACCAAGCAGACGTTTAATCCTGCAAGCTCCGCATTTAAAGCAGAAGTGCTCATTCCTGCGAATGATTGCCAAAACCTGCTGGGACCAAGAGACCAAAGCTGTATACCGCTTAGATGCAAGTTATTTCAAGTAAAAAAACGTTTGAACTTCATCTAAAGGTCTGGACATCATTTCTTCTGCAAAATCCCTCTATTACTCCTTCTTACACTACACTCAAATTTATTGCAAGTGAGCCAGGAGTCCGGTCATACCCAGGTAGGAGACACCGTAACATAACTAACATCACACTATAGAGACATTAGAGGCCATTACACCACTCCGGCATTCCGAATCTGGGACGTGCGTTATAACTCCTTGGAAGAGCCCTGTCACACCGGTGAGAGGTTTGAGAAGGTCTGAATGATTATCTGCACGTTAGTGATCTGACAGCCTCTTTTGGTTTCACTTGTCTGTGTATTGCTGGTATGTCCACACCTCCTGTTCAGGTGTGGTTCATGTGACCTTTACCTTCCCCTATTTAGTCTGACTTTATCCATCACTCCTTGCTCTGGATAGCTTCATTTGGTTTTTGGAAGAGCTGGAGTGTGGTTCTAGTTGAAGTCCTGTTCATCCATCAGCCTCAGAAGTTAAGTGTTCCGCTTGTTGTATTTTGTATTCCCCCCCACCTTTGTTGTTTACTAGGCCTCAGCGAGATGCTGGTTCCTTCACCAGGGAAGGAGGGGGTTGTCTCTGCCCTATCATTACCATTAGGGCATCTGAGGGCCACCAAGATTTTCTAGGTTCCTGTGTAGTGGCATCTCTACCATCGAGAGGTGCCCATATGGATAGGAGTTAGGGCTAGGAGCAGGGTTTTATAGGTGGTGACCCATTTCCTTCCCTAGCAGTGTGGCCAAGTGTCTTTTCCCTTCCTTCTTGTTGTCTTTTGGTGTTCTCCCCTACTACATCTGTGACATTATCCAGAGCCAATACCGCCATTTTTTGTTCGGATCTGTGCAACTATGGATGCTATGACTGCACTGGTCAAACAGCTGCAGAATTTGACTTTGAAGGTAGCAGACCTCCGTGCGATGGTTTTGCAGATTCAGAGTCCAAAGGCTGCTGGTTCCGGTGGTGGGTTCCAGGCCTGCCCTGAACCGAAGGTAGCTCTCCCGGACAGGTTTTCCGGGGGTAGTGACAATTTTATCCGGTTCAGGGAGTCATGTAAATTATACTTTAGGCTGCGTCCATACTCTTCTGGGGATGAGTGTCAACGTGTGGGTATGATTATTTCATTGCTTAAAGAGGACGCCCAATCTTGGGCTTTTTCTCTGCCGACCAGATCACCATCACTCTGGTCGGTAGATGAATTCTTTAGAGCCTTGGGTCTTATCTATGATGACCCGGATCAGATCTCTCAGGCCGAGACCAAGTTACGGGGTTTGCGGCAGGGAGAACGTTCTGCAGAGAGCTATTGCTCTGAATTTAGGAGATGGGCTACGGATACAGAGTGGAACGATTCTGCTCTCTGTAGCCAATTCTGCCAGGGTCTCTCTGAGAGACTGCAGGACGCATTGGCTTTTCATGAAAATCCTGAGTCATTGGAAGCAGCTATGTCTCCTGCTGTACGTCTTGATAGACGCCTGAGGGAGAGATCTAGGGGTCCTCACCTTCAGGACGTACTGTCCAATAAGGGTACTGCTTCCTTTGACACTTATGGTGGAGAGACACGGATGGTTGTGCCTTGTGATGAGCCTATGCAGTTAGGAGGAGCTACTCCTGGAACTATTGGCAAAAGCTTGGGTCATGTGAAAGGAGTCTGCTTTTGTTGTGGCAAGAAGGGACATTTGGTGAATATTTGTCCGTACTTGCAGCATCAAGGTGTAAACAAAAAGGAAAAAACGTTTAATCCCCAAATTACTATTGGTAGAATGGGTGGGGAGCAAGAAAACCTACTTTTGTCTTTTACTGGTAGTACCCATTTTCTCCTGTCTGCCGAGGTGGCACTAGAGTCCAAAACTGTGAAAATCAAAGCATTTATCGACAGTGGGGCAGGAGTTAACTTGATTGATGGACAGTTTGTACGCATTCACGGGTTGACTACTAATGCATTAGAGAATAGTATTTCTGTCTTTGCAATTGACTCTGCCCCTCTGGGCCAAAAATGCCTGTCGCAGGTAGTGAATGACATTCATTTAAGAGTGGGTGACTTGCATCAGGAATCTATCTCCTGTTATGCGTTGGAGGGTCTGCCTGCTCCATTGGTGTTGGGCTTACCATGGTTAAGCAAACATAACCCTAATTTTGATTGGCAAGCGAGACAGATTCTCGATTGGAGTGATTTTTGCATGGACAACTGTCTCAATGCATCGTTCTCTATGGTTACCACTAAAACTGTACCCTCGTTCATTTCTGAATTTTCTGATGTGTTTTCTGAGAGTGGTAATCAGCAGTTGCCTCCACACCGGGGGTATGACTGTCCCGTCAATCTTATTCCCGGAGCTAAATTGCCCAAATCTCGGTTGTATAATCTTTTGGAAACCGAAAGAAAGGCTATGCGAGAGTATATCACTGAGAGTTTGGCAAAGGGACATATTAGACCATCCAAGTCTCCAGTGGCTGCTGGATTTTTCTTTGTAAAGAAAAGGGATGGTACCCTGAGACCATATCTGGACTTCAGCGAGCTCAATCGTATTACCGTCCGTGATCCTTACCCTCTTCCTTTGATTCCAGATTTGTTTAGTCAGATTGTCGGTGCCAAGGTGTTCTCTAAATTGGATCTGAGGGGGGCATATAATCTGGTAAGGATCAAGGAGGGGGATGAGTGGAAGGCCGTATTTAATACCCCTGAGGGTCATTTTGAAAACCTGGTCATGACCTTTGGGTTAACCAATGCTAAAACTCTTGCGCAGGTGTTTGTCAACAACATAGTGAAACTAAATGGCATTCCCTCGGATGTGGTGTCCGATAGAGGGACTCATTTTGTTTCCAGATTCTGGAGAGCGTTCTGTACTCGTCTGGGTGTACAATTGTCCTTCTCTTCGGCTTTTCATCCTCAGTCGGATGGACAGACAGAGCGCACTAATCAGAATCTGGAGACTTACTTGAGATGTTTTGTTTCAGAGAATAAGGAAGCGTGGTCTTCATTTTTGTCGTTACCTGAGTGTGCTATAAATAACCGTAGACAGGAATCCACTGATAAGTCACCGTTTTTTGGGGCATATGGGTTCCATCCACAGTTTAGTAAATTTTCTGGTGGTCAGAATTCCGGCATTCCTGAGGAGGAACGATTTTCCTCTTCTTTGTCTTCTATTTGGCGAAAAAATCCAAAATAAGCTGGAAAAGATGGGTAACGGGTATAAGCGTGCGGCTGACAGGAGACTTATGTGTAGTCCGGACCTGAGAGTGGGTGATTCTGTGTGGCTGTCTACAAGAAACATTAAACTTAAGGTGCCTTCTTGGAAGTTGAGACCAAGATTTATTGGTCCATATAAGATCACTGCCATTGTTAACCCTGTAGCCTTCCGTCTTGAACTTCCTCAGGCATTGAAAATCCAGAACATATTTCATAAATCGTTGTTAAAGGGGTATTCACAACACGCTATCTACTTCCTGGTTTCGGCACTCGGCAGGGGGCGGGCTCCATCCTGATTGAAGTCTTCTCCCGGCCGGGCCGCGCACTGTACGCGCACGCCGAGGCTGCGTATGCGCCCTTGTGACTTCTTCCTGGCAAGTATACTATACTGGCCAGGATGAAATCACCATAGCGCGCAGCCAGCCGGGAGAAGAGAAGAAGTCGTCTGCGCATGCGCGGCCACCGCGATTCCTGAGAAGAGCGGTGGCCGTAACCAGGGGAGACGGAAGACAACAGTCAGGTAAGTATATGTTTATTTACTTCGAAGGGGTGGGAATTTGTTAATTAAATATATTTAGAAAAATGAATACTGTTAAATCATTAACAGATTTAACAGTGATCATTAAGATGAGAATACCCCTTTAAAGAAATGTGTTGAACCTGTTGAGCCGTCCTCCTTGCCTCCCGCTCCTGTCATGGTGGACGGCAATTTAGAATTTCAGATCAGCAGGATTGTGGACTCCCGAGTTCTCCGGAGATCCCTCCAGTATCTCGTTCATTAGAGAGGGTACGGACCAGAGGAGAGGATGTGGGTTCCAGCGACCGATGTTAATGCTAGTCGTCTGGTGAGAGCATTCCACAGAGCTCATCCTGATAAAGTCGGTCCTGGGTGCCCGGAGGTCACCCGTAGAAGGGGGGCTACTGTCACACCGGTGACAGGTTTGAGAAGGTCTGAAAGATTATCTGCACGTTAGTGATCTGACAGCCTCTTTTGGTTTCACTTTGTCTGTGTGTTGCTGGTATGTCCACACTTTCTGTTCAGGTGTGGATCATGTGACCTTTACCTTCCCCTATTTAGTCTGACTTTACCCATCACTCCTTGCTCTGGATAGCTTCATTTGGTTTTTGGAAGAGCTGGAGTGTGGTTCTAGTTGAAGTCCTGTTCATCCATCATCCATCAGCCTCAGAAGTTAAGTTTTCCGCTTGTTGTATTTTGTATTCCCCCCCACCTTTGTTGTTTACTAGGCCTCAGCGAGACGCTGGTTCCTTCACCAGGGAAGGAGGGGGTTGTCTCTGCCCTGTCATTACCATTAGGGCATCTGAGGGCCACCAGGGTTTTCTAGTTTCCTGTGTATGGGCATCTCTACCATCGAGAGGTGCCCATACGGATAGGAGTTAGGGCCAGGAGCAGGGTTTTATAGGTGGTGACCCTTTTCCTTCCCTAGCGGTGCGGCCTAGTGTCTTTTCCCTTCCTTCTTGTATTTTGGTGTTCTCCCCTACTACATCCGTGACAGGCCCTGGGATAGTACACTGCGCACACTGAAATTGGCATCACAAACAAATACAGAATATTATCCACCTGACCCGGCCACTGCACTAAAAGTGGCATCAGCGAACCCGTTCCTGGTCACTGCATATATATAAGCTATCTAATTAACTATCTAAATGTAATGACGCAGCATAGCACAGAGCACAGCAATGACACTGCTGTCTTCTCAGAACTGGAAAAAACAGCAGAAAATGGCTGCTGGGGAGGTTCTTATATAGTAAGGGGTAGGCAACATTCCTATAGGTTTCTAGGGATGTTGCTAAGCTCAGACAAAGACATTGCAGCCTTCTCATTGACACACAACCAAGAAGGGAGGTTACTGATGAAAAAAAAAAATCTAGAATATTCGCGAATACGAATATATAGCACTATATTCTAAATATTCGCGAATTCTCGAAGTGCCGATATTCGCAATTAAAATTCGCGATACGAATATTCGCGCCCAACACTAATCAGCACTACAGCTATACAGACACTGCTGAAAGGTGAAGAGATAGCAAGTTAAGTGGGTTCTCCGGGCATCCTCAGGATAGTATCTCTTCTTGCTCGCTGTAGACATTGCAGCGGCAAGCAGGAAGAGAGAAAGGAGATGGCATGCACGCACTGTGCGAGCCTTCCTTTCAAACAGCTGAGTGCCGGACCCCCGCAGATCTGATATTGATGACCTATCCTAAGAATAAGTCATCAATATTAAAAGCCTGGAGAACCCCTTTAAGACACCCATACACATAGGACAGGCACACTCAAAAGCCTGCATTACAAAAGTGGACACCTATAGCTACGAGTGCCAGCTTATCTCTGTTAGTCAGGGGAATCGGGAGAGAGAGACTTCTAGCATACTTCTGAGTGCCATTAATTGCCATCTAACTAGCCGCCATACTGTCATCTCATCATCTGGTGCACTTTGTACCTACTATTGCTGGATATTCTTTGCACTCAGTAAAGAGAGGTGCTTGATGTTCTCCTTTGTCTGCCTGATTACTTTCCTCCACAGGGAACTACTATCTGAGGGAGTACACAGTGACACAACATCTCATCAGGGCCAGTACCACTCCCATCCTCTGTACCGACTCCTCAAGGGATCGCACCGTTTGAGGCAGTTATATGCCGATTCTGGCACTTCTCTTATTTTCATTGTTCTGCTCCTATAATGGAGCAGAACAACGGAAAGTGTTAGCGCTGTTGCGAATCCAGACTAACAGTAAAACCTGTATTCAGAGGGTATAAAGATGCTCCGGCGCATGCTGTACATCAGTGCATGCTGCGGCCCTCCAGCTATTGTAAAACTACAACTCCCACCATGCCCTGTTGTAGGCTGACAGATATAGACTGTCTGAGCATGCTGGGAATTGTAGTTTTGCAACAGTTGGAGGGCTGTAGGTTGGGCATCCATGCTCTAAATCTTCTCCCCTTCTCTCAGTGTCTAGCGAATGCTCTGACTATACATATGATGCACATATAGTTCTATAACTAAGTTAATGGTGTAGTGAGTGGTTGTGAGTAGGTATATACTGTATGTAGAAGATATATCTATAGGGCAAACTTGCCAACTCTCCGGAAACATCCGGTAGGCTCCTGAAAAAAGGGGAGACCTCCTGGACTCCCAGCAGAGTTGTCACATCCCCAGACAGCACATGGAGGACAGGTCATGAAAGAAGTGGAGGGACATACACGGAAGGATGTGGAGTCTCATGTATGCTAAAGTATGGTGCGCACTATGCTTAAAATTCCTGATTGTTTACACCAAAGCAGTGTACAAAAAACGTACAGCAGGTACACCCAAACACAAATCCAAATTATTTGTAGGGGGCCTAAAAGATGAGGGCTGAGTGCTGAGTCTCATGCTGGAAAGTACATGGAAGTGCGAGCTTTAGCATTGGGAGACATACACTGCGTGCAAAATTATTAGGCAAATGAGTATTTTGACCACATCATCCTCTTTATGCATGTTGTCTTACTCCAAGCTGTATAGGCTCGAAAGCCTACTACCAATTAAGCATATTAGGTGATGTGCATCTCTGTAATGAGAAGGGGTGTGGTCTAATGACATCAACACCCTATATTAGGTGTGCATAATTATTAGGCAACTTCCTTTCCTTTGGCAAAATGGGTCAAAAGAAGGACTTGACAGGCTCAGAAAAGTCAAAAATAGTGAGATATCTTGCAGAGGGATGCAGCACTCTTAAAATTGCAAAGCTTCTGAAGCGTGATCATCGAACAATCAAGCGTTTCATTCAAAATAGTCAACAGGGTCGCAAGAAGCGTGTGGAAAAACCAAGGCGCAAAATAACTGCCCATGAACTGAGAAAAGTCAAGCGTGCAGCTGCCAAGATGCCACTTGCCACCAGTTTGGCCATATTTCAGAGCTGCAACATCACTGGAGTGCCCAAAAGCACAAGGTGTGCAATACTCAGAGACATGGCCAAGGTAAGAAAGGCTGAAAACGACCACCACTGAACAAGACACACCAGCTGAAACGTCAAGACTGGGCCAAGAAATATCTCAAGACTGATTTTTCTAAGGTTTTATGGATTGATGAAATGAGAGTGAGTCTTGATGGGCCAGATGGATGGGCCCGTGGCTGGATTGGTAAAGGGCAGAGAGCTCCAGTCCGACTCAGACGCCAGCAAGGTGGAGGTGGAGTACTGGTTTGGGCTGGTATCATCAAAGATGAGCTTGTGGGGCCTTTTCGGGTTGAGGATGGAGTCAAGCTCAACTCCCAGTCCTACTGCCAGTTTCTGGAAGACACCTTCTTCAAGCAGTGGTACAGGAAGAAGTCTGCATCCTTCAAGAAAAACATGATTTTCATGCAGGACAATGCTCCATCACACGCGTCCAAGTACTCCACAGCGTGGCTGGCAAGAAAGGGTATAAAAGAAGAAAATCTAATGACATGGCCTCCTTGTTCACCTGATCTGAACCCCATTGAGAACCTGTGGTCCATCATCAAATGTGAGATTTACAAGGAGGGAATACAGTACACCTCTCTGAACAGTGTCTGGAAGGCTGTGGTTGCTGCTGCACGCAATGTTGATGGTGAACAGATCAAAACACTGACAGAATCCATGGATGGCAGGCTTTTGAGTGTCCTTGCAAAGAAAGGTGGCTATATTGGTCACTGATTTGTTTTTGTTTTGTTTTTGAATGTCAGAAATGTATATTTGTGAATGTTGAGATGTTATATTTGTTTCACTGGTAAAAATAAATAATTGAAATGGGTAAATATTTGTTTTTTGTTAAGTTGCCTAATAATTATGCACAGTAATAGTCACCTGCACACACAGATATCCCCCTAAAATAGCTAAAACTAAAAACAAACTGAAAACTACTTCCAAAAATATTCAGCTTTCATATTAATGAGTTTTTTTGGGTTCATTGAGAACATGGTTGTTGTCCAATAATAAAAATTAATCCTCAAAAATACAACTTGCCTAATAATTCTGCACTCCCTGTATAGATGTCAGGTCTTATGATGCTTCTCAGCACACTGTACCTGTATCTGGCCAGCTAAGACCTGTCCTAGGTTGCTAATATAGCTTATATGTGTATACAGCTAGACCTGCCAATAACCTTAATACAGTTCCTATGTTTGTGTGTTAAAGACAAAAGCAGAGTTATTTACTGTGACATCATGTTTTGGATGTCATATAACTGTTATATTTAGTGTTCACAGAAGCAGAATTTTTTTTTTGGGGAATGTAAGGTAAGCTCAGTGACACTGCAGAAATAACAGAAAGTATAGTGTTAATCTGTTGTTGCTGTGCAGAATTCTAGACCAATCACAGTCAGCTTCTTACACAGCAAGAGTTTTCACCAATCACAGCCAGCCTCACACACAGCCTGTCTGGGAATTCCCCCAGCTCCTGCTGCTAGAATCATTATTCACCAGAGACAGGAGCTGAAGAGACATTCACTCCACTAAGAGTCCAGTTTTATGGGAACAAGAGGCCAAAATAGGTATTTAAAACAGTTACAGTTGCAAGAAAAAGTATGTGAATCCTTTGGATTGGTCATAAAATGTGATCTGATCTTTATCTAAGTCACAACAATAGACAATCACAGTCTGCTTAAACTAATAACACACAAAGAATTAAATATTACCATGTTTTTATTGAACACACCATGTAAACATTCACAGTGCAGGTGGAAAAAGTATGTGAACTCTTGGATTTAATAACTGGTTGAACCTCTTTTGGCAGCAATAACTTCAACCAAACGTTTCCTGTAGTTGCAGATCAGACGTGCACAACGGTCAGGAGTAATTCTTGACAATTCCTCTTTACAGAACTGTTTCAGTTCAGCAATATTCTTGGGATGTCTGGTGTGAATCGCTTTCTTGAGGTCATGCCACAGCATCTCAATCGGGTTGAGGTCAGGACTCTGACTGGGCCACTCCAGAAGGTGTATTTTCTTCTGTTTAAGCCATTCTGTTGTTGATTTACTTCTATGCTTTGGGTCGTTGTCCTGTTGCAACACCCATCTTCTGTTGAGCTTCAGTCGGTGGACAGATGGCCTTAAGTTCACCTGCAAAATGTCTTGATAAACTTGGGAATTAATTTTTCCTTTGATGATAGCAATCCGTTCAGGCCCTGACGCAGCAAAGAAGCCCCAAACCATGATGCCCCAAACCATGATGCCCCCACCACCATACTTCACAGTTGGGATGAGGTTTTAATGTTGGTGTGCTGTGCCTCTTTTTCTCCACACATAGTGTTGTGTGTTTCTTCCAAACAACTCAACTTTGCTTTCATCTGTCCGCAGAATATTTTGCCAGTACTGCTGTGAAACATACAGGTGCTCTTGTGCAAACTGTAAACGTGCAGCATTGGTTTTTTTGGACAGCAGTGGCTTCTTCTGTGGTATCCTCCCATGAAATCCATTTTTGTTTAGTGTTTTACGTAACGAAGATTCACTAACAGGGATGTTAGCATATGCCAGAAACTTTTGTAAGTCTTTAGCTGACACTCTAGGATTCTTCTTCACCTCATTGAGCAGTCTGTTCTGTGCTCTTGCAGTCATCTTTACAGGGCGGCCACTCCTAGGGAGAGTAGCAGCAGTGCTGAAGTTTCTCCATTTATAGACAATTTGTCTTACCGTGGACTGATGAACAGCAAGGCTTTTGGAGATACTTTTATAACCCTTTCCAGCTTTATTCAAGTCAACAATTCTTAATCGTAGGTCTTCTGAGAGCTCTTTTGTGCGAGGCATCATTCACATCAGGCAATGCTTCTTGTGAAAAGCAAACCCAGAACTGGTGTGTGTTTTTTATAGGGCAGGGCAGCTGTAACCAACACCTCCAATCTCATCTCATTGATTGGACTCCAGTTGGCTGAAACCTCACTCCAATTAGCTCTTAGAGATGTCATTAGTCTAGGGGTTCACATACTTTTTCCACCTGCACTGTGAATGTTTAAGGTGTGTTCAATAAAAACATGGTAACATTTAATTGTTTGTATGTTATTAGTTTAAGCAGACTGTGATTGTCTATTGTTTTGACTTAGATGAAGATCAGATCACATTTTATGACCACATTTTGTGCAGAAATCCATATCATTCCAAAGGGTTTACATACTTTTTCTTGCAACTGTATATAATGTTCCTATTTTTAGTATTGTGTTTAGAACTGTATACTGAACTAGATATATATGTGTTTACTTACAGTTCCACCAATTGCAAACCACAAAGTTCACAAATTCAAATTGCCAGCAAAACCAATTGCAATCATACCATTGCAAATACAAATTGCAAGCATACAAACCAGATTCCATACAAATTGCATACAAACTGTGAACTACTCATACCAGATCATAAGCATACTGCAAACCAAGTTGAGCAAGCAGAACTATTAGTTAGAGCTCAGATATACCTCTCAGGGAGATCATAAAGTGCTTAAATAACTTAAAGTGAGATTACTGATACTCAAGAGTAGGGTTGTAGCTAACGATTATTTGAATAATCAATAAAAAAAAAAGGGGTTTATATGATTTTACTTGAAAAATTATGTTCAAAAGCCATATTAAAACAAATTTAGGAGTTACATAATTATAAAAATTTTGCATTACAATGTAAAAAAGACAAGTTATGGGGATCTGAGGATGACACTATTATGGGGGATCTGTGGATGACACTATTATGGGGGATCTGTGAATGGCACTGTTATGGAGGGGATCTGTGGATGGCACTGTTATGGAGGGGATCTGTGGATGGCACTGTTATGGAGGGGATCTGTGGATGGCACTGTTATGGAGGGGATCTGTGGATGGCAATGTTATGAAGGGGATCTGTGGATGGCACTGTTATGGAGGGGATCTGTGGATGGCACTGTTATGGGAGAGATCTGTGGATGACACTATATAGCATCTTATGCTATATGTGTCATCCACAGTTCTCCCCCATAACAGTGCCATCCACAGATCCCCCTCCCCATAACAGTGTCATCCACAGATCCCCCTCCCCATAACAGTGCCATCCACAGATCCCCCATAACAGTGCCATTCACAGATCCCCCGCCCCATAACAGTGCCATCCACAGATCCCCCTCCCATAACAGCCCCGGCCCCACCGCTCACATCAGTAGACTATTCTGGCAGTAACTTTTACTTCAACTTTAAATCAGCGCATCTTTATTACCTTACAATGAAGCTCCGGTAACAGGCAGAGCGGGCGGCGGCGTAACGTCACTCACTCACATGACGCACCTGCTCTGCCCACTTTATTAATGAAGCAGACGGAGCAGGCCCGTCACGTGAGTGAGTGACGTTACGCCGCTGCCCGCTCTGCCTGTTACTGGAGCTTCATTGTCAGGTAATAAAGATGCGCTGATTTAAAGTAAAAGTTACTGCCAGTTAAGGACCCGCAGGTATATCGCCTGACCTCCCACCCGCATAGCAACGAATCGGGCGATTATTCGATAACGGGATTCGTTGACAATGAATCCCATTATCGAATATTATCGATAACTTCGATTAATCGTTGCAGCCCTACTCAAGAGAGAGATAGATCCACCATTTTATGCTGAATGGCAAGATTAAACAGTTCAACCACCATCTTATGCGTACCGCCATTTTGTGATATCTTTTTAACTCATGTTATGTACATGGACCATCTGCTGTGGAGGCGGCAGTGTTATATGAAGAAAAGTTGAAGTTAATAAAGAAGTTATTTCAAGCATTTGGTGTGCTCTTTAAACCTACTGTTTCCATAGAACGGCGCTAGAGGAATTAGAGTAATAGTCTGGTTAGACTAAAAGTCAGAGATACCAAAATTCTTCTAATGCCACAGCGCAAAAGGCACTTCATTTACAACCACTGTGCATACTATTCTCAGTTGCAGTATGCCCTCCCATGTGCAGCGGGTGAGCGAAGCAGATCACGCTAGGGGTCCCTTTAAGGTGTTTTTGTCGTAACGCCAGTTGCATTTCAGCAACGAGGGATGAAGTCCCCCTAAGTAGATGATATTGGTGGTACCCAGGTGTAGGAATGCCAGAGTGGGTAGCCTATAGTGTCCCTTTGAGTGTGGCTGAGCACTTGTCACGGTGCTCCTACCTGGATATACTGGAACCCCAGGCGTTGTCGTCCGCTGCAGAGCAAGGGATAGTTGTTGAAGGGGATGAAGAAATGAATTGAGGCCAGACTTGTATTAAAGTTGAAAACAGCTTTACTTGAATAAACTTGCATCAGAAAACAATCTTCCAACTTTATCTTGGTCACCAGCAGGCTTTGGCATTATATTCTGGCAGGCAAACACATTCGGCTCTGCTACATCTGTCACTTTCTAGCTCTGCTGTGCTAACTGGATTAAATAGAAACTTTTCCTTTCTGCTGAACTTAGCTTTCTGTAGTCTGACTCTATCTTGGTCTCTATCTTTCTCTTTGTCTTTCTCTTTATCCAGGGACTTCTCCTCCTGGTTTCTGAGGCTCTTTACTATTTTCTCTTGTTCCAGCAGAGCTGATGGTGCCTGCTGCACACCCTTCCGCTTACAGGGGTAGACCTCACTCATCCTAGCTAACTGAACTCCTCCCTCTCTAGAGAGGGGTAGAATGGATAGAAAGGTTCCAATCTAGGTAAACTAGCTCTGCCAAGCTTGCTGCCACCCGCTGGTGAACCAGGCACATTACATTTTAACAGTTCCAAAATCAGAAATACAAATACACAATATGTAGGATCTGGCAATAAATACACATGTGTCACGGCTGAGGATGGGGGAGACCCTCAGCCGTGTGCCGAAGGAAGATGGTCGCTGCTTGACCAGGACAAACAGGATTAGGGAGCAGGTCACCTCCTACAGCGTCCCTAACCTGACCCTAACTCCTACCTGCATGGGCCGACCTTGAAGGTAGGAGGACCCATGCGCAGGAACCTCGGATCCCTACTCGCCCTCGCCGGTCCCTAGGCTAGGAGTCAGAGTAAGACATCCTGTTCCTTCTGGATCCGGAGGAACAGGAGTCTCACTGGCCAAGCTGCAAGCAAGGGGAAACAAATGCAACCTATGGCAATGGCAGGTACTTGTCACAAACATAGCAGAGACCTACCACAGACAACCAAGCCTGGAACCCATGTGGATGTACTGCCCACAGACAGCAGGACTCAGCACACAAACACACAACACACGGGAACCCAGGACCACAGGTGCAATAAAGAAACATAAAACCAAACACATCTTCCAGACACCAGAGGACATATATTTAGCTTATGACCAGAAGGTTGGCCCCCACTGGCAGTTGGTAAGTAACCAGGAGGATGTCTACAGCCAGCATGGCTGAAACACCCTCTCTGGCTACTGCCTACAACTGAGGCTTTATAGGGCCAAGAGGCCACACCCAACAATCAGACACACCCCGTGACTCACACACACTGAAAGGGAGTTAACCCTTCCAAAACCAAAGAAGGGAAACACACGCTTAAAAGGAGAAGTGTCCAAACAACACACACACTGTGGCTGTTGCCGCAGGCAACGACATGGGTGGCACTCATGTCCAGGGAGTCAGCCCGAAGGTCGGGACACTGCCACCACATGTACACACAACGACCAAACGTTGCCACGGGCAACCACAGTGAGGGGAAAATGTAAGTGCACACCACACATAACACAGAGTGTACACAGACATACATACACACACACACCTAACAGAAAGATTGCTAGGTGCAACCGCATGCACAACATAGCAAGCTGCCACAACATACCGTTGCCAGCGGCAACCACAGGTGAGGCAAATACCACAGCCCTCACCTGTGATTGACAATCAAACTAAACCGCTGACAACCGCTTGCGGTTGAGGAGTCACGGTCATAGCCATGGCCGTGACACTCCCACCCCTCAAAGCCCCCCCACCGAAAAAAAAGGAAACTGGTGAGAGACTAACACAAGGGGATAGGAGAAGGGAACGTCAACTCTCAGAACATGGTTCCCAGAAAGTCGCTGTCAGCTGCATCCTCTCCCAGCACACAACACAGCCAGTCCGACGAGGCCTGCAGCCCGCACCAGCGACACAAGAATGGAACCACTGAGAGATGGACGAGGGGACTCTCCACTCACATCCCCACTCCAGTCGCTGCCAGCAGACACTCCTAACCAGCACGCAGCCGGACCACTTACGGAGTGCTGTCAGCAGACGACCAGAGATGAGAACATGGAGAGGGACGAGGGATCCCCAACACGGACACGGAAGGTAAGGTGGCGGGGAATAAGCCACCAACCATGCCGTTAACGGAGATCCCCCCGGAACGCTCTCCCTCCGGAGAACGCGCATGCAGCCCACA
Source organism: Bufo bufo (assembly GCF_905171765.1). Taxonomy (NCBI): domain Eukaryota; kingdom Metazoa; phylum Chordata; class Amphibia; order Anura; family Bufonidae; genus Bufo; species Bufo bufo. The sequence continues at coordinate 92,498,014 of NC_053396.1, forward strand.
AGGGGATGGCACTGCATGCTGCACCCTCTTTCGAAGGTATGCCTACCGCATACCAAAGAAACACCACCGTGCAATAAAACTCAGGGGACGCCAAACAAGGCAACGGTGAAGGGATGGCGGGGAAACGCGACTCACCGCGCCGTCAGAGGCGAAACCCCCAGAACGCTCTCCCTCCGAAGAGCGCGCATGTACCCCTTACGTAGACGGCTGTACATGCTTCACCCTCTTTCGAGGGAATACATACTCCCACCCCTCAAAGCCCCTCCCAACAACAAAGGGGGAAAGTTGGTGAGGCACAAAAACAATGGGAGGGGAATGACGAACAAGGAGACACCAGCACGGACACGGTGAGAAAGGAATGGCGGGAATGCCAGTCACCGCGCCGTAACCGGTGATACCCCTATAACGCTCTCCCTCCGGAGAACGCGCATGCAGCCCATCCGCAGATGGCGGTACATGCTGCACCCTCTTTCGAGGGTCGCCACGTGAGAAGCAACTGTGGTCATACTGTCACGGCTGAGGATGGGGGAAACCCTCAGCCGTGTGCCGATGGAAGATGGTCGCTGCTTGACCAGGACAAACAGGATTAGGGAGCAGGTCACCTCCTACAGCGTCCCTAACCTGACCCTAACTCCTACCTGCATGGGCCGACCTTGAAGGTAGGAGGACCCATGCGCAGGAACCTCGGAGCCCTAACTTACCCTCCGACCGGTCCCTGGGCTAGGAGTCAGAGTAAGACATCCTGTTCCTTCTGGATACGGAGGAACAGGAGTCTCACTGGCCAAGCTGCAAGCAAGGGGAAACAAATGCAACCTATGGCAGTGGCAGGTACTTGTCACAAACATAGCAGAGACCTACCACAGACAACCAAGCCTGGAACCCATGTGGATGTACTGCCCACAGACAGCAGGACTCAGCACACAAACACACAACACACGGGAACCCAGGACCACAGGTGCAATAAAGAAACATAAAACCAAACACATCTTCCAGACACCAGAGGACATATATTTAGCTTATGACCAGAAGGTTGGCCCCCACTGGCAGTTGGTAAGTAACCAGGAGGATGTCTACAGCCAGCATGGCTGAAACACCCTCTCTGGCTACTGCCTACAACTGAGGCTTTATAGGGCCAAGAGGCCACACCCAACAATCAGACACACCCCGTGACTCACACACACTGAAAGGGAGTTAACCCTTCCAAAACCAAAGAAGGGAAACACACGCTTAAAAGGAGAAGTGTCCAAACAACACACACACTGTGGCTGTTGCCGCAGGCAACGACATGGGTGGCACTCATGTCCAGGAAGTCAGCCCGAAGGCCGGGACACTGCCACCACATGTACACACAACGACCAAACGTTGCCACGGGCAACCACAGTGAGGGGAAAATGTAAGTGCACACCACACATAACACAGAGTGTACACAGACATACATACACACACACCTAACAGAAAGATTGCTAGGTGCAACCGCATGCACAACATAGCAAGCTGCCACAACATACCGTTGCCAGCGGCAACCACAGGTGAGGCAAATACCACAGCCCTCACCTGTGATTGACAATCAAACTAAACCGCTGACAACTGCATGCGGTTAAGGAGTCACGGTCATAGCCATGGCCGTGACAACATGATGACATAGAATCAACCGTAGGAGATAGAAGAGGGGCACAAAAGGTGGTAATGCCACTCTGGGGTGTTACACATGCAGCACCATGTTATAGGTGGATCCAGATTGACAGAAGGCAGGGCAACACAAGTAGGCAGCAACAACAGAAGTAGGCAGGGGCCAGCAATACTGTAGTACTCCACAAAGTACCGCCCCAGCAGAATCAAATACCACAGCGCAGCACAAAATGCTGCCGCCTGTGGTGCAGTATTTAACTGTATCACCATCCTGAATTCAGGAAGCACCTGTGAATGCTGGCCAGATGAATAAATAAATGATGCTTTTGGCATAAATTAATGCTCAGAGCATCAGATTATGTACCTGTTTGGTGGCTGTGAGGAGGGCTTGGGAGGCCCCATGGGCTTGGCCCCCTGGGAAATTACCCTGTGGGGTCTATGGTCAGTCCACCCCTAAACACACCTCAGCTCGAGTCTCAACTCCTCTTCTAATCCCTGAGGGGGGGGGTACCTTTATCACTCATACCAGCCCCTTCCACTAGCAAAAATATATAATGGATCCTGTTTTTTTGTTTCCAGGAGCAGCATCACCAACTCACTCTTCCATCCCCTGCCTGCTCCTGGCTAGGAGGTCTGCAGAGCACTATTATTCATAATCTCTCCGCCATGTGTTCCCTATTCTTTCACTACATCCCTAAAGGTCCTTTTACATGGACCAATTATCAGGCAAATTATCAGGGATGATTGTCTGTATTCTGTCTCTGTGAAAGGTGCCGACAATCACCTGATAAATGAGCAAACACTCGGTTGGTCATCGTTCTGCTGGCACGAAAATCATTGTTCCTGTGCACCAGATCATTCTGTCAAAGCAGCAATCTGTTTGCACAGGAATAATGAGCCTCTATAGGGCAAGCGATCACTGTATCGATTGCTTGTCACCATACAGCGAAGATGATTGCTGCATGTGAATGCAGCCCTCATCTCCATTGATGGTTTGATAAATATCAGAAGTGTCTGCTTTGTTCCCGATAATCTAGCAGATCATATATATGTGTAAAAGGACCCTAACCTTATGCAAATGAAATCACCTATTTCAAGAGATCTTTAAATCCACAGATATTATCCAACAGTGATAATACAATTGGTCAATAGATGTCAGCCTAAAGCCTGTATTACAGCAGGCGATTGTTGGACCAATCATCATCTGGTGTAATGCTCCGCCGATTACCCGATGAACAAGAAAACGCTCATTCACCAGGCAATGCAAATCTTTTGACAGGTTTAGAAATTATTGTTTGCCGGTGGCAGATCATGGTGTACAATCGTGATCTGCTGCTGGCAAACAACTGGACAGCATGGGCAAGAGCGATGGTATAACGATCTCCTCCCCATTCTGTGAAGGAGATCGCTGCATGTTATAGCAGCGGTCTCCTCCGCTAACAAGCAGGCAATTGCCAGGAAGGAACAATTGCTGGCAGAATCGGGCTTTATAATACAGCCTTTACTTCTGAGTTGTTTCCAGCACAAGCATTTACAGTGGACATAATTATATTAAAACGTGCATATGTAGTGTACGGGAGTTGTAATACCCGTCACTACCAAAGTGTCACTTGGTGTGCTGTCGTCCCTCCTAATTATGGGGAAATTGTTGTATGCCAGTTTTATAAGATGTAATGTAATGTGTGTATTTACCTGTCACTGAAACTTGCACTTACAGGCCTGCTAGGGGTGTCATTCCTACTTCTAGTCCATAGAGGGAGCTAGGGAGCCCTAGTTTATATAAAGCCCAGTCAGGGAAGTGCAAGGGAGACGGAGTCTAGTGTCTGTAATCTACAGTTGGAGATTAGACAATGTCTGAGACAAGTCCAGGCCTGAAGCCTGCTGTTCAGGAGAAGATTCCCTCCTGAATTCCCATATGCAGAAGCAGGAATATCTTAGACTAAGAGCCTGCGGAACCATTCAGAAGCTGAGAGAGACAGAGGTAAAGATCAGAAGAGCCAGAGGTACTAAGAAAGACAGAGGAGGTACTTATTTAAGCCATAATCAAGGATATAAAGCCAGACTTAGGTTAATGGGCCTTGGTGAAGAATTGCTACATTCCAGGATCAGACAGAGTTAGAGTGCAAGCTCCTTTGCTGCAAGTCCTGTGTTCAACACTCTGTAATTACCCTGCTGTACTGAATTGCCTGCATCGACCGAATTGCAAAATCGACTGTATGCTGAGGAACTGCATTTCCTTTATTGTCTCTGCTTGGAAAACCTACTAAAGTTTGAGTTCTGTTTAAGACTACGTTTCCTCAATTTATTCCTGCATCCGCAAACGGCGTGCCACCGTTTACTTGGCACTGGCGTCACGAACTATTCCCTACCTATACCTGCCCTTGCAGAGAGTCAGCTGTACCAGGTTAGTGTATATTGCACTACATCACCCAGAAACACCTACTACACACAACTTGAGTACACTGCACCTCTCTTTTGGCGTCACGAACAGGATACGCACGCTTTCTAGTGCAAGAAGCGTGAACTTTGTGCCTTATACCGTTGCCCTGTGACCAAAGTGACATTTTCCTGTTTTATTCAAGTGGACTTTGTGGATTAAAAATCATAACCAAAGTGTGTCAAAAAACTTCTAAAAAGCGCTGTACAGTATTGCGCTGCACAGAGGAAGAAAATCGCCGCATTGGAGTGTGGTTTTGTGGACTTTAAACATTCCTGCTTGCCGTCAGTGAATAGACAGCGTTTGTACCTAAAGATGGCCGCTGGGCTTGCTGAATTTACTGCTGCGTCACCTTCATCCCGAAAAGGCGGGAAAAATTGGCGCCTTTCTGAGGAAAAAGCGGGAAGAAGGTCAAGGGCAGGCGCCACGGCTTATCTGGACATTTGCATGTCTGCCAGCATGGACACCGCCTTCCATATACTGGAATACCTGGGGGGCGGCTCCCCAGTGCAGTGGGAGGAGCTGGCTACTCTAATTGACGCGACCCTATCGCTCTCCTCAGAAGGATCGAGCATGTTGGATTGTGAGCAGAGTGTTGCTGCAGCGTCCGTACCAAGGATTGAAAAGATGACTGACACCGGTGTAGAGCCAGAGGAGGCTCCACCGGCCTACGCTCCGGGACCGGAGCAACCCGCCTGCCGCACCAGGGAGAAAGAACCCGAGCCCTACTATGGCTCATGGAGGGACTTTTTTCAGCCATCGTTCAAATGGTCTTCCCTGATGGCGGAGATTCGAGAGGCCGCTATCAAGCGAAATACCAAGACTAAGATCGTGTATGAGGAATTGACCAAGACCATTCACGAGAAGCATACACACACACAACCCCGCCTGGAAAGGAGAAAGGGAGTGGTGCTGTCGTTTGACAAACCCCGTGGCTACGGGTTTATTCAGGACTATCTTACTGGCAGAGACCTCTATGTCAATCGAAGGTCTGTCAAAAGAGACTACCTCCCTTCGTACCAGCACAGCCTCCGCGAGGGAGAGGAAGTGGAGTACACCCCTGCCGAGGGCCTGCGAGGCCCCTATGCGACTGCTGTGACCCGTCCGAAGCGAGGACCTGAGGATTGGGAGGCAGAAGAAGGAGAAGACTACTCTGGCTGCGAGCGAGAACCGGAACGCTCTCCAGAGCCGGCCCATCACGCCTTTCAGGAGCGGAGCTACTTCATCGGGCCGAACGTCTTCTGGCAGCCAACCGTGTTGGAGAAATGGGTGAGCCCCTATCCTTCCCCCGAGCTGCCTCGTCGGGAGAAGACAATATCTGAGCTGGAACAGTTAAAAGGACTTAGTGCTACCTTTGAGAACATCCGGATGGGACGGAGACCAGATGCAAGTCCAGAACCTGAAGAGGCCGAGTCTGCGTCATCGGTGACTGTACCTGCGCCGGCGGCGCCAGCAGAGAACAGCGACTCCGACACAGAGAGTATCGGTGAGCAGATCGTCCGGCTGGAGGAGAAGTTGCGGGAGTTGCGTAAGACCTACACCGCCAGGATCCAGACACCGCCGAGGAAGGATGAGGTAAGGGTGCCTGTCACCACCCGCCGACCGCCTTCTGTTGTCACCGCTCCGTCAGTGCCCCAGACCGGACCCGCGATTGCCGTGAATTGCTGCACCCAGAGCACCGGACCGCTTGCTGCGGCGGCGCCAAGCATGTCACACCCTGCAGTGATTATGCCAGGGCCGGCACGGTCCATCAGAGGGTTCACCCCTAGGCCTATGGGGCCAATACCTATTAGGGGCCCCTTTACCCTGCAGCTGCCCCCTGATACTGTTATGTGGGCACATCCTCCTGTAGAGGACTACTACAGACGATACCTGCCAGCAGAGCCAAGCAGCTACAATATGCCACTGTGATCAGCCTGCTAGGCCTTTGATTTATTTCTTCCGAAGGTGATGTTAACCCTTCCAGGACGGGAGTCCTATGTTGCTGGTCCTTTGTTGCAGCTGCCAGTTTGTCCACGGCTCAGTGGTAGGTGTTGACCACTGAAATCACAAAGTCAGCAAGGCCGCGTTTGTTTCCAGGACCTCCTGCCTGCTTTTGTTACCCCACACCCAGTTGTACCTGTTCCTTGTTGCACCTTTTACCCTTCACCCCCTTTTCAGGTTGATCAGGGGTGTTACAGCACTTGTCTTTGCTGTCCATTTTATTGTGCAACCAGTTACCAAGGAACCGTGCCCGGAGACAGACTCAAAAGTACCTGAGCCTCTGAGATTCTTATTCTTTTAAAAGTATTGTGCCCAGAGATGGACTCCACCGCATGAGAGCCTCTGTGATTTAATGAGAAATAACCTGGGTACGGACTCATGTTTGTTATTTGAGCCTCCAAGAACTTTTATACCGTTTTCTACTGTTTTATCATGGACTTATTCATTGTCATGGACTATCCTGGTTCTAATGTTACGCTGTGCCAGGTCAGCGCCCCCGTTCCATTCACTATCCTGAGAGAAGAGAACGACGCCCCTTGTCACCACACTTCACTTTTGCCAATTGGACCTGATGTAAATGTAAATGCAGATGAATTACATGTATGTATGCCTGCATGTCTCTATTTTCTATTTCAGGTAGAGATTCCAGTTGGGCGACCCATGATGGAGTACGAGGTCGTACTCAGCTTAAAGCAGTGGGGTATGTAGTGTACGGGAGTTGTAATACCCGTCACTACCAAAGTGTCACTTGGTGTGCTGTCGTCCCTCCTAATTATGGGGAAATTGTTGTATGCCAGTTTTATAAGATGTAATGTAATGTGTGTATTTCCCTGTCACTGAAACTTGCACTTACAGGCCTGCTAGGGGTGTCATTCCTACTTCTAGTCCATAGAGGGAGCTAGGGAGCCCTAGTTTATATAAAGCCCAGTCAGGGAAGTGCAAGGGAGACGGAGTCTAGTGTCTGTAATCTACAGTTGGAGATTAGACAATGTCTGAGACAAGTCCAGGCCTGAAGCCTGCTGTTCAGGAGAAGATTCCCTCCTGAATTCCCATATGCAGAAGCAGGAATATCTTAGACTAAGAGCCTGCGGAACCATTCAGAAGCTGAGAGAGACAGAGGTAAAGATCAGAAGAGCCAGAGGTACTAAGAAAGACAGAGGAGGTACTTATTTAAGCCATAATCAAGGATATAAAGCCAGACTTAGGTTAATGGGCCTTGGTGAAGAATTGCTACATTCCAGGATCAGACAGAGTTAGAGTGCAAGCTCCTTTGCTGCAAGTCCTGTGTTCAACACTCTGTAATTACCCTGCTGTACTGAATTGCCTGCATCGACCGAATTGCAAAATCGACTGTATGCTGAGGAACTGCATTTCCTTTATTGTCTCTGCTTGGAAAACCTACTAAAGTTTGAGTTCTGTTTAAGACTACGTTTCCTCAATTTATTCCTGCATCCGCAAACGGCGTGCCACCGTTTACTTGGCACTGGCGTCACGAACTATTCCCTACCTATACCTGCCCTTGCAGAGAGTCAGCTGTACCAGGTTAGTGTATATTGCACTACATCACCCAGAAACACCTACTACACACAACTTGAGTACACTGCACATATATTTACAGTATATCACAGTCAGGGGCGTAGCAAAAGGCTCATGGGCCCTGGTGCAAGAGTTCAGCTTGGGCCCCCCTTCCCTCAGTGCTTTGCGGCCTTCATGCTGCCTTAGTAAAAAACTGACCTAGCCCTTTCCCTCCAGCCAGTGGTGTAACTTGACCAGCATGCACTTTCTATAATACTGGTGTCTTCTTTGGGCCCCCTCAGGCTCCTGGGCCCAGTACCGACTTCTACCTCTGAACCCCCTATAGCTATGCCCCCTTGATCACAGTACAGTATACTGTATATCTACATGGCATTTTCCCCTATCTCCATCATATCCTGCTCTCTTACAGCTCGGTTGAAAGAAAAAGGATGCACCGATGCAAAAACATAATATTGTGCAAAAGTAGTAAAACTATACTGCACAGTGAACAGCGAAGAAATACATCTAAAAATCAATGGCAGAATTGCTGTCTTTGCCTCTCTAAAAAAAAAAAATTTTAAATGAATAAAAAACAATCACAAAGGAAAAAAATATATATAAATTTGGTATCACTGTAATAGTACCGACCCAGAGATTGAAGTTATAATGTTATTTATGGCACACAGTGAACATTTCTAAATCTGTACTGTGATATAACTGTGTGCATTGTCTGCTAGCCTTATCAGTAGGTTGTTGATCCTTGTGCTGTGACATTGCTGTGAACCTATGATGTCACATGTTCTCTAAGTTCTCTGACATCATTGTGCTAATCCTGTTTCAGGGCATCTCTTTGTGCATTTTCACTGTCTTGTTGGGGGAGTGTGGTTGTTACAGATTTTGCATTGGGATCTAGGAAAGCTTCTTCTCCTATGATTTCTCCAGGCTGTGTCCACACACCGACTGCTTGTAAACCAAGATCAAGGGGACTGTTGGAACTTCGGAGCTGCATTGGCGTGGGATTGAAGAATAGTAGTGGGTGTTTTTTGTTAATTTATAATATTTGCTGCTTTTATTTTCCAAAGGTCAGATAGCCCCTTGAGTGTTTAGCCCCAGGAGAGATGACATCAGCTACAGCTGATTCACTATCCATTACCTATTAGAAAGCCATATATCAATATAATTCCAGCTGTCTGTTTTAAACCCATATGGCTTGCCCTACCTCCCTCACCCTCTAAATGACGTGTCCTCTGAATGTATTGATCAAAGTCAGTGTTATTTTCCTAGATACTATGCTGAAGAAGAAATGGTGATTTGAATCCCACCATCATCTCAACTGGACCCTGGTTAGGGTTAAAGGGGTTATCCAACCCCTATAATGCCCCCCAAAATGCCCGGGCCCCTCACACAGGTTATATGTCACGAGGGTATCAAGAGCCACGTCTGACTCCGTTATACCCGGGGTCAGGAGGTCGCAGCGGGTGGCTGCGCGCTCTATATCTAAAGATCACGTTGTTTCTTAGTGATTGTTTTCTATGTTTGCCTTGCTATCCTTTTTGTCCCAATCAGGGATCCGTAGCTTCTCCTCCTCAGCTGTTTCTTGTCTGCCACTCCCAACCTCCTTATATTCTCCCCTCACACTTCTCTAGTTGCCAGTTATAGAGCTTCCTGCCTGGACATCTATACTGACCCACTGGAGTTGTGAATCCTGGTTGTCGTTCCAGAGTGCTACCCTCCGGATCCCTGTTGGGCTTCTTGTTGTCTCCTGTTGTCGCCCACCTGGGATTATATGTTGAGTTTGTATTGTCTGTCCTTCCCTTGGTGTTTTCCTTTAGAGCTAGTGGTGCGGACTAGTGTTCCCACCGCCCTGTTCACTATTTAGGGCTCAGCTTAGGGAAAGCCAGGGCTTTAGGCACGTGATCGGCGTACGGGTGAGGAACCCGTCTAGGGACGTCAGGGCAGCCAGGTGCCAGCCGCTAGGTGAGTCAGGGGTCACCACCTTCCCTCTCACTTGGGCAGGGCCTTCCTTGTTTCCTCCCTCTGCGTCACGTATGTGATAGTCACGCCGACCGTGATATTATAACTGGCCCTTACTTTTTGAGAAAATAAAAAATAAAAAAATTTTTTTTTTTGGTTGTTTTTTTTCTCTACTTAGAATCCAATATGGATCCTATTGCTGCCTTGGCAAAACAGCTTCAAGGCCTGTCTTTGGAGGTGGCAGGATTGAAGTCGTCTGTCCTCCAACAACAGCAGCAAATGCAGCAGACCGCACCCCCTGCGGTTGCTATGGGTAACCAGGTAGTTACAGAACCCAAGATTGTTCTTCCTGACAGATTTTATGGGGGAAGGGACAAATTTGCGACGTTCCGTGAGGCCTGCAAATTATACTTTAAGTTGCGCCCTTACTCCTCAGGTAATGAAGAACAGCGGGTAGGGATTGTCATTTCCCTGCTTCAGGGGGACCCACAATCCTGGGCGTTCTCGTTACCCCCTGGCTCCCAGGCTCTCCGGTCAGTGGAGGGATTTTTTGGGGCTTTGGGTCTCATATATGATGATCCTGACCGAGTCGCCCTGGCTGAGTCGAAGTTACGGAGACTCCTACAGGGAGATCGGTCAGCAGAGGAATATTGCTCAGAGTTCCGTAGGTGGGCTACGGATACTCAGTGGAACGACCCGGCTCTCAGGAGTCAGTTCTGCTCTGGGTTATCTGAAAGGGTTAAGGATGCACTGGCGCTGTATGAGACCCCCCTTTCCCTTGATGCTGTTATGTCCCTCTCTATCAGAATAGATAGGCGTCTTAGGGAGAGATCGAAAATTCCTGAGCAATTGGTTACCTCTCCCAAACAACAATTAGTCTGTACTGACTTAGATGAGCCTATGCAGCTAGGCGGAACTTCTCGTCAGGTCCGTCCTCCTGAGGTTCGCCGCAGGAAGGGGGCTTGTTTTTTCTGTGGGGGGAAGGGTCATTTCATTAATGTCTGTCCCTCCTTTCTCAAAAACAAAAGACCGTCAGAAAACTACTAACCCCAGGCTGTGCGGAGGATGTCAGCCGGGGAATATACGTTTCCTCCATACGAACATCTCAATTTGTGTTACCAGCGGTTATTGTTTTTGGTGTTAAGACGGAGTCTATTTCTTTTTTTCTAGACAGTGGAGCAGGGGTAAATTTGATAGATGCCCATTTTGCCCGCACTATGGGTTTGTCTCTCTGCACGCTGCAGAGACCTATTCCCGTATTCGCTATAGATTCGGCTCCTCTGTCTCAGAGAAACCTCACCCACATTGTTCATAATTTACACCTTCGGGTAGGGGACCACCATAATGAGTGTCTTTCATGTTACATTCTGGAGGGCCTTCCCTCTCCTGTGGTATTGGGTCTTCCCTGGTTGGTAGCGCACAATCCAGTGGTGGATTGGCAGGCCAGGGAGATATTGGAGTGGAGTGAGCATTGCAGAGAGAATTGCTTAAATAACAATTGCTTAATCGCCTCCATAGCTTCCCTACCTACATTTATTTCGGACTTTGAGGACGTTTTTTCTGAAAAGGGTTGTCAGAAGCTACCACCTCATCGTCCTTATGATTGCCCGGTTAACCTGATTCCCGGTGCAAAATTACCCAAGTCCAGTTTGTATAATCTTTCGGGTCCCGAGAGACAAGCCATGAAAGATTATATCTCCGAGAGTCTGGCTAAGGGACACATCAGACCCTCTTCTTCACCCGTGGCTGCAGGGTTTTTCTTTGTTAAAAAGAAAGATGGGGGCCTGCGTCCTTGCCTAGATTTCCGTGAGCTAAACCAGATAACCATCCGAGACCCATACCCTCTTCCTCTCATTCCTGACCTTTTTAATCAGATTGCGGGTGCTAGGTGGTTCTCCAAACTTGATCTTAGGGGGGCCTACAATCTGATTCGTATCAGGGAAGGGGATGAGTGGAAGACAGCTTTTAACACCCCTTAGGGGCATTATGAAAATCTAGTTATGCCTTTCGGTCTGACCAATGCCCCCGCTGTCTTCCAACATTTCGTTAATGATATTTTTAGTCATCTCATCGGCAGGTTTGTAGTCATATACCTAGATGATATCTTAATTTATTCGGCTGATCTGAAAACACATGAGGTGCATGTCAGGCAAGTACTGCAGGTCCTACGGACGAATAAATTATATGCGAAAATTGAAAAATGTGTCTTCGCCGTTCAGGAAATACAGTTCCTGGGATATCTATTATCTGCTTCAGGTTTCCGTATGGATCCTGGGAAGGTCCAGGCAATTTTAGATTGGGATCTTCCTGAGAACCTTAAAGCCCTACAACGGTTTTTGGGTTTCGCAAATTTCTATAGAAAGTTCATTAAAAATTATTCAGTGATCGTTAAACCCCTTACCGACATGACTAGGAAGGGGACTGATTTTTCCAAATGGTCTGACGCCGCTAAAAATGCATTTTCCTCTCTAAAAGAGAGGTTTACCTCGGCACCTGTTCTAATTCAACCTGATGTCTCCCAGCCTTTTATTGTTGAGGTAGATGCGTCAGAGGTGGGAGTGGGGGCTGTATTGTCTCAGGGTCCGTCTCCTGGCAAATGGCGCCCTTGCGCTTTCTTTTCCAAAAAATTATCTTCTGCAGAGAAGAACTATGATGTTGGAAATAGGGAACTGTTGGCGATTAAACTGGCGCTTGAAGAGTGGCGTCACTTCTTAGAGGGAGCAATCCACCCCGTCACGGTGATTACGGATCACAAAAACCTTCTGTACCTAGAATCGGCTAAGCGTCTCACCCCTAGACAAGCTAGGTGGTCGCTATTCTTTACCAGATTTAACTTTGTAATCACCTATCGTCCTGGGGCAAAAAATACCAAGGCAGACGCGTTATCTCGTAGTTTCCCTGGAGGGGGTAATGTTAGTGATCCGGTACCTATTTTACAAAGAGGAGTGGTTGTCTCTGCTGTACACTCTGTTCTAGAGGGAAAGGTGTTAGAGGCCCAGGGGGACGCCCCGGCCTCTTGCCCCTCAGAGAAATTGTTTGTACCGTTAAACCTGCGTCTTGAATTATTAAAAGAACATCATAATTCGGCACTTGCTGGGCACCCGGGTAGTAAAGCAACCTTGGAGCTATTATCTCGTCGTTTTGGTGGCCAAGGTTGCGTCAGGATGTAATAGATTTCGTGTCTACTTGCTCTACTTGTGCACGCGCGAAAGTCTCTCATACACGTCCAGCAGGGTCTTTATTGCCACTTTTTATCCCTAATAGGCCATGGACACATCTGTCAATGGATTTCATCACTGACTTACCGTTGTCTGCGGGTAAAACAGTTATTTTGGTAGTAGTAGACAGGTTTAGCAAAATGGTACACTTTATTGCGCTACCCGCACTTCCTAATGCTAAAACTCTTGCTCAGGTGTTTATCAGTGAAATCGTGAAGCTTCACGGGGTCCCTTCCGATGTGGTTTCGGATCGGGGAACCCAGTTTATTTCTAAGTTTTGGAAAGCTTTTTGTTCCCGTTTGGGGGTACACTTGTCCTTTTCCTCAGCTTTCCATCCTCAGTCGAATGGACAGACTGAGCGTACCAACCAAAACCTAGAAACATATTTAAGGTGTTTTGTGTCTGAAAATCAAGAGTTGTGGTCATCATATTTACCGTTAGCTGAGTTTGCCATAAATAATCATTATCAGGAGTCCACTGGCAAGTCACCATTCCTTGGTGCATACGGTTTTCATCCCCAATTTTGTACTTTCAAAGAGGGGGGGTCTTCTGGGGTTCCCGAAGAGGAAAGGTTTTCTTCATCTCTTTCATCGGTATGGCAGAAGGTGCAAGTTAACTTGAAAAAGATGAGTGGTAAATATAAATGCATGGCCGATAAGAAACGGTCGCCAGGTCCGGACCTAGGAGTGAATGACTATGTGTGGTTGTCTACTAGGAATATTAAGTTGAAGGTTCCCTCTTGGAAACTGGGCCCTAGGTTCATTGGTCCTTATAAAATAGTAGCCGTTATTAACCCTGTGGCTTTTCGCCTGGAGCTACCTCAGACTTTTAAGATCCATAACGTCTTCCATAAATCGTTACTCAAGAAGTATTTTCCACCTCTAGAACCATCACCACTGCCACCTCCTCCTGTTATTGTGGATGGTAATCTGGAGTTTCAAATAGCCAGAATTGTTGATTCTCGTCGGGTCCGCAGCTCTCTTCAGTATCTGGTGCATTGGAGGGGTTACGGTCCCGAGGAAAGAATGTGGGTTCCAGCGTCAGAGGTAAACGCCAACAGGTTAATTCAGGCTTTCCATACCTCTCATCCGGAGAGACCTGTTCCTGAGTGTCCGGAGGCCCCTCGTGAAAGGGGGGGTACTGTCACGAGGGTATCAAGAGCCACGTCTGACTCAGTTATACCCGGGGTCAGGAGGTCGCAGCGGGTGGCTGCGCGCTCTATATCTAAAGATCACGTTGTTTCTTAGTGATTGTTTTCTGTGTTTGCCTTTCTATCCTTTTTGTCTCAATCAGGGATCCGTAGCTTCTCCTCCTCAGCTGTTTCTTGTCTGCCACTCCCAACCTCCTTATATTCTCCCCTCACACTTCTCTAGTTGCCAGTTATAGAGCTTCCTGCCTGGACATCTATACTGACCCACTGGAGTTGTGAATCCTGGTTGTCGTTCCAAAGTGCTACCCTTCGGATCCCTGTTGGGCTTCTTGTTGTCTCCTGTTGTCGCCCACCTGGGATTATATGTTGAGTTTGTATTGTCTGTCCTTCCCTTGGTGTTTTCCTTTAGAGCTAGTGGTGCGGACTAGTGTTCCCACCGCCCTGTTCACTATCTAGGGCTCAGCTTAGGGAAAGCCAGGGCTTTAGGCACGTGATCGGCGTACGGGTGAGGAACCCGTCTAGGGACGTCAGGGCAGCCAGGTGCCAGCCGCTAGGTGAGTCAGGGGTCACCACCTTCCCTCTCACTTGGGCAGGGCCTTCCTTGTTTCCTCCCTCTGCGTCACGTATGTGATAGTCACGCCGACCGTGATATTATACTTATCTCGCTCCTCTGCACCGGCGTAGCTTCTTATGCCTGCCTGCATGACCGCTGCTGCATCTCCCTGTTGTGTGGACCAAAACATCCGGCCAAGGGGAAGTGGGATGGGCAGCCAATAGCAGGTCGTGACAGGAATGAGCCTCCTTAGCGTCATCCGCGATGCTCGGCAGGCTTGTTCCGGTCGCGGCCTGCTATTGACTGAAATCCCCCTCCCCGTTGGGTCGCCAGATGTTTTAGTCAGCGTTATGGGGAGCTGCAGTGGTGGCTGTGCGGGCATCAGAAGAGACGCGGGTACGGGGAAAGAGGTAAATATAACCTGTGTGAGGGGCATTTTGGGGGACATTACAGGGGTTGGATAACCCCTTTAACACCTGAACTGCATTTGACTAGCTGGTATATTGTCTAGATGCCCGTGGTGCAGATAGCTGACAAGTATCCTATGTGATATACATTGATCAGTAGCTCCATCTCCTTGAATTGAGGAGCTAATATGTATAGTGGGGAATACTAAGGGGAATCTGTCACTAGTTTTCTAGTGCCATATCTGAGTGCTGCATAAACTGGTAACAGATACCCTGAGAAAACACTGGGTCACTTACTTGTATCGACCAAGTCATTATGCCCCTGCAGTCGACTGACATCTTTCTACCTATTGCAATCAGTGGCAGGAGGGTGGGGAGAGGCGGCACTCATGACCACGAGGATTCTCCGACACATGCTGTGCACTGAGTGGACTCCAGTACTTGCACCGGACCGGAGCTGTTTAATACATATTTTAGCAAAACAATTGGGTCAGTTCAAGTAAAAAAAATATGCTAACTCCATAAGAACCATAATAGTGAAAAGTACACAAACACATTTGTACTTCCAGCACATTTCACAGATGGTCGGACTGAGATTGGGGGAAGTCAACACCTTGAACGATGTGTTGTGTTCCTCAAACCATTTTGTAGCATTTTTTTGCACTGATGTAGGGTGCATTATCCTGCTGATAGAATGAAGGGGTGTACTGGGTCTGTACAATGTTTAGGTAGGTGAAA
The DNA here is from genome assembly GCF_905171765.1 of Bufo bufo. Taxonomy (NCBI): domain Eukaryota; kingdom Metazoa; phylum Chordata; class Amphibia; order Anura; family Bufonidae; genus Bufo; species Bufo bufo. The sequence continues at coordinate 92,513,618 of NC_053396.1, forward strand.
CATGTCAAATAAAAGTATATTAGGCAATTGCTATAAACGAATAAGAGGACCCAAAGTTCCCCAGCAGGACATTGCCCAGAGCATTACAATGCCTCTGCCAGCTTTCCTTCATCACATATTGCAGCCTGCTGTCTACATAATATAAAAGAAAATGTTATTCATCAGACCAGGCCATCTTCTTCCATTGCTCCATGATCCAGTTCTTATGCTCGTGTACCCACTGTAGGTGCTTTTGGACAGGGGTGAGCAATTTGACCAGTCTGAACCTACACAGCCCCATGCGTTGCAAACCGCAATGCACTGTGTGTTCTGACGCTTTTCTGTCATAGCCAGCAGTGACGTTTCATAAAGTTTCTGCAACAGTAACTCTTCTGTGGAATGAGATCAGATGGGCTAGCCTTCTCTTCCCACACGCATTAGTCAGCCTTGGGCGCCCTTGACCCTATTGCCAGTTCACAGGTTATTCTTCCTTGGACCACTTTTGGTAGGTACCACCCATTGCATACTAGGAACCCCCCACTGCAAACTAGGAACCCCCCACACAACTTGCTGTTTTGGAGATGCCCAGACCTAGACATCAAACCATCACAAATTAAAGCTTATCAAAGTTGCCCAGATCTTTACTAGTCATTGGGGCACATTTATTAAGACCGCCATTTTAGACCCTGGTCTTAATAAAGCCCTGGATTGGCGGTGAATCTGATGAAGTTTTGAAGCATCTTGTCACTACCAGAGCTTTGGGACGTTCTCACAGCTCTGTTTCTCCACCCCTGTGATGATGTCACTACTAGAGCTGGGAGGAGTTCTCACTGCTCTGTTTACTTTTGGTTTCCTTCCTCCCAGCTGTTCCTCATGCGTTTGATTTCCCTCTCTTTATATCACCCCTCCTCCTATTGTAGGGCGTGGATTATAGTTCTCATTTCAGTTGTAGCTCTTGCTTTAGTATCTTCACTTGTAGCTATCAGTTCACTGGACCTGTGTTCTGCTGCAGCAAGCACTCCGGATATTGCCAGCTGTCCTTGGATCCGTCTTCTCTACAGCTGCAACACCTTCAGCTAAGTGTACAGACATTGTTGTGTACCTGATTATTTTCTGACTGGATCTGAGGTGGCCACGGTTCCCTCCATATACTGAGTAGGGCACCGGTGGCCGTGCCCCTTCCACTATTGTAGGGGTTACAGTGGTCATCAGTCTTAGGCACGTGGGCATGCCTCGTTCCGCCATTTGGATCCGGGCATGTGCTTTAGCAGAATAGGGAGAGCTTTGAGGGTCTGACAGGGGTCACCCTTTATCCTCCCTAGTTTGGGTCCGGTCAGTAGCTCTTTTACTGTGTATACTATTGTTGCTCACATACAGCCGTGACATTATAATCCACCAAAACCGTCCTTTTTTTACATGGATCCGCTTTCTGGCCTGGTTGACCGCATGCAGGGTCTTTCTTTGGAAGTAGCGGATCTCCGTCAATCTATGACTCAGCTTCAAGCATTGGGCTCTGCTCCGGCTCATGGAGTCTGTTGCGAGCCAAAGGTCTCACTTCCGGAAACGTTCTCCGGGGGCAGTGAGAATTTTGTTCGCTTCAGAGAGGCATGCAAACTCCATTTTTGCTTGTGTCCCCACTCCTCTGGTAAGGAGGAGCAGAGGGTGAGGATTGTCATCTCCCTGCTCAGGGGTAATGCTCAGACTTGGGCTTTTTCGCTGCCATCAGGGGATCCCTCCCTTCGATCCGTGGAAAGATTTTTTGTGGCCCTGGGGCAGATTTATGATGACCCGGATTGTGTTGCTCTGGCCGAATCTAACTTACGTGTTTTATGCCAGAACAAACTGTCTGCGGAGCTTTATTGTTCTGAATTTCGGAGATGGGCAGCTGATTCGGGTTGGAATGATGCTGCACTCCGGAGTCAGTTCTGTCATGGTCTCTCAGAGAGATTGAAAGATGCGTTTGCTTTCCATGAGAGACCAACGTCCTTAGAGTCTGCCATGTCATTGGCGGTACGCCTTGACAGGCGTCTAAGAGAAAGAAACGAGACCTCTCTGTCCAGCCATTGTCAGTCTAGGGGCAGTGGTGCGGACTCATTCAGTGTGCAGGGGCCTCATCCTGTCTTGCTCCCCTCTGAGGAGGAGCCCATGCAGCTAGGTCGACTTGCCCCTGATAAAAGAGGATTTAGTCCTCAGAGTATGGTGTGTTTTTGTTGTGGGGGCATAGGTCATTTGGCAAATGTTTGTCCCTCTAGGAGATTCTTGAACTGTACTAAGAGCGATAATAAGAGAAAAACCTCAAAAGGTAAATCATCAAATTCTGCTTCATCTGCTACTTTGGGCAAAGTTGATGTAGGAATTGATGCTTTTCCTCTGACCTGCAGTTCCCGTTTTCTCCTGTCTGCCAGGGTGGCGCTAGAGAGCAAAGTCATTTCTTGTGAGATTTTTGTCGATAGTGGAGCGGTCGTCAATCTTATTGACACTCAATTTGTAGCCATGCATGGTTTTCAGGTTTGCACATTAGAAAAGGATATACCTGTTTTTGCTATTGACTCTGCTCCACTCTCACAGAGATCTCTGAAGGGCATTGTTCACAATATCCGGCTAGCTGTAGGTGACACTCATGTGGAGGATATATCTTGTTTTGTCCTTAACGGATTGCCTTCTCCTCTAGTTTTGGGGTTACCCTGGCTCACTAGACATAACCCCACTATTGATTGGCAAGGAAGGCAAATAAATGAGTGGAGTGACTTTTGTAGAGAGAATTGTCTCACAGCGACTTTTGCAGAGGTGTCTACTCTGACCTGCAGTTCCCGTTTTCTCCTGTCTGCTGTGCCATCATTTCTCTCTGATTTCTCGGACGTGTTTTCCGAGAGCGGTGTTCAGGAGCTACCTCCTCACCGGGAGTTTGACTGTCCCATTAACCTCATTCCCGGCGCCAAGCTGCCAAAAGCACGCCTCTACAATCTCTCACAACCGGAAAGAATCGCAATGCGAACTTATATCTCCGAGAGTCTCGAGAAGGGGCATATTCGTCCCTCAAAGTCACCTGTGGCCGCGGGTTTTTTTTTTGTTAAAAAAAAAGATGGCTCTCTGAGACCTTGCCTAGATTTTAGGGATCTGAACCGTATCACGATTCGCGATCCCTATCCCCTTCCTCTGATCCCGGACCTCTTCAACCAAATTGTTGGGGCCAAGGTGTTTTCCAAATTGGATTTGAGAGGCGCGTACAACCTGGTCAGGGTCAGAGAGGGGGATGAATGGAAAACGGCCTTTAATACCCCTAACGGGCATTTCGAGAATCTCGTTATGCCTTTCGGCCTGATAAATGCTCCGGCCGTCTTTCAGCATTTTGTTAATAGTATTTTCTACCATTTAATGGGGAAATTTGTATTGGTGTATCTTGATGATATTTTGATTTTTTCCCCTGATGTTCAGACCCATCAGGATCATCTTTTTCAGGTTCTGCAGATTCTGCGGGAAAATAAATTGTACGCCAAGCTGGAGAAATGTCTTTTTATGGTATCGGAGATTCAATTTCTGGGTTTTCTCCTCTCTGCTTCTGGTTTTCGCATCGATCCGGAGAAGGTCCGTGCTGTACTTGAGTGGGAGCTTCCTGAGAATCAGAAGGCATTGATGCGCTTTCTGGGTTTTGCGAACTATTACAGAAAGTTCATTTTGAATTATTCCTCTGTTGTCAAACCCCTTACTGACATGACAAAAAAGGGGGCGGATTTTTCCTCTTGGTCGGAGGAGGCGCTTGCAGCCTTTTCTAAGATTAAAGAGAGTTTTGCGTCTGCTCCCGTCTTGGTGCATCCCGATGTTTCCTTACCTTTTATTGTTGAGGTGGATGCTTCCGAGGTGGGTGTGGGTGCGGTTTTGTCCCAGGGCCCTTCTCCTGCCAAATGGCGACCCTGTGCCTTTTTCTCTAAAAAACTCTCCCCGGCAGAGAGAAACTATGATGTGGGAGATAGGGAGTTGTTGGCCATCAAGTTGGCTTTCGAGGAATGGCGCCATTGGTTGGAGGGGGCCAGGCACCCTATCACCGTTTTTACCGACCATAAGAATCTGGCATACTTGGAGTCGGCCAGGCGTATGAATCCGAGACAGGCCAGATGGTCTCTGTTCTTCTCCAGATTCAATTTTGTTGTTACATTCCGACCTGGGATAAAAAATGTGAAGGCTGATGCTCTCTCTCGCTGTTTTCCGGGAGGAGGAAACTCCGAGGACCCGGGTCCCATTTTGGCGGAGGGGGTAGTTGTTTCTGCTCTATATTCCGATTTGGAGGCCGAGGTCCAGGCTGCCCAGACTGAGGCACCTGCCCGTTGTCCTTCTGGGAAGTTGTTCGTGCCTCCTGAGCTACGTCACAAACTCTTTAAGGAGCATCATGATACGGTTCTTGCTGGTCACCCCGGGAGTAGAGCCACGGTAGATCTCATTGCTCGGAGATTTTGGTGGCCGGCTCTTCGTAAGTCGGTGGAGGGTTTTTGTGGCTGCTTGTGAGACGTGCGCTCGCGCTAAGGTCCCTCGTTCACGGCCTTCAGGTTCCCTTCTCCCGTTACCCATACCTTCCCGTCCTTGGACACACCTGTCCATGGACTTTATCACGGATCTTCCTCGTTCCTCGGGGAAGTCGGTGATCCTGGTGGTGGTGGACCGTTTTAGCAAGATGGCTCATTTCGTACCTTTCCCTGGTTTACCCAATGCTAAAACGTTGGCGCAAGCTTTTGTCGACCATATTCTTAAATTGCACGGCATTCCCTCTGATATTGTTTCCGATAGAGGCACGCAGTTTGTGTACAGGTTCTGGAAGGCTTTCTGTTCTCGCCTGGGGGTTCGGCTGTCCTTCTCTTCTGCTTTTCACCCGCAGTCGAATGGTTAGACTGAGCGCCTCAATCAGAATCTGGAGACATATTTGCGCTGTTTTGTGGCAGAGAATCAGGAGGATTGGTGTTCATTTCTCCCTCTTGCTGAGTTTGCTCTGAACAACCGTCGTCAGGAATCTTCTGATAAGTCACCATTCTTTGGTGCATATGGGTTCCATCCGCAGTTTGGGACATTCTCGGGAGGGGCTCTTTCTGGTTTACCTGAGAAGGAGAGATTTTCCTCGTCTTTGTCTACCATTTGGCAAAAGATTCAGAGTAATCTTAAAAAGATGAGTGAGAGGTATAGGCGTGTGGCTGATAAGAGACGTGTGCCTGGTCCGGACCTGAATGTGGGTGATCTGGTGTGGTTGTCTACAAGAAATATAAAACTGAAGGTTCCCTCCTGGAAATTGGGTCCCAAGTTTATTGGGCCTTATAAAATCTTGTCAGTCATCAATCCTGTTGCCTTCCGTCTTGATCTTCCACGGGTTTGGAAGATACATAATGTATTTCACAGCTCTCTCTTAAAACCATATGTCCAGCCCACGGTACCCTCCTCTTTGCCTCCTCCTCCGATTTTGGTTGATGGCAATCTGGAGTTTGAGGTTTCCAGAATTGTGGACTCTCGCATTGTCCGCGGTTCTCTTCAGTACCTCGTTCATTGGAAGGGTTATGGTCCTGAGGAGAGGATGTGGGTTCCGGTGTCGGACATTAAAGCCACTCGCCTCATCAGGGCATTTCATAGGGCTCATCCTGAGAAGGTGGGTCCTGGGTGTCCGGAGTCCACCCGTAGAGGGGGGGTACTGTCACTACCAGAGCTTTGGGACGTTCTCACAGCTCTGTTTCTCCACCCCTGTGATGATGTCACTACTAGAGCCGGGAGGAGTTCTCACTGCTCTGTTTACTTTTGGTTTCCTTCCTCCCAGCTGTTCCTCATGCGTTTGATTTCCCTCTCTTTATATCACCCCTCCTCCTATTGTAGGGCGTGGATTATAGTTCTCATTTCAGTTGTAGCTCTTGCTTTAGTATCTTCACTTGTAGCTATCAGTTCACTGGACCTGTGTTCTGCTGCAGCAAGCACTCCGGATATTGCCAGCTGTCCTTGGATCCGTCTTCTCTGCGGCTGCAACACCTTCAGCTAAGTGTACAGACATTGTTGTGTACCTGATTATTTTCTGACTGGATCTGAGGTGGCCACGGTTCCCTCCATATACTGAGTAGGGCACCGGTGGCCGTGCCCCTTCCACTATTGTAGGGGTTACAGTGGTCATCAGTCTTAGGCACGTCGGCATGCCTCGTTCCGCCATTTGGATCCGGGCATGTGCTTTAGCAGAATAGGGAGAGCTTTGAGGGTCTGACAGGGGTCACCCTTTATCCTCCCTAGTTTGGGTCCGGTCAGTAGCTCTTTTACTGTGTATACTATTGTTGCTCACATACAGCCGTGACACATCTTCTGTGCATCTAGCGCAGTTCTAAATGTAAGACTGCTTCCAAGCTGTCTTACAGTTAGACCATTTTCTATGCCTAAAAAAGCGTAGAAAATAATGAATGAGATGGGCCTGTTGGCCTGTCCCCTTCCCCACCACCATCAGATATTTTTTATTAAAGTTTTGTAAAAAACATTATATTATTACAATAACAACCCCTTTTACCCACCCTCTTTTTCTTTGCCATTCCAGGCTGTACTTTAACACATCCTAAAACACATGTTAGTGGTGTAACATCTATATTTGTTTGGAACACAGTATTTATAAATTTCACAATATCTATCCAGTATCTCCACATTAGATGGATTAGGTCTGCGTTATGCCGATTACATCTTGGGCAGCAGTCATCTGTTCTGTATCCCATCTTTTTTAACAGAACCGGGGTTCTGTATACCCTGTGCATCAAGTACAATTGTGATACCCGTTGTGCTTCGCTCACTGCTATTGTTTGAAAGTTCTTCATTACTTCATCCAATAAATCCTCAGTCAGATCCCCAATGTCAGACCTCCATTTCCCATACAATCCTAATGGCCTATTTTTATGTTGCATTTCCATCAGGGTCTTGTAGTGGAGAGATATCACCCCATTTGTGCTCCCCTGTGTTTTGTGGTGAGGTCTATAATACTATGTTTTGGTGCCCGAACAATACTTTCTTGTTTTTCTTGCGATTGTATTGCATGTCTGGTGCTGTTAGTAAAGATAAAAGGATTTATGTGGTATATTAAATTCCTGTTGTAGTTGTGCAAATTCTTTTAGGGTATTATTAGATAATAAATGAGCCATCCTATTAAGACCGTACCGCTCCCACATCTTCGTTTCTGACACTTTACCTATTTCTTTATACATATAGTTTGGCCATATTGGTGTATATGTTGTATATCCAGTTATTTTAGCCATAGACCTGGCTTTTCACCATATTTTGTGTATCACTCCTAATATCTGGTATTGCATACCTCTATTATAGAAAGTACCATCCTCTAAGGCTGATAGCAGACATTGTTTTCCTATAAGGTGTTTCACAATCCTCCCCGTCTTGTTTAGGTTTTCACTATCTCCCCAACCCCTGATATGTTGCAGTTGGGCCGCGACATAATATACCCATGGGTCTGGTATAGCTAATCCCCCATGTGTTTTAGGTCTCTGTAGTGTACTTAATTTTATGCGTGGGACACCTCGCTTCCATATAAGATCTCTAAAGATTGCATTAACCTTGTAGAAGAATCGGAGTGGGATCCATGTTGGTGCATTGTGAATAAGATACAACAACTTGTCACGAACCGGCAGGACAGGTGGTGAATCCTCTGAACCAGAGAGGCGATGGCGCGGGTTGTACTAGAGGACCGGTTCTAAGCAGTTACTGGTCTTCACCAGAGCCCGCCGCAAGGCGGCATGGATTTGCCGCGGCGGTAACTACCAGGTCGTGTCCCCTAGTAACAACTCGACCTCTCTGGCAGCTGATAAGGCGTGGTACACAGGGAGAAGGTAAGAGCGTAGTCGGACGTAGCAGTGGTCAGGGCAGGCGGCAAAGGTTCAAAGGCGAGTGGACGGTAGCAACGGGTACGGCAACAGGTAAGGCAAACTAACATCGTAGGGAATGCTTTCTCTGAGGCACAAGGCACAAAGATCTGGCAGAAGGCTGTGGGAGGAGAAGGTATAAATGGGCAGTGCACAGGTGCAGCCTAATTAAGTCAGCACTGCCTCTCACAACCTTAACCCTTAATAACCCCTTTGGACCAGGCACCAATCACTGGTGCACTGGTCCTTTGAATCTAAGAGTCCCGTCGCGCGCGCGCCCTAGAGAGCGAGGACGCACACGCCGAGACGCTGGAGTGCTGCCTGGGGGCATACGCTGTGAGCGCTCCGAGGCCAGCAGGGGACCCGGAGCGCTCAGCGTAACACAACTGGGGCATGAGAATCATTTTAATAAGGTTGGCTCTACCAATCAGCGTAAGAGGTAACTTAGCCCACGCTTGCATTTTACTTCTGAACTTCTCAAGTAAAGGTACCAAATTTAGATCTCCATAATCTCGAGTATCAGTAGATATTTTCACCCCCAAGTATTTAAAAGATGTAACGACTTTGAGTTCTGGTGCCACTAGCGGAGTCAAATTCTCTTTTTAGACAAGAGCATTATGACGGATTTTGACCAATTTATGGTTAATCCAGATAGTTGGCCAAAATCATTTATAACCTTAATGGCTTCCGGAAGGGATATCTCCCAATCCTCCAAAAATAACAGTAAGTCGTCCGCATACAGTGCGACTTTTTTCAGCAAGATTTCCATATTGATAGCCTTTTACTAGGCCCTCGGTTCTAAGGGCTTCAGCTAGTGGCTCTATTGCCACCGCAAATAATAATGGTGACAAAGGGCACCCTTGTCTAGTCCCCCTATAAATGTGGAATGGGTCTGATAGATTACCATTCACTCTCACTGACGCTCTGAGACTAGCATATAATAATTGTATCCACTTTATGAACTCAGGGCCAAAGCCCATTTTCTGGAGTACACAGATACCGCCATTCCACACTGTCAAATGCTTTGGCCGCATCAAGAGATGCGACCGCCGCATTCGAGGTGTGGACCTGGCCCGCTTGCATATTTAAATACAGGAGCCTAATATTCACAGCTGTGGACATATTTGGCATAAAGCCAGCTTGATCAGTATGTATGAGAGACGTAATTACCGTATTTAGGTGATTCGTCAGAACTTTTGACAATATCTTCACGTCTACTGGAAGTAGAGATATAGGTCTATAAGAGTCGGCTTCTAAAATGTCTTTACCTGGTTTTGGTAGCAATATAATATGGCTTCATTCATGGATGGCGGTAATCTGCCTGAATCTCTAGCTTCCTCACACACCTCCAGGCAAAAGTGTTGAAGCATAAGATTTATATATTACTTCCCATCTTTGCCTGGGGCTTTATTATTGGACATATCACTTAGAGCTAATTCCATTTCTTTTTTTGTTATAGGCCCATCAAGCATGCTCCTTTGTTCTTCTGAGAGGGTATTCAAATGTAGTGGGTGTAGGAACCCCTGCACATTCTCATCTGATGCACACATCTTGACCTCATATAGAGAAGAGTAAAATGAGTGCATGATTCTGAGTATATGCTCTGGTGATGTGTGTATGTTCCCCTGCCTATCTCTAAGGGCCGCTATGTATGTTTGTTGTTGGGCTTTAGAGATTATCGCTAACAGCCTGCCTGCCTTTTCTCCTTCTTCATAGTAGGATTGTTTCTGAAAAAAACTTTAATTTTGTGCAGTTAGTAATAGATTGTCATTCAGTTTTTGCTATGCCTCCCGCCATCTCTTTTCCATTGTCACATCCGGAGAGACAATGTACTCTGCTTCTGTTGCTTCTACCTCTGCTATTAATTTATGTATGTTAAATTTAGATTCATTTTTTTATTTATTTATGTCAGCTATCAATAACCCTCTCAAGAAAGCTTTCATTGTATCCCATACTATCAATTTGGAGGCTGATGGATTATTAAGTATGAAAAATTCCTTTAATTTCTCCCCAATTCCACCAATGTCCGGAAGTATATGCAACCAGTATGGGTTGAATTTCCATATCCTATTGCCCTTTTGTTGGAAAGATAGAAAGTCAGCCGTTGCCATTACTGGAGAATGATCCGAGATCCTGCGTGGTAGATACTCCACCTTTTGGACAAAGTGCCCCATGCTCTCATTACCTAGTATCATATCTATCCTTGACAGAGAGCCATAAGTTGTAGAGTAGCGTGAGTACTGTTTTGTTTGTGGATGTTTCATCCTCCAGTAATCCAGCAGGGAGACCTCATGGATTAATTTACCAAATGGAGTAACTCCTCCCCCAGTGGATTGTGAACTCACACTCATTCTGTCCATATCAGCATGAATTACAGTATTGGAATCTCCCAATAATAAAACTGGGACCTCTGGTAGATCCGTTACAAAACCCAGGACAGTTCTAAGCACATTAGGGGAGTACGGTGGTGGCACATATATACCTATTATAACGCACTGTGTATTGAATATGGTACTATGTAAACATATAAATCTCCCTTCTGCATCTATTTTTTGAGATAGGCATTCGAATAGTATATTCCTGTGGATGAGGACGCTCACTCCTCTCGCATATGTGGAATAAGTAGCATGGAAACAGTCCCCGCCCAACGAGGACTAAGCAGCGAGGTCTGCTCCTTTGACAAATGTGTTTCCTGTAAGCAACATATTATGGGGTGGCATTGCCTCATGCCATCCAATATTACCTTCCTCTTATTGTTATACTTTACCCCTCTGACATTCCAACTAAAAAAATTAATTGTTCCTGCCATATCTATACATTTTATACATGTTTACCGTGTAGGACCCCATATAAATAGGAGACGTATAAAGACATTTCTCTGGTGCATAGTATACAATCATAGCTCTATCGTAGCTAGTCTGAACTACCATGGCTGCAGTATCTGAACACATAACTTATAACTTTCCCTTTAACAATTTTGCCTCAAAAAGACAATTTTAGTGCTTCAACCTCCTCAACAAGCCCCCACTACAACACCGTTTGACTGGCCTGTGGGATAAAACAAGACCCGTTGCTGAGGTCTAGCACTGATCAGCAATTAACCTTTGATAGCACAAGATAATGTAACTGGGTCGGTTAACCCTAAAACTTATCAACACTTAATTTACTTATGTGGTAGAAAACCTCCCAATACTTTAAAGGTCTACTTTCTCCCTCTGCATCTTTTCACATAGTAATCATGGCGAGCTGCTGATACCTGCTGAACTCTCTAGTGCACATTATAACCTTTAACAACTGTTATGCAGCAACTTAGCATTCATACCCTCCAATCTTGCTCACATACACTCATGTCGCCATACGGTTTGCAGAGATTATGTCAACACATGAGCATGTTTTTTATCATCTCGGATGACTTCAGCTCTTGCTTTCCGCCAGCTGCCGTTCATGTCGATCCAGCCATCTCAGCGCCTCCTTTGGATCCTCATGGAATGTTGTATTTCCCAGTGCGACTATTCTCAGCTTGGCTGGATAAATCATAGAGTAGGATATATTTAGCGCCCTAAGGCGACGTTTAATGTCCAGGAATTTTGCTCTTCTTTTTTGCACTTCCTGGGAGAAATCTGGAAAAAGCGCCACCTTCTGTCCGTTAATGGTATGATCTGGCATTTCTCTGGCTTTTCTCAGGAGAATGTCCCGGTCTTTGTAATGTAGTATTTTCATTAATACTGGTCTTGGGGGTGTGCCTGGAGGTAATGGGCGAGTCGGAACCCTATGGGCTCTTTCAACTGCAAATAGTGGTGTCAGCGCCACCTCCCCAAATTTTTCTTTTAACCAGGTCTCAAAAAAGTCGGTAGGATTAGCCCCTTCGGTTTTTTCAGGCACTCCTACCAACCATTGTTACAGCGTGACCGATTCTCTAGGTCATCTTGTCTAGCCGCAATAACGTCTAGACGCCGCGCGTATTCTTTAGCATCTCTTTTCATGGGTGGTATGGCATCTTCAACTGCTCCCATCCGTTCTTCCAAAGCTGAGGTGCGTTCTGCCAAGTTTTTTCAGGTTGTGACGAACTATAGTTACATCCTCTTTTATAGCTTCCACTTGTACAGTGAGGGTATTCAGTGATTTGCCGCACTTTGATATAGCATGCATAACATCCTTCAGGGTTGGTTCGTCAGAGTCCTGCTCCCCTGTTTCAATGTCATCATCTTCTGCCTGCAGGGCACTGTATCTGTTAGATTTAGTAATGTGCGCCCCTGCAGCTTCATCTCTCTCAGCATCATCGTCTGCCAGCGGTTCCTCTGGCAGTTGCGCTTGCCTTTTATTCATAACTCTGGTATTTTGTGCCATCGGCGTACTGGCATACTTTTCCAGCCTCGCCGCTGTGTCTCTCTGCACCTCCACCATGTGGCCCTGCCGGCCTGGAGTTGCCGCTCCGCCATCTTGGATTTCTCTCTCCCACTTTTGATGTCTTTTTTCAGCTTCATGACCGCGATTTTTCGGCCCTGCTGTGCACCGGAGAGGTCTTTAGTGGCCCAGAGGTGAGTTGAGAGCTGTTGGAGCGCTATATTTGCCCGCTTTCAGGATGAATTGGCTGATAATGCAGAGGAGCTCAGCAGCCGTGCGTCTGCTCACATGCCTTGCTTAGCTCCGCCCCCACACAAACAATTTTAGACATGGAGTGAGCGGGGAGAAGTTGCAGATAGCGCCTGAAATGCGCCTAATTTAGGTGTATTTCATTATAATATATGACCCCCATTGTTTTTACTGTTCCAACTAGAGGTGAGGGAATTGATTCTAAAAACAAAATCAAACTCGTACCAGATTCCTCAAATGTTCTACTTCCAAACAAAGCAAAAGGTCTGGTGATTCGATTTGGGCGAATCACCCAGAATTGCTCCTGCCATTTTACATATCAAATCCAGTACACTAGTGAAGGGAACAGGGCAGGGAGTATGAAGAACACATGGCCCTGGGCAGGACACACCTAGACAGGTTCGCCCATAATGCCTCACAGTCAGCCTCACAGCCAATTAGGAGGGACAATATTGACTTGTCTATTAGGCTCTATGTAAGGTCCAAGCAGAGATGCCATTCTGAGCTGAATTACTGATGTGATAGGATGTGTCTGACACAGCAATTAGACACATAAAACAGCCAGTTTGACTTCCAGGTCCGGCGCGCGCGGATGCGGGCAGGAGAGTAAAGAGCTCCGCTACCCACCGCCCGATACTCCGGGAAGCCGCGACATTACGGGGCCTTTTACCCCCTCACAACACCCAACGCAAGTCCGGTGTCTTCTTCATGGACAGGTGTGTCCAAAAGAGCGGCTCCCAGCAGCAATCCCCGGAACTACCCCAGCATGCAGACAAGGAGCAGAGGAGCAAGATGGTGGCTGCAAGTGAGAGAGGCAGCAGGCTTACCAGGTTAGCGTTGCATCCGCCCCAGCGCTCACAGGCAGAGCAGGCTCTCAATGGGGAGGACAGGGAGATGCCCCCAAAGCCAGAATTTTCATGTAAAACCATGGCCATAGAAGTGGCCAAGTTGCTGGCCCCTGATATTAAAGCCACCTTGGGGGCCACAGTAGCAGCAGCATTGCAGGAAATTTATAGTGACATTCAAAACCATGAGGGGCAAATGGCAGAACTACAGCAAAGGCTTTCAAAGGCGGAAGATGAGTTGGAGAAGTCCTGCTCCCAAACCAGTGAGGCACTTCAAATAAGTCAAGCCCTTAAGGAAAAGGTCGACGACCTGGAAAACCGCTCCAGGAAGAGCAATTTGCGAATCATAGGGATTCCTGAATCAGTTCCCTCGCAGCATTTGGTTAAGCTATGTGAGACAGACATCCCTCAAGCCCTGGGACTCCAGGGTACCTTTACAGTGGAAAGAGCTCACAGGCTGGGTCCATGGAGACCTCCGGAGGAAGATCAGAATTTTTGCAGACCTAGATCGGTCATTGGTAAATATTTAAATTACTTTGCGGATATAGAAAAAGCAAACGCCCTCTGAATGTGCGGAACTATAAGCTTCTACTATTTAGCGACTATTCTGCAGAGGTGACGAGGCGCAGGAGAGCTTTCTCTGCCATTTGTTCTTCTTTGGTCGCACAGAAAACAAAATTCGCACTCCTTTACCCAGCCACTCTGTGGATTTTTCGACAAGACGGTTCCATTGAAACTTATCAAACTACAAAGGAAGCCCGGGAAGCTGGGATCATGGAGGAGGACCACTCACCTTCTCGGAAAAGCTCATCGCAGAGGGATCTTTCACGGGCAGAGGACGAGAGAGGACGGCGAGATGGCGCAGACCTTCCAATTCATCTTCTGGGACTGTCGGACACGCTTCCTCTCCCCCTCGGAGCCAAGGAACAGAGTGGGGGTTTTTGGGGGGATTTTTGGAATCTTGTCATTGTCCTTTCAAATGTCTGTTTTCACTCTGTGGGGTCAGCTGTGGAGGATTCTGTTCCTCGGGGTGCTGTCGCTATTAAACGCGATTATTGTATCACAAACATGCGGATAGCCACATGGAATTACGACATCTCAAGAAACTTTAAATTGATATAGCGCTTCTCCAAGAGACGCACCTTGAGGAACAGGATTTTTGGAGAATGCGGAAGCTGTGGGTGGGACAGGTGGTGGGCTCCCCTTCACAAGATAGAAAAGCAGGGGTACTCATTCTCTTACATAAACGTTTGACATGGGAGGTCAAATCTACAGAGGTTGATGCAGAGGGTAGAATGGCAAAAGTGATTTTGACCTCTCCATTAGGTCAATTGACCATCTATAATATATACTCCCCCAATACAGCCCAATAGTTTTTTTTGCGTAAACTAGACAGTTAATTGTGGGAGGGGATTTCAACAGGGTGTATGACGAAAGGGAAGATAGGAGACATTGGGTGAAGAAACAGCATTTAAACCCTAAGGGAGCCCACACATTATTCCCTTTTTTGCAGACAACAGGTTTGGTAGATGCGTGGAGGTATTATCACCCCGAGGGGAGGGAATTTTCTCATTATTCCCACGCCCAGCTCTCCTGGTCGCGATTGGACTATTTTCTCGTCGCACCAGAGGTGGCAACCACAGTCCAGGAAGTGGAAATCTCTGATCTAGTAATCTTGGATCACGCCCCCGTGATCTTGGAATTGAGGGATGGTTCCCCGAAAGGTTCAGATTTTATATGGCGATTGCCGTCCCATCTTTTGTCAGATGAAGATTTTGCAAATAGATTAAAGGGATGGTGGTGGGAATTCTTGCAAGACAACCAACCCCATAAAACAGATCCGCAGCTGTTCTGGGATAGGGCCAAGGCAGTGCTTAGGGGTAGGATTATCTCGCACACGTCAGGGGAAAAAAAGGAGGCGCAAAGGAAATATGCAGAGGCCTTACAAGACTTGAGGGAGGCCTATACCGCTTTTGTTCAAGTCCCGAATGAAGCCAATAAGGTGCTGTGGGTGACGGCGAAACACACTTTTGACTTCTATTTGGAGAGTAGGACGAGGTGGTACGGGGAACATAGGAAAGCAGACTTTTTCCGGTTTGGGAACAAGTCGGGTAAGCAGTGTCGAAACTAGCTAAACCTTATGCGAGCCAACCCCACTTACACCCCCTGAAGGACACCTCAGGGAATCTCCACACTCACCCAAAGGAGATTGTGGAAATTTTGGGGGATTATTTTTGGTCCCTTTATTCCGAAGACCCATATGATGTGAATAGGGGTAGAGAACTCCTAGAAAGGATTAGCCTGCCAACTATCTCAGCAGAATCTCTAGCTCATTTAAATTAGGAGATATCCTTAGCAGAGTTTAATGCCACTGTCACAGGCCTTTCAAATGGGAAAGCGCCGGGGCCCGATGGATACCCTGCAGAGTTTTATAAGATGTTACCAGAAGAAGCTAGAACAGTATTGATAGCTCTATTCAATTCAGTGTTGCAGGGTGGAAGTCTACCCCCTTCAGGGAAAATGGCTTATATCAAGGTCATTCCGAAGCAGGGTAAAGACTTATCTCAACCTGGTTCTTTTAGGCCCATTTCTCTCATAAACCAGGATATCAAAATACTATCCAAAATTCTTGCTAATCGACTGGCGGAGACACTCCCAACTGTAATAGGGGATCATCAGGTTGGTTTTATGAAGGGGCGCTCCGCTGTTACTAATATTAGGCGAGTTTTGCTAGCACAAGACAGTCAGAGGATTAAAACCCATGGCAATCCAGCCCTCCTGGCATTAGATGTTTCGAAAAGGCCTTTGATAATGTGAACTGGGCCTGGTTGGGCGAGGTCTTGGATGCCATGGGTTTTACAAAGGATTTTCGAAATTACCTGAGAGCCATATACGAAGATCCTCAAGCCCAAGTGTATGCCCTGGGTTTCTTATCTTCAAAGATAAGGTTAAAGAAGGGGACGAGGCAAGGGTGTCCTCTGTCCCCTCTCTTATTCAATCTGGCCCTGGAACCTCTAGCTCGGCTTTGGTGCAGTCCGATATATATGAAGGAATCCAGGTGGGGGGAAGGGTCATTAAATTAGCTTGCTTTGCGGACGATTTGTTAATCTTCCTGCAATCCCCAGATAAACATCTCAAGCAACTTCTCGATACCCTACTGTAATATGGCTCGGTAACGGGTTACAAAATAAATGTCTCCAAAAGCCAGATTCTTTTTCTGCACTCGGGGGAGCCATGTCCGGAGGGACATTGTGGAGTCGAAGTGAGACGCGATTATATAACTTACCTGGGGGTGAAACTGGGGCGATCTCCAGCCACCCTTTATTCCTTAAAGGGTTTCTACCACCAGATTTTTCGCTAACTGACACTAGCGATCTGCTAGTGTCTGCACTACCTAACAGTGCTCTTGTATCACCTTTGTCTGCTGCCGTTAAGCTTAAAAACATACTTTTCTTGATACGCTCCCTGCGCCGGCATCTTCACTGCGGTTCGACAGTCACTGCGCCTGCGCCGAATACAGAAGCGCACGGCGCAGGTGCTGGGATTCAAGATGGAGCGAGGTTGGCTGTCAATCAAAAGGAGCGGGGCGGGCTGAAGGGACGCGGTGGGCGGCAGAAATAGTGAGTAGACGGAGCCTCTAGGTGCTGAAAAGACGCCCCGATAGCACCTAGAGGCTCATTTGCATATCAATAAAAGTATGTTTTTAAGCTTAACGGCAGCAGAGAAAGGTGATACAAGAGCACTGTTAGGTAGTGTAGACACTAGCAGATCGCTAGTGTCAGTCAGCGAAAAATCTCAAAATCTGGTGGTAGAAACCCTTTAAATTATCCTCCCTTGATCCAGAAAATAATTAGAGAATTGGAAAGATGGAAGGATTTTCCCCTCTCCTTACATGGTAGGGCTCAGCTATTGAAAATGTCCAGTTTCTCACGCCTGTTATACCCCTTGCAAACCACCCCCCTGCTGCTGAGGCACATTGACTTCATGAAATTGCAGTCAGCATTTAACACCTTTCTGTGGGGTAAAAAAGGCCACGCATAGCCTATGAAAAACTAACCATGCTAGTGGGAATGAGGTTTACAACTTCCAAGTATTCGCAACTATAATCTCGCGGTGCTATTCCCACATGCCCGGGATTAGTTGTGGGGGACTTCATATTTCACGGCAGGTAATATAGAACAGAAGCTCGCTGCACCTGGGGATCTAAAAGGTTTGTTAAACACTCGGCTAAAGGACTTACCCCCGCATATCAAACAGTCCGTCCTGCTCTGGGACACTATTATGTCATGGAAGGCTATACGTAAACTCTATAGACTCCCTATGTACCTTACTCCCTTTATGCCGCTGTGGACATTGCCGGCCTTTTCACAGGGGAGGCAAAAAAAAATGTACAAGGAATGGAGGCAGAAATGTACAAGGAATGGAGGCAGAAGGGCATTCACAAACTTAAAGATATTTTAGATACCTCACAGCAGAAATTAATGGAATGGGTTGATCTTCAAAATAAATTTGGTTTGACCTCCGCCCACTATCTTCTGTATCAGCAGTTACGGTCCTACTGTAGAGCACAGTCAGAGGGCTTGGGGGAAACAGATAGATTGGCGTGGTTCGGGCATTGATGGGGTGGAACAACTCTATGCTCCCTCTATCAGAGCTGTATCGCAAAATTCTGAATACAAAGAATATCAGTGTGGTGGCCACTGCCTTTACGAAGTGGGGGAGAGAGATTGACTCTCTTGTCTTGGCCAAAAAAAAGAGAGAGGGTTATGAATTTGTGAGGAAAGCGATATCCAATGAACAGTGGAGAGAAACGCAACTGCGGTTAATGCACAGAGCGACTTACGCTTTTGACCTCTCTTTCAGAGATGCGCCTGCTCATTATCTGCGTCATTGTCCAAAATGTGAACTCTCTAAAGCAGGTCTCCTACACAGTATTTGGGATTGCCCGAGGCTAAAACAGCTGTGGTCGGAGGGTGTGAGGTATATTAAGGAGGTTTGGGATGTAGAGGTGTTACTTAAGCCGGTCCAATGTATCTTTCACGGGGGCGGAGCGAGCAAGCCATGGTGTAGGTCGTCTCCACCAGAGCTCCTCACCGCTAGCCCAGCTTTATCAGCTTTATTCAGCAGACAGAGAACCCACGATGGAGAACCCACGATGGGGGAGACAGAGATGGTGCGACAGGGAACACCCTGAAGACAAAAAAGACACAGGGGGACCTGAATAAATTCCTTAACAGAAGATCCTCCTCGCACCCTGAGAGCGGCAAGATTGCGTGCGAGGCGCGAACTAACTCTGGACGGGAAGACACTGATTCAGATGCCGACAGCTCAGACGCTGAAGCTTACAATAGAGGTGAGACAGACTCCCTCCCTCTCACCCGAAGCTTCCTGCAACAATCGCTAGCCCAGGCCCTTACCCCGGTTATGAAAGAACTTTCTGACATTAAAGCCGAGTTCCAGCAACTAGGTCACCGGGTTGAACACCTGGAAGAAAGCCACGATCTCCTAGTTCAGCATGAAGCCGGAGTACAAAATCACCTGGCCGCTATGTCTAAAATGATTAATGCAGCCTATGTGCACCTGGAAGACCAGGAGAATAGAGGGCGGAAGAAAACTGTTTGCCTGCGGGGAATACCTGAGACGGTGCCGGTTGAAGACCTGCCGGACACAGTACGCCGTCTTTTTGCCCTTCTGGTGGAAGACCAGGCCGCCGCCATTGTCATCGAGAGGGCCCATAGAGCTCTCAGGCCTAAACCCGCTGCGGGAGATCCACCCAGAGACGTGGTGTGTGCCTTAATGAACTTTTTGGACACTGCTGCCGTCCTGAAAGCGGCTAGAGAGAAGGGTGATGTCACTCTAGATGGGCACAAGGTGCTCCTGTTTCAAGATCTAGCGGCGAGTACGCTGGCCAAGCGCAGGAACCTCCGTCCGTTAACCTCGATGCTGAGGGACAAAAAGCTACCTGTTCCCTTTCGGCTTCAGCACCGTAATCGGGGGGGGAAGCAGTTCACTGTGAGACTCCCGGAGGACTTACCGCCTGTTTGGGAGGCCTTGGAAACAGATGCTCTGGACATTCAGTCTTGGCTCCCCTTCAACCCGATACTGGACCTCCCAAGCCTGCCGCAGCCGGAGAGTTGGCGCTTGGTGCAGAAAAAGAGATCCCCGAAGAAGAGGGTCCCTTGAATCGTTATCTCCAGAGGCCTTGGAAGCGCACTTTGATGTGGGACTCTGACGACAGCCGCCATTGAGACCGCTGCCGCATCTTCCTCTTGCAGGACTCAGGTTCTACATAGCCCCTGCCTGTTTCCTTCTTCTCTCCTCTACTGTTATCCTGATCTCCACTCCTGTTCTTACCAAAAACCCCCCCCCTCCACCCCTATCTCCCCCCCCCCCCCCCCCACATATATCTTGTTGCCCGACCGTTCTGAAGGTAGTTCATAAAAATTGGCCAACCCGGGCTAGGTTGGAGCATCGGGCGGTCGTCCAAAGGTGGCGAGGTGGAGCGCCTATTCCATGATTTGTGCCTTCACTCTGTATAGTTTAACTATGTCTGCTATCTGCATTCTTTGTAATGGGCTTAGTGTGTGAGACCTGGTATTCCGGCACTTCCACACTAATTTCCCTGAGGTCTGAGACCTCTTAGGTAAATCTTACAATTTTAGTATTTACTTCAAGAATCCTATCTATTGCAATGTTTTAACTCTGTTTTATATTTGTTACCCTGTGTCATCCTCTGACTACTTTCCCAGCTCATCCGTTCAGATCCCCACACTATCGTCATGTCTGACTTAAAGATTGTGTCGTTCAATGTGAATGGCATGAATACCCTGCAATAAAAGAAGCCAAATTTACCACCTGCTCAGGAAGGAGAGTGCCGACTTAGTGCTACTGCAGGAGACCCACTTTAGACACTTGCACATACCTAGGGTAGTGAGCAAACATTTCCCTGTGTGGCATCACGCCTCTTATTCCTCAACAGCCAGAGGGGTTTCCATAGGTCTGGGGCAGAATATACCCTTCACTTTGACATCTAAATTGGCTGACCATGATGGACGTTATCTATTTCTGAAAGGCAGTGTGGCAAACTCCATGTGTTCACTCTGGTAAACCTGTACGCACAAGTTAAGATTCCGTCTGAAATTTGGCTCTCAATGACCTGACACAGACTAGGTGACTTGACAAAGCTACAGGCCCCTGCCGACTTCTACGCTGCCCTTTCTGGAAGACCAGACCCTGGGAAGAACTTCATTAAAGGGAATGACTTTGAAAACGTCTGCAGACAGTTTAAGTCCTCTAAGTTTGTTCCATTGCCAGACCCGATGTGGTTAGAAAATTTCATTTTACTGCCAAATCTGCCCCACAAGTGTACCACCCACATATATAGGCAAATTCTCTGTGCAAGAGACTCCAATTTGCCACCATGGGTAGCTGATTGGGAGAGAGAACTACACCTCAAGCTAGATGACAATAGCAAAAAATGGATCCAAAAGTGTTCACACGGTTTCTTCAAATGTATAAAAATACAAGAAAACTCTGTAAAGGTGGCGTTTAGATGGTATAGAACCCCAGAGTACCTTTATAAAATAAATCTACTCCCCACAGACCTTTGTTGGAGATGTAATGCCGCCACTGAGTCCATCTCTCACATCTGGTGGTTCTGTTCGGCCATTCGCCAATTTTGGGAAGGGGTAGAGCACACTATAAACAAGATCTGTGCCACGACCCTGAGACTCACAGCCTAATTAGTTCTAATGTAGCTGCCCACTCCAAATTTTCGTCCAGGGAAGAAAAATTTAACCACCCACTTACTTATGGCTGCAAAACTTCTAATTCCCCTGAAATGGAGATCAGTTGATCCACCGACCCTGGATATGTGGCACGACAGGGTTCACCAGATGTGTCAAGAGGAGGAACTGATAGGCTGGACATACCACAGTAGAAACCGCTACCTGCTGCTCTGGCACCCTGGCTGAAATACAGGGCAAACCTCCTTGATCCTCTGCACTCAGGAACTAGTTAGGGCTCTTTCACACCTGCGTTATTGTCTTCCGGCATAGAGTTCCGTCGTCGGGGCTCTATGCCGGAAGAATCCTGATCAGGATTATCCTAATGCATTCTGAATGGAGAGTAATCCGTTCAGGATGCATCAGGATGTCTTCAGTTCCGGTACGGAACGTTTGTTGGCCGGAGAAAATACCGCAGCATGCTGCGCTTTTTGCTCCGGCCAAAAATCCGGAACACTTGCCGCAAGGCCGGATCCGGAATTAATGCCCATTGGAAGGCATTGATCCGGATCCGGCCTTAAGCTAAACGTCGTTTCGGCGCATTGCCGGAGCCGACATTTAGCTTTTTCAGAGTGGTTACCATGGCTGCCGGGACGCTAAAGTCCTGACAGCCATGGTAAGTGTAGTGGGGAGCGGGGGAGCAGTGTACTTACCGTCCGTGCGGCTCCCCGGGCGCTCCAGAGTGACGTCAGGGCGCCCCAAGCGCATGGATCACGTGATCGCATGGATCACGTCATCCATGCGCATGGGGCGCTCTGACGTCATTCTGGAGCGCCCCGGGAGCCGCACGGACTGTAAGTATACCGCTCCCCCGCTCCCCGCTCCTACTATGGCAACCAGGACTTTAATAGCGTCCTGGGTGCCATAGTAACACTGAAAGCATTTGGAAGACGGTTCCGTCTTCAAATGCTTTCAGTACACTTGCGTTTTTCCGGATCCGGAGTGTAATTCCGGCAAGTGGAGTACACGCCGGATCCGGACAACGCAAGTGTGAAAGAGGCCTTAGAGATATGCGTCGGAAGATATCTTTCTTGGGATCTCCTAGACCTCCCCCCCCCCCCCCATGTTCCTACTTAGGGGTACATTGGCTATGGATCGTCCACTCAACGATCCAGAGGACGTGAGTCGCTATGTTCTAATTGTTATTCCTGAACGGATTGTAGCTAATAAATTAGGATGACACAATACTAGGGCTGTCAGTTTTGGTTGATTGTTTATCCTTTTTATTTTTTTATTTTTTATTTTTATTTCTGTACTTTATGCCAACTCTGTAAGGTCATTCACCTGTTGGGCCCCTTGGTCCTAGATGAGTGATTATTCATCCTAGCCTGTATTGTTAGGCTATGCCTTCGAAGATATTTACCTTGATTTTTTACGATGTGACGCACTCAACATTGTAATTGTGCATTTAACTATGACCTCTGTCTAAAAATAAAAAGAGATTTCAAACAATGTATCTTTCACTATATACCGAAAAACCAGTCCAACTCTGAGGAGTCTGGGGTACCCGAAAAGGGAGTGCATATATTACTTATGTCCATCAAGAAGGCGATCTTGAGACACTGGCTGGAAAAAGAACCCCCCTCTTGGGAAGAGGTGTTAGGGATCATGAAGCAGGTGCTCTACTTGGAAAGGCTGGAAATGGAGAGACATAAAGAACAATCTATTCGCTCTTTTATTAAAAAATGGAGAAGGTTCATTGAAGCTTCTTTGTCGACAGAAGAAATTAAAGGGAACCTGTCATGTGGCTATTTGATTATAATCTAACTAATTATATACAATCATTAACTACTAAATAGTGCCTTAGATGTATTCACTTACTGGTGTGACAGATGGTTACCTCATAATATACACACAAAGATGCCACATGCCGCATGCTAATGAGCTGATTTGAGTCCAGCGTGATGTAATTGAGTCCAGCGTATATTTAATTCAGAGCTATAGCCACTCCCCTACCCACCTGCTGCTGATTCATATGGAAACAAACTGTCATTCAGCAGCAGGTGGGCGGGGAGAGTCAGGAGCTCATAAATATTCATGACTCATCATTATCAGCTGGAGCTTTTCAATACAAGATGTTGGCAGATTGACTGGGTCAATTAAAGAAAGTGACCCAGCATTGTGCTAAGAGAATCAGTCACTTATTTATGTTGCCCTTAGTTAGGACACCATAAAACTGGTGACAGGTTCCCTTTAAGGAACTAATGTCGCCTTTCGCCCATACCACAAGGTATTTAAAGGCTTGTATAGGGGGGAAATTAGGTAAATTGGAAGTCTAGTAACTTATACCTATTTTCGGGGTGTAATGGAAATGTAAATGTAATTTGTTAACATCTATACTGTTCCCCTCACATACCTGACAGTGTAGAGTGAATGTCTTCTCACCAAATGACAAGGTTCGGGGGTGGAGGGGGGGAGCAGTTAAAGTTATTCTTTTTTTTAATTTTTATATATTTTTTGTTTTCTTTTGGTTTGAAAAAATAAAATAAAATGAAAAATGATGATGGAAAAATATACGATAAAAATGGGAAGCATGAAGGTATTATCTAATGCTGTATTCTTTGACCTACCGTTGAATTTCTGTACTTGAAATTATTTTGTCCATATGGAAAAAAAAAAAAACAGCCAGTTTAGGCCTCTTTCACACTACCGTATGGCTATTTCAGTGTTTTGCGGTCTGTTTTTCACGGATCCGTTGTTCCATTTTTTCTTTCCGTTGTGTTTCCGTTTCGGTTCCGTTTTTTCCATTCCGTTTTTTCGAATGGCATATACAGTATACAGTAATTACATAGAACAAATTGGGCTGGGCATAACATTTTCAATAGATGGTTCCGCAAAAAACAGAACAAATACGGAAGACATACGGATGCATTTCCGTATGCATTTGTTTTTTTTGCGGACCCATTGACTTTAATCGAGCCACGGAACGTGATTTGCGGCCAAATATAGGACACGTTCTATCTTTGCACGGAACGGAGATACGGAAACACGGAAATGGAATGCATGCGGAGTACATTCCGTTTTTTTAGCGGACCCATTGAAATTAATGGTTCCGTATATGGACCGTATACGTAACGCAAAAAAGGCCCGCAAAACGGAAAAAAAAACGGTAGTGTGAAAGAGGCCTTAGGCCCCTTTCACACGGGCGAGTATTCCGCGCGGATGCGATGCGTGAGTTGAACGCATTGCACCCGCACTGAATCCCGACCCATTCATTTCTATGGGGCTGTTCACATGAGCCGTGATTTTCACGCATCACTTGTGCGTTGCGTGAAAATCGCAGCATGCTCTATTTTGTGCGTTTTTCACGTAACGCAGGGCCCATAGAAATGAATGGGGTTGCGTGAAAATCGCAAGCATCCGCAAGCAAGTGCGGATGCGGTGCGATTTTCACGCACGGTTGCTAGGAGACGATCGGGATGGAGACCCGATCATTATTATTTTCCCTTATAACATGGTTATAAGGGAAAATAATAGCATTCTGAATACAGAATGCATAGTAATATAGCACTGGAGGGGTTAAAAAAATTATTTAAAAAAATTTAACTCACCTTAATCCACTTGATCGCGCAGCTGGCATCGCTTCTGTCTTCTTTCTTTGCTGTGTGCAGGAAAAGGACCTGTGGTGACGTCACTCCCTTCATCACATGATCCATCACATGATCTTTTACCATGGTGATGGATCATGTGATGGACCATGTGATGACCGGAGTGACGTCACCACAGGTCCTGTTCCTGCAATCAGCAAAGAAAGGAGACAGAAGAGATGCCAGCTGCGCGATCAAGTGGACTAAGGTGAGTTAAATTATTTTTTTATTTTTTTTAACCCCTCCAGCGCTATTTTACTATGCATTCTGTATTCAGAATGCTATTATTTTCCCTTATAACTATGTTATAAGGGAAAATAATACAATGTACAGAACACCGATCCCAAGCCCAAACTTCTGTGAAGAAGTTCGGGTTTGAGTACCAAACATGCGCGATTTTTCTCACGCGCGTGCAAAACGCAATTACAATGTTTTGCACTCGCGCGGAAATCGCGCATGTTCCCGCAACGCACCCGCACCTTTTCCCGCAACGCCCGTCTGAAAGAGGCCTTAGGGTCTTATATGGACAGCGTTAGGGATTAGGAAGATATACTCTTTAGATTAGATTTTATTACTTGATACAAAGGTTTTAGCAATAGCGACAGGATAGCATGTGAGTCTATTGTGTGTTACAGGGCTGGAGCTGTTACATACAGATAGACTCTGTTACAATACACATCAGTTACTCTTTCGTTAAAGGGAATGGGTCATCAGAAAATGACCTGCAGTTTAAATTTACCTTTTTACGTTTAACATATTTTTAAATAATTTTGATGATGTTATTTTTAATTTTCTGTCACTTTTTATATTTAAACTAAAACCAGTTTTTGCACTGGCCGCTATGTCTTATAATTGGCGCACTTCTTGGTTTGTACAAATTACTTTATTGCAGTTATATATTATTCTAATCCTGCTTGTAATGATATCACCTCTGTGTTTAGATAACAGGATCCACCATTCACAATAAGTGATTGTCAGAACTTATCTATTCTTTCCTTGTACAATGACCTCTGCACAGATCACAGAGCGTGCCTAGAAAACTCTTCCATATATGGCCCATGGGGCTGCTGTAAAACAATTTTCTTAATGCTTTCTAAATGCTAAGGACAGCTCAGGCAAGATGTCCACCGCCATAATAATGTTACATACATAGCAGTGCTTCTCAAATAGTGGGGCACGCCCCCCAGGGGGCGCACCAGGCTCCGTAAAGGGGGGCTCGTTCATGGCCGGCATTTGGGGTGTGCGGGCTGTGCGGCCGCACAGGGCGCCATAGCAACAGGGGCGCCGGGCGGCCGACAGCTCGCAGTGTAATATGCGGCAGGGAGATGAGCGCTTCCATTGTGGAAGCGCTCATCTCCCGTCTGATCAGAGGCCGGCGCAGGCGCTGGACGCGATGTACGGAGCGGGGGCCGGGGGAGGGACTGGGAGGAGGAGCTGGGGGCCGGCAATAGCGGTGGGGCGGTGCGGTCACTGTACTATAGCCCCGCCCCACCGCTCCCTCCGGTATACTAATATAAAATGTATTATTGAATTAAAAGTTATTAAACATGCCCCCCTCACTCCTAATAGTACCGTATATCCAAATTTCTTCTGTATAATGCCAGCAGGCAGGCCGGGCGGCCGGCGCGTCCCTCAGTGATGTCACGTGCCTGCGCCGCCTGCTTTATGAATGAAGCAGGCGGCGCAGACAAGTGACGTCACTGAGGGACGCGCCGGCTGCCCGGCCTGCCTGCCGGCATTATACAGAAGAAATTCGGATATACGGTACTATTAGGAGTGAGGGGGGCATGTTTAATAACTTTAAACGGCGGCGGCGGGCACACGGAATCTGTGGATGGCACAGTTAAGGGGTGGGGGTCTGTGGATGGCACTGTTATGGGCTGGGGGTCACTGTGGATGGCACTGTTATGGGGTGGGGGGTCTGTGGATGGCACATATATAACAGTGCCAGCCACAGATCCCCCTGTAACAGTGCCAGCCACAGATCCCCCCATAAGTGTCCATCATCCACAGATCCCACCATAAGTGTCTGTCATCCACAGATCCCCCATAAGTGTCTGTCATCCACAGATCCCCCCATAAGTGTGTGTCCGATCCACATTTCTTTCTTTTTTTATTCTCTTATACGTTAATAAGGATACAGTGTTATGCAGAGGTGTACTTATAACAATTTTATAGACAAATGATACTATTTACAGTCGCGCGGGGGGCGCGAAATGTTTTCTTCTTCCTAGGGGGGGCATGACAGAAAATAATTGAGAAGCACTGCATACATAGTAACATAGTTTATAAGGCCGAAAAAAAACATCCGTCCATCCAGTCCGGCCTGTTATCCTGCAAGTTGATCCGTGCCATTTTTACCCAATTCACCTCCACAAAAAAATGTTATAAAAAGTGATTAAAAAGACCTATATACCCTAAAATGATACCAATAAAAACTACAGCCCGTCCCTCAAAAAGCTAAATTGGTAAAAAAAATTAAATGTTATAGCCCCTAAAAACAATTTCAGCAAATTCCATGTTAGAAAATCTAGATGCCGCTCCTACCCTTCTGAATGCTGCCGTGTCCCCAAACATTGGTTTATGACCACATATGTGGTGTTGCCGTATTCAGCAAAAACAACATAACAAATTGTGGGGTGCATTTTCTCCTGTTAGCCCTTGTAAAAATAAAAAAAATTAGGGCTAAAGCAACATTATATTAGAAATAAAAGTTATTTTTTCATTTTCACAGCCATGTTTTTCTAAATTCTATGAAACGCTTGTTGGGTTAAAGCATTCACTTCAACGCTAGATTTATTCCTTGAGGGATGTAGTTTCCAAAATGGGGTCAATTTTTGGGGCTTTCTTTCTAGGGATACCTCAGGGTCTCTAAAAATGTGACATGTGTCATGCCCCACTCTGACGATGTGCGGAGGTCGGCCAGGATAGCAGCACGAGTTTAGTATTTGTTTTGATGCCGTGCTGGATCCGCCTCGCATCAGGTGCACTGGGTGGAGTCATTAGTTTAAATGGCCTCCAGCTAAGTGCTCTGAGCGGATGATACTGATCATTCTGGTCTGGGAAGTTTGGAGGGAAGGTTGGCTGTCAGTTCCTGCTCTCAGAGATAAGTGGCATTTCTAGCTTGGTTGTTTGTGTCATCTAGCCCATCCAGGTTCTGTGCGAGCAGGCTGCTCCTATCCTCCCACTTCACCATCTCAGGGAGTTCAGAGTTTTGTCAGTCCAGGCTGGAGGACACAGCACACCTACCTTCAAGGTCTGCCTGTGGGCTGAGAAGCGCAGGGAAAGAGGTCAGGGATAAACTAGGAGGTGACCCTTCCCCTGTCTCTCGTCCAGAGCCTGGTTGGTGTGTTATCGTTTATTCTGAGTGCACGTCCGTCGTGACAACATGGCACCTGAAAACCATTCCAGCAAAATATGCCCTCTGCTAACAATATGGCGCTCCTTTCCTTCTGTGCCCTGCCGTGTGTCAATACAGCAGGCTACAACCCCATATGGGGTGTTTCTGTAAACTGCAGAATCAGGGTAATAAATATTAAGGTTTGTTTGGCTGGTAACCCTTGCTGTGTAACAGGACAAATTGATTAAAATGGAAAATCTGCACAAAACATTTTTTTTAATTTTTCCTCCATTTTGCTTTAATTCTTTTGGAATACCTAAAGGGTGCACAAAGTTTGTAAAAGCAGTTTTAAATACCTTGAGGGGTGTAGTTTCTAAAATGGGGTCATTTAGGGATGGTTTCTACTATGTAAGGCCTCATGTACACGAACGTTGTTTGTTTCCGTTCCGTTTTTTTTGCGGATAGGATGCGGACCCATTCATTTCAATGGGTCTGCAAAAAATGCGGACAGCACACCGTGTGCATCAGTATGTCCGTTCCGTAGCCCCGCAAAAAAATAGAACATATCCTATTCTTGTCTGTTTTAGGCATTGTTACAATGGATCCGCAAAAAAAAAAAGGATGGCTTACGGATGTCATCCGTTTTTTTTTGCGGATCCACAATTTGCGGACCGCAAAACACATACGGTCGTGTGCATGTAGCCTAAGCCCCACAAAGTGACTCCATAACTGAACTGGTCCTTAAAAAGTGGGTTTTGGCAATTTTCTTAAATTTTTTTTAATTTGCTTGTAAACTTCTAAGGGTACTTTCACACTAGCAGCAGGACGGATCCGACAGGCTGTTCACCCTGTCGTATCTATCCTGCCGCTATTTCGCCGTGCTGTGCCAAACTGCCGCTCCATCCCCATTGACTATAATGGGGACGGGGGCGGAGCTCTGGCGCAGCACGGCAGTGCGCAGTGAGAGGCCGCCGAACTAAAAAGTCGGACATGCAGTACTTCTGGTCCGGCGGCCTCTCGCCGTGCTACGCCGGAGCTCCGCCCCATCCCCATTATAGTCAATGGGGACGGAGCGGCAGTCCGGCAGCACAGCGAAATAGCGGCAGGACGGATCCGACAGGGTGAACAGCCTGTCGGATCCGTCCTGCCGCTAGTGTGAAAGTAGCCTAAGCCTTCTATTTTCCTGAAAAAAATAAAAGGACATTTACAAAACGATGCAAACATAAAGTAGACATATGGGCAATGTAAAGTAATAACTA
Source organism: Bufo bufo (assembly GCF_905171765.1). Lineage (NCBI taxonomy): Eukaryota > Metazoa > Chordata > Amphibia > Anura > Bufonidae > Bufo > Bufo bufo. Next base: position 92,542,870 of record NC_053396.1, read on the forward strand.
TTTTATGAAGTATCACTATCTGTCTTAATTTTGAAAATAGCGAATTTTTCCAAATTTTCTGCAAATTTTGAGTTTGTTTATACATAAAGGTAAAACATATTGACTCAAATTCACCACTAACATGAAGTACAATGTGTCAATAGAAAACTGTCTCTGAATAGGTAAAAGTGTTCCAAAGTTATTACCACATAAACTGACACATGTCAGAAAATGGTGCTCCGGCATTTTGTCCAAACTGGCTGTAGTATGGAGTGGGCTGACGCGCTGAGTTCGCTCCATACATGCTGCATAATACAGCTGACACCCACTGGCAGTGACCACGATCGGCGATGATGCGATCTCGGTCCTTTAAGCCTTCAGATGCAAATCAAAGCCCCCGCAGCACAATTGCAGCGCTGTGATCAGTTGCTATGACAGCTTGGGACCTTGTGAATTTTGTGTTTTTTCAATTTCACCCTACAAAGATACAAAATGCAGAAACAAAAATTGTCCTGCTCCTCAAGGGGTTAATATTCCTTAGATCCTAGTATATTCATCAGTGATAGCGCTGTGTGGTGATGCTGATGTGATGGAGGCTGTCAGCCTCACTGCTGCTATGTGTGGAGGGCCCTGTGCTGGGGCTGTAGCACTTGTCAGCCAGTGGGTGTTTCTTCTCTGCTCTGATTTTGGATCCTTGAATAAAATGTCGGTGGTCCTCCCCCTTTGCCAGTGTCACCCTCCCCCCTAAGAAGCCGTCAGCTGCAGATCCCGGTCTCTGATTAACACTGCAGCTCCCGGGGCAGCCTCCGCTCTGCAGCCCAGCTCTATGCACTGCAGGCCTTCCGCTGGCACTGAGGGGGTTACAGCCGGTGGTGCTGATGCTGCTGCTGGTTGCTGATTGGCTGCAGCCAGGAGATGCTGCATCCAGAGGCAGAGAAGCAGCAGCTCCATCAGGGACCAGCAGTACAGCCTCCTCTGCACAGCGTCCAGGAGCACCCAGCACCCGGCCGCAGGCACCCACACCTGACACTGGGCCCGTCTCCCCCTCGGAAAAAAGGCAACGAAGGACGACGCCATCTTGACGGACGGGTCTCGGAGGCTGCATTTTATTTAACCCCCTCCTCATAGCAGAGCCCCCACATCCAGCGGGAGGAGGAGGGGAGACCTGCCCCGTCTATGCTCAGGAAACCTGTATTTTTACCGCTGACAAGGGCCGATTGATTGCATTCATTGGATGTCTGTCTCACCGTCTTCTGCTCTTGCCCCGTCCGCTCACTGGGCACATATGCCATCTGCCTTTACATTTTCCATTTTGCAAATGTGTTGATGTATTTCGGGCATCGTGTGTCCAGTCCAGGCTGCTTCGCTTTCCTCCCTGGGATATATTGTGCTCGTCGCCTGCGGCCATCTTCATACCGCCTTACTCGGGGGTGGACAGATTCGGTGCTGGGCTGATCTGTGATTGCGCCTCTTCATTTAGGAGTCGGGTCTTATGATGCACAAGCATCATCACTGCTGCAAGTGCCCTGAGTGTTACGAGGCATCCCGCATGTCTGCCCTGCGCAGGATGGAGCCCCCGACCTATGGAGAGTGGCAGCACGAGCAGTACGGGGGCGGCTATGGGGGCTACAGCTCTCAGACCCTCCCGTCACAGCCCGCCGTCACCCCCACGGCTCGTGGGAAAGCCAAGCTCGTCCCAGCCGCACGTGAAAACCTCACCCCAACCTTGAAAGGGCCCCCCAAAAGTGCCACCCCAAAAATGAATGGCAACAGTCCCAACTGGTGGCCGGAGTGTACGTGCACCAACCGCGACTGGTATGAACAGGTGAGTGACGGCACCCCGCCGCCGGGGAGGGCCTGTGACACGGGGCAGGTAGGTGCCGCATGGAGAACCATATGTTATGTCAGTGTTCACACTGCTCCGGGGATCAGTCCATAGAGAACGATGCCTGCATGTCATATATCCTTAGATACAAGCTGCCCCTATGCTGGCACACTAGGCTGCCATGTCACTTTATAGAACATGGATGGCTACTGTGTGTGGGTGGAGGGAGGCATGGGGCTGGTGTTATCATATACAGGGCACATATATATCAGTTATGTAATCCTAGAATGGATATCTCTTGCAAAATGGCCTCCATATATCTGTATGTGTATTCCTCACTTACCTGAGTGTGTACATTGTGTGGGTGGGTGCACATATGCCTTTCCTCAGGGCTTAGAACAGTCTACTGTGCAGGTGGAAGGGCGAGAATATTCCGAAATATCACTGTAATATGGTGGGGTCAGTATGGAGACCGATTGGGATTACTAAGGCTGTGCTGTATGTGTGGTTTGTATGTCATGGTATGTATGTTGTATGTGTCGTTTGTATTTTATAGTATGTCTGTTGTATGTGTCGTTTGTACATTATGGTATGTCTGTCTGTTGTATGAGTTGTTTGTATTTTATGGTACGTCTGTTGTATGTGTCATTTGTATTTTATGGTACGTCTGTTGTATGTGTCATTTGTATGTTATGGTTTGTCTGTTGTATGTGTTCTTTGTATGTTATGGTATGCCTGTTGTATGTGTTGTTTGTATGTCATGGTATGCCTGTTGTATGTGTTGTTTGTATGTTATGGTATGCCTGTTGTATGTGTTGTTTGTATGTCATGGTATGCCTGTTGTATGTGTTGTTTGTATGTCATGGTATGCCTGTTGTATGTGTTGTTTGTATGTTATGGTTTGTCTGTTGTATGTGTTGTTTGTATGTTATGGTATGCCTGTTGTATGTGTTGTTTGTATGTCATGGTATGCCTGTTGTATGTGTTGTTTGTATGTTATGGTTTGTCTGTTGTATGTGTTGTTTGTATGTCATGGTATGCCTGTTGTATGTGTTGTTTGTATGTTATGGTATGCCTGTTGTATGTGTTGTTTGCGTGTTATGGTATGCCTGTTGTATGTGTTGTTTGCGTGTTATGGTACTGTATGTCTGTTGCATATGTTCTTTGCATGTTATGTCTCTTGTGTGCAATGTATCTCACTAGATGTCCAATTTCCACAGTGAATTAGCTTAGTATGTGAGGTACTGAACAGAAGATTGGGAATAATTTGTCGTCTCTGAGATATCCAACTTGCTTCACAGTGAGAAATGTTGAATGAAGATGTTCTCAAGGTGAAGCAGCTCCTCTTCTAAGACCCCCACCCCCATACACACACATACAGTAATATGGCCAATGTGCCAGACTGCATTAACCACCAGGAGGACTACTCCTCAACAGGTGCTCCCCTTCACTTCAGGTAGTTTGTCTCATGCAGGCAGAGTGACCACCCCCCATCCCATCTGCGCCTCATCCTGTGTCCTCTAAGGGCTTTGTTTCTTTGACCTCCTTTAATATTCTTTATTGCTACTGAAGCTCCCAATAGAAAAAATCAGGTCTATATCGCGGTAAATTTTTATCTGAACCTTATACCTTCACAATATAAATTCAATGTGTATAACTATCTATCTATATATATTCCTTCATTCAGACGGCCAAGGTTGGGGGAGTTTATGTTTTCCTGCATTACAGTCACAGACTGTTCAGAAAATGGACGGAGTAATCTGATTGCTATAAAATGGAGGCTGTATGGAAGAAATACTAATGGGAGAAAAGAGAACTGTATGGGGGTCTCTACGTCTCTATCTCCTTTATCACATATATGCAGCATTTGCTGATTCTTTTCTTTATAATCCCGACATAGATTTGGCTAAGTATAAGGTATTAGTGGTAACATTGTGGATGCAAGCATGTGTATGGAGGAGAGTGCACACGGAAATGCCTAGATCTCTGCCGTTGTCTATACATTGCTGGTAGATCAGTCCTGTGATGGCTCCGGATTTTATGTGGTTTTATGGCATACAAAGTAGCAGCACAGCGCTGAAGAAATTCCTATCTGTTACTGTAACAGGGATTGGGAAACTGAAGAATAGAAGAAATGTGTAAATAAATATATACTATATACAGTGTGTGTGTATATAGATATATATTAGAAATAAGATTTATATATTTATTCTACATACTGTATATATATACACACGTATATACTCCCACTATGTGCATATGTGTAATGGCCCAGTGTGCTTGTAAGATGCCTGACAGCTGGTGACTCCCCTGAGGCAGGTTACTGGCAGTATAAGAGTTAATTATCTTGGGGAGGGAGGAAGGAGTAGGATTTCAGTTACCATGGAAACCTCCTCCTCCTGCACAGATCACCATGTACCAGAATGTGCACACTCCCACCCTCCACTATGGCTCCCGCACTCCCTCGCTTCCTCTTTCCTTCTCTCCGTCTTCCTCGCCGTTCCCCTCACTCTTAGGCCTCATGCACACGAACGTTTTTTTTCACGGTCCGCAAAAACAGGGTCCGTAGGTCCGTGATCCGTGACCGTTTTTTCGTCCGTGGGTCTTCCTTGATTTTTGGCGGATCCACGGACATGAAAAAAAAGTCATTTTGGTGTCCGCCTGGCCGTGCGGAGCCAAACGGATCCGTCCTGAATTACAATGCAAGTCAATGGGGACGGATCCGTTTGACGTTGACACAATATGGTGCCATTTCAAACGGATCCGTCCCCATTGACTTTCAATGTAAAGTCCGGAGTCCCTTTTATACCATCAGATCGGAGTTTTCTCCAATCCGATGGTATATTTTAACTTGAAGCGTCCCCATCACCATGGGAACGCCTCTATGTTAGAATATACTGTCGGATATGAGTTAGATCGTGAAACCTCATTTCCGACAGTATATTCTAACACAGAGGCGTTCCCATGGTGATGGGGACGCTTCTAGTTAGAATATACTACAAACTGTGTACATGACTGCCCCCTGCTGCCTAGCAGCATCCGATCTCTTACAGGGGGCCGTGATCAGCACAATTAACCCCTCAGGTGCCGCACCTGAAGGGGTTAATTGTACTATCATATCCCCCTGTAAGAGATCAGGGCTGCCAGGCAGCAGGGGGCAGACCCCCCCCCCCCCTCCCCAGTTTGAATATCATTGGTGGCCAGTGCGGCCCCCCCCCCCCCCTTCCTCCATTGTAATAAATCGTTGGTGGCACAGTGTGCGCCCCCCCCTTCCTCCCTCTATTGTAATAATTCGTTGGTGGCACAGTGTGCCCCCCCCCCCCGCCTCCCCCCCCCTTCCTCCCTCTATTGTAATAATTCGTTGGTGGCACAGTGTGCGCCCCCCCCCCCCCCCCTTCCTCCCTCTATTGTAATAAATCGTTGGTGGCAATCATTGGCCCCCCTCCCTCTATAGCATTTTCAACATTGGTGGCCAGTGTGCGGCCACCCATCTTGCGCCCCCCCCCCCCCCCCCCCGATCATTGGTGGCAGCGGGTTACTAGCAATAGTACAAGATTCATACTTACCTGGGAGCTGTGATGTTCGTGTCCGGCCGGGAGCTCCTCCTACTGGTAAGTGACGGTTCATTTAGCAATGCGCCGCACAGACCTGTCACTGTCACTTACCAGTAGGTGGAGCTCCCGGCCGGACACGAACATCGCAGCAGCAGGTAAGTATTAATCTTCTACTATTGTACTATTGCTAAGTAACCATGGCAACGAGGACTGTAGTAGCGTCCTGGTTGCCATGGTTACCGATCGGAGCCCCAGCGAATAAACTGGGACTCCGATCGGAACTCCGCTGCCACCAATGATGATGGGGGGGAGGGGGGGGGGAGATGGGAGGCTGCACACTGGCCACCAACGTTGTTAATGCTATAGAGGGGGGGGGCAATGGGGGGCGCACACTGTGCCACCAACGATTTATTACAATAGAGGGAGGAAGGGGGGGGGGGCGCACACTGTGCCACCAACGAATTATTACAATAGAGGGAGGGGGGGGGGGGCCGCACACTGTGCCACCAACGAATTATTACAATAGAGGGAGGGGGGGGGGGCCGCACTGGCCACCAATGATATTCAAACTGGGGAGGGGGGGGGAGGGTCTGCCCCCTGCTGCCTGGCAGCCCTGATCTCTTACAGGGGGATATGATAGTACAATTAACCCTTTCAGGTGCCGCACCTGAAGGGGTTAATTGTGCTGATGAAGGCCCCCTGTAAGAGATCGGGTGCTGCCAGGCAGCAGGGGGCAGTCTTGTACACAGTTTGTAGTGTATTCTAACTAGAAGCGTCCCCATCACCATGGGAACGCTTCTGTGTTAGAATATACTGTCGGTTCTGAGTTTTCACGAAGTGAAAACTCAGCTTTGAAAAAGCTTTTATGCAGACGGATCTTCGGATCCGTCTGTATAAAAACTAAACTACGGCCACGGATCACGGACACGGATGCCAATCTTGTGTGCATCCGTGTTCTTTCACGGACCCATTGACTTGAATGGGTCCGTGAACCGTTGGCCGTGAAAAAAATAGGACAGGTCATATTTTTTTCACGGCCAGGAAACACGGATCACGGATGCGGCTGCAAAACGGTGCATTTTCCGATTTTTCCACGGACCCATTGAAAGTCAATGGGTCCGCGAAAAAAAACGGAAAACGGCACAACGGCCACGGGTGCACACAACGGTCGTGTGCATGAGGCCTTATTCATTGACACCGCCATGGTGTAGAGTCTGTACAGGTTCCTTGCGTCGTCTCTGTGTCCCGCCACTGGTTTCTGTGTCATGCCTAGGCTCATCACGCCAGGACCACACTTTACACTTATGTGTAGTAGAGGTGAGTTAGTCATTCGGCACAATTCACAATAGCACGATGATGCATGTGGGGTTTGCATACGTTTGAAGGCAATTCTACTGCTTTATCACGACCCACAAATATTGCAGCTCCAAATGGTGGATTTAGAGCGCGGCTATTCCCACAATTACACTCCGGACTTACACTGGAAGTGAGTACACCTGTACATGGGAAGTAAGTGGCAGATACGTAGCGTTCATGTCCAGCCAGTACAGCAGCGTAGAAGCCATTCTTGTCCTTGATACACAGTCTGTAGAGAAGAAATGGCCCCACATGCGCCCCCCTCAGTGCTACTCGGCTCTGCACACCGGTTGGCCAGCATGGCAGTCACATCAACCACCACATGTGCCGCCCCTTCATTGCCCCTGACTGCACAGATGTTAGGGCCCCGTCACCTATATCCGTGACACCAGAGGGAAACCGCAGCTAGAAAGGACCCCATAGTTTATTATGGGATCGTTCATACAGTGATGCTGGATGTCCAGTTGCACCGGACAGAAAATCACTGCATGCTCCATTTATTTTTTTTATTTTTATTATCTTTATTGAAATAAGACATATACAACAATTTACATTTTCATACAAAATTACAATATAAAATTATTATTATTTTTCCCCATAACCACCCATTTCCCAGCCCACCCTAGCCTTGCGATGCGTCTCAAAGCCCTCCATCAGCCCAACACAAGTAGCAATAAGGAAAGAAAGGCTAAAAAAAAGAATAAGAAAAGAAAAGTCACGGGAAGTAGCGACCTACAATTGGGGACAAGGAAGATTAAAACCTCCAGGCCTCCCATATCCTGAGTATTTCTCTCCTATATAGGACACTCTCATAGTTTTTAACCCTACTAACCAGGTTTATACAAGTGTTCAAATTTGGAACATTTCCTGAGAACCAGACTCGAGTGATCAAGAGTCTCGCCAAGAAGAATATTCTATTCAAAAGAATCTTTTTATATTTATGGCGATTTACCTTAGAAGAATCACTCAGTAGACAACATTCAACCATAATATGAAAGCAAATGAAGTTCCAGCACTCCCGATTTTTGGTAGCTAAAATCTTCGTCTTTTATTCAGGCAGTAGACAAAATAGAAAGGACATCCACCCACAAGTGTAGCAACCTTGACGCGTTTCGAACAGAAGTTCTTAGTCTTTTCTTTGTGCATATTCACAACATTCAACCATAAATGGAATCGGGAGTCTCAACTTTTAGTAACAGAGTTATTAATCGCAATCTAGTATTCTTTTACTTCTGGACATGACCAGAGCATATGTAGATGATCAGCCCCAAAAGAGTCACACCGTGGACACATGTTACTCAATTGCCCCGATTCCAATAATGTGACTATGTTATTATATGGAGATCTCCTCACCAGAGTAGTGCACAATCCACTTTTCTCCCAATCATGAAATAGCCATAATTGCCCGGCTATTAGATCCCCCCTGATCCAACGACCTATATAAATATTCCAGTTTAAAGGGAATCTGTCACCTGCTTTTACCATTTTAAGCTGTCACCATCGCTATGTTCACTAAAGTACCTTATTTCCAGCAGTCTTCTTTTTACTTTATTTCGTTTTGTCCTTTTGATATAAAAGCCCTTTTTATGATATGTTAATGAGGGTCCAAGGTGCCCAGAGGGGCGATTTTTTCCTCTCCGGTGCCCAGTGACGCCCCCCTGCAGTGCCCAAGAACGCCTCCTGATCCTCAAATAACCTCCCACAGCCCTGGCAAACGGTTCCGCCCTCTCCCCACGTCATCGTCTACCTTCTAGAAATGCCCCGTCCTTCTTCCTGTCTGCGGCCAGAAAACTCGCGCAGGCTCAGTACTGCCTGCGGCATGCACGATCATCAGCCTCCTCAGGGCAACAGCCTCAAAAGTCTCACTGGGCATGCGCCGAGCCCAGTGATGTAACCTGAGCGCTGTTGCCCTGAGGAGGTTGATGAGTTTTCTGGCCGCAGACAGGAAGAAGGAGGGGGCATTTCTAGAAGGTAGACAATGACGTGGGGAGAGGGCGGAACCGTTTGCCGGGCTGTGGGAGGTTTTTTGAGGATCAGGAGGTGTTCTTGGGCACTGCAGGGGGGCATCACTGGGCACCGGAGAGGAAAAAAAATGCCCCTCTGGGCACCTTGGAGCCTCATTAGCATATCATAAAAAGCGCTTTTATATCAAAAGGACAAAACGAAATAAAGTACAAAGAAGACTGCTGGAAATAAGGTACTTTAGTGAACATAGCGATGGTGACAGCTTAAAATGCTAAAAGCAGATGACAGATTCCCTTTAAGCTTTACCCACTTTCTTCCCTACAACAAGTCATTAATAATTCTCTCAATAAGCTTAAAAAACGTATCCTCTATCCATACAGGTGAATTCCTATGGATATAAAGGAGCTGGGGCAAAATCACCATCTTGACCAAGGACACTCTGTCAGCTCGGGATATAGGAAGTCTGAGCCATATCCAAATGTTTGACCTCAGTTTAGTTAAAGGGGTTCTGCACTTTGTTTAAAGTGATGATCTATCCTCTGGATAGATCATCAGTATCTGATTGGCGGGGGTCTGACACCCGGGCCCCCCGCCGATCAGCTGTTTGGGAAGGCAGGGGCGCTATAGCAGCGCTGCGGCCTTCTCACTGTTTACCGCTGGCCCAGTGAGGTCATGACTAGTATCAACTGGCCTGGGCCCCGCCGATCCGATGCTGATAATCTATCCAGAGGATAGATCATCAGTTTAAACAAACTGCAGAACCCCTTTAATAATGGAATCAAATTAGGCTGTAAATAATCTTCGATCTAAGGGGATATACTCATACCCAAATATTGAAAAGAATCCGAAACCTTCGACATGCTCAAGGTTTCTTCAGTAGAGAGTACAGAGGTATCCACTGGCATAAGGGTAGTTTTTTACCAGTTTATATCTAGGCCTGAGCCCTTTCCAAAGGAGTCTTGGAAGTGTTGTATTGGTGTAATCTATAAAAAATAAGACATCATCCGCGCATAGAGAAATGCGGTCGTCCACCCCCATCGCTCCAAACCCTTCAATCTTAAAATCCTGCCTAACAGTGAGGGCTAGGGGCTCAATATAAATATCAAATAGCCCTGGGCAGAGAGGACAGCCTTGGCGAGTACTTCTGTTCAAAGCAAAAGTCGTTGTCAAGCTCCCATTAATGTTCAATCTCGCCAAAGGTGATCTGTATACACAGTCTGTGATCATATCTATAAACCTGTCTCCAAACCCCATCTTACCCAAGACCTTCCAGAGGAATCTCCACTCCACCCTGTCAAAAGCCTTGGAAGCATCTAAGGACAGGATGGAGCGAGATACCCCCCGGGAGTACCGATGGAGGTGTCCTGCATGCTCCATTTCTAAAAGTGAAAAAAGATCCAGCAGCACTCCTAGAATATAAAAAAACGGTAAATCTATCAGCATCTGGTAATGGATTGATAAAGAAAACTACAAGTGGATTTTTTTCATCTAAGGAGTGCTGCTGGATCTTTTTCCACTTTTGGACATTACACATTTTGGGGTGAGTTGGACCATTTTCCCCTTTTATGCCCTGGGAGTGGAGCTCTTTACCATTCGTTCTCGGCATGCTCCATTTGTCTCTCCTGCGCTAAAAGTGGATAGATGGCGTAAGTGCTGATACACGTATATCAGTGTGTCTGGTAAAGGAAAAAGAGGGATATATCTGCCCCCTGCCCTATAAGCAAAATGGGTATAATATGGACGTCATCTAGGAGGCTGTGCTAGACCACCCATTTCCTCTTCCTCTGGAGAAATATTAGATGAAGATTAGAAGACAAGTCGGGAGATGTCTGAGCACAAAGTGGGCTCCGTAGGTATCACTGAGGGCTGAGGAGGTAATTCCCCCCACCAAAGGAGAAACCCTCTGAAGTATAAGCAGTGTCATTGCCGACTGTCTTCGGCTCGTGTCACATCTCCAGCACGTAGATCCTGCAGACCATGCAGCATGCTGCGGTTTGTGTCTGCCCGACTTTCCGCATTTTTGGCGGAATGTGGCCAGATCTCCTCTGGACCCCATTATACTTAATGTAACATTTGTATCCGGCAGGCTGTTCTCTGCCAGAATTCATGCGGCAGAAGTGAAACTAGCCTTATGTGTATGGAGGCCCCCTGATTCCTCCAAACGATGATTTCTGGAAATGTTTGTTCTCATCAGAGACAAGCAGAAGTCAGAGGTGTCTGTCAGCAGCTTACTCCCCTCTCCCTGTTATGTGCACTGGGTGGAGGGGGAATGTGGGGGGGGGTGTTGGCTGAAAGCTGTTGAAGGTGTATGATCACCTTAAAGGGATTCTGTCAGCAGGTTTCACCCCTGTCAGCTAAACATATGCTGATGTTCAGGGCCTAATGTGGGCTTCTAAATGTGATCCGTAGCCTTATTTTGCTAAAAAAACAGGTTTTACTAACCTGTCACTCAAAGAAATAAGGTGCCCAAGGGGATGTCAGGGGATGTCAAGGGATGCAAGGTGCCGGCCGCACCCACCGCCGTTCGTGCCCAGCGCCGCCTTTCCAGACTTCTGCGCCGCCTCCTAATCCTCTGTGCCGCCTCTCGTTCTCCCTCCCTCCCCCCTCCTCCTGCTGTAAGATATCGCGCGTGCGCACAGGGCTCTGAGAGGCTGGCGCCAGAGTGCAGGTCATACCTGGGTTGAGCGAAGTGCCGGCGCATGCGCACTTCACTTCAAGAAGCCAAATCGAGAAGTCCGCAGGGGCGCATCAGGCAGAGCCCTGTGCGCACGCGCAAGATCTTATAGCAGGAGGAGGGGGGATGGAGGGAGAGCGAGAGGCGGCACAGAGGATTAGGAGGTGGTGCAGAAGTCTGGAAAGGCGGCGCTTGGCACGAACGGCGGTGGGTGCGGCGGGCACCTTGCATCCCTTGACATCCCCTGACATCCCCTTGGGCACCTTATTTCTTTGAGTGACAGGTTAGTAAAACCTGTTTTTTAGCAAAATAAGGCTACGGATCACATTTAGAAGCCCACATTAGGAATCCTGATGAGGCCCTGAACATCAGCATATGTTTAGCTGACAGGGGTGAAACCTGCTGACAGAATCCCTTTAACTTTCTTAACCAACAATAAAGCATTCCTTGTAATTTTGTAAGCAAGTTCAACCGATAAGATATTGACCGTTTTACTGTTGGCTGTACAGTACATTATGTACAGTACATTATGCTGTAATGGTTGTGTATTTGTATGGTCCTTATTGTGGACACAATGATAATCTAAATACACTCTTATGAAATGACTCTATTTGGGTCCATGTTGGCTTCACTCTACTAAACTTGGACGCCAAACAGCCCCATGGTGATCTAATTTCAGTAGTAACAAAGACCCTAAAACGCAGCTGAATTTCACCTATCTGAAAAGGACCTACTGTATCGATGGAAGCGAAATATTACAACGCAATCTTGTTTAAAACCTAACTCCACTCAACAACTGAAAATAAGTGGGAATCTAGCGTTAAAGGGTCCTGGGACTTAGATATTGAGGACTTATTGTCAGGATAAGTCAACAATATCAGTGGGGTCTGACACCAGGGGTGCACCTAGCCTTTTCGCTGCCTGAGGCGAAAACTGAAACGTTGCCCATGGCTCTGCTGCCCCCCTCTTGCCGCTACCTGGTGCTGCCTGAGGCGGTCGCCTCACCTGGCCTCATTGGTGGTGCACCCCGTCTGACACAGTCAGCTGTTTTGGACAGGCATCGGAGGCTATACAGTGGATGGAGAAGGCTCCAACCACTGCGTAGTGCAAGTGAATGGGAGCTGAGCTGCAGTTCGCCAGTGCAGGACAAAGCCTTCAGTCTACTGTATAGTTAATGGCGGATGCCTGAAAGAGCTTATCAGTGGGGGTGCTGGGTGTCAGAACCCCATCGATCTGATATTGATGACCTGTTCTAAATCCTGGAAGACCCTTTTAATATCACTGCTTCTATGTCCTTTTAACAAGGCCTTTGGAAGCTGAGATATGATACATTGTCTGCACTCTGTAACACTATTTCAGCTGCCCCTGTGAATAAAACAGCATGTTCACCAGTGAATACTGCTCTGCATGCTCATAAAACCTATTATAGAGTCCTTAAAGTGTCCAAACTATTATTGTGTGAGTCAATCACTGCTGACAGATAGATACTGGGACAACTAAAAGATGCTTAGGCTCCATTCACACCACCGTATGTATTTTCCGGTCTGCAATATACGGATCTGCAAAAAATATGGATAATATCTGTGTGATATCCGTGTTGCATCCGTGTGTGTTTTTTTTTTGCAGACCCATTGTAAAAATAGCTATTTTTGTCCACAACCCAGACAAGTATAGGACATTTTTTGCGGGACTACGAAACGGACATATGGACATTTTTTGCAGACCCATGGAAATGAAGACAGATAGGATGCAACCACAAATACAGTCATGTGAATGGGCCCTTATATTGTAGCTTCATGGGAGTACAGTCTGGACACTGGTGGGGTCAAATCTGAGCTTTCAAGTATTCAGTAGAATTAGGATTTAGAGGAAATGCCATATAAATGACATATTATTTAAATCCTGGTCAATAGGTCTACCTTCTTCTACTTCTAGTAAGATGTGGAGACTGAAAAGGCTGCTTGGGCACACAGTGCTAAGCCATCCATTTTTCACTATTGTCAGGTTCTCTGTCTCTGTACTGCAGTCAGCCCTGTCATGCTCATCTCCTCGTCATGCTCTGCTGTGATGTGCTGCTGCTCTGCTGTGATGTGCTGCTCCTCTGCTGTGATGTGCTGCTGCTCTGCTGTGATGTGCTGATCCTCTGCTGTGATGTGCTGCTCCTCTGCTGTGATGTGCTGATCCTCTGCTGTGATGTGCTGCTGCTCTGCTGTGATGTGCTGCTCCTCTGCTGTGATGTGCTGCTCCTCTGCTGTGATGTGCTGCTCCTCTGCTGTGATGTGCTGCTCCTCTGCTGTGATGTGCTGCTGCTCTGCTGTGATGTGCTGCTCCTCTGCTGTGATGTGCTGCTCCTCTGCTGTGATGTGCTGCTGCTCTGCTGTGATGTGCTGCTCCTCTGCTGTGATGTGCTGCTCCTCTGCTGTGATGTGCTGCTCCTCTGCTGTGATGTGCTGCTGCTCTGCTGTGATGTGCTGCTGCTCTGCTGTGATGTGCTGCTGCTCTGCTGTGATGTGCTGCTGCTCTGCTGTGATGTGCTGCTCCTCTGCTGTGATGTGCTGCTCCTCTGCTGTGATGTGCTGCTCCTCTGCTGTAATGTGCTGCTCCTCTGCTGTGATGTGCTGCTCCTCTGCTGTGATGTGCTGCTCCTCTGCTGTGATGTGCTGCTCCTCTGCTGTGATGTGCTGCTCCTCTGCTGTGATGTGCTGCTCCTCTGCTGTGATGTGCTGCTGCTCTGCTGTGATGTGCTGCTCCTCTGCTGTGATGTGCTGCTGCTCTGCTGTGATGTGCTGCTCCTCTGCTGTGATGTGCTGCTCCTCTGCTGTGATGTGCTGCTGCTCTGCTGTGATGTGCTGCTCCTCTGCTGTGATGTGCTGCTCCTCTGCTGTGATGTGCTGCTCCTCTGCTGTGATGTGCTGCTCCTCTGCTGTGATGTGCTGCTGCTCTGCTGTGATGTGCTGCTGCTCTGCTGTGATGTGCTGCTGCTCTGCTGTGATGTGCTGCTGCTCTGCTGTGATGTGCTGCTCCTCTGCTGTGATGTGCTGCTCCTCTGCTGTGATGTGCTGCTCCTCTGCTGTGATGTGCTGCTCCTCTGCTGTGATGTGCTGCTCCTCTGCTGTGATGTGCTGCTCCTCTGCTGTGATGTGCTGCTCCCAGGAAACATAGAGTTATGATAAAATCACAGAGATCCACATGGACAATCAACTCAGTTGGTAGTAAATTGTCGTGAGGACGGCAGAGCCATCAAACCCAAGATCAGATTCTTAAATTAAATCAAACTAGACCCCTAAACTAATAACGACCCGAGAGTAGACCCTTTATAGAATTATACCTCAGACCAGACCCCCTAAATAAGTCAAGCAACATAATGACAAAATAAATACAGGCACCAGACCAGACAGATGAACATCTGGGCCATTACTGTGGGCGATAGCAGGAGTTAGATAACCAAATATTTTAATTCCTGATTTTAAAAAGTCTTTGTTTTTTAAAAGACATTGTAAGCGCTGGCATCCTCACCTCTGCGGTTCCATTGCTAAAGCACTAAGTTCTAAGCACTGAAGGTTAAAGGACCCACAGGGATGAGGAGGCATTTTATGTTGGATGTGATGTGCAAATCAATAAAATCCAATAAATAATGGCCTATTTAAAGGAAAATCTTTGTAGGATTTAGGAATCCCCCCCCATACGATATCAGTGTCACTATTTTTATTTTTTTATATTATTCTCAAGGTCATTATCAATTTTTTTTAAATACTGCAGTTTTCACACTGGACACTAAACCTCATTAATAAGCTGATACATCCTGTTCTACAGAGATCACTTTTCAGCAGTCACTTCATTATCAACACAGGCAGGATTACAATGACAGAAAACATCTCTGTATAGATAACACAGGATCACATCATTCACAAAAGGTGATGGACACAGCTCGTTTCCCCTCCCTCCCTGCACAGTGACCTCTGCATAGGTAATGAAGCATGCCTTAAACACTGTCCCAAAAGCAAATTCTGAATTGCTGTTAAAAGGGGGTTCTTACCACCGGCGAATGGCAGATTTTGCCTGAGAAGTCTCACAGCCAGCCAGACATTTCCTATGTTCAGACTCTGCAGGGGAACTGTAGTATAGCATAGCAGCTATTCAGGTGAAAGGCCATCCAAGGGTGGCTAGAGTACAGCAGAAGAAGAGCCACTAGTGCAGAGCGTTCTGGTTTCTAGCAGGGTACCCTTCTCTATGGTGCCCATATGCCCCAGAGGTGGTCTCCAAGAGACATCTCCTTCACCAGAGCAGCCGCTCAGGCAAGATGTCTACTACTATAATTATGTAGAAAATAGGAAAAATCTACAATAAGAAAAAAAAAAACATAGAAAGAATAAAATATATTTTTTCAGTCTCTGGCACTAGTAAATAAAAATTAGAGGTAATACATTCCCTTTAACCACTTAAGGACCACAGGTTTATACCCCCCTAAAGACCAGGCCCTTTTTTACAAATCGGCACTCCACAACTTTAGCGGTTTATTGCTCGGTCATGCAACTTACCACCCAAATGAATTTTACCTCCTTTTCTTCTCAGTAATAGAGCTTTCATTTGGTGGTATTTCATTGCTGCTGACATTTTTACTTTTTTTGTTATTAATCGAAATTTAACGATTTTTTTGCAAAAAAATGACATTTTTCACTTTCAGTTGTAAAATTTTGCAAAAAAAACGACATCCATATATAAATTTTGCTCTAAATTTATTGTTCTACATGTCTTTGATAAAAAAAAAATGTTTGGGTAAAAAAAAAATGGTTTGGGTAAAAGTTATAGCGTTTACAAACTATGGTACAAAAATGTGAATTTCCGCTTTTTGAAGCAGCTCTGACTTTCTGAGCACCTGTCATGTTTCCTGAGGTTCTACAATGCTCAGACAGTACAAACACCCCACAAATGACCCCATTTCGGAAAGTAGACACCCTAAGGTATTCGCTGATGGGCATAGTGAGTTCATAGAACTTTTAATTTTTTGTCACAAGTTAGTGAAAAATGATGATTTTTTTTTTTTGATTTTTTTTTTCTTACAAAGTCTCATATTCCACTAACTTGTGACAAAAAATAAAAACTTCTATGAACTCACTATGCCCATCAGCGAATACCTTGCTTGGGGTGTCTTCTTTCCAAAATGGGGTCACTTGTGGGGTAGTTATACTGCCCTGGCATTCTAGGGGCCCAAATGTGTGGTAAGTAGTTTGAAATCAAAATGTGTAAAAAATGACCGGTGAAATCCGAAAGGTGCTCTTTGGAATGTGGGCCCCTTTGCCCACCTAGGCTGCAAAAAAGTGCCACACATGTGGTATCACCGTACTCAGGAGAAGTTGGGGAATGTGTTTTGGGGTGTCATTTTACATATACCCATGCTGGGTGAGATAAATATCTTGGTCAAATGCCAACTTTGTATAAAAAAATGTGAAAAGTTGTCTTATGCCAAGATATTTTTCTCACCCAGCATGGGTATATGTAAAATGATACCCCAAAACACATTCCCCAACTTCTCCTGAGTACGGAGATACCACATGTGTGACACTTTTTTGCAGCCTAGGTGCGCAAAGGGGCCCACATTCCAAAGAGCACCTTTCGGATTTCACCGGCCATTTTTTACAGATTTTGATTTCAAACCACTTCTCACGCATTCAGCCCCTAAAATGCCAGGGCAGTATAACTACCCCACAAGTGACCCCATTTTGGAAAGAAGACACCCCAAGGTATTTCGTGATGGGCATAGTGAGTTCATGGAAGTTTTTATTTTTTGTCACAAGTTAGTGGAATATGAGACTTTGTAAGGAAAAAAATAAATAAAAAATAAATCATCATTTTCCGCTAACTTGTGACAAAAAATATAAAATTCTAGGAACTCGCCATGCCCCTCACGGAATACCTTGGGGTGTCTTCTTTCCAAAATGGGGTCACTTGTGGGGTAGTTATACTGCCCTGGCATTTTCCAGGGGCCCTAATGTGTGGTAAGTAGGTAAATGACCTGTGAAATCCTAAAGGTGCTCTTTGGAATGTGGGCCCCTTTGCCCACCTAGGCTGCAAAAAAGTGTCACACATGTGGTATCGCCGTATTCAGGAGAAGTTGGGCAATGTGTTTTGCGGTGTCTTTTTACATATACTTATGCTGGGTGAGAGAAATATCTCGGCAAAAGACAACTTTTCCCATTTTTTTATACAAAGTTGGCATTTGACCAAGATATTTATCTCACCCAGCATGGGTATATGTAAAATGACACCCCAAAACACATTGCCCAACTTCTCCTGAGTACGGCGATACCAGATGTGTGACACTTTTTTGCAGCCTAGATGCGCAAAGGGGCCCACATTCCTTTTATGAGGGCATTTTTAGACATTTGGATCCCAGACTTCTTCTCACGCTTTAGGGCCCCTAAAATGCCAGGGCAGTATAAACACCCCACATGTGACCCCATTTTGGAAAGAAGACACCCCAAGGTATTCAATGAGGGGCATGGCGAGTTCATAGAAATTTTTTTTTTTTGGCACAAGTTAGCGGAAATTGATTTTATTTATTTTTTTCTCACAAAGTCTCCCTTTCCGCTAACTTGGGACAAAAATTTCAATCTTTCATGGACTCAATATGGCCCTCACGGAATACCTGGGGGTGTCTTCTTTCCGAAATGGGGTCACATGTGGGGTATTTATACTGCCCTGGCATTCTAGGGGCCCTAAAGCGTGAGAAGAAGTCTGGAATATAAATGTCTAAAAATTTTTACGCATTTGGATTCCGTGAGGGGTATGGTGAGTTCATGTGAGATTTAATTTTTTTACACAAGTTAGTGGAATATGAGACTTTGTAAGAAAAAAATAATAATTTCCGCTAACTTGGGCCAAAAAAATGTCTGAATGGAGCCTTACAGAGGGGTGATCAATGACAGGGGGGTGATCAATGACAGGGGGGTGATCAATGACAGGGGGGTGATCAGGGAGTCTATATTGGGTGATCTACCCCCTGTCATTGATCACCCCCCCTATAAGGCTCCATTCAGATGTCCGTATGTGTTTTGCGGATCCGATCCATGTATCCGTGGATCCGTAAAAATCATACGGACATCTGAATGCAGCCTGACAGGGGGGGTGATCAATGACAGGGGGGGTGATCAATGACAGGGGGGTGATCAGGGAGTCTATATGGGGTGATCACCCCCCGTGGAAGGCTCCAGGGAGACGCCTGTGTGTGTTTTGCGGATCCGATCCATCTATCAGTGGATCCGTAAAAATCATGCGGACGCCTGAATGGAGCTTTACAGGGGGGTGATCAATGACAGGGGGGTAATCAATGACAGGGGGGTGATCAGGGAGTCTATATGGGGTGATCACCACAGTCATTGATCACGCCCCTGTAAGGCTCCATTCAGACGTCCGTATGCGTTTTGCGGATCCGATCCATCTATCAGTGGATCCGTAAAAATCATGCGGACATCTGAATGGAGCTTTACAGGGGGGTGATCAATGACAGGGGGGTGATCAGGGAGTCTATATGGGGTGATCACCACAGTCATTGATCACGCCCCTGTAAGGCTCCATTCAGACGTCCGTATGTGTTTTGCGGATCCGATCCATCTATCAGTGGATCCGTAAAAATCATGCGGACGTCTGAATGGAGCTTTACAGGGGGGTGATCAATGACAGGGGGGTAATCAATGACAGGGGGGTGATCAGGGAGTCTATATGGGGTGATCACCACAGTCATTGATCATGCCCCTGTAAGGCTCCATTCAGACGTCTGTATGCGTTTTGCAGATCCGATCCATCTATCAGTGGATCCGTAAAAATCATGCGGACATCTGAATGGAGCTTTACAGGGGGGTGATCAATGACAGGGGGGTGATCAGGGAGTCTATATGGGGTGATCACCACAGTCATTGATCACGCCCCTGTAAGGCTCCATTCAGACGTCCGTATGCGTTTTGCGGATCCGATCCATCTATCAGTGGATCCGTAAAAATCATGCGGACGTCTGAATGGAGCTTGGTAGGGGGTGTAGTGTAGTGGTGCTTGGTGCAACATATTACTGAGCTACCTGTGTCCTCTGGTGGTCGATCCAAAAAAAGGGGACCACCAGAGGACCAGGTAGCAGGTATATTAGACGCTGTTATCAAAACAGCGTCTAATATACCTGTTAGGGGTTAAAAAAATCACATCTCCAGCCTGCCAGCGAACGATCGCCGCTGGCAGGCTGGAGATCCACTCTCTTACCTTCCGTTCCTGTGAGCGCGCGCGCCTGTGTGCGCGCGTTCACAGGAAATCTCGGCTCACGCGAGATGACGCCAATCGGCGTTAGTGTGACCTGGGAGCGCCGCAGAGATGACGCCTTTCGGCGTTAGTGTGACGGTAAGTGGTTAAGGCCTCTTTCACACAAATGATACGGATGCGTTCAGTGAAACTCGCACCATTTCACAAGCAAGATCAGTCAGTTTTGTCTGCATTTGCGTTCAGTGTTTCAGTTTTTTCCATGCGGGTGCAGTCAGCTTTGATGTTTTTTCACGCACGTGAAAAAAAATGAAGGTTTACAAACATCTCCTAGCAACCATCAGTGAAAAACCCATTACAATCGGATGCAATGCGTTTTTCACTGAGCCCCAATCACTGGTATGGGGCCAGGGCAGTGTGAAAAACGCAGAATATAGAACATGCAGCAATGCAGAACTGATGCATGAAAAAAACGCTCATATACACTGACACATTGAAAGGAATGGGTCAGGATTCAGTGCGGGTGCGATGCGTTCACTTTCCGCACGGAAAACTCGCTTGTGTGAAAGGGGCCTAAAGGGAGTCTGTCAGCACTTTTGACTGTACAGAGCTAGGTAGGAGTCATGGAGAGAAACACAAATGTGCCTTTTGTCAGTAGTAAGAATACGAGTCAGTATTCTGGCAGGATCTGGAGGCAGGGCTTCACCGTGAAGTGCTCTCAGCCTCCTGTGCCCCGAGTGACAGCCGCTCATTGTAGAGCTCAGAAAGCTCTTCTTCTTCTGAGCACCTGAAGGAGCAGAACTTGAGAGAGTAAAAGTTCAGATTCCTACTACTCCTGATAATAAAAGCTCCACATATTTGTACTGCTTTCCCCAGCTTGCACCTAATGCTGTCAGCAGTTTTGCATGGTCAAAACTGCTGCTAGACTCTCTTTTAGAGACACTGCGTTTTAAGTTACAAGTACAGTTTCATCTAAAATATAAATAATGGGGGAGATGTATCAAACTGGTGTACAGTAGAACTGGCTTAGTTGCCCATAGCAACCAGTCAGATTCCACCTTTCATTTTTCATAGCTCCTTTGGAAAATGAAAGGTGGAATCTGATTGGTTCTTATGGGCAACTAAGCCAGTTCTACTGTACACCAGTTTGATAAATCTCCTCAATGTTTGTAACAGTGTATAAAGGAAGTATATGAAAGGTCTGTTTTTCTCAGATATACTGTGTTTGTCTCTATTAGGTCCTGTCTTATGGATGCACTATTAGAGGGTAATCTCTAAAATCAATAGTTTTCTAGTATCAGATAATGACTGCTGTATTATACTTTTATACTACTACCTGTGGAATGGTTATCACCAGGGCATTGGACTTCACCAGTGAAAATGATGGACAATATGAGCTTATTATTCAGCTAGCGCCTCCATCTGTAGCTGTAGAGTTTATATAGCATTTACCTCTTTTTTATGACATCCCTATCCTCCTCCTTTGTACTGGGTAACATAACTCCTGCAAATAATATCAGACCTGTAAAAAGATTAGCACAGGGACTATGTCCATCTACTAAGAGATGCATGGATATTACTTTTGAACTATGTTCTCACTAAACAGACCCTTTAATTGAAAGAAATCTAGGAGATGTCTTAATAAAAAAGAAATGAGTGGGTACAGATCTGCACAACTAGGCGCCCTCCACCCTCAGTGTCTTAGGCTGAGTTCACACGGGCGTTGCGGGAAAATGTGCGGGTGCGTGCGGGAACACGCGCGATTTTTCAGTGCGAGTGCAAAACATTGTAATCCGTTTTGCACTCGCGTGAGAAAAATCGGCATGTTTGGTACCCAAACCCGAACTTCTTCACAGAAGTTTGGGCTTGGGATCGGTGTTCTGTAGATTGTATTATTTTCCCTTATAACGTGGTTATAAGGGAAAATAATAGCATTCTGAATACAGAATGCATAGAAAAATGGTGCTGGAGGGGTTAAAAAAAATAAAAATAATAATTTAACTCACCTTAATCCACTTGATCGCGGAGCCGGCATCTCTTCTGTCTTCATCTTAGCTGTGTGGAGGAACAGGACCTGTGGTGACGTCACTCCGGTCATCACATGATCCATCACATGATCTTTTACCATGGTGATGGATCATGTGATGGACCATGTGATGACCGGAGTGACATCACCACAGGTCCTGTTGCTCCACACAGCTAAGATGAAGACAGAAGGAGATGCCGGCTCCGCGATCAAGTGGATTAAGGTGAGTTAAATTATTATTTATTTATTTTTTAACCCCTCCAGTGCTATTTTAGTATGCATTCTGTATTTAGAATGCTATTATTTTCCCTTATAACCATGTTATAAGGGAAAATAATAATGATCGGGTCACCATCCCGATCGTCTCCTAGCAACCATGCGTGAAAATCACACCGCATCCGCACTTGCTTGCAGATGCTTGCGATTTTCACGCAACCCCATTCACTTCTATGGGGCCTGCGTTGCGTAAAAAACGCAGAATATAGAGCATGCTGCGATTTTCACGCAATGCACAAGTGATTCGTGAAAATCACTGCTCATGTGAACAGCCCCATAGAAATGAATGGGTCAGTATTCAGTGCGGGTGCCATGCGTTCAACTCACGCATGGCATCCGCGCGGAATACTCGCCCGTGTGAACTCAGCCTAAGGCTGCATTCACACGTCCGTGGTGTGTTGCGGACCTGCAAATTGCAGGTCCGCAACACACCAGCCCGGCACCCCCATAGAAATGCCTATTCTTGTCCGCAAGCTGCGGACAAGAATAGGACATGCTCTATCTTTTTGCGGAGTTGCGGACCTAAAGATCGGGGCCGCGCTCCGCAAATGCGGATGTGGACAGCACACTGTGTGCTGTCCGCATCCATTGCGTCCCCATAGAGAATGAATGGGTCCGCACCCGTTCCGCAAAATTGCGGAACGGATGCGGACCCATTTTGCGGACGTGTGAATGGAGCCTTACAGTGAAAAAGCTTCATGACCTGGAAACTAGGAAGGCTACAGTATATGTAGATTTGTACGTTAAGAGGGCTCATCACAACATTTGGTGTATCTGAGGTGCCAAAGGGGCTCAGGCACTACTTTCATGCATATTATATAGCTGAAAAGGTGTCTATAGGCTTTCAAATATCATAAAACATAATTTAGGCTTTGTTCACATTTAGTTTTTCCTTTACAATTGAAAAAGCTTGCAGTGCTTACATCAGACTTAAGCCGAATGCACACGGCCGTGAGCGGTCCGTGGTATCCCGGCCTGGATTCCTGCTGAGAGCAGGAGCGCACGGCGTCATTGGTTGCTATGACGCCGTGCGCTTCATGTCACCGCTGCACTACAGTAATACACTCGTATAGATCATACCAGTGTATTACTGTAGTGCAGCGGCGGCATGAAGCACACGGCGTCATAGCAACCAATGACGCCGTGCGCTCCTGCTGTCAGCAGGAATCCAGGCCGGGATACCACGGACCGCTCACGGCCGTGTGCATTCGGCTTTATACCCAGACCCCTGTGTCCTTATGGCGTCTGTGGAACTAGTCAGTATACCTTATCTTTATAATAAAGGAAAGTGTAGTCTGCTGTGCTTACATGTGCTCCTGTACAGGTGGCAACCACACAAAAAAAGAAACATACTGTGCCGTATGCAGTTTTTTTTAAACATTGGAGCCTATGGGAGTTGTATGCAGCTGTATATGATATGATGGCATACACTGAGCATGTGCGAGTGAATGAGTTATTAGTCATGTATTGAGTGAAAGTAAAAAATGAAGCGTACAGTATGAGCAATACATTTGTCTATGGTAGATGCCTAAGGTCACAGCACCTTGTTGGCTTCAGTAATAACCCACCAGTTAAAAAAATGAAGGAAACTAAATGTGGAAGGTCCAGCACTGTCATTAAAATCCAAATCTTTAGGTTAAAAAACACGTTGGCATAAAAAAAATAACTTAACAAGCAAGTCTGGATCGAAATGCTTAAGCAATTTGTGATGTCAATGCGATTTTTATCATAAAGATTTGATAGAAATGGACTTAATGACATGATAGGCCTTCCACTTTTAGTTTCCTTGGATGTTGCCTACAGTCTGTTGTCCCACAGGTGGCCCATGCACCCTTACTAATGCCCTAAAATGTGTCTACTTTCTGGGCATCAGTTCATGTAGGACTTGTATTGTTCTATATTTTAAGTAGGGTGATATACTGTATGTCTCAGGTGCAGTCTCTCTATAAAGCTTCAGGCCTGTGATTCCACCTTGTTTCTTCCAAACCTCCAATCCTCACCACTACTGAAGGTTAGTTTAGCATGAGGCGTGATGTACGCAGGGGTGTAACTACCATGGCGGCAGACCAGGCGACTGCTATGGGACCCAGGGCAAAAGGGGGCCCATTCTTAGTTAGGATTATCTCCTCTTCTACTGGAGGTGAACTTGGTCAGGCTCTACCCTCCAAAGGAACAACTTTTAGAAAATAAAGCAGTGGAAAAATGGCCCAAGAGTCATTGAAAAGGGTTTAGGCAGAAACCCTTCTGTCCCATGGTGGGGCTGGGTTTGTTCCTTGCCATGGGGCCCTTACTTCTCTATGTACGCCACTGGATGTATGGTATAGGAAAACATGAGCTATACTGTTATGATATGTATATTTTTACTGTGCCCCTAGTGCCATTGTTAGTGGGTGTATGCCATTTGGCCCATTGACTACTTGTAAGCGACCTGAGCCATCTGATTAGTTAGTTTGAAAGCCTGGGATGCAAAGTGGCAGTAGGTAGTGACCAGGTGAGCATATGAAACCTACTTAAATAGATGCTGCACTTGCACCAGCACTTCATTTTCTCTCATAGTATTTGAGCACATTTTGACTGGCTTATATGAGGAATTTTTACATGCGCCAGCTATTAGGATGAGGCTCCTGATCACAGTTATTCTGATGCCGATTGTTGTAATAGCGATTTATCCCTAGTGAGACCTCTATGCCTGGCCTGTATGGGCAGATATAATCACTGCGGACAATCCTTATCAGATAGCTTGAACTCCCCAACACTGAGTTTATCAGTGTAAGTTGCTTTATTCTGTAAGCCAGATAACAGTACAGCAGAACAGATGGATTCCGGTATTGTGCGGTCAAAAGTTGATGCTTTTGTAAGCTTACATGAGAATACATGTGTACCTGTGCAAATGTCTGGAGCAGTATGAAGAAACAGGAAGTGAGGTACACAGAAGAAGGGGTGGAGCAAAGAAATGAATGACAGATATCACAAACAAAAGAAACGGCCACTAGATGTGAGCATATAACCAAATATAGAATATCATATAGATTTTAACTGTGTAGCAGCACAACAGTACTTTTTATGTCTCTGTGCTTTAATTTTCCATGTTTGTCTGCCACAGAATCCTTCAGGGTGCAGTGCCTCTATTGGTGTCATCCCTGGGGGTCTTTGAAGTAGAGACCTTGGGAGCCATCAGGTTCCCCACCCCCTGTATCCATGGCTCCACATTCAGGAGCCAAACTTACGACTATGGATTCTTGTGGATGCTGCTGTAACAACAAGCAGGATGGGCTGTCCCTAAACCCTAATCTTTGCAGTGTCTTCTGGTATTGGGAGGTGGATTAGGTTTGGCAAGGGTTTACGATGGACAACATCCTTCTGCACTTTTTTTTGGATGATATGTATTTATTTTATGCACTTATATAGCGCTACTAAATTCCGCAGCGCTTTACAGACATTAGCATCCAACTGTCCCCAATGGGGCTCACAATCTAAGGTCCCTATCAGTATGTCTTTGGAGTGTATCCGGAGGAAACCCACGCAAACACGGATTCGAACCTAGGACCCCAGCGCTGCTAGGCACCAATGCTAACCACTGAGCCACCGTGCTGCCCATACTTGGCACATTTTGGTAGCACTTAATTTAAAATAATTTATCCTACTCCAGTATTGGCATGTGCTATGTTGTAGCTGTATGGGGGAACTAAAATGATAATCAGTAACAACTAAGGGCCATATTATAGATTTGTTTAGCATGGATCTGTAACATGGCACCCATAAAACATTGTGTGCCCTTTTGTCATAGATTCTTGGAGAATCATGGCCTGATCTATTGTATGCCATATGTTGGAGCTAATCTCCCCAAAGGCAACTAAACTGTGAACTATGACCCTCGGATTTCTGCTGCAGATTTACATTTGTACATGCTGCGGATCCGCAAATGGATTTACCCTAATTCAATGGGGCTAACCTGCACGTGGCCACCCACTGTGTTTTCCTGGTGGAAACCACGGAAATAATCCACATGCAAATGTGAATTTTTTTCCTCAAATCCACAAATGGAAAAATCCACCCTGTATAAACTATGGCACAGATTCCAATAAAAAAATGAGGCACATTAAATACAGTTTTCCTATGCATATTATGCTTAAAAATCCATGTGGAAAATGGGCAGTGGGAATATACCCTTATGGCACAAGCCTTTGAGGCGCACTAATTAACATACAAAACTTGCAATCTTTAACTTCACTGAATAAAGTCTATTAGGCATTAGGCAAACAGCCGTATCGATCCTCAAAAAACAGATCCTTGAAAAACTGATAGCTTCCATATGCATTCCATTTTGTTCCCATTTCCATGAACAGAAAGAGCTATTCTTGTCTGCAGAAATGGACAAGGATAGGACCTGCAGTGAGATTCTGGGATATGAGCGTGTGTATGAGCTCATGGAATTGTATCCGTGTGTCAGTGTGCTATCAGTTTAAAAATGAAATATGGTTGCGTGCATGAGCCCTTACGGTACCCTCTGATAGTATGTTTTGTATTTTTAACATTGAAGGTGGTAGCGGCTTATCTCCCCACTAACAACAGGATCGGGCAATTGAATCCAACCTGTCCAATCCTTACCTCCCTCACCATGAGATGTTGGGGGGGAGTTGGCAGGCTCCTACAGAGTAGATGGTTATAGAACTTGATGAAATTGACATGTGTATGGACAGCTTTCAGCATGTACTGCTACAGGTGAAACTCGAAAAATTAGAATATCGTACAAAGTTCATTTATTTCAGTAATGCAACTTAAAAGGTGAAACTAACATATGAGATAGACTCATTACATGCAAAGCGAGATTATTTGGTAGAATTTGGATGATTATGGCTTACAGCTTATGAAACCCCAAAGTCACAATTTTGAGGTCCCCTTTGCTCAGGGGGGTGTGGATTAATTAGCTGACTAGAGGGTGACACTTTGAGCCTAGAATATTGAACCTTTTCACAATTTTCTAATTTTAAAGTTGCATTACTGAAATAAATGAACTTTTGCACGATATTATAATTTTTCGAGTTTCACCTGTATATGGTGCCTCCATACTTCTATTAGGGAATACCTCTATAACAGAGAGTTCAGAAAATAAATCATAGTATTTGAAGGTACAGTTTGGCACCATAGACATGTGGTGTATGCTTTATTATGGCTCTCTGCAACTCAAAGGTTGTACAGAACTGTGTGCATAAGCTCAAAGGGTATGTTCACATGTGCAGGTTTTCAGGAGAAGACACATTCTAAGAAAACCCTGTCTGAAAACTATAGATGTAGATTTCTATAGAAATATTGCCAAGAAATATATTTTTTTTTTAAGTAGCATGACAATGTATGTAAAAATTGCAATCCTGGTACCACAATCTGGTTTTCCATAGATTTCCTAGAACTGCTTTTTAAGTTCAGATGGGTAGGATTTGCTGAAGATAATTCAGAAAAAAATCCCATGTCTTCACGGGTTCCCCGGCTCTAATGATGGTATAGCACTTATAATTGCTGAAGCCTGTGATTGGTTGCAGTGGTCACATATAGACACAGCACATCATTAGAAGGATCCAGTAAGCTGAGACCGGAAGCCATACCCTGGGAGTGGGAGAAGATGCATATGACATAATACTAGACAACACATAGACAATACATAGACAATTTTCCGCACCTGTAGATTTAGATTCGCAGTGCTAGGATTTGATTTCAAACTTTCACATTAAAGTCAATGGAGAGAATCTGCAACAAATCTTCTTTCTGGATCAGAAATTGACATGCTGTGGATGTAAAAATTCTCATTGCTGGTCCATTAAATTCTGCAGCATGTGAATTTCTTTAAATCACATACACTATGCTGCAACTGTATTGTGCTGCATATTTTCTGCCTGCAAATCGAGAAGCAAAATCCGCTGCAATTCCATCCTCGTCTATGTGCCATTAGAAGAAAAAAGGAGATTTTTTCTACAAAATGATATATCACAGGTGCCATATTTCACACAAGCATATGTGTGAGCATACAGAATATGGGTCAGATAGCATCAGTTTGGCATTAGCTGGCATTATGATTCAGTAATACTAATGGGCTGTCTTCTAGAGAGAACACAGACAGGCCCTTTAGAATACAGATGCGATACTGATTACATTCGGATGTAGTACAGCTTTCATCCTTATTTTTAACAATATTCTGACTTAAATGGATGTTTTGCTTCTGCAAAATGAATAAAAAGTCGTACATGTTGTGTATTACAAAACAGCCCCATAGATCAACATTTTATGCACATTACACACCATTTACTATTTAGTGTGAAATGTCCAGTTTTTTCTTATTCCCTTTAAAGATATACTGTCACAATGTGTTATAGAAATCAGAGCGATGTAAAACACCGAACAACTGTAGGAAAATTATTAATTTGGAACCTCTCATCCTCCATCTCCCCATTATGTCATATGGGACAGTCTATTGTTTAAAATACAGTAGTAACATTGATATGGTGTAATCCCAAGCTCATTACATAGATACAGAACCAGAACCAAGCTCCGCACATATATTTGGCACCAAAGTTCAGTACATACATGCAATACAAAAAAAAAGCATGGTAACTAAATACAGCACCAGAACCAAGCTCAGTATATACAGTACAGACCAAAAGTTTGGACACACCTTCTCATTCAAAGAGTTTTCTTTATTTTCATGACTATGAAAATTGTAGATTCACACTGAAGGCATCAAAACTATGAATTAACACATGTGGAATTATATACATAACAAACAAGTGTGAAACAACTGAAAATATGTCATATTCTAGGTTCTTCAAAGTAGCCACCTTTTGCTTTGATTACTGCTTTGCACACTCTTGGCATTCTCTTGATGAGCTTCAAGAGGTAGTCCCCTAAAATGGTTTTCACTTCACAGGTGTGCCCTGTCAGGTTTAATAAGTGGGATTTCTTGCCTTATAAATGGGGTTGGGACCATCAGTTGCGTTGAGGAGAAGTCAGGTGGATACACAGCTGATAGTCCTACTGAATAGACTGTTAGAATTTGTATTATGGCAAGAAAAAAGCAGCTAAGTAAAGAAAAATGAGTGGCCATCATTACTTTAAGAAATGAAGGTCAGTCAGTCAGCCGAAAAATTGGCAAAACTTTGAAAGTAAGGGCTATTTGACCATGAAGGAGAGTGATGGGGTGCTGAGCCAGATGACCTGGCCTCCACAGTCACCGGACCTGAACCCAATCGAGATGGTTTGGGGTGAGCTGGACCACAGAGTGAATGCAATAGGGCCAACAAGTGCTAAGCATCTCTGGGAACTCCTTCAAGACTGTTGGAAGACCATTTCAGGGGACTACCTCTTGAAGCTCATCAAGAGAATGCCAAGAGTGTGCAAAGCAGTAATCAAAGCAAAAGGTGGCTACTTTGAAGAACCTAGAATATGACATATTTTCAGTTGTTTCACACTTGTTTGTTATGTATATAATTCCACATGTGTTAATTCATAGTTCAAAGAAAACTCCTTGAATGAGAAGGTGTGTCCAAACTTTTGGTCTGTACTGTATATATATATATATATCTGACTTGAGAAAGTTCTGTGAGAGAACCGAAACGTTGTCACTTGATATGTGTGAATAAAAGAGCACATTTTATCTTTCAAGGAGTGCTGCGAACTTTCTTTGCTATATATATATATATATATATATATATATATATATATACAGTACAGACCAAAAGTTTGGACACACCTTTTCATTCAAAGAGTTTTCACCATATACAGGTGCCACACACTATGTGAAACCCATATATAATGCTTCATTGCAGCATTCTGAAGAAAAAAGTATTTTCAGTCAGTATTTGAGATGAGTGAATCAATTCAATTCTAAACAAATCAAATTTGTTACCAATTTCCCAAAGACTCTACTTCCAAATGAAGCCAAAGTTTTGGTGATTGGATTCAGATGAATTGCACAAAATAGGCCCTCCATTTTACATATCAGAGTATACTATTGAGGGAAATAGGGCAGGAAAGATGAAGATGGAAGAACACATAGCCTACCAGTGATGGCTAACCTCCAGCACTCCAGCTGTGGTAAAACTACGGCTTCCAGCATGCTCCATTCATTTTTAAGGGGTTCTGGGAACAGCCAAGCAAGTGTACATCTTGGGAGTCGTAGTTTTACCACAGCTGAAGTGCCGGAGTTTATCCATCACAGGTAGGCCAATCAACAGGGACGATATTGACTTGTTTATTAGATTGTATTTAAGGTCTCAAGCAGAGACCCCATTCTCGGTCACTGATATGATAGGACGTGTCTGTCACAGACACAGACATACAAGACAGCCAATTTAGGGTCTTACAGGGGCAGTGTTAGTGTTTAGTTAGATAGATTGAATTACTTGATAGAAAGACAGGTTTTAGCACAAGGGATAGGATAGGGTGGGTGAGTTAGTTTATTCTGTGTACTATGAGGCTTCAGCTGTTGTATTGCACTTCATTTTTTAAAGAGACAGCACTCTTTTTCATGTGCAGGAGCCATCTAGCAGACCAATTAATATATAAAAAAACAACTAAATCTACTGGCTGATGATGTTTTAAGCATCAAAGTGCTGGTTACTGTGCAATTGCACATTTTCGTGCCCAAAAACCTGTTGCAAACTGCGTCACCAGCAGGGTATATTGTGGTAGTTTTTCCCCAAAAACCTGTTGCAGAGTTCATTCAATTAATATTAATACATTTGTCTGATACTGCTGCATTTGTATAACCACAAGCAGGCATTTGCCCGAGTAAGTGACAATTTTTGGAGCCTTCTTTTGTCACTCTGACACTACTGTCAGGGGAGAGAGAGAGAAATTTTGAAAAATTTTAAATAGAGACAAGAGAAAAAAATGTATACAAATGTTCAGGCCAATTGGAGTAGGTCAAATTTATTTGTACCTAAATCAAATCTTTCAACCGATTGATTAGAATTGGACCCTAAATTAATTTCAAGAAATTTACTCATCTCTATTCAATATCTGAACTCCTAAGTGCACAGAGGGCAGACTCCAATGCTGTTCTATTGAAGCCTCTCCTTCCCTTGGTTGCTTGACATGGCCAGGCTTTGTATTGCACATGAACAGTACAAAATATTCTTCAAAAGAACACAATACTCACGGTCACATACACGCACACACAGGGGGAAGGATAGTGACCACTGCGCTCCACCCTCACCCCTGGCCCTGCCTACTTTTCTCGCAAGTCCTGATGACAGGGGACAACTGGATGGCAGTCCCTAGCTTAGAATACGTGCTGGGAGGACAGACAAGACAAACAACAGATAGTGAACGGACTGAGTCAAAACCAAGAGAGCGACGAAGTACAAAAGGAGAAAGGAGCGAATAGTCAGGAGAAGTCAGGGTCAAATACCAGGAGAGCAAATAAGTACCACAGGAACGAACAGGTCAGATCACAAGCCGAAGGTCAAGCCAAAAGAGGTCACGTCTGGAACAAAGGAGAAAGCAGTAACGGGTCAAAAACAGGAACAGGTCAAAATCCAAATCGCACAGGGTTCACAGTAACAAATAGTCTTGGACAATTAATCACAGGCAACCTGTGGCTAGCAGGTTGCCTGTTTATATAGTGAAGAGCAGAGGTCATGTGACGTGGCGAGCGCCACATGACCTCCCCCCTGTCTGTAGCCGAGTGCCCAGCTCGGCGCTCAGCCTCCTTGAGGGTAACTATGGGAACGGGGGAAGCCGGCCGCACAGAGAGGAAGCGTGCTGCCGGGCGTGCTCCGCCCCCTGTTACCCCGGCAACCAAGACGCTGAGCGGCTCCCCGATCGGCGCTACAGAAATACACGGCGAGCATGTCTGCCGCCGTGTCATCCCAGGGCGCCGGCAGCGCAGCAGAGGAGAATCACGCCGCCAGCGCCCTGTGACAGGAAGATTGATTATTACTGCCTTAAATTTAGGCAGCTTAGGCAGGCAGACTACGTGCCAAATTTATCACAGGGGCTTATGTTGTGTGATAGATTATCATTATCTATACCACCAATGTGACAATATTGCGGCCATTGCTCAGGAGCACAGGAAAAGCCAGTAGATGCCTTCTCCACCTATTACTGGCTGCAACAGTGACTCACCTCAACCAGTGATTGGCAAGGAGGGCATTTCATGTGTGCCAAGACAGGACCAGGAATCAAAGACCAGCAGGGACCTGGTAAGTGTCATAACAGGAGTGGTGCAGGATTGGTGAAATGAATATCCATTGTTTTAGGGCCCACACAAAGTGAGCCCTTTTCCATAATTTTGCCCTTGCTGCACAGCCCTTTTTAGTCATACATCATTATAATCTTATAATTTGCTAGATGCACTTGCTGATGGAGATTGTTGGTGCCAAGTGTAATGCCATTCAAACTTTTGTTATGGAGCCACAAGATGGTGTGTTACACCACTGACCCTGTAGGCTATAATGATGTCATATTGATCCATAGCCGATGTCTCAATGGCATGGCTATAAGGTCTTATTCACAGGTCAGTGAATCATGAATGTACGCTGTCTGTGTTCTACACAGACAGCACATGTACAGTTTAATTTATTAGGTGTATTCAACATGTCCGTTTTTTTCAGTAGTCTGTGGTTCAGAGAAAAAGACAAAAACATGGACTATTTTGACCTGTTTTCCAAACCAAACACTCCCATTCAAGTGTATGAGTGTGTGAAAACCACAGACAGCTCACTGGTGCCATCAATGTTTGGTCCGTTTTTCCCGGACGATTGCTAGGAGCAGCTCTGGGAAGTGCAATGGACTAAAATAGGCCACCTTCCTTTTTTTTCATGCACGTCATGGATGAAACATAGACCTTTTTACATGGATAGAAAACAACTCGTACATGGCAATAAGGTTTCAGAGGCAATGAAATTGCAGTCTCACCTGGGCATTGGTCCTCTGCCACATGAGAAGACATTTCTCAATGTAGTATCTGCTACTTTCCAGTGGACCTATTTCAATAAACATTTCTTGTCATGGAGTTACTGTATAAGCAGTTTCTGATAGATGTGCGAAGAACCTGCTCTTTTTTTTACTTGTTTTATTGAAAAGTGAAAAACCAAAAGGTCAAAGTAGATGAACAAAAACAGGTATACATACAAAGTTGTGTACATGATATCTGTTGTAATAAGCAGACATTTTATCAATAAAGCTGCATGAACCAGTCTCTGTGCTTCTGTCCATAATGCTCATGGTGGTATTCTTGAGGGGAAGGTGAAAAGGTTAGTTGTATTCCCTTTAGCTATCTATGTATAGAAGACAGTAAGTGTGGTTAAACTCTGAGCGCTCATTTTATGGGTATAAAGACTAGTGTTGAACGCGAATATTCGAATAACAAAATTTTATCTCGAATATTGCAACTTCGAGATTTTGCGAATATTTCGAATATAGTTCTATATATTCGCGAAATCGAATATTCGTTTTTTTTTTCCATCTGAAAATATATGATTCCTCCCTGCTTCTTGCTTGTGGGTCAATGAGCCATTGGCTCACAAGCAACTGAATTGAAGCTGGAAGGAATCACGTTTTCAGATGGACCAAATATGACGAATATTCAAAATAAAGAATATATTGCTGTATATTCGATTTTAGAATATTCGTCCTATTCTAATCTAAACCAATAATCTCGGTTATAATATTCGAGTTCACGAATATTACAACAGAAAAATCGTAATGGTTAATACGTGTGCCCGACCGCATGACAAAATCGTTATTTAATCAACTTCAGCATATACCTCCCCGACAAGCGTCCCCGTCACCATGGGAACGCCGGTGGGTTAGAAAATACCATCGGATCTGAGTTTTCCCTGAGATCGTAAAAGCTCAAATCCGATGGTATATTCTAACCCACAGGCGTTCCCATGGTTACGGGGACGCTTGTCGGGGAGCAGTATGCCAAAGTGGAATATTATTGCTCTAACTTCGTCTTTTAGAATATTCGTAATATTGCTCTAACTTCGTCTTTTAGAATATTACGAATATTCTAAAAGACGAAGTTAGAGCAATATTAAGAATATTCGTAAAATACACATATTAGCCTAGCCATAGTCAATTAGTCGAACGTTGCCTTATACTGTCAAAAGAACAATCGCAATATGCGATTAATTAAATCGCATATTATCCGCGATAAATGGAATAATAACGAATATTTGATTTCGACGAATATTCAATTGAATATTCGCGAAATATCGCGAAATCGAATATGGCACCTCCCGCTCATCACTAATAAAGACTAATTATATGGTTTAACAGAGTTGGGTCCACAAAAAACGGATGTAATTTATGTGGTCTGCATCCATGTCCGTCCGACAAATTATAGAACACTCCCTGTTCTTGTCCGTTTTGCAGACAAGAATATTGTATTTCTACTATTTGGCCCGTGAAAAATGCGGCATGCACACAGGCGCTATCCGTATTTTGTAGATCCGCGGTTTGAAGGCCATAAAAAACATACGGTTGTGTGCATAAGGCCTTAGGGTGAATTTATTTCTGGCAGATTTGTTGCAGAAATTTCTGCAACTGAAAACTCCATTCTTTACATCTGTATCAGGTTGTTTCTGAAGCCAGTGTAAGGATTTCTGCAAGGCCCAGTCGCATGAATGGAACATTGGCAACTAATCTGCCGCGTATGAATTGACTCTTATAAAGAAACAGATTATTTTAATGTATCTACTATAAGGATTATCGCAACTAGAAAATGACCGGGCCCAACAGCAAATTTTAAACGCCCCCAGTAACTTCTTTGCACGCAACCCCCTACTACCATGCAACCCCCACTCCTTTCACTAGTTAAGATCGCTCTCTCTCAGACCAGTCACGGCAACAGCTTCATCCATTTCCTACACATACATACTGCATGTCATGTCACTGTATATACAGTCAGGTCCATAAATATTGGGACACCGACACAATTGTAAAATTTTTGGCTCTATACACCACCACAATGGATTTGAAATGAAACAAAGAAGATGTGCTTTAACTGCAGACTGTCAGCTTTAATTTAAGGGTAATTACATCCAAATCAGGTGAACGGTGTAGGAATTACAACAGTTTGCATATGTTTGCAAATGTTTGCAAATTAAAGCTGACAGTCTGCAGTTAAAGCACATCTTGTTCGTTTTATTTCAAATCCATTGTGGTGGTTATAGAGCCAAAAATGTTAGAATTGTGTCGATGTCCCAATATTTATGGACCTGACTGTACTGTTACGGTATATAAAGTCAGTGTATAATACTGTTGAGTGGGCCCTGGCAATAAAATCTTTTGGTCCTAATCCTGGGTGGGCCCCTTCTGAGGTCGGGCCCCAAAGCACCCGCTTCCCCTATAGCTACGCCACTAAATTATCATCTAAATTAGAACACGCCCATCAGTTCTGTATTATAGGGTTATTGGATTAAACAGCATTTAAACCTTGGTTTTTATATATAGGCCCCTGTGTTGTCAACCTTGTTAAACAGCATACGTTTTTTATATGATAAAAAAGTGCAAATTAAAAAAATTGATAGAAATAGATGGACGGGGCATTTTTATCTTTACGTAATTGATAAAAAGATTTTATTTATAAAAAATGGATGCTTTTAAAATCAAGCACAAAACATGAGGTAGGCATATCTCTGAGAGAAGTATGTGACCTTCATGGGGTTTGTCACTGCAGCTGCCACAGACTCATGAATGGAAACTCTGCCCATACAGAAACCACACAGAGATAAAACACTGCTGGAGATCTATTAAGACTGCCATTTTATACTCCAGTCTTTAGCTGAAGCGCACTGGAGTACAATGCGCCACAATTATTAAGAGGTGCACGCATATCATTGGACAAATATGATACGTGCCATAATTAGTGACTATAGTGTCCAGTCACATTGTCCAAGTTAGAACAGACTATTAAGACAGTGTCCTCTTCATGCAAGGTCATGTTGTGGCCTTTTATCTCCCATTCACACTATGCAGCATAAATAATTGCTGTTTCTAGGACATATTGCATTTGTTTCACAGATCAGTAAGACCCATCTTTTGGGAATTATTTCATTCATTGGCTTGGTTTTCATTGAAGGCCTCTCTTAATGCTTTGTTGCGCCACTCTTTTATGGTAAATAAGTTACTCCATCAAAGCGTTCTCCTGTTTGTATATCTTTTTGGGCATATAAATGTCATAAAGAG
Source organism: Bufo bufo (assembly GCF_905171765.1). Classification (NCBI taxonomy): domain Eukaryota; kingdom Metazoa; phylum Chordata; class Amphibia; order Anura; family Bufonidae; genus Bufo; species Bufo bufo. Next base: position 92,578,953 of record NC_053396.1, read on the forward strand.
GGGTCAACCATTTATGACTTCCCTCTTAGCAGCTGGTGAATTTAGCACAACCATGTATTATGCCACACACATCTTCTTTAGGCAATGACATCTGATTGTCAGATTGACCTGCAAGTCTGATTAGATGATCTCTCAGCACTTTAATCCTGGAAGGGATTATCTAGTTGGGACAACCATTCAAAAGCGGGCCAGATATGTAAAACAAAGTGTGTTTCGTCTGCATTAGCTTTTAGAATTTACATTATTTAGTTGCAGTATTTCCCTTGCTAGTTACGAAGGGTATCTCCTCCAGTATCAGATAACCATAATGGGCTTGGAATGGGATTCATACTTACTGTGATGAATGCAGTATATATATATGGCCTCTCTTCCTCTGTTGATCTATGACCTTGTGTAAACTAGCTGACTGAAAGGACCATGTGGCTATGGGCATGTTTAAGCAGGTTGGGAGTGCTGGATCTGTCCTATGACAGACACCAGTGGCACCCAACGGATCCCTTTGATAGGGCATTTTAACAGGCAGAATAGAGGTGCAGGATACACTATTTGTCCCTTCAAATATTACCGAATTACCGATAGAAATGTGTTGCCATATATTTGTAATTTGCTGTTTTGCTTTCATTTTGTTATAGTTAAGGATTTTATGGTACTTTCCAAGTGGCTGCAGAGTAATTCATTAATCATAATAATAACATTGGGTCGGGCATGAGGTCATATAATGAAGGTTCTTTGTTTTATGGGAAGCCTACCCTAGGGACTCCACACCCAGAGCAGAGCTCAATATCTGAATATTGATTGTCTAGTCATGGGAGATTGACTAAGTGAAGCAGAAAACTGTAGTTTATACAAGAGCCTGAGGCAAGAACCAAGACTAGGGTGGGGGATGTAGGACCTGATTGATGTGTATTCATTGATGGATTCAATTTACCGTATGGTCAGTTGTACAGAGAACTGTTCAGTTAGCATGCAGGCATTAAAGGGTATACATGGTTGTGGCGGTAAGCGCATTTAGGCTGGCACAAAGAAAAAATGCACAAGGCACCATCTCAGTACAGAACCTAGACATACACATAACATTAAATGGATTTAACAGAATAGAGATTTAATATAGCAAGCATCCTGAGACCTTAGGTTTAATAGTAATATTTTTTTTTTTGCCTTCATTGTCTAGGACAATCAGTTTTTCCTTGATCAGAACTCCTTGTAGTAAGACATCTCCAAAACTTGACTAATGTGGAAGCTAAATATGTTTTTCATAGGTTTTCTGTTTGTGCCCTTTCTATAACACTTCCCACAGGAAAACTACTTTACAGTAAAATCCTCTAGGCACAGGACATTTCTACCTTCTTAGTCGGCTTTATTACTTACCACAGTCCTCCAGGAGGCAATGTGTCGCTTCTAATCCCAAAGGTTCAGGGCAGGCACAGGTAAACTGTGATTAACCCATCCCCATTGGGACAGGCCAATGCTTTGAAAAATGAATACAGCTGGTAGACAAAGAAATGTCTATATATAGTGTATTTATTAGCTTTCAGCATAAGCTTGGAATTAATACATCTGGCCAAAATAAAAAATGACACAACTACAAGATGGATGGATAATCGCCTTAGTGTCACAGAGAGTAGGAGGCAGACAGATAGTGAACCTATTGATTGATAACATATTTAGCTTGACCATTCCTTCTGGTTGGCACCCTAATGAGTCAAACATTTTAACCAGAAGGCACACTTGAAATGTAATAGAGTGCCAACCAGTAGTCCCTACAGTCTATACAATATGACTACAGGAAGGACGACTATATAAAAAACCACACATCCAATATGTATAAAATATATCAATCTTTATTTAGCAACACAACATTACCACTTGGAACTGAACCCGAGTTTGGGAAATGTTTTTTTACAGTACAAATTAATTTATGAGAAAAACAGATAGCTTCAGGCAAAGCAGTTTGACCAAGGATTGGTCAACAAAGTCCCCAGCAAACCCAGAATTGAGGAATATATAAATATCGAAAGAGGTTTCTGGTCAGATTATTGCACTAAGAAGGCTATTCTTGGTTTTAACGGGGTATAACTCTTGCATAGGGAAGGCTCACCTTCCAAACTAAGCCAGACAGGACAAGCTTTTCAGATTTGGATGGCCTCAAACCTGCATGGGGTTTGCAGAGGCTGTTGGCATGACAGAGTGCGAGGGTCTCGGAAATATAATCATCAGATGAGAAACTACTGGGTGCGATCTGACTCATGTAGTCACTCTTAAAAGCAGATGTCAGTCCTGGTAGCCAGCAAAATCAGATTATCCAGGGAAGATGGGAAATTCTGACTTAATATTTATGACAGCTGCATAAGCTTTCCCAGCTTCTTGTTTCCTCCTCATATATGAGAGGAGGAGATAGAAAGGACAAAGCAGCTGTTGGCTGCATAGTTCTCTCAGTAAACAGGCAAAGCGATTCAAGATTGCTCTGACAGATCATTAACAGATTCAGGAATCTGTGTAGGCATCACTATGGTATCTCAGAGGCATGGGGAGGTGCAGATATAAACAGCACATTTTATTCAGACCAGCAGGGATAGCTTGCAAGAGAGCTATAACCTAGTTTGACATCGTTAGGGCAGTGCTGGAGCTGTGGCAGAGAAAGAAGTGCATCATGGGTTTGATTAGATATCTGGAAGAGCTAGAAACATACAGGATGGAAACAAACCAGGGAGACTTGTTTACATGGTGAAATCAGTCAGGAGAGTCCAAATTGGAAAAAAAAAAGCACAGGGAAGATAAACATGAAGTAAGTAATTACATAGGAATATCTGCTAAAAACCATAGTAATCCCAGAAAATGCCTTTAAGACTGGCCCTGATGCTGAGGAATTCTGTTGGTGTTTAGTTTGTTAGGCCTCTTTCACACGGGCGTTGCGGAAAAATGTGCGGGTGCGTTGCGGGAACACCCGCGATTTTTCCGCACGAGTGCAAAACATTGTAATGCTTTTTGCACTCGCGTGAGAAAAATCGTGCGTGTTTGGAACCCAAACCAGAACTTCTTCACAGAAGTTCGGGCTTGGGATCGGTGTTCTGTGGATTGTATTATTTTCCCTTAAACCATGGTTATAAGGGAAAATAATAGCATTCTGAATACAGAATGCAAAGTAAAATAGCACTGGAGGGGTTAAAAAAATAATAATAATAATTTAACTCACCTTAATCCACTTGCTCGCGTAGCCCGGCATCTCCTTGTGTCTCCTTTGTTGAAGGACCTGTGGTGAGCATTAATTATAGTTCAAGGACCTGTGATGACGTCACTCCGGTCATCACATGGTACGTCACATGATCTTTTACCATGGTGAATCACGATCATCTCCTAGCAACCGTGCGTAAAAATCGCACCGCATCCGCACTTGCTTGCGGATGCTTGCGATTTTCAAGCAACCCCATTCACTTCTATGGGGCCTGCGTTGCGTGAAAAACGCAGAATATAGAACATGCTGCGATTTTCACGCAACGCATAAGTGGTGCGTGAAAATCACCGCTCATGTGAACAGCCCCATAGAAATGAATAGGTCGGTATTCAGTGCGGATGCAATGCGTTCACCTCCCGCATCGCATCCGCGCGGAATACTCGCTCGTGTGAAAGGGGCCTTAGTGTTAGTATGGAGATTGTGTTGATAGCCTCCAGACATAAATAAATACATTTAGCCTCCATATGCATCTTTCATAACCCATTCCATTCTGTGCTTATTTGCACTATATTTATGTTACCTAAATGCTTCTAGAGAGTGACACCATCATATGGCATTCAATTTGGTGTGCAATTATTATATTTTGTCCGATTCATACTAAATCTACCCTACTCTACTCTACTGTGTTTTGGTACCAGGTAGTTTGTTTTCCACTTTCCTCACCTATAACCACTATCAGTGTAATGAAAGTTCTCTTAGATCAATCACTAGTCAGCAATTTGTTCATATGACTTCATAGTACCGACTTGGCTCATTTGAACCTCCTCAGATCAAGTATCAAAAAAACGCCTCAGGTTGGCCATCCCTGGCCTAGTGGCAAACAAAAAACAGGGTAGAGTTGTGAAAAGACGATTCAGTTAAATGCAGGGGAAAAGGGGCTTAAGTGGTTAGAGAGAGGAAGGAGACTCTGTTTGTCGACACTACCTCAGAGGTAGGGCCTAATAGGAATCCTGTTAGATTTATTTACTCATACATAGTCAGTCCCTCAGTGTACATGTAACAAAAAAGTTCAAATGTCTAAAAAATATATACTGTCAAAGACAAAAGCTTTGAGACCAACATAAATTTTGGTTTCCACAAAGTTGCTGCTTCACCTTATATGTAGAGATGTCGCGAACATAAAATTTTCCATTCGCGAACGGCGAACGCGAATTTCTGCAAATGTTCGCGAACGGGCGAACCGCCATAGACTTCAATAGGCAGGCGAATTTTAAAACCCACAGGGACTCTTTCTAGCCACAGTAGTGATGGTGTTGTTTCAAAGTTGTTTCAAGGGGACACCTGGACTGTGGCATGCCGGAGCGGGATCCATGGCAAAACTCCCATGGAAAATTACATAGTTGACGCAGAGTTGGATTTTAATCCATAAAGGGCATAAATCACCTAACAATCCAATTTTTTTTTGAACAACGTGGTTTAAAACATCCAGTGTGTGTATACGATCAGGTATGATGTTGTATCGATCAGGTAGTGTAAGGGTTACGCCCGCTTCACAGACATTGACAGACCAAACTCCCCTTTTAATGCACTGCAAACAACCGCAAACAGTCCATTTGCCCAACCACAAACTTCCCATTTGCACAAGGTTGGATCCCAAGCTAGCCATGTCCCGTTGATGTCATTAAAGGTTTCTTCCTCCACCCAGCCACGTACAACACCAAGGGTCCTCGAAAGGTGAATTTAATTGATTTTTTGAACGGGGAGATGGTTAAAAAAACGCTGGCTCCCTCCCCTTTGTTTGAATCCACGCCACGGTCACTGCGTCTGCGCCGTGCAATTTACTGTCACACCCGATATGAGTGGTATTTTCTGTAGTTCTCTCTTCTCATCAGTTTAATCCCTGTTATGTCCCCAATCTGGGGTCCATTTTTTTTATTGATTTTTCGAACGGGGAGATGGTTAAAAAAACGCTGGTTCCCTCCCCTTTGTTTGAATCCACTCCACGGTCACTGCGTCTGCACCGTGCAATTTACTGTCACACCCGTGAGTGGTATTTTCTGTAGTACTATTCTCATCAGTTTAATCCCTGTATGGTCCCCAATCTGGGATCCATTTATTAAATTGATTTTTCGAACGGGGAAATGGTTAAAAAAACGCTGGCTCCCTCCCCTTTGTTTGAATCCACGCCACGGTCACTGCGTCTGCGCCGTGCAATTTACTGTCACACCCGATATGAGTTGGTATTTTCTATAGTTCTCTCTTCTCATCAGTTTAATCCCTGTTACGTCCCCAATCTGGGGTCCATTTATTAAATTGATTTTTCGAACGGGGAGATGGTTAAAAAAACGCTGGCTCCCTCCCCTTTGTTTGAATCCACGCCACGGTCACTGCGTGTGCGCCGTGCAATTTATTGTCATACCCGTGAGTGGTATTTTCTGTAGTACTATTCTCATCAGTTTAATCCCTGTATGGTCCCCAATCTGGGATCCATTTATTAAATGGATTTTTCGAACGGGGAGATGGTTAAAAAAACGCTGGCTCCCTCCCCTTTGTTTGAATCCACGGTCACTGCGTCTGCGCCATGCAATTTACTGTCACACCCGATATGAGGGGTATTTTCTGTAGTACTATTCTCATCAGTTTAATCACTGTTACGTCCCCAATCTGGGGTCCATTTATTAAATAGATTTTTCGAACGGGGAGATGGTTAAAAAAACGCTGGCTCCCTCACCTTTGTTTGAATCCACGGTCACTGCGTCTGCGCCGTGCAATTTACTGTCACACCCGATATGAGTGGTATTTTCTGTAGTACTATTCTCATCAGTTTAATCCCTGTTATGTCCCCAATCTGGGGTCCATTTATTAAATTGATTTTTTGAACGGGGAGATGGTTAAAAAAACGTTGGCTCCCTTCCCTTTGTTTGAATCCACACCACGGTCACTGCGTCTGCGCCGTGCAATTTACTGTCACACCCGATATGAGTGGTATTTTCTGTAGTACTATTCTCACCAGTTTAATCCCTGTTATGTCCCATATCAGGGATTGCCTTTTGTGAAAAAAAATTTAGGCCGGGTACCTTCGACTGCCTTCACAGTGACAGACCAAACTCTGATACACCAAACTGAATTGATTTTAGGAACCGGGAGATGGAAAAAGCAGCTTGGTCGGTCCGCTTACTCCCAAGTTGGGGCACTGCGCGTGCACGGAGCAATGTGCTGTTACACCCTATATGAGTGGTGTCTTAACTAGTACTATTCCTATCAGTTTAATCCCTGTTACGTTCCCTATCCAGGGACGTGTGTCAAATTTATTAACCATTGTCGAATTAACGAACCATTACGACATCCTGCAATAATTTAGTTCTGAGCTATGTGCTTGCTTTGTATTGGAATTGATGGGGATTTTTTAAATTGTCTGCATTATTTCTAATAAACTATTAAGAGACTTTATTATGATTTTTTTATTTTATGTATTAAAAACCCACCCATACAACTTAAAAAATAAAATAAAAAAATGTATGTTTTTTCTATGAAAAATTATCCAGCCGATCGCTTTTGGTCTGATCATAATGAAGCAACGGCCTTATCATCTGGGGTGTGGCAACATTGCCAACACACTCATAGAGGTGATGATCGCTTCATTGTGATACGCAAGCCCCTTCACCACAACAAGGTAACGATCACGAAGGGGAATTGACACTTGTATGTGCCTTTTTTTTTTGTTTTTGCAGCCACAGTGCAGCACCAGAGGCCAGAAAAATTAAGCATGTACACATGCCTGAAAAATAATGTTATTGTTGCAGCCGCTGTTGTAGCAGCGGCCGGAAAAATTGATGTTTTCAAGGCAGAAAGGTGACTAAAATATTGCGGTTTGAACCCTAGTTGGTGGCGGAGAATTCACGAAAGTCATCCGGTATGCAGACATTAAATACAGCAGCGTGGGGACCATTTTGAGGCCAAGGCATGTCATCAGGCCTTTTGTTAGTCAAACGTATCCCTTCGGGACCCATGCCTCATTCATCTTAATGAAGGTGAGGTAATCAACACTTTTTTGACCGAGGCGACTTCTTTTGTCAGTGACAATGCCTCCTGCTGCACTGAAGGTCCTTTCTGACAGGACACTTGAAGCGGGGCAGGCCAGAAGTTCTATTGAAAACTGGGATAGCTCAGGCCACAGGTCAAGCCTGCACACCCAGTAGTCAAGGGGTTCATCGCTCCTCAGAGTGTCGATATCTGCAGTTAAGGCAAGGTAGTCTGCTACCTGTCGGTCGAGTCGTTCTCTAAGGCTGGATCCCGAAGGACTGTGGCGATGTGTAGGACTAAAAAAGCTCTGCATGTCCTCCATCAACAACACATCTGTAAAGCGTACTGTCCTTGCCGCCGTGGTCGTGGTAGGAGGAGGATTACTTTCACCTCTTCCCCTGTTAGATTCCCGTTGTGCTGTGACATCCCCCTTATAAGCTGTGTAAAGCATATTTTTTAGTTTTGTTTTGAACTGCTGCATCCTTTCTGACTTTCGGTAATTTGTTAACATTTCCGCCACTTTCTGCTTATACCGGCGGTCTAGTAGCATGGCCACCCAGTACAGGTCGTTCTCCTTCATCCTTTTTATACGAGGGTCCCTCAACAGACATGACAGCATGAAAGACCCCATTTGTACAAGGTTGGATGCCGAGCTACTCATTTCCCGTTCCTCGCCCTCACTGATGTCATTGACCCGGCGAACGCGAACAAGCTATGTTCGCCGGGAACTATTTGCCGGCGAACTATTCGGGACATCTCTACTTATATGGTGGCAATTTGCATTAACTCTAGATTGTTATGAAGAGTAATCTGATGAATTGCAGTTAATTTCAAAGTCATTCCTTGCCATTAAAAGTAACTTGATACAAAAAAAAAACATTTCCACTGCTACAAAATGACCTAACATTGGTTCAGTGATCTGAATGGCAGCTTAACCACCTAGGGTCTAAATTAGGCAACATGTGTTGAACTGTAAGAATCCCCTTATCACTTCACTCTTGGAAGAGTTTGTTGGTCTGTCACTGGTCAAATTCAGCATAGTGGGAGATACTTAGAGACCATCTAGGACACATGGAGGAGTCACTGCAGAGTCTTCCAGGCGGCAAAAAAGTATGGAATCTCAATATAGTATGAAGTAGTGTACACGGGTCGCAGAGGGAACAAATAACCTCCTCTAGGTCATAATCAGAATGATGGCTAGATTTACGGATCCAATAAATAATATATCTTAATAAAACAAGACAAATTATGTCTGGGAGATTCACCCCTTCATTTTAGCTAGTGGCCATGAGTTTTCTGATACCAATTCTTGGGCACCTAGCTCATTCATTCTATTTCTTGCTTTAACTTCATCATAGTTTTCTGCAGATGATAGTTCTCTCATGAGCTTTACCAAATCTTTAGTGACCGCAGTACATGTGTCCATGTTCCTTACAATATCCTGGGAAGGTGTCGTAAATGACCGCAGGTTGACATATGCTGCCATAAGCTCTGATTCAGATTCTTCTACCGTCTCTACCATATCACTCAAGTTCCCTTTTATACTTTCTTGCTTTAGCTTTTTACGAATGTCTTTAATGTATCATTTCCATTTATCATACATTCTGGCAAACTTTTTTCCTTTCAGTGCTGCTTCTTGCTCCAAATTTTCCAGCATCTTTGGGGTCGGTTTTCTGGCAAGTGATGAACGCATCTTAGTTCATCTGCTTGGGCTACATTTGCTTGAGGCATGACTAATGCTGCGTCAGACTCTTCTACCTCAGACAGGTTCCCTTGCTCTTCCCCCTCTACTCTATCTATCTTTGTATCCTCTAACAGTGACATGGTAATACTAGTTTCAGACATTTTACATTAAATGCAATACTACAATCAATATGAATATTAACAGTCCTTTCACTTTAAATGCAATACTGACAAATGCAGAAATAAAAGACTGTCACTTTAAATACAACAGTGATAAATACAGGCAATAAATGACTTTCACTTTAAATGCTTTAGAGTTCGTATACTACAGACTGTTCTTTATTTTTATTTAAAGTCTCTTATTTCTGAACACAAAAAATGTCTCTTTATGCCAAAGCCTATATGCAATGTTAAGTAATAAAAGGAAAGCTCTGACCTTATTCTGAAGAGCAGGAACAAATGTCAATCTTAAGGGAGACGTGTTTTTTCTTGATATGATGGGATGCTCTGTGATGACTTGCCATGCTCTGTGCAGACTTGCGATGCTTTGTGCTGACTTGCGATGCGCTGGCTTGGATACGCTGCTGCAGGCTTTGAGCCTAGTGGCGGGTAGCTAGCTGGCTAGCGGTGCAGGCACTCTAGCTCTGGACTTTGGCCTCCCACCATGTGTCTCTTTCTCTCTTTAGAGATCGCAGTAGGGTTGGCGCTCTTTCTCTGACTATTTTGCCTTTGCCGTTCTGCCACTTTAGGAGTCGTCTACAGTTTGACTAATGCTTATGTTCTATGGCCTTTATGGTAGCTCCGCTGAGATGTCTTTGCTTGCTCACTCAGGGAACAGTTGCTGTGTGGCGGGATATACTGGTGGTCTGCTGCTCTAATGCTCTCTTTACTGTGCAAGTTGAGGAGTACTACCGCTTTGCCCTCTGAGGGCAATAGTTCCACTGTGGCAGGCGCAGCACTATGAAGTGCCTTTTGCGCTGTGGCATTAGAAGAATTTTGGTATCTCTGACTTTTAGTCTAACCAGACTGTCTATTACTCTGTAATTCCTCTAGCGCCGTTCTATGGAAACAGTAGGTTTAAAGAGCACACCAAATGCTTGAAATAACTTCTTTATTAACTTCAACTTTTCTTCATATAACACTGCCGTCTCCGCAGCAGATAGTCCATGTACATAACACGTGTTGAAAAGATATCACAAAATGGTGGTATGATTAAGATGGTAGTTCAACTGTTCAATCTTGTCATTCAACATAAAATGGTGGATATATTTCTCTCTTGAGTATCTGTACTGTCACTTTAAGTTATTTAAGCACTTTAAGATCTCGCTGAGAGGTATATCTGAGGTCTAACTAATAGTTCTGCTTGCTCAACTTGGTTTGCAGTTTGCAGTATGCAATTGCTTATGATCTGGTATGAGCAGTTCGCAGTTTGTATTTGTATGGAATCTGGTTTGTATGCTTCCCATTTGTAGCTTGTAATTTGTATTTGGTGGAACTGTAAGTAAACACATATATAACTGGTTCAGTATACAGTTCTAATCACAATATTAACAATATAAACATTAGTGATGAGCGGCAGGGGTCATATTCGAATTCGCGATATTTTGCGAATATTTTGCAGAATATTCGTCGAATATTCGCAAATTCGAATATTCGCTATATTCAACGATTTTTTTACTCGAAAAATCGGCAAGGTAATCGTGTAATATGCAAATTTTTATTGCTAATTTTTCAACTTACAACTATTAGACAAAGAAAATTATAGCACTATAATAGCTAAATTGCTCTATATTAGTTTTTTTTTTTTTTTGAATATTCGCTATATTGCTATAACTTTGTTTTTTCGAATATTTGTAATATTCTAAAACAAGAATATATAGCAATATAGTGAATATTCGAAAAAAATATGAATATAGAGCAATTTAGCTAATATAGTGCTATAATCATCTTTGTCTAATAGTTGTAAGTCTAAAAAAATTACAACTATTAAAAAAAAAGATTATAGCACTATTTTAGCTAAATTGCTCTATATTCTTTTTTTTTTTGAATATTCGCTATATTGATATAACTTCGTTTTTTTGAATATTCGTAATGTTCTAAAACAAGAATATATAGCAATATAGCGAATATTCAAAAAAAAAAACGAATATAGAGCAATTTAGCTAATATAGTGCTATAATCTTCTTTGTCTAATAGTTGTAATTTTTTTCTCATCTGAAGTTCAGATTGGAAAAAAATTACAACTATTAAAAAAGAAGATTATAGCACTATATTAGCTAAATTGCTCTATATTCGTTTTTTTCGAATATTCGCTATATTGCTATAACTTTGTTTTTTCGAATATTCGTAATATTCTAAAACAAGAATATATAGCAATATAGCGAATATTCGAAAAAAAAATAATATAGAGCAATTTAGCTAATATAGTGCTATAATCTTCTTTGTCTAATAGTTGAAAAATTTGCATTACGAAAATTCGCAAACAACAATACTCCTAAAGTCAAATATACTGTAGCCTTCTCATTGGCCCACAAGCTAGAAGCAGAGAGGGATCATGCGTACTGATTAAAAAAAAAATCGAATATTCAAAATTCCGAATATATATCACTATATTTGAAATATTCGCGAATTTTCGAAGTACCTATATTAGCGATAAAAATTCGAAATTCGAATATTCGTGATCAACACTAAGAAACATTATATAACTGTTCTAAATACCTATTTTGGCCTCTTGTTCCCATAAAACTGGACTCTGACTGGAACTGTGTGTCTGTTCAGCTCCTCTCTCTGGTGAGTAATGATTCCAGCAGCTCCTGCTAGGGGAATTCACCCACACAAGCTGTGTGTGAGGCTGGCTGTGATTGGTGAACACTCTTGCTGTGTGAGAAGCTGACTTTGATTGGTCTAGACTATTGCTCAGCAACAACAGATTAACACTATGCTTTCTGTTGTTTCTGCTGTGTCACTGAGCTTACCTTACATTACAAAATGAATCTTAAAGGCATATTATCTTTTTCTGCTTCTGTGAACACAAAATATAACAGTTATATGACATCCAAAACATGATATCACAGTAAATAACTCTGCTTTTGTCTTTAACACATAAACATAGGAACTGTATTAAGGCTATTGGCAGGTCTAGCTGTATACACATATAAGCTAAACTAGCAACCTAGGACAGGTCCTAGCTGGCCCGCTTCAACATTGGATCTCACAAACGGAAAGCCAAAACACGAGTGTGAAAGTAGCCTAATATTCTGAAATAAACAAGCTCAGTCAGTGGAAAAATGAAAATCCTATATCTTTCAGAATATAGCAACACAAAATGAAATGCTCAATTTAGTTTTATTGTGACTAAGGCCTTATTTACATGTCAGTGTTCGGCCAGTGATTTCCATCAGGAATGGAGGCTACATAAAGATAAGGTAATGGAAAAGACATGGAAAGACTTGCACCTGTTCTTTGTTTAGACCTGCCCCTGGTTTGGCTCACAATCACTAATGGAAATCACTGACCAAACACATTGAATAAGGCCTAAAGGTGGATTTACACCTTGCAATAATTGGGCAGATTATCAGGAACGAACATTCCTGTGAACGCTCGTTCCCAACAAAATTTCCAGTGTAAAGGTGCTGCCGGGTGATCCTGTCGTTCGTGCTGATCGTGCAACAGATCGTGCTGTGTAAACAGCGATCAGCTGCCCAGAAACGATGCGGCTCTATGAGAATGAGCGATCGCAATAGTAATCCCTCATCTTCATACTGTGGATTAGAAAGAATGAAGCAAATAAACTGCAGAACTGCCACCCCCCCCCCCCAAAAAAAAAATTTGATAAACTTTTTCACTACGTTACATGTGCCCCAAAATGTTGCCATTAAAAATAAAATAAACTAATTATGACATGGCATGTTGTATTAAGAGGGTATTCTCCCCATACACCATTCTTCTGAAGGGCAATACCTCCAACATAATGTGCCAGCAAAGAACCAAACTGCTGCAAGCATAGTCCCTGTGCCTCCATACTATGTCTTACACCATACAACCTCCTGCACACTGTTTTGCCTGAGGTCTAATCCATATAAAACAGGAGCCTCCCTTTAGGGTAGATCCACATGGGACATCCTATGAGGATTTTGCAATTGATCTGCAGCCAATATGCCGCAGATTTCATATTGCAAAGGGTACAATCCACAGTTTAAATCTGCAGCATAAATTGAAATGCTGCATCAGTGCTCCACTCTTCCATGTTCATTACAATTTAGATACATTCAGATACTGCAAATTTTACCACAATTCTTACGCATTACAGGAAATTGATAAAATTGCCTTATATGGTCAAACAATTGACTTTAACCCATTGTTTGGAATTAGGTTGTGTCATATGCTTGTGCAAATCTTGCCTGGGTTGGTTTAAAGCATATGGTGAACCTTAACTTATCTCTCAATGGCACATCCATTGCCTTTGTTAAAACCTAATTCCACTGGAAAGACTTGCAGGGATCCCTGGATCAACAGGTCCACCTAGCTAAGGTTAGGTAACTACTGTCTCTCACCTTATTGCTAATCTCCTTTCGCCTCTTTTTTTTATCAACTTCACCCCTGTTTTAGTTAAAGGGGTTGTCCCACAAAAAAACGATTCCACAGCTACCATATCCTTCATTCAAAAAACGCTTCAAAGGCGCTCCATGGATGCACTAAGTGGTGGCAGCGGTATCGCAGCAGAACCGCAAAGTCTTCCGCATAGAAGAAAGCACTGTAATAAATGTAATGATACTGCGCTCTGGGACTCTAAATATATTTAAATTAATGCAGGGGTGTCGTAGGTTAATACAATCCAGCACATGAATATACACTATTGTTCAAGTCTCTATCTGGCTTTGCCAGTGTACCTGCAGTGTAGACTCCTGTTTGTATGCTGATCCTCCTGCTTGTGCTCTGATATTTGGTGCAATGGTTCGTCTTCCTGAAGTCAGGGATTGCCGATTAAAGGATTATTACTCGCCGAATCATCGATGCTGAAGTCCGGGGAATAAGGCAGTCCAGGTATCGTGTAGGTCAGCGTGCAGCTTCACGCCCCGGCCGGTGACGCGATGCTAAAGCCGGTAGAGGTTAGACAAATTTTTTAGCGCTCACTAGGAGCAATGAGTGACGTCACTACCGCGGTCATCAATGACCACAGGTGCCAGGTATCTCTTCACCAACGCGTTTCGAACAGACGTCTGTTCGAAACACGTTGGAGAAGAGATACCTGGCACCTGTGGTCATTGATGACCGCGGTAGTGACGTCACTCATTGCTCCTAGTGAGCGCTAAAAAATTTGTCCAACCTCTACCGGCTTTAGCATCGCGTCACCGGCCGGGGCGTGAAGCTGCACGCTGACCTACACGATACCTGGACTGCCTTATTCCCCGGACTTCAGCATCGATGATTCGGCGAGTAATAATCATTTAATCGGCAATCCCTGACTTCATGAAGACGAACCATCGCACCAAATATCAGAGCACAAGCAGGAGGATCAGCATACAAACAGGAGTCTACACTGCAGGTACACTGGCAAAGCCAGATAGAGACTTGTACAATAGTGTATATTCATGTGCTGGATTGTATTAACCTACGACACCCCTGCATTAATTTCAATATATTTAGAGTCCCAGAGCGCAGTATCATTACATTTATTACATATCCTTCATTCGCATGATGTGATAAATTCAGGGACCCACTGAGTTCTAGTCAAGGTTTTACTTTGGCCACTTTAATCTTTCCTTTTTAATCCCTCCTTTTGCATTTTTCCTTTTTGTTTAGTTTTGATTCACTTCTTTGGTTGCTATCCCCAGTGTTTGTTTCTTTTAATTAGTAAAAGTTTGGAGTGGTCTTTGATTGGAGTTAGGGGGCTTTTTGCTGTTTTAGTTTGTTCTAGTTGACAATTAGTGTAACTGCACACAATGTGGAATTACGGGAGGTTTTTCTGAGTGGATTTTCGTGTAGAACCTAATACAGCACCAGCAAAGTGAATTTGCCAAATATCATATACACTTTGCTTATTTTTTACGTGTGGAAATTGACCTGACGTGCAGATTTTAAAATCCACAGCATGTCATTTGTGATTCCACACCTTATGAAGAGTCATGGTTTTCCTCATAGACTTCAATGGGGTTGTTACACAAATAGAAAATCCACAACAAAAACCACATAAAAACTGCAGAAAAAAATGCAGCAAACCCACAATAAATAGTGCATATTTAGGGCTCATGCACACGACCGCGGGGTGTTTTACGATCCACAAATTGCGGATTTGCAAAACATGGATACCAGCTGTGTGCATTCCGCATTTTGTAGAACGGAATGGCCAGCCCCTAATAGAACAGTTATATCCTTGTCCGTAATGCGGACAATAATAGGACATGCAGACATACGGACATGGTGTGTGACATAAGTGGTGTACCCCAAGGTTCAGTGCTGGGTCCTCTATTATTTAATAGCACCATTTCTATTTTTGCGGATGACACTCAGCTGTGTAGTACTGTGCAGTCTATGGAAGATGTCCATAAAATACAAGCTGACTTGAACACTCTGAGTGATTGGGCATCAACTTGGCAAATGAGGTTCAATGTGGATGAATGTAAAGTTCTGCATCTTGGTAGTAATAATCTCAGTGCTTCATATGTCCTAGGGGATGTAACACTGCGAGAGTCACTTATACAGAAGGATTTGGGTGTCCTTTTAGATGGTAGATTCAATAACAGCATACAATGTCAATCAGCTGCTTCTAAGGCCACCAGGATATTGGCATGGACTCTCGGGGCAGGGATGTAATACTACCACTTTACAAAGCGTTGGTGCAGCCTCATCTGGAATATGCAGTTCAGTTCTGGGCACCAGTCCATAGAAAGGACTCACTACAGCTGGAAAAAGTACAGAGGAGAGCGACTAAGCTGATAAGGGGCATGGAGGGTCTTAGTTATGAAGAAAGATTAAAAGAATTGAATTTATTTAGTCTTGAGAAGAGACGTCTAAGGGGGGACATGATTAACCTATACAAATATATAAATGGGCCATGCAAGAAATATAGAGAAAAACTGTTCCATGTAAAATGTGCTCAAAAGACAAAGGGCACTGCCTCCGACTGGAGAAAAAAAATTTCAGTCTCCAGAAGCGTCAAAACTTCTTTACTGTAAGAACTGTGAATCTGTGGAATAGACTTCCTCAGGATGTGGTCACAGTTTTAAAAAGGGTTTAGATGAATTCTTAAAAGTAAATGACATTAAAGGGGTTGTCTCATCATGCACAATGGGGGCATATCGCTAGGATCGAGAACGGAGTCCCGCAAGGTGGTGGCTGGTGGAGGACTCCGGTCCGGCCACCACCAAGCCGGCTCCCCATAGAAGTGAGCGGGAGCGTACCACGCATGCGCGGCCCCCGATCCCATTCATTTCTATAGGGCTGACGGAAATAGCCGAGCCAGCGCTCGGCTATTTTTACCAGCCCCATAAAAAATTAATGATGGGGGGCTGCACATGTGCAGTGTGCCTTCCTTCACTTGCGGGGCCCCATTCTCAATATAGGTGCAGGTCCCAGCGGTGGGACCCGCACCTATAAGACAATGGGGACATATCCTAGCGATATGCCCTCATTGTCCATGATGAGACAACCCTTTTAATGCTTATGAAAATGTGTAGAAAGCTGAGTCTCATTTCCTTCTGGGATTCGCGTCCCCACCCATCCCTTGGTTGAACTTGATGGACTTATGTCTTTTTTCAACCGTATTAACTATGAATGCACACTGAGTCATTTCAGTTTTTTTTGCAGCCCTATTGAAGTGAATGTTTCTGCATTCAGGCTGCAAAAAACCCCAGAATGGACACAGAAAAAAAAAATGTTTGTGCGCATAAGCCCTTTAATGCGGATTTCATGCAGATTTTCTGCATACAAATACGCTTCATGTACATGTAGCCTCAAAGTCCTATCATTATGTAATATTACACTACCTGTGATGTCCTGACTCTGTTCCCTAAAACAGTCTAAAGTCTCAACTCTTTCTGCAGCTACAGCACCCTCTGCACTATAATTGATCGGTATGGTGTAAGGACATTTTCACTGCCTGGCCCTGTCAGTCAAAGTGGAGAGGGCGCGGCAGTTGCAGAGAGAGAGAGAGCCAAGCCTCTAGGTGTAATAGCAACACCCCAGTGGATATAAAAAGACTACACACCCCTGTTGCACCTAGAGGCTTATTTACATACAGTGTATATAAAAAGTCTACACACCCCTGTTAAAATGTCATGTTTCTGTGATGTAAAAAAATGAGACAAAGATTTCAGAACTTTTTCCACCTTTAATGTGACCTATAAACTGTACAACTCAATTGAAAAACAAACAAATCTTTTAGGTAGAGGGAAGAAAAAATATAAAAATAAAATAATGTGGTTGCATTTGCACACCCTTAAACTAATACTTTGTTGAAGCACCTTTTGATTTTATTACAGCACTCAGTCTTTTTGGGTATGAGTCTATCAGCATGGCACATTTTGACTTTGCAAGATTTGCCCACTCTTCTGTGCAAAAATACTCCAAATCGGTCAGATTGCGAGGGCATCTCCTGGGCACAGCCCTCTTCAGATCACCCCACAGATTTTCAATCGGATTTAGGTCTGGGCTCTGGCTGGCCCATTCCAAAACTTTAATCTTCTTTTGGTGAAGCCATTCCTTTGTTGATTTGGATGTATGCTTTGGGTCGTTGTCATGCTGAAAGATGAAGCTCCTCTTCATGTTCAGCTTTCTAGCAGAAGCCTGAAGGTTTTGTGCCAATATTGACTGGTATTTGGAACTGTTCATAATTCCCTCTAGCTTAACTAAGGCCCCAGTTCCAGCTGAAGAAAAACAGCCCCAAATCATGACGCTGCAACCACCATGCTTCACTGTGGGTATGGTGTTCTTTTGGTGATGTGCAGTGTTGTTTTTGCGCCAAACATATCTTTTGGAATTATGGCCAAAAAGTTCAACCTTGGTTTCATCAGACCATAACACCTTTTCCCACATGCTTTTGGGAGACTTCAGATGTATCTTTGCAAAATGTAGCCTGGCTTGGATGTTTTTCTTCGTAAGAAAAGGCTTTCGTCTTGCCACTCTACCCCATAGCCCAGACATATGAAGAATACGGGAGATTGTTGTCACATGTACCACACAGCCAGTACTTGCCAGATATTCCTGCAGCTCCTTTAATGTTGCTGTAGGCCTCTTGGTAGCCTCCTAGACCAGTTTTCTTCTTGTCTTTTCATCAATTTTGGAGGGACGTCCAGTTCTTGGTAATGTCACTGTTGTGCCATATTTTCTTCACTTGATGATGACTGTCTTCACTGTGTTCCATGGTATATCTAATGCCTTGGAAATTCTTTTGTACTCTTCTCCTGACTGATACCTTTTAACAATGAGATCCCTCTGATGATTTGGAAGCTCTCTGTGGACCTTGGCTTTTGCTGTGGGATGCGACTAAGAAAATTTCAGGAAAGACCAACTAGAGCAGCTGAACTTTATTTGGGGTTAATCAGAGGCACTTTAAATGATGGCAGGTGTATGCTGACTCCTATTTAACATGATTTTGAATGTGATTACTTAATTCTGAACACAGCTACATCCCCAGTTATAAGAGGGTCTGCACACTTATGCAACCACATTATTTTTATTTTTTTTGCCTAACAGATTTCAGGTTTTTTTTTTTAATTGAGTGGTACAAAGGTGGAAAAAGTTCTGAAATGATTTATCTTTGTCTCACTTTTTTTTACAGCACAGAAACCTGAGATTTTAACAGGGGTGTGTAGACTTTTTATATCCTCTGTATATTAAAACTAAATTTTTCTCAGCAATGTGGGCACATATAAACATGGGACCAAAATATGCCCTTCAAAGTTAATAATACACAACCTGAAATAGGTTCTGTAGTTATATTGATTGGTGAAGTATCACTAGGCTATGTAGTCACTGTGTGCTATATAGTCAAGTCCCTACTACTCTGAGCATCTCCATAGAAACAGAGGAAACGTGTGTATGACGCTTATTAGTCACCTTTTTAACTTTTGACTTTTTGGAAAGGCCTTTTAAGATTGGGAGTAAAATTATTAGTAAAGTAAGCATAGTGTTTTATCCTCCACACATATACACGTAGCCTGTTTTTGTAAAAATACAGAACTGACCCCACTATATTCAACTTTAAGACTAGGCTCAGACAGCACAGTTTAATACATCCCCTCCTTGTAACCACTTCTTTTTTTGGCTACAAAATTGCACAGTGTTAACCTTAGGCTACTTTCACACTAGCGTTGGGGCTCCGCTTGTGAGCTTCGTTTGAAGGGTCTCACAAGCGGCCCCGAACGGATCCGTCCAGCCCTAATGCATTCTGAGTGGACGCGGATCCGCTTAGAATGCATCAGTCTGGCAGCGTTCAGCCTCCGCTCCGCTCAGCAGGCGGACACCCGAACGCTGCTTGCAGCGTTCGGGTGTCCGCCTGGCCGTGCGGAGGCAAACAGATTCGTCCAGAATTACAATGTAAGTCAATGGGGACGGATCCGTTTGAAGTTGACACAATATAGCTCAATTTTTAAACGGATCCGTCCCCCATTGACTTTCAATGTAAAGTCTGGACGGATCCGTCTGAACTACTTTCAGACTTAGAATTTTTTCTAAACTATAATACAGACGGATCCGCTCTGAACGCTAGTGTGAAAGTAGCCTAAGGCTACTGGTTTAAAGTTGCATAAAAGTCACAACCACAGTGCTACTTCTGAAATTCTGTATGGGTACTATGATCTTAAAGGGAACTTGTCATCAACTTTATGCTGACCGTACTGAGGGCAGTATAAAGTAGTGACAGAAATGCTGATTTCATCGGTGTGTCACACATCAGTTAAAAGCAAGTGGTTGCCGAGAACCAGCTTTATAATCATTGCAGACTGGGCCTGGAAAAGAGTCCCGGCCACCTGAGAAGAGTCCTGGTTATTCATGAATTCCTGCTCTCCTGCCACCTGCTGATGACTGACAGACTTCTACCTAGTTTTCTCCCTTTCTCTCTAGGAGAGAACTGCCAATCAGCAGCAGATGGTCGGGGAGAGCTGGAGATTATGGATAACCATTTTTAATAACAAACAAAAGGATCCCTCAGGAGGTTGCGACGCTATATATATTATACAGAAGGGTTAAATGGTCACTCGGACCTTAGCGTAACTTTTGCAACCTCTCTGACTAGTAATCATAAAATTTTTGTATTTATTAATCACTCTTTAAAAAATACATATACTACTTGGGAACTCGCTACTTAATATTCCTCAGGGAGATCAGGGTTTGGGAACTGTCTAATATTTGTTATATAGTGTGTATTCACATTGGACTCCACAGGGCGGGATATGGACCACCCCTCGAGTCTCCAAGCCTGCAAGAGTCTTTATGTCTGACACTATCTAAATCGAATTTCCCACTGTGGGGTCCCTGCCTTATATCCCTGAACTAAAATCTTAGTTCCTGCATCCCTCGGCGTCTTCAGGGGATGACATGCAGGCTGTCTTTTAGGATCAGGAATAACGTTGCGTACCTTTGTCATTGATATCTCCTCTGTATTGCATTATATTTTGTGGCATGTGTCCAACATCCAGTTTTTTTTTGTCAACAGGCTGGTGCCGCACCTATGCTGGTGAACACAGACTGTCTGGACCCAGGTTCTTCGGTGAGTGAAATCAGAATATCATATCATACAAGCTAATTCTTATTTCATCCAGATGCTAGCTAACATGAAGGTAAACTTATTGTTAAAGTTGTTGTCCGAGACTTTGATATTGGTGGCCTATCCTCAGGATAGGTCATCATTATCAGACCTGAGGGGTACGATTCCTGTCACCCCCACCGATCAGCTGTTTGTTGAGGTCATGGGATGACTTACCAAGCACAGTACCATACCTTGTATAGCGGATTTGCTTGGTATTGCAGCTCAGGCCCTTTCTCTTGAATGGGACTAAGCTACTCCTAGGCCTGGGAGGAGGCCGCAGTGTTAGCAGCCTCTACAAACAGCTGATCGACAGGGGTGCCGGGAGTCGATCCAATTACATATTGATGACCTATCTTGAAGATTGAAGGACATCAATATCAAATTCATCAATCAAAATCAGAGAAACCATAATAATAGTGACATTTGCACAAAGAAAAATGGGGCCCCCACTAACATTGAGATCAAGGAGGTCCCATTTCCCAATTTCCCAACTGTATTATTAAGTGCAATGAAAATGGCACAGTCATTCAATTATGACTTTGTGGGGCAGTGTCAATACTCAGGATTGTCCCATTAAAAGTTAAACACTTGTTTGTCATTGTTGCTGCACTCTATATACAGACATATATATATATGTAAAAGGTTTGTGTGTATGTCATCGACATTATTCGTAAAAATTAATCAATGAATCTATAACTTGGCAAATCTTTGTTCACAGAGTGTATTATTGGCAGAACTATTCCATGTTTTGGTTTAACCCTTTAAGGTCCAAGCCAGTTTTGGCCTTAAATTAGTTATTCAACTGTTTGAAACTGTGGCTGGGTCATCAGTATCTGATCGGTGTGGGTCTGACACCCGGGACCCCCACTGGTCAGCTGTTTGAGAAGGCTCCTGTGAGTGTCACACCTTTTCGCTGCTTACACTAGTCAGTGACATCACGACCATCAGTCACATGGCCTAGGCGCAGCTCAGCTCCAAAGAGCAAACAGCAGGTGGCACTATATAGATACATTTTATTGAAAAACTCGGTGGCTGTACTACATTTTTGACTACATGCAATTACAAAAGTACTCATATCCAGGTGCTGGTGTGAAAACTAGAATATTTTTCGCGGGAAAATCCCTTTAAGTGAATGTTAATCCATTGAGGCAGTTGTGCAAGGACTTTTTTATTTATTGGTACCATCTTAAGGTACATATGACTTTTTGATATTTTTTTATATAATTGTTTGGGAAGTGAAATGACCAAATGCAGCTATTCTGTAATTTTTTTTACAGATCTTTTTATAGATCAGGTTGGATGTGGTGATACCAATTAGGTGTAGTTTCTTTCCTTTTCTTTTACCAATAATAAGGAGGAATATATATATATATATGCACATTTTTTAAAGTTCCACTAGGGGACTTAAACTTCCATTTATCTGATCTCTGGTAAAATATTCTTCTGTAAACTTCTGTATAGTAATGTATTTCCCTTTCAGTATTAGGCCTCTTTCACGCGAGTTTTCCGCGCGGGTGCAATGCATGAGGTGAATGCATTGCACCTGCACTGAATCCGGACCCTCTCATTTCTATGGGGCTGTTCACATGAGCAGTGATTTTCACGCATCACTTGTGCGTTGCGTGAAAATCTCAGCATGCTCTATATTGTGCGTTTTTCACGCAACGCAGGCCCAATAGAAGTGAATGGGGCTGCGTGATAAGGGAAAATAATAGAATCTACAGAACACCTAACCCAAACCCGAACTTCTGTGAAGAAGTCCGGGTTTGGGTCTGTGTACCAAACATGCTGATTTTTCTCATGCACGTGCAAAACGCTTTGCACTCGCGCAAAAAAAATCGCGCATTTTCCCGCGACGCACCTGCATCCTATCCAGCCCTCACACGCGACGCCCATGTGAAAGAGGCCTTACACTGACAGTTTATCTATTATTTGGCTTCTGGACATGGCAACCCAGGAGACCGTTGTCGTGGCTACCATCAGGACCCAGCGGTCATGTCGATAGTGTACAGAGGGAATCTGATCCCTTTGTAAATTACTTGGTCGCTATTGACCACAGCATCTAAGGGGTTAAACATCCGAGATCAGAGCTAGCTGGCTATGTATAACAGAGATAGCCTGGCTATGTATAACAGCCGACTCCCGCTGCGGATGGTGCGGATTCAACTCCAGAGCCTGCACCATCCCTATGGGCATTAAATACCAGCGCTCAGCGATGTACATGTATGGGAATTTGTATTCAGGGATTAAAAAATTGGGAGCTTCTTTTTGTTTAGGATCTCCTTCTAATTTTGGTGAAAATGCATAGGAAAATGTCATAGGTAAATAATAGAACTGATTTGTGGGTTTAGAAAAAATCCTGTAACAGTTGAAAAATAGACAGAAGTCTATAAACCTATTATCCTAATGCTGCAGAAGATAGCTGTCAATTTCCTAATATTAGGAGATGATGGGGGTAATTTTTCATTGCCCCTAAGCCTTTCTAGTGTAAAAAAATAAGTTGCACACCATGGGTTTTGGACTTTCTAAACACCATTTGCACAACATGTTTTGCATAAACTGTGTTTTTACACTATCATAGTAACATAGTAACATAGTACATAAGGCCGAAAAAAGACATTTGTCCATCCAGTTCGGCCTGTCATCCTACAAGTTGATCCAGAGGAAGGCAAAAAAAAACCCTGTGAGGTAGAAGCCAATTTTCCTCACTTTAGGGGAATAAAAAATTCCTTCCCGACTCCAATCAGGCAATCAGAATAACTCCCTGGATCAACGACCCCTCTTTAGTAGCTATAGCCTGTAATATTATTACACTCCAGAAATACATCCAGGCCCCTCTTGAATTCCTTTATTGCACTCACCATCACCACCTCTTCAGGCAGAGAGTTCCATAGTCTCACTGCTCTTACCGTAAAGATCCCTTTTCTATGTTTGTGTACAAACCTTCTTTCCTCTAAACGCAGAGGATGTCCCCTCGTCACAGTCACAGTCCTGGGGATAAATAGATGATGGGATAGATCTCTGTACTGCCCCCTGATATATTTATACATAGTAATTAGATCTCCCCTCAGTCGTCTTTTTTCTAACGTGAATAACCCTAATTTTGATAATCTTTCAGGGTACTGTAGTTGCCCCATTCCAGTTATTACTTTAGTTGCCCTCCTCTGGACCCTCTCCAGCTCTGCTATGTCTGCCTTGTTCACAGGAGCCCAGAACTGTACACAGTACTCCATGTGTGGTCTGACCAGTGATTTGTAAAGTAGTAGGAATATGTTCTGATCACGGGCATCTATGCCCCTTTTGATGCAACCCATTATCTTATTGGCCTTGGCAGCAGCTGCCTGACACTGGTTTTTGCAGCTTAGTTTGCTGTTTATTAAAATTCCTAGATCCTTTTACATGTTAGTGTTACCGAGTGTTTTACCATTTAGTATGTATGGGTGACTTGCATTATTCCTTCCTATGTGCATAACCTTACATTTGTCAGTGTTAAACCTCATCTGCCACTTATCTGCCCAAGCCTCCAATCTATCCAGATCCCTCTGTAGTAGTATACTGTCCTCTTCAGTGTTAATTACTTTACACAGTTTAGTGTCATCTGCGAAAATTGATATTTTACTATGCAAGCCTTCTACAAGATCATTAATAAATATATTGAAGAGAATAGGGCCCAATACTGACCCCTGAGGTACCCCACTAGTGACAGTGACCCAATCTGAGTATGTACCGTTAATAACCACCCTCTGTTTTCTATCATTGAGCCAGTTACTTACCCACTTACAGACGTTTTCTCCGAGTCCGAGCATTCTCATTTTATATACTAACCTTTTATGCGGTACAGTGTCAAATGCTTTGGAGAAGTCCAGATACACGACATCCATTGATTCGCCGCTGTCAAGTCTAGAACTTACCTCCTCATAGAAACTGATTAAATTAGTTTGACATGACCGATCCCTCACGAAGCCATGCTGATATGGCGTTATTTGCTTATTTCCGTTAAGATGCTCTAACATAGCATCTCTCAGAAAACCTTCAAACAGTTTACCCACAACAGATGTTAAACTTACCGGCCTATAGTTTCCAGGCTCTGTTTTTGGACCCTTTTTGAATATTGGCACCACATTTGCCATGCGCCAATCCTGTGGGACATTCCCTGTCAGTACAGAGTCCGCAAATATCAGAAATAAGGGTCTGGCTATGACATTACTGAATTCCCTTAGGATACGGGGGTGTATGCCATCCGGTCCTGGCGATTTGTCTATTTTGATATTTTTAAGTCGCTGTTGTACTTCTTCCTGTGTCAGACAGGACACTTTTAATGGCGAATTTATTTCAACATTCAGCATTTCATCTGACAGTTTATTTTCCTCAGTGAATACATTGGAGAAAAAAATATTTAACAGCTTTGCTTTCTCCTCGTCGCTCTCTGCGACTCCCCCCTCATTACTCTTTGAAGGGCCGACACCTTCAGATTTATACTTTTTAACATTTATATAATTGAAGAACATTTTAGGGTTAGTTTTACTCTCTTTGGCAATTAATCTCTCGGTCTCTAGTTTGGCCGCTTTTATTTGTTTTTTACATGTTCTGTTTTTTTCCTTATAGTTTTTCAGTGCTTCCGTGCTACCCTCCTGTTTTAGTGTTTTATATGCTTTCTTTTTGTCATTAATTGCTTTCTTTACAGTTCTGTTTATCCACATTGGTTTCTTTTTGTTCCTTAACCTTTTATTCCCATATGGTATGTACCTCTCACAATGAGATTTTAGGATGTTTTTAAAGATATCCCATTTTTTGGCTGTATTTTTATTTTTGAGGACTTTGTCCCAGTTAGTTAGGCCTATGGCCTTTCTTAGTTGGCTAAATTTAGCTTTTTTGAAGTTTGGTATTTTTGTTCCTCCCTGTAGAAACGCTCTTTTGAATGATAATTGGAAGGTTATTACTTTATGGTCACTATTTCCCAGGTGTCCCCCAACCTGCACGTCTGTTGTTCTGTCAGGTCTATTGGTTAATACTAAATCCAGTATGGCCGTCCCTCTAGTCGGGTCCTGAACCAGTTGCGAGAGATAATTGTCTTTGGTTATTGCCAAGAATCTGTTTCCTTTATGAGTTATACAAGTTTCAGTTTCCCAGTCTATATCTGGGTAGTTGAAGTCCCCAATAATAACCACCTCATTATGATTTGCCGCCTTGTCTATCTCGTTTAGTAGTAGATTTTCTGTGGACTCTGGTATATTAGGTGGTTTATAGTAAACTCCTATTAGTAATTTATTGTTGTTTTTAGCTCCATGTATCTCTATCCATAGTGACTCCACATGTTCATGTCCCTCACTTATATCTTCACGGAGTGTAGGCTTTAGACAAGACTTTACATAAAGGCAGACCCCTCCACCTCTCCGGTTTTGACGATCCTTTCTGAACAGACTGTAACCTTGTACATTAACTGCCCAGTCATAGCTATCATCCAGCCATGTCTCAGTTATTCCCACTATGTCATAGTCCTCCTCACACATCACTAATTCCAGTTCACCAGTTTTATTAGTCAGGCTTCTGGCATTAGTATACATACATTTGAGAGGTTTATGTATATTTTTTACCCTACACCTTTCCTTCTGAACTGTTCTAGTCCCTCCTTCCATTCCTCCCCCAGTCTCACTACCTTGCCCCCGGTCTCTATCTGCACTATCTTCCCCTTCTATAGTGTAATTATCCTCCCCCCCAGTCCCTAGTTTAAACACTCCTCCAACCTTCTAGCCATCTTCTTCCCCAACACAGCTGCCCCTTCCCCATTGAGGTGCAGCCCGTCCCTACGATAGAGCCTGTAGCCGACAGAGAAGTCAGCCCAGTTCTCCAGGAAGCCAAACCCCTCCATCCTACACCAGTTCTTGAGCCACTTGTTAATTTCCCTAATCTCCCGCTGCCTTTCTTGTGTGGCCCGTGGTACCGGTAGTATTTCGGAAAATGCTACCTTTGAGGTCCTTGCCCTAAGCTTTTGACCTAAATCCCTGAAATCATTTTTAAGGACTCTCCACCTACCCCTAACTTTGTCATTGGTTCCGATATGGACCATGACCGCTGGATCTTCTCCAGCCCCTCCCAGTAATCTGTCAACCCGATCCGCGATATGTCGAACTCTAGCGCCAGGAAGACAGCACACTGTTCGGCGATCACGGTCTTTGTGACAGATTTCCCTATCTGTTCCCCTAATAATTGAGTCTCCCACTACTAGCACCTGTCTGGCCTGCCCTGCTCTCCTGGTTCCCTGCTTACCGGAGCTGACATTCCCCTGACTGGCAGAGGAAGTGTCCGGCTGCGGCAGTGCCACCCCTGGACTGATATCCCCCTCATCTGCCAAACGTGCAAACTTGTTGGGGTGTGTCAGATCAGGGCTAGCCTCCCTGGCACTCTTCCCTCTACCCCGCTTTCTAAATGTTACCCAGCTAGCTACCTCACTTTCCTCAGCCTCCTCTCTGTCACCCTCCCCCTCATCTACCCCAAAGAGTGCTTGCTCGGTGAGAAGCAAACTTTTTTGCAAATTGTCAATGCCTCTCAGTGTTGCAACTTGCCCATTTAGAGTCTCGATTAGCGATTCCAAACGGGTAATTTGCTCACATCTTGAACAAAGATATACACCCTCGAACGGCTGTTCCAGGACTGCATACATCATGCAAGATGTGCACTGGACTGCGTTGTCAATTGTGCAACACATACTAAATGGGGATTACACCACAAAAGCAAAAAATACAATACAATGTAGTAATAAGATACAGGCCAATTGCAGTCCCCCACTGAAGACCCTGAATCTAAAGTCACTTAATCTTAAGTCACACACTTAATCAACCACGCGTCGCGGTCAAACTCGCGTTATATATCTGCTTATATTAATATAAATGCAGCTCACTACACCAGCCTGGTTTGCTTCCCCTCTGGAATCCTTTTCTAAATGGGAGTGTGATGTAGACCTGGTGTGGAGGGGTAGGCGGGGCTTAGGGGGTGGGCGGGGCTGACTGATTCACGCGCATAGCAAAACACAAGGTGCATATTAAAATATATAATACTATATAATGACTATATAAACTGACTAGGGTCTCTGCTGCACTGGTCTCTGCTGCACTGGTCTCTGCTGCACTGGTCTCTGCTTCAATGGTCTCTGCTGCACTGTACCGTATTTTTCACTCCCTATAAGATGCACCTAGGTTTTAGAGTACAACAATAAGAAAAAATATTTTTCATTACACCTCAGGTCAGACCAGCAATCAGACCCACAATGTTAATCAGACCTCAGATCAGACCCCCAATGCCTCAGATCAACCCCCCAACCCCAGCCATCGATCAGCCCCCATGTCAGCCATCAGCCCCCTATGTGAGCCATCAGCCCCTTATGTGAGCTATTAGCCCCTTATGTGAGCCATCAGCCATATGTGAGCCATCAGCCCTTATGCCAGCCCCCAGATAGCCGAGCCGAGGACCATGAAGCGGTAAGTACAGATCCTTCACCGCTTCCTGGTCCTCCTGTACTAATGAAGCGCTTCCATAATGGAAGCGCTTCATTAGTACCACGTTAAAGACTGCCCTGATCGCTGCGGCCCTGTAAACAATCTTCCAGGGCCCGATCCTGGGCCGCGGCCCGGCGGTTGGGGACCGCTGCCGTAGTGCTTCCGTGGGCTTCCGATCCGTGCTTCCGTTCAAGTGAATGGGTCCGCATCCGTGATGCAGAGTGCACATGGCCGGTTCCCATGTATTGCGGACCCGCTGTATGCGGGCCACAATACGACTGGGCAACGGGCGTGTGCATGAGGCCTAAGGCTACATTCACAGGAACAGCCGTTATTGTTTGTCACACAGCCATTTTTAGAATCAATAGAAGTCAGTGGAGCTATTCACATGGCCGCTTTTTTAATAGCCAGTGAATAGCTGCTGTCCAAAAATAGGAAATTTCCTATTTTTGGCCATTTTCACGGTCAGACGTACCCCATTGAAATCAACTAGACCTTTTTTTAAGGAGTGCACCTGTCTAATGTCCATTAAAACTGCTCCTTTAATGGGTTAAAATAATGTGATGGGTTAAAATCACGGTGGGAGAGCAGATTATTTCCTCCCCGTGCTTTCAATTAGATAAAGTGAGTATTTAAATTTTAATCATACTGACGGCCACTAATGGTGGTAGTAATCTTACTGGGGGCACTATGGGGGACATTATGTATATGGAGGGCACTGCAGGGTTGGGATTAAAAAAAAAAATAAGCCAATTGAATTAGTCCGTTTTTAACGGCTATTTAAAACAGACAGCCAGAGAATGGATACAATAATGGTTTAAAAATGGTCATGAAAACCGAACATTGTGTCAACTTTTATGGCCTTTTATTCCCTGTCATGTGAATGTAGCCTAAGGCCCCTTGCAGACGAGCGTGTCCGGATTAGATCCGGATGCGTCCCGATGCATTGCGGCAAACCCGCGCGAGTAGGTACGCAATTGCAGTCAGTTTTGACTGCGATTGCGTTCCGTTGCTCAGTTTTTATCGCGCGTGTGCAATGCGTTTTGCACGCGCGTGATAAAAAACTGACTCTGGTACCCAGACCCGAACTTCTTCACTGAAGTTCAGGTTTGGGTTCAAGGTTGTGTAGATTTTATTATTTTCCCTTATAACATGGTTATAAGGGAAAATAATAGCATTCTGAATACAGAATGCATAGTACAATAGGGCTGGAGGGGTTAAAAAAATAATAATAATAATTTAACTCACCTTAATCCACTTGTTCGCGCAGCCGGCATCTCTTCTGTCTTGTTCTGTGAGGAATAGGACCTTTGATGATGTCACTACGCTCATCACATGGTCAGTCACATGATCCATCACCATGAACCATGGTGATGGATCATGTGACTGACCATGTGATGAACGTAGTGACGTCACCAAAGGTCCTATTCCTCACAGAACAAGACAGAAGAGATGCCGGCTGCGTGAACAAGTGGATTAAGGTGAGTTAAATTATTATTTTTTTTTTTTTAACCCCTCCAGCCCTATTTTACTATGCATTCTGTATTCAGAATGCTATTATTTTCCCTTATAACCATGTTATAAGGGAAAATAATAATGATCGGGTCCCCATCCCGATCATCACCTAGCAACTGTGCGTGAAAATCGCACAGCATCCGCACTTGCTTGCGGATGCTTGCGATTTTCACGCAACCCCATTCATTTCTATGGGGCATGCGTTACGTGAAAAACCCACAAAGAGGAGCATGCTGCGATTTTCCCGCAACACACAAGTGATGCGTGAAAATCACCGCTCATGTGCACAGCCCCATAGAAATGAATGGATCCAGATTCAGTGCGGGTGCAATGCGTTCACCTCACGCATTGCACCCGCGCGGAAATCTCGCCCGTGTGAAAGGGGCCTAACTGGGACATGAGGGGAGAGCCCAATGAACATATTAATGTAATCACACAGCCTTTAAACTGAAAAGGAGACCAGACTGCAGCTCTATGAGATCATAATGGGTCCTAAAGGATCCTATTAAGTTCTAGTTGGCCTGTCATGTTTTCATATTTATTTACAGTCTAGTACAGCAGGTTTTGCTATTCATGCTATCAAAAAGCAACTGCAATCTGAAGGAAGTGTGAACAGAGCATTAGCAATAGTCTCTGCATACAAATCATCCTGATGAAGATGATTGATGCCATAATACACTGCCTGTCCCATAAAAAAAGTACCAAAAAAAAAAAAAGGTCACACACTCTAATATTTCGTTGGACCGCCTTTAGCTTTGATTACGGCACGCATTCGCTGTGGCATTGTTTCGATAAGCTTCTGCAATGTGACAAGATTTATTTCCATCCAGAGTTGCATACATTTTTCACCAAGATCTTGCATTGATGATGGTAGAGTCTGACCGCTGCGCAAAGCCTTCTCCAGCACATCCCAAAGATTCTCAATGGGGTTAAGGTCTGGACTCTGTGGTGGCCAATCCATGTGTGAAAATGATGTCTCATGCTTCCTGAACCACTATTTCACAATTTGAGCCCGATGAATCCTGGCATTGTCATCTTGGAATATGCCCGTGCCATCAGGGAAGAAAAAATCCATTGATGGAATAACCTGGTCATTCAGTATGTTCAGGTAGTCAGCTGACCTTATTCTTGGAGCACATACTGTTGCTGAACCTAGACCTGACCAACTGCAGCAACCCCAGATCATAGCACTGCCCCCACAGACTTAGGCACTAGGCATGATGGGTGCATCACTTCATCTGCCTCTCTTCTTACCCTGATGCGCCCATCACTCTGGAACAGGGTAAATCTGGACTCATCAGACCACATGACCTTCTTCCATTGCTCCAGAGTCCAATCTTTATGCTCCCTAGCAAATTGAAGCTTTTTTTTCTGGTTTGCCTCACTGATTAGTGGTTTTCTTACGGCTACATAACTGTTCAGTCCCAATCCCTTGAGTTCCCTTCGCATTGTGCGTGTGGAAATGCTCTTACTTTTACTATTAACCCTTTCATGACCAAAGGTCATTGATGCTCCAGTGTCCAGGTCAAAATTTACAAATCTGACATGCGTCACTTTATGTGGTAATAGCTTTGGAACGCTTTTACTTATCCAAGCCATTCTAAGATTGTTTTCTCGTGACACATTGTACTTCATGACAGTCATAAATTTGAGTCAATATATATCACCTTTATTTATGAAAAAATCCCAAATTTACCAAAAAGTTTAAAAAAAATTGCAATTTTCAAAATTTCAATTTCTCTGCTTCTAAAACAGAAAGTCATACCTCATAAAATATTTATTACTTAACATTCCCCATATGTACACTTTATGTTGGCATCATTTTGGAAATGTTATTTTATTTTTTTAGGACGTTAGAAGGCTTAGAAATTTAGAAGCAATTCTTAAAATTTTTAAGACAATTTCCAAAACCCACTTTTTAAGGACCAGTTCAGGTCTGAAGTCACTTTGTGGGGCTTACATAGTGGAAACCCCCATAAATGACCCCATTGTAGAAACTACACCCCTCAAGTTACTCAAAACTGATTTTACAAACTTTGTTAACCCTTTAGGTGTTCCACAAGAATTAAAGGAAAATGGAGATGAAATTTCTAAATTTGACTTTTTTGGTAGATTTTCCATTTTATTACTTTTTTTTTCTTTAACACATTGAGGGTTAACAGCCAAACAAAACTCAATATTTATTACTCTGATTCTGCGGTTTACAGAAACACCCCACATGTGGTCATAAACTGATGTAAGGGCGCACGGCAGGACACAGAAGGAAAAGAACTCCACATGGTTTTTGAAAGGCAGATTTTGCTGGACTGGTTTTTAGACACCATGTCCCATTTAAAGCCCCCCTGATGCACCCCTACAGTAGAAACTCCCAAAAAGTGACCCTATTTTGGAAACTAAGGGGATAAGGTGACAGTTTTATTGGTACTATTTTGGGGTACATATGATTTTTAATTGCTCTATATTAAGTTTTTTGTGAGGCAAGGTAACAAAAAAATTGCTGTTTTGTCATCTTAAATTTTTTACAAGATTCATCCGACATGGTAAATCATGTGCTATTTTTATAGAGCAGGTTGTTACGGACACAGTGATATCAAATATGTCTACTTTTTTTGTTTGTTTGTTTCAGTTTTACATAATAAGGCATTTTTGAAAAAGAAATTATGTTTTTGTGTGTCTATTTTCTGAACGCCATATGTTTTTTATTTTTCTACCGATCGTCTTGTGCAGGGGCTTGTTTTTTGCAGAAAGAGTTGAGGTTTTTATTGGTACCAATTTTGGGTACATATGATTTTTTGATCATTTATTATTACACTTAATGGGGCAAGGTGAGCAAAAAATTGGCTGTTTTGGAACATATTTTTTTTTTTTTACAGCGTTCATCTAAGGGGTTAGGTCATGTGACAGTTTTATAGAGCAGATCGTTACGGATGTGGCAATACCCAATATGTATACTTTTTCTTATTTATTTAAGTTTTACACAATAATAGCATTTCTGAAACCAAAAAAATTATGTTTTAGTGTCTCCATAGAGAGCCATAGCTTTTTTTATTTTTTGGGTGATTGTCTTAAATATGGGCTCATTTTTTGCGGGATGGGGTAACGGTTTGATTGGTACTATTTTGGGTTATATACGCCTTTTTGATCGCCTGGTGTTGCACTTTTTGTGATGTAAGGTGACAAAAATGGCTTTTTTTTATACAGTTTTTATTTTTAAGTTTTTATGGTGTTTATTGGACGGGGTTGTTCATGTGATATATTTACAGAGATGGTAGTTACGGACGCGGTGATACCTAATATGTGTGGTTTTTGTTTTGTTTTTTTAATTTTTTTTATAGGAAAAGGCATTTTTTTTTTATTATTTACATCTTTATTTATTTATTTATTTTTACTTTTATTATTTACAATTTTTTTTTATCAGTTCCCTCTTGGATCTTGAAGATCCAGTGGGGCTGATGGTTGTACTGTACTTTGCAATGCTCTCCAGATGTCCTGTAGGTGGCAGCACCAGACGCCTTTGCCATGGCAACCGGACGCCTTTGCAAAGCGTCCGGGTGCCATGGCAACCATCGGGCGCTGCAGCCCCGATGGTTGAGAGAGGGAGCTGCCGCGGCATCTATGGGATTACAGCAGAGTGTCAGCATAGAGCTGACACTCGCTGCTGATTGCGGCGGCTCAGGAATGGAGCCGCCGCCATCACACACAGCAGGGGGACCGCATCGGTGGCAGGGGGCAGCGCTGGAAAAGGGGGGATACGGCCAGCATTCAGAAATCAGCATTCAGAAATTACAGATCGGGGCAGGATGAATGTATTGGGCGGGGAGGGGGCGGACCGCATCAGGGGCAGGATACATGGATGGGGGGGCGGGGACTGATGGCAGAGGCAGGGCTCACGTGGTGGTGGGGGGTTGGAGGCACACAAGAAGGGGGCACAGATTGGGGGCTTCAGGACACTACCCGATTTCAAGCTCTGATCTGCAGAGCGCAGATCAGAGCCTGAAACCGGCATTTTAACACTGCCGCGATCCGATTGGTTAGTCTGCACAGACTAACCAATCAGATCGTTTGCCGGCAAGGGACCACTCTGATTGGTCCCTTGCCGGCATTACTAGACTGTATGCTGTCCGTGACAGCAGCAGGACAGGGGCAGAAGCTTTAATCCAAGCGCTTTGCAGCGCTTGGATTAAAGAACTGCAATGACGTCTATACACGTGGTAGCTGCACGGGGTATATAGACTGATTGCAGTCGTGAAGGGGTTAAACATAGCTCGGAGTTCTAATATTGTTGTTTTTTTTTTTATTTGATTTCACCAAACGTTTAGGTGATCGCCGATCACGATCATTCAGGATTTTTTTCCTGCCACATTTCTTCCTCGAATACGATGGGTCCCCACTATCCTTCCAGTTTTTAATAATGCGTTGGACAGTTCTTAACCCAATTTTAGTAGTTTCTGCAATCTCCTTAGATGTTTTCTCTGCTTGATGCATGCCAATGATTTGACCCTTCTCAAACAGACTAACATCTTTTCTACGACCACGAGATGTGTCTTTCGACATGGTTGTTTAAGAAATGAGAAGCAACTCATTGCACCAGTTGGGGTTAAATAACTTGTTGCCAGCTGAAAGATAATCGCCCATGCAGTAATTATCCAATAGGAGGCTCAGAACTATTTGCTTAGTTAAATCTAGGTGGCGACTTTGTTTTTGGACAGGCAGTGTAGTTTGACTGTGCTAAAAAAAAATGGGTTGCACAAATGGCTGGTCTCCCAGTGTCTATTTGAAAGGAAACATTTGCTGCCTGTTGTGTGGCCCTCCTTGTACATATGCAGGGGATCCACTCCTTGCTCAGTCTAGATAGTTAGCTGAGAGACGGAGCAACTCAATGTGCTCCATTCCTCACAGGATTATACACAGGAAGCTACAGAGAATCACCTTCTCTACTGAAAGATCTCACCATTTCTACAGTACTCAAGAAGAAAAGAGAGAAAGGATAAGAAGGTTACAGAAACCGCATGGCCAAGTATAGGAGACAATCAGTAAGGTATTTTGCTGTCTAAAGCTAACAGACTTTAATGAAATGAGGGGAATACTACTAAGATACCCTTCACACTTGGACATTACCTGAACAGTTGTATCTTAAAACCTGTGCACCACAGTAGTGTACTACAGCCATAGCTTCTGCGGAAAGAGACTGGGAAGATAGAAAGTAAAGAGTACTTTAACTCCCATCCTTGTTCAGATTCATACAAAACCATCTGGGGAAGATTTGCACTATACATTTTTGGAACTGTGTTCTGAGAGTGTTGGAAGTACTGCAATGCAGTGAACCCTTCCCTTTCAGATGTCTTCCTAGCTATTATTCACACGTAAAAAACCATCTGTCTCTTACTGTCTAATTTGGTACTAAATTGTTACAGATAGTGACAATGTCTCTTGCTCTCTGATTCTCCATCTGGCGATAACTATATGTATTTGAACTCTATGAATCTGTCCAAGCAGTTTGCTCTCCCTATATATCAGTATAATAGATACAGTTGTCATATCACTACATGGAGGAATAGCTATGGAATCAGAGCTCTGTAGCAAAGACAGGGATCTTTGACCCCCGTTACAGTGTATTACAAGATTAAACAGGATACAACTGTAGAAATGAAAAAGAACAGCTCTCCCGGTGTTCTATTTAGACCGTTGATCATCCAGCATACAGAGAAGGTGCATGGTCCACTTGTTGGACAAGTCACAGCCAGAATCCTTAATAGTAGAAGGTAATGGACCTGTTAACCACTGTTAACCACTTTTTTATTTCTCACACTGTGAATTAGAAAGCACATTACCTGCATGATGAATAAACATTCTCTGCTTGGATATACACAAACATGTGACAATAATCCTCCTTCGTTGGCTGGTATGTATTTTAAAGGGTGTCTGTCACTACTTTTTTCCATTATAAACTGCTCCTTGTTCCCTTTAGATCAAATTTAAAGTGTCTAAGACATACCTATTTGTTGATATATCATTCTTTGTTTCTCCTGAAAAAGATCATTATTCTGATATACAATTTAGCTGAAAAGAGCCTAAGAAGCAGTATCCTTGGGCAGGGGCGTAACTATCATAGCGGCAGACCATACGACTGCTTTGGGGCCCAGGGCAAGAGGGGGCCCAGTAGGGATTATGTCCTCTTCTACAGGAGATGACAGAAACCTAGCTGTCACGAGTAATGGGGAGGGGATAACACCAATTGACACACAGAAGGAATAGACCAAAGTTTAGGCCTCAAAGCTAAGGGAGAGGGATGGTGACCTACTAGGAATCCCTAGACCTCTCCCTGACTCCTGCCAGTATGAGTAGACCCTGAAGGTGGAAATACTCATACACCGGAACCTAGGCCCTGAAGACCCTGGAAGGCCCTAGGAATGGTGGCAGGGAATGAGACTACGGGTTCCTTCCCAGATGAAGGAACCAGCATCTCCCTGAGGCTTAGACAACAACAAACACAAGCGAACAACAAAATGCAAGACAAAATTCACTTAGCTTAAAGCAGAATGGAAGAGCAGGAGATCCAAAGGAACAACACACCAGCTCAACCAACTACAGCAGAAAATATCACCTGCATGGTAAGCAGTGTGAGTCAGAACTAAATAGGGCCTCAGTAATGACTGCAAGCTGCACCTGACAAGAGGTGTGGTCATTACCAAACACAACACTGAAAGGAAAAAACACAGAGACTGTCAGATACCCTCATGTGCCGCCAGTGTCTCCGATCTTCTCATCTCTGTCATGGGAGGGACCGTGACACTAGCTCTTAAAATCTTGACAAGACATATATTACCTGTCTGCGCCTGCACTGTGTGTTCCCTTCTGTGGCTTCATCAAACCTTGCAGCGCATGTGCACCACAGGCACCAGGAGCAGTTTATAATAGAAAAAGGTGGTGACAGACCTTTAACTTGTTTTTAATGTGGTTTACATATAGCTTTGAGTAAGGGTGCATGATGAATGAAGAATAAGGTCCAGCATTCTACTGTTATAAAGTTAAAAAAAATCTCTATTCCATATCATTAACAATGTTGCTAGAGTGCTGGACCTTATTGTTGAGGGTACTGATTAAACAGGAGATATCTTGGGAGATTAATTTATTAAATTAAAATGATAAGTGTTTTTTAATCTTTGTCCATCGAGAGGAATATAATATGATTTCAGCAATCATATTTATTTGTGAGCCTTATCTTAATGTATGGTAAATACAGTTACAAGTTTGCTGGGGAGTGCTATTTCATGATGACATCATTTAGAGATAACTATTTGCTCCTACATTGAGCCAGTATTCAGTGAGGCACATTCATTAAACCCCTATGCCAGTTTTCTGACTTTTAGGGGGTTCTACTCTGTGCTCGCCACTTTTTCAAAAAAGGGAGCATTTGCGTGGGTCTGCACAGGGCCTAGCTGACCCAGCAATTTATTTTAATTTACATCAGAGAAGATTTCAGTTTTGGTGCATGGATGGCCTGAGATGTACCACAGTTATTAAGAGGCGTGCGCATGACTCAGGTGCGGAACAGATTAAGGCCTGGGCTACACTGCACTTTTTGTAACGCCTCTAATAGATTTTAACTATTAAACTACAGCTGCAGTCCAAATAAATGCATTCAGTTGAATGCAATTTTGTGGACTGCAGCTGTCATTCAATAGTTAAAATCAATCTGTCTCGCTACAAAAAGTCGCAGTGTAGCCCAAGCCTTAAGCTAGGTCTACACGACAACATTTGTCGCGCAACATTTTGTTGCACTAATGTTGCGCAACAATTTTTATAATGGCAGTTTATGGTGTCGCACTGCAACATGATGCGACTGCGACGCAACAGTCGCAGAAAATCCATTCGAGACGGATTTCTCTGCGACTGTTGCGTTGCAGCATGTTGCATGTTGCAGTGTGACACCATAGACTGCCATTATAAAAATTGTTGCGCAACATTAGTGCAACAAAATGTCACGCGACAAATGTTGTCGTGTAGACCTAGCCTAAGACTGGAGTATAAAATGTTGGTTTTAATAAATGTCCTATTTCTCATTTTTAAAGCATAAATCCAGGAAGTGTTCTGGAGGTCTTTCTTAGAGAGACACCCTGAACATTCTCTGGCAGTGTGCTTTAGAAATTAGGAATACAGAGTACTGTATGGTTAATTAGTTTGTACTCGTTTACTGATATCATCTAATGAGATCTGGTCTGTGTTAATGAGAAACCTGTTATAAGTAGATGTTACGTGTCCTCTGGGTCTGGGTTTCTATTCTATAAAAGTCAACTTTCTGGGATCTGGACATTCAGGCTGTGCAAATTAAAAATAGAGTTACCGTCCTTCAGGTACATTACGGTACTAGATGTGATTGACTGTTAACCAGATTGATCCCACAAGTCTCTTGGGAGACATGTTTCTTTGTTAACCCGGTGTATATTATGCTATGCTTAGACTCATAAGTGCCATTATGATACTTGGCTTTGCATTGCATTAAGTGCAATGTTCTAACATGTACACTAGAAGTTAAAATCAGACTTGAGTATAACAGTCGTTTCAGTTTATTTTTAATATGGTGTAGGGGCAGAGATGTTAAACATTTTTGTAATATAGTTTATTAAGGAAAGATTTTTTTAACCTGGAGAGTCAGTCTTCAACATTTTCACAGCTAGTGGGTGTGGAACCACTACGTCGACAAACCAGTTTGATCTAAGGTTGTTATCCTTGCAGTTCCCTGGTTTTCAACCTTTAATCCCCTTACAAGAATCTGGACTTCGCTGCAGGGGAGCCACCAGGTTGCTTCCTCTTGGCATAGTCCCTGTGTAGTTAGCTCCTAACCCACTTCACCGTTCAGTAAAATACTGAAGAAAGTCTCTTCTTAGTAACATTTGGCTAGAGCATTGCTAAAAAGACTCTTTATACCCTGTCTTCTAGTACAAAGATACATCTTTCTCTAACAAAGTATATTACAAAAATGTTTAACATCCCTGTCCCTACATTATATTAACAAAAAATTAAACAACAGTTACAATTTAAAGCAATTGTCCCTGTAGGAGTCTTTACAGGAGATGATTGCCAGTTATTTATTTTCTTCAGATCTTGCTCTTTGGCCTCTTTATCTCAGCTCCTTTAGGGAACAGCTGTGGTACGTAACTCCAATTTACAGTGTCTCATCTCAAGTAGTCCAAGGAACACCTCCTTTCTCATAAATGGTTCACGATGCTGATTTCTCCCACCTCCCAGTGAGAAAAATGATGAATGTCAGTTTATCAGTTATTTACTATATACCCGTATTTTTCGCCCTATAAGACGCACCGGCCCATAAGACGCACCTAGGTTTTTGAGGAGAAAAATAAGAAAAAAAATATTTTGAACCAAAAGGTGTGCTTTTGGTGGGTTTTGAACTAATGGTGGTCTGTTGATGACACTATTATGGGGGATCTGTGACTGACGCACTGTTATGGGGGTCTGTGGCTGACACTGTTATGGGGATCTGTGGATGGCACTGTTATGGGGGCATCTGTGGATGGAATGACACTGCTATGAGGGGGATCTGTGGATGGCACTGTTATGGGGGGATCTGTGGATGGCACTGTTATGGGGGCATCTGTGGATGGCATGACACTGCTATGGAGGGGGATCTGTGGATGACACATAAATAGCATCCACAGATCCCCCCCATAACAGTGACCCTGTGTAGTGTGAATGACCCCCAATACAGGGGTTGGGGGCTGGCATCTAGTTTTGTAATGGCAGAGAGGCCCGGTGCAGTCACTGTATTCTATTGCATCGGGCCCCGCTCACTATTCCAGCAGCCTGTACTACCGTACTTACTAACTTCCGTAGCAGGCGGGAGGGCAGAAGGATGTAGGGTAACTCACTACGTCACGCGCCAGCACCGCCTGCTTCATTCATAAAGTGGGAGTTACGCAACAGTGTGGCGTAGTGAGATACGTTACAGCCACCCGGCCTCCTGCCTGCTACGGAAGTTAGTAAGTACGGTAGTACAGACTGCTGGAATGAAGATTAATTATATTGTTAAACAATGCCTACACTTAGATAGGATTACTACAGTGAGCGGGGCCCGGTGCAATAGAATACAGTGACTGCATCGGGCCCGCTGCCATTCCTAAACCAGATGGCGGCCCCCAGCCCCTCCTCCCTCCCCGCTGATACACCCTCCAGCACTGTGCAGCATGCGGTCGGCGGTGTATCAGTGTAAACTGCAGCATTCGCCCCATAAGACGCACTGCCATCCCCCCCCCCACACTTTTTTGGGGGGGAAGTGCATCTTATAGGGCGAAAAATACGGTATATACTGAGGCAAATGAGCCTAAAGCTGGCACTACCCTTTAAATAGCTGATGGGTGAATGTAGAGCTAACAGGATTAGAGAACCTAACCTACATGGCGGTATGCTTACTTTTAAACTCATTTTGTTGTTGAGAGACTCCCTTTCACAGTACTTATTGTGCTCAACTGGCATCAGTATCCACTAGTAGTGAAAAAAAGTTCAACTACTCTCAACACAGAAATAGCTTTTAATCAAGATTCTTAATGCACAATTTAAAGGGATTCTCCAAAACTGGAAACCAATGGTCATGCGATAGGCATGCTGTAAAGTTAAAAAAAAATAAAAAATAAAAAGACTCACCTGTTCAGAGTGATCCGGGTCCAGTGGTGAGCTCCTGTCATCGCTTCCAGTTTCTAATAGACTGGAAGTGTGCCATCCACATGCATGTAACCTTTGCCGACTAGTCAATGGCCTCATCGGTGACATTGGTCATGTGCCATTTCTGAGCAAATCAATGCTGAAGCCACTGACTGGCTGGCATCAATGATATGATAGTATCTATACTTCTGATCCAGCAGAGACTGGAAGCAGCAGAGACAGGAGCTTGGTGCTAGACCCAGAATGCTCTGAACAGAATCCTTTTTTTATTTTTACACCATGACCACCCCCCTCACCATTGGTCAGGAAGAATATAACTTCAGTGTCTCTACAGTGCAATATAGTTACATAGTAACATCTCCATCCAGTTCAGCCTGTTATCCTACAAGTTGATCCAGAGGAAGGCAAAAAAAAACTGTGAGGTAGAAGCCAATTTTCCTCACTTTAGGGGAAAAAAATTCCTTCCTGACTCCAGTGAGGCAATCAGAATAACTCCCTGGATCAACAACCCCTCTCTAGTAGCTATAACCTGTAATATTATTACACTCCAGAAATACATCCAGGCCCCTCTTGAACTCTTTTAGTGAACTCACCGTCACTACCTCCTCAGGCAGAGAGTTCCATAGTCTCACTGCTCTTACCGTAAAGAATCCTCTTCTATGTTTGTGTACAAACCTTCTTTCCTCTGGACTCAGAGGATGTCCCCTCATTACAGCCACAGTCACAGTCCTTTTCTCATTCTCAACCATTCTCATTTTATATACTAACCTTTTATGTTGTACAGTGTCAAATGCTTTGGAGAAGTCCAGATATATGAGAACCACTGATTCGCCGCGGTTAAGTCTAGAACTTACCTCCTCATAGAGACTGATTTAAAATAGTTTGACATGACCGATTTCTCATTAAGCCATGCTGATATGGCGTTATTTGCTTATTTTCATTGAGGTACTCCAAGATAGCATCTCTTAGAAAACATTCAAACAGTTTACCCATGACAGATGTTAAACTTACTGGCCTACAGTTTCCGGACCACATTTGCTATGCACCAATCCTGTTAAACACTCCCTGTCAAAATAGAGTCCTTAAATAATATAGGTCCGCTGGCTATGACATTGCTTAATTCTCTTAGGATACGGGTGTGTCTGCCATCTTGGTCCGGCAATTTGTCTATTTTAATCTTTTTAAGACGCCGCTGTACTTCTTCCTGGGTCAGTCAGGGCACTTTTAATGGGGAATTAAATTTAGCATTCTGTTTTTCATCTGCCAGTTCATTTTCCTCAGTGAATACAATTGAGAAAAAAATATTTAACAGCTTTGCTTTCTCCTCGTTGCTCTCTGCGACTCCCCCCTCATCACTCTGTAAAGAGCTGACACCTTCAGATTTATACTTTTTATTATTTATATAATTGAAGAACATTTTAGAGTTAGTTTTACTCTCTTTGGCAATGAATCTCTCTGTCTCTAGTTGGCTGCTTTTATTTGTCTTTTACATATTCTATTTTTTTCCTTATAGTTTTCCAATGCTTCCTCGTCGCCCTCCTGTTTTAGTGATTTAAGTGCTTTCTTTTTTTCATTTATTGCTTTCCTTACTATTCTATTTATCCACATTGTTTTTTTTGGTTCCTTACCCTTTTATTCCCATAAGGTATGTACCTCTCACAATTAGATTTTAGGTTGCTTTTAAAAATATCCCATTTTGTGGCTGTATTTTTATTTTTGAGGACTTTGTCCCAGTTAGTTAGACCTATGGCCTCTCTTAGTTGGCAAAATTTAGCTTTTTTGAAGTTTGGTATTTTTGTTCCTCCCTGAAGAAACACTCTTTGAATGATAATTAGAAGGTTATTATTTTATCGACATCTGTTCTGTCAGGTCTATTGGTTAATACTAAGTCCACTATGGCCATCCCTCTAGTCGGGTTCTGAACCAGTTGGGAAAGGTAATTGTCTTTGGTTATTGCCAAGAACCTGTTTCCTTTATGAGATGTACAGGTTTCAGTTTATCTTTCTATATCTGGGTAGTTGAAGTCGCCCATAATAATGACCTCATGATTTGCCATCTCATCTATCTCGTTTAGTAGTAGATTTTCTGTGGACTCTGGTATATTAGGTGGCTTATAATAAACTCCTATTAGTAATTTATTATTGTTTTTGCCTCCAAGTATTTCTACCCACAGTGACTCCACATGCTCATGTCCCTCACTTATATCTTCCTGGAGTGTGGGCTTTAGACAGGACTTTACATAAAGGCAAAAACCTCCCCCTCTCCGGTTTTGACAATCCTTTCTAAACAGACTGTAACCCTGTACGTTAACTGCCCATTCATAACCATTAGGGATGAGCGAATTTCATATTTTGAAATTCATTTTTGGTTCGTGTTGTGGTATTTACTGAATTGCGTTATAGATTCCGTTACCATGGACCATAACGCAATTCCATAACGGAATGCATAACAGAATGCCTTTAGAGGCATTCCGCCATAATAGAAGTCTATGGCCTGCATAACAGATCCGTCCGGTTTCTGTTATGCTGGAGAGGACTCCAGCATAACAGAAACCGGATGGATCCGTTATGCAGGCCATAGACTTCTATTATGACGGAATGAATAACAGAATGCCTCTAAAGGCATTCCGTCATGGAATTGCGTTATGGTCTGGAGTAACAGAATCCATAATGCAATTCAGTAAATACCACAACACAAACCAAAAACGAATTTCAGAATATGAAATTCGCTCATCCCTAATAGCTATCATCCAGCCGTGTCTCAGGTATTCCCACTATGTCATAGTCCTCTTCATACATCACTAATTCCAGTTCACCAGTTTTATTAGTCAGGCTTCTGGCATTAGTATACATACAATTAAGAGGTTTATGTATATTTTTACTCTACACCTTTCCTTCCGAACTGTTCTAGTCCCTCCTTCCATTCCTCCCCCAGACCACCTACCTTGCCCCCAGTCTCTATCTGCACTATCTTCCCATCCTATAACGTAATTACCCTCCCCCCCAGTCCCTAGTTTAAACACTCCCTTGAGGTGCAGCCCATCCCTACGATAGAGCCTGTAGCGGACCAAGACGTCAGCCCAGTTCTCCAGGAACCCAAACCCCTCCTTCCTACACCAGTTCTTGAGCCACTTGTTAACCTCCCTAATCTCCCACTGCCTTTCTTGTGTGGCTCATGGTACAGCTAGTATTTCGGAAAATACTACCTTTGAGGTCCTTGCCCTTAGCTTGTGGCCTAAATTCCTAAAATAATTTTTAAGGATGCTCCACCTACCTATGACTTTGTCATTGGTTCCAATATGGACCATGACTGACGGATCTTCACCAGCCCCTCCCAATAATCTCGATCCACGATGTATCGAACTCGAGCGCCAGGAACGGAACACACCATTCAATGATCCCGGTCTTTGTGATAGATCGCCCTATCTGTACCCCTAATAATTGAGTCTCCCACTACCAGCACCTGTCTGGCCTGCCCTGCTCTCCTGGTGCCCTGCTTACTGGAGCTGACATTCCCCTGACTGGCAGTGCTCTCCCTAAACTGACATCCCCCTCATCTGCCAACCTTGCAAACTTGTTGGGGTGTGTCAGATAAGGGCTAGCTTCCATGGCACTCATCCCTCTACCTTGCTTTCTAAATGTTATCTATATATATAGTTCAATAAATCTTTAAACACAGAAAGTTCAATAATGTGGTTTATTCAGATTCACAGATGAGCAATATAAAACTGCTTATATTCAATCATTTCAAGTCATATGGTGTCTCATCCAACCCTCTAGGTTTTGCCTAAGATCGGCTTCTTCTAGGGCGCAAGTTCCACTAACAGTAAAAGACTTTTATACTCATAATGAAATAATTAAAGGGTTTGGCCACTTTCGGGCTATTTGTGACCAATGTGTAGGTAAGATGATCTGGCACTTACTAATTAATATCCTGTTGATATCCTGTGCAGTTTGCTATATTACATAAGCCATGCTGTCTTGTTAGGCAAATCTGCTATGCTGCTATGCGAATCTGCTGTGGATACTGATGGAGGTGACCAGACATCACTCAGCCTCATTCATTCAAACTTGCAATAGTGCAAGTGCAGTTGGCAGGTGCAGTGTACTTGAATAGAGGAGACATCACATGGAGGTGATTTGTCTGGTCAGATGACCCTCCATCAGCATTCATTTTATGGACAAAATCTCTGGGTGGAAAGCACAAAAGACTTGACAAGGGGGCATACCGTACGATGTATAGAAAATGGTGCAGAATTTCAACAAAGTCCTTATCAGTAAGTGCCATATAGTCATCTTACAAGCACATTGGTCAACAGTATCCAGAAAGTGGCCAACCCCTTTAAACAACATAGAAAAATTATAAAAAAATAATAATTGTGCAACTGATGTTTAAAAACGCCTCCAATGTTCAATACATTATCTATTACATTGGTCTAATTTCTTTACTCCAGGAAGAGCAAAGCTTACCCACAAAATGCCTGTATCCCATAATATACAAAACTCAGTCTCTAAAAATAGAATTAATCAATGTGCATA
Organism: Bufo bufo; assembly: GCF_905171765.1. NCBI lineage: Eukaryota > Metazoa > Chordata > Amphibia > Anura > Bufonidae > Bufo > Bufo bufo. Next base: position 92,623,800 of record NC_053396.1, read on the forward strand.
GTGCTTCACTTATTATATCATATTCTTTATTGATTTCCTACTTAATGATCATGCGTTCTCTCAAGTAATAGTAATGTAAAAATCCATCAAGTTGTGTGGCCAGAAACACATAAACATCTTTAAAGACGTAATAATAATCTTTATTTATACAGCGCCAACATATTCTGCAGCACTTTACAATCTGGGGTTCATGTACAAACAGAGTCATAAATAACATAGCAACAAACAAGTCAACAATTAAAACAAGAGGAATGAGGGCCCTGCTCGCAAGAGCTTACAATCTATGAGGAGATTGGGGGTCATTGTCTTCCACCAGTGAGAGAACTATTAATACTAGAGATGAGCAAATTTCAAAAAAATTTGATTTGGTCGGTTTGCTAAATTTTCCGAAACGATTCAATTCAATCCAAATTTATTTGTGGCGAATCGCATAAAAAAAACCTGCTATTTCCTGGCTGCAGAGAGCCTGTATAGTGGTGTAGAACACTGTGCCTTGCAGTAACACACATAGGGAGTCTGCTGTGGTAGTGAAACAATACTGTGAGTCAGTATGACATGCAGATGAAAAGCGTCGCTCTTAGAATCACTTCACTTATTTGGGCAGTCACAGGGCCAAAACTGACCAAATAACTCAAGTGTGAACTCAGACTTATAGGTCTATGTTAGCGTCAAGAAGAAGCACACTCCTTTTACACCGTCGTCAGCTGATTCCACATAGATGTCTACAGAACCTGTTCTATTAAACGCATAAACAAGTAGGGGGGGGGGGTGATTATTTTGCCCATCCTCTGATCTGTCAGAACAATAACCCCCAAAAAACAGGTCCTGTCTGTTGAGCATCCACATTCACTAGGTCAGCATTTTGTCAGTAATCCATCAGTATTGCTAAAGCCAAAAAGAAAAAAAACAGGAGTGGATCCAAAACAGAGATGACACGTGAATAGAATATTTGCATGTCTTCTGTGTTTTGTACCCACTCCTTCTTTTGGCTACACAATCATAAGCCAATTCTGATGGGACCATACCGGCCTTACAGCTGCTACATAGACAGGATCCATTGTGTGTCAAATTTTTCCTTCCTACAGACAGATCAGAAGGGTCAAATAAATGATGATGTCAACCAGGCCAAAAAGGTAAAATAGTGGCCCAGACATGAAGTGGGGAGGGTGGGAACAGCATGAGAAGTCCACAGAGTGGCCCAATGACATAGTGGTGATGTTGCAGCATCATGAGGAGACTACAGAGTGGTGAAGTGGCAGCAGCATGAGGAAACCACAGAGTGGCCCAGTGACATAGTGGTGAGGTGGCAGCAGCATGAGGAGACCACAGAGAGGTGAAGTGGCAGCAGCATGAGGAGACCACAGAGTGGCCCAGTGACATAGTGGTTATGTGGCAGCAGCATGAGGAGACCACAGAGTAGCGCAGAGACATAGTGTTGAGGTGGCAGCAGCATGAGGAGACAACAGAGTGGTGAGGTGGCAGCAGCATGAGGAGACCACAGAGTGACCCAGATACATAGTGTTGAGGTGGCAGCAGCATGAGGAGACCACAGAGTGGTGAGGTGGCAGCAGCATAAGGAGACCACATAGTGGCCCAGTGACAGAGTGGGTAGGTGGGGGGCAATACCAGTACCAGCTAAAGATGGTGGCTGACAGTAGGAGCACCTGGCAGCAGGTAGCAAGAAGAAACAAGTCTATTTTGTTAAAGTGTTGGTGTGGCACCATGGATGATCTAGTCTGATGGATCAGGCATTGGTGTATGAAAATCCTGGCTGATCCAAGCTTGATTCATTTTCACAAAGGTCATTTTCACAAAGGTCAGTTTCTCATTTTGGGTGGACAGGTGAATTCTCCTTGGGGTAGCTATGGCCCCTGCCACACTAAACACCCGCTCTGATGCCACACTTCTGGCTGGGCAGAAAAGCTTGTCCAGGGCAAACTCGGCCAGTTGCGGCCACAAATCGAGTTTGGCTGCCCAGTAGTCCAGGAGATCTTCGGTGTGGGGTGGCAGGGTGCATTCCAAGAATGCCACAACCTGCTGGTTCAGGTTCTGCTCTATGTCTACCTGCTGCTGGGAAGTAGTTACTTCAGTAGGTGAGTGAAGAAAACTGCTCATCAGCGACTCTAGACTAAAGTTGCTGCTGATGGAGCTGATACTGCTCCTGCCCCCCCCCCCCCCCCCAGCAGCCATGGCAGTGGAATGTGCAGAGGGCCCATCAGACCTGCGTGAGGATGGGTGATGGTGCACATAGGCAGCAGCCAACTGACTACATAGGATGCCTCGATAGTAGTTCAGTTTGTCCTCCCTCTCAGCGGGTGTGAAAAAGGCCCCCATTTTGGACTGGTAGCGAGGGTCTAACATGGTGGAGAGCCAGTAGTCATCCCTCTGGTGAATGGTGACAATTCAGCTGTCACTATGCAAGCAAGTGAGCATGCATCTGGCCATTTGCGCAAGTGACTCAGAGGGACTCCCTGCCTCCATCTCCACTGCATACTACCATGGTGTGTTTGGGTCCTCTGTCTCGTCTTCCTCATTGCCCTGTAGTTCCTCTGGCTGCTCCTGCTCCTCCTCCACTGTCACCTGTTTAGAAAAACCACCCATTTCGCTACACATTGCTTGTGCTCCAGTGTCTTCCGCCTCCTTCTCTAGTTCAGCCCCCACAGGGCTCATGTGGCCGTGAGATGTAGTCGCCACGTCTCCTGTCCCCTGGCCAGCCAGATTTAGCAGCATCTGTTTCAGGACATGAATCAGTGGAATGACGTTGTTCATCCCATAGTTCTGGCGAATGACAAATAAAGTGGCCTCCTCAAAGGGCCCCAGCAAACGGCAGGTGTCACGCATGAGCTGCCACTGGCTAACATCGAACTTGCACAAGGGAGTACATCTGTCCGCCTGTATCATCAAGAAATCGTTTTTGGCCTTTCACTGTTCATATAGACGGTCCAACATATGGAGGGTGGAATTCCAACGGGTGGAAACGTCGCATAGTGGCCTATGTTGGGGGATGCTGTTCTGCAGCTGCAGCTCAAGGAGGGTGTGCTTTGCGGTATACAAGTGGCTGAAGTGCATGCAAAGTTTCCTGGCCATTTTCAGGATGTCTTGCAGATGGGCAGAAGACTTCAGGAACCGCTTTACAACCAGATTGAACACGTGCTCAGCCCTCCTTGACGCAGCGCCGACACCATGTTCTTCCTGTTGTCAATCACCATGGTTCCGATTTTGAGTTGTCGAGGAGAAAGCCAGGATTCAGTTTCTTGATAAAGGACACAGAGAAGTTCCTTCCCTCTGTGACTCAGTTCGCCCAGGCAAACTAGGTGCAGAACAGCTTTACACCGCCGTGCCCTGCACATGTGGTATGCTGGTGGGGCACTGTGAATTTTCCCTGCAGTGGAGGCTAAGGACACGGTGGAGGATGAGGAGCAGAGGTGGACATTGTCGCAGGACCAACAGTGTGAGAACGTGGAGGCGGAAGCAGCGTCACCTGGCCAAGTTGCTGGTGTGGCTGGGCAGGAACCACATTTACCCAGTGGGCCGTAAAGGACATATATTGTCCTTGACCGTAGTTACAGTTACACACGTCGGCTCTTCTGTGCACTTTGGCAGACACCGACAGGCTCAAGGACTGGCCCACCTTCTGTTCTACATATGTGTGCAGGACTGGTACTACCTTTTTGGCAAAGAAATGATGGCTTGGGACTCTCCACCTCGGCGCGGCACAAGCTATCAGTTCTCTGAAAGGTGCAGAGTCCACCACTTGTAAAGGGAGGGACTGCAGCACAAGCAACTTGGCCAGGAGCATGTTTAGTTTCTGCGCCGTTGGATGAGTGCACATATACTGTTGTCTCTTGGCAATCGCTTTAGTAATTAATTGCTGACAGAATGACTGATGAGGAGTAGGAGGAGGAGGAGCAGGAGCATCAGGACCAGCAGATGATGGGAAGGACAGAGAGCTCCCTTCGGCTGAGGTGGCGGAGCCTTGACTGCATGAAATTGGGTGCGTACCACTGGGTGATGCAGTGGTCGCTGCGGCAGGCTGGAACACCTCATCGGAGCCACGGTTCTCCCAGGCCACTTTATGGTGACACTGCATGTGTTGACGCAGGGCAGTGGTGCCAACACTGGCACCCTGGCCATGCTTCACCTTCTGCCCACAAATCTGGCAAATGGCCATGTCCACCTCCTCCGGCGGCCTAACAAAAAATTGCCACACCGCCGAGCAAGACATTTTCCCACCAACACTCCGCGCTGACTGCCTACTACCATTGCCTCCGTGAACTCCTGCACCGCTACTTTCCGGGCCGGTAGGTTCCTGTGAAGCGGGCACGTTTGGCTCCCGACCTCCCACTGCTGCCACCCTGCTGACTCACAGCCACACTGCCACCCTGCTGGCTCAGCCACCACCTCATGCGCAAGCTGCCACCCTCTTCTCCTGATGGTGAAGCCCCTTCTTCACCCGGCTCTCAAGTGCGATCGGCTACATCATCATCATCATTATCCGCTACTGTCTGCACGTCACTGATATTCCCCTCAATGGTCTCAGGGCCAGGAGTCTGACCGCTCACAAAACCTGCTCCCACGCGACTCTCCTCATCACTACTAGCCCACCTACCGGAGGAAGCGGCGGATGTCTCCTTCAGATCTTGGCTGGGCAGTAGCTGCTGACTATCCTCTAGTAGCTCGTCCTCCCTAAAAAGTAAAGCAAACCTACGGCATATAATACTTCTTGCGCTGAAGGAACTGAAAATGAAAGAGGAAGGTTCAGGACAGGTGGGGGCACAGGGCCTGCTCCCGGGCCATGCCAACTAAGTGTCGTGTCAGAGGAATCCACCAACTCTTGGTTGGTGGTTGTCCGATGTCACTTGCGACGAACTCGAAGACGAAGTCAATCATTCAAGCATTGCTGGGTTGCTGGTCAAGACACGACCGCTAGATGACACCGGGAGCCCAGGCATCTCGCTGCGACTCCTGTTGCCACCCCCCCTTCCCTTCTGCTGCCTGCAACAGAAACATTTTGGCCACTGTCCGTTCCCTTTAAAGGGCCTGTCACCTGTCTGTCTGACATACTGTATAATAAGAGATTTAAATTAAAATTAAAATAAAACCCCCCAAAAGAGGCTGTAGTACAATGTAACTTCACCGCTGAATGGCACTTATGACATACAGTACAGACCAAAAGTTTGGACACACCTTCTCATTCAAAGAGTTTTCTTTATTTTCATGACTATGAAAATTGTAGATTCACACTGAAGGCATCAAAACTATGAATTAACACATGTGGAATTATATACATAACAAACAAGTGTGAAACAACTGAAAACATGTCATATTCTAGGTTCTTCAAAGTAGCCACCTTTTGCTTTGATTACTGCTTTGCACACTCTTGGCATTCTCTTAATGAGCTTCAAGAGGTAGTCCCCTGAAATGGTTTTCACTTCACAGGTGTGCCCTGTCAGGTTTAATAAGTGGGATTTCTTGCCTTATAAATGGGGTTGGGACCATCAGTTGCGTTGAGGAGAAGTCAGGTGGATACACAGCTGATAGTCCTACTGAATAGACTGTTAGAATTTGTATTATGGCAAGAAAAAAGCAGCTAAGTAAAGAAAAACGAGTGGCCATCATTGCTTTAAGAAATGAAGGTCAGTCAGTCAGCCGAAAAATTGGGAAAACTTTAAAAGTAAGGGCTATTTGACCATGAAGGAGAGTGATAGGGTGCTGCGCCAGATGACCTGGCCTCCACAGTCACCGGACCTGAACCCAATCGAGATGGTTTGGGGTGAGCTGGACCACAGAGTGAAGGCAAAAGGGCCAACAAGTGCTAAGCATCTCTGGGAACTCCTTCAAGACTGTTGGAAGACCATTTCAGGGGACTACCTCTTGAAGCTCATCAAGAGAATGCCAAGAGTGTGCAAAGCAGTAATCAAAGCAAAAGGTGGCTACTTTGAAGAACCTATAATATGACATATTTTCAGTTGTTTCACACTTGTTTGTTATGTATATAATTCCACATGTGTTAATTCATAGTTTTGATGCCTTCATAGTCATGAAAATAAAGAAAACTCTTTGAATGAAAAGGTGTGTCCAAACTTTTGGTCTGTACTGTATATTTTTTCTATTATTACACCCCCCCCAAAAAAAGTTAAACAATGTATAGTCGTGGCCAAAAGTTTTGAGAATGACACAAATAATAGTTTTCACAAAGTTTGCTGCTAAACTGCTTTGAGATCTTTGTTTCAGTTGTTTCTGTGATGTAGTGAAATATAATTACACGCACTTCATACGTTTCAAAGGCTTTTATCGACAATTACATGACATTTATGCAAAGAGTCAGTATTTGCCCTTCTTTTTCAGGACCTCTGCAATTCGACTGGGCATGCTCTCAATCAACTTCTGGGCCAATTCCTGACTGATAGCAACCCATTCTTTCATAATCACTTCTTGGAGTTTGTCAGAATTAGTGGGTTTTTGTTTGTCCACCCGCCTCTTGAGGATTGACCACAAGTTCTCAATGGGATTAAGATCTGGGGAGTTTCCAGGCCATGGACCCAAAATGTCAACGTTTTGGTCCCCGAGCCACTTAGTTGTCACTTTTGCCTTATGGCACGGTGCTCCATCGTGCTGGAAAATGCATTGTTCTTCACCAAACTGTTGTTGGATTGTTGGAAGAAGTTGCTGTTGGAGGGTGTTTTGGTACCATTCTTTATTCATGGCTGTGTTTTTGGGCAAAATTGTGAGTGAGCCCACTCCCTTGGATGAGAAGCAACCCCACACATGAATGGTCTCAGGATGCTTTACTGTTGGCATGACACAGGACTGATGGTAGCACTCACCTTTTCTTCTCCGGACAAGCCTTTTTCCAGATGCCCCAAACAATCGGAAAGAGGCTTCATCGGAGAATATGACTTTGCCCCAGTCCTCAGCAGTCCATTCACCATACTTTCTGCAGAAGATCAATCTGTCCCTGATGTTTTTTTTGGAGAGAAGTGGCTTCTTTGCTGCCCTTCTTGACACCAGGCCATCTTCCAAAAGTCTTCGCCTCACTGTGCGTGCAGATGCGCTCACACCTGCTTGCTGCCATTCCTGAGCAAGCTCTTCACTGGTGGCACTCCGATCCCGCAGCTGAATCCTCTTTAGGAGACGATCCTGGCGCTTACTGGACTTTCTTGGACGCCCTGAAGCCTTCTTAACAAGAATTGTACCTCTTTCCTTGAAGTTCTTGATGATCCTATAAATTGTTGATTGAGGTGCAATCTTAGTAGCCACAATATCCTTGCCAGTGAAGCCATTTTTATGCAACGCAATGATGGCTGCACGCGTTTCTTTGCAGGTCACCATGGTTAACAATGGAAGAGCAATGATTTCAAGCATCACCCTCCTTTTAACATGTCAAGTCTGCCATTTTAACCCAATCAGCCTGACATAATGATCTCCAGCCTTGTGCTCGTCAACATTCTCACCTGAGTTAACAAGATGATTACTGAAATGATCTCAGCAGGTCCTTTAATGACAGCAATGAAATGCAGTGGAAAGTTTTTTTTGGGATTAAGTTAATTTTCTTGGCAAAGAAGGACTATGCAATTCATCTGATCAGTCTTCATAACATTCTGGAGTATATGCAAATTGCTATTATAAAAACTTAAAGGGGTTATCCCATCATAATGATCACTGTTAAATCAGTTAATGATTTGACAGTGATCATTTTTGTAAATATACTTGATTAACAAATTCCCACCATTTAGGATAAAATTCATCTCCACTTACCTTATTGTTGTGTCTCCCCTGGTTACGGCCACCGCTCTTCTCCAGAATCCCGATTGTCGCGCTTGCTCAGAAGACTCCTTCTTTTCTCCCGGCCGGGCCGCTCGCTGTCCTGAACACGCACGCTGCCGCGCATGCGCGACGGTGACTTCTTCCCGGCCAGAATAGTACAGAGCTGCGAACGCGCCGGCTCTGTACTATACTGGCCAGAAATAAGTCACATGGCGCATGCGCGGTAGCGTGCACGTTCAGTCCAGCGCGCGGCCCGGCCGGAAGAAGACTTCAATCAAGATGAAGCCCGCCCCCAGCCAGAATCCAGGAAGTGAACGGCGCGGTGGCAGCAGGTAAGTATAAAAAGGCGAAGTGGGATAACCCCTTTAAGCAGCAACTTTTCCAATTTCCAATATTTATGTAATTCTCTAAACTTTTGGCCACGACTGTACAATCAACGCAGGACAGCTAATAGAACATACATATCTATCCTATTAACGCCTTCCCGACACATGACGTACTAGTACGTCATGAAAGTCGGTGACTTACCGCATTGTAACGTAATAGTACGTCATGGATAACTCCGGTCACAGCGGCGAATCGCGCGATGACCGGAGTAAGCTGACTGCACTAATCGGCAGTCAGTCATCTTAGATGAAGGAGAATAGTAGTTTTTATGCCCCCCCCCCCCCCTGCAGCCCGGATCACTGTGATTGGCTGGCTAGTGAAGACCACAGGTGTCCCTTCCCAGCGCTGCAATTGGCGCGTCTGCTCAGGTTTAATGCCTTTTTTATATATATATATATATATTATTTATTTTTTTGGCCTTTTTTTCAACATTTTTATCTAATTCTTTCACTTATCTTTTTCTCTTTTCTTTCTTTCTTTTTTTTCTAGATCATAAATTTTATTTTAATTAATTCATTACAAGTCCCCTCACATGTAAAATAACTACATACACTCCCCTGACACTTTTCACTTTACATACATCAATAAAAATAAAAATTGCCAATTCATCCCAGAGAATGTACTCCGCTGAAGAGGCATACGCCATCCTTGCCTCTGAAACAGAGTCTGCAAGTGAGGGAGAAGAGGATGCCACATTCCTCTACTCCTCAACTCCTTCATCATCATCGTCATCCGGTGCTATTTCCGAAATGGGGTCACTTTTTGGGGATTTTTCATTTCTGGGGACCTCTGGAAATTTTTTAAATGTGACATGGCAGCTAAAATCCATGTCTGCCAATTCAGGTCAGCAAAATCCATATTTAGCTGTTTGACTCTAAAACCCTGCCATGCACCCATACATCTTTTTTGAGCACATATTGGGTGTTGGCGTATTCGGGGGGAAATGGGGAACAAAATGTGGGGTGCATTTTGTCCTGCTACCCCTTGTTAAAGTGGAAAAATGTGGGTGTAAAGCTACTTTTTCTGGAAAAAATTGTCATTTTTTATTTTCACAGCCAAGCGTTTCCTAATTCTGTGAAACGCCCGATGGGTCTAAGTGCTCACTACACACATTGAAATATTCCTTGAGGGGTGTAGTTTCTGGAATGGGGTTACTTTTTGGGGATTTCCACTGTAGGGGTACCTCAGGGTGTCTTTATATGCGACATAGTTTCCAAAAGCCAATCCTGCAAAATCTGTCCTCCAAAAGCCCTATGGCGCTACTTCCACTATGAAGCCTGCTGTGCGCACATACATCAGTTTTTGAGCACACATGTCAAGTCTGCCATTTTAACTTCTGTAAACCCCAGATTCAGGGTAATACATTTTGAGTTTTGTTTGGCTGTTAAACCTTGCTTTGCTACTGGAACAAATGGATTAAAATGAAAAATCTGCCAAAAAAGTGAAATTCTGAAATTTCATCTCCATTTGCCATTCACTCTTGTGGAACACCTAAAGGGTTAAAGGGTTTCTACCACTTCGTTTCACATAATTAGCTGTCAGACACTAGTGATCTGCTAGTGTCTGCTCTGCCAAACCATCCTAATATAATTGCTTTTGGGGCAGCCGTTTCGCAAAAAAAAAAGAACTTTTATTAATATGCTAATGAGCCTCTAGGTGCTATGGGGGCGTCATTAGCACCTAGAGGCTCGGTCTACCTTCACAAACTGCCGCCGCCCAGCGCGTCTCTCCAGCCCGCCCATCTCCTCCTGAATGCGATCCTCCCTGTGAGCGTATGTATTCGGCGCATGCGCAGTGAATGTCTGACCGCTTCCCTGCTCAGACATCTCCACTGCGCCTGCGCGATGACGTCATAGTGCTCCGAGGAACAGGCGCAGTGGAGATGTCTGAGCAGGGAAGCGGTCAGACATTCACTGCGCATGCGCCGAATACATACGCTCACAGGGAGGATCGCATTCAGGAGGAGATGGGCGGGCTGGAGGGACGCGCTGGGCGGCGGCAGTTTGTGAAGGTAGACCGAGCCTCTAGGTGCTAATGACGCCCCCATAGCACCTAGAGGCTCATTAGCATATTAATAAAAGTTCTTTTTTTAGCGAAACGGCTGCCCCAAAAGCAATTACATTAGGATGGTTTGGCAGAGCAGACACTAGCGGATCGCTAGTGTCTGACAGCTAATTATGTGAAACGAAGTGGTAGAAGCCCTTTAACAAAGTTTGTAAAATCAGTTTTGAATACCTTGAGGGGTGTAGTTTCTAAAATGGGGTGATTTATGGGTGGTTTCTAATATGTAAGCCCCAGATAATGACTTCATAACAGAACTGATCCTGAAAAATTTGGGTTTTGAAAATATTGTTAAAAATTTTAAGATTTGCTTCTAAACTTATAAGCCTTCTAACGTCCCAAAAATATAAAATGTCATTTTCAAAATGATCCAAACATGAAGTAGACATATTGGGAATGTAAAGTAATTACTATTTTTGGAGGTATTATTATCTATTATAAAAGTAGAGAAATTGAAATTTGGAAATTTGCTCATTTTTCCAAATTTTTGGTAAATTTGGTATTTTTTTATAAATTAAAAAAGAATTTTTTTGACTCCATTTCACCAGTGTCATGAAATACGATATGTGACGAGAAAACAATCTCAGAATGGCCTGCATAAGTAAAAGCGTTTTAAGGTTATTACCACATAAAGTCACACATGTCAGATTTTCAAAAAATGGCCTGGGCAGGAAGGTGAAAACAGGCCCGGGGTTGAAGGGGTTAATACACCCCGTAAATGGCTGTAGTACTATGTAACTTCACCGCTGATCAGCAATTATGACATATATTTTTCCCTTTTATTTTCCTAATAATAAACCCCTCCAAAAAAGTAAAACAATGTAAAATCAACGCAGAAAGGCTAATAGGACGTATGTATGTTTCCTATTTATATACCCCGGAAATGGCTGTATCACAGTACTTGCACCCCAATCACAAGCAAGGTTTTCTGGAATTAGTGATGTATCATATAGTGCAAACAACCTAAAAGCAATTTGAATCCCCAATGTTCTTCTTTTATAGCATAGATAATGCCTCCCTATTCTTTCCCTACACCTTAACTAATTTTTCCCTGAACTTGTAAATAGTTTTTTCAGCACAATGAAGTCTTTCCTAGCACTGTCTCTAGCGCATGATGACATCTCCCCCTGCACTAAGCACACTGGAAAATGGCAGAATCCAAAATGGCTGAGGCTATTTATAGGGCTGTGACATCACAGGGGCTGGCTGCTGATTGGCTGCATGCATGGCATTGTGGGTGATCCCTCGTTCCCAGAGTTCTTTGCTCCTAATACATGCAGCAGCCATTTTAGGAAAAAATGCGATTCGTTACCACGAAATTCGAATTCGGTGCTAATCAAATTTTTCCTGAAATTTGGATCGAATTCCACTTCGTCAACTTCGATTCGCTCATCTGTAATTAATACCATTGAAACAACAGGAGATTTAACTTATCAATGACCATACACCATTCTTTTCCAAGATCACAAGTTCTCCCAATCCTGAAAGCCAGAGCAACAGAGAGAGAGAGAGAAACTCCCATCCATTCCCGTAGTGTGAGTAAATCCATTTAATAAGGGCTGATTCACACGGCCGTTGTTCGGCCGTTCCGTGCATTGGGGACCACAATTTATGGTCCCCAATGCACGGGCACCATCCGTGCTGCTGCCACGACGGATCCAGACCCATTCAATTTGAATGGTTCTGTGATCCGTCCGCACCGCAAAAAATAGAACAAGTTTTTTTGCGGTGCGGAGGCATGGAGAGGAACCCCACGGTAGCACTGCGTAGTGCTTCTGTAGGGTTCTGTACCTCCATTCCACACTGACCTCCTGGAATGAGGACCCATTCAAGTGAATGGGTTTGCATCGTGATGCGGGGTGCACACGGCCGGTGCCCATGTATTGCGGCTGTTTGAAGGCCGCAATACGGGCACGGCCGGGCATGAGCCCTAAGTGTGTTTTCTGATCCCCCTAAACACATGCAGGCTTGGCTCATCTGTGTGTGCAAGTGTTCTCCATGTGGAGTGGAAGAAGCTGCTGCCAAACCCTCTTTCAGCAGCTTATCACCCATGACACATACGCATAAGATAGTCGATTGCTAAAATCATTGAAGTTGGCAGGCTTGGCCGAATTTACCCTTATGTACATGAGCCCCTTTCGGTACACACAAGGGGGTGAAGATTAATGGCAATGGGCTGTGGCTTCACAGGAAGCTGGTGTGGTGGCCTAATATGCAACGTTCTGCACCTGAAGTGCTCAACAATTCTGGTGTAAAATTCTGTCTCAAAATAATGCAACCAATAGTTGGTATAAAGTTGCACCAGCATTCAGCCTGAGCCTCTGTGATACGCCTGGTGCAGGTCTAGACAAGAAGAAATGGTTTCTAGCAAGTAGGGAGATGTAAACACTGAGGGGGAGATTTATCATTCCCTTTACTCCCTGGAAAGTGGCTTTAAAAAGTCGCATCTCCCCTTTTTCGCGTCCTTGCCACTTTTCTAAAACAGGTGTGGCAAGGGTGGGGAAGAAGTGTGGCCAGCCACAGCGACAAATTTTTCTTTATTTACGCCAGTTTTCTGGTGTACATGAAGCCAGAAATCTGCGGCAGCTCTGAGCTGTTGTAGATTTCTGGTTAGGCGCATGGATTGCAGGAGGATACACCTAAGGCTGGATTCACACGTCCATGGAACACGGTCCGTGTGATACCGGCCTGGATTTCTTCTGAGTGCAGGAGCGCACGGCGTCATTGGTTGCTATGACACCGTGCGCTTCCTGCTACCGCCGCAGTACAGTAATACACTGGTATGATCTTTATCATTCCTCCGTGTCACTTTTCTGGCCTAACATAGTTGCAAACCCTGTGTTTGTGCCTCTTCTTGATGATGAGTGCTGCATGTGCAATGATATAGATTATTTAAAAATTAATATGTACGAGTTCTGTGTACATAGAAGGTGGGCCCTGAATATAAATTCCTCTGGTGGGCCAAAAGAACTTCAGTCCCACACAGTGTGTAGGTGGCAGTTCTGTGGAGCTCACACAGATCATTAAGCACATGGAAAGTAATTACAGTTGCAAGACAAAGTATGTGAACCCTTTGGAATGATATGGATTTCTGCACAAATGGGTCATAAAATGTGATCTGATCTTCATCTAAGTCACAACAATAGACAATCACAGTCTGCTTAAACTAATAACACACAAAGAATAAAATGTTACCATGTTTTTATTGAGCACCCCATGTAAACATTCACAGTGCAGGTGGAAAAAGTATGTGAACCCTTGGATTTAATAACTGGCTGAACCTCCTTTGGCAGCAATAACTTCAACCAAACGTTTCCTGTAGTTGCAGATCAGACGTGCACAACAGTCAGGAGTAATTCTTGACCATTCCTCTTTAAAGAACTGTTTCAGTTCAGCAATATTCTTGGGATGTCTGGTGTGAATCGCTTTCTTGAGGTCATGCCACAGCATCTCAATTGGGTTGAGGTCAGGACTCTGACTGGGCCACTCCAGAAGGCGTATTTTTTTCTGTTTAAGCCATTCTGTTGTTGATTTACTTCTATGCTTTGGGTCGTTGTCCTGTTGCAACACCCATCTTCTGTTGAGCTTCAGCTGCTGGACAGATAGCCTTAAAGAGGACCTTTCACCAGAATAAAACATCTAAACTAACTATACAGCCATGTAGAGCGGCGCCCAGGGATCCCCCTGCACTTACTGTTATCCCTGGGCGCCGCTCCGTTCTCCCGGTATAGCCTCCGGTATCTTCATAGTTAGGCTCCACCCAGGGGAACCTGACGGTGTCTCTTTCTCCTATGCTGTAGCGCTGACCAATTGCAGCGCTCAGCTCATAGCCTGAGAGTTTATTTTTTCTCTCAGGCTATGAGCTGAGCGCTGCGATTGGCCAGCGCTACAGCATGGGAGAATGAGACGCCGTCAGGTTCCCCTGGGTGGAGCCTAACTATGAAGATACCGGAGGCTATACCGGGAGAACGGAGCGGCGCCCAGGTATAACAGTAAGTGCAGGGGGATTCCTGGGCGCCGCTCTACATGGCTGTATAGTTAGTTTAGATGTTTTATTCTGGTGAAAGGTCCTCTTTAAGTTCTCCTGCAAAATGTCTTGATAAACTTGGGAATTCATTTTTCCTTTGATGATAGCAATCCGTCCAGGCCCTGACGCAGCAAAGCAGCCCCAAACCATGATGCCCCCACCACCATACTTCACAGTTGGGATGAGGTTTTGATGTTGGTGTGCTGTGCCTCTTTTTCTCCACACATAGTGTTGTGTGTTTCTTCCAAACAACTCAACTTTGGTTTCATCTGTCCACAGAATATTTTGCCAGTACTGCTGTGGAACATCCAGGTGCTCTTGTGCAAACTGTAAACGTGCAGCAATGTTTTTTTTGGACAGCAGTGGCTTCCTCTGTGGTATCCTCCCATGAAATCCATTCTTGTTTAGTGTTTTATGTATCGTAGATTCGCTAACATGGATGTTAGCATATGCCAGAGACTTTTGTAAGTCTTTAGCTGACACTCTAGGATTCTTCTTCACCTCATTGAGCAGTCTTTGCTGTGCTCTTGCAGTCATCTTTACAGGACTGTCACTCTTAGGGAGAGTAGCAGCAGTGCTGAACTTTCTCCATTTATAGACAATTTGTCTTACCGTGGACTGATTAACAGCAAGGCTTTTGGAGATACTTTTATAACCCTTTCCAGCTTTATGCAAGTCAACAATCGTAGGTCTTCTGAGAGCTCTTTTGTGCGAGGCATCATTCACATCAGGCAATGCTTCTTGTGAAAAGCAAACCCAGAACTGGTGTGTGTTTTTTATAGGGCAGGGCAGCTGTAACCAATACCTCCAATCTCATCTCATTGATTGGACTCCAGTTGGCTGACACCTCACTCCAATTAGCTCTTGGAGATGTCATTAGTCTAGGGGTTCACATACTTTTTCCACCTGCACTGTGAATGTTTACATGGTGTGTTCAATAAAAACATGGTAACATTTAATTCTTTGTGTGTTATTAGTTTAAACAGACTGTGATTGTCTATTGTTGTGACTTAGATGAAGATCAGATCACATTTTGTGTCCAATTTGTGCAGAAATACATATCATTCCGAAGGGTTCACATACTTTTTCTTGCAACTGTATATCTGATGCTGAATCTAAGTATTTTATACCAAACCCATTTAGAGGCAGTTTTTAGAGACCTTTGGCGCCACTTACACACATACACATACCGTACACACCCCTCTCACGCATTGGACACAAGTCCTGTCACACATATGGTGACACACAGACCCTAGGTCACATGCCACACATATGTAGCATATATGCTGCTAACGTGTCACTCAGACACAAAAACAACTCACACACCTTTTTCACTGATCACTCACATTCCAAATGCTAAGTCTAAGGCTGGGTTCACACTTGAGCGTATTTGATATGCGCGTTTAACGCGCGTTTTTGTCGCGCGTTTTTGTGCGCGTCTTTGTCCATAGTCAACGCACGTATTACGTGCGTTTGTGTGATTGACAGCAGTGTCCTATGGCCGCAAACGCGCGACAAAACGCCCCAAAGAAGCTCAAGAACTTTTTTGAGCGTAGGGCGTTTTTCAGCGCGTTCAAACGCGCTGTAAAACGCTCAAGTGAGAACCAGGGCCATAGGGAAGCATTGGTTTTTATGTGTTGAGCGTTTTACAGCGCGTTTGAACGCGCTGTAAAACGCTCAGGTCTGAACCCAGCCTAAGGCCTCAAGCACACGACCGTATGTATTTTGCGGTCCACAAAAAATGGATCCGAAAAAAATATGGATGATGTCCGTGTGCATTCCGTATTTTGCGGAATACAACAGCTGGCCCCTGAAAGAACAGTGTTATCCTTGTCTGTAATGTGGGCAATATTATGACATGTTCCATTTTTTGCGGAACAGAAATACGGACATTCGGAAACAGAATTGAAATGAATGGTTCCGTATACAGTCTGCAAAAAAAAAAAAAAAAGGAATGGACATGTAAAGAATATACGTTTGTGTGCATGAGGCCTAAGGCTATCTGTAGTAGGCTGCGGATTTGTATGCAGAAAATCCACATGAAATCTGCACCACACAGCATAAAAAAAAACGCATATAAATCTAGAATTTTTGATCCGCTTTTTTGTGTCGTTTTTATGTGCAGATTTTGGAATGGATTTTCTGTTCATGTTAACAACCCGATTGAAACCTCTGGGGAAAACCTCTATATATAAGGTGCGGAATTGCCCTAGCAATTGACAGTCTGCAGCTTTTAAAATCCACACGTCAGGTCAATTTCTGCACTTAAAAAATGAATAAAGTGTAAATGAGATTTGGCAAATCTCATTCACTTTTCTGGTACTGTATTAGGCTACTTTCACATCATCGTATGTGTTTTTCGGTCTGCAAATTGCAGGTCCGCAAAAAAATGGATGACATCTGTATGCCATCCGTTTTTTTTGCAGATCCATCTTAACAATCCCTATCCTTGTCCACAGAACGACTAGAATAGGACATGTTTTATTTTTTTTTGCGGGGCTACGGAACAGACATATGGATGCGGATAGCACATGGTGTGCTGTCCGCATTTTTTGCGGACCCATTCAAATGAATGGGTTCTTATCAAATCCGTAAAAAAAAACGGAATGGACACAGAAACAAAATATGTTCATGTGAATGTAGCCTTAAGCTGCAGTTTTAATGCCTCATTCACATGTCAGTGTTCAGTCAGTGATTTCCATCAGTGATTTTGAGCCAAAACCAGGTCCGGCTCTAAACACAGAACAGGAACAGATCTTTCCCTTATACCAGGGGTGGCCAACCCGTGGCTCGCGAGTCGCATGCGGCTCCTCGGACCTTCACTTGCGGCTCTCAGAGGAGCGCGGTCTCCTCTACATATGCGGCTCGCAGTCGCAGGGGAGCGGGCCAGGGATGTCGCAGGTTTTCAAAATATTAGCAGCACAGGGGAGAAGGAAGAAGAAAGCAGTCCCCTCCTCCTCCCTGTGCTGCTGCTGCCACCAATGAGAATGCAGAGGGGAAGAGGAGGGGAGGGGCTGTTTCCACTGCCACCAATGATGTTAACTCTCTCATTTATTCAAATAGAGGAGGCGGGTTCTGGCTGGAGAATCATATAGCCCGCACCTGAGGGGTTAAGTGCCGGAGAACGCAGCATAGAGGCCAGGTGTCGGCTATGTGATTCTGCCGGCACCCGCCTCCGGTATCTGTATTAAAGGTTGTCATTGGTGGCGCAGTGCACCCCACCCTTAATACAAGCAGGCCCGCGCTCTGACCTGACGCTGTGCTTGTCAGGTCACTGTGGAGAGGTCGCCACAGTCTTCAGAGCAGCGGCAGCAGAGGTAGGATAAGCCTCCTACACAGTTTTATTTTATTAAAGTACTGATCTGGGGGTCTTATCTGACATGGGGGCAGTATGAGCTCAGATAAGACCCCCAAATCCTCATCAGACCCACAAAATAAGCCTCCCAGTGCTCACATAAGACACTAAAAATCAGACACCCCATGCTCACATCTCCCCTATGTCAAATCACCTCTGAGCATCTGAGCATGGGGTGTCATCTGAGCATGGGGCGGTCATCTGATAATAAGGCGGTCATCTGATAATAAGGCGGTCATCTGATAATAAGGCAGTCATCTGAGCATGGGGCGGTCATCTGATAATAAGGCGGTCATCTGATAATAAGGCGGTCATCTGATAATAAGGCGGTCATCTGAGCATGGGGCGGTCATCTGATAATAAGGCGGTCATCTGATAATAAGGCGGTCATCTGAGCATGGGGCGGTCATCTGATAATAAGGCGGTCATCTGATAATAAGGCGATCATCTGATAATAAGGCGGTCATCTGAGCATGGGGCGGTCATCTGATAATAAGGCGGTCATCTGAGCATGGGGCGTCATCTGATAATAAGGCGATCATCTGAGCATGGGGCGTCATCTGAGCATGGGGCGTCATCTGAGCATGGGGTGTCATCTGAGCATGGGGCATCATCTGATAATAAGGCGGTCATCTGAGCATGGGGCGTCATCTGAGCATGGGGCGTCATCTGAGCATGGGGCGGTCATCTGAGCATAAGGCGGTCATCTGAGCATGGGCGGTCATCTGAGCATGGGCGGTCATCTGAGCATGGGCGGTCATCTGAGCATGGGCGGTCATCTGTGCATAAGGGTGTCATCTGAGCATGGGCGGTCATCTGTGCATAAGGGTGTCATCTGTGCATAAAGGTGTCATCTGTGCATATGGGTGTCCTCTGTGCATGGGGTGTCATCTGTGCATGGGGTGTCATCTGAGCATGGGCGGTCATCTGAGCATAAGGCGGTCATCTGAGCATGGGCGGTCATCTGAACATAGAGCGGTCATCTGAGCATGAGGATGTCATCTGAGAAATCTTGAAACACATTGTGAAAAACAAAGATTGCCAGAATTCTCACTAAAGCTGTCTATACTACAGGTAGGAAAGGTGGTTTAAATGTACTTTTAAATGTTTGATAACTCAATTGCAGTAATACTGTTGTGTGCACGCATATTTGTGTAAACGGATAGCTTGTGGCTCTTGGCAGTCATACGATTTTTTTTTTCTAGCTCTTTGTGTCTGTAAGGTTGGCCACCCCTGCCTTATACCTTATGTCTGTTAAGGCTCCAATCCTGGTTTTGGCTCACGATCAATTATCAAAATCACTGACCAAAACACTGATGTGTGAATGAGGCTTAAATCTACATGGAAAGACTGCACTTAATCAGCAATATGTGCAGGTAGCCTAACAGGATCCCAATAGGCCAAGCGAGACAGCTGCATCTGTAAGCCGTGTACCGGGGTGGGCTCCCCAGGATACAGCGAAGTCACGAAAGAGAAAAGCAACTCTGACACCAGCTTTTGCAAAACAGGCTTTTTACTGCAATATGAAACTGAACGCAAACCCCAACTTCTGGAAAAACAAAACGGATTTACATACACTCAGCCCGCAGGCTGAGACCCTCGTGTTGCACAGCACGGCGCCCAACAATGGCTACCAGAAAGAATTGCACAGTTTGCCTACTGGCGGGCACAAATAAATCGGCCACACTGTACCTGTTATTAACCTAGAAATGACACGAACGATTAGGTGGGTGTATGATACGGGCTGGCCTGTTGTGCAACACGAAAGTTCACAATCTTCTAATAAACTACAATATTCCCCCTCCCGTAACTAGCCCTATGGCACATGCCTATGTATTACTCCTGCGCAACACGCTGAGCTGGCTTGAGTCGGTGAGATGTCTATCAGTTCTCAACTGTGCAATGTCTCTTTTTATTATGGAGTCCTTTTGTGAACCGTAGAAACACTTTTTGGCCTGACACAAAACAGAGGCCCTAACTAGCTAACTACAGGCCTGGTCTAGTCTCTAGGAGCCAATATTGCAATGAGGTGCGTGCACGATCTTACCGATCCGGGTCTGCTATGACTCCGCTGATGACTCTGAACCGAACAAGCAGTCTATTCAACAAACATGCGGTACCGCAGAGCAAGTATTTTGTTCCTTAACTCTCATCAGCACTCCTGGCAGAAGTCCTCTGTCCCTGGGGCAGAATCCGGGTCCTGAACAGCGATCAGCTTAACTTGACTGTAGCTGTGGTGGCAAAATGTTGATCCCATGCTTGGATGTGACTGAATTCATTCCTCTCTGTGTCTATGTGTCCTCTCAAAATGGCGACTTCCTCTTTCTCCTTCAGCCTGGCAACTCCAGCTCTCATGAATATGGAAATATGTATATCCAGTCAGTAGCTGTGCTTGGGAAACAACGACATCTTGTGGCCAAACAGCATAACGTCAGTCCAGAACATTTAATTTAATTCACATAAAAAATGTTCAACTATGATAGCTGTTTCCCATCTCACACATCCACCAATATCACATACAAAGCTACACTCACCGCACATGCACCACTCTCACAAAGAACACATGTCGCACCCTTGCCATTCACACACAGTACATGTACTGCACATGCCACTCACACATAAGACACATATGGCATATGCCGCTCATACACTAGACACAAACCTCACATGCACCACTAAAACATCTGCCACATTACATACACACCCTACTCATAAAAAATCTGAGCTAAACTATTTACACGCTGTCACATTATCGACTTGTCACCTTTAACAGACTTTTAACTTGTGTTAAGAGAGACATCACCTGTTGACATCCAGTCACAACCACCAATACTGATAGACCCATGCCACAGCTAAGCCATGCCCCCTTCCGATGCTGTGGTATGGACTCTGACAGCCCCTAGAAACCTCATTGTGGCAGAGATTGTTTGTACTGTATGGCTGTAAGAGTGGGGGCACTGCGCTGCTTGGTCTCTCTGCAGGCTCACAGTTAGTTAGATTCTCCCTGTCACTACACTGTCTCATCTACATGACCTGGGGTCAGTGGGTGGACACAAAATTAAAGAGGACCTTTCATCTGGCAAAAAATTGTGAACTAAGTATTATGATATATACAGCGGCGCCCAGGGATCTCACTGCATTTACTATTATCCCAGGGCGCCGCTCCGTTCTCCTGCTATGCCCTCCGGTATGTTCGATCACTTGGTTATAGTAGGAGGAGATTGCCCTTGTTCTCCTGGGTGTCTCCTTCTCCTAGGCTGTAGCGCTGACAAATCGCAACGCAGAGCTCACAGGAGCCCAGGAGAACAAGGGCAGTCTCCTCCTACTATAACCAAGTCCCCTAAGTCTCCGCCTACTATAACCCAGTGACCGAAAATACCGGAGGATATGGCGGGAGAACGGAGCGGCGCCCAGGGATAATAGTAAGTGCAGTGAGATCCCTGGGCGCCGCTGTTCAGATCATGACACTTAGTTCAGAATTTTTTGCCAGATGAAAGGTTCTCTTTAAATGCTACACAGCATGACCTGTTCACACTGGCAGCAAAGTTATAGGTGAGTTTAGGTAGGGCTAAAAGGAGGAGATGTTGGACAACCACCTGTGATGGCAGATAGTTCTGCCTGCCACCTGGGGCCCGGGGGGAGTCATGGAGACTGAGGAAGGCATGTTGTAGGTTCAGGGTCCCGCCAATGGAATTCACTGTTTTCTGGTGGACCAGTCCAGTCCATTGCTGTGGTCAAACTTTTGTTAATTTCTCTTGGACCCAAAGGGGAAGATTAATAATGAATTTCCTACAATGGAGGTCCGTGCACTAGAATTAAAAATCTATGTCATATAGGAGCTGGCATACATTTCTGATACATATTATGCCAGATTCCTTAGACCTCATGCATACGGTCGTTCTGTTTTTTTGTGGTACGGAGGCACGAACAGAAACACCATGGAAGCACTCTGTAGTGCTTCCGTGGGGTTCTGTGCCTCCATTCCGCACAGCAGCTCCGGATTCCAGACCCTTTCAAGTGAATGGGTCCGGATCCGTGATGCAAGGAGCACATGGCCGGTGCCCACATATTGCAGACCCGCAATACGGCCACGGCTGGGTAACGGCTGTGAGTATGAGGTCTTAGGTGAATCCAACAGCCACTTAGGACATGCTCACACACAAACACAGTTCATTGAAAATTGGTAAGTGTAAAAAGAAAAAAGTTACAATTGTTTGTACAAAAAGAATCATTTTTTTGGTGCCACTGTTCTGGTGTTGGGGGCTTAATAAATATAACCTTTGCACATAATGTGGTTCTGCACAAATGCAAACTAAAGGCTGTAGTCTAAAGCTTTGCTTTGAAAAACAAGGGCACTTTTTTTCTGTGGCAATTTTTCACTAAGCTGGTTCAAGCTTTTGGCACTGTTTTGGCTGTTTTATTAGTGAATCAGATTTTATACCCTTTTTATGCTTGAATATTGGCAGTGGTTGTGTGGCGGTTTAATATTTAGCCGTTTTGAATGTTGTACCATGTTGTCTCTAGGAAAGTATGGAATCAGACATTCAGTTTTTGGTGCAGTTTATTTAAAAAGCTAGGAGTGGGGGGCGTGGCCTGCTACCGCATGGAGTAAGACGCGCTGTTCACTGCTCCTGCCGATATCCTGTTTAAATCTCTGGGTAGCGCAACCTTGGTTCGCCATACGAACTTACCTGGTGTAGGAATAGTGTCTGGAAGCTGCTGTGCCGACTTGGGGTGCATGACAATGCCGAAGAAGGCGAGTAAAACTGCGAGGCAAGACAGAGCGGAGGCTGGCCAACATGGTGCTGATGGTGGAGAGGCGATGGCGCTGCAGGAGGTGGTGAGTCAGAGCACGGCAGCCAGGCTCAGCAAGTTTGCTCGTGTGGACAGCGGAGTGGGCGACTGGTCTAAAGACAAGGGGACTGATATACTTACCTCCTCTGACCAGGAGGATGGTTCCATCGATGGTGACGGCCCGGTAACGGCTAGTCAGCCTGTGTCTGCTCCTGCAAGCCCTGGAAAGGGTACGGAGGGCCTTTGGGCTGCGTCTACAGAGGAGTCCACTCTGAAAGATATCATGGCGGCTGTGGCGAGCTGTAACAGCACCCTCAAGGTACTCCCAGTACAGGTCGGCAGTTTGCGATCTGATGTTTCCATAATCAGGCACGATCTGCATAAAATTTCGGAGCGCACCTCTGAACTTGAGAAAAGGGTGTCATCGCTGGAGGATGGTGTGCTGCTTTTGCCAATGGCGTCTAAGACGACTACGAAGGACATAGCTGCCCTGTATGCCAAAACGGATGATCTAGAAAACAGATCTCGTAGGAATAATTTGCGCATTGTGGGAGTGCCGGAGAAGACGGAGGGAGCAAATGCCACAGAATTTACGGAGAAATGGTTGTACCAGTTATTTCATGATAAAGGCATGTCTTCCTTATATGCGGTGGAGCGGGCGCACAGAGTGCCCATGCGGCCGCTTCCACCAGGCAGACCTCCACCACTTATACTTGCGAAGATTTTGCACTTCAAAGATCGGGACACTATTCTTCATCAGTCCAGAGATAATGAAGAGATGGTCCTGAATGGGGTTAAAGTCTCCATCTTCCCGGATTACTCGAACGAGGTGCAACGGAGGAGGAGTCGTTTTATGGATGTTAAAAGGAGGCTCAGAGGGCTACAGGTTCCATATGCCATGCTGTTTCCTGCCAAATTGCGAGTGGTGGCATTGGGATCCACTCGATTTTTCGAGGATCCAGATGAAGCGGCGCAGTGGCTGGACGTCCACGAACGGCAACTGAGATATGGGGCCCTGGACACTTGAAGGCGGCAGATATGCAATTTGGTTTAGCCTATATCTATGTTTGCCCTTGAATGCCATGTTATGTTACACCAGTTAAGATGTATACTCTATAATGCTACCACATGGTAGATTCTGAGGTGGGAGTGGGTGGTTCGGGGGTTACAATGTGTTTCCCTGTAGTGGAAAGGAATCTCTCTTGGAGGGAGTGTGTTTCTATGTTCAGTGATGTTTACTGTTCATTGGCCGGCAAGTTGCTATGGGATTGCCCCGTTTATGGGTTCACAGTATGGGATGTAGGGAATATGTGTTTCCTTTTTGGTAACCTGGTTAGGGGGGGGGGTGGGAAGGGGGGGTAGCAGGGGGATAGTTGGGTGTGGGTCGGTAGGCGTGAACTCTGAATGGCTGTGGATTGAATGGGGGGTGCGATGCGGTTATGTAACAGTGTTTTACCATGACACAGGTGATTAAAGTTCTGAGCTGGAATGTGAGAGGTATGGCTGATGTACGGAAACAACATTATATTTTTCACTACTTGAGGCGTTTTCAACCTGCCATTTGTTGCCTGCAGGAAACGCATTTGACTAGTGATACTGTACAGTGGCTAAGCAAAACTTGGGTGGGCCATGCTATCTTTTCCTCACATTCCAGGGGAGTATGTGTGTTAGTGCATAAGAGTATTAGGTATGAACATGTCCAGCAGTGTGTGGATGCTGAGGGAAGGTTTGTATGTATTGTGTTTAAGATTGATGGGATTCAGGTGGTGTTGGTGACGGTGTATGTGCCTTCACTGTTTGCTTCTCCTTTGGTGCGGTCAATTATGACCTTTGTGGTGGACTTCCCTGGATTACCATGGCTACTAGTAGGGGACTTTAATTGCACACCAGACGATTCCCTGGATAGATGTCGGGTGGTGGGGTCAGGTGGATCACCAGGGAGCGTAGCTCTAAAGAATATTATGACTGAAACTGGTTTGCTTGATGTGTGGAGAGTACGCAACCCTGATAGGCACGAATATTCGTGTAGATCTACTACGCACCATTCATTATCACGCATAGATCTGGCTCTTGTCAATGACGTTATGTTGCCATTGATTCAGGATGTCACCTACCATCCTCGGTCGCTGTCTGACCATTCCTTGTTGCAGGTGGACTTGTGTCTGGGGGCGCTCAGGCAGGGACCGAGGTTGTGGAAATGTAACCCGCATTGGTTAAATATACTGGGAGATCTGTCCGAGGTTTCTCTGGCGGTTAGGGAATACTTTGCTATTAACGAGGGGACGGCTTCAATACACGGAATCTGGGATGCTATGAAAGATTTCTTAAGGGGTGTATTGATAAAAGAGATTAGTAAGCATAAATCCAAGTCTAGAGAGGCGGATGTGAAAGCGCACGTACAGGTGGTGGAAGCTGAACGGGTTTTTGGTAGATCCCCTTCCTTAGTTAACAGTGAAGCTCTGGCAGTAGCTCAGGAGCAGTTGAGGTGTCATCTAATGCAAGCAGTAGAGCGTAAGTGTAGTTTCTATAAACAACAGTCTTTTGAGGAGGTTGAAAGGGTAGGTCATCTACTGTCAGTTGTTTCTCAGGCTCAACGGGGATCCTCATGTATACAGGAACTGAGAGATGAGACTGGGGCTATTAGGCAGGACACAAAGGGAATACTAGATATACTCAAAGATTTCTATGTGTCCTTGTACGCATCCACTGTATCCAGCTCTGAGGAAGCTTTGGCTGCCTTTTTGGCGGAGGCGCAGTTATCGGTGTTGTCCGATGAGGATAGGGAGAGATTGGAAGAGCTGCTCTCACTTGAGGAATTGGAGGCAGCGCTTGGGGACATGGCGAATGGTAAGGCTCCGGGGGCCGATGGTCTGCCGGTGGAAGTATATAAAAAGTTGCAGGGGGTTTTACTTCCGGAATTGCTTAAGGTGCTCGAACATTCACTAGAGATGGGTTCGCTACCGCACTCTATGCAGGAGGCTATAATTGTAGTCATACCAAAGGCTGGAAAAGATCCTAAATTGCCAGACTCATATAGACCGATCTCGCTTTTAACAGCGGATGTGAAGCTCCTAGCAAAGGTGTTGGCGAACAGGTTGTCTAGGGTGATTCTGACCATGAAGCCTGTCTGATCCGGATCAGACAGGCTTCATGCCTGGGAAGTCAACTGCTATAAATATCCGTAGATTGTACGCCAGTTTGAATCTTCCAGCAGATAATTGTGGAGACAGGGCCTTGCTAACGCTTGACGCCGCTAAGGCGTTTGATAGTGTAGAGTGGAGTTATCTGTGGGGGATTCTGCGGGCCATGGGCTTCAGCACACGTTTTATCCAATGGGTACAGGTGTTATACTGGAACCCTAAGGCACGCATTAGAGCTAACGGGGGGCTGTCGGATAGTTTTACTCTGGCAAGGGGCACCAGGCAGGGATGTCCACTGTCGCCTTTGCAATTTGCCTTAGCTATTGAGCCATTAGCGGCTTTAGTACGCCTGTCGCCTCATATTGTGGGGTTCAGGTACGGCATGTTGCAGAACAAAGTGGCTATGTACGCAGGCGACACTTTGCTGTTCCTGGGCGATACTGGGGCATCCCTGGCTGCGGCCATGCCTCTAATTGATCGGTTCAGGAAATACTCTGGACTTACTATTAATTGGCAAAAGTCTGCTCTGATGCCGGTGGATGGCCAGGCTATGTCGGTCGGGCCGGCAGACAATATCATACCCTGGGTGGATAAATTTTAATATTTGGGACTGTATATAACACCTAGATTGTCGGATTTTGAAGAGTTGAATTTGACTCCTTTACTAGCTACCTTTAGACTTAAGAGGACTTGGTGTAGGCTCTTTCTGTCTGTAGTGGGTAGAGTGAATCTCTTGAAGATGGTAATGATGCCTCAGCTACTTTATGTACTCAACAATGCCCCTGTATGGATACCCTTGGATAGGTTTCGGAGGATACATTCTATGTTCAGGGACCTTATTTGGAAATGTGGTCGAGCAAGGATTAAGTTGGAAACGTTGCAGTACCCTAAGACAGAAGGAGGCTTGGCTGTTCCCAATGCATGGATTTATTTTTTGGCCTCTCAGTGCCAGCACTTTAAGGGCTGGATGGATTGTCAGCTTCCGGATATAACAGGTAGGATATTGCAGCACTGGTTGGGCAGTCGGGACCTTATGTGTATACTGGAGGGGGCGGGCATGCATGTGGGGAGGGAGAAGGCCCTGCTTATTGAGCTTATGAAGAAGGTATGGGCAGGGCCGGTTCTAGGTGAAATGGGGCCCTGGGGCGAAAAACAATAAGGGGCCCCCCATGACACTTGATGACTTTTACAGAAGAAACTGTATATTTTGGGGCACAGTGTAGGCTATATGTGTATAACATAAACATATTTCATATGAAAACTTACAGTTACTTGGCTTGGCCCTTGGGGATCTCGGACACCACTTCAACACTTTGGCCGGGGGCTCGGGGGAGCTGATGTTGTGCTTTATCCTAATGAGAAAGATTTCATAATAAGGATTTGGAGAAGGGGCAGAGGGATAGCAGAGCAGAGAGAGGCTGGTGCTGCTACTAGGGGGGTCATACCATGGGGGAGTAATAAAGCCCACCATAATGCCCCCCCAGTAGAAATAATTCTCCTTATAATGTGACAGTGCAAAAAATACCCCCTTGTAATGCCCCCAGTTGAGCTAATGTCCCCATAGTGCCTCCATAATGTGCCAGTATAAAATACCCCTATATAGTGACCCCAGTAAATGCCCCCATAGTGCTCCTCTCCCCCCTAGTGCCCCCCATAATGTACCAGTATAAAATGCCCGATATATAGTGCCCCAGTAGATGCCCTCAGTGTCCTCCATAATTTGTAAGCATAAAATACCCCTTCTCAGTGCCCCTGTAGATGACCCCATAGTGCTCCCCCACCCTTCCCCATAGTACCCACCACAATGTGTCCCAGTATAAAATGCCCCTATACAGAGCCCCCATATAAAATAACCGTTCTTTGTGGCCTCAGTAGATGCCCCTATAGTGCCACTAATAATGTGCCAGTAAGAAGTGCCCCCATAGATGTCCCCAAATAATGTGCCAGTAAAATGTGCCCTCATAGATGCCCCCCAATCATGTGCCAGTAGCCAGAGCCCCCCCTATATCATGTGCCAGTAGCCAGAGCCCCCCTACATTATGTGCCAGTAGCCATGGCCCCCCTACATCATGTGCCAGTAGCCAGAGGACCCCCCCATCATGTGCTAGTAGCCAGAGTCCCCCTATATCATGTGCCAGTAGGCATAGGGCCCCCCCTATCATGTGCCAGTAGCCATAGGGCCCCCCCCCATCATGTGCCAGTAGCCATAGGGCCCCCCTATCATGTGCCAGTAGCCATAGGCCCCCCTAACATGTGCCAGTAGCCATAGCCCCCCCCTATCATGTGCCAGTAGCCATAGGGCCCCCCTATCATGTGCCAGTAGCCATAGGGCCCCCCTATCATGTGCCAGTAGCCTTAGGGCCCCCCTATCATATGTGCCAGTAGCCTTAGGGCCCCCCTATCATGTGCCAATAGCCTTAGGGCCCCCCTATCATGTGCCAGTAGCCTTAGGGCCCCCCTATCATGTGCCAGTAGCCTTAGGGCCCCCCTATCATGTGCCAGTAGCCTTAGGGCCCCCCCTATCATGTGCCAGTAGCCTTAGGGCCCCCCCTATCATGTGCCAGTAGCCTTAGGGCCCCCCCATCATGTGCCAGTAGCCTTAGGGCCCCCCTATCATGTGCCAATAGCCATAGAGCCCCCCATCATTTGCCAGTAGCCACCAGTATTGAACAGAAGAAAAAGAAAAAAACACTTATACTTACCTCCTTGGCAGCGATGCGATGCAGGCCTCTTCCGGCGTGTGTCCCACGCTGTACGGCTCAGGGCTCAGGCGGCGCGATGACGTCATCGCGCCGCCTGCACCGGCCTCTGATAGGCTGCCGGCCTAGTGCCTGCAGCCTATCAGAGGAAGGGAAAGGGACACACCTCTCCCTCCTCTGCCGCACAGCCATCTGTATCGCTGTCATGAGGACGGCGATACAGATGACTGGAGATGAGCGCTTCCACAATGGAAGCGCTCATCTCCGTGTGACACTGACTGTCCTGTCTGCCTAAAGTTAGTTGCGGGCCGGCGCGGGGGGGCCCCTAAGGACTCGGGGGCCCGGGGGCAATTGCCTCTATGGAAGCGCTGGCCCTGGGTATGGGCGAAAGTTAAACAGCTTAGAGGTGTGGAAGGAGTTGGAGAGCTTTCCCCAATATGGAACAATAGTTTATTGCCAGAGTTTATGTCTCTGTCAGGACTTCGGAGTTGGGAATCTCATGAGGTATGGAGGATAGGTCAACTGTTGGATGACAACGTGTTTAAATCATTCCAGGGACTGCAGCAAGAATTTAATGTTCCCAAGGTTTGGTTCTATCAATATCTGCAGCTAAGGCATGCCTATGATGTCACGGTGAGGAAAGGATGTGTTATAGCCAAGATGGATGTGGTACATAAGCTCATTCTGCCGAAAGGGGGAAAGAGAGGATTTATATCGCAGGTGTATACTCTATTACTAGACAAGTTTTTAGCTGGGTTCCCGCTGACACGGATGATGAAATGGGAGGGCGATTTAGGAGCCATTTCCAAAGATCAGTGGGTGGATATATTAGAGGCAGTTCCTAAAGTGTCCTTAAGTGAGCAGGGTAAATTGTCACAACTCTTTATCATTCACAGAGTATACAAAACGCCTGTATTTTTGCGGATGGTTGGTGTTAGGTCTGATGACAAGTGTCCGAAGTGTTCGGAGGAGGGAGCGGACCTGTTACATATGCTTTGGTCTTGTCCAGTGATAGGTAGATACTGGGATGAGGTGCTGAACCTGATTAATAACAACTTGGCGATTGGGTTGCAAAAGGACCCCAAGGTCTGTGTGTTGGGCTATGTATCAGAGATTGGTGGGAATGAGCTCGTCAAGGTGGCAGTGGGGAGACTGCTATACGTGGCCAGGAAGTTAGTGGCTCAGCGTTGGATCCAGGGGAGTCCACCGACAGTTGGCGAATTTGTGCGGAAAGTGCATGACATGTTGACTATGGAGAGAAGTGTGTTTGTGAAGAGAGACTGTCCTCAGAAATTTGAGAAATTGTGGAATGAATGGTTGTCGCATACTCATATTGTGATAAAAGATAGGGTAGAGGTGTTTGCTCTCTTGTTTACAGTGGGGGGAGGGGTCTGGGAGGGGTGGGATCGGGGGTGGGGGGGTTTGGACTTATGATATATGTCTGCACTATATATTATTTGCTCTTGACTGTGTACACTGTATCTTGATGGGTCACTCTGTCATTGGATGATGTTGTCTTCTGATAGCTCATTTTTCTGTAATCAGTCTGATTATTGAAGGGACAATGCACCTTCAGATAAGTTTATTATAATTGATCAATAAAAACGATTTGATTTAAAAAAAAGTGGATCATAGAAGAAGGTAAAAATGAAAAACTTGCACTTCTCTCTTCTCGGAAATAGCATAGCTTTCTGTGCTACACGGTTTCCATAGCTCCCATGCTCCGCAATGCGAACTACTGAAACAGCGGAGCGCCGGCTTGCTTCACTTGTTCCTGGCACCTGGTAGTCAGGGCTCACTCCCGTCTCGCCTTAGTAACAGTGAGATGAGACAACCCCTTTAAGAAAAGATGTGGCAAAAGATGCCTATCTGAAGTGATAGAAGAGATAAGGCAGAACAGTATGTATTGCTCACTGCTATCGCATATACCGTAAGCCTCATTGCATCTTTACTTTATAGCAAGTTTGAAAATAAGGTAAAAAGACAGAAGGCAGATCTAGGACACTACCTAAAAAAAATGTCTTGTGCGTTACTACTCCATCTCCATACTTTACAAACAGTAGAACAGTGACAACAAGGAAAACCGTTCTTTTCTATGCAGCTGTTGTCCATATTCTTTTTATTTCATTCCTTTGCTCACTTTTGCTTACTTTAGGCCACATGCACACAGGGCGTATTGTGTGGAAAATCTACAGCATCAAACAGTACCAGCTATTTTGAAAATCTCATGTCCACAGTGCAGAATTTTTTACATGCGAAAATCAACCTACAGTACAGATTTTGAAATCCACAGTTTTGTCAATTGTTTGTGCGGATTTTCAGTGCAGATTTCAATCTTTGCAATGTATAGGGTGAGATTTGGGGCAAATTCGTGTTAGGCCTCTTTCACACAAATGTTGTGCATCCGTTCCGTGCATTGGGGACCGCAATTTGCAGTCCCCAATGCATGGGCAACGTCCGTGTGGCGGCCGGGACGGATCGAGACCCATTCAACTTGAATAGTGTTGCAGTGCGGAGGCACGGACAGAAACACCACGGAAGCACTCCGTAGTGCTTCTGTGGGGTTCCGATCCGTGCTTCCGTTCCGCATCTCCATAATTACGGATCCATTTAAGTGAATGGGTCGGCATCTGTGATGCGGAGTGCACACGGGCCGGTGCCCGTTTACGTTCATGTGCAAGAGGCCTTAGGCTACGTCTACACGACGACATTTGTAGCGCAACATTTTTCTTACACTAATGTCACGTGACAATTTATATAATGGCAGTCTATGGTGTCGCACTGCAACATGCAACATGCTGCGACTGCGACGCAACAGTCACAGAAAATCCATTCGAGATGGACTTTTCTGCGACTGTTGCGTCGCAGTCGCAGCATGTTGCATGTTGCAGCGCGACACTATAGACTGCCATTATAATAATTGTCGCGCTACATTAGTGCAACAAAATGTTGCACTACAAATGTTGCAGTGTAGTTGTGCCCTATCTTATTGTTGCGCGACAAATGTCGTCGTGTAGACGTAGCCTTAAGGTAGAGATTTCCTTGCAGAAAATACGCAAGAAATCTGCACCAAAAGGGCGCAAAAAATGCACATAGATCCACACTATTTAGCACACTTTTGGCATGTTTTTTGTGCGGTTTTTATGTGATTATTGGTGCGGATTTTATGTAGCTCTCACCCATCTATTGAAAAAGGTGAAATCGACGCAAGAAAAACTATGCTGCAGATTTCAAAATCCGCACAGCAGGTCAATTTCCACACCTAAGAAAAAAAGCAACGTGTCCATGAGATTTGTCTAATCTCATACACTTTGCTGGTACTGTACTACACTGCGTTTTTTCCGCATGAAAATCCATGTAGAAAAAACTCACGTAATCCGAGTCGTGTGCAGGCACCCTTAAAATCCACGACATTCCAATTTTGGTGCTAATCTGCTTCAGAAACGCAGTGAAGCCCACAAGAAAATCTGCATAAACTACGCTGCCGTGTGCATATACGCTTAGATTTTTATTGACCTAAACACAGCCTAGCGGTGTTACTGCAGTCTGCAATTCTGTAGTCAGCTTCTTAGCGCCATCTGCTGGTCTGTTATATGTATGAGATAGCTTGATATAACACTAAACAAAGCTGGGACTGGGAAAGAAAGCTTTATTATAAAGAATATCTCTGATGGCATTAGCTAAAACTCTACCTCAGCACAAGTGATGCAAATTAAAATATGAAAAAGTTAAATAATAGATTATTCAGAACTCCTTTGTCACATCTCAGTCAGAATGAGGCCTCTTTCACACGAGTTTGACTGATTAGGTCCGGATGCATTCAGTGAAACTCGCACCATCTTGCAAGCTAATTCAGTCAGTTTTGTCTGCGATTGCATTCAGTTGTTCAATTTTCTCCGCGTGAGTGCAATGCGTTTTCATGTGTTTTTCACGCGCATGATAAAAAAACTGAAGGTTTACAAACAACATCTCTTAGTAACCATCAGTGAAAAACGCATCGCACCCGCACTTGCTTTCGAATGCAATGCATTTTTCACTGAAGCTCCATTCACTTCTATGGGGCCAGGGCTGTGTGAATAATACAGAATATAGAACATGCTGCGTTTTTCACGCAACGCAGAACTGATGCATGAAGACAAAAAAGCTCATGTACACAGACCCATTAAATGAATTGGTCAGGATTCAGTGCGAGTGCTATGCGTTCACGTCTCATAGTGCAACCACGCGAAAAACTAGCTCGTGTAAAAGGGGCCTAAGACACCTATAACGGCCAGAAATGCGATTAACAATGCATATGCAGTGTCGTCTCTTCAAAATCAAATCAAAATCCTACATTTTCTGTATATTTTTATTTGCTAAGACTAACTGAAACCTATGTAGTGATGAATATTAGTTTATACTCCTAATAGTCACAGAGACATAATGTTACATAGTCGATAAGGTTGAAAAAAGACACAAGTTCATTAAATCCAATCTTTAGTCCTGGTATGTTGATCCACGCTAAAAAAACAAACCATGAGGGTCCTTAAAGATTGAACTCACCAGAATAACTGGATTTCTTTGCCACCTGCATTTTCTGCCTTGTTTTTCAGTTGTTGTTTTTTGCAGTGTGTTAAATGACGATGCAAGTAGCAAAAACCAAAAACACTTCAGTGTCCTACATTTAATATTTCCCATAGGCCTTCAGCTAACATCTGGAGCTGACGTTTGTAAAGCAAAAAAAAATGCATCAAAAACAGCAGATGCAAAAAAATGCCACTTAAAAACACAAAAGTGCCGAAAAAAGAGCAAAAACCTATGTGTGAAAGCACCGTGAGGCAGATGCCAATTATCTCAAATTAGAGGAAAAATTCCTTCCGAACTCCAAATATGGGAATCAGAACAAATCTCTGGATCAATGTCCCAGAATTTAGTACATACAGCTTGTCATATTATTACTTTCAAGAAAGGCATCCATGCGCCTCTTGAAATTGTTCAATAAATCAACTATCCTGCTTTTACAGTAGAGAACTTCCATTTTTGTTGAAGGTGAAACCTTTCCTCCAGCCATAAAGAATGCCCTCCTGCACAACGTATCCCCTATTACTAGAATGGGGCCCAAGTTCCCTGTTTGAGTGGAGTGGCAGACACCCATGCGTGTCCACTGTCCATTCAACTCTAGGGGGCTGCTGGAAATAGCGGCGTACAAGTTCTTAGCTACCATATTTTCCGGCGTATAAGACGACCGGGCGTATAAGATGACCCCCAACTTTTCCATTTAAAATAAAGGTTTTGTGCTATACTCGCCGTATAAGACTACCCTTGAATGCCCAGCCCTCCCTGTCTTCAAGACGATATTCTCCAGTCCAGGGAACTGACTGGGATCTGTGGATGGCATTGTTATGGGGAGGGGGATCTGTGGATGGCACTGTTATGGGGAGGGGGATCTGTGGATGGCACTGTTATGGGGGGGAGGATCTGTGGATGACACTGCTATGGGGGGGATCTATGGATGACACTATATAGCATCTTATGCTATATGTGTCATCCACAGATCCACCCCATAACAGTGCCATCCACAGATCCCCCTTCCCTAAACTGTGCCAGCCACAGATCCCCCTCCCCTAAACAGTGCCATCCACAGATACCCCCCCTAAACAATGCCATCCTCAGATCCCCCCCCAAACAATGCCATCCACAGATCCCCTCCAAACAGTGCCATCCACAGATCCCCCTCCCCTAAACAGTGCCATCCACAGATCCCCCTCCCCGACACTCACCGGACTACATTTATAAAAAATGTAATCCGTAACTTTAACTTTAATCATCGCTCATCTCTTTACTAGGATACTTTACTCTCAGCTCCGGTAACAGCAGGCAGTGCGGGCGGCGCTCACTCACTGACGTCACGCGCCTGCACCCCCTAGTAGGAGGAGCAGGCACGAGACATCAGTGAGTGAGCGCCGCCCGCACTGCCTGCTGTTACCGGAGCTAAGAGTAAGGTATCCTAGTAAACAGATGAGCGATGATTAAAGTTAAAGTTATGGATTACAGTTTATAAATGTACTCCTGTGAGAGGCGTGGCCCTGTATATTCTAACCCCCAGGCAAGCGTCCCCGTCACCATGGGAACGCCTAGGGATTAGAATATACTATCAGATTTGAGTTTTCACAATCTCACTGAGATCGTGAAAACTCAGATCCAATGGTATATTCTAACCCCCATCGGATATACCATCGGATCTGAGTATACCCGGCGTATAAGATGACCCCCGACTTTTGAAAATAATTTCTAGTGTTAGAAAGTCATCTTATACGCCGGAAAATACGGTATCTCCGGGAGTCCCGGAGTATTGAATGGAGAGTGGACACGCATGCATGCCTGCCACTCCATTCAAATGGGAACATGGGCTCCAGCGGTCAGTCCTCTGCTCATAAGACACATGGGGTACATTTATTAAGACCAGTGTTTTAGATGCTGGACTTAATAAGGCCTCATAGCTGACAGAGGATCCGCCAAAGATATGACCATTTTTACGCCCAAAACAGGTGTAGAAAATGATGAATGAGACGGACCTGCCGGTCCATCCCCTTCCTCGGCCACGCCCCCAATTTTAGACCTGGCACACCTGATTTAGGCCTCATGCACACGGCCGTGTTCCGCGGCCGAGAGCGGTCCGTGGTAACCCGGCTGGGATTCCTTCTGACAGCAGGAGCGCACGGCGTCATTGGTTGCTATGACGCCGTGCGCTTCATGTCGCCGCTGCTGTACAGTGATACACTCGTATGATCTATACCAGTGTATCACTGTACAGCAGTGGCGGCATGAAGCGCACGGCGTCATAGCAACCAATGACGCCGTGCGCTCCTGCTGTCAGAAGGAATCCCGGCCGGGTTACCACGGACCGCTCTCGGCCGCGTGCATGAGGCCTTAGGCGTATTTCAGTATAATAAATGACCCCCTATATCTTATCCTGTGGATAACCAAATGTGAAAAAAGCAAAAGGTTCTGAAGAAATGTATGTATAACACTGCATCTGCCAGTTTTACTATTATCTTACATGAGATGGTTTTCTTTGCAGGTAAATGGCAGCGATGCTTTATATAAATATGAAGAGATTGTATTGGAGAGGGTAAGTTGAAGACTTTTCATTCCTCCCTGACTACCCCCTAACCCAGACAACACAAACAATTCTCATTAGGCCTCTTAAATGGTGCTTCATTCTTATTACTATTCATTCATTTTTCAGGGAAACTCAGGATTGGGGTTCAGCATTGCTGGTGGAATTGATAATCCGCACGTTCCCGATGATCCTGGAATATTCATCACAAAGATCATCCCTGGAGGAGCTGCATCGATGGATGGGAGGCTAATGTGAGAGATTCCTGTGGTTATCACTTGTGGTTATTCCCATCTCATCAGGGTTTGGCCACACGGAACATTTCCACTACTGATTTTGCTGTGTTTCCGCTGCAAAATCTGCAACAAATATGTGGCAAAAACTGCATGTGTCACGTGCAGCTTAGTTGTGGATTTTGCATTGGATTTGGATTTTACTCTGCATCCCAAAGGGTGAAATCCACAACATAAATTGACAAGCTGTGGATTTTTTACAGTGTGTGGATGAGATTTGTGTCACTCTCATCTACTTTTCTGTTACTGTAAAACATTGTGGATTTGCCACATACAATCGGTAGCATATTTGTCCTGTGTGGACAGTACTGTAAGTATATGTCTTCTACACCGCAGTATCCTACAGATGGTTTATCTGCATAAGGGCTCATGCACACGACCTTTGTATTATGTGGTCCGCATAACATGGATCTGCAAAAAAATGGATGACATCCGTGTAACGTCCGTGTTACATCTGTTTTTTTGCAGATCCATTGTAACAATGCCTGTCCGTGTCTGCAAAATGGACAAGAACAGGACATGTTCTATTTTTTTGCGGAATGGACTTGCGGACAAATAGATACGGAATGCACACAGAGTAGTTTATGTTTTTTTGCGGCCCCATTGAAATAAATGGTTCCGCATACGGGCTACAAAAAATAATAATCGAACGGACATGGACAAAAAATACGTTTGTGCGCATGAGCCCTGAAACTGTGTGATGACTTGAGTTATTAATGTTATTTTTATTAGAAATGCTGTCTTTATAGTGATTATTCTCTCTCTGTACCATACAACCTATTTCCTTTGCTTTTGCTACAGGGTGACTGACTGTGTCTTGCGAGTCAATGATGTAGATGTAACTGAAGTGGTGCACAGCAAAGCGGTGGAGGCTCTGAAAGAGGCTGGTCCTGTAGTGAGATTGCTGGTCCGACGCAGGCAAAGTCCTCCAG
This sequence comes from Bufo bufo, assembly GCF_905171765.1. Taxonomy (NCBI): domain Eukaryota; kingdom Metazoa; phylum Chordata; class Amphibia; order Anura; family Bufonidae; genus Bufo; species Bufo bufo. Next base: position 92,660,354 of record NC_053396.1, read on the forward strand.
AGACTATTGTGGAGGTTAATCTACTCAAAGGACCTAAAGGTCAGGGGTTAATCAATCACAGAATGAAAATTCATACACTTTGTGCATGATAAATACTCTACTAAGGGATGTTATAATATCACGGACCTAAAGATCCAAAACTCAGTAGCTGAACCTGCATAGCTGCAAATACAGTTGACCATGGTACCAAATTACCTGGAAACAGCCCTGTTAACAATATAGCATTATATACCATGATTCAGCATATTGATGGATATTGGATGTCTCAGTAGTACAAAGTACTTATATATCACAATTACTACTTGCAGTATTTTGTTAAAGGGCATCTGTCAGCAGATTTGTACCTATAAAACTGACTGACCTGTTGCATGTGCGCTTTGGCAGCTGACAGCATCTGTGTTGGTCCCATGTTGATATGGGAACAACATTTCTGAGAAAAATTATGTTTTGCTAGTAGCACTGCTAGAGTTGAAAGGGAGCCATCAGATGTCAGGCTGCAGAGAGGAGCGCACAGGACCGGATAGATGGGGCAGCTATACACCAGGTCTGCTATCAGGGCGCTGGTGATCTGTGGTCGGAGGATGGAGGGTTTGACGCTTCTGCGGATGCTGCTGCTGGCCCTGCTCCTTCAGGATCACGGTGGGGGTGAAGGGGGTCTCCAGCAGTCAGGTCCATCGAGGAGGGAGAGTGGAGTCAGGAAGCATGGGAAGCCCAGGAGAGGTTGGACGACATGACGACGCTAAGCACCTAAGTAATGTAGCGAAAAGACCGGCACTTCGCATAGATTTCAATCAATCAGTGAATTTATTGGTCACATATTATGTCAGTGACGCGTTTCAGCACCAATGTGCTTTCATCAGACTATGCCATAGTATAGTCTGATGGCATAGTCTGATGAAAGCACATTGGTGCTGAAACGCGTCACTATGATATAATATGATGTGACCAATAAATTCACAGATTGATTGAAATCTATGCGAAGTGCCGGTCTTTTCGCTACATTGTTTACTTGGACGCTAACTCACTGACAGGTGCACCGCAACTTCACAAGAAAGCAGTACTGACCTGTTATTAATTGTGATGCCAAGCACCTGTCCTGCTTCTGCGGATCCCGCTACGTCTGTGAGCCAGGATGGATCTTTACCACAAGTTATAGCAGCCGGGTCCTCTCAGGCATGGCCTGGTGAGTGGATGTCAAGGATACGGCATGGGGATGTTTGGGGGGGGTTAGCGGGGAGTGGTAAAGATGTAGCTGTTGTTGAGAGTGCTGGGGGGTTAGCGCAGGAGTTGGTGGCGGGGTTGTTGGCGCTGGTGACATGCTTGGGGTCTGGTGATGGTGTTTCTCCGGCGACGGTTTGATCGGTAGAGAATCAGGGTTCAGCAGTTGGCAGGCCGGGGCTTGCATTAGACAGGGCTGAGGTGGTGGGGTCTTCCGGTGGGGTGGCAGGAAGTAGCGGAAAAAGTCTGGTGGTTGAGGATGTAAGGTTGACAGACGCAGCGAGAGGGGAAGTGTATGTTGTGCTTTGAGGGGCCCCTGGGGGCCCATTTGAAGCAGGAGGTCAGGGAGAAAATTTAGAAGGACGAATATGTTGAGATTTTTTCGTTGCTTCCTCTGGAGAAGTTTAATATAGATAGAGTAAAAACGGATGAGAGCAAGAAGGAGGAAGAGGAAAAGCGGCGGTACCGCTTGATACCGCGTACATTCATGAATTGGCTTCAGGCTTTTGCAATCCTGGCCAGTGTAGCGGGAGAGAAGTTTCCAGAACATTGCGCGGCGCTGTTTTGTTATATGGACACCATTGGTGAGGCTTACAGGATGTATGGGGGAATAGCTTGGCTCAAGTATGATGAACAGTTTTGTCAGAGGAAGGCGGTGCGGCCCAGTATTAGATGGGATCACAAAAGACATTAGTCTTTGGATGCGTTTGATGGCGTCACCGAAGGCAGGGACGCAGCCCTTTCGTGGGGGGGCCGGGGGAGCCTCAGCCTCGGATTCGTCAGCAGGGGGTAGGTAAGGGTGTTGCTGGCAATATATAACGAAGGGTACTGCAAGTTCCTTTCTGATTGCTGATTCAAACATGAATGCTCCGGATGTGGAGGCGCTAACAGTTTGTCCCCTTGTTTTAAGCAAGGTAGGGGAAAAGGATTTGAGGCTTCGCAGAAGAAGAATGATATCGGTGAGGGTGGACGTGATGTTGCTATTCTTAGGCCCCTTTCACACGGGCGAGTTTTCCGCGCGGGTGTAATGCGTGAGGTGAACGCATTGCACCCGCACTGAATCCGGACCCATTCATTTCTATGGGGCTGTGCACATGAGCGGTGATTTTCACGCATCACTTGTGCATTGCATGAAAATCTCAGCATGCTCTATATTGTGCGTTTTTTACGCAACGCAGGCCCCATAGAAGTGAATGGGGCTGCGTGAAAATCGCAAGCATCCGCAAGCAAGTGCGTATGCGGTGCGATTTTCACGCATGGTTGCTAGGTAACGATCGGGATGGGGACCCAATCATTATTATTTTCCCTTATAACATGGTTATAAGGGAAAATAATAGGATTCTTAATACAGAATGCTAAGTAAATTAGGGATGGAGGGGTTAAAAATAAAAAATTCAACTCACCTCATCCACTTGTTTGCGCAGCCCGGCTTGTCTTCTTTCTTCTTCTTTGAGGACCTGGGAGAAAAGGACCTTTGGTGACGTCACTGCTCTCATCACATGGTCCATCACCATGGTGACGGACCATGTGATTAATCATGTGATGAGCGCAGTGACGTCACCAAAGGTCCTTTTCTAAGAAGAAAGAAGACAAGCCGGGCTGCATGAACAAGTGGATGAGATGAGTTAAATTTTATTTTATTTTTTTAACCCCTCCATCCCTAATTTACTTTTAACCATGTTATAAGGGAAAATAATAAAATTTACACAACACCGATCCCAAACCCGAACTTCTGTGAAGAAGTCCGGGTTCGGGTCTGGGTACCAAACATGCCGACTTTTCTCACGCACGTGCTAAACGCATTAAAACGCTTTGCACTTGCGCAGAAAAATCACACATTTTCCCGTGACGCACCCGCATCCTATCCGGCCCTCACACGCGACGCCCGTGTGAAAGAGGCCTTGAGCAAATATCCAAATAAAGAATGGGCTGAACTGTTGCGCTCGGGTTTTACGGAAGGTTTTCAGATTCCATGTGAATCGGTTGGTTCTGAGGTGGTGAGGAATTTGGTTTCAGCATTGACCAGGCCGGAGGTTGTGAGGCAAAAGATAGAAAAGGAATTGCGGGTGTCTCCCCTTGGTTTGGTTTCTAAAAAGGAGCCAAACAAGTTTCGGATTATCCATCACCTCTCATAATCTGCTGGGAGTTCGGTTAACGATGGGATTGAGCGAGAGTTATGTTCGGTTTCGTACACATCATTTGATGCGGCGGTGAGTTGTTTTAGCAAAAACAGATATTGAAGCTGCGTTCCGTTTGTTGCCGATTCACCCAGATAGTTTTCATCTGTTGGGCTTTTGTTGGGAGGGGCAATTTTATGTGGACTGTTTTCTGCCTATGGGATGTGCAATCTATTGTTCCCTTTTTGAGACATTCCATGTCGGTAAAGTTTTTAGGGATAGTTATCTATACTGTGATGATGGAATGCCGGTTACCAGAGGACAAGGTGTCAGATTTGCATGCAGAGGTGGTTTCGTTGCGGCAGGCTAAGAAGGGTGAGCTTCGGAGGGTTGTCAGTCTTGGGGAAGTTAAACTTTGCTTGTCGTATTTTGCCGATGGGTCGAGTGTTTTGCAGGAGGCTGGAGTTGGCCACGGCAGGGGTGACAGCACAGTTTCATTATGTGAGAGTGACAGCGGAAGTACGGGAGGACCTTGTGGTGTGGGATCGTTTTTTGGTTGAGTTTAATGGGCGTTCAGTTTGGATGGAGGCGCCGGTGTCAAGTTTTGATTTGGAGCTTTATACAGATGCTTCTGGGACTTGTGGTTACAGATCCTTTTTTCAGGGGCAGTGGTGTGCGGGCCCTTGGCCAGAGGCGTGGCGGACGGTAGGTTTCCTAACCAATTTGGCGTTCTTGGAGTTAATTCCGATTGTATTGGCTACTGAGTTGTGGGGGAATTTTTTACGTAACAAACGGGTGCGGTTCTGTTGTAACAATTTAGGGGTGGTACAAGCCATAAATTCGCAAACAGCTAGTTCATTGCCAGTGTTGCGCTTGTTGCGCCACCTGGTTCTTCAGGGGTTAGAATTGAATTCATGTTTTGTAGCGGTACATGTGCCTGGGATCGATAATTCAGTGGCTGATTCTCTTTCTCGTTTCCAGTGGGATCGTTTTCGTCAATTGGTGCCGGGAGTGGACAAGAAAGGGTTGCCTTGTCCCCAGTGGCTCTGGAGAGTGGCCTTGAGGTGTCAGTGTCCTTGATACGGCGATCTGGCAGTAGCGGTACGTGGGCAGCTTTCGCATTAGTTTGGTCTCAGTTGGAAAAGCTGATAGATCAGGTGGGGGGGATGCGCTTCTGCTGAAGTTTTTATGACGTTATTGGTTTATTTGCTAGGGTTGTCTTTTGAGAGTGGTGCATCGTTTTCAGCGATGTCCAAGAAGGTCGCAGTGGTTGGTTTTTGGTTGCAATTACGGGGGTTAGTGGATGTATCAAAAGCTTTTTGGTGCGTCAGGCATTTAAGGGCTACAGGCGGGGTGCACCCGCTAGGGACACTCGGCCGCCTGTCGCTTTTTTGGTGTTACAGACTTTGTGTAAGATGGTGGAGGTAGTTTGTACGTCAAAGTATGAGGCTTGTTTGTTTCGGGCGGCTTTTTCTTTGGCGTTTTTGGGTGCATTTCGGGTTTCAGAGTTGGTGTCTAGTAGTTGTAAGCGGGTAGGGGGTCTACTGCGGGGGGATGTGTGTGGGGGCTGATGGATTACAGTGCTTGTTGAGAAGGTCAAAGACAGACCCAGTAGGGAAAGGGGTGTGAATTAATTTCCGTCCTTTGCTGTGCGGTGTGTCCGGTTCGGTGTGTGGAAGAATTTCTGCACTATCGCCCGGTGGGGTAGGAACTTTTGTTAGTGCATCAGGATGGTACAGCTCTCTCCCGTTTTCAGTTTGTAGCTGTCTTCCGGAAGTGCTTCACAGTTGCAGGTTTACCGGCCGGGGAGTTTGCTTCTCATTCTTTTAGGATTGGGGCGGCTACAGAGGCAGCCAGGTGGGGTTTAGGTGATACAGCAATTAAGCGGATTGGCTGCTGGGAGTCGGCATGTTTCCGTTCTTATGTTCACCCTCATCTGCTTTCGGGGGTGCTGTTGGAGTCGGATTGTGTTTTCTGGGGTTTAGGCTATAGTAGTTTTATGTATGATGTGTTCTTTCTTTGTTTTTGTTGCAGGATCCTTATCGTGTTTGGCCTCAATATTTGGGCATTCTTATGTGTATTGGGGGGCCTTGCGAGCAGATGTTCGGCGGAACGGAAGACAGTTGAGTTTTCCGAATGAGGTGTTACAAGTTCGTTGGATAGGTTTGCGGGGCCTTTGTGGGGTAGGGTTCTGCAGGAGTTTAGTTTTTATGTGGCCTTAGATAGACTCCCAGACATTTTCGTGCTTCATGTTGGTGGGAATGACTTGGGGGGGTGTCGCTCGAGGGATGTAATAAGGGATATTAAATTGGATTTGTTGGGTCTATGGGCGGAGTTTCCGGGCTTGTTGGTAGTTTGGTCTGAGGTGGTAGCTCGTCGGACATAGAGGTTTGCCAGATTAGTACATCGCATCAACAAAGCTAGGGCGAAGTTGAACAAGGAGGTAGGGCGATTTGTGCGACAGCAAGGGGGGTTTGTTGTGCACCATAGGGAATTGGAAGAGGCGTCTACTCAGTTTTTACGGGCAGATGAAGTTCATCTGAACGAGGTTGAGATGGACCTGTGGGCGCTGGGGTTGCAAGAAGGGTTGGAGACAGCAGTTTGGGTGTGGCAGGACGAACATAGGTAAGGTTTCACCGATGTTCATTTGAGGCAGGTAAAAAGGGGATCCTGGGAGGCAAAACTATTTGGAATAGTTGCATGACTCTTTGGGGCATGCATCTTAGGAGGTTTGGTGAGTTGAAGGATGGGGAATCCTGTTAGGGCTAGAAGGCCTGCAGGGGCATGATGTTGGTGTTTGATGCCCTTGGGTCGGTGAGTGCGGTCAAGGGTAAGGTGAAATTACAACTGGAGGATCAAAATAATTGGGTTTGCTTCTAGGATTCCTCATCATTAGGGGGTTATGAAGTTAGAATGTTTTGGCATTATTCAGTTACATGCAAGTTGTGTAAAGATAATGTTATTATGGCTAATATGTTAATAAATTGGTCGCTACTGCCTTTACACCCAAAATGAAGTCTCTGTGTGTTTGTTAATGGGAAAATGGGAGGGTGGTGGTAAAGGTGACCAAACTAATCTTCCATCCTAGTAAGTCACAGGCCAGACAGTTTCATAGGTACAAATCTGCTGACAGATGCCCTTTAACTTATGGAATTTATGTAAATGTGTGTTACTTTTGTTATTATGTAGGTAAATTAACAGCAAGTCACCAGCATTTCAATTGTTAGTTCATGATGTAGACAGATTATTGAAGAAAATAGTTGTGATATCCATCGGAAACTGACTGTAACATCATCTGATTTGTCCACAGGGCTGGGGTTCAGTATTGCTGGGGGCATTGGTAACCAGCACATTCCAGGGGACAATAGTATCTATATCACAAAGATCATTGAAGGCGGAACTGCCCAGAAGGATGGAAGACTGCAGATTGGTGACAGGCTTTTAGCTGTAAGTAAAAAGCTACTTAGACTTAACCCAAGGGGGCACAGATTTGGCTTCTTTTCATCAATGTTATATTGTGCTTGCTCCCAGGTAAATAACACCAACCTGCAGGATGTCAGACACGAGGAAGCTGTGGCTGCACTGAAGAACACCTCTGACATGGTTTATCTCAAAGTAGCTAAGCCTGGCCCTGTTCATCTCAATGAGATTTATGCTCCCCCTGACTACGCTAGCAGTGAGTATAGCATTGACATAATATTGTTTAGCGCACTAGTAGTGCATTAGTACTAGTTTAGTACACTCATCCCTTGGTTCCTTAGTCCCTTGTGCATATGTTTTGTTAGCTGTGGCTTGTTCCAAGAAGTAAAAAATAAGTTAGGGATTCAAATATTTTCTAAAATAGAAGAGGTGAAAAGTCCTCTTTAAGCATAAATAGAGTATACACATACCAGACTCACAATTCACTCCAACTATCTACAGATTTGTGATTTAAAAGGACCAAATTATTGCTTTTTCTGGATGAAAAGAAGTGTATTGGCCTGATATTAAGTTTGTGTTGACCAGGTTTAGATGTTAAAGGAACACTATATTTTCTTCATGTTATAGGACCCAAGCTCTGGTTCCTGCTATAAACTATGGTCCAGTTTATCCAGAACTACAATACAAATGCCTGACCACCCTTAGAAAACACCCCAATAACATTTGCTGTGACAACCCGAATACAATATATTACTATTTTTTTTATACACTGACAATCAAAAAGGTAACAATGTTTTGAACTTTTGACTTTCAGGCTCCATATCTCACCATTCACTACAGCTTCGAATGCAAGACTACCATCAATTTATAGACAATCATCTTGGCTATCTCATACAAATTGGACTTGAAACTATTTAGCTTATGATTACGTATGCAGATTCTTGGCATTGTTACCAAGCCAGAAGGATTCAGGCAGTGTTGAAAGCCAAAGGTGGATTTAGAAAATACTAACAATATAATAAAAATTTTGAATTTTAGGAGCAAAACAGTAACAATGCAGTTACATGACAAGAATCTGAATAACTAATCATATGGTAAATAGTTGCAAGTCCAATTTATTTATGCGGTAGCCAAGATGATTGTCTACAAAATGATGGTAGTCTCATGTTCGAAGCTGATAGTGGATGGTGAGATATGGAGCCTGAAAGTCAAAAGTTCCAAACATTGTTACCCCTTTGCTCGTTAGTGTACAACCCTTGGCTACACCTTATCACAGACAACACTTAGGCCCCTTTCACATGGGCGAGTATTCCGCGCGAATGCGATGCGTGAGTTGAACGCATTGCACCCGCACTGAATCATGACCCATTAATTTCTATGGGGCTGTGCACATGAGCGGTGATTTTCACGCATCACTTGTGCGTTGCGTGAAAATCGCAGCAAGCTCTATTTTGTGCGTTTTTCACGCAACGCAGGCCCCATAGAAGTGAATGGGGCTGCGTGAAAATCGCAAGCATCCGCAAGCAAGTGCGGATGCGGTGCGATTTTCACACATGGTTGCTAGGTGACGATCGGGATGGAGACCCGATCATTATTATTTTCCCTTATAACATGGCTATAAGGGAAAATAATAGCATTCTGAATACAGAATGCATAGTACAATAGCGCTGGAGGGGTTAAAAAATAAATAAAAATAATTTAACTTGCTCGCGCAGCCCGGCTTCTCTTCTGTCTTCATCTTAGCTGTGTGCAGGAAAAGGACCTGTGGTGACGTCACTCCAGTCATCACATGATCTTTTACCATGGTGATGGATCATGTGATGGACCATGTGATGACCGGAGTGACGTCACCACAGGTCCTTTTCCTGCAATCAGCAAAGAAGGAGACAGAAAAGAAGCCGGGCTGCGCGATCAAGTGGACTAAGGTGAGTTTAATTTTAATATTTTTTATTTTTAACCCCTCCAGCGCTATTTTGCTATGCATTCTGTATTCAGAATGCTATTATTTTCCCTTATAACCATGTTATAAGGGAAAATAATACAATCTACAGAACACTGATCCCAAGCCCGAACTTCTGTGACGAAGTTCGGGTTTGGGTACCAAACATGCACGATTTTTCTCACGCGTGTGCAAAACGCATTACAAAAATCGCGCATGTTTCCGCAACACACCCAGACTTTTTCCCGCCACGCCCGTGTGAAAGAGGCCTTACTTCTTCAATGATTCTCACTACACTGGACCAGAGAATAAAAGTGCTGTAGTTGCCCTACATTGTTTATTTAGAAATGAGACCACAAAATACTATATATCATAGCTCATATTTTAATCCATTCAAGGGCAATAAAATTGAAATTAATAAAACTTATAGTCTAGTTTATACCATCGTTCATGGACATGCCCCATGGTCCAAGGCATTCTGCTCCCAGATTAGGTAATTTAGTCCTGCAAACCTCAGCAATTTTGCCACTCTTTAAGGGGTTGTCTGGTTTTTGCTATTGATGACGTATCCTCAGGATAGGTAATCAATATCAGATCAGTGGGGGTCTGACCCGTGGCACTCCTGCCGATCAGCTGTTTGAAGAAAAGGCAGCGCTCATACAAGTGCTGCCTTCTCTGCTCTGTTTACCTGCTCACTGCGGCAATTGCAGTGGTAAGCAGGTGTAATTACAAGTATGGCGCCCCCATTCACTTCTGTGGGATGGCTCTGCCCAAGTAAATACTACAGAGCCCCCATGGAAGTGAATGGGGACGCCATATTTGTAATTACATCTGCTCACCACTGTAGTTGCTGCAGTGAGCAGGTAAACAGAGCAGAGAAGGAAGCACTTGTATAAGCACTGCCTTCTCTTCAAACAGCTGATCGGCAGGGGTGCCACGGGTCAGACCCCCGCCGATCTGATTTTGATGACCTATTCTGAGGATAGGTCATCAATATTAAAATCCCGGAAAACCCCTTTAATCCCATTTACATAGACCGATTGTCAGGCAAACTATCGGGGATGAGCGTCGTTATAAATGCTTATTCCTGATAATCTGTCAGTATAAAAGGTGTAGGCTTGTACATCGGGTGATCGTGTTGTTTTGCTGGCACCAAAAATCAATGTTCCTATGCAGCAGATTGTGCCATCTAAACAATGATCTGCTGCGCTGGAACAATGATCTTCTTTGGGGACACAGATGTGGTGATTGCTGCTCAGTAAAAACTAAAATTGGCCCGAAAATCATTGTTCCTGCGCAGAATTTTGTGCTGTCTAAACAACTATGTGCCGCGCTGGAATAATGATTTTCCATTGGACAAACGATCACTTTATTGATCGCCTGTCCCCATACAGCGGAGGTGATTGCTGCATGTAAATGCAGCCCTTATCTCCACTGATGATCTGACAGTTATTGGGAGCATCCCATGTCCTCAGCTCTATACACAAAATCCCGGTGACAGGTTCCCTTTAAAGAGGACCTTTCATCAGTTTTGACATAGTTTAATCACCTTGTAGGGCGGCCCCCACTGATGCCATGGGTGTATTTTTTTTAAACCCCCCCCCCCCGTTCGCCCGTTGTGGCCCCCCGATGATTTGGCGCACTGTATTATAATGAGCTTTAAACTCGCAACCGGGAGGAAATGCAGTCTTCTGCTGTGGGCGTCTCCTTCTCCCTGGCTGTGAGCGTGATCCAATCAGAGCGGAACGCTTACAGCCAGGGAGAAGGAATCTCGCGTCAAATCATCGGGGGAACCACAGTGGTTTGAAAAAAAAACATCAGGCATCAGTGGGGGCCGCCCTACAAGGTAATACCATAATTAGACTATGTCAAAACTGATGAAAGGTCCTCTTTAAAACATAAAAATCTTTGAAAAAAAATCTAATTTCCTGTGCATCGCTGAATGCAGAGCTTGTCTTTTAGGGACGAACTGTAGTTTTTATTACTACCATTTACAGTGTGCATACAACTTTTTATGTCTTATGTATGTTTGGTGCAAGTGCCAGCCAGGAGATGTAGAGTACATTGGCCAGTGTATGGTGCTGGAGTCAGTAACCAGGCCGGTTGTAGAAAATAGATAAGTCTGTCTTTAATTACAGAAAGGAAGTTGTAGTACATCCAACGGTATCAAAACAATTCATGGGGCAATTCTTCCCAGATGGCAATGTATGGCTATAAGCTCTCTACAAAAGTTCTCTCTGCAGAATCTAAGGCTGATAATATTATTCTTTCAGTAGTAGCTGTAATTCCCAGCTGAGGGTTACAGGATTAAGACACAGTGGGCCAGACCCTGTCCAAATGTGAGTGTATTAACAATGTCTTTCTAACTGCAGTAAAGTCTTTATCAGCCTTAGGCTCCATTCACTCCATTCACGCCCGGCACCCCTATAGAAATGCCTATTCTTGTCCGCAGCTGCGGATAAGAATAGGACATGTTTTATCTTTTGCGGAGCTGCGGACCCGAAGATCGGGGCCGCGCTCCGCAAATGCGGATGTGGACAGCACACTGTGTGCTGTCCGCATCCATTCCGTCCCTATAGAAAATGAATGGGCCATGGAGATGCTCGACCATCTAATTCTTTTTTTCTCTTTCCTCCTGGAATACTGAGCAGTAGAGATCGCTTTATCTCTGTAGATCTCTCAGAGGCAGTGATTCTCTGGCCTTGTACTCATGGGAGTGAGCACATATAACAACCACTCACTTCCTCTGCTAACTCTAGACTTGGACAGAGCTAGGGGCAGACTTAAGACCCTCCTCTAACGTCCTGCAGGGGCTCAGACAGGATCGTTAACCCCAAATGATTTATTACATGGCATTAACATATTAAATAACATTGAATAACAAGAACAGTTTTCAAGTACCCTATTCTGGGGTACTGCATAGGCATAAAGTAAAAACATGCTCATGGTTGCATCTTTCTTCGAAACATGGGAAAGCTTTATTTCCTTACTTCCACAAAAAAGTAGAGCAGATATTATTATTAAAGATTGCTTGTAGCTGATAATCTGGTTTCAAGAACAAGTGATCCTGGGGGACCCGCTTCTTTTATGTTTCAACCTTTGAAGTTTTTTTGGTGTCCGTGGGATTCTTATACTCCTGAAAATATTTTTTCTCTCCTCTTATACACTCTTGTACTGTATGTGGACCATTATTTTGTTTTTCCCTGCACAGTCATACACATGATACGCTGGTCCACCACAAGGCTATATTTTGTGAGTAAGCTGGTTGACCTTTCTGAGAAGTTGCAAAACTCAGTAAGTTAGCAAGGATAACTCTTTTTTACTGAATTGTTTTTAATTATGTTGTTCTTTTTTGCTTTTTACACCCCGCACAAATGCCTGAAGACAATAAAGACGAGCAAATTTCCTGAAATATTTATTCGTTTTGGTTCTGATTAGATCAATTTGAGTGGCAGAATAAATTCTGCCCGAATCAAAAGTGTCCCAACTGCCCTAAAAAGTCATACATGGTACTCTGAGATCTCTTAGGACTATAAGACAGCGTTAGTAATGACAACGTATATTGTATAGCTATACATATACTGTATAGCTTTGGGTTAATGGATGGTAGTGGGTAGTAAACCAGCAGCCTGTTTAACCCGTAGAGGACCCACGCCGTACATGTACGGCGCAGATGTACGTGACTTAAGGACCAGTGTACGGTGCTGTGATCGGGCGGTGCAGGAGATGCGCCCGCCCGATCCGCGGCAGGGGTCCGGCAGTGACTGATAGCCGGACCCCTGCTGCATGCGCCCGCATTGGTGAAATCACAGATGCCGGTGCATTAAATCATGATGTGCCGCGGTCAGCGCTGACCGCGGCACACGCAATGTCCTTGCGAGTATCGGAGCTTCCATCGGGTCCCCGTGCTGCTGTGACGGAGACCCGATGGCAGGAAAGGCAGCCCGATGCTTTCCTTAGGCATCGTGGCTGCCTTCCGGGAGAGCCTGTGAGATCCAGCCCCCTGGATCTCACAGGCAAACAGGCTGTAGGTGTATTGCAGTCTGTAATACACTTACAGCCAATGCATCACAATACAGAATTTTATTTTCCCCAAATAAAGGGAAAAAAAATTAAAAAAAATAGGGAAAAAAAGAAAAGTAGACAAATTAGGTAACGCCGCGTCTGTATCGACTGGCTCTATAAAAATATCACATGACCTAACCCCTCAAATGAACACGGTCAAAAAAATGTAATAAAAACTGTGCTACAAAAAAATTTTTGGTCACCTTACATCACTAAAAGTGCAACACCAAGCTATCAAAAAGGCGTATGCCCCCCAAAATAGTACCAATCTAACCGTCACCTCATCCTGCAAAAAAATTATACCCTAACTAAGACAATCGTTCAAAAAAACAAAAAACTATGGCTCTCAGACTATGGAGACACTAAAACATGATTTTTTTGGTTTAAAAAATGCTGTTATTGTGTAAAACTTAAATATATATAAAAAAGTATACATATTAGGTATTGCCGCATCTGTAAAAACCTGCTCTATAAAAATACCACATGACCTAACCCTTAGGCTGAGTTCACACGGGCGAGATTTCCGCGCGGGTGCAATGCGGTAGGTGAACGTATTGCACCCGCACTGAATCCGGCACCATTCATTTCTATGGGGCTGTGTACATGAGCGTTTTTTTTCACGCATCACTTCTGCAATGCTTTAAAATCGCAGCATGCTCTATATTCTGCGTTTGTAACGCAGGACAGGCCCCATAGAAGTGAATGGGGCTGCGTGAAAAACGCATTGCATCCGCAAGCAAGTGCGGGTGCGATGCGTTTTTCACTGATGGTTGCTAAGAGATGTTGTTTGTAAACCTTCAGTTTTTTATCACGCGCGTGAAAAACGCATCAAAACGCATTGCACCCGCGCGGAAAAAACTGAACAACTAAACACAATCGCAGACAAAACTGACTGAACTTGCTTGCAAAATAGTGCGAGTTTCACTGAACGCACCCTGAACACATCCTGAGCCAATCCGTCACGCCCGTGTGAACCCAGCCTTAGGTGAACACCGTAATTTTTTAAAAATAAAAACGGTGTAAAAAAAGCAATTTTTTGTCACTTTACATCACAAAAAGTGTAATAGCAAGCGATCAAAAAGTCATATGCATCCCAAAACAGTACCAATCAATCCGTCATCGCATCCCGCAAAAATGATACCCTACCTAAGACAATCGCAGGTTGGGCATCCCTGTAGTAGAGGTTGCAGCAATACAGTATCGTACATGATAGACAAAGCAGGAGATGTGCTGCTGTATAGAGGGAGCGGCACCAGTGCAGTATGGAGCAAAATGGACAATGTACAAGATGTGCAGGGGTGTAGTAGTAGTGACATCAACAGTACAGTATGGAACATAATGGACAGGCAGACAGCGGCAGTGACATCATTAGTCAGTGATAAATAGCCGGTCCCCATATTCAGCAATGACAGATCTATTCAGTGGTATCAGCTGGAGGTAAATCCTCCCAGATCCATGACTTATTCATTTTCACAAATGTAATATTTTCCACACTTGTAGAAGACAGTTTTGTCTGCTACGGTGTGACCGTGTTCCCTGCTGAATACTCTCTTTGACAGTACAATAGAGGGTGGACAACACGGTACACCAATGGCAGACTGGGACAGTTCCTGCCCCTAGTCCAGTCTGCTGACACAGTACAGGTACAACTAAAGCTTGTCGTTCAGGCATTGCATATCTGTTAGCTGATGTGGGTCAGGTTGACTCAGCGGTTATAAAAAACGGTACCATCATGTTCAGCAAACTGTATTGGCTGCTGCTGTTGCTTCTGCTCCTTGGTCGCACTGACAGAGGAGGTGGAGCGGTGACACAGCAGGGAGCAGAAAGGGGCCTTCTGGAAGACTTGTGGCCAGCAGGCATCAGGCTCAGTGCGGGTACAGAGCATATCCTGGTAATTCGTCAAACCTGGCTTTTTTTTATTTTATGTTTTGGTCGTACATTGGCTTTGCTCTTTATCTCCGACACCACCACCTCCTCTGAGGTCATCATTCCTCACCCTGATTCGGTTCCTAGATCCTTTCCAACACACAATCATCATCATCATCATCACCCCGCCACTATTCTTAGTCTGTGATATGTCATAGGCTCCTTAACCACCACCTCATGATTCTTATCTCTATATTTACCCCAAGTGTCACTACTACCATGGCTATCAAAGTCCCTACCACCGCCACTGCATTTCAGTCGTTGTGTCCTCCACCTCCATCATGTCCTCCACCTCTGCGTGATCCACCTCCTCCTCATCACAGTTCAAATGCTGACTGTTCTCACACAACTCATCAGGAGAAACACTTTCTTGAATATCTTCTTTAGCTGTCTCGGGTGCTGTCTCTTGTTAGAAGGTGCCCCACCAGGAGGGGTCAGTGAAGGCAGTGATGACAGAAAAGAAATCTTTCTATTGGGCCTCAAATTAACTGTAAAGGAAGAGAAGTAGGAGGAATGTGCTAAAGACTGGCACACTCTGATGAACTGAATATATTTAATTAACGCTAACACTTTTATTAAATGGTCACATGGACAGAGTCCACTATAATTGCAATATAACTGTGCCGGACAGGAGCTGCAATTTCTCCTACTTGCATTCCCCATGTAATAACATTTGTAGAACATCTATTGTTATAACTCTATCGTGCGCCATTCCTTAATTTTCCCAGCTGCAAGTAATGAATAAATTCCTAAGGCGCCTTTCACACGGGCGAGTTTTCCGCGCGGGTGCCATGCGTGAGTTGAGCGCATGGCACCCGCACTGAATCCTGACCCATTCATTTCTATGGGGCTGTGCACATGAGCTGTGATTTTCACGCATCACTTGTGCGTTGCGTAAAAATCACAGAAAGCTCTATATTCTGCGTTTTTCACGCATTGCAGGCTCCATAGAAGTGAATGGGGCCGTGTGACACTTGCAAGCATCCGCAAGCAAGTGCGGATGCGGTGCGATTTTCACGCATGGTTGCTAGGTGACGATCGGGCTGGAGACCCGATCTGTATTATTTTCCCTTATAACATGGTTATAAGGGAAAATAATAGCATTCTGAATACAGAATGCAAAGTAAAATAGTGATGGAGAGGTTAAAAAAAAATATATATTAACTCACCGAGTCCACTTGATCACGTAGTTGCGGATCTCTGTCTTCTTCTGTAATGTTGAGCTGCCGGCTAAGGACCTGTGGTGACGTCACATCACATGATCCAATCACATGGTCCCTCACCATGGTGATGAACCATGTGATTGGACCATGTGATGAGCACAGTGGCGTCATCAAAGGTCCTATTCCTGTGCACAGCAAAGAAGAAGACAGAAGAGATGCCGGCTGCGCGATCAAGTGGATTAAGGTGAGTTAAATTATTATTATTTTTTTTTTAACCCCTCCAGCCCTATTTCACTAAGCAAACATGCCGATTTTTCTCACGCGTGTGCAAAACGCATTACAATGTTTTGCACTTGTGTGGAAAAATCGCGCATGTTCCCGCAACGCACCCACACCTTTTCCCGCAACGCCCGTGTGAAAGAGGCCTAACAGTTTGCAATGAAGGTCCAGATGGGTGTTAATATAACTGATGCAGAACAATACCTCTGGCTGGAGCACACTCTAATGAACTGAATTTAATTAACAGACAATTTTTTATTATTCCTACAGTACAGACCAAAAGTTTGGACACACCTTCTCATTCAAAGAGTTTTCTTTATTTTCATGACTATGACTATGAAAATTGTAGATTCACACTGAAGGCATCAAAACTATGAATTATATACATAACAAACAAGTGTGAAACAACTGAAAATGTCATATTCTAGGTTCTTCAAAGTAGCCACCTTTTGCTTTGATTACTGCTTTGCACACTCTTGGCATTCTCTTGATGAGCTTCAAGCCTTATAAATGGGGTTGGGACCATCAGTTGCGTTGAGGAGAAGTCAGGTGGATACACAGCTGATAGTCCTACTGAATAGACTGTTAGAATTTGTATTATGGCAAGAAAAAAGCAGCTAAGTAAAGAAAAACGAGTGGCCATCATTACTTTAAGAAATGAAGGTCAGTCAGTCAGCCGAAAAATTGGGAAAACTTTGAAAGTAAGGGCTATTTGACCATGAAGGAGAGTGATGGGGTGCTGCGCCAGATGACCTGGCCTCCACAGTCACCGGACCTAAACCCAATCGAGATGGTTTGGGGTGAGCTGGACCGCAGAGTGAAGGCAAAAGGGCCAACAAGTGCTAAGCATGTCTGGGAACTCCTTCAAGACTGTTGGAAGACCATTTCAGGGGACTACCTCTTGAAGCTCATCAAGAGAATTCAAAGAGTGTGCAAAGCAGTATTCAAAGCAAAAGGTGGCTACTTTGAAGAACCTAGAATATGACATATTTTCAGTTGTTTCACACTTGTTTGTTATGTATATAATTCCACATGTGTTAATTCATAGTTTTGATGCCTTCATAGTCATGAAAATAAAGAAAACTCTTTGAATGAGAAGGTGTGTCCAAACTTTTGGTCTGTACTGTATATATTCCTATATAACTGTGATGCTAAATAATATATCTAGCTGGGGCGTACCTGAATGAACAGTATTGAATAAATTTATAATTTTTTTCTTAAATGGTCCTCTATAATTGCAATATAATATTTTTTTACATTGCATTGAATGGGAGATAATACGTTTCATTCATTAAAGGGGTTGTCCGGGTTCAGAGCTGAACCCGGACATACCCATATTTTCACCCAGGCAGCCCCCCTGATGCTAGCATCGGAGCATCTCATGCTCCGATTTTCTCCCTTGCCCTGCGCTAGATCGCACAGGGCACGAGCTCTTTTGTTTACAATAAAACACTGCCGGGCAGAAGCTTCCCCCGGCAGTGTGTTCGGTGACGTCACCGGCTCTGATGGGCGGGCTTTAGCGCTGCCCTAGCCGTTTTACTGGCTAGGGCAGAGCTAAAGCCCGCCCATCAGTGCCGGTGACGTCACCGGGCTTCCTGGCAGCCCCATGGAGAGCCCCGGTGCGTCACCGGAACTCCTGACGCGATTTGCCCTGCGCGATTTAGCGCAGGGCAAAGGAGAGCATCGGAGCAGTTCATGTAAGGGGGGCTGCCTGGGTGAAAATGGAGGTACAGAGCTGAACCCGGACAACCCCTTTAAAGGTATCTGTTTTTATCCAGATACTTATATACTTGATATCAACAGCAAAAGAATCACAGGTGGCACTGCTGATACGTGTTCACACTGGTGCGTGCCTGCACAAGCCTCTCGATACCTCCAAACAAAAATCAACAAGGTGGTGCACAATCCAAAAGATAAAGTTATTAAATCTTGCAAACTAAGATGAAGAAAAAATAGGCAGCACTCACCAATGGTTCATTTGCTTCTTTATTTCAAGCAGACAAGTGCTTCATGCGGCAAGGTAGCAGTTAGCCAGATTCACATACCAGTGCCACTGGTATGTGAATCTGGCTAACTGCTACCTTGCCGCATGAAGCACTTGTCTGCTTTAAATAAAGAAGCAAATGAACCATTGGTGAGTGCTGCCTATTTTTTCTTCATCTCAGTTTACAAGATTTAATAACTTTATCTTTTGGATTGTGCACCATACTTAAGGAGAGGATTGTGGAACATCTAAAATCCCATGGATTGAAGGATGAAAAACAGCATGGGTTTACTTCAGGGAGATCATGTCAAACTAATCTTATTGATTTTTTCGATTGGGTGACTAAAATAATAGATGGAGGAGGTGCAGTAGACATCGCTTATCTAGACTTTAGTAAGGCTTTTGATACTGTCCCACATAGAAAGCTTATCAATAAAGTGCAGTCTTTGGGCTTGGACTCCCATATTGTTGAATGGATTAGGCAGTGGCTGAGGGACAGACAACAGAGGGTTGTAGTCAATGGAATATATTCAGACCAAGGTCTTGTTACCAGTGGGGTACCTCAGGGATCTGTTCTGGGACCCATATTGTTTAATATCTTTATCAGCAAAATTGCAGAAGGCCTCGATGGTAAGGTGTGTCTTTTTGCTGATGACACAAAGATTTGTAACCGGGTTGATGTTCCTGGAGGGATACACCAAATGGAAAAGGATTTAGGAAAACTAGAGGAATGGTCAAAAATCTGGCAACTAAAATTTAATGTTGATAAGTGCAAGATAATGCACCTGGGGTGTAAAAACCCAAGAGCAGAATATAAAATCAGTGATACAGTCCTAACCTCAGTATCTGAGGAAAGGGATTTAGGGGTCATTATTTCAGAAGACTTAAAGGTAGGCAGACAATGTCATAGAGCAGCAGGAAATGCTAGCAGAATGCTTGGGTGTATAGGGAGAGGCATTACCAGTAGAAAGAGGGAGGTGCTCATGCCGCTCTACAGAGCACTAGTGAGACCTCATTTGGAGTATTGTGCTCAGTACTGGAGACCATATCTCCAGAAGGATATTGATACTTTGGAGAGAGTTCAGAGAAGAGCTACTAAACTGGTACATGGATTGCAGGATAAAACTTACCAGGAAAGATTAAAGGACCTTAACATGTATAGTTTGGAAGAAAGAAGAGACAGAAGGGATATGATAGAAACTTTTAAATACATAAAGGGAATCAACAAGGTAAAAGAGGAGAGAATATTTAAAAGAAGAAAAACTGCTACAAGAGGACATAGTTTTAAATTAGAGGGGCAAAGGTTTAAAAGTAATATCAGGAAGTATTACTTTACTGAGAGAGTAGTGGATGCATGGAATAGCCTTCCTGCAGAAGTGGTAGCTGCAAATACAGTGGAGGAGTTTAAGCATGCATGGGATAGGCATAAGGCCATCCTTCATATAAGATAGGGCCAGGGGCTATCCATAGTATTTAGTATATTGGGCAGACTGGATGGGCCAAATGGTTCTTATCTGCCGACATATTCTATGTTTCTATGTTTCTATGAGTGCTGCCTATTTTTCCTTATATACTTGATATATTTCAAATCTTTATTTAAAAAAACTAAGGTTTCACAAAAACATATACATTTTTTGCACACAAGCGTAATGAAACGTATGCACATCCGTCAAATATAAGTTAAAAGAGCATAATCTCAAAATTGCATACGTTTGTATACTTTTTTTTTTTACTGTATATCTAAATGTATCCTCTTCACTTACAGCAAAAACTAACTGACTTCTATCTAACTGACTTTTATCTCCAAAATAGAAATTAATTGATCTAACTGTCTTGTCTTCTCGCTGTGAAACACAACCACAGCTATTACATTAAAGACTTGGGACTGGGAATGATGTTGATGGAGACTAGATAACAGATTTGATTGTATAGCTTTAACTGCTGCACCATTGACAAAAATGGCCGCCAGCTTCCCTGAGCTTACCTAAGTAACACAATAGCACACTGACTCCTATCTCTAAAATCTATCAATTAATTGATCTAACTACTTATTGTGATCTCACTGTGAAACATAGGGCTATATTAGACCTGACGATGGTTGGCCAAATCATTGCTAAAGAGTATTCGTAGGAATGCTCATCAGCGATGACCTGGCTGTGTAATAAAGTCCTAAAAGTAAAAACACTCATCCATGCTTAAAAATCGTTTGGTGGTGGCAGATCGTTCTGTCTAATCATGGTGCTGACATTTTAACCTTATCATTATAATAAATACACAAGACTACCATTGTGGATAAAAATGGCCGCGGTCTTTATTAACTTGGGGGGGAAAGGTGGGTAACCATAAATAACAACATTCCATAAATTATTAAGCCATTGAAATTCCCACCAATATTAACTCAAGTCTATTAGTGCACTACTCATCAAGAGTCCACCCAGTAAGGCTGAGCGACTAACCCCCCCCCCCTTTAACTCCCCCCTTTTCAAAGACCGCGACTAAAACATTGGGAGGGCGGGTGGGACACGATCTTCCTTCTTCACTTTCCCGCCGCTGACAGAGCTCCCAGTGGTGAGTGTCCTCCATAAATACACCTTCTCTTCCCGCCGAAACTTGCCTTTGACCAATCCATTAATTCAGCTAAAAATAGCCCTTTGCCCAGCAACTGATCAGCAACCATTTCTTGCCAATCACCTTTAGCTGCCGGCTGACCTTTGATTCACCTGAGGAGAAAGAAATGGCGGGAAAAGGGGGGAAAGAAGGAGGCATAGGGGGTAGAGAGACAAATCCACCAAGAAAACCTAATATAGGTCTCAATGACACCATGAGGGGCAAATGCCAATTACTGGCACAGCCCCTTTCATGATCTGCTGCCAGAATGGGGACCAGTGATAGCATTAGCGATCCCTCCTTCCCATACCTTGGAGGAGATGGCTGCATGTTATAGCAGCGGTCTCCACCGCTAACGAGCAGGCCCCCTTCCTGACAATTATCTGCTAAATCTTCTAATGTAATTTAGCCAATACTCACTGAAACTGAACTGGCTGTTTTCTGCCACACATCCTAGGCCTCCTGTGTTTAACCCAGAAAATACATTTATTTCCTGGTTAGGATATTTGAAGTATGTCCGCTGAGTCCTCGCCACATCACACCTATAGTCACTCATCATTGGCTGAGGGTGACTGCAGGGTATTTTGGGCAAGCCCGCCAGCCTGGAGCCCTGCCCAAGGTCATGTGATCCTCCTTCATTTTTGCTTCATCTTCTGGTCTGTAATATGGCAGATGCTATATTAAACTATTCTTGTGGGACAAATCCCAAAGGTTTTGGATTCGCAGAATACTAACGTTTTTGGGAAAGTTTTAACAAATTTGATTATTGTACAAATTAATTAATTCATCTCTAATAATAAATGCTGCTACCCTTGATTTCCCTTCTTCTGCAAGACACTGTGCAATAAAATGCCTGCTGGCTTCTTTAATGGACTGTTACCTGACAAATCTCAATGAAAACATTTTAAGAAAAATGTCTGGCTCCGCTTCTGTGGATTATTCCATGATCTCATTCTTCTTAAATAGTTTTTTTCGGGAATAATTACATTTTATCTAATGCCCACAGCCTACCTCCCTAAGCAGATAATTCATACTTACCTGCCCCCCGCCCAGTGGCATACCTACCATATAGGCAGACCATGCAGCTGCTATGGGGCCCATGAGGAAGGGGGGCCCGCAGTGGAGGAGAGTCCACACCCCCGTCTATCTTCCTAACTGTCTCCCGTCTGCTAGTCCTGCCTCCTAGCCCCTCCTCCTGCCTGCTAGCCCCGCCTACCGCCTGCGCCGCTAGCTCCACCAGAACTGATTCCTCTGGATTGCCACAACCCCGCCAGTAATGAAGTAAGTGACGACTTGTAGGTGAGGACAGTGCAGAGGTGTATGTGTGGAGGGGGGGTTACTCAGCTTTCCCAGGCTATTCCTCTGCACATATGCCATTCAGAACAGGAGGAAAGCTGGTTGTCACTACATTATGTAATGTGACTCAGCTTTCCTGATGTCCTGCATGGCACAAGTGCAGAGGCAGGAGAAGATGTGAGGGTAGGTGGGAGTTGAGTTACTCAGCTTTCTCATGTCTCTCCACATGTGCCATGCAGGACAGCAGAAAAGCTGGGTGCTATTACATCATGCAATGTCACTCAGATTTTCCTGCTATCCTGCAAGGCATAAATGCAGATAATAAGAACATGGAAAGGCAGGGGGGAGGGGGTCACTCAGCTTTCCCAGAGACTCATGTCTCTGCACATGTGTTATGCAGGATAGCAAGTAATGTCAGTGTCTCCCAGCTGTCCTGCATGACACAGGGGATGGGGGAAGGGGGAACTTACTTCCTCAAACTTTTCTCATGTCTCTGCGCATGTGCCATGCTGGACAGCAGGAAAGTTGGGTGGTATTACATCATGTAATGCCCCAGATTCTTGTCAAAATATGCTGAACACCACCAGAACCTACCAGATCCCATTCACTATAATGGGTCTGTTGGGTTCCGGCATGAGTACTGCCATTTTGTAGAACAAAATACTGCTGCACGAGGTGGGGCAGGAGAGAAGTTAGGGAGGGTAGTGAGAGGAGCCAGGGCGCATAGTGGGAGGGACTAGGAACGGGCATGGTGGCCCAATTTAAATTTTTGCTATGGGGCCCAATGATTTCTATGTACGCCCCTGCCCCCGCCGCTTCATTCTTCTGCGCTGCGTCCGATGTGTCCTTGTTCCAGGCTCTGTAATGTTTACATCCGATGCTGTATGGACATGGTCAAATGCTCCACTGCAGCCAATCACTTGCTTCACTTCCCCGCTGAAGCCAGTAATTGCCTGCAGAGGAGTATGTGACCCTGCTCTTACAGCGCCAGATGTAAACCCTGGAACATGGACACTGAGGATCAGAGTAGCATGGGGCAGAGAAGTTTGAATCTTCTGTTTACAGGGAGACAGGCTGTGGGCATTAGATAAAAAGTAATTATTCCTCCCCCAAAAAACATTTAATTAAGAAACCATGTTAATCACCTTGTTACCCGTTACATTCAGACGTATTACCTCTTTCATAACATACTGCTTGATTACAATGATACTTTTATTATTCATCTAAATTTAACAAACATTTCTCTTCCGCATGTTAATGTAGGTTGTTTATCTTAACTGTATTTTGAAAATTTTTACATTTACTACTGGAACTTCTTATTTTACATCTCTTATCTGTCTTTTGAATTTACAGCTTTCACTGTTGATAATCACATAAGCCATAACTCCACTCTGGGAGGATACCTGAGCAGCGTGGAGAGTAAATCTCCTTATCAACCCCCTCAAGTCACCCCCTCAAGATACTCTCCTGTTCCTCGGCATATGCTGGGAGAAGAAGACTTTACCAGGTGAGGCTTAGGTGTGACCAAGGAATTCAATATGACATTACTGTTCAGACTATCCCTGAATTCTGAAGAACAGTCTGATTACATTTCAGTTTGTCGTCATTTATGAAGTAGAAAAGGATATTAATAAATGTTCTCATACATTCATCAGATTGTAATTACATTGCCAGGAAGGAACCTAAAGAAATCAGACAGCTTTCTAAGTAGGGTAACGCTAAACTCAGTAACGTTGTTGACAAGTTACAACAGGAGCGTTCAAATAGTGACAGAAGGCAAAAAATTCATTAGTTTCCACCTCCCACTTCAGGCTGACATAGACGAGAAGGAAACAGCAGATCATGGAGTCTGCAGAGTTTCTAGCCGGGTAAGTTTATTGTTTACAACTACTTATACACTTGGTACCGACGAGTGATAGTATAGATTCATTGAAAGTGAAGAGCAGATGCTGATCATAGCATATGGCAAGAGATCTGCAAAAGAAATCCAGTATTTGGCAGTATTTCACCAGTGGTATGCAGTAATTCATTGGTACACAGTGCACAAGGTATGTTCTATTGGTCTGGGATTTCAGGAAAGTTCACTTGCAAATTGCAGCCTAAGGGCCCATTCACACAATCGTAAGTCCTCCATGAGCGACATTGACTTGAATGGGTCTGCAATGCGTAAGATATGGAGTGGAGGCACAGATCAGAAGCACTCTAAAGCGATTCCGTGGGCTTTTGAGTCGGTGCCTCCGCACCGCAAATGACAGGACATGTCCTATCTTTTGCTATATATTGCAGATCGCGGACCCATTCAAGTCAATGGGTCCTTGCCTCAATACAGGATTCACATGGCCGGTGCATTGTGGTCTGCAGCACAGACCCAGACGGCTGACATTCGTGTAAATGATGCCTGGTACAGGTACCTCCCACTTCAAATAGGATTCTCACTAGAATATGTTTTCTAGTTAAATAAAGTTTCACATTACACATTACATGAAACCCCTTCTTTTTACCATCCCCATCATCCTGCTCAAATAATTGCAAAATGACCACATAGGAAGCATTCATTTCATATAGTAACTCTTGCCAACATTTAACATGAAAGCTTGTTGCCCGCACTTTTCAGAAAACTCTTCGAAAGGATCAGGAACCAGTCTTGTTTGTGCACACTTTTCAGTGCCCACACCCTCAGTGACGGCTACTTTCACACTTGTGTTCGGTGCGGATCCATCTGGTATCTGCACAGACCGATCCGCACCTATAATGCAAACGCTTGTATCCGTTCAGAACGGATCTGTCTGCCTAAACAGCTTTTTCTCAGATCTGAGTTTTCACATCGTGAAAACTCAGATCCGACAGTATATTCTAACACAGAGGCGTTCCCATGGTGATGGGGACGCTTTAAGTTAGAATATACTAAGAACTGTGTACATAATTGTCCCCTACTGCCTGGCAGCACCCGATCTCTTACAGGGGGCTGTGATCCGCACAATTAACCCCTCAGGTGCCGCACCTGAGGGGTTAATTGTGCGTATCATAGCCCCCTCTAAGAGATCAGCTGCCGCCAGGCAGCAGGGTCCAGACCCCCCTCCCTCCCCAGTTTTAAATTCATTAGTGGCCAGTGCGGCCCCCCTCCCTCCCCAGTATTAAATTCATTGGTGTCCAGTGCGGCTTCCCTCCCTCCCCAGTATTAAATTCATTGGTGGCCAGTGCGGCCCCCCCTCCCTCCCTCCACAGTATTAAATTTATTGGTGGCCAGTGCGGCCCCCCCTCCCTCCCCTGTATTAAATTCATTGGTGGCCAGTCCGGCCTCCCCTCTCCCCCCCCTAATTAAAATCACCCCCTCCCCATCATTGGTGGCAGCGGAGAGTTCCGATCGGAGCCCCAGTTTAATCGCTGGGGCTCCGATCGGTTACCATGGCAGCCAAGACGCTACTGCAGTCCTGGCTGCCATGGTTACTTAGCAATTTTAGAAGCATTATACTTACCTGCGCTGTCTGTGACCGGCCGGGCGCTCCTCCTACTGGTAAGTGAAAGGTCTGTGCTATAAGCAATGCGCCGCACAGACCTTTCACTTACCAGTAGGAGGAGTGCGAGTGCCCGGCCGGTCACAGACAGCGCAGGTAAGTATAATGCTTCTAAAATTGCTAAGTAACCATGGCAGCCAGGACTGCAGTAGCGTCTTGGCTGCCATGGTAATCAATCGGAGCCCCATCGATTAACTGGGGCTCCGATCGGAACTCTCCGCTGCCACCAATGATGGGGGGGGGGGGGGTTTTAATTAGGGGGGGAGAGGGGAGGCCGCACTGGCCACCAATGAATTTAATACAGGGGAGGGAGGGGGGCCGCACTGGCCACCAATGAATTTAATACTGTGGAGGGAGGGAGGGGGGCCGCACTGGCCACCAATGAATTTAATACTGGGGAGGGAGGGGGGCCGCACTGGCCACCAATGAATTTAATACTGGGGAGGGAGGGAGGCCGCACTGGCCACCAATGAATTTTAAACTGGGGAGGGAGGGGGGTCTGGCCCCTGCTGCCTGGCGGCAGCTGATCTCTTAGAGGGGGCTATGATACGCACAATTAACCCCTCAGGTGCGGCACCTGAGGGGTTAATTGTGCGGATCACAGCCCCCTGTAAGAGATCGGGTGCTGCCAGGCAGCAGGGGGCAGTTATGTACACAGTTCTTAGTATATTCTGACTTGAAGTGTCCCCATCACTATGGGAATGCCTCTGTGTTGGAATATACTGTCGGATTTGAGTTTTCACGATCTAACTCAAATCCGATGGTATATTCTAACATAGAGGCGTTCCCATGGTGATGGGGACACTTCAAGTTAAAATATACCATAGGATTGGAGAAAACTCTGATCCGATGGTATATTAATAGGGACTCCTGACTTTACATTGAAAGTCAATGGGGGACGGATCCGTTTGCAATTGCACCATATTGTGTCAACGTCAAACGGATTCGTCCCCATTGACTTGCATTGTAAGTCAGGATGGATCCGTTAGGCTCCGCACGGCCAGGCAGACACCAAAACGCTGCAAGCTGCGTTCGGGTGTCCGCCTCCTGAGTGGAATGGAGGCGGAACGGAGCCATACTGATGCATTCTGAACGGATCCTTATCCATCCAGAATGCATTGGGGATGAACGGATCCGTTTGGGGCCGCTTGTGAGAGCCCTCAAACGGATCTCACAAGCGGAACCCCAAACGCAAGTGTGAAAGTAGCTATAGTAAATGTACAGTTTCCAGACATAGTAGAGCTAGTTAAAGCACCAACACATGATAAGATACCTGACTAATAGTCTTTTCTCCCTGCTGGGAATTGCATGTATATGTGTTAAACACTGAGACCCTTTAACAGTGCTTGCTACAGGGATTCTACTTAAAGCGAACCTGTCACCATGATTTTGCGCATAGAGCTGGGGACATGGGCTGCTAGATGGCCACTAGCACATCCGCAATACCCAGGTCCCATAGCTCTCTGCGCTTTTATTGTGTTAAAAAACCGTTTTGAGTGATATGCAAATTACCTGATATGAGTCCTGTAGCCGGAGATGAGTCAAGCGTCAAGGAGCCCAGCACCGCCCCGCGTCCTCCGAATCTCCTCCTTGCCGGCTGACGTCACAGAGCTGGAGCGGCGAAATCTCGCGATGCGCGAGCTAGCGCATGCGCAGTGTCGGCATCATGTTCATTCCCTGTGCTGGCATCAGCACAGGGAATGAACTACGCATGCGCTAGCTCGCGCATCGCGAGATTTCGGCACTCCAGCTCTGTGACGTCAGCCGTCAAGGAGGAGATTCGGAGGACGCGGGGCGGTGCTGGGCTCCTTGACGCTTGACTCATCTCCGGCTACAGGACTCATATCAGGTAATTTGCATATCACTCAAAACGTTTTTTTAACACAATAAAAGCGCAGAGAGCTGTGGGGACTGGGTACTGCAGATGTGCTAGTGGCCATCTAGCAGCCCATGTCCCCAGCTCTATGCGCAAAATCATGGTGACAGGTTCGCTTTAAGTATAATATTAAAATATTGAAAGATAGAAGAAAGAATAAAAAATGAAATATAATACAAAATTGCATAATTGTACACAGGCTACTTTCACACTAGCGTTTTGTCTTTCCGTTTATGAGATCCGTTCAGGGCTATCACAAGCGGTCCAAAACGGATCAGTTTTGCCCTAATGCATTCTGAATGGAAAAAGATCCGCTCAGAATGCATCAGTTTGCCTCCATTCAGTCACCATTGCGCCGTGGAGGCGGACACCAAAACGCTGCTTGCAGCGTTTTGCTGTCCGCTTGATGAAATTGAGCTAAACGGATCCGTCCTGGCACACAACGTAAGTCAATGGGGACGGATCTGTTTTCTGTGACACAATCTGGCACAATAGAAAACAGATCCGTCCCCAATTGACTGTCAATGGAGTTCATGACGGATCCGTCTTGGCTATGATGTACAGATAATACAAACGGATCCGTTCATGATGGATGCATGCGGTTGTATTATTGTAATGGAAGCGTGACAGATCCGCAAAAAACGCTGGTGTGAAAGTAGCTTTAATTATTCAGACACTTCTGAAATTGTAGGCACACACTGCATACATGTATGAGCCTTGTCAGGCACATGGGGGCAGTAATGGGCCAATATCTTGCTTTTCATGTGCGAAAACTCCTCATAATGATCTGATATTTCAAACAGTATGACATGCCGGTAGCCTCCAAATCCTGTGGATTTTGGCAATATATTTGCCATTTTAAAGTGGTTATCATTTCATAGGTGACTTGTTCTTTATAAGAAAGTACAGGCTCAGTATTATGTTTGTAGCGCTTTAGGTGACAACCAGGAAAGAGCTTACAAAGGGCAAAACAGTCAGAGGCCAAGAGGGTTGGCCTTGCTGCAAACACAGATAATAAAATGCAAAGGTATTATTATACAACACATAACGTTGCTGATACATCCCTGACACTGAGTCACTTCAGCACGTACATTGATGAATATACCTAGAATTATCATCATCAGTGGAATAGCTGTAAGTGGGAGGGGAAGATCAGATTAATAAACCTCACGTGCCCAAGAATTATTGATGTAAATCATTGCTTGCTGTGGGATTTATATGTCTGGAGGGTGCTCCTACATTGACTGCCAGCAAGGTCTATGGGTATGGTCTCCCACTACCACTCAGCTTCATGGATACAGAGGTAATTGGCATAGTAACTAACTAACTAACAGATAAAATAGGCCGTAAGTGCAACTGTGTATGAAGATCTTATTTGTATGCACTTATGTTTCATCCCATAATATCTATAGAGGTTTACATGCAGGCACTTTATGTACATTTCTTTTAAGTTTTTTTTTTATTTCACTTTCAATCTATAAGAGAAATTGAGTAAAGGCGGCCATACACATTAGATAGAATTTGGTTGATGGTTGAACAAACAAACATCTGCTGAACGTTCGATTCACAGTCACATAGACATTTTAGTCCATATTGCTCATACATGTTCAATGAACCCGGGCGATGGATGAAAGATCTTTCTAGGAACGTTCTTTCAAAGAAAGATCTTTCATTCTACGAATGATCATTTTTTGAATGAAAGACCTTCGGCTGAAAATGACTATGTGCGTGACTTTACTATCTGTTTCTTTATTCTGATATATCTCATGTTGTTCTGTCTATTCATTTATATACTGTACTAGTCTTCACAATTCTGCTACTTTACCTTGGTCGCCAAATGTTTGACTGACAGCCGTCCTCAGACTTCCCTGTAATCATGTTGTACAGTAGACTAATTATACTTATCTTCAGGAGAAGTTGGTTGACTGACTTTACTCATACACATTAGGTATCTAATATAATGTTTATGGGCAGTTTCATTCTTCAATGATTGGCCCAATTGCACATTTCAGATTCTTTTCCCGTAGTTTTTGGTCTGCCACAACTTGTCTTCTTTCTTACAGATCAGATAAGGCTTTCTTATTCTAACGATACCGATATCTTTTTATTTTTTAAGTATAGTGAAATGGTCAGAAATAAAAGAAATACATCATTGGTTTGTTAGTGGCTCTCTTTTTGTTCTAATAACATTACGTGATGTCAGATATTTGTAGGTTATCTCACATTTGACATAGTTATAGCTTCCAAGTACAAAGGTCCTGATTTTAATCATTTCTATGTTCCTACTTTGTGGCATCTGCACCTGAAGCAAAGCAACTGTCTACATGAATGTGGCCTCAGCTCAGCTGACCATGTATGACAGAGATAATCCTCCCTAGTAGCAATTAAAAACAAGTCTCATCAGAAGTCATAGCCTTACTGCCAGTTTATGCTGCGATAGCATTGAATGGATTCTCTGTTGCTCCTCCATTTGGTCGTTTTGCTGTTGGATGTACTATATATATATATATATATTCCAGTAAAAGAATATCATGATACAGATATCATGCTGTACAGTGTTAAGCCCAGTGATTAGCTGCAGTGGTCACGAGGGTAGATGGCCTGTCATTTTTCATTATGTCATTTCCTCCCACTGGCCAACTTAATACAATCTCAGAAAACCCCTTTAAAAACCACCTCCGGACCGCCTAACGCAGGATCGCGTTCCGGAGGTGGCAGCGCTGCGCACAGTCACGCATATACGCGTCATCTCGCGATGGCCGAGATTTCCTGTGAACGCGCGCACACAGGCGCGCGCGCTCACAGGAACAGAAGGTAAGAGAGTTGATCTCCAGCCTGCCAGCGGCGATCGTTCGCTGGCAGGCTGGAGATGTGTTTTTTTTAACCCCTAACAGGTATATTAGACGCTGTTTTGATAACAGCGTCTAATATACCTGCTACCTGGTCCTCTGGTGGTCCCCTTTGTTTGGATCGACCACCAGAGGACACAGGTAGCTCAGTAAAGTAGCACCAAGCACCACTACACTACACTACACCCCCCCCCCCCCGTCACTTATTAACCCCTTATTAGCCCCTGATCACCCCTGATCACCCCATATAGACTCCCTGATCACCCCCCTGTCATTGATTACCCCCCTGTCATTGATCACCCCCCTGTAAAGCTCCATTCAGATGTCCGCATGATTTTTACGGATCCACTGATAGATGGATCGGATCCGCAAAACGCATCCGGACGTCTGAATGAAGCCTTACAGGGGCGTGATCAATGACTGTGGTGATCACCCCATATAGACTCCCTGATCACCCCCCTGTCATTGATTACCCCCCTGTCATTGATTACCCCCCTGTAAAGCTCCATTCAGACGTCCGCATGATTTTTACGGATCCACTGATAGATGGATCGGATCCGCAAAACGCATCCGGACGTCTGAATGAAGCCTTACAGGGGCATGATCAATGACTGTGGTGATCACCCCATATAGACTCCCTGATCACCCCCCTGTAAAGCTCCATTCAGATGTCCGCATGATTTTTACGGATGCACTGATAGATGGATCCGATCCGCAAAACGCATCCGGACGTCTGAATGAAGCCTTACAGGGGCATGATCAATGACTGTGGTGATCACCCCATATAGACTCCCTGATCACCCCCCTGTAAAGCTCCATTCAGATGTCCGCATGATTTTTACGGATGCACTGATAGATGGATCCGATCCGCAAAACGCATCCGGACGTCTGAATGAAGCCTTACAGGGGCATGATCAATGACTGTGGTGATCACCCCCCTGTCATTGATTACCCCCCTGTAAAGCTCCATTCAGATGTCCGCATGATTTTTACGGATGCACTGATAGATGGATCGGATCCGCAAAACGCATCCGGACGTCTGAATGAAGCCTTACAGGGGCATGATCAATGACTGTGGTGATCACCCCATAAAGACTCCCTGATCACCCCCCTGTAAAGCGCCATTCAGATGTCCGCATGATTTTTACGGATGCACTGATAGATGGATCCGATCCGCAAAACGCATCCGGACGTCTGAATGAAGCCTTACAGGGGCATGATCAATGACTGTGGTGATCACCCCCCTGTCATTGATCAACCCCCTGTAAAGCTCCATTCAGATGTCCGCATGATTTTTACGGATGCACTGATAGATGGATCGGATCCGCAAAACGCATCCGGACGTCTGAATGAAGCCTTACAGGGGCGTGATCAATGACTGTGGTGATCACCCCATATAGACTCCCTGATCACCCCCCTGTCATTGATTACCCCCCTGTCATTGATTACCCCCCTGTAAAGCTCCATTCAGACGTCCGCATGATTTTTACGGATCCACTGATAGATGGATCGGATCCGCAAAACGCATCCGGACGTCTGAATGAAGCCTTACAGGGGCGTGATCAATGACTGTGGTGATCACCCCATATAGACTCCCTGATCACCCCCCTGTCATTGATTACCCCCCTGTAAAGCTCCATTCAGATGTCCGCATGATTTTTACGGATGCACTGATAGATGGATCGGATCCGCAAAACGCATACGGACGTCTGAATGAAGCCTTACAGGGGCGTGATCAATGACTGTGGTGATCACCCCATATAGACTCCCTGATCACCCCCCTGTCATTGATTACCCCCCTGTAAAGCTCCATTCAGACGTCCGCATGATTTTTACGGATCCACTGATAGATGGATCGGATCCGCAAAACGCATACGGACGTCTGAATGAAGCCTTACACGGGCGTGATCAATGACTGTGGTTATCACCCCATATAGACTCCCTGATCACCCCCCTGTCATTGATCACCCCCCTGTCATTGATCACCACCCTGTCATTGATCACCCCCCTGTCATTGATCACCCCTCTGTAAGGCTCCATTCAGACATTTTTTTGGCCCAAGTTAGCGGAATTTTTTTATTTTTTTCTTACAAAGTCTCATATTCCACTAACTTGTGTCAAAAAATAAAATCTCACATGAACTCACCATACCCCTCACGGAAACCAAATGCGTAAAATTTTTTAGACATTTATATTCCAGACTTCTTCTCACGCTTTAGGGCCCCTAGAATGCCAGGGCAGTATAAATACCCCACATGTGACCCCATTTCGGAAAGAAGACACCCCCAGGTATTCCGTGAGGGGCATATTGAGTCCATGAAAGATTGAAATTTTTGTCCCAAGTTAGCGGAACGGGAGACTTTGTGAGAAAAAAAATTAAAAATATCAATTTCCGCTAACTTGTGCCAAAAAAAAAAAAATTCTATGAACTCGCCATGCCCCTCATTGAATACCTTGGGGTGTCTTCTTTCCAAAATGGGGTCACATGTGGGGTATTTATACTGCCCTGGCATTCTAGGGGCCCCAAAGCGTGAGAAGAAGTCTG
Source organism: Bufo bufo (assembly GCF_905171765.1). Lineage (NCBI taxonomy): Eukaryota > Metazoa > Chordata > Amphibia > Anura > Bufonidae > Bufo > Bufo bufo. The sequence goes on from NC_053396.1 coordinate 92,693,153, forward strand.
GTATCCAAATATCTAAAAATGCCCTCCTAAAAGGAATTTGGGCCCCTTTGCGCATCTAGGCTGCAAAAAAGTGTCACACATCTGGTATCGCCGTACTCAGGAGAAGGTGGGGAATGTGTTTTGGGGTGTCATTTTACATATACCCATGCTGGGTGAGAGAAATATCTTGGTCAAATGCCAACTTTGTATAAAAAAATGGGAAAAGTTGTCTTTTGCCAAGATATTTCTCTCACCCAGCAAGGGTATATGTAAAATGACACCCCAAAACACATTCCCCAACTTCTCCTGAATACGGCGATACCACATGTGTGACACTTTTTTGCAGCCTAGGTGGGCAAAGGGGCCCACATTCCAAAGAGCACCTTTAGGATTTCACAGGTCATTTACCTACTTACCACACATTAGGGCCCCTGGAAAATGCCAGGGCAGTATAACTACCCCACAAGTGACCCCATTTTGGAAAGAAGACACCCCAAGGTATTCCGTGAGGGGCATGGCGAGTTCCTAGAATTTTTTATTTTTTGTCACAAGTTAGTGGAAAATGCTGATTTTTTTTTTTTTTTTCATACAAAGTCTCATATTACACTAACTTGTGACAAAAAATAAAAACTTCCATGAACTCACTATGCCCATCAGCGAATACCTTGGGGTCTCTTCTTTCCAAAATGGGGTCACTTGTGGGGTAGTTATACTGCCCTGGCATTCTAGGGGCCCAAATGTGTGGTAAGGAGTTTGAAATCAAATTCTGTAAAAAATGACCTGTGAAATCCGAAAGGTGCTCTTTGGAATATGGGCCCCTTTGCCCACCTAGGCTGCAAAAAAGTGTCACACATGTGGTATCTCCGTACTCAGGAGAAGTTGGGCAATGTGTTTTGGGGTGTCATTTTACATATACCCATGCTGGGTGAGAGAAATATCTTGGCAAAAGACAACTTTTCCCATTTTTTTATACAAAGTTGGCATTTGACCAAGATATTTATCTCACCCAGCATGGGTATATGTAAAATGACACCCCAAAACACATTCCCCACCTTCTCCTGAGTACGGAGATACCAGATGTGTGACACTTTTTTGCAGCCTAGGTGGGCAAAGGGGCCCATATTCCAAAGAGCACCTTTCGGATTTCACAGGTCATTTTTTACAGAATTTGATTTCAAACTCCTTACCACACATTTGGGCCCCTAGAATGCCAGGGCAGTATAACTACCCCACAAGTGACCCCATTTTGGAAAGAAGAGACCCCAAGGTATTCGCTGATGGGCATAGTGAGTTCATGGAAGTTTTTATTTTTTGTCACAAGTTAGTGGAATATGAGACTTTGTATGAAAAAAAAAATAAAAAAATCATCATTTTCCACTAACTTGTGACAAAAAATTAAAAATTCTAGGAACTTGCCATGCCCCTCACGGAATACCTTGGGGTGTCTTCTTTCCAAAATGGGGTCACTTGTGGGGTAGTTATACTGCCCTGGCATTCTAGGGGCCCAAATGTGTGGTAAGGAGTTTGAAATCAAATTCTGTAAAAAATGACCTGTGAAATCCGAAAGGTGCTCTTTGGAATATGGGCCCCTTTGCCCACCTAGGCTGCAAAAAAGTGTCACACATCTGGTATTGCCGTACTCAGGAGAAGGTGGGGAATGTGTTTTGGCGTGTCATTTTACATATACCCATGCTGGGTGAGAGAAATATCTTGGCAAAAGACAACTTTTCCCATTTTTTTATACAAAGTTGGCATTTGATCAAGATATTTATCTCACCCAGCATGGGTATATGTAAAAAGACACCCCAAAACACATTCCCCACCTTCTCCTGAGTACGGAGATACCAGATGTGTGACACTTTTTTGCAGCCTAGGTGGGCAAAGGGGCCCATATTCCAAAGAGCACCTTTCGGATTTCACAGGTCATTTTTTACAGAATTTAATTTCAAACTCCTTACCACACATTTGGGCCCCTAAAATGCCAGGGCAGTATAACTACCCCACAAGTGACCCCATTTTGGAAAGAAGAGACCCCAAGGTATTTCGTGATGGGCATAGTGAGTTCATAGAAGTTTTTATTTTTTGTCACAAGTTAGTGGAATATGAGACTTTGTAAGAAAAAATAAATAAAAAAAAATCATCATTTTCCGCTAACTTGTGACAAAAAATAAAAAGTTCTATGAACTCACTATGCCCATCAGCGAATACCTTAGGGTGTGTACTTTCCGAAATGGGGTCATTTGTGGGGTGTTTGTACTGTCTGGCCATTGTAGAACTTCAGGAAACATGACAGGTGCTCAGAAAGTCAGAGCTGCTTCAAAAAGCGGAAATTTACATTTTTGTACCATAGTTTGTAAACGCTATAACTTTTACCCAAACCATTTTTTTTTTACCCAAACATTTTTTTTTTATCAAAGACATGTAGAACTATAAATTTAGAGCAAAATTTCTATATGGATCTCGTTTTTTTTGCAAAATTTTACAACTGAAAGTGAAAAATGTCATTTTTTTGCAAAAAAATCGTTACATTTCGATTAATAACAAAAAAAGTAAAAATGTCAGCAGCAATGAAATACCACCAAATGAAAGCTCTATTAGTGAGAAGAAAAGGAGGTAAAATTCATTTGGGTGGTAAGTTGCATGACCGAGCAATAAACGGTGAAAGTAGTGTAGGTCAGAAGTGTAAAAAGTGGCCTGGTCTTTCAGGGTGTTTAAGCACTGGGGGCTGAGGTGGTTAAATAATGCTTCTTCCCAGGTAATGAGATTATTTGTGATCTTACTGGATTTTGATCACATAAGCTATGCTACCATATTCTAAGCCACAGAGAAGGACACAATACTGACGAGTACCATGACTGACAGTGGTAAAATACTTTACATTTTGGGTACAGTCAGGTTTTGCATCTGCAGCTAAAACTTCTAGGATGCTTTGTAGAGGTGGCCCATTGCTTTTCTTTTTTTATAGAGAAAGTTTATAATTCTGTGTTGTGTAAAATTGCTCAGCCATGTGTATCATCCCATAGAAAAAGAATAGTACAGAAAACTGTCATCTAAAAACCTATTGCACCTGTCAACCTGTTTTACATTAGAAAAAATATTATTTTAAATGGGTTGCTTAGTCTTGGGGACTCTTTGAACTGTCCCCAGCAGCGTGTTGTACCTATTGAATAAAACCATATTCACCTGCTCTTCACTGCTTTGTTCCTGCTCCCCAGCTCTGTTCAGTGATCTGCTGGTGCCCAGCCTGTAATGGACAGGGTCACGTGTACCACTGCAGCCAATGATTGGCCTCAGCATTGATGTGTACTCGAGCAGCATGTGGCCCAGCAGTGATGTGCCGCTTGGGGACATGTCACCTCCTGAGGCCAGTCATTTGCTGCAAGAAGATCTCCAGAACAGAGCAGCGGGAAACAGGGGAGTATAGACAAAAGTCCCAAAGGCTGGTCTCTATGGGTTGAAGTTTTACACTCTACAGAGTCAATATATGTCATGGCAAACAAGTGTATGAAGTTATTTTACTCTTACAGGCAAGGTATTAACAAACTTTTCAAATACATCTGTCATGATAGCTTTGCATATCATTGCTGCCCTTTATATCATCTTTTCTGCAGACATACGACAATATACAGTATAGTACTAACACTGTATTACTATACACATGGGCCACAGTTATGTCAATGTGGCACATTTGTCAAAATCTTTTTATGCATGTACTCCTCTATGCAGGGGCGTAGCTAAAGGCTCATGGGCCCTGGTGCATAAGTTCAGTTTGGGCCCCCCTTCCCTCAGTGCTTTGTGGTGAGGGTCAGGGAAGCACATAGCCTTCCTGCAGCCTGAGGGGAAAAAATTGAAATGGCACCCCCTCCCCCATGCCACATTCTTGACCAAACCCCATCCCTCCAGCCAGAGGTGTAACTTGACCAGCTTGCACTTTCTATTATACCGGTGTCTTCTAATGGGGCACAAGGGTCTTTGGGCCCCCTCAGGATCCTGGGCCTGGTAGCGACTGCTACCTCTGCACCCCCTATAGCTACGCCCCTGCCTCTATGTTATCTGAGCACTGGAGCCTCTTTATAACTGTAATATGTAATTACGGTAGATCAGATGATCTGCCTAAATGAAGAAAAGTGGAAGGTTTCATTACGAGACTTAAGTGTACTGTGCAGATATTATGACCAGTTCCAGTTGAAACCTGTTTTGCAAACCTCTAGTTTCCGAGATGAATGCTGGGAGTTGAATATCTGACTAACTCACAGGATAATAATCAGTTACCTCCTGAATCTTAAAGAAACTTAAAGGGACATTCCAATCTGGCTAAAGCCCTTTTATTCAGTTCATACATTCAATTTTAGTCACTTCTTTTGAAATATTTCATTCTCTCCTCCACGATTCTTTATTGTTATGGGGTTATGGCCACTGCTGTGCTTGATCAGCAGTTGCCAGGCTTGCGCAGTGGAGTATCCATCCTCTTTTCCTTTTGGGGGCCACAATTGCAGGAGCATGCGAACTTGCACATGCACGTCAGCCACCACTCCACCCCTCTATTGCTTTCAATGTGCGAGCTCCAAGGTATCCACAGTAACCCTGAAGCTCCTCAATAGGAGCAAGTGTGATCACGAAAGCGGCACAGTGAAGTCAGCAAAGCACCACCTGTCTGTATTTTCCATCAAACTGGAGAGTTCTGCCAACTGAAGAGGCAGGAAAGGAACAGGAGAGGAGGTGGGAAGGGGAGATGGGACAAATCTTGATGGGGTAATCCACAGATGATCTATAGACCACTGTCAGACCTGATTCAGATGTCTGTAATCATAAAATATTCTGTTTTACAGCAGCACACATGGATTTTTAAGGTGAAGTGATGTCCGTATGTTCTTGTAGGACATGGACCTGGCAACTGCCACTATGGGCCTCCTGATCTATGCTCTGTGTAAAGGGCCCTTTAGACACAACCGTCACTGGTGCATGCCCTGAAGTGTAAATAGCACCATTCTGTGGGTCCATGTGCAGTCCATTGTGCAGATGGATGTAAATTACATGTATGTAAATTGGGGCTCAATGCCAGCTGAAACCTTGTTGACAGTTTCTAGGGTTTATAATGCGTTTTTTTTTTTATATACTAGATATTTTTCAAGTGAATGTGAACAGTGATGCAGTAACCAGGCAAATAGGCCACTATACAGTGGATGGAGCTTTGTAGTTCTGGCACTGGAGCGTGTGAAAACAGCTGATCACACCCCTGCTGTTTTGATATTGATGACTAATGATAATATAAAGATAGGTCATCAATAAGTAAGTCACAGAAAACCCCTTTAAGAGGTTTCCCAACATATTTTACAAAGTAAAAGCAGAGACCGACGATTCCTACAGTTTCATGCTTACAAGCTATTAACTAGTCACATCATTTAGAACAAGTGACTAATAACTGAGAAGCTGTGAAAATTTTGTCAGGCCCTGATAGATAATTTTTAGCTATGGAAATGTATTATTAAATAGGAATCTACAAAATATCATATCATCCACATAATATTATTATAACGGAGTGGATTTGGATCCACTGTGTAACTTGAACAGATTTGACTTGGGGATACTCCTAAAGGCATTATCTAAGTGCACCCCTGGTCTTCACCCTTTAACCCCTGTATAGGGTTCTGGACTCTACTGCAGGGGAACCACCATGCTCTTGGAGTAGTCTCTGTTCAAGTGACTGCTGACCCACAGGGGTAAAGAGACAACAGTGTGGAGCACAAGGGATCAGGCATATTTCTAGACAGGGACAGGCCGAGGTTAGGGCAGGAAGAACATGCAATCCATTGAACAGTCCAAGATCAGGGTGTGCAGCTCAGGGCAGAACAGAGTTCAGGCCATGATCAGGGTGTGCAGCTCAGGGCAGAACAGAGTTCAGGCAATGATCAGGGTGTGCAGCTCAGGGCAGAACAGAGTTCAGGCAATGATCAGGGTGTGCAGCTCAGGGCAGAACAGAGTTCAGGCCATGATCAGGGCAGGCAGAAGTCGGTACACAGAACAGGCAAACAAACAACTAGCACGCCTTAGTGGGAAAATAGTGAACTAGAATCTATTGCTCAGGCCTCGTCTCACATGGGAAGGTGCCTAAAGTATCCCAGGGAAAAAAGGCATAGGCTGGGGAAGATTAGGGTGCCCTCTAAGGCCACCTGCACACGTTGCAGAATATGTGCATTTTTTCTACACAGATTCCCATGTGGAAAAACCACAGCGTATTACAGTACCAGCAAAGTATATGAAATTACACCAATCTCATGTACATTTTGCAGATTTTTTCAGTGCGAAAATTTAATAGCATGTCAATTATGTTTGCAGTTTTAGCTGCAGATTTCACCCTTTGTATACGGATGCAATGCGTTTTTCACTGAAGCCCCATTCACTTCTATAGCTGCGCAGAATATAGAACATGCTGCGATTCTCACGAAACGCAGAAATGATGCGTGAAAAAAATGCTTATGTGCACAGACCCATTGAAATGAATTGGTCAGGATTCAGTGCGGGTGCTATGCGTTAACTTCATGCATTGTGAAAGGGGCTTAAGAGTCAGACAGAGCGCGCCCCCCTCATGGGCAGAGAGAAACTTTGCCGGCAGGAAGCAGGCCTTAGCCTGTGAAGAAGCAGCATCATTACACTGGTGGCACCAGACCGAGAAGATGAGCAAGGCAGTGAGCATGGATAGGAAGGAAAGGAATTCTGAAGAAAGAATTGTGTGTAAGAAGAGAGATCACATAGAGGAGGGAAAAGAGTTAGGGTGGTGCAGAATAAGAGCTAGAAATTACTCAGCTATCATTCCGCCCCATTGTAAAACAGTGACATGTGACAAGATGACATCACCCCTGTTAGCCTTGACTAGATGACAGTCACCTTACCTGGAATGATGGGAATGTGAACTATCCTACTGAACCCTGTAACTAAAAGTTTGTAATGAGTTATATGGTAAAGAGATCTCTGCCCCCAACAGAACCTCTCAGAAAACATTCCTTGGTTTCACTTTGTCACAGTCCTATACATAGGAACACAAACCTTAAATCTCTTCAGTTCATTGCATATTTAGAAACACCCAGGAAAAGGTTAAATCAACGAAACAGAAAAGAGGTGTTAGCAACACCCTACTTGTATTGTGAGAAGGAATGTGTCAGTGAGAAGCAGACAGCACAGCTAGAGAGAGCTTACAGCTGCCTGCAAGATGAGAGATCTGTAGGACAAGCAGCAGAGAGGGCTTAGATCGATGGGAGTAGTAGGTCAGTGACAAACCAGTGGTGTGTATTCATCTGAGGGAGAAGAGGTGGCAGTGTGGTCTGGGAGCTGCCCTCATGTTTACTGTCAATGTCTCTTCATCTATGTCTTATCGAAGACCACCAAGCTCTGCACCCTCCAAGCGACAAATACTGGCACACAGGACAAACAAAGAGAGGTAGGAAGGAGAAGTTGGGCAAAATCTGAATTATTCTTTTCAGAAAAGAAAGTATGTACACTATAAGGGCTCGTTCACACGACCGTTGGTGTCCCGTTCCCGTATTGCGGACCGCATTTGTGGATCCGCAATACACGGGCACCGTTCCGTTGTCATTCCGCATTCATTTCAATGGATCCGCAAATCCAGAGATGCGGAACGGAACACTACGGAAGCACTACGCAGTGCTTTCTGGCGTTCCGTGCCACCGCACCCCAAATAGATAGAACATGCTCTATCTTTTTGCAGAACGGAGGGATCGCGGACCCATTCAAGTGAATGGGTCTGCGATCCCCATGCGCCTGCCCCACAGAAGGTGACCGTGCATTGCGGACCGCAATTTGCGGTTTACAGCACGGGCACGGGACACCAACGGTCGCGTGAACGAGCCCTAAGAGTGACCATAAGAACTATTGTTTTTTTGGGGGAACAGATAAGTTTTAAAATGATTTGAGTTGTGTTGCAATCCATAGTTGTTCCTGCCCTGAAACTTGTCAGGAGGTTTCATTAGACAGTGATTTCCTTTGATAGCACTTGTCAGACCGGTTTTGCAGCACCTACTATATTCAGCTTCCATCTCATGTAGCCATTGATACAGGACAGACTACAACATCTTTCTGACGTGTCATCATTTATTTCCATTCAATATTGTATTCCTCTTCATGTCAGATACTTTTTCAGAAGGTCCAGACAGATGTTTTTCTCTCCAACTTCTTTACATTCTTTATAGTATTTTTTTTTACATGTTATTCTGTAATTTCTCATCCTCTCACTGGCATTTACCTTTTTGCTGGACTCGGAGTACTGGACATGTCTTTTCGTCGTGTCTCTAGGGAACCACGCAAGATCATTCTACATAAAGGTTCTACAGGACTTGGCTTTAACATTGTTGGTGGAGAAGATGGAGAAGGAATTTTTGTATCATTTATTCTGGCTGGAGGACCAGCAGACCTTAGTGGAGAGCTGCGTCGTGGGGATCGCATCCTTTCGGTGAGATTGATAATTAATTTTACAGCAATGTATTAGATCCTGTGATAAAAGATGTTAGCAGTATATATCAAAAAGATATGCTGAGCACATACACACTTTATAGTTCTGTTAATGATGTGTATGATGCTTACTGGCTAATTACCTTACTAAATCCAAAAAGCTGTATTCTATTTTTTGGGCTTTTATTCTCTGTCTTAGTATGGGGTATGTGTATCTTTTACAGGTTAATGGAGTGAATCTACGCAGTGCAACACACGAGCAAGCTGCTGCAGCATTAAAACGGGCAGGGCAAACAGTAACAATCGTAGCACAATACCGACCGGAAGGTAAGATGGATTTTCCATATTCTATTTTAGTCAGATACCTTATCAAAGGCTCTATGTGTAAAGGATTACCATTGCAAATTAAGGCGTTTATACATCAAAGGGTTGTCTGATTTAGAAAATATGCAAATAGCCTTTAAAGGGTTTTCCAAAAAGACTATGGTTTTTAACAGATATGCTCATGTAGTTGCTTACCCTCATGTACCTCTTCCCCATGCTTTATTTCGATTTGTACTCTCCTGATCGGTTTTCAAAATGTAAACTAATCCTCCAGGTCGGTTTCCATTCTGCATGTAAGACCTCCTGTTACTTTATCCAACCAAACCCATGATGCACTTCTCCTTTCTTAGACATTATTTACATAGACATTCCCCTATCACTGTCCCCTATTCCTGCTTTCACACGCCTATGGACATAACATCACAGGAAATGAGAGAGAACTGCATGGACATGGTCATGTGACCACCGCCCAAAATGGAAGATAGGAGCCATACATTACAAAATGACAGCTACTTTCATAAATGATTATTTTAAAGGATAATGGCACAAACTAGAAAACCCCTTTACGAGTATTCTGATACATAGTCGAGGGGTACTTATTTAGGACCTCTATGGCTTAGCTTGCACAGTAAGCAATAATGTATCTTTTTCTGGAAAATCTGCACATCCATAAATTAACCTGACAACCAATTGATATCGATGGGCATGTGGGAATTCCTTATTTCCCCTGTGGTGGCGTAAATTGTACTCTTTCTGATAGTTCCTGTGCAAATACTACCTGATGGTTAAGGGTACCAGCAGGTACAATGTGTGATCAGCTTATTTTCAGGGGAACCCTTGTAACAAAAAAGAGATTATCCTAAATGGACATCTCCTTTAATGTTAGATAACTAAGAGGGGTTGAAGGGGTTGTGTAGCGATTTATATTGATGACCTCAGTATAGGTCATCCATATCTGATTGGCGGGGACATCCGGCAGCCCCGCCGATCAGCTGTTTGAAGAGGAGGTGGTGCTCCATGGTGATCGGAAGTGCAGTGTAATGAGATGTACTCGTGCGAGTGCTTGTAATTACACTACGCTGCCGCTTCACAGGAGACGACGCGTAGCGTAAAGACCAGGAAGCGCCGCTCACATGAAGTGTCACCTCCTCATCAATCAGCTGATCAGCGGGATGCAGGGTGTCGGGGCCCCGCCGATCAAATATTGATGACCTATCCTGAGGGGAAAAAAAACCTTTAAGTTTTTTTTTCTCTTAAATTGATCAGAGTTTTCACATAAAACAATAAAAATGTCACTTGGACAGAAATAAAATCAATGCAATTAATACTGTCTTCTGTAATATGAATTATAATTTGTTGTTCCCCATGGAAGCCAGTGATTATTTGAACACAGTGAGGGGAATTTATCACACCCTGCTATCCAGAATTCTGCCCTCAAAAGGTTGAAAAAAAGCGCTTATGCGACTGTTCACTCACTCCAGTTTTAAAAAGTGAGTGGGAAAGTGGGTGTGGTTAGCTATGTTAATTAGTGTCAGTCCAGACTGATCACTAGGTCTTTTTTTTTTTTAAAGTCACAAAAAATGTCCCACAGTTACTCTAGTAGAGGGTGGTGTAGAAGACTGGAGTAACATTTCTAGACAAAAGTGTTTAGGTTTAAAGATGCTCCAAATATAACAAACAACGTGTGATAAATTTGGCACAAAGCAACACAGACTCAAGCAAAACTGACTTCAAATTTTACCCTCATGATAAATTCCCTCACACTTTCCCCAGTGACTTCAGGCGAAACTTTCAGTGATCACTTATTTTCGGTGTGTAAAGCCACAGGGAAAATACTATATGGTGCCCATTAAGATGAACAAGAATCGTAATAAATGGTTGTGCTGAGTCAAGAGCTCACCACAGGCTAATAACAGATTATTATAAAGGGACACTCCCTTCATATTCCCTTAGCGTATGACCACACGTGGTGGATCTGTTGTGTATCTGCTGGAGTTATGCAGCAGCAAAAGCTGCACCAAATGCTGCTCAATTTATTTTGAAACTGATCGCAGAAATGTTGCAGGTTTGCCACAAATTTCATACTGTGCATTGTAACTGTGAAATCCTCAACCAAAATTAACAAGCTGCAGATTTAAAATTGTGTAAAAGGGCATTAAAGCCACACGGACAATTCATTTAGAAGGTAACAGAACATCCAAATCTCAGCTAAATCAGTGTTCATGGAGGCTGGAGAAAAAGGTATTAATGGAAGAGATAAAAGAAAGAACTGGAGGCAGCAAGTAACTTAAGGTCCTATTACACCTTAGGCTACTTTCACACTAGCGTTCGGGGCTCCGCTTGTGAGCTCCGTTTGAAGGCTCTCACAAGTGGCCCCGAACGGCCACGAATGCATCAGTCTGGCTCCGTTTGTCCTCCGCTCCGCTCAGCAGGCGGACACCTGAATGCAGCTTGCAGCGTTCAGGTGTCCGCCTGGCCGTGCGGAGGCAAACGGATCCGTCCAGACTTACAATGTAGGCTACTTTCACACTAGCGTTCGGGGCTCCGCTTGTGAGTTCCGTTTGAAGGGGCTCACAAGCGGCCCCGAACGGATCCGTCCAGCCCTAATGCATTCTGAGTGGATGTGGATCCGCTCAGAATGCATCAGTCTGGCACAATTTGTCCTCCGCTCCGCTCAGCAGGCGGATACCTGAACGCAGCTTGCAGCGTTCAGGTGTCCGCCTGGCCGTGCGGAGGCAAACGGATCCGTCCAGACTTACAATGTAAGTCAATGGGGACGGATCCGTTTGAAGTTGACACAGTATGGCTACTTTCACACTAGCGTTCGGAGCGGATCCGTCTGATGTTTCATCAGACGGATCCGCTCCGATAATGCAGACGTTCGCATCCGTTCAGAACGGATGCGTCTGCATTAAAACTTAGAAAATTTTCTAAGTGTGAAAGTTGTCTGAGCGGATCCGTTCAGACTTTACATTGAAAGTCAATGGGGAACGGATCCGCTTGAAGATTGAGCCATATAGTGTCATCTTCAAGCGGATCCGTCCCCATTGACTTACATTGTAAGTCTGGACGGATCCGCTCGCCTCCGCACGGCCAGGCGGACACCCGAACGCTGCAAGCAGCGTTCAGGTGTCCGCTCACTGAGCGGAGCGGAGGCTGAGCGCTGGCAGGCGGATGCATTCTCAGTGGATCCGCCTCCACTGAGAATGCATTGGGGCCAGACGGATGCGTTTGGGGCCGCTCGTGAGCCCCTTCAAACGGTGCGCACGAGCGGACACCCGAACGCTAGTGTGAAAGTAGCCTATGGCTCAATTTTCAAATGGATCCGTCTCCCATTGACTTTCAATGTAAAGTCAAAACGGATCAGTTTGCATTATCATGAACAAAAAAATAAAAAAATAAAAATGTTTTATTTTTTTTATTTATTTTTTGTTCATGTTAATGCAAACGGATCCGTTCTGAACAGATCTAAGCGTTTGCATTATAGGTGCGGATCCGTCTGGCCACATACCAGACGGATCCGACCTAAACGCAGGTGTGAAAGTAGCCTAAGTCAATGGGGACGGATCCGTTTGAAGTTGACACAATATGGCTCAATTTTCAAACGGATCCGTCTCCCATTGACTTTCAATGTAAAGTCAAAACGGATCCGTTTGCACTATCATTAACAAAAAAAAAAGTATGGGCACATACTAGACGGATCCGACCTAAACGCAGGTGTGAAAGTAGCCTTACAGGGTTCAGTCACAAGTCTGAATGAACCAAAAAGAGATGCCTGAATGAAGTCTTAAATTATCACTTCATCCATAAAAACCCTACAATCCTATTATAGCAGTTGTGCATAATGTCAAGAAACCATTTTTTATTTTATTTAAGGCAGCCATTACTCTTCTGGTTCTGGAAAGTGTTTTCCAAGATTTAGTAGGGGGCAGTATAAAGTAAAGGAAAAATCCTTGATCACCTTTTAAAATATCCCAGCTCTTCCGCTCTGCTGCTCAGGTCCCTGCCTCTCCAATCCTTGCTGTGCCTGCAGCGGTCATTTGCTGTTCATCATTCACGTGACTGCTGCAGCCAAAAACTTGCCCCAGCAGTCACGTCTGCATGAAAGCCACATGATCCACATGTGACTGCTGAGGCCAGTCATTGGCTGCAGCAGTCCGGTGAACAATGAAAAGCATGTGATCATGGGGATCGAAGGAGGGGTGCAGTAGGGGCAGAAAATGATAAGTAAGAGTTTATTTTTTTTATGTATTTACACCTCAGCCCTGCTGTCTGCCAGTGTTTAAAAAGAATCTTGAACAAAAACCTCCACTGTTCTGAGAAGTTAGTTCTTTAAAAGGGCTTCTATAAGATATCCAGAATGGGTCATAACTGAAGATGTCCTTAAAAGGATAAGATCAGGCAGATTATCGGGAATAAGTGTTTGTATAAAGGCTCGTTCTCAATAATTGGCCTGTGTAAAAGCTGCCAGCATTGACCCAATGAATAAGCAGCCGCTAGTTCATTGAGTGATTGTGTCATTCTGCTGACACCAAAAATCATCTTTCCTGTGCAGCAGATTGAGCTATCTAAAAGGCAAACTGCTTCCCAGGAATGTATGTCCCAATATAGCAGAGGTGATTGCTGCGTGTGAATGTAGCCCTCACCTCTGCTGACGCTCAGGCAGTTATCGGGAATGTCTGCTTTGTTCCTGATAACCTGTCTGATCATCGTTACACATGGATAAGGACCCTAATTTACAAATGAACTACAAAGCTCCTCTATCTTTTTATGGTCAGCTTATACAGTACATATATTATATCTACTTTTTAAAACTACATATACAAATAAGATCACAGTAAGAAAAACCCTTCAACAGTGTCGGACTGGGGTTCCTTGGGCCCACTAGAGGAAATTATTTGTGAGGCTACACCCCTTTGTCATCGATGAAGTTTAACAGGTTTTGAATCAAAGAACAAGACTATAGTGGCAAGTGATTGATTCAAAAGAAAGCCCAATGTTTTTTTTCTCCTGGATCTTTGGGACCCACTATTGTATAAGGGCCTAGGGGTATGGAGCCTGGGCGATACTATGGTATTTTAGTGGTGACCCTGCCCACCAATTTTGGCAGTATTGCACTACAATCAGAAGTAAATTGGGTGCTTCCACTTTTTCCCCAGACAGTAGATGTTTGGTGGAAGGTTTGGATCTGGCATGTTGGATTTCATCTTGCCCAGTCCTTTATTTCAGTGGGAGATAAACCCAAGTGTCTTAAAGCAATAAACATGAAAAAATATCAGCTAAGAATGCTTTTACACTTAAGGCGAGATTACAATACTTGGGCCATTAATCAGGAATGAATGCTCGTTCCAAATAATTGCCCATGTAAAGGGGTCGCACAGTGATGGCCAGTTCGCAGTGTTCACCAGCGAACACATGCGGGCTGCCATCTTGACTCACCTGTCCAGCGATGCACAGGTAAGCCCTTACCTGTGCCTGTGCCGCGAGCCGGTCTGAAATCAAATGCGGTCGGCGGGAGCAGGCAGTTCCGAGAACAGCCGCCGGGGGCCTTCATCGGGCTGTTCTCAGAACTGCCTGCTCCCGGTGACCGCATTTGTTTCAGACCGGCTCCTGACACAGGCACAGGTAAGGGCTTACCTGTGCATCGCCGGACTTGTTAGTCAAGATGGCAGCCCGCATGTGTTCGCTGGCGAACACTGCGAACTGGCCATCACTGGTGCCGCATATCACCTAATGAACAAGCAAACCACTCGTTTGAAAACTGATCTTTCACCCGGACACCTCAGTCATTGAAACTGTATGTGGACGAAGGATAGCAGTAGCTATCTATCATCCCTATACTGTGGAGATCGCTGTATGTAAATGCAGCGCTTCACCTCCACTAACGAGCAGGCAATTGTCTGGAAGAAACGCTTCCTTCCTGACATGAACGGACTGGGAACTTAAAGTGGCCCTGGAAAAAAATCTATAAGTGGCCCTATGTTGTAGGTGGGTCCAAATTGACAGAAGATGGGACATCACAAGTAAGAAGGGCCAATACATGAGGGCAGAGACAACAGAAGTAGGTAGGGCCTGCAATACTGTAGTGTAGCACAAAATACCACCATAGAAGATCCAAATAGCATAGTGCAGCTCACAATACTGCCTAAGGGCTCATGCACACGACCGTTGTTGTTTTGCGGTCCGTTTTTCACGGATCCGTTGTTCCGTATCTGAGTTTTTTTTTATCTCTGATTTAAATCCTCTTCCATTTTGTTATTCCACAAAACATATCCGTATGGTTTCCGTATGCAATCCGTTTTTGCGGATCGGAAACGGAAACAGTAACTTATTAATCACCAAATACATGAGCAATATGGGCTGGGCATAGCATTTCTACAGTATGGATCCGCAAAATACAGATGACATACCAATGTGTTGCGTGTGCGTTCCGTATTTTTTGCAGACCCATTGACTTGAATGGGGCCTCGGACCGTGATTTGCGGACAGTAAGAGGACACTTCCTGCCTGATGACGGGGGTGGGGTAGAATAAGACCTTATATTCCCCATTTTTCATACCAGTCTGGGTTATGACTAAGGACAGTTGTCCGAAACGCTTTAACTACTGCATGATGTAAGGATCTGTTCCCACATGGTGTGTTGTTACGTGACATAAAGAGAAAGACTCAACGCAACTGTATTGTAGTGCTGGAACCTTTTCTTCTTTGAATAATAGGACATGCGCTACTTTTTTGCAGAACGTAAATACGGAAACGGAATGCACACTGAGTACCTTCCGTTGTTTTTGCAGACCCATTGAAGTGAATGGTTCTGCATACAGTCCGCAAAAAACAAAAGGGGAACGGAAAAGGAAAGAAAATACGTTCGTGAGCATGAGCTCTATGGAGAAGCAAATACCACAGAGCAACACAAAATACTGCCGCCCTCGCCACAGTTCAGGAGGGCACCTCCAAACGTTGGCCAGATGCATAAGTGCCTGACGGTCCTAACATTAAACAGTGGGGGAAGTTTAGCCCATACTTCCATATAAAACAGCTTTAACTCTATTATGTTGGTGGGTTTCCTCCCATAAACTGCTTGTATGCCGCTTTGTTCCCAGCGGTCATGTAATTGCCAGACACTGGAAATCTGTACAAGCTGTCGGGTCTTGGCAGATCCAGATCAGCTCTGCAGTGAGCTTGTACAGCCTTGTACAACTTCTCTGGGATATATTCCCACTGTAACTGGAGCTGATATGTCAGCCGCAGTTACAGTAGAAATCAGGAATAATAATTTTTAAAAAATTGATGTTAAAGGAAACCTGTTAGCATCAAAATGGGCCCTAAACTGCTCACAGTACCTTACAGCTGATGTCATATGGTTTCTAATGATGTGCTTGTCCGAGTCATCCGATGGGCATGATTGGTGTAAAACAACTTTTATTCTGCCACAGGTTGTATGCAAATGAGGATCTTATAGTCAAGAGGGCAGTGGCTTTCATGCTTTTTCGTTTCCTTCATGCTTGATTCCTTCTCTAGCGTGCAAGCACACCAGAGAACATTATCATACGGCGCATACTTAATATACACTCACCTAAAGAATTATTAGGAACACCTGTTCTATTTCTCATTAATGCAATTATCTAGTCAAGCAATCACATGGCAGTTGCTTCAATGCATTTAGGGGTGTGGTCCTGGTCAAGACAATCTCCTGAACTCCAAACTGAATGTCAGAATGGGAAAGAAAGGTGATTTAAGTAATTTTGAGCGTGGCATGGTTGTTGGTGCCAGACGGGCCGGTCTGAGTATTTCAGAATCTGCTCAGTTACTGGGATTTTCACACACAACCATTTCTAGGGTTTACAAAGAATGGTGTGAAAAGGGAAAAACATCCAGTATGCGGCAGTCCTGTGGGCAAAAATGCCTTGTGGATGTTAGAGGTCAGAGGAGAATGGGCCGACTGATTCAAGCTGATAGAAGAGGAACGTTGACTGAAATAACCACTCGTTACAACCGAGGTATGCAGCAAAGCATTTGTGAAGCCACAACACGCACAACCTTGAGGCGGATGGGCTACAACAGCAGAAGACCCCACCGGGTACCACTCATCTCCACTACAAATAAGAAAAAGAGGCTACAATTTGCACGAGCTCCCCAAAATTGGACTGTTGAAGACTGGAAAAATGTTGCCTGGTCTGATGAGTCTCGATTTCTGTTGAGACATTCAAATGGTAGAGTCCGAATTTGGCGTAAACAGAATGAGAACATGTATTCAGCCTCTGATGGCTACTTCCAGCAGGATAATACACCTTGTCACAAAGCTCGAATCATTTCAAATTGGTTTCTTGAACAAGACAATAAGTTTACTGTACTAAAATGGCCCCCACAGTCACCAGATCTCAACCCAATAGAGCATCTTTGGGATGTGGTGGAACGGGAGCTTCGTGCCCTGGATGTGCATCCCTCAAATCTCCATCAACTGCAAGATGCTATCCTATCAATATGGGCCAACATTTCTAAAGAATGCTATCAAGACCTTGTTGAATCAATGCCACGTAGATTTAAGGCAGTTCTGAAGGCAAAAGGGGGTCCAACACCATATTAGTATGGTGTTCCTAATAATTCTTTAGGTGAGTGTATAAGTTTTGATCATCATGTATAGGGAATGGTGGATCCTGTATTATGTGTACCGAGGTGTTATGTGTCATTGTAATCCTGTGATGATAAAGAGATGACTGCTGAAAGGTGATTATTACAGAACAGGAATTGCCAGCCTATTATTGGGCTTAGAGGCCAGTGTGAATTTTTTTCTTAAATGTCACAAGGATTTTTTTTTATATAGTTGTATTTATAACATAACATAGAAATAGCTAAAACAACAGAAAAAGAAAAGACAAAGAAAAAAGCGGGGTATATGGGAGGAGTCTCCTTTCACCTTTCCTTCCTGTTCCCAGTTCAAGGGCATACAACTTCCTACTAACGCAGCAATCTTAAGGTCCCTTTAGGCCCCTTTCACACGGGCGAGAATTCCGCGTGGATGCACCCGCACTGAATCCGGACCCATTCACTTCAATGGGGATATTCAGATGAGCGGTGATTTTTACGAATCACTTGTGCGTTGTGTGAAAATCGCAGCATGTTCTATATTCTGCGTTTTTCACGCAACACAAGCCCCATAGAAATGAATGGGGATGTGTGAAAATCGCAAGCATCCGCAAGCAAGTGCGGATGCAATGCGATTTTCACGCATGTTTGCTAAGGAGATGAGGGATGAGATACCCGGGACCCCATTTACTTTATTATTTTCCATTATAACATGGTTATAATGGAAAATAATAGCATTCTTTAATTCAGAATACTAAGTAAAAGGGGTTAAAAATGTAACTCACCTAATCCACTTGATCGCGCAGCCGGGCTCTTCTTCTTCTTCTTGCAGGACCTGGCTGGAAAAGGACCTTCGGTCACGCGGTGAGCGCGGTGACGTCAGCGCAGGTCCTGCTGAATGAAGATAGAAGAATTATCAAATATTCGATTCAGCCGGTTCGCCGAATTTTTCAAAAAAATTTGGTTTGATCAGAATTTATTCGTGGAGAATTGTGTTAAAAAACGTCTATTTCCTGGCTGCAGAGAGAGTGTATAGTGGTGTAGAACACTGTGCCTTGCAGTAACACACATAGGGAGTCTGCTGTGGTAGTGAAACAATACTGTGAGTCAGTATGACATGCAGATGACAGGCGTCGCTCTTAGAATCACTGCACACTTCACTTATTTGGGCAGTTACAGGGCCAAAACTGACCAAATAACTCAAGTGTGAACTCAGCCTTACAGGTCAATGTTAGCGTCAAGAAGAAGTGCACTCCTTTTACACCGTCGGCAGCGGATTCCACATAGATGTCAACAGAACCTGTTCTATTAAACGCTTATACAAGTAGAGCCCCCCTCACAGAGTGGAGAGGGTGTCGGTAGTAAATTTGTGTTGACGTCACTGATTATTTTTCCCTTCCTCTGATGCGTCAGAACAATAACCCCCCAAAAAATGGATCCTGTCTGTGGAGCATACGCCTTCACTCGATCAGCATTTGGGGTCAGTAATCCATCAGTATTGCTAAAGCCAAAAAAAATCAGGAGTGGATCCAAAACAGAGATGACACGTGAATGGGATATTTGCATGTCTTCTGTGTTTTGTACCCACTCCTGCTTGTGGCTACCAAATCATAAGCCAATTCTGATGAAAAATAGGGACCATGTCATGCAGCCTTACAGCTGTTACATAGACAGGATCCGTTGTGCGTCTCATTTTTCCTTCCTTCTGACAGATCAGAAGAAGGGTCAAATAAATGATGTCAGCCAGGCCGAAAGGCAAAATAGTGGCCCAGCCATGAGGTCGGGAGGATTTTTAACAGCATGAGTAGTCCACAGAGTGGCCCTATGACATAGTGGTGAGGTGGAAGCAGAATGAGGAGACAACAGAGTGGCACAATGACAGAGTGTGGAGGTGGCAGCAGCAGCATCAGGAGGAGGCCACAGGGTGGCACAATGACAGTGTAGAGGTGGCAGCATCATCATCAGGAGGCCACAGAGTGGCACAATAACAGAGTGTGGAGGTGTCAGCAGCAGCATCATAAAGAGACCACAGAGTTGCAATGTGACATAGTGTGGAGGTGGCAGCAGCATCAGGAGACCACAGAGTGGCAAGGTGACATAGTGGCGAGGTGGGTGGCAATACCAGTACCAACTGAAGATGGTGGGTGAAAGAAGGAGCACTTGGCATCAGATGTGTGGCATCAGGCGGGTGGCAGCATCAGAATAGTAGCTGAGGCAGATAGCCAGAAGAAACCCGTCTCTGTTGTCAAAGTGTTGGTGTGGCACCATAGATGATCTAGTCTGATGCATCAGGCATTGGTGGGTGGAAATCCTGGCTGATCCACGCCTGATTAATCTTGACAAAGGTCAGTCTCTCTACAATTTGGGTGGACAGGCAAGTTCTTCTTGGGGTACCTATGGCCCCCGCTGCACCAAATACCCTCTCTTATGCCACAATACTGGCTGGCTGGACAGCTTTTCCAAAGCAAACTCTGCCAGTTGCAGGAACAAATCCAGTTTGGCTGCCCAGTAGTCCAGCATATCTTCAATGTGGGGTGGCAGGGTGCTGTCCAAGTATGCCACCACCTGCTAGTTCAGGTCCTGCTCCAGGTCTAGCTGCTGCTGCTGGGTAGTAGTTTCTTCACTTGGCGGGTAAAGAAAGCTGCTCAGTAATCAGCGACTCTAGACTCAAGTTGCTGATGGAGCTGGAACTGCTCCTGCCACCCCACCCCTCCCCGGCAGCCATGGCATTGGAATGTGAGTGCAGAGGGACCCCCCTGTTCAAACCTGCGAGAGGATGGACGATGGCGCAGATAGTCTCTATAGTAGTTCAGTTTGTCCTCCCTCTCAGCGGGTGTAAAAAAGGCCCCCATTTTGGACCAGTAGCGAGGGTCCAACAAGATGGAGAGCCAGAAGTCATTTCTCTGCCGAATGGTGACAATTCAGTTGTCACTACGCAAGCAGGTGAGCATGCATCGGCCATTTGTGCAAGTGACTCGGAGGGACTCCCTGCCTCCATCTCCACTGCATACTGCCACGGTGTGTCTGGGTCCTCTGCCTCGTCTGGCTGCTCCTGCTCCTTGTCTCCTGTCACCTGTGTAGAAAAACCACCCATTTCGCTACACATTGCTTATGCTCCAATGTCCTCCTCCTCCTGTACAGCCCCCACAGGGCTCATGTGGCCGTGAGATATAGGCACCACATCTCCAGTCCCCTGACCAGCCAGATTTACCAGCATCTGTTCCAGGACATGAAGCAGTGAAATGACATTGTTCATCCTGTAGTCCTGGCGATTGGCAAATAACGTGGCCTCCTTAATGGGCCTGAGCAAACGGCAGGTGTCGCGCATGAGCTGCCACTGGCTGACACCGAAGTTACACAGGGGAGTACTCCTGTCCGCTTGGATCATCAAGAAATCATTTATGGAGGGTGGAATTCCAACGGGTGGAAATGTCGCATATCAGCCTATGTTGGGGGATGCCGTTCTGCGCTGCAGTTCAAGGAGGGTGTGCTTTGTGGTGTACGAGTGGCTGAAGTGCATGCAAAGTTTCCTTGCCATTTTTAGAATGTCTTGAAGATGGGTGGAAGACTTTAGGAACCGCTTGACAACCAGGTTGAACACGTGTGCCATGCAGTGCGCATGTCTCAGCCCTCCTTGATGCAGCGCCGACACCATGTTCTTCCCGTTGTCGGTCACCATGGTTCCTATTTTGAGTTGTCGCAAAGAAAGCCAGGATTTCATTTCTTGATAAAGGACACAGAGCAGTTCCTCCCCTGTGTGACTCAGTTCGCCCAGGCAAACGAGGTGCAGAACAGCATGACACTGCCGTGCCCTGCACATGTGGTATGCTGTAGGGGCACTGTGAATTGTTCCTGCAGTGGAGGCTGAGGACACGGTGGAGGATGAGGAGGCAAAGGCAGACATTGTCGCAGGACCAACGGCGTGAGAAGGTGGAGGCAGAAGCTGTGTCACCTGGCCAAGTTGCTGGTGTGGCTGTGCAGGAACCACATTCACCCAGTGGGCCATAAAAGACATGTATTTTCCCTAACCGTAGTTACATCTCCACAAGTCGGCGCTGCCGTGCACTTTGGTAGACACACCGACAGGCTCAAGGACTGGCCTACTTTCTGTTCTACATATGTGTACAGGGCTGGTACTGCCTTTTTGGCAAAGAAATGACGGCTTGGGACTCTCCACCTCGGCTCGGCACAAGCCATCAGTTCTGTGAAAGGTGCAGAGTCCACCACTTGGAAAGGGAGGGACTGCAGCAACTTGGCCAGGAGCACATTCAGCTTCTGCGCCGTTGGATGACTGCATGCATACTGTTGTCTCTTGGCAATCGCTTCGGTGATTGATTGCTGACAGAATGACTGACGAGGAGTCGGAGGAGTAGCATTAGCATCAGGACAAGCAAATAATGGGAAGGACAGACAGCTACCTTCGGCTGAGGTGGTGAAGCCTTGACTGCTTGAAATCGGGTGCTACGGCAGACTGGACCACTACATCAGAGCCACGTTTTCTCCCAGGCCACTTTATGGTGACGCTGCATATGTTGACGCAGGGCTGTGGTGCCAACATTGGCACCCTGGCCACGCTTCACCTTCTGCCCACAGATTCTACAAATGGTCATGTTCACCTCCTCCAGCGGCTTAACAAAAAACTGCCACACCGCCGAGTAATTGATTTTACCCCCAACACTCTGCACCGACTGACTGCTACTGCCGCTGCTTCCGTGAACCCCTGCACCACTACTTTCCGGACAGGTAGGCTCCTTCAAAGCGGGTGGTCTACCCTGGGCACGTTTGGCTCCCGACCTCCCACTGCTGCCACCCTGCTGACTCCCGGCCACGCTAGCAACTTCCTGGCTCCGCCGCTGCATCATGGGCAAGCTGCCACCCTCTTCTCCCGATGATGAGGAAGCCCATAATTCACCCGGCTCCTAAGTGCGATCAGCTACATCATCATTATCGAGTACTGTCTGCACGTCACTGATGTCCTCCTCAACGGTCTCTTGCTCAGGAGCCTGACCGCTAGCAACACCAGCTCCCACGCCACTCTCCTCATCACTACTTGCACTACTTACCGGAGGAAGCGGCGGATGTCTCCTCCACATCTTGGCTGGCCAGTAGCTGCTGACTGTCCTCTAGTAGCTCGTTCTCGCTGTATATTGGAGTTGAGCCAACAGCATATAATACTTCTCTGGCCGAGGAAACAGAAAAGGACAGAGCCAGATTGAGGACAGGTAAGGGCACAGGGCCTGCTCCCGGGCCATGCCAACTAAGGGTTGTGTCTGACAAGCCCACCGACTGCTGGTCAAGACACGACCACTAGATGACACCGGGAGCTCATGCCTCTCGCTGCGACTCCTGCTGCCACGCCCCCTTACTCTGCTGCGACCTGTGCCTGCGCCAGAAACATTTAGGACTCTGCCACTTCCCTGTGCAGGGAGTGGCACATCTCTGTCTGATATACTGTTAGATCAAATAAATAAATAAAAAGGAAATTAACACACCCCAAAAAAGTCTGTAATTTTCTCACTTCACCACACAACGTCTAATAAGCCTCCCCCCCCCCACTAATGCATGCCAAAAAAGGCTTTAGAACATTTAGCTGCACCACTGAATGGCAAATTGGCCCTTATTTTTTTCCACTTATACACACCACAAAAGGCTTTAGAACATATAACTGCACAGCTGAACGGCAAATATATATTTTTTTGCCACTAACACACGCCAAAAAGGGCTGTAATTTTCTCACTTCACCACACAATGGCAAATATTTTTTTGGTGCCACTAATGCACGCAAAAAAGGGCTTTAGAACATATAACTCCACCACTGAACGGCAAATATATATATATTTTGCCACTACCAAATGCCAAAAAGGGCTGTAATTTTCTCACTTTACCATACAACGGCAAATACTTTTTTTTGTGCCACTAATACACGCCAAAAAGGGCTTTAGAACATATAACTGCACTGCTGAAGGCAAATAATATATATTTTTTTGCCATTAATACACTCCAAAAAGGGCTTTAGAACATTTAACTGCACCGCTGAACAGCAAATAATATATATATTTTTGCCACTAATACACGCCTAAAAGGGCTTTAGAACATATAACTGCACCGCTGAACGGCAAATAATATATATTTTTTTGCCACTAATACACGCCAAAAAGGGGTGTAATTTTCTCACTTCACCACACAACGGCTAATAAGCCCTTTTATTCAACTAATACAAGCCAACAAATGCTTTAGAACATATAACTGCACTGCACAAGGGCAAATAAGACATAGAAATATTTCCTTGTAATAAACCCTGTTACTGGCTGTATCAAACAGCACTTGCACCCCAATAACAAGAACAGTTTGCTGGAATTACAGAGCTGTATAATGGCAATTTTGATCTGTAGTCTGTGTAGCAAGGTGTAATAGGATTGTTCCTATTAACCAGGCTGTAAACTCTCCTACTGAACCCTGTTCTGCTTCAATACTGTGGAATGATTCCTCCTTATCCTTTCCCCGAACTTCTATACGGCAAAATAAAAGTTTTAAAGTCTTTTCTACCACGGTCCCTAGCGCCTGCTGACGTCTCTCCCTACACTGGAAAATGTCTGAGTCCAAGATGGCTGAGGCTATTTATAGGGCTGTGGCATCACAGGGCTGTCTGGCTGCTGATTGGCTGCATGCATGGCATTGTGGGTGATCCCTTGTCCCCAGAGTTCCTTGCTCTATGTCCAAACACGTGCAGCAGCCATTTTAGAAAAAAATCTGACTCGTTACCACGAAGCGTGAGGACTTTCGGATTCGGTGCAAATCAAATTTTTCCTGAAATTCGTATAGAATTCCACTTCGTCAACTTTGATTCGCTCATCTCTAGTAGGCATCAATGACATCATGTCTGCTGGCACCAAATTTGCCTTTGAAGTAGATGGCAATAAGTCAAATTGTAGGCTGCCATAGTGGGTAAAGGAGCATGAATGTACATATAGATATGTTCTCCAGAATCAACTTGGGCACTAGAAATGCAGTTATAGCATGAAAAGTGCTAATAGCTAGTGATGAGCAGCATAGGCAATATCAATTTTCGCGATATTTCACAAATTTTTGGCCTAATATTCGCCATAAATGCGCAAATTCTAGAATTCGTGATCTCCAGTCATTATTCTCTTGATTGCGAAAATTGGCAATGTAATATGCGCGTATTGCGCGCGCAATACAGGCGTGGCTCACTTTTGCTACATTTTTCAAGCTGCTAGAAGTTTCCTGAGACTGGAGAAAAGTACAGTAATTCCTATCACACTACCTAACACTCTGCACTAGAACCTATCAGCTACATTATATCACTATCTAACCTACATTGTCTATCTCCCACTATCTGTATTATATATAAGCTATCTAACTATCTATCTAATGTAGTGTGGAAAGCACAGAGCACAGCAATGACAATGCTGTCTCTCTCAGAACTTTAAAAAACTGTAGAAAATGGCTGCTGGGGAGGTTCTTATATAGTAAGGCCTCTTGCACACAAATGCACGAACAGCCACCGTAGGGGAGCCGCAGCGGATTGCAGACCCATTCACTTTAATGGGTCTGCGATCTGGCCGTTCTGCAAAAAGATAGGACATGTTCTATCTTTTTGCGGAACGGAAGTACGGGACGAAACCCCACTGAAGCACTCCGTAGTGCTTCCATCGGGTTCCGTTCTGCACCATTCCGCATCTCCCGATTTGTGGACCCATTGAAGTGAATGAGTCTGCATCCGTGATGCGGAATGCACATGGAATGGTGCTCGTGTATTGCGGATCTGCAAATGTGGTCCGCAATATGGCCATGGAGCTCACACATTCGTGTGCAATAAGCCTAAGGGGTAGGCAACTTTCCTATTGGTTGCTAGGGATGTTGCTAAGCTCAGACAAAGATATTGCAGCCTTCTCATTGGCCCACAAGCAGTAAGCAGTGGGGACTGATGAAACAAAATCTAGAATATTTGCAATTACAAAGATATAGCACTATATTCTACATCTTCGCGAATTTTCGAAGTGCCGATATTCGCGATAAAAATTCACGATTAGAATATTTGCGATTAACACTACTAATAGCTTGTTTGATACATACTGGGGCAGATTTACTATTCCTATTGAACCAGAAATCATGTATGGAACATTTATTAACAGTATGGCGTTTCAAAAGTCAGTTATAAACAATCACGCACCTGTGTAGAGCAACCTCTATGCGCACGGGAGTGACTTGTTGAATTTGACTTTCTCCACTTACAGCTTACGCATCAGACACCCAGGCGTTAATCAAGTAGCCTTTTAATCCGGAGATTGTATTACAAGATGTTGCAGGGTAATCCAGATGGTAAAAGAATTATGTCAACAATAAGTCCTAACTCAGAAGATGGATGCTGCTACTCAGAAAGCTGAGCACACTATGCGCAAGGCATCACTGGGAAAACAGGGAGTGGCTAGGCTAAACCAACTAGAAGGCTGAAAACAGGGAGGGTGGAAGAGAGGAGCATACCAATACACAATGCAAGATACTGGAACAGAACAAACAGATTTGTGTGTTTTGCGCCTCACACATTTGTGAAGTATCTAGAAGAGGAGTGTGGCTTGGTGGATATATAAAATACAATTATCAGTGGAGTGTGCCATTTTTTGGTGCAAAATTATGCTATAAAGTAGAGAAGAGTGTCTGACTTTTAGCAAGATGAGTCAAATCAATTACACCGCGTGGCCCACTGTGAATTTGGCATGTCTTCTAGCTGTCTGCTAGTTTACCCTGTCTGAATACTAGGAAGCAATAATGTGCCACACTGTGTGTGCTATACAAAGACAGAGCACGTGCATACATGTAGCAATATATAGCTACAGTTTTCCTTATGATACATCTTCCAGCTAATTACAACTAATGCAGTGATTTTCTGTCATTCATAACTTTCGTATGTGTCATAATGTTTCTGAGAGTAAAAAAGTACCTTGACAAGGAGCCCTTTTAAAACTGACATATAAAAAATATTATCATATAATGACATGTTGGTTCTTGTTCCAAAAATTAGAGACAGCACTTTGCACTTTATTTTGTTTGCTTTAAAAATGTATTATATATTATTATATGTGGGTTCCCTTTAATTAATTAGGGATAGCACTTTGCACTTTTTAGGATCTATGAATTGTCCAAAATGTAGTCCGAAATGAAACTCATATATTATAATACATCATCAGTATGTTTAATTCACTTTTTTCTATGTATTATTAGTATTCTTGTGAGTAAATGGCAATAGTGTAGTCTTGTATGCGGATATGAAATTGATCTTTATAGATAGGTCCCTGCTCTCCGTTGCACAGGTCGTCAGTGCGCATGGCCGCTCTGTCCATCCGTCTGCTTCCGCCCTTCTTCTATTTGGATTGGATGTGAGCGACGGCAATCTGGGCTTCCACGCATTGATGGCCCTCTATGGCGTCGGCCTCAGGGTGAGGGCGGAAGCAAGATGACGTGGGGGCCTATGATTGGTCATGCGCCGCATTCGTGATGACGCATTGTAATACATATCACATGATGTCAGTCCGGACTCGCTATTGGTATGGCTTCCTTTTTTAAGTGATGACTTCCCCCTATTCAACCACTCCTCCTGAGGAAGCTATAATACGCGAAAACGCGGGTCGAGGAGCGCTACCACCTCCACACCCCCCAGTCATAATTAGGTATGTTTACCAGATGTCAGCATTTCATACATATGTAGTTAGGCATGTTTTTTGTTATTCATAAGAACGATCCTAGGTGAGCCCTCAGCATATAAAGGATTGCAGAATGCATCCAGCATTTCAGCTGCGGGCCAGCTTTGTTCAGGGTCATCATTAATGTCATGAACTGCCTTTCTCCTTTCTTTATATTGATGCTTCGTGGTAGTTTACAGTTGGTGTGCTTGTCATGAGGAAGGACCCATATATTTGAGAGGTCTGAAACATGTAGATATATACTTGCTGTACGGTTTTTAGACGCTGGAATAAAGTCAACTATACTTCACCTGAACTGGGCTGGATATTTTCTTCACAGTTGGTGTGCGGTTGTTTTTCCCTACTATAATATGATGCTATGATTATCACTTTTTTAACATTGTATTCAATAAAAATTTATTTTTATTTGTTAAGGTGTTTTTGCACTCCATTTATTGTGGTGTTTATTAATATAAAAAATATTAGTTGATATCCACACCGCAGCACAGGGGCTGGGTCCTCAGCTACCAAACTTTCTGTAGTGCTACCAACCACATACTGTAGGGCCCCGGAGGTGGACTTTACCGCCATACAAACCAAGCAGATATTTGAGATCCCAGAGATCATGCCCCTCGAGTGGCCACATGTGACTAGGGTTGGGCGATATCAAAAATATTCAGACGATAACGATATTAAGAAATTTATTGCGATAACGATATATATCGCGATAAATACCTGTTTAAAAGAAATAAACACAAGGAGACATTATACTGTATGGGGGCAGACACAAGGAGACATACTGTATGGGGGGCAGACACAAGGAGACATTATACTGTATGGGGGCAGACACAAGGAGACATTATACTGTATGGGGCAGACACAAGGAGACATTATACTGTATGGGGGCAGACACAAGGAGACATTATACTGTATGGGGGCAGACACAAGGAGACATTATACTGTATGGGGGGCAGCCACAAGGAGACATTATACTGTATGGGGGCAGCCACAAGGAGACATTATACTGTATGGGGGGCAGACACAAGGAGACATTATACTGTATGGGGGCAGACACAAGGAGACATTATACTGTATGGGGCAGACACAAGGAGACATTATACTGTATGGGGGCAGACACAAGGAGACATTATACTGTATGGGGGCAGACACAAGGAGACATTATACTGTATGGGGGCAGACACAAGGAGACATTATACTGTATGGGGGCAGACACAAGGAGACATTATACTGTATGGGGGCAGACACAAGGAGACATTATACTGTATGGGGGCAGACACAAGGAGACATTATACTGTATGGGGGCAGACACAAGGAGACATTATACTGTATGGGGGCAGACACAAGGAGACATTATACTGTATGGGGGCAGACACAAGGAGACATTATACTGTATGGCGGCAGACACAAGGAGACATTATACTGTATGGGGGCAGACACAAGGAGACATTATACTGTATGGGGGCAGCCACAAGGAGACGTTACACTGTATGGGGGGCAGCCACAAGGAGACATTATACTGTATAGGGGCCACAAGGAGACATTATACTGTATGGGGGCCAAAAAGAGACGTTATACTGTATGGGAGACACAAGGAGACGATATACTGTATGTGGGACAGCCACAAGGAGAAATTCTACTGTATGGGGGCCACAAGGAGATGTTACACTGTATGGGGGCCACAAGGAGATGTTACACTGTATGGGGGCCACAAGGAGATGTTACACTGTATGGGGGCCACAAGGAGACATTATACTGTATGGGGCTTATACAGGTGGGACTCATGACCTGTATATTCCCCTTGGGTCTAGTACATCCCCATCTATGTGCACTATACAAAGTACACTGTATACAGGGGTGGCCGGGTGCTGTACACTGTATTTGGGGAGGGGTCGGGCGTTCATGTGTATATGGGGGGCAGTAAATGGTAAAGTGGTATATTTTTGTTTTGGGTGCTGTTTCTCAACGCTAGAGCTGGCACTGCCTTATGCAGGGACTGCTGCAAAACCGATGAGCCTGCCATTAGATGGTAAGATAGGATAGGACATGGTATTACCTAGGAGACATGTTTATTCATTACCCTAGTCCGCATGTGTTTTTCCCCGCTGTGGACAATGGTACAGGCCTGGCTAGCAGCTGGCCTGTGAGGATGCTGTTGTCTTTTCTCCTCTCTCGTTGGCTGCTAAAGTTTGGGCCTTCAGGGTGGCTGTAGCGTGGCCTATGAGTGCCAGCTCTCGGGTCGATGGGTGGAGTCCAGGTAAAGTAGGAACGAGGAGGGGGCGGTTGCAGTGAGAACTGGCAGGCAATGTGCACAGGCGGCAGGATATCGCCATATCGTCGTTTCTTAATACCGCGGTATATCGTTAACACCGGTATATTGCCCAGCTGAAAAAAATTTTTAATAACTAAACCAACGGTGGACATCCTACCTGTGCAGCCAGTTGATCTGACAGGGGCCCAGTAGGCGAGTTGGGCCCCTCCCAGCTGTAGAGCAGCAGCAGCAGAGGTGCTCAGGCTGCACTGCTAAGCTCAGAGAAAGGCTTTGTGCGCCAGTGGGGGCGATTAGTAGTGCAGCAGGGCAAAGATTAGCGGTGTGATGAAGCAGAGCTTAGCAGTGTGACATGGGCCCTCAGACAGGGCCTCAGAAATGCCAAATCTACCCCGTGGAGCTTATTGCTAAGAAAAGGCCTGAACATCATTGGGCTGCTGCCAAGTACATACCATGCACAAAAAATATACACTGTGGGGGATAGAAGGGCAGCCTGATGAATAATTACAAGAGAAATCTCAAGATGTGTGGTGATTGACTGTTGTATTGTTCTTATTGCTGTAAAGAAATTAATTGAGTAGAAGATTTGAAAGTTTTTTTCCTTAGCTTAAAGAGGACA
Source organism: Bufo bufo (assembly GCF_905171765.1). Lineage (NCBI taxonomy): Eukaryota > Metazoa > Chordata > Amphibia > Anura > Bufonidae > Bufo > Bufo bufo. The sequence continues at coordinate 92,723,109 of NC_053396.1, forward strand.
TTTCACTGCTCCTCACATTCCTGTTTTAATAGCTTCATCCATTCCCCATGTAATAACAATTCTGGAGCATCTATTCTTATGGCTCTATGTTGTGCCATTCCTTTATTATTTCTACTAGAAGTTATGATTGAATTGCTATTAGCCTTCAGTAAGGGTGCAGAGGGGAGGTAACCAGTTGCGGTGGGAAGGGGGGGGGGGGGGGTGCCTGCACAGACTGAATCTATTGTCAGTCTGTGCACCCCCCCCCCCCCCAAACTGGTTACCTCCCCTCTGTACCCTTACTGAAGGCCAATAGCAATTCATCCCATAACTTCTAGTGCAAATAATAAAGGAATGGCACAATAAGAATAGATGTTCCAGAATTGTTAGTACGTGGGGAATGCATGAAGCTATTAAAATAGGCATGTCAGGAGTAATGAAAGGTCCTCTTTAAAGGCTATATACACCTTTGGGGCAATGTTTTTAAAGATTAGATTGTACCCATTTTGAGCTAAAATCATTATCTTTGCTCTCTGACACACAGCTAGACAAACAGTTAACTCTTTGTGAAAGAATAGCTCAACATTTTTAATAAAGACCAATTGAATAAAAGATTTTTAGCCCAAAATGAGTAAATTGCAATCATAAAAAAAATTGCCTCTGAAGGTGTACACAGCCTTTACCTTTAGAAACAATTTGATGTCTTGTGAGATCAAAAAAAGCCTCTACTTATTTCACCAGACATGATACAAGCCCATCCTTGACTATAAATAATCAGCTCCTGCACGTAGCCGTATGTGTATTGCCAGCTTTAGGCTAGCGCACATTCAGTAGCACAGACGTGACGTCCGCTGCAGTGAAGCTACGGCACTCCAGCTGTTGTGAAGCTACAACTCCCAACATGCACACTTACTTGGCTGTTATTGTGACTCCCATAAAAGTGAAAGGAGGATTCTGGGAGTTGTAGTTTCAGAACAGCTGGAGTGCCGGGGGTTGCTGATCCCTGGCATAGAATGTATATGCAGCCTTCATGAGATTTTCAATAATAAAGACATGGTGAGAAAAGCAAATTGTGTGAAAAAACCCATGCAAGCTGCTAAGTAGTTGAAATTCAACTATAGTGCTGCAATGTCATGGGGGAAGATTTGTGAAATATGTCCTGAAAATTGTCTTTTTTTGCCTATAGCAACTCGCCACAGTGTAGCCTTCACTTCTTATAGTGCTCGTGAAAAATGAAAGCTGCTTTGGCATTGGTTACCATGGGCAAAAAAAAGTTTTTGCTCAAGGCAGTTTTCATTCATTTCCCCCATATGACAGTGTTATGAAGTAGATGAGCAGAAAGAACTAATAACAGAGTGTACAGTGATCCCTCAAGATACAATGGCCTCAGGATACAATATTTTCAACATATTTTTTTCTTTTCTGACCAATCGTAAGTTGAAACCAGACTCAACATACAATGCCTCAGACTCAGATCCAACCAATCAAGACCACTTCTCTGGTAAAATACCTGTATTAGTTGCTAGTTATCAGCTATTCCTGACTGTTATATGTAAGGACTTGTTTTACGGGCATATTCCAAGTTGACAATGCCAGGATTCATCGGGCCAGGTGGTGAATAAAGGTTCACTTATTTTTCATCTACTGGAGTGCCGCTCGTTTTTCCGGATTTATATATATATATATATATATATATATATATATATATATATATATATATATAAAAATATATACACTGCCTGTCCCAAAGTTTTCACCCAAAAAAATAAAAGATTCTCAATGGGGTTAAGGTCTGGACTCTGTGGTGGTCAATCCATGTGTTAAAATGATGTCTCATGCTCCCTGAACCACTCTTTCACAATTTGAGCCCGATGAATCCTGGCATTGTCATCTTGGAATATGCCCGTGTCTTCGAGGAAGAACAAATCCATTGATGGAAGAACCTGGTCATTCAGTATGTTCCGGTAGTCAGCTGACCTCATTCTTGGAGCACATACTGTTGCTGAACCTTGACCTGACCAACTGCAGCAACCCCAGATCATAGCACTGCCCCCACAGGCTTGTACAGTAGGCACTAGGCATGATGGGGGCATCACTTCATCTACCTCTCTTCTTACCCTGATGCGCCCATCACTCTGGAACAAGGTAAATCTGGACTCATTAGACCACATGACCTTCTTCCATTGCTTCAGAGTCCAATCGTTGTGCTCCCTAGCAAATTGAAGCCTTTTTTCTGGTTTGCCTCACTGATTAGTGGTTTTCTCTTCGGCTACACAGCTGTTCAGTCCCAATCCTTTGAGTTCCCTTCGCATTGTGCGTGTGGAAATTCTCTTACTTTCACTATTAAACATAGCCCTGAGTTCTACTGTTGTTTTTCTTCGATTTGATTTCACCAAACGTTTAAGTGATCGCCGATCACGATCATTCAGGATTTTTTCCCCGCCACATTTCTTCCTTGAATACGATGGGTCCCCACTATCCTTCCAGTTTTTAATAATGCATTGGACAGTTCTTAACCCAATTTTAGTAGTTTCTGCAATCTCCTTAGATGTTTTTTCTGCTTGATGCATGCCAATGATTTGACCCTTCTCAAACAGACTAACATCTTTTCTATGTCCACGAGATGTGTCTTTTGACATTGTTGTTTAAGAAATGAGAAGCAACTCATTGCACCAGTTGGGGTTAAATAACTTGTTGCCAGCTGAAAGATAATCGCCCATGCTGTAATTATCCAATAGGAGGCTCAGAACTATTTGCTTAGTTAAATCCAGGTAGCGACTTTTTTTTTCCGGACAGGCAGTGTACACACATATATATATATATATATATATATATATATATATATTTACAGCTTTTGCTGTTTAAAACCATTGGAAATCTAACATCTGTTGGATCAAAATAACTCAGAAATGGCTGGATAAAATAATTGAAACTCACTGTATGGGAAAGCACTGTTTAAAGGATAACTGTCACACTTAGACCCTAATTTCAATTTTCATATATGTAGTTACTAATAACATGATATTCCAGAATCAGTTACTATTAGACTGACTTACCCCATATTTAATAAGATTCAGCCCTTAGCAACCAGTCTGCATAAAACTGCAATCTCACTATTCAGTTAAGATGGCCGCCACTTCCCTCACCCTGAGGCTAATCCCGCCTGCCCTCACTAGCCAGTAACAATAGCCCCCCAAAAGTGTCAGTAACCAGAGCCCTCCCCCCTAAAGGGTTAATCTCCTGCAGCACAAAGGGGTCCTCTTACCACATGTTGCTTTCATTTATACACTGAGCAGATGGCAGATCTCCCTTCCCTGGTCTGCGCTGCTTCCACTCTTCATCCTCCAGCTCTGCTGAGTGAGGGAGCGTCTGCCAAGTGCAGGGACAGGGAGAAGTGCACACAGCCCAGGCACTGTTATCAGCTGCTGGGGAGGACCTGGCTTTAATCATTTACTTACAGTCCCTGGCTGTCTGTAATCTGACCTTGCAGGCTGCGTGCTCCTCCTTCAACACATAGACCAGGGCTGGCCAACCTGTGGCTCTCCAGCTGTTGTAAAACTACAACTCCCACCATGCTTTGCTGTAGGCTGATAACTGTAGGCAGTCTGGGCATGCTGGGATTTGTAGTTTTGCAACAGCTGGAGAGCCTCAGGTTGGCCATCCCTGACATAGACGGACCATGCCTAGCAACCTGATTTTAAGCACAGGTAAAAGTAGGCAGTACAGGGAACAAAACTGTGGAATTAAGGGGTAATTGAGTAGACAGGGAAAAGTTGAAATAGGGCCACCAAGGAGATATTAATCACCACAATCCAATACTCTAAAAAAAAAAAAAAAATGACAGTTATACTTTAAGCCCTTAAATAGGAGCTGTCACCTCTCCTGACATGTTTGAAATAGTAACTACTTGCGTTCCCCATTAAATAATCTTTGTCATCATTTCTTATATCTCTTCGCTCAGTGCTGTGTCCCTGCATAGTCTAACACTGGCAGCAGCACTGGTTGCATAGTGTCACTGTGCAGGGACACAACCAGTGGTGTACCTACTATGGGTAAAGACCTTGCAATTACTTATGGGGCCCAGGGGAGTGGGGACTGTGCTCAACTGCTTCTCATGTTCCTGATATAGGGTTACTGCATTTTCAATTAGCCCTCACTAGGGGAAATTTGGTGCAAAGAGAATTAAAATTTGCATTCAAGTCAATGGTAACTTTCAATTCCTATGCACTGAGGTCCCCCTAATAGCGGCCGCAAGCAGCCAGTTTTATAATGCACTGTATGAAGGGAAGCAACAGATTTATCAATGTATTTATGTCAGTTTTCTGGTGTATCTATAAAGCACCTGTTCTACTTTTCTGACAGAAGTCGGATACAGTGGGTGAGGTGGAGGGCAACTTTGTAATACAATTTTTTCTTTTATTGAAAATTTCTTCCACTTAATAGTACTTAATAGTAAATTAATTAGAAATCTGCGCAGTTATGCTTTGCATTCTGGGTTGTCTGGGAGTGTTTGACACATGTACTGGGAAACTGGGTGGAACAGAGGGGACCCATACTAAGTTTTGCTGTGGGGCCCTATGAGATCTGTGTGCCCCCTTGGAAACACCCCAAATGGTAACACCCTGATGGACCTATTGTAGATTGTTGGCAATTCAGTCAAAGTTCTAGCAGGAATAATAGGGAGACTCCCTTGTTGGGTGTGAACCCTCGATCTTCTCTGCTCCAAACACATACAGTACCTTAACCACTTCCCATCTGGGCCCTTTGCCCCCTTCCTGACCAGGCCAAATTTTGCAAAACGGACATATCTCACTTTATGTGGTAATAACTTTGGAACGCCTTTATTTATCCAAGTCATTCAGAGATTGTTTTCTCGTGACACATTGTACTTCATGATAGTCATAAATTTGAGTCAAAATATTTCACCTTTATTTATGAAAAAATCCCAAATTTACCCAAAAATTTAAAAAAATCGCAATTTTCTAAATTTCAATTTCTCTGCTTTTAAAACAGAAAGTGATACCTCATAAAATATTTATTATTTAACATTCCCCATATGTCTACTTTATGTTGGCATCATTTTGGAAATGTCATTTTATTTTTTTAGGACGTTAGAAGGCTTAGAAGTTTAGAAGCAATTCTTCAAATTTTTAAGAAAATTGCCAAAACCCACTTTATAAGGACCAGTTCAGGTCTGAAGTCACTTTGTGGGGCCTACATAGTGGATACCCCCATAAATGACCCCATTGTAGAAACTACACCCCTCAAGGTATTCAAAACCGATTTTACAAACTTTGTTAACCCTTTAGGCGTTCCACAAGAATTAAAGGAAAATGGAGATCAAATTTTTAAATTTCACTTTTTTGGCAGATTTTCCATTTTAATCAATTTTTTTCTCTAACACATCGATGGTTAACAGCCAAACAAAACTCAATATTTATTACCCAGATTCTGCGGTTTACAGAAACACCCCACATGTGGTCGTAAACTGCTGTATGGGCACACGGCAGGGCGCAGAAGGAAAGGAACTCCACATGGTTTTTAGATGCCATGTCCCATTTGAAGCCCCCTGATGCACCCTTACAGTAGAAACTCCCAAGAAGTGACCCCATTTTGGAAACTAGGGGATAAGGTGCCAGTTTTATTAGTACTATTTTTGGGTACATATGATTTTTTGATCATTCAATATAACACTTTATGGGGCAAGGTGACCAAAAATTTGGTGGTTTTAGCACAGTTTCTATTTATTTATTTTTACAGCGTTCACCTTAGGGGTTCAGTCAAGTGACATTTTTATAGAGCAGATTGTTACGGACGTGGCGATACCTAATATGTATACTTTTTCTCATTTATTAAAGTTTTACACAATAATAGCATTTTTGAAACCAAAAAATTATGTTTTAATGTGTCCATGTTCTGAGAGCTATAGTTTTTTTATTTTTTGAGAGATTCTCTTATGTAGGGGCTCATTTTTTGCGGGATGAGGTGACGGTTTTATTGGTACCATTTTGTGGGACATACGCGTTTTTGATCACTTGGTGTTGCACCTTTTGTGATGCAAGGTGCCAAAAATTGCTTGTTTTGACACAGTTTTTTTTTTTTTTTTTTTACGGTGTTCACCCGAGGGGTTAGGTCATGTGATATTTTTATAGAGCTGGTTTTTACGGACGCGGCAATACCTAATATGTATACTTTTTTTTATTTGTTTCACTTTAACACAATAATAGCATTTTTGAAACCCAAAAAATTATGTTTTAGTGTCTCCATGTTCTAAGAGCTATAGTTTTTTTATTTTTTGAGAGATTTTCTTATGTAGGGGCTCATTTTTTGCGGGATGAGGTGACGGTTTTATTGGTATTATTTTGTGGGACATACGCGTTTTTGATCACTTGGTGTTGCACCTTTTGTGATGCAAGGTGACAAAAATTGCTTGTTTTGACACAGTTTTTTTTATTTATTTTTTACGGTGTTCATCTGAGGGGTTAGGTTATGTGATATTTTTATAGAGCTGGTTTTTACGGATGCGGCAATACTAAATATGTCTATTTTACTTTATTTTTTCTATTTTAATTTTTTTTTTTTTATTCCTAACTTGGGAACTTTTTTTTTTTTTTACATGTGAAACTTTATTTTATTTTATTTTTTCAACCCTTTATTTTTTTTTATTTTTTTTTACACTTTTCGTCCCCCATAAGGTCATACAAGACCTCTGGGGGACATTTGCTTCACTTTTTCTTTTTTTTTTCACAGTTGATTTCTCCTGTAACTGGGGCTGAGATAGTAGCCCCAGTTACAGGACAAATGCACCCCTATAGAGGCTGTACAGCAGCAATCTAGCGCTGTACAGCCTCACAGCAGGGCTGATCGAGGTCTCTGAGAGACCTCACACAGCTCCTGCACTCTCCGGTCCCGGTGGTCACATGACCGCCGGGCCGGAACAGGAAGCGCACAGCGCTTCCTGCTCTGCAGACACAGCGCTCGGTGAGCGCTGTGTCTGCAGCGATCGTGAAGGCAGGGACACCTGGGCACTGTCCCTGCCTTGTCTTAGGGTTGCCCTGCTGTCACTGACAGCGGGCAACCCGATCAGCAGCTGCACGATTAGCGTGCAGCTGCTATTTCTGACAGGACGTTCTAAAACGTGCTGTCAGAAATAGACGTCCACCCATAGGACGTTTATATCCTATGGGCGGACGTGAGGCGGTTAACCTCACTGCACACATATTATGTGAATTTAGCCTTACTGTGCATGGTGTTAGAGGGATGTGCAAGTCCCAGTGCTGTACTCAGATGCATACATTTTACTTTTGTCTTATGTAACTTGCTCACGATATTGATTTCTGGTTGCTTTGCTTCAGTGTGAAAACATTCTACATACTGGAACATGTTCGCTCTAGGAGTTGCTGTCACTGGCAATAATCTGATTGCTGTGACCTTTGTTACTACAGTGTGCCTTTTTTATATACTTTATGTTCTTCCTTCCTGTACCCTGTTATGTTTCATAAGACAAGGTTATTACTACAGTACTTCATTTTAAAGTCATCTTTCAGTTCTATACAGATGCATCTCAATAAAGTAGAATATCATCTAAAAGTTAATTTATTTCAGTAATTCAGTTAAGAAAGTGAAACTCATATATTATATAGATTTATTACACACAGGGTGATCTATTTCAAGTGTTTATTTCTTTTAATGCTGATTATTATGGCTTACAGCTAATGAAAATCCAAAGGTCAGTATCTCAGAAAATTAGACTATTATATAAGACCAATTAAAAAAATTATTTTAAGACAGAAATGTTGGCCTACTGAAAATTGTGTACAGTATATGCACTGAGTACTTGGTCGGGGCTCCTTTTGCATGAATTACTGCATCAATGCGGCATGGCATGGAGGCGATCAGCCTGTGGCACTGCTGAGGTGTTATGGAAGCCCAGGTTGCTTTAATAGTAGCTTTTTCTTGACAGTCCTTTCAAGACTGCTGTTATCCCTGTTGCTTTTGAAACTTTTTATACCACACTTTTTCCTTCCATTCAATTTACCATTAATATGCTTGGATACAGCACTCTGTGAACAGCCAGCTTCTTTAGCCTTGTGAAGAGTATCAATAACTATCTTCTGGACAACTGTCAAGTCAGCAGTGTTCCTCATGAGTGTCAGCCTACTGAACCAGAGATCCCGCGCCTGTGCACTGCTTCGCCAGCTGGCGCATGCGCACTAGTTGAATTGATGCCGTACCCAAAATGGGCATTGCAGTGTGCATGCCCCGGCCCGGCGAAGCAGTGCGCAGGCGCGGGATCTCGGCCGGACCTAGGGATGATACGAGGGAATAGGAGAGTGGGCAAAGGAAGAGGCTGGGGGAGGAGTAACGGTTAAAAAGGCAGAGCAGCCTGGGCACCTACACACTGAACGCCGCCCCTGGGCACTTGCGAGTGCTCATTTGCATATGAAATAAACGTTGTTTTTCCTGCTTCTGGATGTCTAAAGAATATAACAAAGGTACCATTAGAATCATGTATAGGTGTGCTACAGCGCCATGTAAGTGCTGTATATGGTCATATAGTGGTGACAGACTCCCTTTAAGTATTTTTATTTTATGGAATGGGGGTGTTTGAATTTTTTTTTTTTTATATTTTTTTATATTTGCTAGAACTTTTTTTTAACTTTTTTTTAAGTTACCTTGGGTGACAATAACTGGCAATCATTAGATTGCTTATTGTGTTCATTGATGTCTATATAGACACCATTGAACACTTAAAGGGTTTCTGTCACCCTGCAAAACTCATATTTTGACGCCGATGACGTCTTCTCTTTCGGTGATGTCATCGGCGCAGGCGCACTGAGGGAGTGCTGAGGATACGAGCCTCCTCATCTCAGAGCGCCTGCGCCGAATGACGCGAGGCGCGCGATTTTTGAATTACTGACAGGGCCGGCCGGAGGAGGAGATCACGGCTGGCCCTGTCAATCAACACGGCGAGGGGGCGGATTTCTGCAGCAGCTACCAGCAAGTAGACGCCCTACTTGCTGGTAGAGCCCTCATTTACATATTATAAAAGTTTGTTTTATAAAGAATCGGCCGCATGAAAGTAAGTAAGAGCATTATATTCTGCTATATCGCACTATGAGCAATCTAACTATCCAAAAAAAAAAAAAATAGTTTTGCAGGGTGACAGAAACCCTTTAAATGGAACCTGTCATGTGGATATTTGATTATAATCTAACTAATTATATACAATCATTAACTACTAAAAAGTACCTTAGATGTATTCACTTACTGGTGTGACAGATGGTTACCTCATAATATACACACAAAGATGCCACATGCCGCATACTAATGAGCTGATTTGAGTCCTGCGGGATGTCAGTGAGTCCAGCGTTTTTTAAATTCAGATATATAGCCACTCCCCTGCCCACCTGCTGCTGATTCATATGGAAAAAAAACTGTCAATCAGCAGCAGGTAGGCGGGGAGAGTCAGGAGCTCATAAATATTCATGACTCATCATTATCAGCTGGAGCTTTTCAATACAAGATGTTGGCAGATTGACTGGGTCAATTAAAGAAAGTGACCCAGCATTTTGCTAAGAGAATCAGTCACTTATTTATGTTGCCCTTAGTTAGGACACCATAAAACTGGTGACAGGTTCCCTTTAATTTGCACTATACCAATACAATGCTGCCACCTGGTGGCCTGTATTGGTATAGTCATCTAATAGGCACCAAAGCCTGCTTGAGACTTCAGCCTATTAGATCAATGTAACAGGTTCCCCGATCTCAGCCGGGGAACGCTGTTAGCAGAGCGGAAGTGCGTGACTTCTGCTTCTGGACTGCACAGATGCCGTGGTCACATTTGACCACGACATCTGAAAGGGAAAATGTATGCGATCAGCCTTATGGCTGATCCCATACATGTGCCACGGGTCTCTGCTATTTAAAATAGCAGAAACCTGGCGGCTATGGAGCCCCCTGCACGTGCGAGCGGGCGCCATGTTTGGGGACTGGACTTCCTCCGTACATATAGGTCCTTAAGGGTTAAGGATTAAAGGGGTTAAGTTATACATGCAAAGCCTATTCAGTTATAATATTAATGCATTATATTGGAGATATTCCAATGGACATGTCCATACCTGTTCGGACGCACTCAGACTGATGTCAGCAGTAAGTATATAAGTCAAGCTGGTCAGATTTTGATAAAGTGATCTGTTATAGTGCTATCAGTTTTGAAACTTAAGATGGATAAACGCAAATGTGTTAATGATCCAGACAATTTCTGCTACATATGTGGCAAATACACTACTTATGATCAGTGCAAGAATCTGACAAAGCGAGTGCGTCTTGCAGCTTGGGATGCATTTGTGCTAGTAGTGCAGAACTTCCTTGGGGACAGACGAGCTGCAAACTATGCTGAATTAGTAGACAACATGCTTACAGCATATGAACAACTTGGCTGCAGAATGTCATTGAAAGTGCATTTCTTACATGCCCATCTTGACTTTTTCCACCCAATTTGGGACACGTAAGTGACGAACATGGAGAGCTGTTCCATAAAGATATTTCTACAATGGAGAACAGTTATCAAGGCCGCTGGAATCCCAACATGATGGGGGACTACTGCTGGTTTTTGCAACGAGAAAATATGACCATTCACAAACACAAAAGCAGATGCCTGAAGCACATTTAACAGTACTGGGCCTTGCTCAAGTAAGACTTTTAAATCGAAAAATGAGACTTTTTGAAATTTTGTTATTCCATTACATTTTCATACACTGTTTACTACGCAAACTTTGATGTAGGTCAGGTAATTGTTGGAGTTAAACTCATTCTGTTCAAAATTATTCAATGCTATCCAAGTGCTTAATTCATTTAGGCATACTTATGCATAGCAAAATTTTGTGACGTGTTACCACAATTCTGACTTCGGATTTGTAATCCGCATACTTGATTTAGTATAGGACAAATGGTTTTTGCCCACTAGCAGACGAAAAGTTTTTTGTTGTTGCGTGGTGTAATGGCCGTAACTTGGTGGCGGCTTTGGAGCTCGGCAAGCTCAGACACACCCCATGCCTAGCCCATGTTTTCAACCTTGTGGTTCAACGGTTTATCAAAACCTACCCCAATTTTCCTGAGCTACTGGTGAAGGTGCGCCACGTGTGTGCACATTTCCGCAAGTCATCGACAGCTTCAGCCGGTCTGTCAATGCTACAGCAGTGCTTGAAATTGCCAGCTCACCGGCTGTTGTGCGACATCAGCACGCGCTGGAACTCTACATTCCACATGTTGGCCGGGCTTTGTGAGCAGCAGAGGGCAGTAGTGGAATACCAGCTGCAACATGGTCGTCGCCTTTCCAGTCAGCTTCCGCTATTCACAAGTGAGGAGTGGGCATGGATGTCTGACCTCTGTGAGGTTTTAAGAAACTTTGAGGAATCAACACAGATGGTGAGCGGCGAGAATGCTATTATCAGCGTAACCATCCCACTTCTGTCTTCTCAAACACTCGCTGCTTGCAATTAAGGGCGACGTTTTGCATGTGGAAGAGGTGGAAATGGGGGAAGACATTACACAGGGTGATAGACAGACCACTCTCAGTTCGTCTTCTCAGCGCGAATTGGACGATGAGGAGTAGGAGACGGTTAAATCCGCTACAGAGGGTAGTACCCATGGAAGTTTAATTCCATCTGTTCAGCGTCGGTGGGCAGAAGAGGATGAGGAGATTTAGAGTGATCCTCCTGATGACGACAGCAAAGTCTCGCCTGTTGGTACTCTGGCACACATTATTATTCATGTTAGGCTGCCTTTCCCGCGACCCGCGCGTTATACACATTTTAGACAACACGGATTACTGGTTGTTCACCCTTCTCGATCCCCGCTACAAAGAGAACTTCTCATCTCTCATTTCTCTGGTGGAGAGGACAAGCAAAACGGTGCAATACCAGAAGATCCTTCTTGAAAAATTGCTCCAACAATTTTCATCTGACAACGCTGGCGACAGAGTCCGTAGATCGTTGGCCAACCGAGGAGGGGAGACAAGGGGAACACACAGCAGTTCCAACAGAGGCAGGGCAACACTCTCCAAGGCCTGGGACAGTTTCATGACACTCCGCAAGCACCCTCACCCTGATGCGTGGCCTAGTGTCACAAGGAGGGAAACATTTTGGAAGATGGTGAAGGAGTACATAGCAGACCGTGTCTGCGTCCTCAATGATCCCTTAGTGCCTTACAACTACTGGGTGTCCAAGCTGGACACATGGCACGAACTGGCGCTCTACTACTTGGAGGTGCTGGCCTGCCCTGCCGCCAGCGTTTTGTCTGAGCGGGTATTTAATGCTGCTAGTGGCATTATAACAGATAAGCGTATCGCCTGTCAACTGAAAATGCTTTAAGGTTGACTCTTATAAAAATGAACAAGGCCTGGACAGACCATCACTTCTCGAGTCCACCAGAGGAAAGCTGATGAACATAAAGGCACTTTAAATGTGTTGTTTATAATGTACTGAATACACTGCATTCCCATGCACCCCTTCCACCACAAACAAAGGTATATGGTTGAATCTTCCTTTTATCATCCTCCTTCTCCTCTTCCATCATATCAACACATGCTTATTCGTTGCATATAATGCCCTCGCATATATGTCCTTTGCAAGGTTAGCTCACCAACAGGCCCTCGCATATAATGTTTTAGAGGGTCAGCTCACCAGCAGGCCCGCACCTAAAATATTTTACAGGGTCAGCTCACCAGCAGGCCCGCACCTCAAATCTTTTACAGGGTCAGCTCATCTGAAGGCCCTTGCATATAATGTTTTAGAGGGACAGCTCACCAGCAGGCCCGCACCTAAAATCTTTTACAGTGTCAGCTCACCAGCAGGCCTTCACCTACAATCTTTTACAGGGTCAGGTCACCAGCAGACCCGCACCTAAAATCTTTTACAGGGTCAGCTCACCTGCAGGCCCGCACCTAAAATCTTTTACAGGGTCAGCTCACCTGCAGGCCCTCGCATATAATTTTATCTAGAGTCACCAAAGTGGCAGCAGGCCCTCGCCTATAATGTTTTAGATGGTCTGATCAGCAGGCCCTTGCTCCAAATGTTTTTGAGGGTCACCAGCAGGCCTTCACCTACAATCTTTTACAGGGTCAGCTCACCTGCAGGCCCTTACCTAATTATACCTAATGGGTAATTTGCACGCATGTTGCCTTGCTTGGATGTAGTAGCCGTAGCTGTTTCTCAGGCTCCCTCTCTGGAATCCAACCATGATTCCCCAGTTACCCATGGTCTACATAGTTTGGGCTGAAAATAACATCGAAAGTTGATAGGGCAGACATCCGAATGGATCGTCGCTGTCACGGAGACGTGCGATCAGCCCCAGGTTATCTAGAGTCACCAAAGCATCAGCAGGCATGTATGGTTCATTCCCTATAATTGCATGTAAAATTATCATGTGTAAAAAAGAGCATTAGAATTAGAGATCTGTGATTGTTTTAACCAATCTCCTTTGACAAGAAAAGAGTGAAGACTACTTACAATAGTTTTCAGGACTTAAAGGAGTTGTCTAGAATAGAAGACCCATGGATTCTGTCTTCCAAAACAGCAGCACAGCAATCTTGGACAACCCCATTAACATATAGGCCATCAGTAAATGATCCTGGAGGTCTGACTCCCATTGAGCAGTAGAATAAACTGTCCCCTTTATTATTCACAAAGGCACTACAGATGTAGCCGAGCATAAATGGACTCTGATAATTCTGATAACACGTCACTGTGTTATCTCGTGCCATTTTGTGACAAAAGCCATTGAAAGAGCTAGTTAACCGTTACTTTTTTCATTAACCATCAAGTTTAGCTCGGCTCCATCTGTTCAATTAATTTCAACAGGACTAAGGCACTGTACTAGACACAGCCACCGATACAGAGAAGTCCCCAAAGTCAGCCCTCACCAACCGAAAATTTGATAGCATCTTCTAAGGATGGTCCATAGGTCCCAGAAAACCCATTTAGAAGCAGGCAACTACAGGCCAGTGGCGCCCCCAAAAAATATTGATTGACAAACAACTTACTGGACTTTTTTTAAGGGCAAATTATGTAAAATGTTCTTTGACTGGCTGGAATTCTAGATTACAGCAGTGCCTACAGACATAGCTTACCTAATTCTAATTGTACTGTATAAACTAGGTTCAGTGGTAATTCAGCTAGTTTCAAGGTAGAAAGATATTAGTGTGTAGTGGTTAATGTTTGGTCCCTTCCAGTTTATTTTCTTCATACATGACATATGGTTTGGTTGCCTGTCTTAATAGGGTAGTAATAGGGTAGATATTTCTGGATTTGGCAAAATCCCTTGACTAAATATTGTCTTGGTGGTACAGCTTTAGCCATAGGTACTAAAGAGAGAGACATTGGGATGCTACCACCAGAGAATTTTGCTGGCAGTGCTCCAAGGCTGTAGAGAGAGTGTAGGATTCTTGGGTATATAATTACAGGTATTTCTAATAAAAGGAGAAAAGTTCTGATTCCACTTTGTAGTAAGATCTCATTTGAAATACTGTGTTCAATTCTGGAGACTTCACTTATAAAAAGTTATTGTTAAAATTATATTTGGATCTACTAGAAAATTATGTAGAAGGGCTTTAAGATAGAAAGTAGAAGCAAATAAGGTCTACTCTTTACTAATTTATTGTGTATTTGCATGCAGTATGTAGGGTAGCATTATCTATCAGTATATAAATGTAAGCCTGATGTGATAAAGTGACCCTGTCACCACGAAGATGCAGTGCGATGTGCAGCCAATATGTAAAAGAGCAGAAGAAGCTGAGCAGATACACATATAGATTTGTGGGAAATTCAGTACATGTCATCCGTGTACTGTCCGTTCCGAAAATTATAGAACACTGGTCTGATTCTGGTCCGCAAAATGTAGTCCACGGACCCATTGAGGTCTGAGGGTCTTCAAAAAACGCGGATGGCACACAGATGGCATCCGTATTTTGTGGATCCATGGTCTGCTGACTGCAAAATGGATACGGGTGTGTGCATGAGGCATATGGTTCAGAGGTTTAAATTGTTCAAAGCATAATATACTAGCTCTAAACAGCTACCTTACTAATAGCATATTGGCAAATCCTATGAGCCATTTAGCCAACACACCTAAAATTACTACTGGTGCTTAGCTTATGGGAATTCTTTTTGTTTAAGGTGAATAGAAGCATATAATTGCTGGCTCCGACATGAGGCTGAGTCATGATTTTTTCAGTACACCACTGATATTACAATAATATTTGTCATTGCTATCCAATTATGTTTCCTCATTTCCTGATGTAAAACACGCTGCCTGTATCCAGGCTTGGACTTGATATCTGTGCATACTGGGCCATACAGATTGCATGAATGTATAAATTCGACAATGTCCCACAGTGCTGGTCTGTGGTCTAAGGCCCAATGAACCTCCCATGTGGAAATTATTCTGAGGACCCACTATTCTACTCTCCTGAACTGGTTTATGACCACTTGTAATTTCACGTAACCTCTGCTTTTATCATTGCACAGAACTATTAAGTAATTAATGATAAAGCTAGTAAAGGGGCTCCTGGAAGCACCAGAAATCTGACCATTGCGCTTATAATATAGAAGTACAGGGCCCCTGCCAGTCCATCAAAGAATATCTCGATTTATTAAAACACAGTACAGGGCGCCGCCAGTCCATCAAAGAATATTTAGATTTGCTAAAAAAAAATAATAAAAGAACATTAAAAGGATGCATGTCGTGTTTCGATGTGTCTGAGAAAGCATTGGTGAAAATCTGAATATATACTCAGTTTTTTAACTCTGATATTTGCCCTGTGGTTACTGTACATCGGGACCACAGATTGGGAGCAGCCACTATCCATCTTTTCTACATGTGGGACGCTGAGTGGATCGCTCTCATCCCCATCATTTGGCTTTATCTTATCCACGATTTGGTGAGCATATATCACATATTAGGAAAAAATGTGGGGGGTTGAGTCCGCACCACCTGCCTGTAGGTGCAGACCACTATGGCGAAATACATATACAAACGGAAAATGCAAATGTGATCGCACACTACATCCAGCACTCTGCCCTCCATGCTGGATGAGACATTGGTGTACATTTTGGCCAAAGCGTATTAAGCCACTCACCGCGTCAAGGTCGTCTCACAGGTAGGAACAAGAGTTAGGGACCACTCAAGTGAGACGACCTTGACGCGGTGAGTGGCTTAATACGCTTTGGCCAAAATGTACACCAATGTCTCATCCAGCATGGAGGGCAGAGTGCTGGATGTAGTGTGCGATCACATTTGCATTTTCCGTTTATATATCACATATTACACTGCGCTGAGTTTACCTGTTTTCACTATGGAGCGCTGGTTTTCTCATCTCTTCAATATAAAAGTAAAGCATTTAGTAATTTATTTTCATTAAAGATGCCTTAATTGCCTAAAAGAAGGAGTGGTCACATGATTCCTGAAGTTTAGTAGTTTTTCAGAAAGCTGTGATGCGTCATCACAGGGAGCTGCTTCCTCCTCCCAAAAGTATTGTGGGTGTCACTGGTCCCGTGACGTGCAGTCTAGTTTATGATTTTGGTTACTGAGACCTGGCTGAATTATGACTAAGGACACATCCTTCTAATTATTAGTTATTATAAAAGCAACAGAAACAGTTTTTTATTATCATACACGCACGTAATTTATAGTGTGCCTGTTACTATTTTTTGTACCAGCAGTAGCTTTTCATTAATGCTATGGGCAGTGGAGAAACCCCATTTATAACAGGTACAACCAGGCCCCTGGTATTTATCTCTTGCTTGTGCGACGTCTGTATACTCTTCCCCCTCCCAGAAGTACGGGACATCTCACATCACATTCCCTTTATCTGGCTCTCCTCTTTCCATGTCTCTGGGAAATCTTTCACTTGCTGGACAGTAGATGATGTAGTGTCATTATTCTTGTAGTTAATGTTAAAACGACAACCCTTCAGATGCGCAGAATATTGTGTAAAAACATGTGATCATGTAACAGATAGTTCCACAGGCATCTGTGAATGATACCCGTTTACACTTGTGGAATTCTAGAACTGTGATTTAGGGGTCTACATCAGCAACCACAAAAGTGTCCGGGTAAACAATTATCGCTCATCGTTCGATCATTCAACGCTTGATAATTGATCACTTTCACTCGGTTTCACATTTTTTAAACAACGATCTACTCATGTAAAGGGACCTTTGGTCGGCAAATGAACAGCAGAACAGATGGTGAGTAATTACATTACTAGCTTACACTTGTAAAAGAGGGACATGCAGGCAGCTGTAATGTGAGACAATGTCTGTGTGAGGGGAGAGGATTCATGGGAACTATATCCCTGCACAATTTGGTGATCATGCCCACAACATGCCTTGGTAGCATGGAAACAACTGTTCTGCCCAGAGATGGCCAAAATAATGAAAAATATATACTATATTTCTAAGTTAAGGTGGCATCAACTAGTAAGCATTCTGACACATTTGGATACATTTCTGCATTTTTAGAATCTATTTAGAATGTATGATCATTGGGATGTCAGGAGTCAGAGCTCCACCAGTCATACGAAACCAAAACTCCAGGCAGCACTCTGTGTACGAGCCTTTAGCTGGGCACAGTGAAGGATCATACATGGACTGCTGCCTGGAGTTTTGGTATTGTGTTATACATAGGATCCAGTGCTGCTTTATTTTCTTTTTCACCGGTCATACATTTATTGTACATATCTTTAAAGGGTTTTTTCCAATCCCTATAATGACCCACTGAGAATTCCTGGGCCCCTCCTGTAGAGCATACTTACCCGCGTCCTCCGGATCCCTGGCGTCACCCGCGATGCTAGGAAGGCTGATATCACTGTCTCAGCCTGCTATGTGGCCATGCAGGGATTCGGAGGGACACGGTTGCTGGTAAGGAGGGGCCCGGGCATTCTGGGGGTCATTATAGGGATTGGATAGTCCCTTTAATAATGAAAATTTTATGTGGTTCAAAAACCTTTTTACAAGATTTACTTTAGGTTTTCACAATCTATTTGCAGTTTGTGACTGAAAACATTTGTCGTTTACATCCAAAGGCTAAACACTCATCTTGCTCTTCTACAACTGGCACAGCTGCAAGCCTATTGAAAGGGTTTGTCTGCTTTGAAAATCCCTTATTGTTTGACGGGTCTTCTGGCATTAAACCAATCCCAGGGTGTCTTCTGTAATCTGTGATACCTGGCAGCAAATCTACCATTCTGCATACTCCAGAGTGAGATGCTCTGTGTAGCCACTCTCTGCTGCAGCTAATAGAAAGTAGTGTTTTTTGACAAAATCAAGGTTTTGTGAAAATTGACCCAAAACAACACTTGACTACAGCCATAGATCTCGCACTTGTAATATACAATCGATGCAGATTGATCCCTTCATTTTCCAAAGGACTTCTGAAAAATGAAAGGTGTAATCTGATTGGTTGCTATTGGCAACTAAGCTAGTTTTAATTTGCACCAGTTTTGATAAATCTCCTCCAGTGGGTTAATGCCCATTTCTGATTTCCGCACAGATCATCAGTCTTTGCTGAGAAAAATGCAGCATGCTCTTCTTTGGTCTAGTTCTTGACTCGCCCATTCAAGTCCATGGGTCTGCAAAAAACAGAGTGCACATGGACACCAGCTGAATCCACGGAGATGTAAAACTGTCCACTATTAACAGACAAACCATGGAGGAGTTTTATGCTTGTGTGAATAGTCCTTTAAAACTTTGAACAATGTCATAAAAAAAAAAGTGATACCTTTCTTTACCCACTTTAAAGGGATTGTCTCACTTCAGCACATGGCATTTATCATGTAGAGAAAGTTAATACAAGCCCCTTACTAATGTGCTGTGATTGTACATATTATCTCCTTTGCTGGCTGGATTCATTTTTCCATCACCTTGTACACTGCTTGTATCCAGAGAGCCCCATAACTGACAAGGATAGTACTGTTCTATCAGGGGCCAGCTGTTCCGTTCCGCAAAAAACAGAATGCACACGGGCGTCATTCGTGTTTTTTGCGAACCGCAAAATACTGAAAAAGCTATACTGTCGTGTGCAAGAGGCCAAAGAGAGACACTAGGCAGTAGAAATGTTTACCAGAAGCTCCCGTGCCACAGGTTGACCTGCTAGGCTCGGTATCCTGGCCTCCAGAATGTCCGTGGCAAAACGTCATTGCTTAATAAATAGATAAATAAGTGAAATCTTTTGTTTTTGTGCCACATTCTGAGAGCCATAAATTCATTTCAAGTTTTACAATCCTTGTTTTTATTGGTACCATTTTAACTTATTTCCTTCTTTGGCGAAGGGGGATGAATAAAGACAGCAATTCTGACATTCACCATGCAGGATTAGGCCTCATGCACACGGCCGTGCGCTTCATGTCGCCGCTGCTGTACAGTGATACACTCGTATGATCTATACCAGTGTATCACTGTACAGCACTGGCGGCATGAAGCGCACGGCGTCATAGCAACCAATGACGCCGTGCGCTCCTGCTGTCAGCAGGAATCCCGGCCGGGTTACCACGGACCGCTCTCCGCCGTGGAACACGGCCGTGGACATGAGGCCTAAATGAAATGTTAATGGTATTGTCCACTCCTTCACAAGTGTTGGCGTATCGGCTTTGAGATAAATGGGAGCAGTAATCAGCTCCATCCACTGTACTACTGCAGAACGGCTGATCAGTGGGAGTGTGGGGTGTAGGACCCCTGCCTATCAGATAGTGAAGGAGTGGACAACCCCTTTAAATCATAGTATGAGGCCTTACAGTTGCAGCAATATAAATTGTGTAGTTTTGATTTTACTGTTGTTTTCCATGATAAAATATCTTTTAAGGTGAAAAGGTTTTTACTATTGATTTTAATCAGTGTTTTGGATCATAGATCTGAAGTCAATTTGTTCAAACATGCTCCGTGGAGGCAAAATTCGTTTCAGCCGAAGTCACGCGAGACTTCGGTGAATTTATTCGGTAAACACTTCTGCTTCTTTAACCACTTCCCGACCGTCTATAGGATAAAAACATCCTATGGGCGGTTGTTTATCTCTAAATGGACGTTCTAAAACATCCATTCAGAGATGGCAGCTGCACGCTAATCGTGCAGCTACCGAGCGGGGGGGCCAGCTGTCAGTGACAGCAGGCCACCCCAGAGGGAAGACAGGGGCAGTTCCCAGGTATCCCTGCCTTCTAGCTCGCTGTATACACAGATCAGGGAGCGTCCCGGCCCGGTGGTCATGTGACTGCCGGGGCCGGGAGAGTGCAGGAGCTGTTGGGTCTTCCACAGACCTCGATCAGCCCTGCACTGAGGCTGTACAGTGCTGTATAATGCTGTACAGCCTCTCTGGGGGGTGTATTTCCCCTGTCACTGGGGCTGACATAGTAGTGAATAGTGAAAAAAAAAAAAAAGTGACGTTAAGAGGTCTTGTATGACTGGATGGAGGAAGCAAAGTGTAAAATAAAAAAAATAAAAATAAAGTGTTTCATAAAAAAGGTTTCACATGTAAAAAAAAAAAAAAAATTCCCCAATAAGTAATAAAAAAAATGTTAAAAATAGAAAAAATAAATAAAATAGACATACTGTATTTGGTTTTGCCGCGTCCGTGACGGCCGGCTTTATAAATATATCACATGATCCACCCTGTCCAATAAAAACCATAAAAATATTAATAGAAACTGTGTCAAAAAAGCCAATTTTTGTCACCTTACATCACAAAAAGTGCAACACCAAGTAATCAAAAAGACGTATTTCCCACAAAATTGTACCAATAAAACCGTTACCTCATCCCGCAAAAAATGGACCTCTACATAAGAAAATCGCAAAAAACAAAAAAAAAATAAAAAATAACTATAGATCTCAGAACAGGGAGACATTAAAACATAATTTTTTGTTTAAAAAATGCTATTATTGTGTTAAAGTGAAATAAATAAATTAAAAGTATACATATTAGGTATCGCCGCATCCGTAACAACCAGCTCTATAAAAATCACATGACCTAACCCCTCACATGAACACCGTAATAAAAATAAAAAGTGCCAGAAAAGCAATTTTTGTCACCTAACATCACATAAAGTGCAACACCAAGCGATCAAAAAGGTGTATGCCCCCCAAAATAGTACCAATCAAACTGTCACCTCATCCCACAAAAAAATGAGACCTAAGACAATCGGTCAAAAAATAAGAAAGCTACGGCTCTCAGACTATGGAGACACTAAAACATAATTTTTTGGGGTTTCAAAAATGTTATTATTGTGTAAAACTTAAATAAATAAGAAAAAGTATACAAATTAGGTATTGCTTCGTCTGTAACGATCTGCTCTATAAAAATGTCACATGACTTAACCCCTCATGTGAACACTGTAAAAATAAATAAATAAAAACTGTGCTAAAAACAACAAATTTTTTGGTCACCTTGCCCCATAAAGTGTAATAATGAATGATCAAAAAATCATTTGTACCCATAAATGGTACCAATAAAAACATCAACTCTTCCTGCACAAGATGATTGGCAGAAAAATTAAAAAAATATGGCGTTTAAAAAATGGAGACACAAAAACATAATTTTTTTCAAAAATGCTTTATTATGTAAAACTGAAACAAACAAAGTTGACATATTTGATATCATTGCGTCCGTAAAAACCTGCTCTATAAAAATAGCACATGATCTAACCTGTCAGATGAATGTTGTAAAAAATAAAAACAGTGCCAAAACAGCCATTTTTTGGTTACCTTGCCTCACAAAAAACCTAATATATAGCAATTAAAAAACATATGTACCCCAAAATAGTACCAATAAAACTGGCACATTATCCCCTAGTTTCCAAAATGGGGTACATTTTTGGGAGTTTCTACTGTAAGGGTGCATCAGGGGGCTTCAAATGGGACATGGCATCTAAAAATCAGTTCAGCAAAATCTGCCTTCCAAAAACCATATAGCGCTCCTTTTCTTTTGCGCCCTGCCATGTCCCCTTACATCAGTTTATGACCACATGTGGGGTGTTTATGTAAACCGCAGAATCAGGGTAATAAATATTAAGTTTTGTTTGGCTGTTAACCCTTAATGTGTTAAAGAAAAAAAATGGATTAAAATGGAAAATCTGCCAAAAAAGTGAAATTTTGAAATTTCATCTCCATTTTCAAAGTTTGTAAAATCAGTTTTGAGTAACTTGCGGGGTGTAGTTTCTACAATGGGGTCATTTATGGGGGTTTCCACTATGTAAGCCCCACAAAGTGACTTCAGACCTGAACTGGTCCTTAAAAAGTGGGTTTTGGAAATTTTCTTAAAAATTTTAAGAATTGCTTCTAAAATTCTAAGCCTTCTAACGTCTTAAAAAAATAAAATGACATTTACAAAATGATGCCAATATAAAGTAGACATATGGGGAATGTTAAGTGATAAATATTTTATGAGGTATGACTTTCTGTTTTAAAAGCAGAGAGATTCAAATTTAGAAAACAGCGAATAAAAATAAAAAAATCATTAACTTTTGGATTTTTTTTTATAAATAAAAGGTAAAACATATTAAATGGTAAATTTGAGTATGAAGTACAATGTGTCACAAGAAAACAATCTCTGAATGGCTTGGATAAGTAAGTGTTCCAAAGTTATTACCACATAAAGTGACACGTCGGATTTACTAAATTAGGCCTAGTCAGGAAAGGGGTATATGGCCCAGTCTGGAAGTGGTTAAAAATATTTTAAAATAGCAACCCAGAGTCCAAAATTATGGAGGATATTTTTGTTAACATTTGTTTTGTCATTTCTTTGTTATTCCTCCTGGATATGTATGCTGAAATTGAGAACTGGGCGATAACAATTCCTTGTGTCAATAGTGTCATGCAGAGTCTGTCACTGTCAGCACTGACTGGTCACTGTCATAGTGTGTATGGACATGTCTCATTGATCCAGGGTGTGGCAACACATAAGAGATCATTTATCAAACTGGTGTAAAGTAGAACTGGCTTAGTTGCCCATAGCAACCAATCAGATTCATCATTTAATTTTCCAAAGGAGCTGTCCAAAATGAAAAGTGGAATCGGATTGGTTGCTATGGGCAACTAAGCCAGTTCTACTTTACACCAGTTTGATAAATGACCCCCATAGTTGTCAGTCTATTCATACATTTCCATAAGGGATAATTGAGAACTGGCATACAATGCCACTGGAGTAGATTCAGGCTACGTTTACACGACGACAATAAGTCGCGCGACAGATAGGGCACAACTACACTGCAACATTTTGTTGCACTAATGTCGCGCAACAATTTTTTATAATGGCAGTCTATGGTATCGCACTGCAACATACTGCGACGCAACAGTCGCAGAAAAATCCATCTCGAATGGATTTTCTGCGACTGTTGCGTCTCAGTATGTTGCAGTGCGACACCATAGACTATCATTATAAAAATTGTTGCGCGACATTAGTGCAACAAAATGTCGTCGTGTAGACGTAGCCTTATTGTTGCCTCTGACTGTCTGATTCGCTTTCTTAATTATGCTCTCGGCATGCTGGGAAGTTATTGTGGTCTACAACATCCACCCCAATTCCTTAAAGGGGTTGCCCAAGTGAAAAAAAATGGGCAGGGACTGTATTAAAATAATAAAAGGAGTACTCACTGGCACAAACCCCTTTTTCTGTAGCGCTGCAGCTCAGATCATCCTGACCAGGCATTGCTTATGACTGCAGCGGTGGGGTTACCGCAGTATCTAGGAGCTTCTTCACTTGGGAAAAGATTCCGTTTTGTGCTCCTCTCCTTTGAATCATAATGGGAACCAGTTTCATATCACCCTGTCAGGGCAGCGTGAACTGGTGACTAGGATTCTGGGTCACTTAATTGTGTTGACCTAGTTGTTTTCGTATGCTCTTTCAGACAGCAGATGTTTCTGTCCGGGTGCTGTCTGTAGAATGGACAGCACCAAGACTGAACACGGACCCGCTGTAGTCAGTGCTGGAGATTGATCAAAACTGGAATCAGATTCCAACTTTCATTTTTCAGAGCTCCTTTGGAAAATTAAAGCTGATGGTTGTTGTTATTGGCAACTAAACCAGTTTTTCTTTACACCAGTTTTATAAGTCTCCCCCAGTGGATGTATTCACATGGGTGCTTTTCTGCTCCGACCATCCGTCCGTGCAGAGAAAATCTCAGCATCTTGTTTTTCACTCATTCAAGTGGATGAGTGTGTTGGGAAGAATGGACCATACATGGTTGCTATTTGTGTAAAAAAAAAAAACAACCTAAAAAATCACCCTTAATCAGCTCCAGTGTGAGCCAAGTGCTGGAATCAGGCAGTGCATGAGCTCAGGAGCCCTGATATTCATGGCCTCATGTCGTCCCCCTGCCATTTATTCCGTTTAATTCAAATACACACTATAGGAAGAGAGCTCCATCCTCCAAAGGTGGAACCCACACCTGTGGCATGCTATAAATGCCCAGATGGGAATAACCATTTAATGATAATGGTGCAAAAGCATTTACTCTTTCCACAGTTCATATGCGGTATAATACCTGGCGGTGAACAGCGGCTGTGCAGGAAACTGCAGCACTGCTCTATTCAAAAGGGCTGGCTGCAGTTCACCACTGTACTGGCAAACGTTAGGAGGGGCTGCAGCATCAAACCAGCACAGGGGCCCCTTGCTTTTCAGGATTCAATCATAAGACCAGAAATTGATGACTTATGGTAGCAGTATGCCATCACTTTCTGTAATGTGAAAAGGGGGCTTTCTTGTAGCATGATGCCTGAAACAGAAGATCGCCAGACGCTCCACCTCTGTACAGTGCGTGTGCCAAGCGCAATCCCGCAAGACTGCCTGTTCGCTGGTGGAGGAGCCTGCAGCATTTACATACATCAATCCCCTCCACAGTATGGGGAGGAGCCATCACTCGTCCCGATACTGACTCGTTGTTTGCAGGCAGCAGAGCGTGATTATACAGCGCGATCTGCTGCCGGTAAATGATAACTTTTGTGACCACATGAATGATCTTTTACCTGATGAATGAGCGTTTTACTACGCTATTTACACCGCCAGATAATTGCTAACGAGTAGGGGGGTTTTATGCTATTTAGCGGTCATCTGCAGGATTCTGGGCCCTAAAAACTCTTGGCCGAACCCTTACAATATGGAGATTTTTAAGTGCAGGGGTTGCTGCCTCCTGGATATCTTACAATGCGAGTGATGCCAGACTGTGCCCAGGCCCCTCGGTGAGGTGTCCATATGTCACGTGTGCCCCCTGCAGCCAGTGTGATATGACGAGCATGTCACTGCTGCAGTTACACAACAAATAAGTGCTTCTTCAGGACAGCTGAATGGGTGGGTTTTTTATTTTATAAAAGAAATACTGTTTCAGCCCTATAAGTTTAGGCTGGGTTCACACATGACTGATTAGCTGCAGATTTGCTGAAGTGGATTTTCGTGCGGCAAATCTGCTGCGCCGTACAGTACCAGCAAAGTGAATGAGCTTTCAGCAATTCTCAGTCACATGTGGCAGAAACCATGGGCAGACTGGGAACTTAAAGTGGCCCCATGTTGTAGGCGGCGTCAACAATACCATAGCGCAATATACCATCCCAGCAAAACCATATACCGCAGAAAAGCACAATACACGGTCCCAAAAGCTATCCCTCTGCCCCAAAATCAATAGATGACATTTTCTGTCCTTCTACAGTTGTCCCTTAAGGGCTCATGCACACGACCGTTGTTTTGCGGTCCGATTTTCACGTTGTTTTATTTCTTTGATTTAAGTCCTCTTCCGTTCCATTATTCCACAAAACATATCTGTATGGTTTCTGTATGCAATCTGTTTTTTGCGGATGGGAAACAGTAACTTATTAATCACCAAACACAATATGGCCTGGGCATAGCATTTCTACAGTATAGAGCCGCAAAATACGGATGCGTTACGTATTTTTTGCGGACCCATTGACTTGAATAGGGCCTTGGACCGTGATTTGCGGACAATAATAGGACATGCAATATTTTTTTGCGGAACGGAAACAGAATGCACACGGAGTACCTTCTGTTTTTGCGGACCCATTGAAGTGAATAGTTCCGCTTACGGTCCGCAAAAAAAACTGAACAGAAGCGGAAAGAAAATACATTTGTGTGCATGAGCCCTTAGACATACCTTAGAGAGCTCAGTATGTACCCGGCCAGCAGCAGAGAGGAGGACTTGGGTGGCCCCATGGGCATCGGCCCACCGGGAACTTTCCCATGTAAGGTCTATGGCCAATCCGCCCCTGGCAGAAACTGACCTGTGGTCCGGATTGTAAATCTGCAGCGCGTATATTTATACTTCGGATTTCACTCTTTCCGATACATAGACTGACACTGCGTCTAATCTGCAGCTTTTCTACAAAATCCAGCGTGTGGAAGAACTTTTTGGGCCAGTTCAGTTTTAAAATACAAGCTAAGGCCTCTTTCACACTTGCGTTGTTGGGATCCGGAAAAACGCAAGTGTACTGAAAGCATTTGAAGACGGAACCGTCTTCCAAATGCTTTCAGTGTTACTATGGCAGCCAGGATGCTATTAAAGTCCTGGTTGCCATAGTAGTAGTGGGGAGCGGTATACTTACCGTCCGTGCGGCTCCCCGGGCGCTACCAGAGTGACGTCAGAGCGCCCCATGCGCATGGATGACGTGATCCATGCAATCACGTGACCCATGCGCTTGGGGCGCCCTGACGTCACTCTGGAGCGCCCGGGGAGCCGCACGGACGGTAAGTACACTGCTCCCCACTACACTTACCATGGCTGCCAGGACTTTAGCGTCCCGGCAGCCATGGTAACCATTCAGAAAAAGCTAAATGTCGGATCCGGCAATGCGCCGAAACGACGTTTAGCTTAAGGCCGGATCCGGATCAATGCCTTCCAATGGGCATTAATTCCGGATCCGGCCTTGCGGCAAGTGTTCTGGATTTTTGGCCGGAGCAAAAAGCGCAGCATGCTGCGGTATTTTCTCTGGCTAAAAAACGTTCCGTTCCGGAACTGAAGACATCCTGATGCATCCTGAACGGATTTCTCTCCATTCAGAATGCATTAGGATAATCCTGATCAGGATTCTTCCGGCATAGAGCCCCGACGACGGAACTCTATGCCGGAAGACAAGAACGCAGGTGTGAAAGAGCCCTTAAAGAGTAACTAAACCTTTGTAACAAATTTTAATATGATGTCCCTAATAAAAGTTTTTCTAATATACTTTATTAATCCAATTTGTATAATTATTACACTTTCCCCCCCCAAAGCACGCCTAAAACTCAGTTCTCCTACAGTGCTGACAGCTCAGCGGAGTACGGGCTGTAAAGTTTATGAATGGGGCTGCATGAGCAGGAGCGCACATTGCTGCTCCTGCCCCCCGGAGGATCCTGGCATAACACATGAGTGCCCTGTACCCATCTACTATGCCAGGAATAGCTGAGCGGAGGGGGCTCCTGCTTCTGTCTGCTCCACTAAGCGCTGACATGCAGTTCTCTTAGCTTAATGGAGCAGGCAGAAGCAGGAGCACACTCCGCTAATCCTGGCATAGCACATGGGTACAGGGCATTAGGGACATCATATTAAAATTTGTTACAAAGGTTTAGTCACTAAAAAAAAAAAAAAAAAATCTGTGAAGAATACGTCTTTTTTCAGCACAAAAAAAAGTGTTCACTTCAATACAAAGCTGAATTTTCAACTTGAGGTTTTTAAAGCAGATCGGTGCCAAAAACGTGCGGAAAACACAAAAACCGCATGGACTTTCATGGAGCTGTTTTTTCTGCTTCCTATTCATTTCAATTGGAGATTCTGCCCCAAGATAGGGCATGCTGCTTCTTTTTTACACGTCTTCCCAATGGAATGAATGGGAGGCTGTTTTGAGGCGTTTTTGGAGCTGATTTTGAGGCAGAAACACTCCAAAATCAGCACAAAAAAACTCCATGTCAACTGACCGTTTGCTGCGTGTTTTTCTTCTGCAGATTAGAAGCAGAAATGGTGCAAAAAAAAAAATGGCAGCTAATCAGTCACTTGTGAACCCAGCCTTAGGGCTCATGCAGATGGCCGTTGTATTGCGGTCTGCAAAACAGACGCCAACCGTGTGCGGAACAGCCGACCCATAATAGAGCCGTCCTATCCTTGTCCGTAATGCAGACAATAGGACATGTTTTTGTGGAATAGAGATGCCGACACGGAAATCACAGTCATTTCCATTTTTTGCAACCCCACTGAAGTTAAAGGTTCCACAAAAAAAAAAAAAATACAATCAGGTGCATGAGCGTTAGGTCTACTTACAGTACCCACAGGTTGCAGGTAGGTCTGTGTGTAAGTACATTCCAAATGAGAATAGGGCAGTGTTCACACTGCTGCCAGAGGCTGTCTGGACCTTCAGTTTGGCAGCCCAGTAAATTTGGTGGAAAGACCAGCGCGGCAAAAGTGGTGTTTTCCCGTTAAAACAAAGGAAGCCAACAACTATTATAATACGGGCCAGAGACCAGCCTGACTCACTGACACTGGGTGGTTTATGTGAAACCCAAATGGCTTAGGCTGATTTCACACTTCAGTTATTGTGAAGGCTACTCAGAGAGACGGTATAATGGGAAGATCTGCTCCTGTCCTGTGTTTTGACCCACAGCTGGATTGGGCTCACAATCGCTTATCAAATAACTGAAGTGTGAACACGCAATGGCTACAAGTGCGGCAGTATCCGTCTTTTATACCTACTGTCACTTTCTGATCCTCAGAAAATACCTGACCATGTACCCAGCCTAACAATGTTCCTGTTACTATGGAAACCCGTACTGTAGTTCATTATGTAAAACCACACGCCCGAGCCGCCTGCCGGTGAGGGACTGCGCTCTGTGCCTCAGGAACCAGTATATAAAGTGGGCGGGAAAATGTGGCGCTCTGATTGGCCCGCAACAGGCTGTTATCTTCCGATTGGCGGCGCGGGGTTGGCTGGTTTTGGAGCTAGCTGGTTGGTTGTTTGCCTGTACCGGAAGAGGATGGGGTATTGTGCAGGTCGGTTCTTTCTACGTTCAAACGGCGGTGGAGCCCGTCACCCCGTGTCCTTCTAGTGAGGTCTGTGCGAGGGCGGTGGCCGTGCTGACAGCGAGACGTGTGCAGGTAAGTACCCTGGGAGGGTGCGAGAGCTCCTCGGTCCGAGCAGGCGCCGCTTCTGTACTGAGCGGCTCCTTACCTTACTCACACCACCCGCGTTATCAGGAGGCATGATTGGGCTCTGTTCACACTGCAGTTATGGCCACTTTTTACACTTGCTGAGACGTGACGGAAACGAACACAGGTGTGAACATTGGCAAGAGCAGTGCACCTGACACCAGCAGGAAGCGCTCTGTGGTGTACATCGGACTGGCAGCTGTCATCATGGAAAACCCCAATGTGAAGGGAGCAAAACGTTGTCGTTTGTCTTGTGTTGATGGCAGGTCGATGTGGATTTAAGGATCTCTACAGAAAATCGTCTTAAACTGGGCTTCAGTCTGAGGTCTTAGCGGTGGTGTATGTGCACTAGCGCTATTGTAATTCAGTGGAATCCATAATTCTGCAGGATCCATGGGGCTCCCAATGCTCAGACCCCAACAATTAGGGAACTTTCACACTCGCGTTTTTCTTTTCCGGTATTGCGTTCCGTCCTAGAAAAGAAGTGATCAGTTTTATCCTAATGCATTCTGAATGGAAAACAATCTGTTCAGGATGCATCAGTTCAGTCACTGTACGGTTTTTGGCCGGAGAAAATACCGCAGCATGCAGTTTTCTCTCCGTCCAAAAATCCTGATCACTTGCCAGAATGCCGGATACAGCATTAATTTACATTGAAATGTATTAATGCCGGATCTGGCATTAAAATTGCTGCATTAAAGGGTTTCTATCACTTCGTTTCACCTATTTAGCTTTCAGACACTAGCGATCCGCTAGTGTCTGCTTTATCTAACCATCCTAATATAAGAGCTTATTTTCCTGTCGTTTAGCTAAAAAAATAACTTATATAGATATGCAAATGAGCCTCTAGGTGCTATGGGGGCGTGATTAGCACCTAGAGGCTCCGTCTACCTTAACAAACTGCCGCCGCCCAGCGCGTCCCTCCAGCCCGCCCATCTCCTCCGGAATGCGATGCTCCTCGTATTCGGCGCATGCGCAGTGAATGTCTGATCGCTTCCCTGCTCAGACATCTCCACTGCGCCTGCGCCGATGACGTCATAGTGCTCCGAGGAACAGGCGCAGTGGAGATGTCTGAGCAGGGAAGCGATCAGACATTCACTGCGCATGCGCAGAACAGAGACGCGCACGGAGAGGATCGCTTCAGCTGGAGATGGGCGGGCTGGAGGGACGCGCTGGGCGGCGGCAGTTTGTTAAGGTAGACGGAGCCTCTAGGTGCTAATCACGCCCCCATAGCACCTAGAGGCTCATTTGCATATCTATATAAGTTATTTTTTTAGCTAAACGGCAGGACAATAAGCTCTTATATTAGGATGGTTAGATAAAGCAGACACTAGCGGATCGCTAGTGTCTGAAAGCTAAATAGGTGAAACAAAGTGATAGAAACCCTTTAACGGATCAGTTTTTCCGGATGCGCAGACCTTTAAATCTGTGAAAAAAATAAATAAATACCGGATGTGTTTTCCCAGATAACACCGGAGAGACAGATCCGGTATTTCAATGCATTTGAATGCCATCAGTTTGCGTCTGTACTGCCGGTGACGGAACTGCCTGACACAAGTGTGAAAGTACCCTCGCTGAGCCTTTTCTAACCAGAACAACCCTTTAAAGCGAACCTTTCACCAGGATTTCACCTAATAAACTATTACCAGTACCTTATAGATTATGCTCATTCTGTTTAAATGCATTCTTGTCCCGCTTTCCTGGGATGTATATTGATGAAAAAAACGACTTATAAAGTCCTTGTCTCCAGCTCCTGCAGTCACGGTGGAAGTCAAGGGGGTAGCCCTTCCCTCACTCCGGGCTGTACCTCCCCTGCCCTAACCCCTCCTCTAACTAGTGTAACTGACACCCGGCTCAGTCGCCGGGACCGCGCTTGTACTGGCGGCGCATGCACCGTTGGTCTCAGTAGCAGCGCCGCCAGTACAAGCGCGGTCCCGTACAAGCGCGCGCCTGAATAGAAGACAGGGAGGCATGGAGGACGGACGGCACATGCGCAATTCACTTACAGGATCGCGCCTGAAGAACAGAAGACAGGGAGGCATCGGGGACGGACGGCGCATGCGCAATTCACTTACAGGATCGCGCTTCAGTCCGCGCGATAGACGGGATCGCGCTGCTACTGAGACCAACGGTGCATGCGCCGCCAGTACAAGCGCGGTCCCGGCGACTGAGCCGGGTGTCAGTTACACTAGTTAGAGGAGGGGTTAGGGCAGGGGAGGTACAGCCCGGAGTGAGGGAAGGGCTACCCCCTTGACTTCCACCGTGACTGCAGGAGCTGGAGACAAGGACTTTATAAGTCGTTTTTTTTCATCAATATACATCCCAGGAAAGCGGGACAAGAATGCATTTAAACAGAATGAGCATAATCTAGAAGGTACTGGTAATAGTTTTAGGTGAAATCCTGGTGAAAGGTTCGCTTTAAAGGGAACCTGTCACCACGAAATACAATGTCATCTGTAGATTAATGGGAAGGGTTCAGTTACATCTGAATTCCGGTGCCTCATCCGCTACCGGACGTCGCCGTGTGTGTACCGCCAGATCCCTATTGACTATAATGGGATCCAGACCCTTCTCTGGCATAAATCCTGGGTTTTTCCGCTTGACAGATCCTGCTGCATGCAGCATTTTTTGTCCGGCTGGCATTTATACCGGAAGGGCCAGTAGGATCCGGATACCGGAAACTGATTAGAAGGTTCAGTGAAACTTGTAGCATCGCCTCTGACTTCAAAGCCCCAAATGAGCAGGAATTTAAATGTATAAATTACAGATTTAATTTTGCTGAATCTTTTCCCACAAAACAATTTAATCTGCTCAGCTCTTCCTGCTCTATATCCTGCTGCTGTCAGATGGCACTGCATTTTGTGGTGACAGGTCCTCTTTTTAAAGGGGTTTTCTGGTAGTTTTATATTGATGGCCC
The DNA here is from genome assembly GCF_905171765.1 of Bufo bufo. Taxonomy (NCBI): domain Eukaryota; kingdom Metazoa; phylum Chordata; class Amphibia; order Anura; family Bufonidae; genus Bufo; species Bufo bufo. Next base: position 92,755,166 of record NC_053396.1, read on the forward strand.
ATCCTGAGGATAGACCACCAGTATCTGATTGGCAGGGGTCCAGAACCCTCCACCACTGGCCAGCCATACACAGAAAAGTAAAGGCGGCCAGATTGGCAGATTTTGGCCATTCCGGCTGACTGTTGTTTGGAAATCTAGAGTGAACGAGCGTTCGGAATCACAGACGGCAGACTCTTGTCTGCCAAAAATGCGATCCGTCGTGCTGGAAAACTTTCGCCATTCATCGGCTAAAACTACATGTTGATAGCGTGATCGGAAGAATTCAGTTAATTATTGTGCTCAAGCTCCAGGGAGTTTGTTTAAAAAAAACTGTTGGTACTGTGTGCGGGGTATTGGGCCTCACTGTGGTATGCGGTACTGTTGCGGGGTATTGGGCCTCACTGTGGTATGCGGTACTGTTGCGGGGTATTGGGCCTCACTGTGGTATGTGGTACTGTTGCGGGGTATTGGGCCTCACTGTGGTATGCGGTACTGTTGCGGGGTATTGGGCCTCACTGTGGTATGTGGTACTGTTGCGGGGTATTGGGCCTCACTGTGGTATGCGGTACTGTTGCGGGGTATTGGGCCTCACTGTGGTATGCGGTACTGTTGCGGGGTATTGGGCCTCACTGTGGTATGTGGTACTGTTGCGGGGTATTGGGCCTCACTGTGGTATGCGGTACTGTTGCGGGGTATTGGGCCTCACTGTGGTATGTGGTACTGTTGCGGGGTATTGGGCCTCACTGTGGTATGCGGTACTGTTGCGGGGTATTGGGCCTCACTGTGGTATGTGGTACTGTTGCGGGGTATTGGGCCTCACTGTGGTATGTGTGTGTTGTATGGTGGTATTTGTTGGTGCCGCTCTGCATACAGTATCTGTGTAGTGCGGTGGGATGGTGACCTCCTCCGCCTTTATGTGAGGCGGTGTTACACCTAAGAGGATGTCTTTACATTGCTACAGAGCAGGTGGGCTGTGTAACTGTCCACTATCACTATATGGCGTCCATGCTATTTTATCCCCCTACCGTCTGCCTGTGGTCTGCAGGGAGATGATGTCAATTCCATGCTGTAAAAAGCTTTGGCCGGTCCGCTGTAGCAGGGCTGTGGATGTGTGCATGTTATATATAGGGCAGCCGCTTCTGTATTGTTACCTTCACTGTTCAGGAATGAATCCCAGATGACAGTGACATAAACTAATGGAGGGGCCCTGCTGCTCTGTGAAATGTCCCCTTCACGATCTTGCATTTGCTGGGCAGGAGTTGGTCTCCTTGTACTCTATAGCTATTATACAGCCTGTTTCTGAATGATTCTACCCATTTCAGCTGCTTTCTGTGTTTTTTCCTCCATAGAGTATAGTCGATTCGAGTCCAAGATCCATGACTTGAGAGAACAAATGATGAACAGCAGTATGAGCTCTGGATCCGGGTCCCTTCGTACCAGTGAAAAAAGATCACTTTATGTCAGGTACGCATACATTTTATGTGTCTGTTTTGTCATTAGTCATATATTTAACCCTTTCAGGACCAAGCCATTTTTCACCTTTCTGCTCAGGCCATTTTTAGCAAATCTGACATTTGTCACTTTATGTGGTGATAACTTTAAAACGCTTTTACTTATCCAGGCCATTCTGAGCTTGTTTTCTCGTCACATATTGTACACCATGACAGTGGTAAAATTGAGTCCAAAAATAGATTTATTTATAAAAAAAAAAGACAAATTTACTTATTTACAATGCATCACAATAGTTTTGTATTGTGATACATTGGCTCTCCCGGAAGGCAGCGACGGTGCCTAAAGGAAGGCATTGGGTTGCCTTCCCTGCCATCGGGTCCCCGCCACAGCAGCGCGGTGACCCGATGGCTGCTTCCTCCCTGCACAGACATCGTACATGCTGCGTTCAGCTCTGACCCCGGCCGTGCAGGGGTTAATGCGCCGCCATCGGTGATTTCACTGATGCCTGCTCATACAGCAGGGGTCCGGCTATCAGTGACTGCCGGTCCCTTGCCGCGGATCGAACGGGCTCAGCTCCTGCACCCGCCAGATCAGCCCGCCGTACATAAACGGTGCTGGGCGTTAAGTGGTTAAAAGGTAGGTGAGAGGTAGACTAAATATTGCAGGATCCGGAACACAGGTCTGTCAAATGGGGACGTTTTGGGTAAATGCTGTGCAGTATTTTTTTTTTCCACGTCTTTAAAGGTCTGCGCAGTCCGGAAAACTGGATCCGAACTGATACCGTATCCGGCATTAATACATTGCAATGGAAAATAATGCAGAATCCGGCATTCCAGCAAGTGTTCCGGAATTTTGGCCGGAGAAAATACCGCAGCATACTGCGGTATTTTCTCTGGCCAAATGCCGTAAAAGTGACTGAACTGAAGATATCCTGATGCATACTGAACGAATTGCTTTCCATTCTGAATGCATTAGGACAAAACTGAATTGTTTTTTTCCGGTATTGAGCCCCTAGGACGGAACTCAATACCGGAAAAGTTTAACGCAAGTGTGAAAGTACCCTTAGCAGCATTGGGAACATGCAGGCTTGGGCAAGCAGCAGGATGTTGTCTTCAGTGCTGCTTGCCTGTACTATCAATATGAACAGTTATCTGCCCTCTTAGTGCTCCTTGAAAAGGAGAGGGGACAACCCCTTTAAAGAGAAATTGTCTGCAGGATCAACCCTATTAAACCAGGCATGCTGGCAGGTAGATTTGATACTTCTGATTAAAGTGACACCTGTCTGAAACGCTGTTATGGTGTTCCAAACAAAGCTTTTTTTTTTTTTTTATGGAAATGAGAGCTTCAGTGCACCAAGGGGTGTAGCAAGTACAGGAAAGTGGAGAAGCCGGTGTGCATTGAAGCCCTCATGTACATGAAGAATAAGGCCTCTTTCACACGAGCGTGACGGATTAGGTCCGGATGCGTTCAGCGTGCGTTCAGTGAACTTTCACCATCTTGCAAGCAAGTTCAGTCAGTTATGTCTGCGATTGCGTTCAATTTTCTCCACGCGGGTGCAATGCGTTTTCATGTGTTTTTCACGCGCGTGATAAACTGAAGGTTTACAAACAACATCTCTTAGCAACCATCAGTGAAAAACGCATCGCACCCGCACTTGCTTGTGGATGCAATGCATTTTTCACGCAGCCCCATTCACTTCTATGGGGCCAGGCCTGCGCTGAAAACTCGCTTGTGTGAAAGGGGTCTAAGACTTTATATATATATATATATTTTTTAATGCACCTCAAGCAAGTTTGCGACACTATGCTTTCATGGGCTTTAACCACCTCCCGTCCGCCCATAGGATATAAACGTCCGGGAGGTGGATCTCTATTTCTGAATGGACGTTCCAGAATGTCCGTTCAGAAACTGCAGCTGCACGCTGCTGATCGGGTTGCCCGCTGTAAGTGACAGCAGGGCAACGCAGGGACAGTGCCCAGGTGTCCCTGCCTTCTAGATCGCTGCATACACAGCGCTCACCGAGCGCTGTGTATGCAGAGCAGGAAGCGCTATGCGCTTCCTGTTCCGGCCCGGCGGTCATGTGACCACCGTGACCGGAGAGTGCAGGAGCTGTGTGAGGTCTTTCACAGACCTCGATCAGCCCTGCTGTGAGGCTGTACAGCGCAGTATTATGCTGTACAGCCTCTCTGGGGGGTGTATTTCTCCTGTAACTGGGGCTACTATGTCAGCCCCAGTTACAGGAGAAATCAACAGTGAAAAAAAAAAAGAAAAAGTGAAGTAAATGTCCCCCAGAGGTCTTGTATGACCTTATGGGGGACGAAAAGTGTAAAAAAAAATTAAATGGTTGAAAAAATAAAATTAAAAAAAAGTTTCACATGTAAAAAAAAAAAATTCCCCAAGTAAGGAATAAAATAAAAAGTTAAAAATAGAAAAAATAAAATAGACATATTTGGTATTGCCGCGTCCGTAAAAACCAGCTCTATAAAAATACCACATGACCTAACCCCTCGGGTGAACACCATAAAAAAAAAAACTGTCAAAACAAGCAATTTTTGTCACCTTACATCACAAAAAGTGCAACACCAAGTGATCAAAAACGCTTATGTCCCACAAAATGGTACCCATAAAACCATCACCTCATCCCGCAGAAAATGAGCCCCTACATAAGATCTCTCAAAAAATAAAAAAACTATAGCTCTTAGAACATGGAGACACTAAAACATCATTTTTTTTGGTTTCAAAAATGCTATTGTGTAAAACTTTAATAAAAAAGAAAAAGTATACATATTAGGTATCGCCACGTCCGTAACAATCTGCTCTATAAAAATGTCACTTGACTGAACCCCTCAGGTGAACGCTGTAAAAATAAATAAATAGAAACTGTGCTAAAACAACCAATTTTTTTGGTCACCTTGCCCCATAAAGTGTTATAATGAATGATCAAAAAATCATATGTACACAAAAATTGTAGCAATTAAACTGGCACCTTATCCCCTAGTTTCCAAAATGGGATCACTTCTTGGGAGTTTCTACTGTAAGGCCCCTTTCACACGGGCGAGTATTCCGCGCGGATGCGATGCGTGAGGTGAACGCATTGCCCCCACATTGAATACCGACCCATTCATTTCTATGGGGCTGTTTACATGAGCGCTGATTTTCACGCATCACTTATGCGTTGCGTGAAAATCGCAGCATGCTCTATATTCTGCATTTTTCACGCCAAGCAGACCCCATAGAAGTGAATGGGGTTGCGTGAAAATCGCAAGCATCCGCATGCAAGTGCGGATGCGGTGCGATTTTTCACGCATGGTTGCTAGGTGACAGTCTATTCACTGTATTATTTTCCCTTATAACATGGTTATAAGGGAAAATAATAGCATTCTGAATACCTAATGCTTAGTAGGTGATCAATTGAGGGTTAAAAAAAAATAAAAAAATTAACTCACCTTCTCCTCTTGTTCGCGTAGTTCCTTCCCGGTCTCTTCTTCTTTAATGATGAGTTGTGGGCTAAAGGACCTTTGGTGACGTCTGATCACATGGTCCATCACCGTGGTGATGTACCATGTGATTGGAGCATGTGATCTGACGTCACCAAAGGTCCTTTAGTCCACCACTCATCAAAGAAGAAGCGACCGGGAAGGAACTACGCGAACAAGAGGAGAAGGTGAGTTAATTTTATTTTTTTTTAACCCTCAATTGATCACCTACTATGCATTCTGTATTCAGAATGCTATTATTTTCCCTTATAACCATGTTATAAGGGAAAATAATAACATCTACACAACACCTAACCCAAGCCCGAACTTCTGTGAAGAAGTTCGGGTTTGGGTACCGAACATGTGCGATTTTTCTCACGCGAGTGCAAAACGCATTACAATGTTTTGCACTCGCGCGGAAAAATCGCTGGTGTTCCCGCAACGCACCCGCACATTTTCCCGCAACGCCCGTGTGAAAGAGGCCTAAGGGTGCATCAGGGGGGCTTCAAATGGGACATGGCATCTAAAAACCATGTGGAGTTCCTTGTCTTCTACGCCGTGCCGTGTGCCCATACAGCAGTTTATGACCACATGTGGGGTGTTTCTGTAAACCGCAGAATCTGGGTAATAAATATTTAGTTTTGTTTGGCTGTTAACCATTGATGTGTTAAAGAAAAAATTGGATTAAAATGGAAAATCTGCCAAAAAAGTGAAATTTAAAAATTTGATCTCCATTTTCCTTTAATTCTTGTGGAACGCCTAAAGGGTTAACCAAGTTTGTAAAATCTGTTTTAAGTAACTTGAGGGGTGTAGTTTCTACAATGGGGTCATTTATGGGGGTATCCACAAAGTGACTTCAGACCTGAACTGGTCCTTAAAAAGTGGGTTTTGGCAATTTTCTTAAAAATTTTAAGAATTGCTTCTAAACTTCTAAGCCTTCTAACGTCCTAAAAAAATAAAATTACATTTCCAAAATGATGCCAACATAAAGTAGACATATGGGGAATGTTAAGTAATAAAATATTTTATGAGGTATCACTTTCTGTTTTAACAGCAGAGAAATAGAAATTTAGAAAATTAAGAATTTTTCAATTTTTTTTTTGTAAATTTGGCATTTTTTCATAAATGAAGGTGAAATATTTTGACTCAAATTTATGACTATCATGAAGTACAATGTGTCACGAGAAAACAATCTCAGAATGACTTGGATAAGTAAGTGTTCCAAAGTTATTACCACATAAAGTGAGATGTCAGTTTTGCAAAATTAGGCCTGGTCAGGAAGGGGGCAAGTGGTTAACATTCCGACATATGCACTTTAACCCTTCAAGGCCCAAGCTAATTTCACAGTGTGGTAAAAATGACATGTTCACTTTATTCTGTGGCTCAGTACAATTACGGCAACATAGTAAAACATAGTTTTTATGTTTTACTACTTCTTAAAAAAAAATAAGACCTCAGTCTAGCATCTTGAATTGGTATGTGAGGGGTTAAACTCCCAGCATCAGTAGCCTCTGATCTCCAGGCACTGCAGAGTTGGCTGTATAACACAACCAGCACACACTGTGTATGGAACAGTCTCTGATGTTCCCTTGCGACCTGTGACATACATGTATGTAATTGGCTGTTAAAGAGGAAATTATATATATATATATATTTTTTTTTTTTTTTGAAACCCATTTTTAAAACTTATTATTTTTTTATGTATGGCATGGCAGCGAACACGTTATTAACCATTAGCGGCAGTGTCGTCTGTAACGTTCGATTGCAGCTGTTAACCTCTTTGATGCCACGGTCAGTCGTGACATCTAAGTGGTTTACAGAGTGAGGGTACTACCTCTGTACCCCATTTGGCCCACTGCCACATGATTGCAAAGTCCCAATTTGTGGCCATGGCAACTGGATGGCTAACAGCCTATTAGGCCCTTCCAGAGGCAGGGTCTAATATTGTCAGTGTAAAAGATAACTATTGCATTGTATTATACCAACAAAAAAATAAAAATTGCCAAAAGGATGCCAGTAAAATCTCCCCTATTCTGCAAAAAACAAGCCCTCTCGCAGCTGCTATGAATTATGGTCTTAGAATATGGCAATACATATATAAAAAAACATCGTCAATGTAATCGCTCACCTCCCAAGAAATTAAGTATAAAGGGCTGTGGAGTCGGAGGCAATTTTGGGTACCTGGAGTCGGCTAAAAATGAACCGACTCCGTCTCCTACTAAATTTAAATTGGAATTAAAAAAAAAAAATGTTTAAATGTCCCAATTCACAAAATGTTATACCGTATATACTCTAGTATAAGCCTACCCGAATATAAGCCGAGGCCCCTAATTTTACCCCAAAAAAATGGGAAAAATGATTGACTCGAGTAAGACTAGGGTGGGAAATGCAGCTATAATGCAGAGTGTATGTGTATATAAGGCACACACTCTACATTATATACACACATCTGCAAGAGGGTGACTCTGCATTAAATACAGGGAGTCAGACTCCCATCAACTGGGCATTTATTTTTATTTTTTTATATTTATCAGGTTGTTTATTTTTATTTTTTTGTTCCCCCCCCCCCCCCCCCTCCCCTCCTACTTCATACTTGGCCAGGGAGGGGGGGGCTGTCCAGGGGCCGGTACTTACTGCCGGTGTAAATCTTGCGGTCTGCTCCCAGTGTAAATCTCGCGGCCCGCGTGTCTCGCGAGATTTTCAGCATTTAGAGGAAGGAGGAGAAGACGCCAGTGTCTCTCCTTCTCCCTGACAGCAGTGCTGTCCAATCACAGCGCAGAGCTCAGAGCCAGGGAGAAAAAAAACTCCCTGGCTCTGAGCTCTGCTCTCTGATTGGACAGTGCTGCTGTCAGGGAGAAGGAGAGACACTGGCGTCTTCTCCTCCTTCCTCTAAATGCTGAAAATACTGGGGGCCACAGCGGACGAACGGAGCGGCGCCCAGGAATAATAGTAAGTGCACTTAGATCCCTGGGCGCCGCTCTATGCAGCCTGCTACTAAGTTCATATTCTTTGGACTCACGAAAGGGCCTCTTTTTAATTACATTCATTGGTGGCGCAGTGCTCCCCAGCCCCCCCCATTATCACTTGCCACAAGTCGTCGCCCCCCCCCCCCCCCCCTTCATTGTTATATGGTGGCCACAGGGTCCCATCCCCTTCATTGGTGGCAGATTACACTGCTGGGTATTTTATCGTTACCATGGCAGCCAGGACACTATTAAAACCCTGGCTGCCATGTTCAGCTCCCTGCTGCTGTGTGCATCTCTTAGCAACCATCAGTAAAAAACGCATTGCACCCGCACTTTCTTCCAGATGCAATGAGTTTTTCACTGAAGCCCCAGTCACTTCTATGGGGCCTGGGCTGCGTGAAAAATACAGAATATAGAACATGCTGCGATTTTTCATGCAAACGCAGAACTGATGTGTGAAAATAAAACGCTCATGTACACAGACCCATTGAAATGAATGGGTCAGAATTCAGTGCGGGTGCTATGCGTTCACCTCACGCATTGCACCCGCGCGGAAAACTCGCTCGTGTGAAAGGAGCCTAAGGCCCTTTTCACACGAGTGAGTTTTCCGCGCGGGTGCAATGCGTGACGTGAACGCATAGCACCCGCACTGAACCCTGACACATTAATTTCAATGGGTCTGTGTACATGAGCGCTGTTTTTCACGCATCAGTTCTGCGTTTGCGTGAAAATCGCAGCATGTTCTATATTCTGCGTTTTTTCACGAAGCCCTGGCCCTATAGAAGTGAATGGGGCTGCGTGAAAAATGCATTGCATCCGCAATCAAGTGCGGGTGCGATGCGTTTTTCACTGATGGTTGCTAAGAGATGTTGTTTGTAAACCTTCAGTTTTTTTATCACGTGCGTGAAAAACGGATCAAAACACATTGCACCCGCGCGGAAAAAACTGAACGCAATCGTAGACAAGACTGACTGAACTTGCTTGCAAAATAGTGACAGTTTCACTGAACGCATCCGTACCTAATCCGTCGGGGCCTAAGAGTAAATTCAGAAAGCTTTTTCCTCCAACAAATCACTTCTGAGGAATTGCGTAGAAGCAATAAGGCCCCTTTCACACGGGCGTTGCGGGAAAATGTGCGGGAGCGTTGCGGGAACACGTGCGATTTTTCCGCGTGAGTGCAAAACATTGTAATGCGTTTTGCACTCGCGTGAGAAAAATCGTGCATGTTTGGTACCCAAACCTGAACTTCACAGAAGTTCGGGCTTGGGATCGGTGTTCTGTAGATTGTATTATTTTCCCTTATAACATGGTTATAAGGGAAAATAATAGCATTCTGAATACAGAATGCATAGTAAAATAGCGCTGGAGGGGTTAAAAAATAAATAAAAAATAATTTAACTCACCTTAGTCCACTTGATCGCGCTGCCCGGCTTCTTGTCTGTCTCCTTTGTTGAACAGGACCTGTGGTGAGCATTCATTACAGGAACAGGACCTGTGGTGACGTCATTCCGTCTGGTCATCACATGATCCATCACCATGGTAAAAGATCATGTGATGGACCATGTGATGACTGGAGTGACGTCACCACAGGTCCTGTTCAGCAAAGGAGACAGACGAGAAGCTGGGCTGTTCAGCAAAGGAGACAGACGATCAAGTGGACTAAGGTGAGTTGAAAATTTTTTTGAACCCCTCCAGCGCTGTTTTACTTTGCATTCTGTATTCAGAATGCTATTATTTTCCCTTATAACCATGTTATAAGGGAAAATAATAATGATCGGGTCTCCATACCGATCGTCTCCTAGCAACTGTGCGTGAAAATCGCACCGCATCCGCACTTGCTTGCGGATGCTTGCGATTTTCACGCAACCCCATTCATTTCTATGGGGCCTGTGTGCGTTTTTCACGTAACGAAGAGGAGCATGCTGCGATTTTCACGCAACGCATAAGTGATGCAAGAAAGTCACCGCTCATGTGAACAGCCCCATAGAAATGAATTGGTCGGGATTCAGTGCGGGTGCAATGCGTTCAACTCGCGCATCGCATCCGCGCGGAATACTCGCCTGTGTGAAAGGGGCCTAATAGGGGCACCCCCTTGAGCTCAGTACAAGAGATCAGCGATCAGATATGAACTGACCATCATAAAACGCTATGATACAGTCTTCTCAGTCCAGGGGAGCCACTATTGGCCCAGGAGATCCGGCAGACACAAGGTCCATGTTTCCCGGGGCCAATATTGGTCATGTCCATGAGCCCTAAAATTGATGACAGGTTCCCTTTAAAAGGAAGAGTATAGACTTTTGACCAGTTTATTTTGATAGGTTAATATACTCCAGATTGCTGGTAAACACAGATGACATGCGCCACGTCAGAAACTTGACTGAGATGCAGCAGCATGTCAACCGTGTACGATGAGCGCTTTCCTCCCCTCTGAAAAGCAAAAGTCTGTAATATAGGGACAACCCATAAAGCTTCAATATTTAATGCAAATAAAAACTGGGACAGGGGCGTTCCTGATGAGTACCTCCTGACAAAATGAGCTAGCTTTATTTACACCCACCTGTGCCTTAGGATTTCTATACTGTAATTTTATCCAAGAATTGTTCCACCCGCCCACGTCCAAATCTTTCCCGTATCCCCATAGGAACTCCCACTATCCAGTATTGAAAGCTCTTTTGCATCAAGCAGCAGAAGCCCTCCAGCACCAGGGCAAGACACAGCATAGTGTGATAGAGAATACTCAAGATTATTAGGAATTGTTTTCCTCGATTCGCAATTGACTGAAGCAAGACGATTAGCCAGAACTTTGGTCAGTAACTTCATATCAACATTTAAGAAAGCTGTAGGACGGTATTGGCTCATGGAGAATCCGATCTTTGTTTTTTGGCATCACTATAATGAAAGCATTCGCCTTAGGTTTTGGAAGGCTCCCTCGCACTTGAGCACTCCACAAGGATAAATAAATCCAGAATCAAGTCCCGATAATCCATCCAGACCAATTAGATTTCCTCCCTGGAGCTTGTTTTAATGGCTTCTCAAAATTCATTCCTACAGACAGGGCATCTAGTATATTATTCTAGTCCTCAAATAATCTAGGAACTACTAATGTGTCCAGTTGTGGCTACTTTCACACTCGCGTTTTGGCTTTCCGTTTGTGAGATCCGTTCAGGGCTCTCACAAGCTGTCCAAAACGGATCAGTTTTGCCCTAATGCATTCTGAATGGATAAGGAACCGCTCAGAATGCATCAGTTTGGCTCCGTTTCGTCTCCATTCCACTCTAGAGGCTGACACCAAACTGTCCGCTTGACGGAACTGAGCCAAACACAATGTAAGTCAGTGGGAACGGATCCATTCTCTCTGATGCAATAAAAAAACAGATCTGTCCCCCATTGACTTTCAATGGTGTTCATGATGGATCCGTAATGGCTATAGAAGACATAATACAACCGGATCCGTTCATGACTGATGCATGCGGTTATATTATTGTAACGGAACCGTTTTTACATGTGAAAGTAGCCTAAGATTTAAGATCATATTCTGAGTGAGACACCTTTGAAGAGTAAACCTCCTTATAAAAGGAAGCAATAATTCTCATATTATTTCTGGATCGTTATATTTCCCTAGTAACGGCTCTGTTCATCACTGTAAAAGATTAATATTTTTTTATTGTTTGTAATTGACGAAGGGACTTCCCAAATGTCACTCTCGTCCCCTGCGGTCTGATAAAAGTTTTTTTTCTTACAGCTGTGACTTTATTTTTATTTTTCTGTTGATGTAGCTGAATAAGATTTTTTTTGTGGGGTGTATTTCTCTGTGGCACCATTCTAATCCCTCATATCCCTCATGGGTTTCTATCAGTTATGAGTGGGTGCTAGTTCCATCTCCATCACTGATCAGTCTTTGCAATCTTGTTGGCATTGCCAAATATTCCCTTGAGATCACAACAGGCGCTTGGCTGCAATAGAGGACCTTCTAGCATGATCGTGTACACTTCAACCCTTTGGATATTGCTGTAAATGATGTTTGAGAGAGGGAGGAAGTTTCCTTCTGTCTGACCACATGAGCGATGAATGGAATGTGACCACTGCAGGGATCACCTGAGTGATGAATGGCACGTGCCCGCTGAAACCAGTGATTGGCTGCAGTTATAGCTGACTCCCACAGGTTATGGTGTGGACACCGCTCCTGATTTCATACCATCACTTCACCAAACATAGCTTTTCTCACATTCAGTGGAATATAATATCTGGCTGCAGCGTATCTAGAAAATGATATATAAGTGCTGCAAAGAGATTTTTCTAAAGCCGCTTATCGTGAAACCAACCTAAAGTGGTACTCAAACCTACTAATGTTATGCTGTACCACAAAGGGATATGTCATAGCATGATCATTGAAGGTCCACTGCAACTCTGGCTGTCATAAGAACGAAGGGACGGTGGTCTCCTAAGCTCATTCCCTGCACAGCGGCACTCCTGCTCTACATGCTAATTCATTGTCCCCCCCCACTGACACTGTTATGGCATAGTCTGCTGATACAGTATAACGTTGTGATGGGAACACACTTTTCAGACTGCTATAAATTAAAAGCTAAGTATACCTTTTGGGGGCATTTTTCTATGATTTGTTTTCCCTTTTTTAGGTAAAAAATTTTTTATATATTTTTTTTATATTTGGTCTTTATTAAAAATGTTCAACCATTCCGCTGCACATGTTTGGTATCGCCGTGTCCGTAATGACCTGATCTATAAAAGGATCACGTTACTTTTCCCGCATGGTGAACTTATCCAGAGGATAGATCAGCAGTAATCAAAAGGTACAGAACCCCTTTAAGTATGGCACAGGCAGAAAATGAAAAACTATTGTCCTCCGTTGAAATAGTTTATTGTACATTTGTTGTCATGTTGCCCTCTTTTTTTTTTTAATATAAATATATATTTTATTTTCCAAATCAAAATATTAATACATAAAACAATATCAATCTCAGCGGTGTGCCCAGCATGACAATCATAGACATCCTTACAAGAAAAACTCTACACAGCATCTTAAGGACACCCACAAGATAATATATAATAATAGCTATATCAACCCCCCCCCCCCCCCATTGGCTGCCGTCCACTCCATTCATTATTATATGGAATAGTATCAGTATTTATTATAGCTATACAGCTCTGCGTGCATCTCTCCGTTTCCTTTCAATGTCCTCATATACCCTAATTTTTTGGAGGTATGAACTCCACTCCCTTGCTGAGGGCGGGGAGACAGAGCCCCAATACTTTATCAATATAGCCTTAGCAACCATCAATCCCCGCATCCAAATCCGTCTAACCTGGGGCGGGACTTCCACTTCTGACCCATAATCTCCAAAGATCACTATCAAAATTCCCGGGTTGTAGTTCATTGAACTCTCCTTTTGCAGGGTAGTGAAGACCTCATCCCAATAACTTCTTATTTTGCTGCAGCTCCAAAGCACATGGACATAGTTGGCATTAACATATCCACATTTAGAGCAGCAGCAATCACGATCTTTATTTTGGGGAAATTTTCCCTGTGTTTTCGGCGTATAATACAGTCTATGGAGTATCTTAAATTGAATTAGCCTATGCGCACTGGAAACTGTCGCCTTCCTCACGTTCCTATAAATGGTAGACCACTGTAGTGGGGGGCAATTCAGCTCTTGCTCCCACTTATCTGTACTTTTGAAAGGCGTTAGTTGCCAGTGCCATTCGGAGTTTCGCATAGAGTCTAGATAACTTCACCTTTTCATACTTCTGGGCATCACAAAAATCAAAAAATAAATTCTCTCGTAGAAAAATAAGACCCCTATTCCTAGAGGTTTCAAATATGTTTCAAACGTGCATACATAAATAAAGCTAATGGTGAGCTATCGGTAAAACCAAATTCCAAAAGTGATTTAAAGCGACCCATATAGAAAAGGTCAGACACCCTATTAATACCATTACGTGACCAATAACCAAAATCTGTAATTTTGAAGAACTCCTCTAGCTCCCTGTTCTCCCACAGAGGGGTAAAAACAAACGGACCGGAAGATTTAAGGATCTTCTTCAGTCTGTTCCAAACCCTCTGCAGTGAGCACGGGACCAACAAGGACCTCCTCATTCCCATAAACCCAGTCTCCAAACATGCAAAAATATTATCAACTGGTTTATCAAAAACTTTTGTCAAATATCGTGAAAGTAAGCTCTTTTGAATAACAACAGCGCTGAATCTGTGCACATAAATAATAACCTTGGAAAAAAGGTAATGACAGCCCACCATCTGCCTCCGACAACCATAGATATCTCTGCTTTATACGCACCCTCTTCCTTCCCCAAATTAGATCGTTAATCATAGTCTCCAACCTATGAAAAAAGATATCATCGATCCAGATGGGGGAGGCACACAACGGAAACAAAACTATCGGTAGGATAATCATTTTAATCAAAGCTATTCGGTCCGTTTGTGCCAATATCAATTTCCGCCAAGCGCTGATTTTGTCTGACTTTATTCAGAACCGGGGCCAGATTAAGATCATAAAACCTATTTATAGGGACCCCAATCTTAACCCCCAGATAATCTAAGGTATCACTAGGGGCCAAAACACGAACTCGCCTCCCCTCATCTAAGGCTTTGCGGTTCAGCGGGAGGAGCGATGACTTTGACCAATTAATTCTATAACCTGATAGTTTGCCATATTCTTCTATTACCTCTATGACATGCGAAAGAATTTTCCATCCCTGATCCAGGAACAGAATCACGTCATCGGCATTTAAGCTTATTTTATCGCTCACTCCCGCCACCCCAAAACCATCTATACAGTTATCTAAGCGAATCCTGGAAGCCAATGGTTCAATAAAAAGAGCGAAGAGGAGAGGAGACAGGGGACAGCCCTGTCTCATCCCTCTCCGCATCATGACAGGGGAAGAGCTAATACCATTGACACTAATAGATGCAACTGGCTGTGCATATAACATTTGAGTCATTTCCAGGAACGCATTCCCATGTTGCCCTCTAATTGTGTTATGCTGCCATCTTCTGTTCCTTCATTTCTGATCTGTCAGGATTGTTTAGATACCTGATTGTCATTAACTTGTCTCTTAACAGGGCTCTCTTTGACTATGATCGATCTCGGGATAGCTGCTTACCAAGCCAGGGGCTGAGTTTCTCTTATGGGGATATATTACATGTTATCAATGCCTCTGATGACGAATGGTGGCAGGCTAGACTTGTCACACCACATGGAGAAAGTGAACAAATAGGGGTTATCCCCAGCAAAAAAAGGTGAGAGGAATCTTCTAATTGACCCAGTGTTTGTTCTCCTGGTGTTTTAGTTGTGTTCAGTTGGTACATGGTACATACGTGTCCATGCAGAATAGTAAAACACACTCGCTGAGGAATGGCTTTAAGAAATATCCACTTTTATTTTATTTTTTTATTTTTGCAGGGTTGAGAAAAAAGAGAGGGCACGGCTGAAAACTGTCAAGTTTCATGGACGTTCTGGTATGGAAGCAAATAGAGTAAGTATGGATGCTTTAGCACATTCATTATCTCTCCATTATTAACCGTAAAGAATATGTCTATATTAGCAGATGTAAATTTAAGAATATTCTTAAATCCAAGTATCCCCTGTACAGCTGCCATGTGGCCCTATGTGTCTCCATAGTTAGACTACACATAGTGGGCAGATTTGCGAAACATGTATCTGTCGTAAACTTAATGGGTTTGTCTCATCCCGCTGTTTCCACGGCGAGATGAAACTAAACACAGGTGCTAGGTGGCCGAGCTTTCAGAAACGGTGGGAGTGGGTCGGTGCGCCGCTGTTACTGTAACTTCCACTGTAGTGAATGAGAGCTGTGCGCATAGCACAGCCAGCTATGCTGCTTCTGTAAATCCAGCAAGATGGGACGCACCACATTTATCACAGGGTTCAGGCTGGATGACACTTTTATTTATAGCAACTATAAATGTGGCACATATTAGGCCACGCTTTTTCGTAAAGACACGCATGTCAAGCTAGCCGTAGATAACTTATTTAGGCCTAGATATGCCAAAGTGGACCACATTTTGGTGCTTTTTATGACAAAATCTAGGTGCACTCACATTAGTAAATGTGCACCATTGTTAATAACAGTCCTATTCTCCCATTTCCTATGTCCCCTCCTTTCTATAAGGGGCAGAGAGAAGAGTTTAAAACTACCAGTATGTGTCTCTTATTTTTTTACCACCAAAGAGGATCTACAGCAGTTATCTTTTGCAACAGAAGTGGACACTCCTCTGTCCTATCAATATCTTAACAAAGTGCCGTAAATGTGGGAAAACTCCTTTTTGAGGTTTTTTTAGATTCCTGTCCGAATCTTCATGATAACCATTGCCTCCCAGATCATCACACTATTCCATTATAATTTTATCTTTTTGTGCATGACTTGTGAACCCATTTTATTTTTTATTTTTTGTCTTGATTTTGTTTTTGTTTTTTGTTTGTTTCTTTTGTTCTTTTCTGCTCCTGCATTCTGTGGACATTTTCATTCCTGTTACCCTTTGTCCGTGTCATCACCCCATCTGACAGTCCATCAAATCCAAGCGCAAAAAGAGTTTCCGACTGTCCCGCAAGTTTCCTTTTTACAAGAGCCTTGTTCAAGAGGCCAGCAACTCACGTAAGTAAGAGAAGAGGGCGAATCATTGACCCATGTTACTGAAGTGCTTTCAGATTACTAGTAGAGCTTGCATGAATAGAAGTGCACAAACTATCTTCTCCATCCAGCTTCATTGTGCTTATATAACATACATCTGGGCATATAGACATACAGAGGGGGGGGGGGGGGGCCTCATTTAAGACCCCACTCTAAACTATGGTGGAGAGATGCTGTGCAGCGACTGCTCCTACTCTGGTGGACTTAAAGGGGGAGATTTATCATCTTCTTGTGCCTGATTTCTGGTGTTTAAAAAAATAAAAAAAATAAATAACAAACTTTGGGGGTCATTTATCAAACAAATACGCCTAAATTAGGTGCATTTATGGCGCAGATTGTGATGCAAAGGTCCTCTGCGCCGCAATCTGCGACTTCTCCCTGCTCATGTTTCAGGCGTAGAAAATGGTCTAAATTTAAGACAGCTCGGAAGCTGTCTTACATTTTGAAGTGGTGAGGAATCCGCCAAAGTTATGTAGAGGCCGTTGCATCTTAATAACACCGGCGGTTCAAACACCAGGTATAGGGGTTATTAAAACAGGTGTCTAAAACGCTGGTCTTAATAAATGTGCCCCTTTGTGTTTGCAACTTTTTAGATGCCACTGCGACAAAATATTGTCGCAAGTCCCGTTTTTACTCCGCCCCTGCCACTTTTCTGAAAGGGGATGGACATGGCCAGCAGCCAAAACAAATGTATCTTTATTTTTACCAGTTTTCTGGTGCAAATATAGACAAATCTATGGCAGCATCTTTTTAGGTGCATCCTCTGGCAGCACAGGAGATATTAAGACCGGCGCAGAAAGTGCCAGTCTTGACAAATCTCCCCCATAATGTCTGTGTGACATAGAAGGCCGTTCATCTGAATCTCTGATATAGAATACTACATTTTACCCCACAGGTGAAATGTCTGGAAGGCCAAGCTTTACCAAAGCAAAATCGGCTGTTTTCTGGGATTAAGATGCTGGACATTTAGCTGATCGCTGGCTCCCATTTGAAAGTGGTTGTCCGTGATGACAAAATTATTGTCTCTATGGAGAACGTATTAGCTATACGCAGTTCAATGGCATACTTATGACCCTGACCAAATGGCACCATAGTATACAGCAGCTAAAGCTAGATTTAGGCGCCCAGATAATCGGGCAGATTATTGGCAATGAATGTTTCTATTAATACTCGTTCCTGACAATCTGCCTGTCTAAAGTTACTGTAGAACACCAGATGAACCAGTGAAACGCTCGTTCACCGGGTGAAATAGTCGTTAGTGCAGGCAACTACATTATCATACAATGCAGCTGTATGAGGATAAACAATGGCAGCAACGACCCCTTATTCTCATACTGTGGAGGTGATCGCTGCATGTACATGTAGTGCTTTACCTCCATTTAACAAGCAGCCAAGTGTCGGGAAGAAACGCTTCCTTCCTGACTATCTGCTCCTCGGCCCATCTAAATGCACCTTAAGCTTAATGAGCACATGTTTTAGAGGGTGTTGGCCCTTAACGAATGATGTCAGTTTCTGGTTAGTTTTTATTGGCTTTAGGTCCCTCTCACACAGTCAGTGATTTCCATCAGTGATTGTGAGCCAAAACCAGGAGTGGAGGCCACACAGAGATGAGGTATAAAGGAAAAATTTGCATCTGTTCTGTGTATTTGACCCAAACCTGGTTTTGCTCATAATTACTGATGGGAATTAGTGACCAAACACTGTGTGAAAGTGACCTTGCTTAAAAAGTTGAGTACACAGGTTTTTAAATTCTTTTAAAGGGAGTCTGTCACCACATTTGGGCATATTAGACTGATCAAATAGCGTTATGTGCCACCCAGAACTTAAAAACGGTACCTTTGTTGTATGTAACTGAGTTTTCTTTTAGCCGAAAATGAACTTTTACGATTATGTAAATGCGCCCTCTCAAGTGCCCAGGGCGGCGTCTCAATCCTCCGAGCCCCAGGCAGCACCTCCTCAACGGCTCATAACCCCGCCCTCCGTGTGCCTCTTCCCGCCCGTTTACTCCCCTCCTCTGTCCTTTTCCACTGTGGCTGCGCGGTCAAATTTGTGCAGTAGGTATTGCGATGCCCTGCCTGCCAGGAGCGGGCATCGCATGCGCCCGCTACGAATTTGAGTCATAATGTTGTCTCCTTGACAGAGGTGGATTATACTTATTGTAAAATTGGAGATGGGTAGGTTTCAGATCTACAGCATGTCTTATCTGGTGACAGTTTTTCCAATGTTATTACTCATTTTAATGGTGGTAACTTAAAGGGGTTATCAAACAATGGGGGGGGGGGGGGGGTTCCCCTTCCACCTAACTGGCTGGACCTGTGAAGGAAAGATGACTGACTTGCTTCCCACCGCTGGCTCCTCGTTCCTGCGATGCTCTACTGGGCTCCGAGGCATCGAGGATGTCCACATCTGATTTCATATTGCTGCAGTCAATTACTGGCCACAGTGGTGACTGGTTCCCCATATGTCATGACAAATTGTCACATGGCGTAAAGGGATCCAGTCTACGCCACAGCCAGTGATTCGCTGTGGCGATGTCAAATCACATATCATCCAGGGAGCCCAGTGAAGGAGCAGGGAGCTGGCGCCGGGAAGCAGGTAAGTAAAGTTGTTACAGGATCTTCTACTGAATGGTGAGCTGTAGAGGTGAAAAGTGAATAACAGTACGTTCATTTGTAGTTCACAAATTTTGAAAGGGCATGATATTGTATCCTGGATTTTGTACTCAAACTGCGAACCCCCCCCCCCCCCTTTTTTTTGGGGGGGGGGGGGGGGTGGAATGTATGTGCGGGCTTGTCTATATCAATCATGGAGGTTGGGGGTAAATATAATTTTTGTAATTTTAGCAATTTGCTGCCCAGGCAAAAATAATATCCTATTGGCTTACTAAACTAATTGTGATTGTCATTTAATGCATCACTTTTATTTGTATGCTTTAAAAGTACAGATTAACTGGATATAATAGGGGTCATTCATTAAGATCAGCATTTTAGATGCCGCTCTTAAAGGGGTTCTCTGGGAATTAAGAAAGTGAAAATACTTAAATTACTTTATGATAAATATATTCCCAAATACCTTTCATTAGTTATAATGACTCCTTTTGTCTAGGGAGCAATCATTAGGAGAAATAAAATGGCCGCCATCCTATTAGTACACAAAACCTGTCCTAATCCCACAGCAGGACAAGTTACTTCACAACACTGAGGTAAAGAGCTGCCTCATCCTCCTCTCTCTACTCTACTTGTCAGTAGGGATGTCCCGATACCATTTTTTTAAGACTGAGTACGAGTACCGATACTTTTATTTAAGTACTCACCGATACCAATTACCGATACTAATTTTAACAATAAAATACACACACATGTATTTTCTGACCACTGACCAACCAAAAGGCCCAAAAACAGAACTATAGCATTCCAAGGAGACGTTATACTGTATGGGGGCAGCCACAAGGAGAATTTATACTGTATGGGGGGGGGGGGCAGACACAAGGAGACGTTATACTGTATGGAGGGCAGCCACAAGGAGACGTTATATACTGTATGGGGGGCAGCCACAAGGAGACGTTATATACTGTATGGAGGGCAGCCACAAGGAGACGTTATATACTGTATGGGGGGCAGCCACAAGGAGACGTTATATACTGTATGGGGGGCAGCCACAAGGAGACGTTATATACTGTATGGGGGGCAGCCACAAGGAGACGTTATATACTGTATGGGGGGCAGCCACAAGGAGACGTTATATACTGTATGGGGGGCAGCCACAAGGAGACGTTATATACTGTAAGGAGTCAGGACAACAATTTTTGAAGCCCCCCCCCCCCCCCCTCAGTATAATAGTCTTGTGGCCATCATACAGTAATGTATATTTCTTCTTGCCCTAATGCCTGCTTTTAGAGATCAATGTGCAGCTTGCAGGCAGGAAGGGAAGGACCAGGGCCATAGAAGACAGACACTATCACTTTTAGAGGGACTCGCTCCTGGCAAACACAGCTCTGCTGCAGTGACGTCTTCTCTTTCGGTGATGTCATCGGCGCAGGCGCACTGAGGGAGTGCTGAGGAGACGAGCCTCCTCATCTCAGAGCGCCTGCGCCGAATGACCAGAGGCGCGCGATTTTTGAATTACTGACAGGGCCGGCCGGAGGAGGAGATCACGGCTGGCCCTGTCAATCAACACGGCGAGGGGGCGGTTTTCTGCTGCGGCTACCAGCAAGTAGACTCCCTACTTGCTGGTAGAGCCCTCATTTACATATTATAAAACTTCGTTTTATAAAGAATCGGCCGCATGAAAGTAAGTAAGACTATTATATTCTCCTATATCGCGCTATGAGGAATCTAACTATCCAAAAAAAAAAGAGTTTTGTGGGGTGACAGAAACCCTTTAATAAAGCCCCTGTACTGGCCGTGGAACACTGACTTTATGTGGAGGTGTCGGCCTCTAGATAATTTCGGTGCATCCAGTGCCACTTCGAAATGTAAACCAACTTCCTAGCTGTCTTACATTTTAGACCATTTTCTACACCTAAACTAGGTGTATAAAATGATGAGACAGGGCTACAGGCACGTCCCCTTCCACGCCCGTGCCTTGCCAACTTTTTTTAGTCCTGGCATGAGCGGGGAAAAGTTGCAGTTGGCGGCGCAACTAATATAGGTGTATTCAGGTTAATACATGATTTGTAGTGGATCATATACTTTGCAGTTATGCAGTTTACCTGGGAATCTACTTCCCACTATTGTAATTCTGCATACAGTGGTATGTGTTTGTGCGCAGTATACCGTGCTGAAATGAACATTACTAGCGTATGTACCTCACGTTCCCTGGATGTACATCTATCTATATAAATATTTTCTAAAGCCATTCTTTCCTAGAAATACTTATTGTTGTCTTTGGACCAATTAGATAGGTAAAGGAAACATGTATTGTGTATGTTGGCTGAACCTGCTGTTATTGTCAGTTTCTGCCAACAGCTTAACCCTTTCAGGACCCTGCCATATTTCACCTTAAGGACCAGGCCGTTTTTTGGAAATTGTGTGAGACGTTTCACTTTATGTGGTAATCACTTTGAAACGCTTTTATATATCAAGCCATTTTGAGATTATTTTCTCGTAAATTTTCTCGTAAATTTCAGTCAATATTATTATTTTTTTTTTATCTATCCCAAATTTACCTAAAAACTTAAGAAATTCACAACTTTCCAAATCTCAATTTCTCTGCTTTTAAAACAGATAGTGATTCCTCATGTAATAGTTATTACTTTACATTCCCTATATGTCTACTTCATGTTTGGATCATTTTGTCAATGCCATTATATTTTTTTAGGGACGTTAGAAGGCTTAGAAGTTTAGAAGCAAATCTTGAAATTTTTCAGAATTTTCAAAACCCACTTTAAGGACCAGTTCAGGTCTGAAGCCACTTTGTGGGGCTTGCATAAAAGAAACCACCCATAAATGGCCCCATTTTAGAAACCACATCCCTCAAGGTATTCAAAACAGATTTTGTAAACTTTGTTAACCCTTTTTAGGTGTTCCACAAAAATTAAAGAAAAATGGAGATTAAATTAAAAAATTTCCCTTTTTAGGCAGATTTTCCATTTTGATTCATTATTATTATTTTTTTATTATTATATATTTTTCAGTAACAAAGGAAGGGTTAACAGCCAAAAAAAAAGGCAGTATTTATTGCCCTGATTCTGTAGTTTACAGAAATACCCCATTTGTGATTGTGAACTGCTGTACAGGCACATGGCAGGGCGTAGAAGGAAAGGAGTGCGCCATATGGTTTTTGGAGGGCAGATTTCACTGGGACAATTTTAAGTTGCCATATCACATTTGAAGACCCCCTGATGCACCCCTAGAGTAGAAACCTCAAAAAAGTGATCCCATTTTGGAAACTACAGGATAATGTGGCAGTTTTGTTGGTACTGTTTTAGGTTACATATGATTTTTAGTTGCTCTGTATTACAATTTTTGTGAGGCAAGGTAACAAAAATCAGTTTTTTACAATGTTCATCTGACAAGTTAGATCATGTGCTATTTTTATAGAGCAGGTTGTTAGACACGACAATACCAAATATGACAACTTTTTTTGTTTTTCAGTTTTACATAATGGCTTTTTTGACATGGTTTTTATTTTTTTATTTTTTTTTTACGGTGTTAACAGGTGATTTCATGTGATCTTTTTATACAGCAGGTTGTTACGGACGTGGCGATACCTAATATGTATACTTTTTTTTTATTTAAGTTTTACACAATAAAAGCATTTTTTTTAAACAAAAAAAAAATCATGTTTTAGTGTCTCCATATTCTGAGAGCCATAGTTTTATTTTTTGGGTGATTGTCTTAGGTAGGGTCTCATTTTTTGCGGGATGAGATGACTGTTTGGTACTATATTGGGATGTGTATGACTTTTTGATCGCTTGGTATTACACTTTTTGTGATGTAATGTGACAAAAAATTGTGGTTTTAGCACAGATTTTATTTTTTCTACGACGTTCAGGTGAGGGGGTGGATAATGTGATATTTTTATAGAGCCGGTCGTTACGGATACCAATACCCAATATGTCTGTTTGCCTTTGTAATGCATTACAATACATCCTGTATTGTAATGCATTGACTGTCAGCTTGTATACTAACAGCCTACCTGTAAGACCCAGCCTAAAGGGCTGGATCTCATAGGCTTCTGTGGAAGGCATGCCCCGATGCCTTCTCTGCCATCGGGTACCCGTCACTGCAGCGCAGAGACCCAATGGAGATGCCGAGGGCACCCGTACCCTCCGCAAACCCTCTGCATGCCGCGGTCAGCTTTGACCGCGGTGTAAAAGGGGTTAATATGCTGGCATCAGTGTTTTCACCGATGCTAGCGTAAGCAGCAGGGGCCTAGCTGTCAGTGACTGCCGGGTCCGTGCCGCTGATCGGGCGGGCACAGCTCCTCCACCCGCCCGATCATCCCGCCGTACACGTACAGCACTGGTCCTTAAAGGGGTTGTCCGGGTTCAGAGCTGAACCCGGACATACCCTTTTTTTCACCCAGGCAGCCCCCCTGAGGCTAGCATCGGAGCATCTCATGCTCCGATGCGCTCCCTTGCCCTGCGCTAAATCGTGCAGGGCACGGGCTCTTTTTTTTGTTTTCAATAACACACTGCAGTGTGTTCGGTGACGTCACCGGCTCTGATGGGCGGGTTTTAGCTCTGCCCTAGCCGTTTTAACCCGGACAACCCCTTTAAGTCACGTCCACCAGTGCCGTACATGTACGGTGGAGGTCCTCTACGGGTTTGTGTATGGGGAGCTTCCAACTCTCACTGACAATGTCGGGAGAGAGAAGGATTGAACGAAATGAATATTTTTGCCTGATCCTTTTGTCCCCATAGGATAAGGATGGCCAACCTGCAGCTCTCCGGGTGTTGTAAAACTACAATTCCCACCATGCCCTGCTGTAGGCTGATAGCCATAGGCAGTCTGAGCATGCTGGAGAGCCGCAGGTTGGCCATCCCTGCTCTAGTCGATAAGTGCATTTTCCTCCACCCGCTTCCCTTCCCCTGGTAAATACACATGTTTTGGGGGTGCCCTTGTGCATAGTCTGTTGGGTTTTACATCTCCCCTGCATTTCAGTCTGCCTCTCATCTTCCTGCATGTGCAGTCTAAAAGATAAACGGTTTGTTGCCCATAGAAACCAATCACAGCTCATCATTCATTTTACTACAGTAAACCTCCCAACGGTCCTGGAACAGCTGAGGTATGTCCCGATTTCAACGGTTTCTGCATCCTGAGAAGCGGATATGGTTAAATGCAATAGTAAAGGTCCCTGCGTCACCATTCACGGCCTGTGCTCTCCCCAGCCTCAAGTGCGATGCGGTGGCACATCATGCTTGCTGGGCTGTGTAGGAGGGGTGCAGATTGGCCTCTATGCTCCTTCTACACAATGTGTCACTAAGGAGTGCAGGATGTTCTCCAGTCATTGGGGAAAGGACCCCAGGTGGAGTATTCATTTATTTTAATAGTACAGGGGAGTACTTATGGGGGCAATATGGGTGTGCCACTACTATTGTCTCTTAGCCTTTTCAAATGTTAAGAGGTAAGATACTGCACTGCGTAGAATTCTGTAGACCCATGTTCATTCAACCTGTGGCTCTCCCCTGTTACAAATGTCCAACTCTCATCATACCTCAACAGACTCCAGCCATTAGGGCATAATAGGAATTGTAGTTCTGCAACAGTTGGAGAGCCACAGGTTGGTAAACATTGTAAGGTCCAGTTCACACACCTCAAAGCCATCTCCCAAAAACTCCTCAAAACAGCCTCCCATTCATTTCAATGGGAAGTATCAGTATTTTTTTCATGTGGGGGAAAAAAGAAGCAGCATGCCCGATCTTGGGCTGGAATCCATGTTGAATCTCCATTGAAATGAATGGGAAGCATCAAACAACCCCCATCAAAAACTGCACGTAAAAACGTGCACAGATCTGTGCTGAATTTTGTACGCAGATTTTTAAAATCCATCGTATGAATGTACCCGAAGTAGTGATGTGTTAAAATAAATCTGTGCTGTGATTGGTTGCTTTGGGATGACAGGCAGTGCCTCCACAGTAATGCATCAAAAAACTATTACTTTATTAGAACCCTTGACTTGACAACTCCCCCAGTATTTGAAGTTGGATCATGAAGAGTATAGGGGCCAAGTTTAGGTGAGATTCATCAGTGCATGTAGGAGCCCATGAAGAACAAACAAAATCTGATAGGGCAGACCAAGTTGATTTTAAAACTTTCCTGCGTTTTCAATAATTTGAAAATTTCCAACAATATCCTTCTATGTATTTACGTGTGGCAATGATGGGATATGCTGCACAGTATAATAATGTCTCGTGTAATATAATGCATTTTAAAAGTCATTCTACTGTTCATGCAGGTTAACGCCCGCCAGACACTGTTTCCTTTGTCTCTTTATGTGATAGTTTGGTATGGCACAATAGGTGCTGCTCACGCTCTGATTTGATGACCAGTTCCTTTAGTACCTCCAGTTATCCTGTGATCTGTGGAAGGATGGGAGATCTGTTTGCTTAGGCAACTGTACAGCCCTAGAAGCCTCTCCTGCAAATCTCCTTACTAGCTGCATGGGCATGCATGTAGTAATGAGCATTATTAAACTATCCCCAACATAAGTGAATGGAGGCTGCTGATAGACAGAACCATCCATCAGTGGCCATGTTCCCAGCACGCGGGTCAGGAGACCTATGTGTAAACATGAACTAGTCCTCTCAGACATCCGTGCTGATAGTTTAATAACTCTTATTACTAGCTGTGTACATGTGTAGCTAGTAATAGAAACTAGCCAACCTCTTTGACCCCATCCCGCATTATCATGCATATGTACGATGTGGTAAGGGTGACTTTCTTACCTCCCAACTTACATGTACGTGATGGGGATTACATGGGTACAGCTTCTGTGCTCATTTGATTACTCACTGAAGCATGGCTGTTACTCCAGCACCAGAAGGCTGAGAGAAATCTGCTACTGGCTGTTTAACCTCTAGACACTTCAATCAGTGGCGATAGTGTGGCGGACAAAGGAAAGGAAGGGGGGCTCACCTTGTCCTGTCCCTGCCTCTCCAAGATCTCTAGGCCTAACAAAGTTCCCCAGGACTGTCTAAGCATGTTTTACTTTTAGTTGTGCCTGTTATTACAGCTCAGTACATTCCAGTGAATGGCACTGAGCTGTGCCTAGTGAACTATGAAGGGCCTTCTCAAACAGCTGATCAGCAAGGGGTGCGGAGGGTTGACCCCCCCCCCCCCCCCCCAATGATCTCATGAAGATAAGCCATACATTTATAGTCCTAGGTGACCCCATTAATGCTTTCTAATGATGACATGGGACAGGAGTAGGGGCCATTTGGTTTATTGTGGCACACATTGTGTTCTGTGCAAGCATTCTGCTTTCATGGTGATGGGCACATGTCTCTGAGTACTGTGCCAGTATCTGCAAGTTTATTATGGAGGTGTATTGTGTTGTGGATTACCACTTGTCAGAGAATATGGTTTTGTTACCATTTTGTGCTGATGTTTGGTAGCTATACCCTTTTATGGACTCTTGTTATCTCTAGTATGTGCTGCCTGCGGTATTTTTTCTATATATGCTGATCAGAAGAGCTGCCTTTTGATATATTGAGATGTGAGATATTACACAGGTGCCATATACATGGATTAGAATGCTATATTTATGCCATGTATAAGATGATTAATACACACCTTTCTGTAACCATATAGATGTATTATTGCTCCAAACTTTTTATTTAATTCATTTTCTAAAAGGAGCCAGTGGGTTTTTGACGTTCCTGATCTTTTCTTTCACCTCTCCTTTGTTGTACTCCTTTTTTTTTTTTTTCAGTAATCTGTGGCACTTTCTAATGCGGATATATTAATGGGGTCAGTTGCATCTTCCTCCTTTTGGACAAGTTTCCTTTTACTTTTCCATATTTGTCACCTAAGGAGAAGGCGACGTGTAATACTTTTTTCTTTTGGGTAGCTTTTCCTAACGCTGTCTCTAGCTGGCTGTCTCTCACTGTCTCTGTCTTTCTCTTCTTTCTTGTCTGTAATATCAGGACTTCCCTGGCTTAAGTGACGATTATTATGGATCAAAGAGTCTGAGTAAGTTCCTCAGTGTGAGAAAGCTGCTGTTAGTTGGGTTGTCTGCTTTGGGGCATGTCCTGTTAGGTCTGGGAAGGGGGCACAGGATACTTTGTGGTATGTATTATGCATAAAAGGATCTGTTGCAGCATAGATGAGTGCTTCGAGGTAGACAGGTATGTAGATATCCACTCTGTTCCCCTGCCATTTATTGTACGGGACAGTTACCACCTCACTAGTCTCATGTTTAAAAGTGGTTTTGTATTTGGAATAAAAAGTCAATCTCTTGCACTATTTGTGCTATTACGTACTTATTTTGCCCAGCATTTTTTATGGAATCTGCGGCGAAGGCTTCAACATAGATGTGAACAAAGCTTTAGCTTGAACATTAGGAAATTGTTCTGAACTGGATTTCATCAGTTTGTGCCAATTGGTGATGTGGTGTCCGTAATGTTTAAAAGGCTTAAACCATTAAAGAAAGTAACATTTATAGTTAACATTAAGCTTCATAAGCTCTGCATGCTATCCCAGATTGAATATGTAATTTGGACAGCTTCCACCACCAATAATTGTTAGATGCACTAGCATAGATGGTGTAGATATCTAGGTAGAGCTGCTTTGTAGAGCTTGGTGTTCTTAGTGCGTTTTCTGTTACCCAGCCCTTCCCTGTATTGTCTGTTTATTGCTTTCCTTGTGACTTGTTTGGTTCTCTATCTCTTATTAACAGTTTTCTTTTACTTTACAGAAGCTGTGACATCAAATACCAGTGACAGCGAGAGCAGCTCCAGTAAGTCACTGTAAATCATATGCATGGTAGTTTTTTGTCACTTTCATCCATTTTTTCCCTAATGAGAATGGTTTACTTTGCTCTACAGAGGGACAAGAAGACACTATTCTTTCATATGAGCCAGTGACTAGACAAGAAAGTAAGTAAATGTGCTTTACGGCGGCTTTTTTTTATTATATATATATATATATATATATATATATCTCTCAACATGTTCCATACTGCTGTTCCCAATAAGGCAAATAATCACTTTTTTAATCTTTGAGCTTCATAATGAAACAAAATGGGCAAATGAAAACCATTCTGATAGGACATTGAGTGCTATAAGTAAAGAATGTCTCCCCCTAATTGCTACCCATTCTGAAAGAAGAATGTAATACCTCAAACGCATACAGTCAGAGCACTGGAGCGGTCAGTAGAGTGTTAAAGGCTGATTCTCCTAGGCAGCACTCATCAGTGTTGCTAAGGGGGCGCTTTAGAGGCAGCTTTTTTCATAAAACTACAGGATATCCTAATAAAGTATACTACAAAAGTTATTGGTGACAGCCCCTTACATTTTTTTTTGTTCAAATGACAGTTACACTTTAATGTTATTTATGAGTCACTGAAAACATTAGAAAAAAACGAAGACACAGTAACAGAATTGCTGTTTCCTATTTATCTTATCTGCCAAATACAGAATAAATGGCAGTCAAAAAATGTTACCAATGAAGACTACTAATCATCCTGCAAAAAACAATCCCTTACACAGTTACTCAGTGTAGACAATTAAAATATTATGGGTTTTGGACTGTGGTGACACTAAGCAAATTATTTTGTAAAAGAACGTGTTTTTTCCGTACACCTCCCCAACGGCACTAACAACGTGGAGAACAAAGATTTAAAAGCCTCCTCCCCTTTACCTTCTCCAGTTGTTTCCTGTCCCTCGGGACGAAGTGGAGAACTAGCAGGGGTTCCCTCCTGCTGAAGGCTATCGCTCAGCCTTTGGTAGGTATTCCCTGATCTTCAGGAGGTCTGAAGCAGAGTAGCGGGATCTGGGACGAGATACCGCTCCCTCCGCTTGGTTTGGCATAAGCCCTGCGCTGCAGGCAGCCCCGGGCTATTGTGCTCCTGTGGAGCTTTACTAGAAGACTTGCTGGCGGCACGGGGGTCTCAGAGGGCCGAAGTCCCGCGAGAGGTGTTCACAACTGGGAGAGAGTGTGCTGGCATGGCGTGCGGCCGTGTACCACGTGACCTGGAAGTTAGCTTAAAAAATGCCGACATGGAATCGGGATGGCGTGCGCAGTACGATCGCATCCTGCACCTTGAGAAAAGCATGTCGCTGCCTCCTGAAAATTCTTCCGACATTCCTAAGGCCCTCAGCCCGGTAAGCCTCCTGTGGGGAGAAATTTTTATATTTATACACTTGGGATGTTGCTTTTTTCTGGTGGAGGTTCCCCACATTAAATCATTACTCCATAGTAAGGGGTCATTTTTACATTTGAAGGGCAGAGATGCCGGGAAAAGTGGGGAATCTACATTAAGGAAGACGTGCACTATCTGCAAAAGACAGCAGGTCACAGTAAAAAAAAAAACACTGTCAAAAGTGTATAGAAAAAATCATGTCAGAAGAGGCCCCTTCTCTAATGGATAGCCTGAAAACTCTGTATAAAGAAGAGGTCAGCTCGGCCATTGAATCTAAGATGGCCGCTATACCACAAAAACCCTCTACATCCAGATCAAATCCGGAATCTCATATGGATTTGGATTTAGATTTTGATGAAGAAAATTATTCTTCAGATTCTGATTCCACCTCTAATGAAGATGAAGCGGGCAGACCCCTATGTTCCATCGAGGAGACAGATTCGCTCCTAAAAGCCATTAGAGCCACCATGAACCTGGAAGAATCAAATGAAGCCCAAAGAATTCAAGATCAAATGTTTAAAGGGCTAGGAGATAGGAAGAAAACGAGTATTCCCAGTCCATGATGACCTCAAAAAGCTCATCTCTGATGAATGGAGAGACCCAGAAAATAGATCAGGAACTTCTGAAGTATTTAAAAGGAAGTATCCCTTTAAGGAGGTCGACTCGGATCACTATGGCAAAACCCCGAGAGTGGATGCTCCCATAGCCAGGATATCCAAAAAGTCATCCTTCCCTTTTGAGGACATAGGATTATTAAGAGATGCAATGGATAAAAAGTGACTCTGTTCTTAAGAGATCTTGGGACACAAATACCTTGTTGTTGAGACCTAGTATAGCAGCCACATACATACAGCCCAGTTGAAGGAACATTTGGTTTCAGGCACCCCTAGAGAAGATCTAATCTTCCCTGCTGGTATTGAAACAAGCCTCAAAATTTTTGGTTGACGTTTCCACGGACCTAGTCAAGTTGTCCACTAGATCTGCGGCTCTTTCAAATACCAACAGAAGGTCTGTCTGGTTAAGATCCTGGTCGGTAGATACCACTTCCAAGAGCAGACTTTATGGTATCCCTTGTGAAGGAGACAGACTCTTTGGTTCTGTATTGGATGACATTTTGGAAAAAGCTTCCGACCGAAAAAAGGATTCCCTTCTGAAACCAAGTTCTTTCAGCAGCAACGTTCCTTTTGTAGTCAGAAAAGGGGCAGGATGGATCAAAGGAAATGAGATAGTTCAGGCTCTTGGCAGTCCTCTAGAGGTAGGGGGTTCCTCTTTAACCAAGATAAATCCTCAAAGCAGTCCAGTTTATGAAACAGAAATCCTGTGGGGGGAAGGTTAAAAGGGTTCATCACAGCCTGGGAAGAAATCAGATTCCCCGGTGTTCCTGGAGAAAAAATGAATGGCTCCTTCCGAGCTATTATCACTCTGAGACATCTCAACAAATTCATCTAATACAAGAAGTTCAAGATTATGGCAGTAAAATTGACCAACTTGCTGACCCAGGATTGCTACATGGTAACCCTAGATCTGTCAGATGCATACTATCATGTGCCCATTTACCCCAATCGCCAAAAGTCTCTTCGTTCGCAATCTTTTTGGAAAACCAACTTGTCCATCTGCAGTTCCAGGTTTTACCCTTCGCTCTCTCGTTAGCCCCGAGGATTTTTACCAAGTTAGTGGCATAAATCTCAAGCGTCTTTCATCAAAAAGAGATATATTTATTCTGTACCTGGACGATTTTCTCATCTCGGTGTCATCCGAGGTTCTACTACGAGAACACCTACAGGTAGTGCTGAGCACCCTCCAGTCGCTGGGCTGGAAGCTAGATGTAGACCTCGAGCAGGAGAAAAATCTTTCTGGGAATTCAGTTGGGCTCCCATCAGATGACGTCCTTCATTCCGCAACAAAAGGATGATAGCAAGAATCTCATCATTTCATCTGCTCAGGAAGGTATACTTTTGAAAAATCATGGAAATTCTAGGGTTGATGACTTCGACGATACCAGCAGTCAAATGGGCTCAATTCCACGGAAGGATTCTTCAAAACTTCCTCCTGAGGTCCTGGAAACGAAGTGCTTTTTCACTAGACAAGACAGTGACTCTTCCCTCTCGAGTAAAGAACTCTCTATGGTAGTGGTTTAAACCCACAGAATCTGAACCAGTGGGTACCATGGCGGTCACCAGACCAAGTTATCATCACAACAGACGCAAGCGCTTCTGGTTGGGGAGCCCACTGCAACAATCAGCTACTACAGAGTCTGGGATCCAGATCTCCTCCCTCTATCCTCAAATTCAAGAGTTGCTAGCAGTGCTTCTGGCACTGAAAGCGCTTTCCCCAACCATCCACTCGCAAAATGTCAAAATCCTGTCAGACAACAGGACCACAGTAGCATATCTAAACATGCAAGGGGGCACAAAGAGCAAAAACCTCTGGCAGATTGCGTTCCACATCTTCTCCTGGGCAGAGATACACATAAGATCAATTTCTGCAGTCCATCTAAAAGGAGAAGAAAACATTAGCGCATTTTTTGAGCAGAGAAAAACTGAATCCAGGAGAGTGGAGTCGCAACAAGTCTATCTTTGTGGAAATTTGCAGGAGATGGGGTCCTCCAAGCCTAGATCTCTTTGCTTCCAAGAAAAACAAGCAGACAGATATATTTTATTCCCTCTCGTTCAAAGACAATCCAACAAGAGTGGATGCATTTTCGGGTCCCTGGCCAGTGGTACTTCTATATGCCTTCCCTCCAATCCAACTGATACCAAGGGTCCTGATGAAGGTAGCCGAAGAGGGCTTTCATGTGATTCTAATAGCCCCATATTGGCCAAAGAGATTGTGGTTTCCCCTGCTTCTAAATCTCTCAAAAGGGGATTTCTGCATCCTTCCTCAGATCCCAGACCTTCTCTTTCAGGGTCCGGCCCTGCACCCAACGATCAACCATTTGAATCTTACTGCCTAGAATTTGAACGGTCTATCAAATCAAAAATCTCTAAAGTTTTTTTTTTTAAAGGGTCTTGTAGATTGCATCCTACTATCATGTCTACGATCCCTCCTTGGAATCTCAACTTAGTCCTCTCAGCCCTTATGGATCCTCGTTTTGAACCTCTTGATGAAATCACTCTCAGGCTCTTATCCATAAAAAAAAACACTTTTCTAATAGCCATCACCTTGGCTAAAAGAATAGGGGAAATACAAGCATTGTCCTGTAGACCTCTTATCTCAATATTCTGGATGATAGGATAATACTGAAACATGAGCCCTCTTTCTTACCAAAGGCATTCTCAAAATTTCACTGCCAGCAAGAAATATAATTGCCCACCTTTTGCCCTAAGGCTAAATCGGCTGCCGAAAAGAAGTTTTACCACCTGGATGTCCAGGGATATGTCCTGGCTTATCTGGAGGCCACTAAAAATCTGAGGAAGTCTGATCGTCTTCTAGTCCAATACGCAGGATAAAAAGGACAATTTCTATGGTATAAAAAGGATAAGGGCTCTCTCTACCTTCATGTTTGAAAGTACATTCAACTAGAGCAATGTCAACTTCATGGGCAGAAAATGCCTCAGTATCATTGTTCCAGATCTGCCAGGCGGTGACTTGGTCCAGTCCAACTATAGACTCAATGTTTTGGCCAACAGGGGCTTGTCCTTCGGACGAAAAGTCTTGTCTGCAGCAGCCCCTCTAGTCTTGTTCTTTTTGTTAATCCTCCTGCTTAGTGCCGTTGGGGAGGTGTATGGAAAAGATGATAATTACTCTTACTGGTAATTGTATTTTCCGTATAGCCTCCACAACGACACTGGGATTTCCCACCCAAATTATCTTGTCTGTCTTTTCTCATTTAAATTTCGTTCATGTATTTGTTTGCTCCCAAATTTAAAATTTACTAGAGAAGGTAAAAGGGAGGAGGCTTTTTTAAATCTTTGTTCTCCGCATTGTTTCCTGTCCCTAGGAGGCGGGGTAACCTCCTGCTTAGTGCCGTTGTAGAGGCTATACGGAAAATCCAATTACCGGTAAGAGTAATTATCATCTTTTCCATACACCTCCCCAACGGCACTAAGCAGGAGGATTAACAAAAGAACAAGACTAGAGAGGGGCTGCTGCAGACAAGACTTTTCGTCCGAAGGACAAGCCCCTGTTGGCCAAAACATTGAGTCTATAGTTGGACTGGACCAAGTCACCGCCTGGCAGATCTGGAACAATGATACTGAGGCATATTATTATTAAGGATATTATCATCCTTATTGTGCTAGTAGTGTAAAATAATACATATGTACCCCAAAATGTTTCCTATAAAATTGTCCTGCAGCTGCACTGAAAAGAATGACTGGCGCACAAGGGAAAGAATGTTACTAGTCCTTATAGGATTGCTAAATTTTCCAAAACTTTGTCACAATCCCTTATCAAACGTTTTTATCGGCAGAGGTCTGAGTGCGGTGACACCACCCACGATTGCTAGATCAAGGAAATAGAAGTGCTCGTATATTGCATACTCCTTTCTGCAGAGCGCTGGCTCAATAGAAAGTCTGTGGGCTGGCCTTGATTCCATTATGTGTGGCGAGGAGAGAGCACTTCATTGTGATTGGTCTACGAAACATCAAAACTAATGATGAGGGTCTCTGCACTCAGAGCCCCACCAATAAAAAAAGACTTTTGATATGTTTTCTGACAAAAATAAGTTCTGCCACTGAGGAGTTAAAATGCACTTGTCACCTGACTTGTGCTCCAGCTACATTTATTTTAGACATCATTTTGAAATCTACAATAAAAATGACATATATTTAGAAAGGTTTTTACATTTTTAATGTGACTGTCATAGGTAGTTAAAATCTTTGCAGTTCTTGGTATTTGTACAGCGAAATACTATTCTTGGACAGCCTGCATACTGTGGAGAAAGGGTTTCCGACTGGTGGTCTTTTATTTAGATCTGTATTCTGGAAAATTTGCTAATGCGGTGTAATTTTGTTCCTAGTCCATTACGCCAGACCAGTCATTATATTGGGTCCACTGAAGGATAGAATTAATGATGACCTGATTTCTGAATTTCCTCACAAGTTTGGTTCTTGTGTCCCACGTAAGTGTGTGTCTGTTTAAAGCCACTATGATTTTGTTAAAGGGGTTCTGCACTTTGTTTAAACTGATGATCTATCCTCTGGATAGATCATCAGCTTCTGATCGGCGGGGGTCCGAAATCCTGAACCCCCGCCGATCAGCTGTTTGAGAAGTCAGGGGCGCTCAATCAGCGCCGCGGCCTTCTCACTGTTTAGCGCTGGCCGAGTGACGTCACGACTTGTATCAACTGGGCAGGGCTAAGTTCCATTCAAGGGAATGGAGCTTGGCCGCGCCCAGGCCACTGATACTAGTCATGACGTCACTGGGCCTGCGGTAAACAGTGAGAATGCCACGGCGCTGCTGGAGCGTCGCTGCCTTCTCAAACAGCTGATCGGCGGGGGTCCCGGATGTCGGACCCCCGACGATCTGATGCTGATCTATCCAGAGGATAGATCATCAGTTTAAACAAAGTGCAGAACCCTTTTAGGCAACTTCCTGACCTACTAATGCTTATCAATTACTCACTGCAGACACAACACGACCTCGAAGGGAGGCTGAAATTGATGGGCAAGACTATCATTTTGTTTCTTCTCGGGAGCAGATGGAAAAAGACATTCAGGACAACAAATTTATAGAAGCCGGACAGTTTAATGACAACCTTTATGGGACTAGTATTCAGTCTGTACGGGCAGTGGCTGAAAGGGTAAGTGTTGATTAATCTGTCATTTATCTTTTCCGTGAAGTTAACCCATTAAGGACACGGCCATAGTTCACCTTAAGGACCAGGCCATTTCTTGCAAATCTGACCAGTGTCACTTTATGTGTGAATAACTTTAAAACTCTTTTACTTATCCAGGCCATTCTAAGATTTTTTTCGTCACATATTTTACTTCATGACACTGGTAAAATGGAGTCAAAAAAATTCATTTTTATTTATAAAAAAAATACCACATTTTCAAAACCTTTTGAAAAATTTCCAAGTTTCAATTTCTCTACTTCTATAATACATAGTAATACCTCCAAAAATAGTTATTACTTTACATTCCCCATATGTCTACTTCATGTTTGATTCATTTTGGGAATGTCATTTTATTTTTTGGGGACGTTACAAGGCTTAGAAATTTAGAAGCAAATCTTGAAATTTTTCTGAAATTTTCAAAAACCCACTTTTTAAGGACCAGTTCAGGTCTGAAGTCACTTTGTGAGGCTTACATAATAGAAACCACCAAAAAATGACCCCATTCTAGAAACTACACCCCTCAAGGTATCAAAAACTGATTTTACAAACGTTGTTAACCCTTTAGGTGTTCCACAAGAGTTGATGGCAAATGGAGATAAAATTTCAGAATTTTTATTTTTTTTTATTAATATTTTTTTTGGGCAAATTTTCCATTTTAATAAATTTTTTCCAGTAACAAAGCAAGGGTTAACAGCCAAACAAAAGTCTATATTTATTGCCCTGATTCTGTAGTTTGCAGAAACACCCCATATGTGGCCCTAAACTACTGTACGGGCTCACAGTAGGGCGTAGAGGGAAAGGTGCGCCGTGTGGTTTTTGAAAGGCAGATTTTACTGGACTAGTTTATTTACACCATGTCCCATTTGAAGCCCCCCTGATGCATCCCTAGAGTAGAAACTCCATAAAAGTGACCCCATTTTGTAAACTACGGGATAAGGTGGCAGTTTTGTTGGGACTGTTTTTAGGGTACATATGATTTTTGGTTGCTTAAAGAGGACCTTTCACTTGTATAAACTATGTGAACTGAGTATGCTGCCATATAGAGCGGCGCCCGGGGATCTCACTCCACTTACTATTATCCCCGGGCGCCGCTCCGTTCTCCCGTTTATAGGCTCCGGTACCTTTGCTCCTTAAGTTATAGTAGGCGGGTCTTCCCTTGTTCTGTGGGCGTCTCCTTCTCCTAGGCTGCAGCGCTGGCCAATCGCAGCTCACAGCCTGGGAGAAAAAAACCTCCCAGGCTGTGAGCTGTGCGCTGCGATTGGCCAGCGCTGCAGCCTAGGAGAAGGAGACGCCCACAGAACAAGGGAAGACCCGCCTACTATAACATACAGAGCGAAGATACCGGAGCCTATAAACTGGAGAATGGAGCGGCGCCCGGGGATAATAGGTGCAGTGAGATCCCCGGGCGCCGCTCTACATGGCAGCATACTCAGTTCACATAGTTTATTCAAGTCCTCTTTAATATTACATTTTTGTGAGGCAATGTTACCAAAAATAGAAATTCTGAAATTTCATCTCCATTTGCCATAATCTGTTGATGAACACCTAAAGGGTTAATAAAGTTTGTAAAATCAGTTTTGAAATACCTTGAGGGGTGTAGTTTCTTAGATAGGGTCATTTTTTGGAGTTTCTACTCTACGGGTGCATTAGGGGGTCTTCAAATGGGATGTGGTGACCAAACAGCGTTTCTTTTCCTTCTGCACTTTTTTGCAGCCTAGGTGCGCAAAGGGGCCCAAATTCCAATGAGTACCTTTAGGATTTCACAGGGCATTTTTACGCATTTGAATTCCAAACTACTTCTCACACTTTAATATCAGAAAAACGAAAAATCTCAGCAGCAATCAAATACCACCAAAAGAAAGCTGTATTTGTAAGAAGAAAAGGAGGAAAAATTCATTTTGGGTGCCAAGTTGCATGACCGAGCAATAAACCGTTAAAGTTGTGAAGTGCCGATTTGTAAAAAAGGGCCTGGTCACTAGGGGGGTATAAACCTGTGGTCCTTAAGTGGTTAACAAGTGGGAGGCACATGTGCAAACTGTTGTAATTCCTACACCGTTCCCCTGATTTGGATGTAAATACCCTCAAATTAAAGATGACAGTCTGCAGTTAAAGCACATCTTGTTTGTTTCAAATCCATTGTGGTGGTGTATAGAGCCAAAAATGTTAGAATTGTGTCGATGTCCCAATATTTATGGACCTGACTATCTACTTTTTGTATTTTATTTTTCGTTTGTCAGTGGCTAAATGGAATTAAAATTGGGGAAGGGGAATATAAATTTAGTACTCCATGGAAGTGTGGTACTCCCTGAAGCAACAGTCAATGCAGAGGCCCGGATGATTGGGGCACGTGTCACACTGAGTGGTGGTGTCCTTCCGTATCCCCGTCCTGCGACACACTCTGCACTTTTTTTGGGACCGTCCCTTCTTTCCAGTATGGGGGACCACACCTGAAAAGTGTTGGCCAGGGACGATCCGGGCGCCTACAGTTCCCGAGGTACTCCGGCCTGCTCTTTCCCGGTCAGAAAAGATCAGGGCCTTGAGGACTGCCTCATAGAACTGAAGGAATGTCCCTGTGTTGCCAGCGCTCCGGGACAGCACAAAAGAGTGGTACAAGGCAACCTGTACCAAGTAGACTGCATTTTTTTTTTGTATCATGCCCGGGTTTCGTGCATGGCATTATATGGCTTGAGGACTTGATCAGACAGATTAACTCCTCCCATATACCGATTGTAGTCGACGTTACAATCGGGCTTGAGGACCGTTGCCGCGGTACCTCGCACAGGAACGGTGGTGATGCCGTTACCGTGAATTGTGGACAGTACAAGGACATCCCTCTTGTCCTTATATCTGACCAGCAACAGGTTTCCACTGGTAAGGGCACGGGTCTCATCCCTGGGGATAGGTACCTGGAGGGGGTGGGTAGGGAGGCCGCGTTGATTTTTCTGCACAGTCCTACAATCAGACGTGGATCTGGCGGCAAGGGACTGGAACAAGGGGATACTAGTATAAGTTATCCACGTACAGGTAGTAACCTTTATCTAGCAGTGGGTGCATAAGGTCCCACACAAGTTTCCTGCTAACACCCAGAGTGGGGGGGGGGGGACATTCTGGGGGACTTGCTGCATTATCTGCAGGCATTTCCAGATGGTCTCAAACCGGGTATGTGTCATGGCCGTACTGTAAAGTGGGCTCTGGTACAGTACGTCCCCACTCCAGTAATGCTTGACACTGTTTTTTTTGACTAGGCCCATGTGCAGCACGAGGCCCCAAAACGTCCTCATCTCGGCTGCACTGACCGGAGTCAAGCCACCGGCCCTAGCCAAAAAGGAACCCGGGTGTTGAGCAATGAACTGTTGGGCGAACACGTTCGTTTGCTCCACCATCAGATTCACAAAGTGGTGACTGAAAAAAAGACTAAAATAGTCCTATTCCGTGAAGCCCACTGTGGGAATCTGGATTCCTGCTTGGCCAACAAAATCAGGAATCGCAGGCTCAAAATGCTCTGGGGTACACCATGCAAGTTTACCGGTAGGGGTCTCTGGTGGGCCGGAAAACTAGTACGAGCCCCAGAGCTGCTCGTACTAGTCTATGCCACAGAGTCCCTGGCATGGCGGTCCCCTTGCTTCGCCTGGCGGGGGCTCATCATCGCTAGATGATGAGGAGGACGCAGATGACAAAAGGAAAGTGGGGTCATCCTCGTCCTCACTGGGACTCTGAGGCAAGCTGGGCGTATGCCTCCTCGGCTCAGAACATCCGGCGGGCCATAGGGGAGTGTGTGTGTGCATGTGTGGAAATCTTTATTTAGTGTGCGTGTGTGGGGGGGCATGGGTGTTCACATACTTATCCCTAAAACGAACAGAAAAAAAAAAAGGCCCCAAAATTTGAAAAAAATAAAATTCAAACTGGCTGATCAGTGGTCGGGTGTGCGATGTGCTAAGAGTGCAGGCCACAGTCGGCGTACACAGAAAAAAAATTAGGGTGATGTAACAGTTAACTCCATACCCCCCCCACACTAAACTTTCCCTTAATATCCATGCTTAGTCTAACCTTTCCCTAAATACCTTTTAGTGCCAGATGGCACTGTGGAGGGTCAGAAGGGGGTGCTGGGTCTGGAGATCGATGCAGCCTCCTCGCTCCTGGACACAGAGAAAGGAGGAGAGGAGAGGAGCGCTGCAATAATTTAAAACGCCCGCCCTGCAGTCAATCGGAAGCGATCCTGAGAGGTAATGTCACAATCGCCTCTCAGGATCCCAGGATGGTGATTGGTGGTGTATTATCACACCACCGATCACCATCCTGTTCCGGGCTATCTGGTCCCCAGAGACCCGAATAACCCGGAAACGCAGCAAACCGCAGGGCATTGCGATCGCAGCAATGCCCCCCCAATTTCCCCCCCCCCCCCCCCCCCCCCCCCCCCCCCCGCATTGTCCCAGAGTGCCTGCTCTGGCGGTGATCGGAAATACACAGGTACACCCTATGTCCTTAAGAGGTTAAAGGGGTTTTCCCACGAAAAATATTCTACAGTTTTCAAATCAGCCCCTGGATCTGATTTTAAACATTTCACATAGCCACTGAGTTATTCAATACAGTTTTTTTTCTCCCCTTTCTTTGATCCACTCACGGAGAAAGCCTCACATGCTCATCTTTCAACTACCTCCTGAGCTGGGATAGGGAGAGCTGAGACACGCCTCCTGAGCTGGGATAGGGAGAGCTGAGACACGCCTCCTGAGCTGGGATAGGGAGAGCTGAGACACGCCTCCTGAGCTGGGATAGGGAGAGCTGAGACACGCCTCCTGAGCTGGGATAGGGAGAGCTGAGACACGCCTCCTGAGCTGGGATAGGGAGAGCTGAGACACGCCTCCTGAGCTGGGATAGGGAGAGCTGAGACACGCCTCCTGAGCTGGGATAGGGAGAGCTGAGACACGCCTCCTGAGCTGGGATAGGGAGAGCTGAGACACGCCTCCTGAGCTGGGATAGGGAGAGCTGAGACACGCCTCCTGAGCTGGGATAGGGAGAGCTGAGACACGCCTCCTGAGCTGAGACACGCCTCCTGAGCTGGGATAGGGAGAGCTGAGACACGCGCCGTCCCCCCCCCCCCCCCCCCCCTTCCTTTAGCTGCAGCAGAAAAGACACTCCCCCTGAGCTGTCAGCTTGACTTAAATCTAGCAGAGCAATGAATGGGGAGATCTCTGGATCCATGTGAGGGACAGGGCTGGTTCTAGGTTTGTTAGAGATTGTCATTTACTATATGATGTCTGATTTTCACTTTTACATTAGTCATGGGATAACCCCTTTAAGCTGTAATGTACTGTCGTTCACAGGGAAAGCACTGCATTCTTGATGTATCTGGGAATGCTATCAAACGACTACAACAAGCACA
Organism: Bufo bufo; assembly: GCF_905171765.1. Lineage (NCBI taxonomy): Eukaryota > Metazoa > Chordata > Amphibia > Anura > Bufonidae > Bufo > Bufo bufo. The sequence continues at coordinate 92,795,690 of NC_053396.1, forward strand.
ACTCTTTCCCATTGCTATTTTTATCAAACCAAAATCGGTAGAAGCACTCATGTAAGTGACCACTTATTGCTTTCTCTCTCATCTCTCTCTAAAAGTAGACACCCAGCACCTTGTCAAAATGCCATTCAGCACTATAGACACATTCATGCAATTTTGTGTCAAGATGTAGTTTTTAATAAGTAGTGCATAAATGTTATTAGTGGGTAAAAGTGTGACAAGCAGAAAGCTGTATGTGCCACACCGTTTAAAGTTAACATTTTAGCATGTGTACAGTTCATACCACTTAGGTCTAAAGTTACATGTACACATCCTCCTAAAATAACCAAAAATGGAAAGATACAAATCTTGTTTTAAGCTGGAAATGTAACTTTTTTTTTTTTTTTTTTTTTTTTTTTTTTTTAAAGGAACAGCCTATAAAAGTAAATAAACCCCAAACCTGTCTGAGTGCAGTGATTAATTAAACACCGGTTACTCACAATTGCATTAATAAGGGCCCAACACCAATGATGGGGCCACATCAACCCCCCCCCCCCCCCCTCAAAAAGCCCACTCAACATGGAACAGAAACGCCTACACAAAGAAAGCGGAGTCTAGACAGGCCTTAAATTAATAATGGTTTTTATTAAGTATATGTTATTAAGTAATTATTTTTATTTTTTTTAAAGTGCAGTATACACCTGAGGGAAATATATTGATACAACTATCATATATAAGGGGATAGGATATAGGGAGTGATAAACATCCCTTATCCAAAAATGGATAAATAATCAGTATGTAGAAAATAAGTGTTAGTGCATCACAGTATATGTAGAAAATCCACAGAAAACACCCCTCATATAAAATGTTACCTTAGTCCATCACATACCCATTAATAGGGAAGTCGCCTCAGGAGAACCGCACACCCCGATGTCTTTCTTTCTTTCTTTCTTTCTCCCCCCGTTTAATAGGGTTGATCATGCTGACCAATGCTCTTTAATCCTCTGCTTTAAGTGATGTAATACATCTTTGAGCCAGAAGGGGTTAAACAGGCCTTGGAACATGGTTTAAGAATATAAACCAAAACAAGAATCTTTTTTAGAATAAAGACACATCAAATTGAGTAGCCTGCACTTTCTCTAGATCTGAATCCCCTTGAAAACCTATGATTAGCTGAGTCGCCATGTAGAGGCTCATAACTCCAGAAATTTCACCCGAAAGCCTAACTTTTTGTGAGTAGTGTATATTTCAGGTACAGGAACAGGTCAAATTGTTCACTTATATAGGTTTGGATGAGCTTCTCTTTTCTAGAAGTTTTGGTTCTGGTTTTATAACTTTCGCATTTTATAAAAAGCAAAGTCAATGCCACAGTTTCACTTGTTCCGTTTTTTATTAGGGAAATGAATCGGAGGCAGACATTCGAACAAGCTCACAAAATGTTTGATAAAGCTACCAAACTGGAGCAAGAGTTTGGGGAGTTTTTCACAGGTAATGTTAAATGCATTTCTCTTTCGTAATGTGTACTTACATATTAGATGAATGACATCTGAATCAATTGATTTAAGTAGGATCAGCTGAGCATCCACTGTATATGGGGTATCCCAACTGTCCCCCAACTGCAAATATCATGGAAAATAATTGCTCATGTTGAATTTTATTGTGCCTAATCCTTTGTTCTTGAGTGTGCATGAGGCTGGTAAAGAGGAATAGCTTTTAACTGATAGCTGTGTAAGGAGCAGGGTCACCTTTAGGCCACCCTATTGTTGCAAAAATTGGTATATGATCATTACACCTGTGAAGGTAGGTGTAAAGTGTCAACATTTGTTTTACTCAATGTTCTTTACATTCTGGTGCAATGAAGCTTGGCAAACTTCCTCCAATTTTTTGTTTAGTGGTAATAAAGGCACATCTTTGAAAAACATTACTGTAAAAGAGCCACTTTCACTAAATTTTAAGGGTTCCATTTTTGCAATTAAAAAAAATTGCAAAAAGAAAATGTCCCCCATATGTCTGGTATTGCCGCGTCCGTAACAACATGCGCTACATAAATATTATATGTAAATTATCCCCTACGGTGAACGTAAAACAAAAAAGCCAGAATTGCTAACTTTATTCTTTGTTGCCACCGAAAAAACGTAAGAATGAGCAGTCAAAAAGCGTAATTTATTCCAAAATGATACCAATGAAAACTTCAAGTCATCCCCCAAAAATCAAGCCCTCACAACTCCACAGAAAGAAGAAAAAAAAAAAGAAAAAATCTATGGGTCTTGGGATGTGGTGATGCGAAAAGATTTTCTTCTTTTAAAGATAGAAAAAAGGGGGTTTATTGCACAAAAGTCATAAAACATAAAAAAAATTATGTATTTGGTATCCCTGTAATCGTACTGTTACTACTGGGGGAAGAAAAGTTACAATTACTAGTAATATTTTATTTTTTATTTTTTCACAACTGACAGCAGTCTTTTTTTTTTTATCCAACTTTTTCTTGATTGTGTTGTTTTGTTTTATATTTATTTTTTTATTTTTTTTGTGTGGAGTTTTTTCCAGTTTTATTCCTTCAGGTGGTAGCTTTCCTGGTGCTGTCATGGGTGTGAGAAAATCCACTTATCGGCTAGAAATCTTCTGTTCATGTATTTGGCATGTATAGCTATTGTCAATCAAAGCTGGCGCTTCATTGTGTACAGTTTGACTAGGAAAGACACTTACCTAATTATAGGTGCTTTGTTTGTAGCACTGGGGGTCTCGTCATCTGTGGAACAGGAGTGTGACTTCCCAGCCATCATGTGCACTTCAGCACTCAGCAGTTATGGTTATGTGCCACATAATGGGTGTCACACTTCTGGTCCATGGGGGTTCTGATTGAATTTTCTAAGGGCATGCAATCAGGGCAAGAAATTTTTATGCTCTTCTCAATCAGCGTCACTGAAGATAGTGATTGACCGTAGTGGTCACATGCTGTATACCTGCACGTCAACACTGTAGTATACAAACGAGCAGCAGCAGGAGGGTTGGACCGGCGACACAGAACAGTGCCTGAGAAGGATTTAAGTGCAGCATTTCTTTTTTTATTGTACATCTTTCGGGGGCTTGTTCAAGATTTTGAATTATTTTGACAAACCCTTTATTGACCTTATTCAAGCCACCACTATGTTATAACACTGGTACTTTAAAACCTAATGTAGTAAAGAGGTCCATGGGGGGGGGGGATGCATTCAAATGCAATCTGTGGTTCTGCAGTGTCTACTTTTATTGTTAAACTCTTTATTTTAATCTCTCCTTTGCAGCCATTGTACAGGGTGAGTCATTGGAAGACATTTATAACAAGATCAAGCAGATAATTGAGGATCATTCTGGACATCACATTTGGGTGCCATCTCCTGAAAAACTCTAAATATTCAACTGAACTGCTGTTATCTGTCTACAACTCTCCGCTACCCATACCCCCAGAGAAATGGAGTGGGGTTCAATGTGCGTCTGCCATCAAACACAGAAAAATGTCCCCTCAGAGCCCATTGGACTCCACTGGTTTTTGGAATCTGCAACCTGGGTGTAGCTTCATTGACCCTTTGGGGTTTTTTATGTGGTCAGCAAGGAAATCCTGTCCTTACTTGACTGGGACAAGAACAGACTTAAACACTTAGGCTATAAAATGCAAAAAAAAGGGAAAAGATCTTAAGAGGCCATGTCCTCCCGTCTCCATATCACCCACCCTTTTCCTAAAAGCCCCCATCCCTGCTGGATTGGAAGAAGGCATATTTATATACATATATATATACTGTGTGTGTGTGTGTGTGTGTGTATATATAATTTATATATGATTATATATATATATTATATATATTTTGGCTGTGATGGGATATTTGTCCCTGCTATTCTATTGTTTGTAATGATTTTTTTAAAGTTCTCTTTTTCTGTGATGGACAGAGCTTTAGGCTCTGTTACGGTACTATATGGCCTACTCACCATGGCTGCAAGTCATAGGTCTGGGTAAAAGGTACTGGTACATCTATATGTGGTTGATCCAGCCAGCACCAAATATACAGGAGTTCAGCGCAGGCTATAGCTGCCTTTTTGCAGCTTGTCCAGATTGCAAGTTTCTCCTAATGCACATTCTTGTTACTCTCACCTCATAGAAGACTGACAGTGCGCATTAAGATGAGTTTTATAATCAAAATCAAGTAGTCTTTCATCCATAACGCGACATAACATATGATTTAACTGACATGAGCCAAATGAAAGCATCTAAAAGGAAGTGATTGTACTATTGTAGAAGAAACTTCTCTGACAAGCTATGAGCAGATGGTACTTTATCATGACTAGTGTCTCCTGTCTGCAGCCTTTCTTGGTGCAGTGTTGTGCCATAGGCCTTTGTGTACAGGTCCTCAATATGGCTCTACGTTTGTTTTAAGATTGGAGAGCTGTAGATTTTTGGGAGTTCACCCCTGGGGTTTTGCACGTGTTATTACTAAGGTGTGCATGGAATCGCTTCCTCCTTGCTGACCTATTGATGAATCTGAGGGCCAATGTTTGTGACTCTGTTCCAGGACTTTTGTTGCTTATCTGTGCTCAAAATTAGCCAGTTGTGGAGAAGGGAATGTGAGAAAGGAGTCTGAGTTTGCATGAGAATGTGTGGTGTGTTTTTTTTATATTTTATTTATTTTTTATTAAAGGGGTTCTGCACTTTGTTTAAACTGATCTATCCTCTGGATAGATCATCAGCTTCTGATCGGCAGGGGTCTAACACCAGGAACCCCCGCTGATCAGCTGTTTAAGAATGCAGCGGCGCGGCCTTCTCACTGTTTACCGCTGGCCCAGTGACGTCACGACTAGTATCAACTGGCCTGGGCGGGGCTAAGCTCCGTTCACTTGAATGGAGCTTAGCCCCGCCCAGGCAAGTTGATACTAGTCGTGACGTCACTGGGCCAGCGGTAAACAGTGAGAAGGCCGCAGTGCTCCTGGAGTGCCGCTGCCTTCTCAAACAGCTGATCGGGGGGAGGGGGTCCCGGGTGTCGGATCCCCGTCGATCAGAAGCTGATCTATCCAGAGGATAGATTAGTTTAAACAAAGTGCAGAACCCCCTTTTAAGGCTGTTGTCACTGTGTGAGGCCTCCTGCACATGAACGTGTGCAGCCCGTTGCCGTATTGCAGACCGCATTTGCGGATCAGCAATACTCGGGCACCATTCAGGGGGCTTTCCGCATCACTGATGTGGACCCTTTCACTTCAATGTGTCTGCAAATCCGGAGATACGGAATGGAAGCACGGAACTGAAACCCACAAAAGCACTACTGAGTGCTTCCGTGGGGTTTCGTCCCGTACTTCCGTTCTGCAAAAAGACAGAACATGTCTTATGTTTTTGTGGAACAGGCGGATCGCGGACCCATTAAAGTGAATGGTCGGTGTTCGTGCATTGCGGCCTGCAAAATGCACGTTTGTGTGCAGGAGGGCTAACTAACTTTTTTTCATGGTAACTTCCATTTTTAAATTGACGGGTATTAAGTCCACTTTTTTACATTTACATCACAATAGGTTCATTTGTTATTCTAAATCACAATTTGGCCAATGGAAATAAATCTGAATACTTGTGAGCCTGGAAAAGAAGGGTGCAGATGGGGTTTACTTCAACTGTTGCTGAGAAATCTACACTTCTTAATTTACAGATTCTCCTGTTTCCCATCATGCCAGCTTTGCTGCACTAAAAGCGAACATGTCTCCATGAAACTGCAGTGCAATCTGCAGGCAGCATGCTATAGAGCGGGAGGAGCTGAGCAAGTTTATATATAGTTTTGTGGGAAAAGATTCCATGTAACTTGTAATTTATTCATTCAAACCTGATCTTTTTATGCTAAGGAGTCATGCGGGTGGTCCTCCTCTGTGACTGGTGACCTGCTCTGTATGTTTAGTCGTGCAGAGTCAGCTGTCAATTTCTTAGTGGCACCACCCAAATGACTCCATCGCATAAAAATGGCACAGGTTTAAATATATAGTTTTGTGGGAAAAGATTCAGTGAAACGTATTTATACATCAATCTGCTCAGCTCTTCCTGCTCTATAAAGAACATGCCACATTGAACTGCATTTTTATCGTGACTGCTTTCCTTTAAAAAAAAAAAAAGTTAAATCAAATTATTTGGGGTTTGGTTAAAGCCCTGTGCAGTAGACATCAGTCAGTTTTGGGAGTAAGACAGTTGCTTGTAGGTTTGCTGCAGGCAGCACATCACTAGGTTTTGCGGTATTGTTTCTGTGGGTACAGTGTTACTTGCATGTTAAGGCTCAGTGTCAGGGTATTCAGCAAGTTTTCTTGACCTTTATTTGAAAATTACATGTCCGTTGACGAGAAAGGATATTTAGGTTTGTGTTTTTTTTTGTTTTTTTAACACTAAAAATTGTGCTGTCCCTAGTTACATATTTGGTGTGAACATTGCTGTACGTGATGAGCTGCTTAAACTCTGAAGTGGTGAGCCAAAAATTTCTTAAGCTCAGTGTGAAAATTAAACGCTCAGGGTCCCTTTTCCATGTGATGGAGAGCGCGGTCTCTTCTGCTGACTTGGAACAGACACTGCAGGACTCGAACAGCACTGACTTCTCCTTTGTCCTCCTTTGTTGGAGGTACTGGTGCGCTGTAAACCAGCTGGCCTTTCTGGTTTGTCCTGCACTATCCAGTGGTTGAAGTTTGGGGTCATTCACTCCTAGGGCTATATATTATTTGTTAATGAATGATGATGTTGGGTTAATCATGGTGGGTAAAGGACAACGGAAGATGAAGCTTTGAGGTGGGGGAAGCAAGCAAAATGTCTGATATGGGATGCTCCCCAGCTGCTGAATTGGAGATTTGCAAAGCTTTTCCTTTCCTGTTTTAATCCACGTTTATTTAAATATTGCCACCTGCTTGTTATCCAACAGCATGAATGGGTTGTGAAGAAGGTATGTCATGGTACTATTTGTATAATGGGATTTTAAATGGCAAGTGGGGTGGCTGGTACCAATGTGTGATACAGCCTTTTATATAAATATATATATATATATCTTTGTCCCTGCCTCTCCCCTCCCTAATGTAATTTACAGCAAAGCAGAAAATGATATGGAATCTGATTGTTTTAAGAGATGCTGATAAACCCAGGAGGCACATATATTTTTTAATAAACGAAGTTGCAATGAATTTTGACTCCCAATTTTTTTTTTTTTATGTGAATCATTCTCATATTACTGTCACATTAGTTTGCGGCAACACTTTTTCTAAGGCCACTCTCGCATGGTCACCATTTTGCATCAGTATTTTGTCAGTAAACTTAAACTGGGAAAGGGTCCAAAACAGAAAAAAAAATGCATATCTTTTCATTGTACTTTTTCTATAGGTGTCACGCTGTTTGGCCTACAAATACTAATATAAAAATGGTGTGAAAGTGGCCTTAGTTTGAGGTTAATGCAGCAGAAAATACAAATGTGTTTTTAAGGGGAGTCTGTCACTGCAAATTCAAAAATAAAACTCTAGAGTATTCCAAACAAAACTTTTATCTGATTTTTGATTTCTTGCTCCCTTGTAAAACTTCTATTAATTCATATGCAAATTATTTTAAGAGCCCATCGGGTGGTCCGGTCGTTAACAATGCCCAGGCACTCCCAATTAAATGAAGCCCAGCCCCTGAATGAGGACCTGCTGCTCCCCTCAGCACTGATTTGACCCCCCACTCCTCCCTCTAGATGCAAAATCAAGTAAATTAGTTGGGCCGATTTCAGGGCTGGTTGAAATCTTGCGCAAGTAGTGCATTGAGCTGAGCTTTGCACCTGACAAGGATTCAACTAGTGGCTTGATGACTTAGAGACCACTGGAAGGATTCAGTGCTGAGGAGGAGTTGGCTACGTTCATTTGAGAGTGCCTGGGCACCATTAGCAATGGTGGAACCGCCCCTTGGGCTGTTTTAAAGTAATTTGCCTATGAATTAATACCGGGGCTCAGAATATATAAAAAAAAGAATTGAGGTGTTTTTGGGATAATGTACTTGTCAACTGCAGGGCACCAGGACCAGTTTAATTTGTGAATTTGCAAGGACAGTCCTTTTACCTACATCTGGTACAGTTGTGTGTTGAATAAAGATGCATGGGGTCTTACTGTATATGTATTCCTTTACAGGTGGAAATAAAATAGTGGCATGGTCCATCCTGTATTGGGGAGGTATTCTCCCTTAGCTGCAATGCACCTATAAGAGCATCACGCAGCAGTACATGGAGGACATCTTTTTCAATTGCTGACCATTTAATACGAAAAGAACTATGCTGTCCCAGTAGTGTCGGGTCGTTTAAAATTGGCTTCTACTATATCTGATTAAAGAGAATTGGGTTGCACATTAGTATGTACTACAACCATTACAGTAGACCATTGCTTTCTACCTGAAGTCCAGCTGTCTCCATCACAGTTGCTTTCTTTTGAAACTAGCTCTGATTATGTAAATTGTCTTCCAGAATTGAGGAGAAAAGTTGTGGACTGACTGATCTCTTTGATACTTTGAATATGTTCACACGTGACATACTCAGATATTTGGGACTGTTTCTGCAATAAGCGCATGGATTTCTGTGAATTGCATTCAGATGATTGTGACAGCCACAGAAAATTCTGCAACAAAGCTGTAGAGTTTGAATTTACACGAAAGACGCATTTACACGCACTGACTGACCAGGTAGTTATCAGTAACCCTTCTCTTCAGAGCAGGAGAGAGCTGCAGCTTATCAGTTCCCCTGTTTGGGTATTCGATGGCTACCTCAGTCACTCGTTCCCATACAGATTCATTGTTTCCATGCATCAAAACACTGTATATTCAGCACAATCACCTGCGCATAAACAATGATGTATGTGTCAACAAACTGAATTCACCTGATGAATAAGGCCCCTTGCAGACGAGCGTGTCCGGATGCGTCCCGGGTGCATTGCGGCAAACCCGTGCGAGTAGGTACGCAATTGCAGTCAGTTTTGACTGCGATTGTGTTCCGTTCAGTTTTTATCACGCGGGTGCAATGCATTTTGCACGCGCGTGATAGAAAACTGAATGTGGTACCCAGACCCGAACTTCTTCACTGAAGTTCAGGTTTGGGCTTGGTGTTGTGTAGATGTAATTATTTTCCCTTATAACATGGTTATAAGGGAAAATAATAGCATTATTTAATACAGAATGCATAGTAGAAGGTCAATTAAGGGTTATAAATAAATAATTGAAACTGCCTCCTGCAATTGATCGCGTAGTTGCCGGTCTCCTGTTCTTTTTTCAGGACCTGTCAAATGACCCGTGGTGACGTCACTGAGCTCGCTCATCACATGGTCCATCACCACGGTGATGGACCATGTGATGTGACATCACCACAGGTCCTTTAGCCGGCAGCTCATGATTAAAGAAGTAAGAAGAGATCGCCAACTATGTGATCAAGAGGAGGAGGCGAGTTAATTTTTATTTTTTAACCCTCAATTGACCTTCTACTAAGCATTCTGTATTAAAGAATGCTATTATTTTCCCTTATAACCATGTTATAAGGGAAAATAATACAGTGAATAGACTGTCATCTTAGCAACCATGTGTGAAAATCACACCGCATCCGCACTTGCTTGCGATTTTAACGCAGCCCCATTAACTTCTATGGGGCCTGCGTTTCGTGGAAAACGCACAATATAGAGCATGCTGCGATTTTCACACAATGCACAAGTGATGCGTGAAAATCACCACTCATGTGCACAGCCCCATAGAAATGAATGGGTCCGGATTCAGTGCGTGTGCAATGCGTTCACCTCGGAAAACTCGCCCGTGTGAGAGGGGCCTAAGCGTTTGCTTGTTCATTGAGTGACTGGTGACACCTTTACATGGGCCAATTAGTATGAATGCTCTTTCCTAACATTTGTTCCCAATGATCAACCCGATAAGTCCCATTTAACCCCTTAGGGACCTGGCTCATTTTCACCTTAAGGACCAGGCCATTTTTTGCAAATCTGACCAGTGTCACTTAACTTTAAAACTCTTTGACTTATGCAAGCCATTCTGAGATTGTTTTTTAGTCACATATTGTACTTCATGACACTGGTAAAATAGAGTAAAATTTTTTTTTTATATATTTTTAAAAAAATACCAAATTGACCCAAAATTTTAAAAATTTCCAAGTTTCAATTTCTCTACTTCTAGAATACGTAGTAATGCCTACAAAAATAGTTATTACTTTACATTCCCCATATGTCTACTTCATGTTTGGATCATTTTGGGAATGATATATTTTATTTTTTTGGGGACATTACAAGGCTTAGAAGTTTAAAAGCAAATCTTGAAATTTTTCTTAAATTTTGAAAAACCCACTTTTAACCACCTCCGGACCGCTGTACGCACAGACGCGTCCTGGAGGTGGTTGATTCATTCCGAGTGGACGCGCCGGCGCGTCCTCTCGCGAGACACGAGATTTCCTGTGAACGCGCGCACACAGGCGCGCGCGTTCACAGGATCGGAAGCTAATGGAGTGGTTTTCCAGCCTGCCAGCGGCGATCGTTCGCTGGCAGGCTGGAGATGTGATTTTTTTTTAACCCCTAACAGGTATATTAGACGCTGTTTTGATAACAGCGTCTAATATACCTGCTACCTGGTCCCCTTTGTTTGGATCGACACAGGTAGCTCAGTAATATGTTGCACCAAGCACCACTACACTACACTCCCCCCCCCCCCCCCCCCCCTGTCACTTATTAACCCCTTATTCACCCTTGATCACCCCATATAGACTCCCTGATCACCCCCCTGTCATTGATTACCCCCCTGTCATTGATTACCCCCCTGTAAAGCTCTATTCAGACGTCCGCATGATTTTTACGGATCCACTGATGGATGGATCGGATCCGCAAAACGCATACGGACGTCTGAATGGAGCCTTACAGGGGCGTGATCAATGACTGTGGTGATCACCCCATATAGACTCCCTGATCACCCTCCTGTCATTGATTACCCCCCTCTCATTGATCACCCCCCTGTAAAGCTCTATTCAGATGTCCGCATGATTTTTACGGATCCACTGATAGATGGATCGGATCCGCAAAACGCATACAGGCGTCTCCCTGGAGCCTTCCAGGGGGGGTGATCACCCCATATAGACTCCCTGATCACCCCCCCTGTCATTGATCACCCCCCCCTGTCAGGCTGCATTCAGATGTCCGTATGATTTTTACGGATACATGGATCGGATCCGCAAAACACATACGGACATCTGAATGGAGCCTTATAGGGGGGTGATCAATGACAGGGGGGTGATCACCCCATATAGACTCCCTGATCACCCCCCTGTCATTGATCACCCCCCTGTAAGGCTCCATTCAGACATTTTTTTGGCCCAAGTTAGCGGAAATTAATTTTTTTTTTTTCTTACACAGTCTCATATTCCACTAACTTGTGTCAAAAAATAAAATCTCACATGAACTCACCATACCCCTCACGGAATCCAAATGCGTAAATTTTTTTTGAGATTTATATTCCAGACTTCTTCTCACGCTTTAGGGCCCCTAGAATGCCAGGGCAGTATAAATACCCCACATGTGACCCCATTTCGGAAAGAAGACACCCCAAGGTATTCCGTGAGGCGCATATTGAGTCCATGAAAGATTGAAATTTTTGTCCCAAGTTAGCGGAAAGGGAGACTTTGTGAGAAAAAAAATAAATAAAATCAATTTCCGCTAACTTGTGCCAAAAAAAAAAAAATTCTATGAACTCGCCATGCCCCTCATTGAATACCTTGGGGTGTCTTCTTTCCAAAATGGGGTCACATGTGGGGTATTTATACTGCCCTGGCATTCTAGGGGCCCTAAAGCGTGAGAAGAAGTCTGGGATCCAAATGTCTAAAAATGCCCTCATAAAAGGAATGTGGGCCCCTTTGCGCATCTAGGCTGCAAAAAAGTGTCACACATCTGGTATCGCCGTACTCAGGAGAAGTTGGGCAATGTGTTTTGGAGTGTCATTTTACATATACCCATGCTGGGTGAGATAAATATCTTGGTCAAATGCCAACTTTGTATAAAAAAAGGGAAAAGTTGTTTTTTGCCGAGATATTTCTCTCACCCAGCATGAGTATATGTAAAAAGACACACCAAAACACATTGCCCAACTTCTCCTGAATACGGCGATACCACATGTGTGTCACTTTTTTGCAGCCTAGGTGGGCAAAGGGGCCCACATTCCAAAGAGCACCTTTCGGATTTCACAGGTCATTTACCTACTTACCACACATTAGGGCCCCTGGAAAATGCCAGGGCAGTATAACTACCCCACAAGTGACCCCATTTTGGAAAGAAGACACCCCAAGGTATTCCGTGAGGGGCATGGCGAGTTCCTAGAATTTTATATTTTTTGTCACAAGTTAGCGGAAAATGATTTTTTTATTTTTTTTATTTTTTTCCTTACAAAGTCTCATATTCCACTAACTTGTGACAAAAAATAAAAACTTCCATGAACTCACTATGCCCATCACGAAATACCTGGGGGTGTCTTCTTTCCAAAATGGGGTCACTTGTGGGGTAGTTATACTGCCCTGGCATTCTAGGGGCCCAAATGTGTGGTAAGGAGTTTGAAATCAAATTCTGTAAAAAATGACCTGTGAAATCCGAAAGGTGCTCTTTGGAATGTGGGCCCCTTTGCCCACCTAAGCTGCAAAAAAGTGTCACACATCTGGTATCTCCGTATTCAGGAGAAGTTGGGAAATGTGTTTTGGGGTGTCATTTTACATATACCCATGCTGGGTGAGAGAAATATCTTGGCAAAAGACAACTTTTCCCATTTTTTTTTATACAAAGTTGTCTTTTGCCAAGCTATTTCTCTCACCCAGCATGGGTATATGTAAAATGACACCCCAAAACACATTCCCCAACTTCTCCTGAGTACGGAGATACCACATGTGTGACACTTTTTTGCAGCCTAGGTGGGCAAAGGGGCCCACATTCCAAAGAGCACCTTTCGGATTTCACAGGGCATTTTTTACAGAATTTGATTTCAAACTCCTTACCACACATTTGGGCCCCTAGAATGCCAGGGCAGTATAACTACCCCACAAGTGACCCCATTTTGGAAAGAAGACACCCCCAGGTATTTCGTGATGGGCATAGTGAGTTCATGGAAGTTTTTATTTTTTGTCACAAGTTAGTGGAATATGAGACTTTGTAAGAAAAAAAAAAAAAAATCATCATTTTCCGCTAACTTGTGACAAAAAATAAAAAGTTCTATGAACTCACTATGCCCATCAGCGAATACCTTAGGGTGTCTACTTTCCGAAATGGGGTCATTTGTGGGGTGTTTGTTCACCTCGGTGTTTAGGTCATGTGGTATTTTTATAGAGCAGGTTCTTACGGACACGGCGATGCCTAATATGTCTACTTTTTTTATAATTTTTTTTTACGTTTAACATAAAGCATTTTTGAATCAAAAAAAATCATGTTTTAGTCTGAGACAGTTTTTTTTTTATTTTTTGGGCAATTGTCTCATGTAGGGGCTAATTTTTTTTGCGGGATGAGGTGATGGCTTGATTGGTACTATTTTGGCGTACATACGACTTTTTTTTTTTTTTGATAACTTTTATTACCTTTATTGGGAAGTAAGGTGGGCAAAATTTAAATTTCATCAGTTTTTACTTTTTATGGCGTTCACCATGCGGGGGAAGTAACATGACCGTTTTATAGATCAGGTCGTTACGGACGCGGTGATATCAAACGTGTAGGGAATTTAATATTTTTAATCAGCAATAAATGGTTTTTGTGGGTTTTTTTTTCATTTTTTTTTTTTACCCAGACCCACTTGGTTCTTGAAGATCCAGTGGGTCTGCTGTCTGTATAGTACAGTACAGTACACTATATAGTGTACTGTATTTTCACTTTACAAAGTCTGATCAGACTTCTGCCTTTAGCAGAAGTCTGATCAGCACCATGGACAGCAGGAAGCCTGTGAAGGCGTCGCTGCCACAACAGAGCAGCGGGTGATGGGGAGAGGGGGGGGGCCCTCCTCTCATCGGGGGCTGAAAAGGCACAGCAGCCCCCGATGGGGGAGGGAGGGAGCTCCCTCCCTGTTAACCTCTTCCATACAGCGGTCCCTACACCCTGTGTCCCCAACAGGTTAAATGTGCAATAACTCGCTAATGGTGAATTTAGACAAAACAATGGTCCAGAATATTGGGAACTACAGTCGGGTCCATAAATATTGGGACATCGACACAATTCTAACATTTTTGGCTCTATACACCACCACAATGGATTTGAAATGAAACAAACAAGATGTGTTTTAACTGCAGATGGTCAGCTTTAATTTGAGGGTATTTACATCCAAATCAGGTGAACGGTGTAGGAATTACAACAGTTTGCATATGTGCCTCCCACTTGTTAAGGAACCAAAATTTATTGGACAAAATAATAATCCTAAATCAAACTTTCACTTTTTTAATACTTGGTTGAAAATCCTTTGCAGTCAATTACAGCCTTAAAGGGGTATTCTCATCTTGCTATTTGAGCCTCCCCTGCAGCAGCTCTGCATTTCACTTCCTGCTTTCCAAGCTTCTCAGGCTGGGCGGGCTTAGGCAGTTCAAGTGAAGGCCAGCCACGCCTCCTTATGACATCACTCAGAGCTCAGTCCTTGCGTGCTCGTTCATGAGGAATGTATCACTCATCACTCTGGCAGCCTGCTGTCTATGTGAAGCAGCATCTGCTGTTCAATCCTCCTTTTCTTACACAGTAAAAGGTCACTGTCCTCCCCCACAAGCAAAGGTTTCAGCTCTGCTACATCTGTCTATTCCCCTCTCCCAGCCAGCAATATGGCTTTGTACATATAGTTCTACTGCCCTGCTGTATGTCATAGATTGAAACCTACCCACTTATACTAGTATAGTAAGCTGCTACATCAGCATACACATTAGGGTACTTTCACACTTGCAGCACGCCGGATCCCACAGGCTGTTTATCCTGTCGGATCCGTTGTGCGCTATTTCACCGTGCCCGCCGGACGCCGCTCCGTCCCCATTGACTATAATGGGGATGGGGTCAGAGCTCCGGCGCTGCACGGCAGTGTGCGGTGAAAGGCCGCCGGACTAAAAGTACTGCATGCCCGACTTTCTAGTCCGGCTGCTTTCGCCGTGCAGCGCCGGAGCTCTGACCCCTTCCCCATTATAGTCAATGGGGACGGAGCGGCGTCCGGCGAGCACGGCGAAATAGCGCACGACAGGATCCGGCGTGCTGCAAGTGTGAAAGTACCCTAACTGCAGCATTTTCACACAGCAGAGCTGTGTATGTCGATGTAGTGCTTTACTTTAGTTATTGGGGTATATTTCTGTTTCTGTCTACTATATACAGCAGGGCAATGTATGTAGCTAGACAGCCACATTGCTGGTGGGGGAGGGGAATAGACTATGTAGTAGTGCAGTGTATCAAGCGGTTCAGTCGCATTGCCTCAGTCAGCCTCCATATGCCTCCAGCAGCCCCCCAGTGCCTCCAGCAGCCCCCAATATGCCTCCATCAGCAACCCCCAGTGCCTCCAATACACCTTCAATACCCCCGCCTGCAACAAGCCCCGCCCCCGCAACAAGCCCCGCCCTCGAGCCCAGCGGTCTGAGAGCATATGGCAGCAGGCACTTACTTGTTTCTTTGCTCTGCCATCACGTCTGTTGTCCCGGCAGCTCCGATCCTCTTCCTAGCTGATGCGGCGTGAATGTTCTAATGCGCATGCGTGGCAGCCGTCGTGCTCGCTCCCGAGCAACAGACCGGCCACCTGGGTGAAACAAAGGTCCTCTCTGCGCAGCCGCGGCCCAGAGATGCGGCAGAGGAGCGGGCCGTATCCATTGGATACAGGCTACAACTGTGGCACTAACATAAACAGAATAATTAGAACATAGGTGAGTTTTTTTTAATGACATTAAATTAGAAAAATGACGGAGGGAATCAGTTGGATCATATGAGATATGATCTTAAAGATGAGAATACCCCTTTAAGTCTGCAACGCATAGACCTCACCAGACGCTGGTTTTCATCCCTGGTGATGCTCTGTAAATGGGGATAAAGTGATGTAGTTGGGTCAAAAGAGTGTCCCTTTTTTTTTTTTTTTTTTATACATTATATCTTTTATACCAATTTTTTCATCTCTTTTTTTTTAATCTACATTATATGAGTTATACCAAATAAAGGTGCTTATTGTACATCTAACCATATCCGGGTCTGTCCACAGCCCAGTGGTTTTAATATCCAGTTGTTTGAGTGCCTGTCCATCAAGCTCTTTTTGTCTTTCAAACCCTATTTATCCTGGTTTGGGTGAACCAGTTGGACAGCAGCACCTCATCCACTACACTAGTTAAGTGAGCCACGTCGACAGTCTGTTTCGTACCATTTTCTCTTGATTGTTGACTTTGACACACATACACCTACCTCCTGGAGAGTGTTCTTGATCTGGCCAACTGTTGTTGTGAAGGATGTTTTCTTCACCAGGGAAAGAATTCTTTAGTCATCCACCACAGTTGTTTTCCGTGGTCTTCTGGGTCTTTTGGTGTCGCTGAGCTCACCAGTGCGTTCCTTCTTTTTAAGAATGTTCCAAACAGTTGTTTTGGCCACGCCTAATGTTTTTGCCATCTCTCTGATGGGTTTGTTGAGTTTTTTCAGCCTAATGATGGCTTGCTTCACTGATAGTGACAGCTCTTTGGATCTCATCTTGAGAGTTGACAGTAACAGATTCCAAATGCAAATAGCACACTTGAAATGAACTCTGGACCTTTTATCTGTTAGTTGTAATTGGGATAATGAGGGAATAACACACAGCTGAGAAGCCAATAGTCCCATTACTTTTGGTCCCTTAACAAGTGGGAAGCAATTCCTACACCGTTCACCTGATTTGGATGTAAATACACTCAAATTAAAGCTGACAGACTACAGTTAAAGCACATCATTTTCGTTTCATTTTAAATCCATTGTGGTGGTGTATAGAGCCAAAAAATTTAGAATTGTCGGTCCCAATATTTATGGACTTGACTGTAACTAAATGTGCTGCCTATCACCCGATGAACGAGAAAAATGCTTGTTAATCAGGTGATCCTGTCGTTCATGCAGGCACATCAATCATCGTTTCTGAGCAGCAGATCGTGTGCCTAAACAGCGATCTGAAATCCAGAAACAATGATTCTTTATGAGAATGAGGGATCACAATAGCGATCCCTCGTTCTCATACTGTGAAGGAGATCGCTGAATGTAAATGCAGTGGTCTCCTTCACTGAGTGAGAAGCCGACTGCCAGGAAGGAACACTTCCTTCACGACAATCGGCCGCTACATCGGCCAGTGTAAACCCGCCTTTAAGGTCTGCACAACATGGTTTGCTGTGTTAAAGGGGTTATCCAACCCCTATAATGCCCCCCAAAATGCCCGGGCACCACATACAGGTTATACTTGCCTCACTCCCCGTCACCCGCGTCGCTCCTGATCGCTGCATCTTCCTGTTGCGCAGATTAAAACATATGGAGCCGGGGGCAGCCAATAGCAGGCCACGACGGGAACGAGCCTCCCGAGCATTGTGGGTGACGCTAGGGAGGCTCGTTCCCGTTGCAAAAAAAACTTGACTAAAGAGTGATAAAAAATCTGTACGTATCCCAAAATGGTACTAAATAAAACTGGAGCGCATCCCACGGAAAGAGAAGCCCTCATATATAATTTAGTAATTTTTACCACATATTGAATGCTTTAACTCTTTCCAGACATAGCCAGTTCTCACATTCCTCACAGCCTAGTTTTGCAAATCTGTCACTTTTTGGTACCTTTTAATGCTTTTATTTATCTAAGTGATTCTGAGATATATTTTTTTATGACGCATCATATTTAATGTTGGTGGAAAATTTGGTTCGATATGTTTTACCTTTTTTATTTGCAGAAAAATCCCAAATTTACGGAAAAAAATTGAATTTTCTTTAGTTGAATTTCTATGCTTTAAGACCGTGATGTCGCATAAAATAGTAAATATACACAACATGCATCATTTTGTAAATGTCTTTTGTATTGTATTTGTATTTTTTACTACGCTAGAAGCCTTTGAATTTTTAACGTTTTCAAGAGCATTTCCAAAACCAACTTTTTGAAGGACCAATTCCATTGTGAAGTGACTTTGTGGAGCTTACATAATAGAAAGCACCCATAAATATATATGATGATAATAATAATAATATTTTTTTTTTTACTATAGGACGCCCTAACTGGGGATAAAAATAAAAAGAGCCAAATTGCTCCACTTTCTTGGCGACTAAACTGAGAAGCATATTTTGGGGGTTATCTTTAGCCATGCAACCCAATAGCCACTACAGCCAATCTAATAAATCTGATGGAGTGCCTGTTATGAACAAAAACCTAGTTGAGAATCTGTAGGTAGTGATTGGAGCAATGTGGGACTCAGGGACATACAAACTGTCTCTATATATGGCATTATATAATGAAAGGAGTGAGTGGACAAGATGTTGATGCAGTATTTTGTAATATTTGCCCTCCTGTATAGGGGCGGGAAGAAATTCTTTGATCAGATGTAAGCATAGGAATAGAGTTAAGCAAAGTTTTGAAAAATTTCATTGGGCTGATTAGTCAAACTTAGTCAAGAAATTTGATTCGTTATTAATTAATTCATCATAAATCGCTATAAATCAGGTATACCTGTACATCGTGGTATATACAGCAGCCCGCGCCTGCTGTATTGAACGGGCTGCTGCATTGAGCCCGCTTCATACGCAGCAGGTGCCATCTGTATCATACAGTGGGCACCCGGCTGCAATGACGGGGATGGCAATCTCGCCGAACCCCGTCATTTAACCCCTCAGATTAACAGAGTGCGGCTTCTGTGAGGTTAGGGTACTTTCACACTAGCGTTAAATTTTTCCGGTATTGAGTTCCGTCCTATTAGGTTTATCCCAATGCATTCTGAATGGAAAGCAATCCGTTCAGTATGCATCAGGATGTCTTCAGTTCAGTCACTTTTACGGTATTTGGCCGGAGAAAATACTGCAGCATGCTGAAGTATTTTCTCCAGCCATAATTGCCAAATCCGGCATTAATTTCCACTGAAATGTATTAATGCCAGATCCGGTACAAAGTGTTCCGGAAAACTGCATCCGGCTTTCCGGTCTGCGCATGCGCAGACCTTTAAAAATGTGAAAAGTATAAACACCGGATCCATTTTTCAAGATGACACCGGAGAGATGGATCTGGTATTTTGATGCATTTGTTAGACGGATCCGGAAACAAATGGTATCTGTTTGCACACGGATTTCCGGATCCGGCAAAAGGAACTGCCTGCCGGATTCCTCTAACGCTAGTGTGAAAGTACCCTGAGGCCGAAGGATGCACTTCTCTTTGCCTTTCAATTGTAGCTCCCGCAGTGAAACCGCTTTTGAAGCATCTCATGGCTGCCATGGTAACCTCCCTGCTGCAAGTCACAGCACAGCAACGAGCCCGACAATGCTATTGATCCTAATAGATCTCTATTAGGGAGAATAGGACAAGGGATCGAAAGATCCCAGGTCCTAGCCCCCTAAGGGGGTTAAAAGTTGTCACTGTAAAAGTAAAAAAAAAAAAAAAAAGTTTAAATCACCCCTTTCCCAGTTTTAAATATAAATATATAAAAAATAAGAAAGACATATTAGATATTGCCTTGTTCAAGTTTTTTTGCGATTTTTTTTTTTTTTAAATTTATTTTCCCCCCCCCCCCAACATAGGTCTATAGACCAAAATATAAAAAAAGTTATCGCTGTCAGAAAATGGTGATGCAAAGAAAATTTTGATTTTTTTTTTCATTTTTTTTTTTTTTTTGTATTGCCGTATTCGTATTTAGCCGCAGAATAAGGATGTTATGTCAAAACATTGGCAGAATTTTTATTTCCCATTTTCCAATAACATGCATGGTAAATTGAATGGTGCTCTTAATGATTTCCATATTTCAAGTGTAAAATCGAAAACTTTACAAATACATATGATAAACTGGATATTTTGCTTTAAACATGTATTCGTTAATACCAGATGGGCCAAACATGGTGGATGGATCAAACATGGCTACTGGATTATTGCCTAAGGTCTCATGCACACGACCGTTGTGTGTTTTGGGGTCTGCAAATTGTGGATCCGCAAAACACAGATGGCGTCTGTGTGCGTTCTGCAATTTGCGGATCGTTGTGGACAGCCATTGATTTAACTGCCTATTCTTGTCCGCAAAACGGACAAGAATAGGACAGGTTTTTGTTTTTTTTGCGGGCCACGGAACGGAGCAACGGATGCGGACAGCACACGGAGTGCTGTCTGCATCTTTTGCAGCCCCATTGTAGTGAATGGGTCCGCATCCAAGATGCAAAAACTGGCTCGGATGCGGACCAAAACAACGGTCGTGTGCATGAGACCTAAGGGACAGAAGCCTGAAAACTACACTGCTCAAAAAAATAAAGGGAGCACAAAAATAACACATCCTAGATCTGAATTAATTAAATATTCTTCTGTGCTGACAACAAAATCACACAAAAATAAAAAAAGGAAATCAAATTTTTTAACCCATGGAGGTCTGGATTTGGAGTCACACTCAAAATTAAAGTGGAAAAAAACACACTACAGGCTGATCTAACTTTGATGTAATGTCCTTAAAACAAGTCAAAATGAGGCGTGTGTGTGTGTGTGTGTGTCTCCCCCCCCCCCCCCCCCCGTCCCTCCCTCTCCACATGCCTGTATGACCTCCCTACAATGCCTGTGCATGCTCCTGATGAGGTGGCGGACGGTCTCCTGAGGGATCTCCTCTCAGACCTGGACTAAAGCATCAGCCAACTCCTGGACAGTCTGTGGTGCAACGTGACGTTGGTGGATAGAGTGAGACATGATGTCCCAGATGTGCTCAATTGGATTCAGGTCTGGGGAACGGGCGGGCCAGTCCATAGCATCAATGCCTTCGTCTTGCAGGAACTGCTGACACACTCCAGCCACATGAGGTCTAGCATTGTCTTGCATTAGGAGGAACCCAGGGCCAACCGCACCAGCATATGGTCTCACAAGGGGTCTGAGGATCTCATCTCGGTACCTAATGGCAGTCAGGCTACTCTGGCGAGCACATGGAGGGCTGTGCGGCCCTCCAAAGAAATGCCACCCTACACCATTACTGACCTAATGCCAAACCGGTCATGCTGGAGGATGTTGCAGGCAGCAGAACGTTCTCCACGGCGTCTCCAGACTCTGTCACATCTGTCACATGTGCTCAGTGTGAACCTGCTTTCATCTGTGAAGAGCACAGGGCACCAGTGGCGAATTTGCCAATCTTGGTGTTCTCTGGCAAATGCCAAACGTCCTGCACGGTGTTGGGCTGTAAGCACAACCCCCACCTGTGGACGTCGGGCCCTCATGGAGTCTGTTTCTGACCGTTTGAGCAGACACATGCACATTTGTGGCCTGCTGAAGGTCATTTTGCAGGGCTCTGGCAGTGCTCCTCCTGTTCCTCCTTGCACAAAGGCGGAGGTAGCGGTCCTGCTGCTGGGTTGTTGCCCTCCTACGGCCTCCTCCACGTCTCCTGATGTACTGGCCTGTCTCCTGGTAGCGCCTCCATGCTCTGGACACTACGCTGACAGACACAGCAAACCTTCTTGCCACAGCTCGCATTGATGTGCCATCCTGGATAAGCTGCACTACCTGAGCCACTTGTGTGGGTTATAGACTCCGTCTCATGCTACCACTAGAGTGAAAGCACCGCCAACATTCAAAAGTGACCAAAACATCAGCCAGGAAGCATAGGAACTGAGAAGTGGTCTGTGGTCACCGCCTGCAGAACCACTCCTTTATTGGGGGTGTCTTGCTAATTGCCTATAATTTCCACCTGTTGTCTATCCCATTTGCACAACAGCATGTGAAATTGATTGTCACTCAGTGTTGCTTCCTAAGTGGACAGTTTGATTTCACAGAAGTGTGATTGACTTGGAGTTACATTGTGTTGTTTAAGTGTTCCCTTTATTTTTTTGAGCAGTGTAGTAGCTACCATTTAATATGTTAGTCAAACAGGGGATGTTGCTGGTATGGGATTTGGCAGGTTAGGTGCATGGCATGCACAATATGCCAATTATTGCTGTTGTGGCCTGCAATCTCCTGAAAATGCCCCTTTTGTATGAGAATTACATAAAGGGGCCAATAGCTGACCACAATATACATTTTACCTAATAATTAACCACCTCCGGACCGCTGTACGCACAGACGCGTCCTGGAGGTGGTTGATTCATTCCTCCTGGACGCGCCGGCGCGTCCTCTCGCGAGACGCGAGATTTCGGTCACAGCCGGCCCGCGCATGCGCATCGCGGGCCGGCAAAAGTTAGAGGAGTATTTCATCAGCAACCTGCCAGCCAATGATCGTCGCTGGCAGGTTGCTGATTTTTAAAAAATCGAATCACAAGCCAGATAACAGATCATATTAGTAAATATGATCTGTTATATGGCTTCTCTGCTTCTCTGCTGGTCCTTTTCGTCGGTTGGATCCAGCAGAGAAGCAGACATCACTGTGAGTACACACCAAACACTGCCCTTAGCCCCTGATCACCATCCATCACCCCCATCATCCAAATTAACCCCTTGATCGCCCCCTGTCAATCACTTAGTGAAAGACAAAAAGTGATCAGTGTAAACTGACACTTTTTTTTTTCACTAGTATTGGCTG
Source organism: Bufo bufo (assembly GCF_905171765.1). NCBI lineage: Eukaryota > Metazoa > Chordata > Amphibia > Anura > Bufonidae > Bufo > Bufo bufo. The sequence goes on from NC_053396.1 coordinate 92,818,327, forward strand.
TTAGGTTTTAGGGATAGTTTAGGCCCCTTGGTTAGGTAGTTAGCGTCAGTTAGCGCCCACCCCACCGCACCGCAGTCACTTTTATTCGCTGTTTAGCGTATCGCTAATCAGCATTTGTACTTTTATAGTATCTGTAAGTGATCAAAACTGATCACGGTCAGATCTATAATAGTATTAGTGTCACTTTAGTTCGCCCTCCACCCAAAACGCAGTGTTTGCCCGATCAGGCCTGATCGGTCGCCCACACGTGCGTTCACCCACGCCCGCCCCACCGCAGTGACAAAAAAAATTTTTTTTTTTGATCACTGCACATTCACTTTACACGCTCTGCGGCGATAAAAAAATCAGTTTTGATATTTTTTATCAACCGCAGCGGCCTCCGGTACTTCGCTAGCCTCCCCTTTGTAAGACAGGCTTGCTTTTTTTCTTGGGTAGTCTCAGGGAATACCCCTAAATTTAGTAGTCCAAATGTCAAACAGGGGGTATTCTTCTGAAGAGGCCTACAGGATTCTGACCCAGTCGGATGAGGAGTGGGAACCCTCATCTGATGAATCTAGCGGGTCAGAATATGAACCTGTAGAAAGCAGTGGCTCTCTGACCCAAAGTTCGGACGAGGAGGTTGAGGTCCCTGGCAGCACCAGGCGTACCCGGCCCCGTGTCGCTAGACCACAGGTTATGCAGGATCCGCTTCAAGAGCAGCAGAGTGGGGCTGTCGCTGCCGGATCACGTGGTGAGGCATACACCAGCAGCGCAGCCCTTCCTGGACCTAGTACCAGCACTGCCGTACAACATGGTGAAGTAGCGAGCACCAGAAGGGCAGTTGAAGCTGGTACGGTGGCACGTGCACTAGTTACCCCGTCGCAGCCACTGCACAGACAGGCCCGTAGAGCCCCTAGAATCCCTGAGGTGCTGGCAAACCCTGATTGGCAGTCACCAACTTCAGCCGCACCAGTAGTTCCCCCTTTCACCGCCCAGTCTGGAGTTCGGGTTGAGACGGCTCAGATCAGTACGGCCCTGGGATTTTTTGAGCTGTTCTTGACTGCGGAGCTCTTGGACTTAGTCGTGGCAGAGACCAACCAATATGCCACACAATTTATAACCGCAAACCCGGGAAGCTTTTATGCCCAGCCTTTCCGGTGGAAACCAGTCCAAGTTTCCGAACTTAAAATTTTTCTGGGCCTTCTCCTCAACATGGGCCTGACAAAAAAGCATGAATTGCGGTCATATTGGTCAACGCACCCAATTCATCACATGCCCATGTTCTCTGCTGCTATGTCCAGGACACGATTTGAGGCCATCCTGCGTTTCCTGCACTTTAGCGACAACACCACCTCCCGTCCCAGAGGCCACCCAGCTTTTGACCGGCTCCACAAAATTCGGCCCCTCATAGACCATTTCAACCAGAAATTTGCAGATTTGTATACCCCTGAGCAAAACATCTGCGTAGACGAGTCCCTAATACATTTTACCGGGCGCCTTGGCTTCAAACAGTACATCCCAAGCAAGCGTGCCCGGTATGGGGTCAAATTGTATAAGCTCTGTGAAAGGGCCACAGGCTATACCCACAAATTTCGGATCTATGAGGGAAAAGATCAGACCCTGGAGCCGGTCGGTTGCCTTGACTACCTGGGGAGCAGTGGGAAGACAGTCTGGGACTTGGTGTCACCCTTATTCGGCAAGGGGTACCATCTTTATGTGGACAATTTTTACACAAGTGTGGCCCTCTTTAGGCATTTGTTTCTAGAACGGATTTGCGCCTGTGGCACCGCGCGAACTAGTCGCGTGGGCTTCCCCCAACGGCTTGTAACCACCCGTCTTGCAAGGGGGGAGAGGGCTGCCTTGTGTAACGAAGAACTGCTCGCGGTGAAATGGAGAGACAAGCGTGACGTTTACATGCTCTCCTCCATTCACGCAGACACGACAATACAAATTCAAAGGGCAACCCGTGTCATTGAAAAGCCCCTCTCAGTCCACGACTATAATGCGCTCATGGGAGGGGTGGACTTCAATGACCAGATGTTGGCTCCCTATTTAGTTTCCCGCAGAACCAGACGCTGGTATAAGAAGGTGTCTGTATATTTAATTCAATTGGCGCTCTACAATAGTTTTGTTCTCTACAGTAAGGCTGGGAGAACACGATCCTTCCTCAAATTCCAGGAAGAGATCATCGAGAACCTCCTTTACCCAGGAGGTTCCGTGGCCCCATCCACCAGTGTAGTTAGCCGTCTACACGAGCGACATTTCCCCAGTGTCGTTGCTGGTACCTCAACCCAACCGCCACCCCGAAAAAAATGTCGTGTCTGTAGCAGGAGTGGAATAAGGCGTGACACCCGCTATTTCTGTCCTGACTGTCCGGACCACCCTGCCCTATGCTTAGGAGAGTGTTTCCGGAAGTACCACACACAGGTACACCTAGCATAGGGATCACATCTCACCAGGACAGGCACACAGGGCTATTAGGGCCCTTTCTCTCACAGCTGCTGCAAACCTCTCCTTTCACCTGGGATAAAGTGCATAACGTACTTCGCCACATCTTTGGGCGATTTGCGCTTTGCACATTGTCCCATGGGGAAGGAGAGGTTTGTTCTATAAAGGTAAAAAAAACAAAACAAAAAAAAAATTACCGGTAAGTAAAAAAGTTAAAAAAGTTTAAAAAAGTTAATATGTTCTGTTCTAAAGTTAATAAAGTTATTGCTTTGCGGCCTGGTTTTTTCTTTTTTGTTTTGTTTTTTTTACCTTCCAGGTGGACCATCCGATCGACCAGCTGCAGCACTGATGTGCATTCGGACAGAAGCATTGCGCTGCTGTCAGATTACACGCAAGTCGGTGTATGCGGCGCTGCAAGACGAGATTTCTCCTCTGCAGTAAAAGATATGTTTGCCAAGGCATATGAGCTGAGGAGGTGGCGGTGTTCATATACTTTGGCAAACACTTTGTATATATAAAAAAAAAAATCCCGGCAATGATTTATTCATCCACATCGATTGATGTGAATGGAGAAATCTGGTTTGCCAGGGCATACGAGCTGAAGTGGGTATGGATGTTGGGCGGAGCTCCTATGTCCTGGCAGACGCCTTTCCCCTCCTTTTTCTTTTTTTGGCAGAGATTTTTTCATCCACATTGATCGATGCGAATGAAGAAATCTGTGCCGTTCATTTTTTTCTTTCAGCCCAGAGGCTGAACGGAAAAAAAAAATCTCATTACCCGTATGCTCAATATAAGGAGAATAGCAGAAACTCCTAATGCTGGGCATACATGTAATGATTGCGGAGACCCTCAAATGCCAGGGCAGTACAAACACCCCACAAATAACACCATTTTGGAAAGAAGACACCCCAAGGTATTCGCTGAGGGGCATATTGAGTCCATGAAAGATTGAAATTTTTGTCCCAAGTTAGCGGAAAGGGAGACTTTGTGAGAACAAAATCAAAAAAATCTATTTCCGCTAACTTGTGCCAAAATTTTTTTTTTTCAATGAACTCGCCATGCCCCTCATTGAATACCTTGGGGTGTCTTCTTTCCAAAATGGGGTCACATGTGGGGTATTTATACTGCCCTGGCATTTTAGGGGCCCCAAAGCGTGAGAAGAAGTCTGGTATCCAAATGTCTAAAAATGCCCTGCTAAAAGGAATTTGGGCCCCTTTGCCCACCTAGGCTGCAAAAAAGTGTCACACATCTGGTATCTCCGTACTCAGGAGAAGTTGAGGAATGTGTTTTGGGGTGTCTTTTTACATATACCCATGCTGGGTGAGATAAATATCTTGGTCAAATGCAAACTTTGTATAAAAAAAATGGGAAAAGTTGTCTTTGCCAAGATATTTCTCTCACCCAGCATGGGTATATGTAAAATGACACCCCAAAACACATTCCCCACCTTCTCCTGAGTACGGAGATACCAGATGTGTGACACTTTTTTGCAGCCTAGGTGGGCAAAGGGGCCCTCATTCCAAAGAGCACCTTTCGGATTTCACAGGTCATTTACCTACTTACCACACATTAGGGCCCCTGTAAAATGCCAGGGCAGTATAACTACCCCACAAGTGACCCCATTTTGGAAAGAAGACACCCCAAGGTATTCCGTGAGGGGCATGGCAAGTTCCTAGAATTTTTAATTTTTAGTCACAAGTTAGTGGAAAATGATGATTTTTTTTTTTTTTCATACAAAGTCTCATATTCCACTAACTTGTGACAAAAAATAAAAACTTCCATGAACTCACTATGCCCATCAGCGAATACCTTGGGGTCTCTTCTTTCCAAAATGGGGTCACTTGTGGGGTAGTTATACTGCCCTGGCATTCTAGGGGCCCAAATGTGTGGTAAGGAGTTTGAAATCAAATTCTGTAAAAATTGACCTGTGAAATCCGAAAGGTGCTCTTTGGAATATGGGCCCCTTTGCCCACCTAGGCTGCAAAAAAGTGTCACACATCTGGTATCTCCGTACTCAGGAGAAGGTGGGGAATGTGTTTTGGGGTGTCATTTTATATATACCCATGCTGGGTGAGAGAAATATCTTGGCAAAAGACAACTTTTCCCATTTTTTTATACAAAGTTGGCATTTGACCAAGATATTTATCTCACCCAGCATGGGTATATGTAAAATGACACCCCAAAACACATTCCCCACCTTCTCCTGAGTACGGAGATACCAGATGTGTGACACTTTTTTGCAGCCTAGGTGGGCAAAGGGGCCCATATTCCAAAGAGCACCTTTCGGATTTCACAGGTCAATTTTTACAGAATTTGATTTCAAACTCCTTACCACACATTTGGGCCCCTAGAATGCCAGGGCAGTATAACTACCCCACAAGTGACCCCATTTTGGAAAGAAGAGACCCCAAGGTATTCGCTGATGGGCATAGTGAGTTCATAGAACTTTTTATTTTTTGTCACAAGTTAGTGGAATATGAGACTTTGTAAGAAAAAAAAAAAAAAATCATCATTTACCGCTAACTTGTGACAAAAAATAAAAAGTTCTATGAACTCACTATGCCCATCAGTGAATACCTTAGGGTGTCTACTTTCAGAAATGGGGTCATTTGTGGGGTGTTTTTACTGTCTGGGCATTGTAGAACCTCAGGAAACATGACAGGTGCTCAGAAAGTCAGAGCTGCTTCAAAAAGCGGAAATTCACATTTTTGTACCATAGTTTGTAAACGCTATAACTTTTACCCAAACCATTTTTTTTTTACCCAAACATTTTTTTTTTATCAAAGACATGTAGAACTATAAATTTAGAGCAAAATTTCTATATGGATGTCGTTTTTTTTGCAAAATTTTACACCTGAAAGTGAAAAATGTCATTTTTTTGCAAAAAAAATCGTTAAATTTCGATTAATAACAAAAAAAGTAAAAATGTCAGCAGCAAAGAAATACCACCAAATGAAAGCTCTATTAGTGAGAAGAAAAGGAGGTAAAATTCATTTGGGTGGTAAGTTGCATGACCGAGCAATAAACGGTGAAAGTAGTGTAGGTCAGAAGTGTAAAAAGTGGCCTGGTCTTTCAGGGTGTTTAAGCACTGGGGGCTGAGGTGGTTAAAGAAGTTGTTCGGGTTCAGAGCTAAACCCGGACATAAGCTCCCGTTCACTTAATTTGCATGTTTGAGTGGAGCATCGGAGCATTTCTTGCTCCAATACTCCCCCTTGCCTTGCACTGCATCATGGAGGGCAAGGTTTTTTTTCTTAACTAGCGGGAACGTACCAGCTTCACATGGGTATGCTAGGCAGAGACTTTCTCCTACCAGGTCATGGGGATCACTGCTAGACAGAAGCCTCTGCCTAGAATAGTAAGTAAACAAAACAGACCTTGGCCTGTGCAATGCAGCGCAGGACAAGAGAGATCAGCTGAGCAAGAAATGCTCTGATGCTCCCCTCATACATGCTAACTGAGTGAAGATGAGGTTATGTCTGGGTTTAAGCTCTGGACACGGACAACCCCTTTAAAGTTACTTGCCTCTCGCCCTTGCATCCTGAAACTACATTTGAAGAGGTGCAGGAGGTGACTGGCAGTTGGAGCCAACAAACCGATAAAGAGGAGAGAAAAATGGTTATGGGGCATTCCCTGAGTGACAGAAGAAGAAAAGCACTATCTTCCTCCCCCTCGCCTAGTTGCAAACGCACTTCTCCAACGCCACTTGCTCTCCTGCCCTACAGGTGAAATACCCTTGTGCCATCTACCTTTCCTCCTTTTCCACATCATTTAATATCAATGGTAATGTCATCAAGAATATCCAGCTCCTCCTCTCTCTAAATCTTGCTGACTTTTCTCAGACATGGAGACTGCAAAGGATGATTCTGAAGAAGGAAAGCCAGCAAAAGATGTTGATAATCATCATTAAGACCTGGCCCCCCTAAGGGGTGCATAAGAAAAAAATATACAGTACAGACCAAAAGTTTGGACACACCTTCTCATTCAAAGAGTTTTCTTTATTTTCATGACTATGAAGGCATCAAAACTATGAATTAACACATGTGGAATTATATACATAGCAAACAAGTGTGAAACAACTGAAAATATGTCATATTCTAGGTTCTTCAAAGTAGCCACCTTTTGCTTTGATTACTGCTTTGCACACTCTTGGCATTCTCTTGATGAGCTTCAAGAGGTAGTCCCCTGAAATGGTCTTCCAACAGTCTTGAAGGAGTTCCCAGAGATGCTTAGCACTTGTTGGCCCTTTTGCCTTCACTCTGTGGTCCAGCTCACCCCAAACCATCTTGATTGGGTTCAGGTCCGGTGACTGTGGAGGCCAGGTCATCTAGCGCAGCACCCCATCACTCTCCTTTATGGTCAAATAGCCCTTACTTTCAAAGTTTTCCCAATTTTTCCGGCTGACTGACTGACCTTCATTTCTTAAAGTAAGGATGGCCACTCGTTTTTCTTTACTTAGCTGCTTTTTTCTTGCCATAATACAAATTCTAACAGTCTATTCAGTAGGACTATCAGCTGTGTATCCACCTGACTTCTCCTCAACGCCACTGATGGTCCCAACACCATTTATAAGGCAAGAAATCCCACTTATTAAACCTGACAGGGCACACCTGTGAAGTGAAAACCATTTCAGGGGACTACCTCTTGAAGCTCATCAAGAGAATGCCAAGAGTGTGCAAAGCAGTAATCAAAGCAAAAGGTGGCTACTTTGAAGAACCTAGAATATGACATATTTTCAGTTGTTTCACACTTGTTTGTTATGTATATAATTCCACATGTGTTAATTCATAGTTGTGATGCCTTCAGTGTGAATCTACAATTTTCATAGTCATGAAAATAAAGAAAACTCTTTGAATGAGAAGGTGTGTCCAAATTTTTGGTCTGTACTGTATATATTTCCATATTCTACTACATACTACTTCCATAGTCAACTACATGGAAAGGGAGGGACTGTAGTACCAGCAACTTGGCCAGGTGCATGTTCAGCTTCTGCGCTGTTGGAGGAGTGCACACATACTGTTGTCTTTTTGCAATCACCTCGGTGATCGATTGCTGTAGAAACAAGTGGAGGAGGAGCAAAAGACGACATTGAAGTCGATGCTGGACGACAATGGCAGCTCTTGCCTGTTGCTGCGGCTGCTACCACCCCCCTTCTGCTGCTGCTACTTGTGCTGGCTACATGTGCATGTATGTGTGTGGTCTATGTAGTTATATCCCACAGCAATATGCCCAGAGAGATAGAATACTGTATGTTTTCAACTGGGATCTCTTAGTTAGTAAAACATAACTTTTATTTATAATTCATATCTAAAAAGGTATATACAGTTGAAAGAAAAAGTATGTGAATCCTTTTGGAATTATATGGATTTCTGCACAAATTGATCATAAAATGTGATCTGATCTTCATCTAAATCACAACAATAGACAATCACAGTCTGCTTAAACTAATAACACACAAAGAATTAAATGTTACCATGTCTTTATTGAACACACCATGTAAACATTCACAGTGCAGGTGGAAAAAGTATGTGAACCCTTGGATTTAATAACTGGCCGAACCTCCTTTAGCCGCAATAACTTCAACCAAACGTTTCCTGTAGTTGCAGATCAGACATGCACAATGGTCAGGAGTAATTCTTGACCATTCCTCTTTACAAAGCTGTTTTAGTTCAGCAATATTCTTGGGATGTCTGGTGTGAATCGCTTTCTTGTGGTCATGCTACAGCATCTCAATCGGGATGAGGTCAGGACTCTGACTGGGCCACTCCAGAAGGTGTATTTTCTTCTGTTTAAGCCATTCTGTTGTTGATTTACTGTTGCAACAGCCATCTTCTGTTGAGCTTCGGCTGGTGGACAGATGGCCTTAAGTTCTCCTGCAAAATGCCTTGATAAACTTGGGAATTCATTTTCCTTCGATGATAGCAATCCGTAACAGGCCCTGACGCAGCAAAGCAGCCCCAAGCCGTGATGCCCCCACCATCATAATTCACAGTTGGGATGAGGTTTTGATGTTGGTGTGCTGTGCCTCTTTTTCTCCACACATAGTGTTGTGTGTTTCTTCCAAACAACTCCACTTTGGTTTCATCTGTCCACAGAATATTTTGCCAGTACTGCTGTGGAACATCTAGGTGCTCTTGTGCAAACTGTAAACGTGCAGTAATGTTTTTTTTGGACAGCAGTGGCTTCCTCTGTGGTATCCTCCCATGAAATCCATTCTTGTTTAGTGTTTTACATATCGTAGATTCGCTAGCAGGGATGTCAGCATATGCCAGAGACTTTTGTAAGTCTTTAGCTGACACTCTAGGATTCTTCTTCACCTTATTGAGCAGTCTGCGATGTGCTCTTGCAGTCATCTTTACAGGACGGCCACTCCTAGGGAGAGTAGCCGCAGTGCTGAACTTTCTCCATTTATAGACAATTTGTCTTACCGTGGACTGATGAACAGCAAGGCTTTTGGAGATACTTTTATAACCCTTTCCAGCTTTATGCAAGTCAACAATTCTTAATCGTAGGTCTTCTGAGAGCTCTTTTGTGCGAGGCATCATCTACATCAGGCAATGCTTCTTGTGAAAAGCAAACCCAGAACTGGTGTGTGTTTTTTATAGGGCAGGGCAGCTGTAACCAACACCTCCAATTTCATCTTATTGATTGGACTCCAGTTGGCTGACACCTCATTCCAATTAGCTCTTGGAGATGTCATTAGGCTAGGGGTTCACATACTTTTTCCACCTGCACTGTGAATGTTTACATGGTGTGTTCAATAAAAACATGGTAACATTTAATTCTTTGTGTGTTATTAGTTTAAGCAGACTGTGAGTGTCTATTGTTGTGACTTAGATGAAGATCAGAAAATATTTTATGACCAATTTGTGCAGAAATCCATATCATTCCAAAGGGTTCACATACTTTTTCTTGCAACTGTATGTGGTAAACAAAATGTGAAAAATCAAGTTGCAAAGTGCCAAGAGGGTCAAGAGTCCCCAGCACAGTTTGATGCTTAACGGAAACGGGACGGGTCCGTTATGCAGCCCATAGACTTCTATTATGACGGAATGAATAACGGAATGCCTCCAAAGGCATTCTGTCATAGAATTGCATTATGGTCCGTGGTAACGGAATCAATAACGCAATTCACCTTTTACCATTAAACGAAGCGTGAACGAATTTCAAAATATGAAATTCGCTCATCTCTACTACTGATATAAAAAGGTGATACCGGAACCTAGTTCCAGATATCGATCTCACAGGGGCATCTTATAAATGATATACCTCAGATACCATTCCTGAGGGATCAATGACTAGTATTTGGCCAATAATTAGTATATCTGATACAAACGAGGTATAGGGATTACATAGAGACAAAGGAGAAAATGCATTATCTCCCTATTTGTTCAATCACAATGAGCTCTATAGTTTTCATCACTCCTTAATGTTGGAGGCCACCGTCTCTAAACAGCATTCTGACTCATAAGGAGTGGGAGTTACGCCAGGCCCTCACAAAAAGGGTTTAAACAACATATATTCATTCAGGCCATGAAGAGTAATGCTTTTCATTTTGAAGATCCATTTTGTTTCGGCCCTTAGGATTTTATTGTCCCAGTCACTACCTCATTGACTCATGGGTATATGTTGAATCTCCAGGAATCTGCTGGCCAGAGGATCACCCTTGTGTACCTGATTATTATGTCTCGCCACTGATGTATCTTTTTTGTTTAATATATAATTATACCGGTCTTTCATACTTCGCCGAAATTTCTTTTTAGTCTTCCCTACATAGTCGAGGGGGCAATTACACTTCGCCACATATATCATTTTACTTGTTTGACAGTTTATGAAATCATGTATTTCAAGCTCCTCACCTGTGTGTGCACACCTACATTTCTTGGAGACCATCACTTGGTCAAATGCCACACAGTTTCAACACCGAAACATCCCTGTTGGACGTCGTGACAACCAGGTGTTCGGTTGTGTTGTGGGTTGTAAGTGGCTGTGGATTAATCTTTCTCTTAAACTGTGGCCTTTTTTATATGTAATTTGGGGATGCGGGCCTATTATTCCTTGCAGGTCAGGATCCTCAAGTAAAATACCCAAGTGTTTGTTTATTTCTTGTGTACCCTTCCACAGTATAAAAATGTCATCAATGAACCTCAGCCAGAGGCTGATATTTTCAAGTTCTCAGACCAGATAACATTGGCCTCCCACCAGCCTAGGAGCAAATTTGCATACGACAGTGCACAAGGGCAACCCATCGCGGTGCCCCTGAGCTGGTGGTTGTAGAGGCCGTTAAAGAGAAAGAAGTTCTTTGTTAGAATCAATTGCAGAAGATCGAATACAAATTGGTTGTGTGCAGAAAAGCTTTCCACTGCCTTAAGACCTAGGTGATGATGGATAGAGCTATATAATGCTTCAACATCAATTGATGCAAGAAGTATTGTGTCATCCAAATATATGCCATCCAGTCACAGCAGTAGATCTGCTGTGTCTCGTATGTACGATGGTAGTGCCTCCACAAATGATCATATGATTTTGTCTATATAAATTCTTACAGTCTGCCCTAGGCTGCCCACTCCTGAGACTATAGGTCGTCCCTTGAGTGGATCTAGGCCTTTATGTATTTTTAGTAGAGAGTAAAATGTGGCAGTGTCACGAGGGTGTCAAGAGCCACGCCTGACTACGTTATACCCGGGGTCAGAAAGTCGCAGCGAGTGGCTGCGCGCTCTATGTATAAAGATAGGGCTGATTCTTAATGGTAGCTTTCTGGGTTTGCCTTGCAACCCTTTTTGGCTCACTCAGGGATCCGTAGCTCCTTCTCCTCAGCTGTTTCTTGTCCAGCAATCCCAACCTCCTTATATTCCCCTCTCCCACTTCTCTGGTTGCCAGATATAGAGCTTCCTGCCTGGACTTCTATACTGACCCACTGGAGCTGTGTAGCTGTGTTCCCTGGTTGTTGTTCCAGAACGTTACCCTCCGGATCCCTGTTGGGACTTGGTGGTCTGCTGTTGTCGTCCACCTGGGATTTTATGTTTTGTCTGTGTTGTCTGTCCTCTCCTTGGTGTTTTCCTTTTAGTGTCAGTGGTGCGGACTAGTGTTCCCACTGCCCCGTTCACTACGTAGGGCTCATCTTAGGGAAAGCCAGGGTTTAGGCACGTGATCGGCGTACGGGTGAGGAACCCGTCTAGGGACGTCAGGGCAGTCAGGTGCCAGCCTCAAGGTGAGTCAGGGGTCACCACCTTTCCCTCTCCCTTGGACAGGGCCTTCCCATTTCCCTCCCTTTGCGTACGCCGGTCAAGACAGGCAGTGATTTGTTGGTGGAAAAATTTATTCCAGAGTAGTTTCAGTGTAAACATTGAGATATCTTTAACCCATTCAAATGGATCATATCCCACTGTTGGCACAAATTATAAACCCTTCTCTTGTAGACTGATCTCTGATTCATTCAGATTATATGATGAGAGATTCACTGCAGATTATTCTTTTCAGAGATCATTAGTTGTCTTGTTCTCCCTGAAGTTTGTTTCTTAATTATAGGGGATTGGTATCGGAGGTTGGGATTTAAAAAAAGAGGATGAGTTTGAGGGCAATAGTTTTTGTGAGCCCCCCCCCCCCCCCCCCCCCATCCTTTTAGTAGTGCTCTGGTCAAATCTGTTCTAACCAGCTCTACTTCTTCCTTTTTGTTTCTGTCCGCTACCCCTTCCTTTCCCTTTTAATGTATCATTATCGGATCCTTCTGCCTCTGATGAGATATACGTATAGGACTCTTTTGGTTGGGATTTGTTTAGAAAAGAATAGGCACGATTCTCTTTAAATTCCACAGAGTCCCTGTTGATGTTTGCGATCCCTAATGGAGTATTGGAATCTTTCTAGGGTGCTCTGCAGTTGTTCCTCTTTTTTCTGAAACTGTATGTCTTCCTTAAATTTGAGTGCCTGTTCCCTTAAAGGGGTTGTCCGGGTTCAGAGCTGAACCCAGACATACCCTTATTTTCACCCCGGCAGCATCCCTGAACCTAGCATCGGAGCATCTCATGCTCCGATGCACTCCCGTGCCCTGTGCTAAATCGCGCAGGGCACGGGTTCTTTTGTTTACAATAACACATTGCCGGGCGGTAACTTCCGCCCGGCAGTGTGTTCGGTGACGTCACCGGCTCTGAGGGGCAGGCTTTAGCTCTGCCCTAGCCGTTTTACTGGCTAGGGCAGAGCTAAATCCCGCCCATCAGTGCCGGTGACGTCACCAGGGTTCCTGTCAGCCCCATGGAGAGCCCTGGTACGTCACCGGAACTCCTAAAAGTGCCTTTGCCCTGCGCAATTTAGCGCAGGGCAAAGGAGAGCATCGGAGCATGGGTGAGCATGGGTGAAAATGGAGGGATGTCCGGGTTCAGCTCTGAACCCGGACAACCCCTTTAACCGCCTCCGGACCGCCTAACGCAGGATCGCGTTCCGGAGGCGGCAGCGCTGCGCACAGTCATGCATATACGCGTCATCTCGCGAGACGCGAGATTTCGCTCAAAGCCGGCCCGCGCATGCGCATCGCGGGCCGGCAAAAGTTAGAGGACAAGTTCGTCACCAGCCTGCCAGCCACGATCATTGGCTGGCAGGCTGGCGATTTTCAAAAAAACAAATCAGAAGCCACATAACACATCATATTAGTAAATATGATGTGTTAAATGGCTTGTCTGCTCCTCTGCTGGTCCTTTTCGTCGGTTGGTTCCAGCAGAGGAGCAGACATCACTGTGAGTACCCAGCAAACACTACCCTTAGCCCCAGATCACCTTCCATCACCCCCATCATCCAAATTAACCCCTTGATCGCCCCCTGTCAATCACTTAGTGAAAGACAAAAAGTGATCAGTGTAAACTGACACTTTTTTTTTCACTAGTATTGACTGTTAGGTTTTAGGGATAGTTTAGGCCCCTTGGTTAGGTAGTTTAGCGTGAGTTAGCGCCCAGCCCACCGCACCGCCGTCACTGATTCGCTGATTAGCGTATCGCTAATCAGCATTTGTACTTTTATAGTATCTGTAAGTGATCAAAACTGATCACGGTCAGATCTATAATTGTATTAGTGTCACCTTAGCTCACCCTCCACCCAAAACGCAGTGTTTGCCCGATCAGGCCTGATCGGTCGCCCACACGTGCGTTCATCCACGCCCGCCCCACCGCAGTGACAAAAAATATATTTTTTTGATCACTGCACATTCACTTTACAAGCACTGCGGCAATAAAAAAATCAGTTTTGATATTTTTTATCAACCACAGCGGCCTCCGGTACTTCGCTAGCCTCCCCTTTGTAAGACAGGCTTGCTTTTTTTCTTGGGTAGTCTCAGGGAATACCCCTAAATTTAGTAGTCCAAATGTCAAACAGGGGGTATTCTTCTGAAGAGGCCTACAGGATTCTGACCCAGTCGGATGAGGAATGGGAACCCTCATCTGACGAATCTAGCGGGTCAGAATATGAACCTGTAGAAAGCAGTGGCTCTCTAACCCAAAGTTCGGACGAGGAGGTGGAGGTCCCTCATAGAACCAGGCGTACCCGGCCCCGTGTCGCTAGACCACAGGTTGCGCAGGATGCGCTTCAAGAGCAGCAGAGTGGGGCTGGCGCTGTCGGATCACGTGGTGAGGCATACACCAGCAGTGCAGCCCTCCCTGGACCTAGTACCAGCACTGCCGTACAACATGGTGACGTGGCGAGCACCAAAAGGGCAGTTGAAGCTGGTACGGTGGCACGTGCAGTAGTTACCCCGTCGCAGCCACCGCACAGACAGGCCCATAGAGCCCCTAGAATCCCTGAGGTGCTGGCAAACCCTGATTGGCAGTCACCAACTTCAGCCGCACCATTAGTTCCCCCTTTCACCGCCCAGTCTGGAGTTCGGGTTGAGACGGCTCAAATCGGTTCGGCCCTGGGATTTTTTGAGCTGTTCTTGACTGCGGAGCTCTTGGACTTAGTCGTGGCAGAGACAAACCGGTATGCCACACAATTTATATCCGCCAACCCGGGAAGCTTTTATGCCCAGCTTTTCCGGTGGAAACCAGTCCAAGTTTCCGAATTAAAATTTTTTTTGGGCCTTCTCCTCAACATGGGTCTAACTAAAAAGCATGAATTGCGGTCATATTGGTCCACGAACCCGATTCATCACATGCCCATGTTCTCTGCTGCTATGTCCAGGGCACGATTTGAGGCCATCCTCCGTTTCCTGCATTTTAGCGACAACACCACCTCCCGTCCCAGAGGCCACCCAGCTTTTGACCGGCTCCACAAAATTCGGCCCCTCATAGACCACTTCAACCAGAAATTTGCAGATTTGTATACCCTAGAACAAAACATCTGCGTAGACGAGTCCCTAATACATTTTACCGGGCGCCTTGGCTTCAAACAATACATCCCAAGCAAGCGTGCCCGGTATGGGGTCAAATTGTATAAGCTCTGTGAAAGGGCCACAGGCTATACCCACAAATTCCGGATCTATGAGGGAAAAGATCAGACCCTGGAGCCGGTCGGTTGCCCTGACTACCTGGGGAGCAGTGGGAAGACAGTCTGGGACTTGGTGTCACCCTTATTTGGCAAGGGGTACCATCTTTATGTGGACAATTTCTACACAAGTGTGGCCCTCTTTAGGCATTTGTTTCTAGAACGGATTTGCGTCTGTGGCACCGCGCGAACTAGTCGCGTGGGCTTCCCCCAACGGCTCGTTACCACCCGTCTTGCAAGGGGGGAGAGGGCTGCCTTGTGTAACGAAGAACTGCTCGCGGTGAAATGGAGAGACAAGCGTGACGTTTACATGCTCTCCTCCATTCACGCAGACACGACAATACAAATTGAGCGAGCAACCCGTGTCATTGAAAAGCCCCTCTCAGTCCACGACTATAATTTGCTCATGGGAGGGGTGGACTTCAATGACCAGATGTTGTCTCCGTATTTAGTTTCCCGCAGAACCAGACGCTGGTATAAGAAGGTGTCTGTATATTTGATTCAATTGGCTCTGTACAATAGTTTTGTTTTCTACAGTAAGGCTGGGAGAACACGATCCTTCCTCAAATTCCAGGAAGAGATCATCGAGAACCTCCTGTATCCAGAAGGTTCCGTGGCCCCAACCACCAGTGTAGTTAGCCGTCTACACGAGCGACATTTCCCCAGTGTCGTTCCTGGTACCTCAACCCAACCGTCACCCCGAAAAAGATGTCGTGTCTGTAGCAGGAGTGGAATAAGGCGTGACACCCGCTATTTCTGTCCTGACTGTCCTGACCACCCTGCCCTATGCTTTGGAGAGTGTTTCCGGAAGTACCACACACGGGTACACTTAGCATAGGGATTGCATCTCACAGGACAGGCACACAGGGCTATTAGGGCCCTTTTACTCACAGCTGCTGCAAACCTCTCCTTTCACCTGGGATAAAGTGCATAACGTACTTCGCCACATCTTTGGGCGATTTGCGCTTTGCACATTGTCCCATGGGGAAGGAGAGGTTTGTTCTATAAAGGTAAAAAAAACGAAACAAAAAATAAATTACCGGTAAGTAAAAAAGTTAACGTTCAGTTAAAAAAGTTAAAAAAAAAGTTTATATGTTCTGTTCAAAAGTTAATAAATTTATTGCGTGGCGGCCTGGTTTTTTCTTTTTTGTTTTGTTTTTTTTACCTTCCAGGTGGACCAACCGATCGACTAGCTGCAGCACTGATGTGCATTCTGACAGAATGGTCAAATGCCAACTTTGTATAAAAAAATGGGAAAAGTTGTCTTTTGCCAAGATATTTATCTCACCCAGCATGGGTATATGTAAAATGACACCCCAAAACACATTCCCCAACTTCTCCTGAGTACGGAGATACCACATGTGTGACACTTTTTTGCAGCCTAGGTGGGCAAAGGGGCCCATATTCCAAAGAGCACCTTTCGGATTTCACCGGCCATTTTTTACAGATTGTGATTTCAAACTCCTTACCACACATTTGGGCCCCTAGAATGCCAGGGCAGTATAACTACCCCACAAGTGACCCCATTTTGGAAAGAAGACACCCCAAGGTATTCGCTGATGGGCATAGTGAGTTCATAGAAGTTTTTATTTTTTGTCACAAGTTAGTGGAATATGAGACTTTGTAAGAAAAAAAAAAGAAAAAATCATCATTTTCCACTAGCTTGTGACAAAAAATAAAAAGTTCTATGAACTCACTATGCCCATCAGCGAATACCTTAGGGTGTCTACTTTCCGAAATGGGGTCATTTGTGGGGTGTTTGTACTGTCTGGGCATTGTAGAACCTCAGGAAACATGACAGGTGCTCAGAAAGTCAGAGCCTCTTCAAAAAGCGGAAATTCACATTTTTGTACCATAGTTTGTAAACGCTATAACTTTTACCCAAAGCATTTTTTTTTTTTACCCGAACATTTTTTTTTTATCAAAGACATGTAGAACAATAAATTTAGAGAAAAATGTATATATGGATGTCGTTTTTTTTGCAAAATTTTACACCTAAAAGTGAAAAATTACATTTTTTTGCAAAAAAATCGTTAGATTTCGATAAATAACAAAAAAAGTAAAAATGTCAGCAGCAATGAAATACCACCAAATGAAAGCTCTATTAGTGAGAAGAAAAGGAGGTAAAATTCATTTGGGTGGTAAGTTGCATGACCGAGCAATAAACGGTGAAAGTAGTGTAGGTCAGAAGTGTAAAAAGTGGCCTGGTCATTAAGGGTGTTTAAAGGGAGTCTGTCACCACATTTGAGCCTATTAGACAGATCCAATAGCGTTAATAGTGCCACCCAGAAGTTTAAAACGGTACCTTTGTTGCATATACCGGAGTCTTGTTTGAGCCAAAAATGAACTTTGTAGGTTCTGTAAATGCGCCGTCTCAAGTGCCCAGGGCGGCGTCTCAATCTTCCGAGCCCAAGACCGGACCTCCCCAACGGCTCATAACCCCGCCCTCCTTGTGCCTCTGCCCGCCCGTTTACGCTCCTCCTCTCTCCTGCGGCGCAGTGGAAAAGGAGAGAGGAGGAGTGTAAACGGGCGGGCAGAGGCACAAGGAGGGCGGGGTTATGAGCCGTTGGGGAGGTCCGGTCTTGGGCTCGGAAGATTGAGACGCCGCCCTGGGCACTTGAGACGGCGCATTTACAGAACCTACAAAGTTCATTTTTGGCTCAAACAAGACTCCGGTATATGCAACAAAGGTACCGTTTTAAACTTCTGGGTGGCACTATTAACGCTATTGGATCTGTCTAATAGGCTCAAATGTGGTGACAGACTCCCTTTAAGCTATGGGGGCTGAGGTGGTTAAATCATAGTTTTCTACATAAAGACTAATTCTTGCTGGTATAACTTATAATATGCAAGTAGATTTAAACAACTTTTCATATTAGGTTGATTAGGTTGATTCTGCATTCATAGGTTTGTAGAAGTTAGGATTAAGGTATTTTTCTCAACTCTGTTCATGTTATAACATTTTTGCTGTGAAGAAGAGGCATGTGATCTCTGCTGAGTCAAATTCAGTTTTGAGAACTGCAAAAGTAAACCAAGCATCTGTGATAATATCTTGTAGGCAAAGAAACTGCCCAATAATCTTACAAAAACCTCTGGAAGAGCATGACATTGTGAATGGATTAATGGAATTTATTTACCAAAAAAATGACACATATAGAAACAGAATGTGTCGGCAAAGAAGAACCATTCAGCCCATCTAGTCTGCCCAATATACTGAATACTGTGGCCCTATCTTATATGAAGGATGGCCTTATGCCTATCCCATGCATGCTTAAACTCCTTCACTGTATTTGCAGCTACCACTTCTGCAGGAAGGCTATTCCATGCATCCACTACTCTCTCAGTAAAGTAATACTTCCTGATATTACTTTTAAACCTTTGCCCCTCTAATTTAAAACTATGTCCTCTTGTAGCAGTTTTTCTTCTTTTAAATATTCTCTCCTCTTTTACCTTGTTGATTCCCTTTATGTATTTAAAAGTTTCTATCATATCCCCTCTGTCTCGTCTTTCTTCCAAGCTATACATGTTAAGGTCCTTTAATCTTTCCTGGTAAGTTTTATCCTGCAATCCATGTACCAGTTTAGTAGCTCTTCTCTGAACTCTCTCCAAAGGATCAATATCCTTCTGGAGATATGGTCTCCAGTACTGCGCACAATACTCCAAATGAGGTCTCACTAGTGCTCTGTAGAGCGGCATGAGCACCTCCCTCTTTCTACTGGTAATGCCTCTCCCTATACACCCTAGCATTTCCTGCTGCTCTATGACATTTTCTGCCTACCTTTAAGTCTTCTGAAATAATGACCCCTAAATCCCTTTCCTCAGATACTGAGGTTAGGACTGTATAACTGATTTTATATTCTGCTCTTGGGTTTTTACGCCCCAGGTGCATTATCTTGCACTTATCAACATTAAATTTTAGTTGCCAGATTTTTGACCATTCCTCTAGTTTTCCTAAATCCTTTTCCATTTGGTGTATCCCTCCAGGAACATCAACCCTGTTACAAATCTTTGTGTCATCAAAAAAAAAGACACACCTTACCATCGAGGCCTTCTGCAATATATATTAAACAATATGGGTCCCAGAACAGATCCCTGAGGTACCCCACTGGTAACAAGACCATGGTCTGAATATACTCTATTGACTACAACCCTCTGTTGAATCAAAAGAAATGGACGGCACTGTGCTTACTTTAAAGTCCGGGTGCACGGTCAATAGGTCGGATCCCCACAGATATATAATAACGAGACCGGCACTCCGTAATTTCTTTGCAGAGTAGAAAACTTCTTTATTCGTCATACGTGACGCGCGTTTCGGCACAAATGTGTGCCTTTATCATACAACAGGTGATAGTAGCACCTATCACCTGTTGTATGATAAAGGCACACATTTGTGCCGAAATGCGCGTCACGTATGGGTGACTAATAAAGAAGTTTTCTACTCTGCAAAGAAATTAAAGAGTTCCGGTCTCGTTATTATACAACCCTCGTTATTATACAACCCTCTGTTGTCTGTCCCTCAGCCACTGCCTAATCCATTCAACAATATGGGAGTCTACGTACAGCCTTATTCTACATAATTAAAAAAACTAATCTTTATTTCATGATGGAATAACCTTTTGGATGGTAATATATTTTCCTCAAAAAGCATTTTATATAAAAAAAAATCTGATTTAAATCCAAAAAATCTGATTTAAATCCCAAAAATCTGATTTTTTTTTATTTTTAAAATCATTGATTTTTTATCCACCCTGCCTCTAGCTCAGTTTGTGGGGGTGTGCGATTCAGAGGAAAGAGGACAGATTTGGACCAGTTTATCTCATACCCGGCCACCCGGCCGAACTAGTCTATTGTTTGCATAACACGCGGAACATTTTTCCACCCGTCATTTAAATAAAGCAGTACATCGTCCGCATATAAACTGATCTTATCCCCCGCCCCCCCTCCTCTGAATCCCACAATTCCCTCATCGGCTCTGATCCTACAGGCAAGGGGTTCCATGAAAATTGCAAAAAGTAATGGAGAGAGTGGACAGCCCTGCCGAGTACCACGCTGCAGACAAATGGCAGGGGGAGATCACCCCGTTGATGTTAACTCTAGCCATTGGACCATTGTATAACATTCTGACCCATTCAATAAAACTTTTCCCCAAGTTCATCTTATACATGGTCTGCCATAGAAAGGACCACTCCACCCTGTCGAAGGCCTTGGCGGCGTCCAAAGACAGGATGGAGCGGTCCTCCCCCCCCTCCTGTCTGTATATTCAGGAAGGTCCTACGTATATTTGTCTGGATCTGTCGCCCAGGAATAAACCCCGTCTGATCTGTATGTAATAGCCCCTTTATTACCTTTTTTAGTCTGTTTGCGAGGACTTTGGCAACTATCTTGTAGTCTGAGTTAAGCAATGATATGGGTCAGTAGGCCTCTACTTTATTCCCATCCTTCCCTTTCTTTAAAATCAATGTGATAATTGCCTCCATTAATGACAGGGGAAATTTCCCTATGGTACAAGATTCATTTAGTACCTGCAGTAACCCAGGCAGGAGGACCCCCGCGTGGCACTTGTATATGCCAAACGGAAGGCCATCCGACCCGGGGACTGGAGACCCTTGAATTCCGGACACGACCTCCTGCAATTCCCCCAAAAGAATTGGGGAATTCAGGAGTGCCGAGTCCGATTCCGCAAGTGCTGGGATCCTGGTTTGCTGCAAGAAGTCTTCTATGAGTGCCTCTTTGTCATCTGACTCAGAGCAATATAGGTTGTTAAAGTATTTTACAAATTCCCCGTCAATTTCCGCTGCTTTGTCCAACTTACGGCTATTACATGATTGGATTTGTCTAATCTTTTGGGGGGCCCTTTGATTAGATAATATAGAAACTAAAAGTTTACCTGGCGTTCCCGCCTCGCAAAAGTGGTCGTAGCCTCGCAAAAGTGGTCGTATCCTTGAAAGAACAATTTGTTCTGTGCCTTTTTCGTCATATAGTTTGTATAGTTATCCTTAGCTGTTTTAAGCTTGATCCGCATATTCGCGTCATTGTTTGTTCTAATCATCCCTTCTAAGTATTTTACATTGTCTTCCAGACTTTTTTCCTCTTTAGAGAACTCTGCTCTTTTTACTTTAATTATGCCATAGTATAGCCCACGGAGATATGCCTTCACCTCATCGCGTCCCACACAAAGTGGATGTGCGTTGATCCGATGTTTGCTCTCCAAAAGTGGGCTAGTTCCTTGTTTATCCTATCTTGGTCCTGTACAATAGTTAGCCAATGTACATTCAATCTAAAGGGTCTAACAATGGCATGCTGTCCCCCTATCTTAATGGCTAGTAGGGTCGGTGAGTGATCTGAGATTCCGTGGATCTCATTTCATTTTCAGAGTTAGGGCAATCATCTCACTATTTGCCAGGGCAATATCAATTCTGGACATGGCGTTGTATGTCTTGCTAAAACATGAAAACACATGTCTATTACCGTACAACGCCCGCCAGAGGTCCATTAGCCCTGTTTCTTCACAGAACCCTCGGAATAATGAGTGTTTTCCCTGGTTGTGTTTTGCACCATAGATATTCTGTCCAATTCGGGGTCTAGCACACAATTAAAGTCCCCAGATACTAAAACCGGACACCGCTCTCTGCTATATACGAACGTGGCCAGTTGGTTCAAGACTGTCATGGCGAATGGGGGGGGGGGATATACAAAAAGGCCAAAATACAATTTCGGCCGTTCCATCGGCCATAAAGAAAGACTAATCTCCCTTCTGTGTCAATCCGATGTTCCAAAGGAACATAATCGACATTTTTGTGGTTATATACACCAACCCCACGGGAGTATGACGAGAAGCTGGAGTGGAACTGATGCCCCGCCCATTTCTTTGTTAGGTAATCAGGGTTCTCTGGTGATGCATGTGTTTCCAGTAATGCTACTATTGCGGGGAGATGTCGAGAGATCAAGTCAAAGACTATAATCCGTTTTGTTCTGTCCCCAAGCCCTCATACATTCCAAGTTAGAACTTTATCATTCATTACGTTTTGTAGTTATAGGAGAGTCGTCCACTGCCCCTTGGCGACAACCGCGGCCGTGCCCGGACCCAGCCCGTCCCACCCCCACCACACCCACCCGCCCCAAACCCCACCCCCCATATCCGTCTGTAGCGTCTTCACAGTGATAGAGATATCTGTCACTGATTGATTTGTGGTCTGGACTACCCCCAATATATTGACCAGCTTGCTGTCTATATATACTTGTGGGTTGGCTGCTCCGCCTGCGGTGGCGGGTCTACTGAACCCTCTGCTGACTCTGTTTTTTTTTCCCTCCTCTAGGCTTTGATATTGGTGATTTCAGATATTTTTCCATTCTAGCCTGTGGGCTACTTCCGGCCAGAGCTTTGGGAGATCCAGTACCCACAGATTTCCTGCTATATTTCGGCGGCATATTGTTAGCTACTCTCTTGTCCTAACATCTGACGATATCTCAAAGTCCCAAAATTAGTGGGGGCCACGAGATATCCCCAAGATATACTGCCTCTCGATTAATAATTCTGTTCAACACGAGGTTCTGCGGACACATAAAACATAAAGACCACCATCCCACCGCCCTCACTCCTGCACCCAATCCTGCAAAGCAATATGTTGAGAATAAAACAATATATGAGGACAGGTGTTCTTATATATAGATTTCAACAGTGTATGGGGGCAGGTATTCACTCATGTATCCAATACAAGCAGTTTGTAAGATGGCAATAGTTATGGTGGTCACCACCACATCGCCAACAGTGACGATACAGTTTGTATGTATTTCAACAAAATCCAATAGGTTAGTGTGTTAATTGGGTTATATATGTCCGCTGCATGCCGTACGTTCCCCCACTGATTTCTGCGCTCAGTCCAGAGGGTCAGTGTGTATATGAAGAGCGGGCGATGGGATAGGGGAGACCCCCGCAGCTCGCGGCACCTCACACACAGTTGGATCGGGGACCCAAACAGTGCTTCAGCCAATAATCCGTCCAGCAATATTAGCGGTGTTGTTAAGTCGCCATATCTGCGAGATACATCAGTGTTTCCGTGTTGGCTGATATGCTATCTATGGCACGCAACGGGCCATGTAACCTATTCCAATATGCTGACCCACATAGGGTAAGGTTATGCAGCAAAAAGTTAGTGAGTTATGCGTGTTAATAGCAGCCGTAGGCAGGCACACTCTCACCAATCTTATCACAATGAAGGGTGTGGAGAAAATGGGGTCCACCGTTTTTGATACCTCCTGGCGCAATAACACGACCTTAAATGATTGGAGATAATTCCATTTAATTAGATATAGGTAACCTATATCTAAATAAAAGGAATTTTCTCCAACCATTTGAGGTCGTGTTATTGCGCCAAGAGGTATCGAAAACTGTGGACCCCATTTTCTCCACACCATCCATTGTCTCTCATCATTCCTCCAGAGGACTGGCAACTCCATAAGTGATACCGGCAGTACCGACCATTGTCCAATAATACGCCTACACTAGTGTTGTGTCTACATTTGCACAACACCAAAAGGTGAGTATAACCATTTTTCCTCTAACCAATTGACTAAGAAGCTATTGCCCTATGAGCGCCTCTCCCTTTTTTTGCCATATATGCAGTATAGGAGAGAGTCAGAAAGCATAGGCCCGAGGTTCCAGTTGGCTGGGGGTCACCACTCTCAGATCGGGTGCTCCAACTACAGCCACGCTACCTTCCCCCTACTTTAGTCTAGAACCTGACAGGATAAGTTAACATAGGCATTTTTGCACCAGGCTAGGGTAATCTTATCCACTGATTATTTACCATGCTAACCACTGTACATCTCTCCCTATTAGCTGACTCGGGAACTAACCCAGGCGCGGAAGCATCAAACTGTGCGACTATGAGATTAGATTTTTCACAATTTTTGTGCTGGCTATAGCAAAATTTTTGCTACTGCTCAGTGGTGTACCTCCCATACAGGCAGATCATGTAACTGCTATGGGACCTCTGGGGAGGATAGGCCCTGCCCCCTAATTACCTTCAATACTGGCTCCTGTCCATCTTCTGTCTAAAATTCCTATCGTCAGTGGAGAAAGTTAAAAGACCTCTGATGTTGTCATCACAGGTCTTGTACATCTAGCAAGAGAACTGCAGAGAGAATAGTGTAGTTCCCAGGTTAGAACAGCGCATCTGCCAGGGCCTGTGATTGCATCATCTTCAGCATCACAGGTCCTGCATGATCTAGCAAAGGAACTGCACCAAGAATGGTGTAGTTCCCAGGTTTGAAAGGTGCATCTGCCAGGACCTGTGATGATATCATCACAGGTCCTTCATCCCCTAAAACCAAGGATTAGAAGTGCACAATGTGCTTTGCATTGATCCACTGAGACAGGAATGGAGCGGTAGGAGGAGGTCCTCCCCCTTTCTCTTCATTTCCCTCCCATGCCCTGTTTTTACTCATTGCTCACAGATATGTAATACAATCACCACTACCTCATGTACCTGACACACAGTGACCATAATGTATAACTGACCACATGTTTCTGTACACACTGCATCTATTATACCTTTTATGTCTCATATCAGTACACTGCTCTCTCTCTCTCTATATAAACACACAATATATGACACAGTATTATACATGCAATATGTACAGATATATAGTATATACAGCAGTGTACTGATATTGTAACGGAGCAATGTGGTAAATACACTCCACACTGAACACAGAAGAAAAGGGAAAAGTTATTAGGCCTGGAACCAAGGGAACGGGAACTGGTCACACCTAGAGAGTCCCTATGCCAAGCCCTGACTGTTATCAGTATGAACAGACCTTGATGGTAGGAATGTTCATATGCAGGAATCTAAGCCCAATCTCACCCTAACAGGACCCTGCAGATAGTGTCAGGACACAGATGGCTTATTCCTCCCCAGATGAAGGCATAAGAGACCCCCTCAGGCCTAATATCAGGAGGTAGGGGAAAACAACAAAGAAGGGGGCGTGGCCTGAGCATGCAGCCGTGAAGACGCACATTTCAGAGCTCCCGGATCCCAGGCCCTTCTATATGTGATTAAAAGCAGCAATTTGAACGACACTGACTTGAACAGGATGGTCAGACGTTCGGGCCGCCGTGGGTCCACTTATTTAACTTCAGAACCCCACATCGCGAGGTTTTTCTCTGCCACGCCGGCTCCCGTTCCGGAACCCTCAAAAATGGCGCCAGTGGAGGATGTCACGGCGCTGCAGGCTCCGGCTGCAGATCAAGTGAGTGACTGTTCCTTCCAGTCGAGAGCGGTCTCCTCACCACCGCTCTCCTTATCATCGGACTGGCCAGAAATAGCAGCAGCCAACTCGGGTCCCACACACTTACCGGGCAAGAAGTCCTATGTACAGGCGGCCTCATGGTCCAAGATGGCGGCTGAGGGTCCGCCAGGGATGGTGGCTGCCCTCACTACGGCTATTACGGATGGTTCACGGGACTCTCCTAAGAATGCTTCACAGCAGCAGGCCCCGGCACCTCTGCAAGCTTCTGCGCTCGATCCTGGGCCTATGAACTCTGGCGCGACTTCCAGGCTTACTCCGGTGAGTGAGACGCGCTGTAACACGGCACCTACACCAGTCGCCGATGGCCTGCAGGCCCCGTCTCGATCGCCTTGTCGCCCTGAACACCCTGAACCCCTTACCACACAGCCAGGGGGACGCAAATCCTTACGGGAATCCCAACCACATTCACCTAATCAATGGGCCCAAAATGGTGCGCAGGCCGTAATAAGGGATGTACAGCCATCACAGGCTCTGTCTATGGACCTTCCCTCCACTCCTGCTATTTTTCACCCTTCAGAGGCCTCAGATTTCTCTGACGCTCCATCATCTGCCTCCTCATCTCAAGGCAGAAGAGCAAAACGCCCTAAACTGAAGGACATCTGGTCTCTCCTCAGCATGCTCCCAACTAAAGCAGATCTGGAGGTGATCTTACAGAGAGTAGAAGCCAAACATGGCCAGGCTATAGCTGAAGTCAAAGCTGACCTAACGGCTATTTCTACCAAAGTGACCTCGCAGAACCAAATCTCGGCCGAGCTAGATGCCCGCCTTACTGCTGTAGAATCGTCTGTCGCCTCTCAACAGGCTTTAAACAGGCACCTATTGTTGCAGTTAGATGACCAGGAGAACAGGGGCCGACGAAATAATATCAAGATCCGAGGGATCCCTGAAGACATCAAGGCCACAGATCTAAGGAAAGCAGTGACCGCTATATTCAACTCTCTCTTTGACAGGCCTGAGGAATCTGAAATAGAGCTGGATAGAGTGCACAGGGTCTTGGGCCCCAGACATTTAGAAAATTCTGCTCCACATGATGTTCTATGCAGAGTTCACTTCTTCAGGGAAAAGGAGGAACTCATACAGAGAGCCTGGAGACAGGGTCCAGTCTCCTTCTACGGCGCACGGATCGAAATCTTACCTGATGTGTCAAGAAGGAGTTTGTTCATGAAGCGCACTTTGAAACCACTTCTGCAAGTTGTCACCAACTCTGGAGCCACGTACCGCTGGGGTCATCCGTTTCACCTGATAATACGTAAAAATGGTTACACTTTTGCTCTACATTCCCCAGACCAGGCGGGTGAGCTTAGCCAGTTTCTGGACAGCCCACCTATTGCTCTACCGGACTGGCTTGATGTTCCGGTGTTCTCGACTCCTACAACTGGTCCCTTGCCACACCTGAATAGTGGTTCCCAAAGAATTCGACCTCAGGTCCCACACTCTCCAGGATAGGAGACTATCTGTCTCAACGTATTGTTCCTGATTGTTAGGGGTGGAGTCTTACCCCTATTATGAGCCCTACGGTTCTTGGTACCATTCTAATTGGGGAGCGGACACGGAAGACAGGGGGTAGTTTTAGCCCACTCAGCAATTGGGCGGGTTCATTGGTAGTGATCTTTCGTTGTTTTTTTTCTCACTGTCTTCCTGTGTCTTCGTCCGATTTCTTTATTTTGCTGTTTTTGAACAAAAAGTTGTAAATGGAAGAAGAATTCTGGGCCTGGGGAAAGGGTAGTCTCACAGTCTGCTCTGCTTAACCCCTACTAGGTCCGCGAGTCTTGGCTCGCTCATATTTTTTTGGGCTTCTCAAGAGTCGCATAGTGGATACCATCTTCCACTGTTTGGTTCATATTAGTTGTGTCTGAACTGGACTAGCCAGTTCTGATTTTTCGCCTTTCTTTTTCTGGCATTTTTGTATCTGTTGATCTAATCTATTAGTGTTGTTTGTCCAACCTCTTGTTTCCCTCCCCCTCTTCCCCCCCCCCCGATTGTTTTCTCCTTTATTTTATTTTTTGTGTTTTCTACAGATCCAGAATATGTCTGAGACCACCTTTGCGTGCATCAATGCCAATGGACTGAATACGCCTGAGAAACGTTCCTCCATTCTCCGGCTCCTATGGTGTAGGAAGGTACAGGTTGCCTTCATCCAAGAGACCCACTTTTGCAAAGACTCTTTGCCGAAATTCAGCTCTCCCAGATACCCAGATGCTTATCACAGCTGTTACGACCTATCCAAATCTAGAGGTGTGAGTATCCTTATTGCTAGATCTACCCCATCGGAACTCCTAGATTCGAGCTCGGATGATACCGGTAGGTTTTTGTTTGTCAAAGGTAAATTAGGTGGCCAGATGTATACTTTGGCTAACATATACCTTCCTAACACAAAACAATTGAGAGCCTTGACTGGAATTCTATCTAAATTAGATGTTTTTGCGGAAGGCACTCTATTGGTCAGAGGAGATCTGAATGTAGCACTGGATCCACTTGTGAATGTTTCTAAGGGTTCCTCTCCCTTGGCCTACTCCTATATCCGCCGTATTAAAAACCTTCTCCATTCTCATCAGTTGATGGATGTTTGGCGAACAGTTAATCCAGAAACTAGGGATTATACATTTTATTCGGCCCCTAGAGATGTGTACTCTAGATTGGATTATTTTCTGATTAGACACTCGGCTGTTCCGCTAATAGCTTCTTCCTCAATTGACCCCATCACTTTCTCTGACCACGCCATGCTGCATGTCTCCTTGAAATCCCCTCTTCCTACGGCTAGATCGTGGCAATGGCGCCTTAACGAGTCGTTATTGCAGGATTTGGTAATCTCACAAGACATTGACCTGGCTCTCTCCCGTTATTTCGAGGAAAACCAGGTTAATAATACCTCTCCTCTGACGGTGTGGGCCGCCCACAAGTGTGTGATAAGGGGGGAGTTCATTAGACATGGTGCCCGGCGTAAGAAGGAAAGGGCAATGGAAATTTCCCAAATCTTAAAGGAAATTTCGGAATTGGAACAGTTGCATAAACGCTCCCATGCGCTATCAGCGCGTTCAGCTCTTCTACTAGCCAGATGTAAACTTAAGGATAAGTTAGACACCCGTACGAACTTTCTTTTATCCAAGGGTAGGAGGCATTTCTTTGAGTATGGTAATAAATGTGGTAGATTGCTGGCCAGATCATTGAGAGAACAGAGATCTAGGAATTACATTCCCCGTATCACTCCTCCACGAGGTCACGCCCTGAGTAACCCTAACTCCATAACAGAGGCTTTTGCCCACTTCTATCAAAATCTTTATAATCTCCCACAGTCTACCCAAGCTAGCTCTTCCTTGGATTCAGTCATGAGTACTTACCTGTCTGCTTCAGGGTTACCTAAACTACCGAGTGAGGCCCTTGAAGGTTTGAGTAGCCCGATTACTACTGAAGAGATAGGTGTAGCCCTAAAGTCAATGCAGCCTAGTAAGGCTCCGGGTCCGGATGGACTTCCGGCCTCATACTATAAGAGATTCCTCCCCCTTCTTCAGACACCTCTTACTAATGTGCAAAAACTGGAAAAAAACGGCTGGCACTCACTATGTGGTTGCACATCAAACAATCATTTATTAATAATAAACCGCTAGTTCAATAATCGAATAAAAGCAGAAATACATACACTTGAACATTAAAACATCATTGTTAAAAGAACCCCTAAAAAATAAATAGTAAAATTCAATATATACTGCACTGATAGGGTAACGCAATGCACCCAATTAGGGTCTCTTGGAAAAGTGAGATAGTCCTGTACCTGTTTGACAATGAGAATCCAATTCAATCAAACAGGGAACCTGTCTCTTTAAATAAGACAAATGTAGCCAAGTCCACAAGCTGTGTTAGTTGCTGCTGGGGGATAAAATCTCCCTCTTTATAATTATCTTCAGCAGTTCTTGCACTGTTGGATATTAGGACTTTCAACAATAAGATATGCCACAGATTCACAGGGAAGTTTTAGCTCACCCACATGAACAGATCTCCGGCCGTCTAATTCAGCCGCTTGTTCCACTGCTCGCTCTCACGCTCCCCGCTCTCTGGCGTGTCCCACGTGATGTACCAGAGATATCGCGGGATTTGGGGATTTCAGTCCGGTAATCTTGGTCCGATATTCTTATGAGAGCTGCAGGTCAGATGAAGAAATGGAGCGCTCCACTTTATAAGAAATAATTCAAATTACATCCATCATATCCAGAAGCTTGGTTGTTGGCAGGGATATAACGCTAAACGCGTTTCGAGGACTTCAATCCTCTTCCTCAGTAGCTATACCCCTGGTGTTGAATCCCCTCCTTTTATACCGTCATGTGCAGTCCTCAAAATCTGGGCTGGAATCACTTTTTCTTATAATGCGATTTTTTTGATGCGTTTTTGGTGCGGTTTTGAAAAACGCATGTGCGTTTTTTATGGCATCAAGACCGCAACCGCTTACTTAGTGTTAATATGTCAAAACATGGTTATAAACAGATATAGATTATCAAAAATATTGAACAATATGTTAAAAAATTCTAATATACAAGACATTCTAAAATACAATTCAGGTGATCAATAATTTATAAATAAATAGGAGCTAGATGAAAGTTAGTAGTATACAATAATTCATAGAAACTTCTATATAACCAAGGGCCTCATCCTCTACATCTTATATTCTTATCCATCTTCCAATGATAATATTTAAGATGGAGAATGGTGTATTTGGCGGCGTGCCTATCGGCAAGAGGGGATCACAACGCCGGTAAACGGCCAAACATGTGATCCCCAATTGACTGAGAGGCACACCGCCTAATCTATAAGAAGCCAAAAATTTCCAGTTCGGCGTTTAAACCTGCTGGCATCAGGCTTCCAAAATTATAGATTTGCTTGGACTCTGCCCTCGACATCCGCTCGATATGGTTTCCACCTCTCCAGTGTCTATCAATTTTTTCTAGAGCCACGAAGGACAAACCTGAAGGGTCTTGTCCATGAGCCTCTTTAAAGTGCCTTGAGAGTGAGTGTTTTTCGTAACCCTTCTTAATATTGGAAATGTGTTCCGATATCCTCACTCTCAAGGTCCTTTTGGTCCGTCCAATGTATTGCCTTAGGCACGGACATTGTGCTAAATAGATAAAGCTCACAGAGTTGCATGTAAGAAATTGTTCAATCTCCCACACAAAAGAATTTTGTGTGGAAGATACCCTCTTGGTATTCCTTGGAATTTTTGTAGTTTTACAACAAATACAATGTCCACATTTGTAAAAGCCTTTCAAATTAGTTAGTCTCCCGGTATTCGATGTCACTATCTTTCTAGTTTTAATCGATGGGGCTACCTTTATCCCTAAATTGGCCGCCCTCGCTCCATTTCTTCATCTGACCTGCAGCTCTCATAAGAATATCGGACCAAGATTACCGGACTGAAATCCCCAAATCCCGCGATATCTCTGGTACATCACGTGGGACACGCCAGAGAGCGGGGAGCGTGAGAGCGAGCAGTGGAACAAGCGGCTGAATTAGACGGCCGGAGATCCGTTCATGTGGGTGAGCTAAAACTTCCCTGTGAATCTGTGGCATATCTTATTGTTGAAAGTCCTAATATCCAACAGTGCAAGAACTGCTGAAGATAATTATAAAGAGGGAGATTTTATCCCCCAGCAGCAACTAACACAGCTTGTGGACTTGGCTACATTTGTCTTATTTAAAGAGACAGGTTCCCTGTTTGATTGAATTGGATTCTCATTGTCAAACAGGTACAGGACTATCTCACTTTTCCAAGAGACCCTAATTGGGTGCATTGCGTTACCCTATCAGTGCAGTATATATTGAATTTTACTATTTATTTTTTAGGGGTTCTTTTAACAATGATGTTTTAATGTTCAAGTGTATGTATTTCTGCTTTTATTCGATTATTGAACTAGCGGTTTATTATTAATAAATGATTGTTTGATGTGCAACCACATAGTGAGTGCCAGCCGTTTTTTTCCAGTTTTTGCACATTCCTTGGACTGACTGAGTGAGCAGTCCCTCGGCTAGAGCACCCCTACCGTATTGAGGAGGGTGGTGAGCTATCCACATACTTTCCAAGACCTCTTACTAATGCCCTGAATAGTGTGAGCTCAGGTACTCCCCTCCCTAGGGATATGTTGCATGCTCACATTACAGTGATCCACAAGGAAGGTAAGGACCCGACCGCCTGCGCTAGTTACCGCCCTATTTCTCTGCTTAATGTGGACATTAAGCTATTCGCTAAAATTTTGGCTACACGCTTGTCCCCTTTCCTATCTGATCTCATCCATACGGATCAGGTCGGATTTGTCCCTTCAAGGGAGGCGAGAGACAATACCACGAAAGTATTGAACTTGATTCATCATGCCAAATTACAACGCTCCCCCCTCTGTCTCCTATTTACTGATGCCGAAATGGCGTTTGACAGGGTGGGTTGGCCCTGGTTATATGCAGTACTTAGCCATGTGGGTATCGAGGGTCCCCTGTTATCTTGGATACGCTCTCTCTACTCCTCCCCCTCGGCATCCACAAAGGTGAATGGAGTGCTCTCGCCTCCCTTTGAAATAAGGAATGGCACTCGCCAAGGGTGCCCCCTATCACCCTTAATTTTTATCCTCACTTTAGAGCCTCTTCTGAGATCAATTAGGAAAAACCCCGACATCTCTGGCCTGGTAGTGGGTAGTCAGGAATTTAAAATAGCAGCCTACGCAGATGATCTGATGTTTGCGATTACAAATCCCAGGATCACTTTTCCCAACCTTATTGAGGAATTTCAGAAGTTCCATACCTTGTCCAATCTGAAAATTAACCTACAAAAATCCGAGGCTCTTAATATATCCATTCCAAACTCCCTAGAGGCGGAACTGGCGGGCTCCTTACCTTTCAAATGGACGAAAGATGCCATCAAATACTTGGGTACGTTGATCTCCAAGGATTTGAAAGAAGTGTTCTCTAGAAATTACATTCCACTATTGAGCCGGATCAGGGTGGATCTTAAGAGATGGTCCAAAGGCCTATATACTTGGTTTGGCAGGTGCGCTATATTCAAAATGAATGTCCTCCCACGCCTGTTATACTTATTCCAAACCCTCCCTATCCACATACCAGCTAGTTTTTTCAATTCTGCTCATCGTGACCTTTTCAAGTTTATTTGGGCGGGTAAACATCCAAGAATTTCTAGATCCTTGCTACATGTCCCGAAGGATAGGGGGGGTCTGCGGATACCGGACTTAAGGAAATATCATGCTGCCTCCATGTTTCAACGTGTGTTAGACTGGTGCCGTCACGTCTCTTTTAAACAATAGATTTCTATTGAGCAACTCTCTTCCCGTACCCCGTTGGCTTTACTACCGTGGGTTGATAGGAAGACTCCGACTGCAATCTCCTCACACCCTATCATAGGCCCTACTCTACTCCAATTTGGCAAATATCAATATATTCCTACAATCTCACCTACACCATCACCAATGTTCCCAATTTTGGGACACCCGGACTTCCCGGCGAGTATTTCGGGAGGTCCATTTGTGCAGTGGAGAAGGAATGGGAGGTGTCGTGCACATTTCTTCAGAACGGCTGGACGCTGGCTTACTCACGCTGAATTACTGGAGCAGTCTGAGCCTTGTACTCTCGGTCCTTGGAGAACCAGGCAACTGCATCACTTCCTCTCCTCCATTCCGTCTTCCCCGGATTTGGATAGAGCCCTCACTCCCTTTGAAAAAATGTGCATAGGCTCAGGTGTATATTGCCATTCTCTCTCAGAGTTATATAAATGTCTGGTAACACCCGACAAAGATTTCTGCCCTCCTTACGTAAACAAGTGGACTCAGGATCTGCGAATGGATATCTCCTCCGACCAATGGCTTAAAATATTCCAATTAGCTCATAAATCGTCCATTGCCAGTAAGTATCAGGAGGCTAGTTACAAAATATTGTCTAGGTGGTACTATGTTCCGACCCGTCTCCAAAAGAATGTTTCCGACAGCGTCCCCTCTGTGCTGGCGATGTGAATCGTCTCAGGGTTCGCTTCTCCATATTTTCTGGCAATGTGACAAAATTAGGCATTTTTGGGACTCAATTCATAGGGCTTTATCGTCCATCTTCCCTTTCACTATTCCAAATTCGCCAGGTTTTTTCTTATTGCTTCACTCGGATTTGCCCATGAGCTTACTCCGACGCTCCTGTTTGCGTCATATGGTAATTGCGGCTAGGTCTTGCATTCCGATGAAGTGGAAATCCTTGGTCCCGCCATCCACTAAATTGTGGATTCAAAAAGTGGAAGAGATCCGGAGAATGGAGGAACTAACGGCATCCTTGAAGTGCAATAACAAAACTTTTGTCACGACGTGGACCCCATAGTTCACCTTCCAAGATTCAACAGAGTATCAATCCTTGCTTACCTGAAGTGTCCATTGCGCTTAACCCTCCTATCAAACCCTCACTAACTGGATTTGTCTCCCTCCCCTCTGTGTTTTTGTCTCTCCCCCTTGTCAGTATTATTAATCTTGTCAAGTTTCTTGATAAGAATATTGAGTGATCGGTCTTTATTAGAGAATAACTCATCTTTATGTCGGTCATGTCCTTTTTTTTTTTTTTTTTTTGTTTTGTTTTGTTTTGCTCAGTCTATATCATGGTTTTCATATGCTTTGTATACTCAGACTCTATTGTCAGATTATCAATATGCTACTCATGTCTGTATGCCGGACGGGTTTCGGCTATGCTTTTTTGTGATATGTGATTTAACATGTTACAAGCTTTGTCTTATTCTTGAATCTTATAAATAAAGAATAAAAAGAAAAAAAGAAAACAACAAAGAAGATGCACTTAGCTTCCAGAAGTATGCGGACGAGCAGGAACTCAGAGAGAACCAACACCAGGACTTCCACAAACAAGGAGCTATCAACCGCAGAGCCTGATGGGTGAGGCCAGGCTAAATAGAGGAGAAGGCATGACCACTTAAGCTACACTTGAGATGAGAAGTGTGGTCATCCCCAGCAACAACACACAAAGGTGAAACCAAAGAGGCTGTCAATCACGTGCAGCCAGTCTCCTCGATCTTCTAGTCCCTGTCACAGATGGAACCGTGACAGATATGTGAGGTATAATAGATGCAGTGTGTACAGCACAGATATATAGTATATACAGCAGTGTACTGATATGCAATGTGTGTGTGTATATATATATGTGTATATATATATATATATATACACTGCTCAAAAAAATAAAGGGAACACTTAAACAACACAATGTAACTCCAAGTCAATCACACTTCTGTGAAATCAAACTGTCCACTTAGGAAGCAACACTGAGTGACAATCAATTTCACATGCTGTTGTGCAAATGGGATAGACAACAGGTGGAAATTATAGGCAATTAGCAAGACACCCCTAATAAAGGAGTGGTTCTGCAGGTGGTGACCACAGATCACTTCTCAGTTCCTATGCTTCCTGGCTGATGTTTTGGTCACTTTTGAATGCTGGCGGTGCTTTCACTCTAGTGGTAGCATGAGACGGAGTCTACAACCCACACAAGTGGCTCAGGTAGTGCAGCTTATCCAGGATGGCACATCAATGCGAGCTGTGGCAAGAAGGTTTGCTGTGTCTGTCAGCGTAGTGTCCAGAGCATGGAGGCGCTACCAGGAGACAGGCCAGTACATCAGGAGACGTGGAGGAGGCCGTAGGAGGGCAACAACCCAGCAGCAGGACCGCTACCTCCGCCTTTGTGCAAGGAGGAACAGGAGGAGCACTGCTAGAGCCCTGCAAAATGACCTCCAGTAGGCCACAAATGTGCATGTGTCTGCTCAAACGGTCAGAAACAGACTCCATGAGGGTGATATGAGGGTCCGACGTCCACAGGTGGGGGTTGTGCTTACAGCCCCACACCATGCAGGACGTTTGGCATTTTCCAGAGAACACCAATATTGGGAAATTC
The DNA here is from genome assembly GCF_905171765.1 of Bufo bufo. Lineage (NCBI taxonomy): Eukaryota > Metazoa > Chordata > Amphibia > Anura > Bufonidae > Bufo > Bufo bufo. Next base: position 92,853,439 of record NC_053396.1, read on the forward strand.
GCCACTGGCGCCCTGTGCTCTTCACAGATGAAAGCAGGTTCACACTGAGCACATGTGACAGACGTGACAGAGTTTTGAGACGCCGTGGAGAACGTTCTGCTGCCTGCAACATCCTCCAGCATGACCGGTTTGGCATTGGGTCAGTAATGGTGTGGGGTGGCATTTCTTTGGAGGGCCGCACAGCCCTCCATGTGCTCGCCAGAGGTAGCCTGACTGCCATTAGGTACCGAGATGAGATCCTCAGACCCCTTGTGAGACCATATGCTGGTGCGGTTGGCCCTGGGTTCCTCCTAATGCAAGACAATGCTAGACCTCATGTGGCTGAAGTGTGTCAGCAGTTCCTGCAAGACGAAGGCATTGATGCTATGGACTGGCCCGCCCGTTCCCCAGACCTGAATCCAATTGAGCACATCTGGGACATCATGTCTCGCTCTATCCACCAACGTCACGTTGCACCACAGACTGTCCAGGAGTTGGCAGATGCTTTAGTCCAGGTCTGGGAAGAGATCCCTCAGGAGACCGTCCGCCACCTCATCAGGAGCATGCACAGGCGTTGTAGGGAGGTCATACAGGCACGTGGAGGCCACACACACTACTGAGCCTCATTTTGACTTGTTTTAAGGACATTACATCAAAGTTGGATCAGCCTGTAGTGTGTTTTTCCACTTTAATTTTGAGGGTGACTCCAAATCCAGAACTCCATGGGTTGAAAAATTTGATTTCCATTTTTTAATTTTTGTGTGATTTTGTTGTCAGCACATTCAACTATGTAAAGAACAAAGTATTTCAGAAGAATATTTAATTAATTCAGATCTAGGATGTGTTATTTTTGTGTTCCCTTTATTTTTTTGAGCAGTGTATATATATTACACACACTCTAAACAAAAATATAAATGCAACCCTTTCTGTTTTGCTCCCATTTTGCATGAGCTGAACTCAAAGATCTGAAACATTTTCTACATACACAAAAGACCCATTACTCCCAAATATTGTTCACAAATCTGTCTAAATCTGTGTTCGTGAGCACTTCTCCTTTGCCGAGATAATCCATCCCACCTCACAGGTATGGTATATCAAGGTGCTGATTAGACAGCATGAATATTGCACAGGTGTGCCTTAGACTTCCCACAATAAAAGGCCACTCTGAAATATGCAGTTTGATCACACAGCACAATGCCATAGATGTCACAACGTTTGAAGGAGCGTGCAATTGGCATGCTGACTGCAGGAATGTCTACCAGAGCTGTTGCCCGTGCAATGAATGTTCATTTCTCTACCATAAGCCGTCTCCAAAGGTGTTTCAGAGAATTTGGCAGTACATCCAACCGGCCTCGCAACCGCAGACCATGTGTAACCACACCAGCCCAGGACCTCCACATCCAGCATGTTCACCTCCATGATTGTCTGAGACCAGCCGCCCGGACAGCTGCAGCAAAAATCGGTTTGCATAACCAAAGAATTTCTGCACAAACTGTCAGAAACCGTCTTAGGGAAGCTCATCTGCATGCTCGTCGTCCTCAACGGGGTCTGGACCTGACTGCAGTTTGTCTTTGTTAGGAGTTATACATGTTAACATGTTTACTGCCACCTGTAGGCTATATAGATATGACAGTTTATAACCTTTGTTATATTGTTTGTGTCTGAATAAAGTTGTTGAATTACCTCACATCGCCTCAGGAAACAGTCTTCGTAACTGACTTGAGTTGGCAAATGCTCACATTCAATGGCGTATGGCACCTTGGAGAGGCGTTCTGTTCACGGATGAGTCCTGTTTTTCACTGTTCAGGGCAGATGGCAGACAGCGTGTGTGGCGTCGTGTGGGTGAGCGGTTTGCTGACGTCAACATTGTGGATTGAGTGGCCCATGATGGCGGTGGGGTTAAGGTATGGGCAGGCGTATATTATGGACAACGAACACAGGTGCATTTTATTGACGGCACAGAGATGCCATGAGATCCTGAGGCCCATTGTTGTGCCATTCATCCACGAACATCACCTCTTGTTGCAGCATGATAATGCATGGCCCCATATGGCAAGGATCTGTACACAATTCCTGGAAGCTGAAAACATCCAAGTTCTTGCATGGCCAGCATACTCACCGGACATGTCACCGATTGAGCATGTTTGGGATGCTCTGGATCAGCGTATACAACAGTGAGTTCCAGTTCCTGCCAATATTCTGCAACTTCGCACAGCTATTGAAGAGGAGTGGGCCAACAGTCCACAGGCCACAATCAACAACCTGATAAACTCTATGCGACGGAGATGTGTTGCACTGCGTGAGGCAAATGGTGACCACACCAGATACTGACTGATTTTCTGACCCCCCAGTAAGGCAAAACTGTGCAGATTTGAGGGGGGCAATTTTATTTTTGGCAGTCTAAGGCACACCTGTGCAATATTCATGCTGTCTAATCAGCACCTTGATATGCCACACATGTGAGGTGGCATGGATTATCTCGGCAAAGGAGAAGTGCTCACTAACACAGATTTAGACAGATTTGTAAAAAATATTTGAGAGTAATGGGTCTTGTGTATGTAGAAAATGTTTCAGATCTTTGAGTTCAGCTCAGGCAAAATGGGAGCAAAACCGAAAGTGTTGGGTTTATATTTTTGTTCAGTGTATTTTTATATGCATGCTGACCTGCATTCCCTGGACTTTATGTGGCTGTCATGGCCCATAAACAGGTAGGAACAAGAGTTAGGGACCACTCAAATGAGACGACCTTGACGCGGTGAGTGGCTTAAATACGCTTTGGCCAAAATGTACACCAATGTCTCATCCAGCATGGAGGGCAGAGTGCTGGATGTAGTGTGCGATCACATTTGCATTTTCCGTTTGTATATGTATTTCGCCATAGTGATCTGCACCTACAGGCAGGTTGTGCGGGCTCAACCCCCCCACATTTTTTCTTTGTAACATATATTGGAGGCGTGGCGATCTCCTTTGAGTCAAGCACACCTGACCAGTCAATCTGTCCTGGAGGCTGGTTTTAAAGTCAGTATAAAACTGAGTCTGCTTATAAAGAACCTACCATTAGCCATTTGGCTCCAGGAGAAGTATATGGTGGGTTCAGCATGCATGTTGGTACTTGCATCCCTGGATCCGATGAAAGCTGTAATGGCACCGGACGGGGTTAAAAGCAGAGTGTACTTGGCTTGCATGCTGACCTGCATTCCCTGGACTTTATGTGGCTGTCATGGCCCATAAACAGGTAGGAACAAGAGTTAGGGACCACTCAAATGAGACGACCTTGACGCGGTGAGTGGCTTAAATACACTTTGGCCAAAATGTACACCAATGTCTCATCCAGCATGGAGGGCAGAGTGCTGGATGTAGTGTGCGATCACATTTGCATTTTCCGTTTATATATATATATATATATATATATACCAGAAATAGGACAGCACTCCAAGACTTGAAAAAACGGTGTCTTTATTCACCCATGTGAAGCAGTAGCGACGTTTCAGCTCACAACTGAGCCTTTCTCAAGCAAAGAAATACAAGCTTGTGCCTACCTTAAATAGCACTCAGATAATCAGGTGACCAATGAACATACAGATCAAAAACATGTGACCATTTACCATGTGAAGACCATTTACCTAATTGAGTCATGTGAACAATTACATATGCAAGATATCCTGACATTTGATACATAAAATTGCACATATTTGTGTTACATCCAAACACTTTACATTTAATGGTGCATTTATCAAAGTGCGTATATACATAAACACAGTGAATTTAATCGATGTGAAATTAATAAATAGTATATAAATCATTAAAATCATCCACCACGGAGACTGGGAGAAAAAAGCGTTTGACTATGTCCGACAATATTGCGCATCTATGTGAATACTGGCCAAAAATAGCATTTTTAACTAATACTGCATGTACCACATAGTGTCAAAGACAAACCTCTAACGCAAATATGCGCACGTAGCTCAGCTCCACTACATCGCCAGTTACCCGGCTCCGTTGTATTCCTATGTGAGAGCCAGCGCATGCGCATAATGCGGCATTGACTTAGAAGTGTCATCTTTGTTTCTGGAAGGGCACCAATATTACCAATGTGTCAACCTAACTATCCGGGCCAATCGGAGAAGGATCCATCCTTCCGGATCGATCAACCCCTCCAAAGTTGTGGTCAGGTAAGGGGGACACCCCACGTGAATGTGGTGTACCCCGAATCATCTCACCATTACGGTACATAGATAGTATAATGGGGATCTCCCATATATATCGCTTAGTAGCAGAGATTGATTTGACACAAAGTGGATACAGTAACGCAGGAAAATCCATCCAGTTAATTATATACGCAAACTGTCACATATGTTCAAACTTCGACATTCGCTATCAGATGAGGAAGACGTCATCTATGTTTCACACCACTTCAGACATGTTCTGCGGTGGTGGCGTTATATCGATGACGTCTTCCTCATCTGGACTGGCACTGAAAACAAATTGATTGATTTTCACATTTACTTGAATAGTAAAAATAGTGATCTCCAATTCACACTGGTCTCTTCACATACGGAGGTACAGTTCCTTGATACCACGGTCACTTTTTCTGGGGACAAATTCCATACAGAATTATACACTAAGCCCACTGACAAAAACACCATATTACGGTATGATAGTAATCATCCGAGAAATATGGTTAGACATCTACCGTACTCACAATTTTTGCGGGTACGAAGGATAACTTCAGAGGACAGCAATTTGACGGAGGCCCTTGATAAAATGTCAAAGAAATTTGAGGACAGGGGCTATCCGCCAAAGTTGCTGTACAAACATAAACAGAGGGCTTATAACATGGACAGAGCAGAAACCCTAGCGGGTAAGAATATTGATAATCCCCCACGTCGGATACCTTTTATCTATATACATACGGAGGAAAGTGCTGCTATTGGTAGGATCATTAAACGACATTGGAGCATATTGGGGAACACATTCAGTGACATTCAAGAATTCAGACTGCCTCCCCTGTTATCATACCGGAGAGCTAGCAGTCTGAAGGACCAATTGGTACGAGCAGATTGTGGCCTTAAACAGAGAACACATCAAATGAAATTTACAAAACATGGTTTGGGCAGTTTTCCGTGTCTGAGCTGCGTAAACTGCAAATATATTGGCAAAGGACGCAGCTTTATACATCCTGCCACTGGAAGAACATACCCCATTAATTTTCATTTGACGTGTGTTGAGGAAGGGTTGAGACGTATGCATATATATCCATGCATGCCTGCAAACACGTGCGGGCATGTATGGTATATATATGCATACATTAACCACCGCATCATGGGGTGATGTGCGCAGATGTGCCCAGCATCTGCGCACGTCTGCCCATGGTGATCCCCAGGGGCTCATGGTGGCGCTTGTGGGAAATATGTGGTCCCTGGAAGCTGTGCCCCCTTATAATCCCCCTTATATTAGTATATATATGTGCCCCCTTATATGTGTCCCCTTATAGTTAGTATATATTTCCTGTATGACCGTGTATATATTGGCCCTGTATGGCAAGTGGGGACATATGCATGTCCCCTGTATGTGATGCCCCAGATATATGCGAGGGTGTGTGTATATATAGATATGTGTGTATGTATTTGCACACGTGTCTATGTATATACACTTATGTCAGCATGACAGTATGTATGTGGGCTTATTGCTGCCCATTCATACCCCCGGTTTTGTATGTGTTTATAGATGTGCCCCAAGCATCTGTGGATATATATATGCATATATGCAATTCCAACTGTTATCAACAGAGTTGTTTAGAGAAAAACTTGTGCTGATAGCCTGTAGGATAACAGCTGATTAGCATCTAGTCCCCTTTTGTTCAGGCCCCTTACAATCAGACTCTCTGGCACCGTTCGTGAGAGGGCCTTCTAACCAGAGACATCATAACCTGTTTTCCACACCTCTGCCCCATGGCCATGCCCATTACTCCCAGCATTTTTGGGACTAGGAGGGGGGACTAAGGCACACTATGATGTCACATGCCTGAGGAAGGAGGAGGGGGTTGCTTTTGGGCTATAAAACCCCAAACCGGACAGAGGTGCCTGCTCTTGCAACCAGACTAGATTCAGAGACGCAGGGGAGAGAGCAGCTTCATGATGACCACCTGGATAAGGCCTAAGTATACCTGTGTAGCCCCTACCTACCCCTCACATATCACCCCTGGTCCTGTAACCCCTTACCCTTGCCGTGTTACTGGACACCCTGATCCCCCAAACCCTTGCCTTATTGTATCCTGGTGGTAACCCCTGCTCAAACCCTGCCACACCCCCCCCCCTCACTGTACACTTGCAGGGTATTTACCCTTGCATTGCTGTACAGTTCTGATATTATCCCCATTGTTAACCCTTTGTGTTTGTGGTTGGTTTACACCCCTGTGAGGCCACCATTAACCCTCGTCGTACCCCGTAGGGACAGTAAATAGTCAGGTAGGGTGGGCTGTTATTACTTGTATGTGTGAATTGTCTAGTTAGTTGATGGGTGGAATTCTCAATACGTCAGAAACGACGTGATTTACCGGTGCCGAAGCATTTTACTGAACATAACCATGTGGAACGTGAATTAAAATGCTGGATTGTAGATCATGTACCTCCCCCCAGGAGAGGGGGTAACAGACTCAAAATATTGAAAAATAAAGAAATGTGGTGGATATACACTCACCTAAAGAATTATTAGGAACACCTGTTCTATTTCTCATTAATGCAATTATCTAGTCAACCAATCACATGGCAGTTGCTTCAATGCATTTAGGGGTGTAGTCCTGGTCAAGACAATCTCCTGAACTCCAAACTGAATGTCAGAATGGGAAAGAAAGGTGATTTAAGCAATTTTGAGCGTGGCATGGTTGTTGGTGCCTGATGGGCCAGTCTGAGTATTTCACAATCTGCTCAGTTACTGGGATTTTCACGCACAACCATTTCTAGGGTTTACAAAGAATGGTGTGAAAATGGAAAAACATCCAGTATGCGGCAGTCCTGTGGGCAAAAATGCCTTGTGGATGCTAGAGGTCAGAGGAGAATGGGCCGACTGATTCAAGCTGATAGAAGAGCAACGTTGACTGAAATAACCACTCGTTACAACCGAGGTATGCAGCAAAGCATTTGTGAAGCCACAACACGCACAACCTTGAGGCGGATGGGCTACAACAGCAGAAGACCCCACCGGGTACCACTCATCTCCACTACAAATAGGAAAAAGAGGCTACAATTTGCACGAGCTCACCAAAATTGGACTGTTGAAGACTGGAAAAATGTTGCCTGTTCTGATGAGTCTCGATTTCTGTTAAGACATTCAAATGGTAGAGTCTGAATTTGGCATAAACAGAATGAGAACATGTATCCATCCTCTGATGGCTACTTCCAGCAGGATAATGCACCATGTCACAAAGCTCGAATCATTTCAAATTGGTTTCTTGAACATGACAATGAGTTCACTGTACTAAAATGGCCCCCACAGTCACCAGATCTCAACCCAATAGAGCATCTTTGGGATGTGGTGGAACGGGAGTTTCGTGCCCTGGATGTGCATCCCTCAAATCTCCATCAACTGCAAGATGCTATCCTATCAATATGGGCCAACATTTCTAAAGAATGCTATCAGCACCTTGTTGAATCAATGCCACGTAGAATTAAGGCAGTTCTGAAGGCAAAAGGGGGTCCAACACCGTATTAGTATGGTGTTCCTAAGAATTCTTTAGGTGAGTGTACACGCTAGACAGCATAAAACCTAAAGGATTAAATGTTGAATATAACCCTGGATGTGTTTAGATAGCTGCTTGCCTGATATTCCATGATTGATGCTTTCAAATACAATCCCTGTAGTATAGGTGGAATATAGATTTACAAGCATATGAGTAATTCTCTCTTTTCTCTTTTCCTTTTTAGACACCATGTAGACTGATGCGAAGATGGCGAATATAGAAGTTTGAACATATGTGACAGTTCGCGGTGCTCCATGCGTATAGAATTAACTGGATGGATTTTCCTGCGTTACTGTATCCACTTTGTGTCAAATCAATCTCTGCTACTAAGCGATATATATGGGAGATCCCCATTATACTATCTATGGACCGTAATGGTGAGATGATTCGGGGTACACCACATTAACGTGGGGTGTCCCCCTTACCTGACCACAACTTTCGAGGGGTTGATCGATCCGGGAGGATGGATCCTTCTCCGATTGGCCCGGATAGTTAGGTTGACACATTGGTAATATTGGTGCCCTTCCAGAAACAAAGATGACACTTCTAAGTCAATGCCGCATTATGCACATGCGCTGGCTCTCACATAGGAATACAACGGAGCCGGGTTACTGGCGATGTAGTGGAGCTGAGCTGCGTGCGCATATTTGCGTTAGAGGTTTGTCTTTGACACTATGTGGTACATGCAGTATTAGTAAAAAATGCTATTTTTGGCCAGTATTCACATGGACGCGCGATATTGTCGGACATAGTCAAACGCTTTTTTCTCCCAGTCTCCGTGGTGGATGATTTTAATGATTTATATACTATTTATTAATTTCACATCGATTAAATTCACTGTGTTTATGTATATACGCACTTTGATAAATGCACCATTTAATGTAAAGTGTTTGGATGTAACACAAATATGTGCAATTTTATGTATCAAATGTCAGGATATCTTGCATATGTAATTGTTCACATGACTCAATTAGGTAAATGGTCTTCACATGGTAAATGGTCACATGTTTTTGATCTGTATGTTCATTGGTCACCTGATTATCTGAGTGCTATTTAAGGTAGGCACAAGCTTGTATTTCTTTGCTTGAGAAAGGCTCAGTTGTGAGCTGAAACGTCGCTACTGCTTCACATGGGTGAATAGAGACACCGTTTTTTCACGTCTTGGTGTGCTGTCCTATTTCTGGTATATATTCCCTTGGACGTTGCACCTGAGCCAGTTTACTGGTGTCGCCGAATTTTCTTTTATATATATTCTTTTATAAAGTTGAATCCAACTTTAGTTTTTTCAATAGGAAGAGGGTCATGTGACACATCAAACTTATTGGGAATTTCACACGAAAAACAATGGTGTGCTTGGTTTTAATGTAACTTTATTCTTTCATGAGTTAATTACAAGTTTCTCTTTGTTTACAGCCATTGACATGTCGCCGAGGTTAACACGTGAGGAGCAGATAGAAATTGTGTTGATGTCTGGTGAACGCAGTAACCGGGTCATTGCAGCAGATTTCAATGCAAGACACCCTACGAGACCACCCATCTCCCATACTACACTTAGCAAACTGCTTGCTAAGTTTCGTGAAATTGGTTCAGTGTTGGATTTGCCAAAATGTGGACGCATGAAATCTGTCTCTAAGGAAGAAACATCAGTGGCTGTCCTAGCTTCATTCAGCAAGAGCCCACAGCGTAGCACTCGCCGCATGTCACTGGATAGTGGCATTAGTCGAACATCCCTTCAGCGGATATTAGCTACTCACAAATGGCACCCTTACAAATTTCAGCTACTGCAGCATCTCAACGAGGATGACCCAGATCGGCGCACTGAATTTGCAGAATGGGCAAAACAAAAATTGGAACAGGACCCTCAGTTTACGCAGAAGATTTTGTTCAGTGATGAGGCAAACTTTTATGTGAATGGTGAAGTTAACAAACAAAACCACCGCTATTGGTCTGACACTAACCCACATTGGATAGATCCCTCCAAGATTGTTGGAACAAAAAAATTGATGGTATGGTGTGGTATATGGGGTACAAAGATAGTGGGGCCATTCTTCATCAATGGAAACCTCAAGGCCACTGGATATGCGAAATTGCTACATGATGATGTGTTTCCCTCTTTATGCACTGAAGCTGGCACGTTCCCTGAGTTTTTTCAGCAAGATGGTGCACCACCACATTATGGGTGTCAGGTCCGAGCATTCCTAGATGAACAGTTTCCTGGAAAGTGGATTGGTCGTCGTGGGCCAGTTGAATGGCCCCCAAGGTCTCCCGATCTGACCCCCTTAGACTTTTATCTTTGGGGTCATCTGAAGGCAATTGTCTATGCTGTGAAGATACGAGATGTGCAGCACCTGAAACTATGGATACTGGAAGCCTGTGCTAGCATTTCTCCTGCGGTGTTGCTATCAGTGTGTAAAGAGTGGGAGAAGAGGGTTGCATTGACAATCCAACACAATGGGCAGCACATTGAACACATTTTATAAGTGGTCAGAAACTTGTAAATAACTCATGAAAGAATAAAGTTACGTTAAAACCAAGCACACCATTGTTTTTCTTGTGAAATTCCCAATAAGTTTGATTTTGTCACATGACCCTCTTCCTATTGAAAAAACAAAAGTTGGATTCAAAATGGCTGACTTCAAAATGGCCGCCATGGTCACCACCCATCTTGAAAAGTTTCCCCCCTCACATATACTAATGTGCCACAAACAGGAAGTTAATATCACCAACTATTCCCATTTTATTAAGGTGTATCCATATAAATGGCCCACCCTGTAGATGCAGTGGTTACAGATATATACTATATACAGCAGTGGACTGATATGTACACAAGCTGTAATTTATACCTCGTACCTCACATGTCAATACACCGCTGTATATACCATATACCTGTACACCTTTCATCTGTTATATCTCTTTTATGTGCCAGGGCTGTTTTATAATCACAGTCTGGCCCTGATGGCACACAATTTAACACACACAGCAGCAAGCACAGTTCATGGAGCAAATGGAGAGGCCAGGAATGGGTATTGGGACATGCTATAAATGTGGTATGGGGGCCCAATTTAGATTCATGCTATGGGGCCCAGTGATTTCTATGTACGCCCCTGCCACTGCCCATTCCTTTGGAGGGTCCAGGCAACTGTCTGTTGGCCATAGTGTTCAGTAACTATATCAGTAATGTAATGGATTAACTATGAATGTGGCAACAGTTGAACAAGATGCACGCGGAGATACAGTCAGGTCCATAAATATTGGGACATCGACACAATTCTAACATTTTTGTCTCTATACACCACCACAATGGATTTGAAATGAAACTAGCAAGATGTGCTTTAACTGCAGACTGTCAGCTTTAATTTGAGGGTATTTACATCCAAATCAGGTGAACGGATGTACCTCCCACATATGTACCTCCCACTTGTTAAGGAACCAAAAGTAATGGGACAATTGGCTTCTCAGCTGTTCCATGGCAAGGTGTGTTATTCCCTCATTATCCCAATTACAATGAGCAGATAAAAGGTCCAGAGTTCATTTCAAGTGTGCTATTTGCATTTGGAATCTGTTGCCGTCAACTCTCAAGATGAGATCCAAAGAGCTGTCACCATTAGTGAAGCAAGTGTCACTACCAGAGCTTTGAGATGTTCTCACAGCTCTGTTTCTCCACCCCTGTGATGATGTCACTACCAGAGCTTGGAGGAGTTCTCACTGCTCTGTTTCTCCGCCCCTGGGATGAGGTCATTACTTTCTGTTTCCTTCCTTCCAGCTGTTCCTCCTATGTTTGATTTCTCTGCCTTTAAATCACTTCTCCTCCTTTTGTAGAGTGTGGATTATATTTCTCATTTGAGTTGTAGCTCTTGCTTGAGTATCTTCACTTGTATGCTATCTTTTCACTGGACCTTTGTTCTGCTGCAGCAAGTACTCCGGATATTGCCACCTGTCTTTGGATCCGTCTTCTCTGCTGCCGCAGCACCTTCAGCTAAGTGTGCAGACATTGTAGTGTATCTAAAGATAAACAGGGCACTCAAGGAAAGCTGTGACCATATATTGAAACAATGATGGGCTTTATTAATGATATAATCGATAAAACAATTATGAATAATATAATCGATAAAACAATTAAAATGCAGTAGAATAAATTGCAGGTAAGAAATAATCGACAGATGGAAATATTCGACAGATAAAAAATATTCGACCGATAAAAATATATTCGACAGATAAAAAGATAAGAATATATTCGGTTGACCAACTAGAATTCGATAGTCCAATATATTTATCTTTGATCCAGAAATTGTGAATATCCAAAAGACTTAATATCGATAAATCTATTCGATTTGATTTGTGCTGAAAGATTGTTCAATTTGTCGCGGCGGCGTCCCGCCTAAGCAACGTAGGTAGCGGTGACTCGCTACTAAATAGCTTACAAGCAAATATAGTCCATTACCTTTATATCGACCAAATGTTCGTCCGAAGTAATCACAAGAGCCTTCAAATGTACTCACTCCCAGGATATGCCTTTGGATGTTTGTAGCAATATTCAGTCAGGAGATTAAAGCCTGATATACACAGTTTTATCCACATTTTTATCAACATTCATTTAAATTGCAGTTTTACCATATTTGTGCATTTTAACTCATTCACTGCTAGTCACTTTGGTTGGATAATCAATCTGTCACATAATTCCCCCTTAAAGTCGTAACCAAGACTTTTAGTGGTATTTCTTATTATTCTTATTGTTTTAATTATTGTTAGTGTGTTAAGATGGGCAATTTGCGCCTTTGTTTAAGTGAAAACGCAAAAAACGCATAGATACCGCACCAAAAACGCAGGGTGCCTAGATGCGTTTTTTGCAGTAATGAATGCAGGAGTTTGTAATATACAATCAGATGAAATTGCAGAAATATGATGAATTGCAAAAGACAGCAAAATCACTTTTTGGTTTTCCTCTAAGACATTTTACTCTGTGATTGTGATTTAATGAAGAACACCTGAGTGAATTGACAAGCAGGATATGACGATCCAATTGAGTTCAGTTTAAGCATGGAACATTCAGTATAAAAGAGGGGTTTTGTATGGGGTGAAGCATACCACTGAAGAAGGGGTTGAACCCCGAAACGCGTCTGGTGCTACACCCCATCTTTGTACTGAAGGACTTACCTTATTAACAACGACCACAACCAAACAAAGAGCCGGCTTTAATCTCCTGACTGAATATTGCTACAAACATCCAAAGGCATATCCTGGGAGTGAGTACATTTGAAGGCTTTGTGATTACTTCGGACGAACATTTGGTCGATATAAAGGTAATGGACTATATTTGCTTGTAAGCTATTTAGTAGCGAGTCACCGCTACCTACGTTGCTTAGGCGGGACGCCGCCGCGACAAATTGAACAATCTTTCAGCACAAATCAAATCGAATAGATTTATCGATATTAAGTCTTTTGGATATTCACAATTTCTGGATCAAAGATAAATATATTGGACTATCGAATTCTAGTTGGTCAACCGAATATATTCTTATCTTTTTATCTGTCGAATATATTTTTATCGGTCGAATATTTTTTATCTGTCGAATATTTCCATCTGTCGATTATTTCTTACCTGCAATTTATTCTACTGCATTTTAATTGTTTTATCGATTATATTATTCATAATTGTTTTATCGATTATATCATTAATAAAGCCCATCATTGTTTCAATATATGGTCACAGCTTTCCTTGAGTGCCCTGTTTATCTTTATATAATCTTGTTCCCTTATATTGAGTGAGTGGTCTCAATATACAGGAGCACCTGGTGTCATTTAGGTGATCCTAGTGCGACATCTTATCTATTTATTGCATTGTAGTGTATCTGTTTGTTTTCTGACCGGATCCGAGGCGACCACGGTTCCCTCCATATACTGAGCAGGGCACCGGTGGCCGTGCCCCTTCCACTATTGTAGGGGTTACTGTGGTCATCAGTCTTAGGTACGCGGGCATGCCTCGTTCCACCATTAGGATCCGGGTATGTGCTTAGCAGCATAGGGAAAGCTTTGAGGGTCTGACAGGGGTCACCCTTTATCCTCCCTAGTTTGGGTCCAGTCAGTGGCTCTATTTTCTGTGTATGCTCTAGTTGCTCACTTACAGCCGTGACATTATAATCCACCAAAACCGTCTCTTTTGACATGGATCCGCTTTCTGGCCTGGTTGACCGCATGCAGGGTCTTTCTTTGGAGGTAGCGGATCTCTGTCAATCTATGACTCAGCTTCAAGCATTGGGCTCTGCTCCGGCCCATGGAGTCTGTTGCGAGCCAAAGGTCTCACTTCCGGAAACGTTCTCCGGGGGCAGTGAGAATTTTGTTCGCTTCAGAGAGGCATGCAAACTCCATTTTTGCTTGTGTCCCCATTCCTCTGGTAATGAAGAGCAGAGGGTGAGGATTGCCATCTCCCTGCTCAGGGGTAATGCTCAGACTTGGGCATTTTCGCTGCCATCAGGGGATCCCTCCCTTCGATCCGTGGAAAGATTTTTTGTGGCCCTGGGGCAGATATATGATGACCCGGATCGTGTTGCACTGGCCGAATCTAACTTACGTTTTTTATGCCAGAACAAACTGTCTGCAGAGTTTTATTGTTCTGAATTTCGGAGATGGGCAGCTGATTCAGGTTGGAATGATGCTGCACTCCGGAGTCAGTTCTGTCATGGTCTCTCAGAGAGATTGAAAGATGCGTTTGCTTTCCATGAGAGACCAACGTCCTTAGAGTCTGCCATGTCATTGGCGGTACGCCTTGACAGGCGTCTAAGAGAAAGAAACGTGACCTCTCTGTCCAGCCATTGTCAGTCTAGGGGCAGTGGTGCGGACTCATTCAGTGTGCAAGGGCCTCATCCTGTCTCGGTCCCCTCTGAGGAGGAGCCCATGCAGCTAGGTCGACTTGCCCCTGATAAAAGAGGATTTAGTCCTCAGAGTATGGTGTGTTTTTGTTGTGGGGGCATAGGTCATTTGGCAAATGTTTGTCCGTCTAGGAGATTCTTGAACTGTACTAAGAGTGATAATAAGAGAAAAACCTCAAAAGGTAAATCATCAAACTCTGCTTCATCTGCTACTTTGGGCAAAGTTGATGTAGGAATTGATGCTTTTCCTCTGACTTGCAGTTCCCGTTTTCTCCTGTCTGCCAGGGTGGCGATAGAGAGCAAAGTCATTTCTTGTGAGATTTTTGTCGATAGTGGAGCGGCTGTCAATCTTATTGACACTCAATTTGTAGCCATGCATGGTTTTCAGGTTTGTACATTAGAAAAGGATATACCTGTTTTTGCTATTGACTCTGCTCCACTCTCACAGAGATCTCTGAAGGGCATTGTTCACAATATCCGGTTGGCTGTGGGTGACACTCATGTGGAGGATATATCTTGTTTTGTCCTTAACGGATTGCCTTCTCCTCTAGTTTTGGGGTTACCCTGGCTCACTAGACATAACCCCACTATTGATTGGCAAGGAAGGCAAATAAATGAGTGGAGTGACTTTTGTAGAGAGAATTGTCTCACAGCGACTTTTGCAGAGGTGTCTACTAAAACTGTGCCATCATTTCTCTCTGATTTCTCGGACGTGTTTTCCGAGAGCGGTGTTCAGGAGCTACCTCCTCACCGGGAGTTTGACTGTCCCATTAACCTCATTCCCGGCGCCAAGCTGCCAAAAGCACGCCTCTACAATCTCTCACAACCGGAAAGAATCGCAATGCGAACCTATATCTCCGAGAGTCCCGATAAGGGGCATATTCGTCCCTCAAAATCACCTGTTGCCGCTGTTTTTTTTTTTGTTAAAAAAAAAGATGGCTCTCTGAGACCTTGCCTAGATTTTAGGGAGCTGAACCGTATCACGATTCGCGATCCCTATCCCCTTCCTCTGATCCCGGACCTCTTCAACCAAATTGTTGGGGCCAAGGTTTTTTCCAAATTGGATTTGAGAGGCGCGTACAACCTGGTCAGGGTCAGAGAGGGGGATGAATGGAAAACGGCCTTTAATACCCCTAACGGGCATTTCGAGAATCTCGTTATGCCTTTCGGCCTGATGAATGCTCCGGCCGTCTTTCAGCATTTTGTTAACAGTATTTTCTACCATTTAATGGGGATATTTGTATTGGTGTATCTTGATGATATTTTGATTTTTTCCCCTGATGTTCAGACCCATCAGGATCATCTTTTTCAGGTTCTGCAGATTCTGCGGGAAAATAAATTGTACGCCAAGCTGGAGAAATGTGTTTTTATGGTATCAGAGATTCAATTTCTGGGTTTTCTCCTCTCTGCTTCTGGTTTTCGCATGGATCCGGAGAAGGTCCGTGCTGTACTTGAGTGGGAGCTTCCCGAGAATCAGAAGGCATTGATGCGCTCTCTGGGTTTTGCGAACTATTACAGAAAGTTCATTTTGAATTATTCCTCTGTTGTCAAACCCCTCACTGACATGACAAAAAAGGGGGCGGATTTTTCCTCTTGGTCGGAGGAGGCGCTTGCAGCTTTTTCTAAGATTAAAGAGAGTTTTGCGTCTGCTCCCGTCTTGGTGCATCCCGATGTTTCCTTACCTTTTATTGTTGAGGTGGATGCTTCCGAGGTGGGTGTGGGTGCGGTTTTGTCCCAGGGCCCTTCTCCTGCCAAATGGCGACCATGTGCCTTTTTCTCAAAAAAACTCTCCCTGGCAGAGAAAAACTATGATGTGGGAGATAGGGAGTTGTTGGCCATCAAGTTGGCTTTCGAGGAATGGCGCCATTGGTTGGAGGGGGCCAGGCACCCTATCACCGTTTTTACCGACCATAAGAATCTGGCATACTTGGAGTCGGCCAGGCGTATGAATCCGAGACAGGCCAGATGGTCTCTGTTCTTCTCCAGATTCAATTTTGTCGTTACATTCCGCCCTGGGATCAAAAATGTGAAGGCTGATGCTCTCTCTCGCTGTTTTCCGGGAGGAGGAAACTCCGAGGACCCGGGTCCCATTTTGGCGGAGGGGGTAGTTGTTTCTGCTCTATATTCTGATTTGGAGGCTGAGGTCCAGGCTGCCCAGACTGAGGCACCTGCCCGTTGTCCTTCTGGGAAGTTATTTGTGTCTCCTGAGCTACGTCACAAACTCTTCAAGGAGCATCATGATACTGTTCTTGCTGGTCACCCCGGGAGTAGAGCCACGGTAGATCTCATTGCTCGGAGATTTTGGTGGCCGGCTCTTCGTAAGTCGGTGGAGGGTTTTGTGGCTGCTTGTGAGACGTGCGCTCGCGCTAAGGTCCCTCGTTCACGGCCTTCAGGTTCCCTTCTCCTGTTACCCATACTTTCCCGTCCTTGGACACACCTGTCCATGGACTTTATCACGGATCTTCCTCGTTCCTCAGGGAAGTCGGTGATCCTGGTGGTGGTGGACCGTTTTAGCAAGATGGCTCATTTCGTACCTTTCCCTGGTTTACCCAATGCTAAAACGTTGGCGCAAACTTTTGTCGACCATATTGTTAAGTTGCATGGCATTCCCTCTGATATTGTTTCCGATAGAGGCACGCAGTTTGTGTCCAGATTCTGGAAGGCTTTCTGTTCTCGCCTGGGGGTTCGGTTGTCCTTCTCTTCTGCTTTTCACCCGCAGTCGAATGGTCAGACTGAGCGCCTCAATCAGAATCTGGAGACATATTTGCGCTGTTTTGTGGCAGAGAATCAGGAGGATTGGTGTTCATTTCTCCCTCTTGCTGAGTTTGCTCTGAACAACCGTCGTCAGGAATCTTCTGATAAGTCACCATTCTTTGGTGCATATGGGTTCCATCCGCAGTTTGGGACATTCTCGGGAGGGGCTCCTTCTGGTTTAACTGAGGAGGAGAGATTTTCCTTGTCTTTGTCTACCATTTGGCAAAAGATTCAGAGTAATCTTAGGAAGATGAGTGAGAAGTATAAGCGTGTGGCTGATAAGAGACGTGTGCCTGGTCCGGACCTGAATGTGGGTGATCTGGTGTGGTTGTCTACAAGAAATATTAAACTGAAGGTTCCCTCCTGGAAATTGGGTCCCAAGTTTATTGGGCCTTATAAAATCTTGTCAGTCATCAATCCTGTTGCCTTCCGTCTTAATCTTCCACGAGTTTGGAAGATACATAATGTATTTCACAGCTCTCTCTTAAAACCATATGTCCAGCCCACGGTACCCTCCTCTTTGCCTCCTCATCCGATTTTGGTTGATGGCAATCTGGAGTTTGAGGTTTCCAGAATTGTGGACTCTCGCATTGTCCGCGGTTCTCTTCAGTACCTCGTTCATTGGAGGGGTTATGGTCCTGAGGAGAGGATGTGGGTTCCGGTGTCGGACATTAAAGCCACTCGCCTCATCAGGGCATTTCATAGGGCTCATCCTGAGAAGGTGGGTCCTGGGTGTCCGGAGTCCACCCGTAGAGGGGGGGGTACTGTCACTACCAGAGCTTTGAGACGTTCTCACAGCTCTGTTTCTCCACCCCTGTGATGATGTCACTACCAGAGCTTGGAGGAGTTCTCACTGCTCTGTTTCTCCGCCCCTGGGATGAGGTCATTACTTTCTGTTTCCTTCCTTCCAGCTGTTCCTCCTATGTTTGATTTCTCTGCCTTTAAATCACTCCTCCTCCTTTTTTAGAGTGTGGATTATATTTCTCATTTGAGTTGTAGCTCTTGCTTGAGTATCTTCACTTGTATGCTATCTTTTCACTGGACCTTTGTTCTGCTGCAGCAAGTACTCCGGATATTGCCACCTGTCTTTGGATCCGTCTTCTCTGCTGCCGCAGCACCTTCAGCTAAGTGTGCAGACATTGTAGTGTATCTGTTTGTTTTCTGACCGGATCCGAGGCGACCACGGTTCCCTCCATATACTGAGCAGGGCACCGGTGGCCGTGCCCCTTCCACTATTGTAGGGGTTACTGTGGTCATCAGTCTTAGGTACGCGGGCATGCCTCGTTCCACCATTAGGATCCGGATATGTGCTTAGCAGCATAGGGAAAGCTTTGAGGGTCTTACAGGGGTCACCCTTTATCCTCCCTAGTTTGGGTCCGGTCAGTGGCTCTATTTTCTGCTCTAGTTGCTCACTTACAGCCGTGACAGCAAGCCATCATTAGGCTGAAAAAATTAATAAAAAACCATCAGAGAGATAGCAAAAACATTAGGCATGGCCAAAACAACTGTTTGGAACATTCTTAAAAAGAAGGAATGCACCGGTGAGCTCAGCAACACCAAAAAACCCGGTAGACCTCGGAAAACAACTGTGGTGGATGACCGAAGAATTCTTTCCCTGGTAAAGATAACACCCTTCAAAACAGTTGGCCAGA
This sequence comes from Bufo bufo, assembly GCF_905171765.1. Classification (NCBI taxonomy): domain Eukaryota; kingdom Metazoa; phylum Chordata; class Amphibia; order Anura; family Bufonidae; genus Bufo; species Bufo bufo. The sequence continues at coordinate 92,872,428 of NC_053396.1, forward strand.
TCAAGAACACTCTCCAGGAGGTAGGTGTATGTGTGTCAAAGTCAACAATCAAGAGAAGACTTCACCAGAGTGAATACAGAGGGTTCACCACAAGATGTAAACCATTGGTGAGCCTCAAAAACAGGAAGGCCAGATTAGAGTTTGCCAAACGACATCTAAAAAAACCTTCACAGTTCTGGAACAACATCCTATGGACAGATGAGACCAAGATCAACTTGTACCAGAGTGATGGGAAGAGAAGAGTATGGAGAAGGATAGGAACTTCTCATGATCCTAAGCATACCACCTCATCAGTGAAGCATGGTGGTGGTAGTGTCATAGCATGGGCATGTATGGCTGCCAATGGAACTGGTTCTTTTGTATTTATTGATGATGTGACTGCTGACAAAAGCAGCAGGATGAATTCTGAAGTGTTTCAGGCAATATTATCTGCTCATATTCAGCTAAATGCTTCAGAACTCATTGGACGGCGCGTCACAGTGTAGATGGACAATGACCCAAAGCATACTGCAAAAGCAACCAAAGAGTTTTTTAAGGGAAAGAAGTGGAATGTTATGCAATAGCCAAGTCAATCGCCTGACCTGAATCCGATTGAGCATGCATTTCACTTGCTGAAGACAAAACTGAAGGGAAAATGCCCCAAGAACAAGCAGGAACTGAAGACAGTTGCAGTAGAGGCCTGGCAGAGCATCACCAGGGATGAAACCCAGCGTCTGGTGATGTCTATGCGTTCCAGACTTCAGGCTGTAATTGACTGCAAAGGATTTGCAACCAAGTATTAAAAAGTGAAAGTTTGATTTATGATTATTATTATGTCCCATTACTTTTGGTTCCTTAACAAATGCACATATGCAAACTGTTGTAATTCCTACACTGTTCACCTGATTTGGATGTAAATACCCTCAAATTAAAGCTGCAGTTAAAGCACATCTTGTTCGTTTCATTTCAAATCCATTGTGGTGGTGTATAGAGCCAAAAATGTTACAATTGGGTCGATGTCCCAATATTTATGGACCTGACTGTATATTAGACCGCCCTTTAATATTGTGGCAATATTGGATAGATCATCAGCATCTGATCGTCGGGGGTCTGACACCCGGGACCCCCGCCAATCAGCTGTTTGAGAAGGCAGCTGCGCTCCAGCAACGCCGCGGCCGTCTCACTGTTTACCGCTGGCCCACTGACGTCATGACTAGTATCAGCTAGTGTGGGCGGGGCTAAGCTCTGTTCACTTGAATGGAGCTTAGCCACGCCCACGCTAGTTGATACTAGTCGTGATGTCAGTGGGCCGGCAGTAAACAGTGAGAAGGCTGCGGCGCTGCTGGAGCGCCGCTGCCTTCTCAAACAGCTGATCGGCGGGGTGCCCGGGTGTCGGACCCCCGCCGATCAGATGCTGATGATCTATCCAGAGGATAGATCATCGGTTTAAACAAAGTGCAGAACCCCTTTAAGTCTATCTATAGAGTAACAGGTTAACTATGAATGTGGTAGCAGTTCAAGATGCACACGGCAAGATATTAGACTGCCCTTTAATAATAAGGTACAGTAAGTCTATCTGTAAAATAACAGAATATCTATGAATGTCGTAGCATTTGAACAAGATGCACATGGCGATTACACTCAACCTGCAGTCTCCCCCTGCTGTCTCCCTATGCTCTCCGTACAGTTTAAAAAAAACTCTCCCTATGATCTCCTTGCACTCTCCCTCTCCAATGTTCTTTTTTAAACTATTTTCAGCAACGCTATCCCTAGTGTATGAGTGCTTGCCACGTCTATCCCTACGCTCAGCTCACAGTAACTTGTGTTCCCGGGCTTCTTACTTTCCCTGTGTAACACTTGCAGCAGTCATTTTAGAAAAAAAACTGGGAGCCTTCACAAGGCCATAGGCTGTCATAGCAACTGAAAAGAGCCCCATGATTTCACAGCAGGGGTTTCAATTGATTGCTATGACAGCCTTTGGCGATTGACTGCAGCATCCAAGTAGTTAAATGAGAGCATTATCTCCTATCCTAGTTAATACGGCCTGGCAGTGGTGTATCGTGTAGGGGTGGGGGTGCAAAATTGCAGGGAACGCCGGGCAGCAGGCATTTCAATGAGGGCCACGGGAGCCGTTCTGCCAGCCTATGAGGCAGTAGAACAGTGCAGCAGATTGCAATTACATCACTTTGCCCTCCTGCGCAGGGCAAAGTGATGTAAGTACCCTAAGGCAGGCCGAGTAAATACCCTAAGGCAGGCCATACTGGCAACACTATGGAGGTGGGGGGCATTATCAATACAATAGAAGAGAAAGGATACAAAGGAGGCAATTATATATAGAAAGAAAGGGGGCCATTATATATAATAATAATACAGAGGGGCCATTATATTTATTATTAATAATAATAATAATAATACTACAGAATGGTCATTATGTATTATAATTGTACAGAGGGGCCATTATATATTATAATTATACAGGGGGGGGCTATTATATATACAAAATCTACTTTCACACTTGCATTTGTAATTACGGTATTGAGATCCAGCAGAGGATCTCAATACCGCAATTAAACGTATTCATTTTGATTTTGAACATCAGGATGCGGTTGTGTAAAAATAAAAATGTACAGAACATACATTAAAAGTCAATGGGTGACAGATCAATTTTTTTAGGCTCCTAAAAACACGGATCTGTCACCATTGACTTACATTGTTTTCAGTGCCAGATCCGTTTTTTATCGTTTTTATGACCGGACACAAAACCGCAGCTTGCAGCAGTTTTGTGTCCAGCCACATAACGCAATGCTGCTGGAACAGAAGACATCCTGATGCATCCTGTACGGATCTCTTTCCATTGAGAATGTAGGGGGACATAACATAACCTTTCTTTTTCTCAGTACTGAGAGCCTCTGCCGGATCTTAATACCGGAAAACAACAATGCAAGTGTGAAAAGAGCCATATAATGCAAAGGGGGACCATTATATATATACTGATAATAAAGAGGGGCCATTATGTATTATAATTATACAGATGGGACTATTATTTATAATAATAATACAGAGGGGGCTAGCTAATATACAGTCCTGATCAAAAGTTTAAGACCACTTGAAAAATGGCAAAAAATCATATTTAGCATGGCTGGATCTTAACAAGGTTCCAAGTAGAGCTTCAACATGCAACAAGAAGAAATGGGAGTGAGACAAAACATTTTTTGAGCATTCAATTTAATGAAAACAACGAATAAACTGAAACAGGCTGTTTTTCAGCTGATCAAAAGTTTAGGACTACACCTCCAAAAAAAAACTAAACCCCCCAAAACAGAAATCCAACTTCCAAACATGAACTCAGTAATGAGTAGCTCCGCCGTTATTGTTTATCACTTCAAAAATTCGTTTCGGCATGCTTGATGCAAGCGTTTCCATGAGGTGAGTGGGAACATTTCTCCAAGTGGTGAAGACGGCCGCATGAAGGACATCAACTGTCTGGAACTGTTGTCCATTTTTGTAAACTTCCCTTGCCATCCATCCCCAAAGGTTCTCAATTGGATTTAGATCAGGGGAACACGCAGGATGGGCCAAAAGAGTGATGTTATTCTCCTGGAAGAAGTCCCTTGTCCTGCGGGCATTGTGTACTGTAGCGTTGTCCTGTTGAAAAACCCAGTCGTTACCACACATACGAGGGCCCTCAGTCATGAGGAATGCTCTCTGCAACATCTGGACATAGCCAGCGGTCGTTTGACTCCCCTGCACTTCCTGAAGCTCCATTGTTCCACTGAAGGAAAAAGCACCCCAGACCATTATGGCGCCACTCCACTGTGGCGCGTAGAAAACATCTCAGGTGGGATCTGCTTGTCATGCCAGTAACGTTGGAAACCATCAGGACCATCAAGGTTACATTTTTTATCATCAGAGAATAAAACTTTCTTTCACCTTTGAATGTCCCATGTTTGGTGTTCTCTTGCAAAGTCCAAACGAGCAGTTCTGTGGCGTTCAAGGAGACGAGGTCTTTGAAGACGTTTTTTGTTTTTGAAGCCCTTCAGTCTCAGATGCCATCTGATGGTTATGGGGCTGCAGTCAGCACCAGTAAGGGCCTTAATTTGGGTCGAGGATTGTCCAGTGTCTTGACGGACAGCCAATTGGATCCTCCGGCTCAGTGCTGATGAAATTTTTTGGGGTCTTCCACTTGACTTTTTTGTTCCATAACGCTCAGGATCATTTAAGAAATTCCAAATGACTGTCTTACTGCGTCCCACCTCAGCAGCGATGGCGCGCTGTGAGAGACCCTGCTAATGCAGTTCAACAACCCGACCACATTCAAAAAGGGAGAGTTTTTTTGCCTTTGCCATCACAACGTGTGACTACCTGACAGAAAATGACAATGAATCCACATCTTTGCACAGATTTGGCCTTTTAACCTCTTAAGGACATAGGGCGTACAGATACGCCCTTGTGCCCTGGTACTTAAGGACACAGGGCGTACATGTACGCCCTGTGTATTTTCGATCACTGCCGTGCGGCTGGCAGTGATCGGAACCCGGTGCCTGCTCAAATCATTGAGCAGGCACCTAGGCTAAATGCGCGGGGGGGTCCCGTGACCCCCCCATGTCGGCGATCGCGGCAAACCGCAGGTCAATTCAGACCTGCGGTTTGCTGCGATTTCTGCAGTTTCTGGTCCCCGCGGTCCCTGACCGCAGGGATCAGAAACTTTATATGCCTAAAAAAAAGTTTTATTCACCCCCCCCTGCACCCCCGAATGATTTTTATGGTGGCGGGAGGTGCAGGGGGAGGGTTGCGGGCGGTGTGGGCGGTGCGGGAGGCGGGCGGTGCGGCAGGCGGGATCGCGATCCCCCGCCCGCCTCCCCTTGAAAATTCATTGGTGTTCAGTGGGTATACCAGGGTGCCAGCACATTGCTGGCACCCTGGTATAAACGGCTGACATCTGCGATGCGATGTCAGCCGTTTAACCCTTTCCATACAGCGGTCCGTACGGACCGCTGTATGGAAAAGGTTAACAGCGCAGGGAGCTCCCTCCCTCTCCCATCGGGGGGCTGCTGTGCCTTTGCAGCCCCCCGATGGAGGGGGAGAGAGCCCCCAGACAGCCCCCCGAGAGATCCCCTCCTTACCCTTCCCCGTCTGCGAAGTTCTGAGCAGACGGGGAAGGTTCCCATGGCAACAGGACGCCTCTCAGGCGTCCTGCTGTCCATGGTGCTGAACAGATCTGTGCTGAAAGGCATAGATCTGTTCAGTGTAAGTAAAATACAGTGCAGTACAATATATATTGTTCTGTACTGTATTATACAGACATCAGACCCACTGGATCTTCAAGAACCAAGTGGGTCTGGGTCAAAAAAATGTGAATAAAAGTTAAAAAAAAGTAAAAATCAAAAAACACATTTATCACTGATAAAAAATGAAAAAAATAAAATTCCCTACACATGTTTGGTATCGCCGCGTCCGTAACGACCTGATCTATAAAACGGTCATGTTACTTTACCCGAACGGTGAACACCATAAAAATAAAAAATAAAAAACTATGATGAAATTGAAATTTTGCCCACCTTACTTCCCAAAAAAGGTAATAAAAGTGATCAAAAAAGTCGCATGTACGCCAAAATTGTAACAATCAAACCGTCATCTCATCCCGCAAAAATCATACCCTACCCAAGATAATCGCCCAAAAACTGAAAAAACTATGGCTCTTAGACTATGGAGACACTAAAACATTTTTTTGGTTTTAAAAATGAAATCATTGTGTAAAACTTACATAAATAAAAAAAATAGTATACATATTAGGTATCGCCGCGTCCGTGACAACCTGCTCTATAAAATTACCACATGATCTAACCTGTCAGATGAATGTTGTAAATAACAAAAAAAAAACGGTGCCAAAACAGCTATTTCTTGTTACCTTGCCGCACAAAAAGTGTAATATAGAGCAACCAAAAATCATATGTACCCTAAACTAGTACCAACAAAACTGCCACCCTATCCCGTAGTTTCTAAAATGGGGTCACTTTTTTGGAGTTTCTACTCTAGGGGTGCATCAGGGGGGCTTCAAATGGGACAGCAAAACCTGCCTTCCAAAAACCATATGGTGTTCCTTTCCTTCTGCGCCCTGCCGTGTGCCCATACAGCTGTTTACGACCACATATGGGGTGTTTCTGTAAACTACAGAATTAGGGCCATAAATAATGAGTTTTGTTTGGCTGTTAACCCTTGCTTTGTAACTGGAAAAAAAATATTAAAATGGAAAATCTGCCAAAAATGTGAAATTTTGTATCTCTATTTTCCATTAAATCTTGTGCAACACCTAAAGGGTTAACAAAGTTTGTAAAATCAGTTTTGAATACCTTGAGGGGTGTAGTTTCTTAGATGGGGTCACTTTTATGGAGTTTATAATCTAGGGGTGCATCAGGGGGCTTCAAATGGGACATGGTGCCAAAAAAACAGTCCAGCAAAATCAGCCCTCCAAAAACCAAACGGCGCACCTTTCACTCTACGCCCTGCTGTGTGCCCGTACAGTAGTTTACGGCCACATATGGGGTGTTTATGTAAACAGCAGAGTCAGGGTAATAAAGATACAGTCTTGTTTGGCTGTTAACCCTTGCTTTGTTAGTGGAAAAAATGGGTTAAAATGGAAAATTAGGCAAAAAAATGAAATTCTCAAATTTCATCGCCATTTGCCAATAACTCTTGTGCAACACCTAAAGGGTTAACGATGTATGTAAAATCAGTTTTGAATACCTTGAGGGGTGTAGTTTCTTAGATGGGGTCACTTTTAGGGAGTTTCTCCTCTAGGGGTGCATCAGGGGGCTTCAAATGGGACATGGTGTAAATAAACCAGTCCATAAAAATCAGCCTTCCAAAAACCATACGGCGCACCTTTCCCTCTACGCCCCGCTGTGTGGCCGTACAGTAGTTTACGGCCACATATTGGGTGTTTCTGTAAATGGCAGAGTCAGGGCAATAAAGATACAGTCTTGTTTGGCTGTTAACCCTTGGTTTGTTAGTGGAAAAAATGGGTTAAAATGAAAAATTAGACAAAAAAATGAAATTCTCAAAATTCATCCCCATTTGCCAATAACTCTTGTGCAACACCTAAAGGGTTAACAACGTATGCAAAATCAGTTTTGAATACCTTGAGGGGTGTAGTTTCTTAGATGGGGTCATTTTTGGGTGGTTTCTATAATGTAAGCCTCGCAAAGAACCTTGAGACCTGAACTGGTCCCTAAAAATTGAGTTTTTGTAAATTTCTGAAAAATTTCAAGATTTGCTTCTAAACTTCTAAGCCTTATAACATCCCCCAAAAAAAAAATATCATTCCCAAAACAATTCAAACATGAAGTAGACATATGGGGAATGTAAAGTCATCACAATTTTTGGGGGTATTACTATGTATTACAGAAGTAGAGAAACTGAAACTTTGAAATTTGCAAATTTTTCCAAATTTTTGTTAAATTAGGTATTTTTTGGTGCAAAAAAAATTATTTTTTTGACTCCATTTTACCAGTGTCATGAAGTACAATATGTGACGAAAAAACAATCTCAGAACGGCCTGGATAAGTCAAAGCGTTTTAAAGTTATCAGCACTTAAAGGGACTCTGGTCAGATTTTCAAAAAATGGCCTGGTCCTAAGGTGTAAAAAGGCTGTGTCCTTAAGGGGTTAAAGGCATGTGGTCCTAAAATTTGGATCAGCTGAAAAACAGCCTGTTTCAGTTTAATCGTTATTTTCAATTAATTGAATGCTCAAAAAATGTTTTGTCTCACTCTCATTTCTTCTTGTTGCATGTTGAAGCTCTACTTGGAACCTTGTTAAGATCCAACAATGTAAAATATGATTTTTTGCCATTTTTCAAGTGGTCTTAAACTTTTGATCAGGACTGTATAATAATATATCTAATATATAAAGCGGAGTGTATGTATGTGTGTATGTCCGCTAAAGGAATCCGCACCGTCGCATTTACAATCACGAAATTTGGCACACAGGTACATCAGGTGTAGAGGCCACTGTTAAGGGGACGGGGTCTTGTGAACTGTTTTAGACCGGGTCTCAGCTCTCTAGCTCTCCTGAGATATTCCCAAAAAATGCATTAGCCAATATAAGCCTGGTGACATGACCTTTATCAGCCAATAGAAGCTCGCAGGCCCTTAGTCTCCACATGCACACAGTTTTACACCAGGTTTCCATAACAATGCAGCCATTTTTCTTCACTGCTGTAGGTCAGATTTAAAGGGGCAAGGCGCTATGGATGACACTGTTAAGGGAGCGGAGTGCTGTGGAGGTCACAGTTAAGGGGGCAGGTAGGGTGGCCATTCAGGCCACGCTTAAAACACGCCCCAGGCCTTGCTGAGTCACGCCCCGACCTGGTTTGACCACGTTCCCCCCACTCTGCAGCCGATGGGGATTGAAAAAATGAAGGTAAAAATCAACTTCTATCAGCTGCAGGGGTGGGAGGGAGAGTGACTTTCTCCCTGCAGCTCATGCTCAGACAGCACAGTGATGCTGTCTGAGAGTAAGCTGTTCAAAAGGACATCCCTGTGTCCATCCCTGCGCCAGACGAAGGAAAGGGAGTCTGAAAGCCGGACTGTCTGGCCTAAAACCGAACCTCTGACCACCCTAGGGGAAGGCTGCTGTGGAGGTCACAGTTAAGGGGACGGTCCGGTATGGAAGTCAGTGTTAAGGGGCAGATTGCTGTAGAGGCCACTGTTAAGGGGACGGGTGTTGTGGAAATCACTGTTAAAGAGATGGGGTACTGTGGAGGTCACTAATAAAGGGACGGCCACTGTGGAGGTCACTGTTAAGGGGTCGGGATGCTGTGGAGGTTACTGTTAAAGGGGCGGGCTGCTGTGGATGTCACTGTTAAGGGGGAGGGATGCTTTGAAAGTGACTGTTAAAGGGGCGGGAGCTGTGGAGGTCTCTGTTAAGGGTGCAAGTAACGGTGGTTGTCACAGTTAAGGGGACGATCTGCCATGGAGGTCAGTGTTAAGAGGCAGGGTGCTGTAGAGGTCACTGTTAAGGGGGTGTGGTGTTGTTAAGGTCACATTTTAAGGGAATGGAGCTCTGTGGACATCACTGTTAAGGGGGCGGGTTATTGTGGAAATCACTGTTAATGAGACGGATACTGTGGAGGTCACTAACAAAGGGGCGGCCGCTATGGAGGTCACTGTTAAAGGGGAGGGCGCTGTGAATGTTACTGATAAGGGGGCAGACTGCTGTGGATGTCACTGTTAAAGGGGTGTGGTACTGTAGATGTCACTGTTATAGTGGATACTGTCGATATCTTTTAACGCACAAACATTATATGAAATAGATCAAATATACCTGAGCGAAGCCAGGTCCTTCTGCTAATTATATATAATAATAATAATAATAACACAGAGCGTCCATTATACAGAGGGTGTGACATTGTATATTATAATGATACCGAGTAGGCAATTATATATAGTAATAATATATATATAGTAATAATACAAAGGGGGCCGGGCACTATATATACTAATAATACAGAGGGCATTATACATATGGGCACTAGGGGGGGGGGGTCTTTAATCTAGTGGCACTAAAAGGAGTATTATAATACAGGGTACACTACAGAGGGTCATTATAACTACATGGGGCACTGTAGCGGGTCTTTATAAATACTTTGACCACTATAGGAGGCATTATACCTACTGCAGATACAATAGGGGACTTTATTACTACTGTGGGCTTTTATAGTGGTACCTTATAGAGGGGCCTTATTACTGCTGGGGGCACTATAGAAGGCCTTATTTCTACTAGGGGCCCTATGGGGGCATTATTATAGAGCACATATTAATGGGGTTGCTATTGGAGGTACTATAGGCCAGTGTTTCTCAACTCCAGCCCTCATGGCCCACCTACCGCTCATGATTTGAGGATATCCCACAAAATGAATACCTGTGGTTACTCCTGATGCATGGACACTAATTATATTATCTGCTCAATACTAAGGAAATCCTGAAAACATGACCGGCAGATGGACCCTGAGGACCGGAGATTAGGAACACTGCTGTAGGGAATGCTATTACCATTGAGGACAGTTTGAGAGCATGTTATTATAGGGGACTATTTTGGCTCTACCACAGTATTGGGGGTAGCAGCAGGAAGGCAATGTTGAGGTACCAGGAGGGGAGGATGATAGTAAAGTGAGGAATCTAAAAATAAAATATGTGAAGCTCTGCAGAGACGAGACGCAGATGAAAGAAGGTATCATGATGGTCTTATCTCCGAATGAAGACGTTGAGAAAAGAGTCTCCATCACAGGATGTAAATTTAGCGAAAAAATTGCAGTACTGCGGGGGCGCTAAGATATAACCACACTTTATTTTAGTATAAAACTACACATAAACAAAGTGATTGGGTCTTGGGTTAACAACGTGTTTCATCGACGCTCTGTCGGCCTCTTCAGGCTGACCCACAGGAGTGGCACGCATCAGAATTTAAACAGAAAAACAGGAAATTACATCATTAGATTGACAGGTTCAGTCCACAGATACATTTAGTAGCATAGATAATTAAAAAGCTAAATGAAACATTGTGCAAATATATTATATACAGGCAAATAACTGATAGTATATGAATAAGGGCAGCAATATATTTTTAGGTGACAAATTATAGTTAAATAATAAATAATTCAATTAAATAAATAAATTAAAAAATCAAGATAGCTGACATAAAATCAGTATTTATAATTGAAAACTCTGTTAAAATAATTATTTATTCTTCTATAGTGAATATTTATTCATCTATAATAAGTGCTTGTGGTAGGAAGCCTGAATACTACTTATTTAGTATGTTCTATAACTTCATTGAGACCTTCAGGTACCAGGGTCTGCAGGCGAAATAGTATTCTTTATTTGCTAATTGTTGGAATCTATTTTTAGTGTTTGGAGGAATCCAGTCGATCATGGTGAGACTTAGAACAGATATATCGCGATTGTGCTGTGTATCAATATGTCTAGATACACTATGGTGTTGCTTTCCGTTACTTATATTGCTTCTATGATTTTTTTATCTGGTTCTCAGACACTGATTTGTTTGTCCTACATATTGCTGGTTACAGGGACACTCCAAAAGATAGATAACAAAAGATGATCCGCAGTCCAAGTATGTTTTATTTTTAAATTTTCCCCTGTGATAGATGAAGTAAAATCTGATTGTCCAGGGGTGATGTTCCTGCAGCATCGGTAATTTCCGATGGAATCCTGAGGATTTATGGGCATGTTTATTTTGTTTTAATTTATTTAAGGTTATGTTTCTTCTGTATGTGCTATTTGATTTTTTTGGTAATATTTTTTTCAGAATGGGGTCATTTAGTAGAATGTTCCAGTTTTTTATAAAGATATTTTTTATTTTGTAATGAGCAGTGTTATAGGTGGTAATAAAATTATTTTTGAATTGATATTCATTTTTATTTTTGTTTTTATTGATTATTCTTTTACTCCCTTTTTTTTTTACAGTCATTTTGAGTCAGGAGACACTTTTTTATATACTGTGGATAAAATTTTTGATGGGTATTTTTTTTCTTTACATCTTTTTGTAGGATTTTGTCTTGTTTGGTGAAATCTTCGGTTGTGATACAATTTTTCCTTATCTGGCGGTATTGTCCGTATGTGATATTTTTCAGACATTTGTGGTAATGGCTGCTTTGGAAGTGTAAAAAACTGTTTGTGTCAATTTATTAAAAGTGTGTTCTGGATCCAATTGTGTTATTGTCAGACCAAAATAGTGCGATGTCTAGGAAAACAATTTCATCTCTAGAAAAATGTGGGCAAAAACGGATGCCCCAGGAGTTGCTGTTCAGTTCTTCTACAAAGTCAAGGGAATCTTTTTGTGTGCCTTTCCAAATGATGAACAAATCATCTATGTACCCTTTATAATACACAATGAACAGAAAAAAAAGTCGGGAACTATTCAATGTGTTGTTCGAACTGGCCCATAAAGAGATTGGCATAAGTTGGTGCCACTCACGTGCCCATAGCACAGCCCCTTATCTGTTGGTATAGAGCAGGGATGGCCAACCTGCGGCTCTCCAGCTGTTGCAAAACTACAACTCCAGCATGCCCAGTCTGCCTACAGCTATCAGGCTACAGCAGGGCATGGGGGGAGTTGTAGTTTTATAACAGCCACTGGTTGGCCAGCCCTGGTATAGAGTGTCATTGAATGAAAAAACTTTATTGCAAAGAATTAATTCAATTCCTTTGAGAAGGAAGTGAATCTGTTCAATGTTGAGTCTGTTGTGACTGATTAGAGCTTCTTCTACTCCTTTTAGTCCTAATTGGTGTGAGATTTTAGAATATAGCGAGGTGATGTCAGTCATCAACAGCCACAGAAAAACAAAATGAGCACCTACAAATATTCAATCTATCCAACCACCTCCTAAATAACAGTGAAATAAAATTATTAGGTCGGGGCTTATCTTTTTGTCCGAGCACCGCTCGTAGTGCTTTCACATTGTTTTTGGATTTAAATTCCTACATCAGAAAGCTTATATTAAATCGACATTTTGAAATAAAAAAGAGAGACAACTCCTTAAATAGTTCTTCCAAAGATAACTCCTCAACTAGTAATTACCAAAGTACCACCACAGGTATGTGGTGCGGTATTCTCCTCTATATTTCGTAGTGATGTACAGTATGTAATGTCCATCCAAATATCTGTTTCACGGTAGGGTTGGGTGGAGTGTGGATTGAGAATTTGGCCCACACTACTGCAGCCTGGCCCCAGACTTTAGGTCACACTGTGTGTGTTCTGAATTCTGGGGCCTCACACCCATCTGCTACATTATCTGTACTCAGAGAGTTATAACTGTGTTAACTCTGATGTTACATAGGACTGCAAGTGACATCTACTACATAATCTGTACTCAGAGAAGTATCACTGTGTTATCTGTGATGTTACATAGGACTGCAAGTGACATCTGCTACATTATCTGTAAAAAGGGGTGTGTCCACAGGTTGGGAGCGCAATACTTGGCTTGCCACGGGTGCTGGCAATCCACGCTATGCCACTGCGGCCAGATGCCGGTGGTAATGCACAGCCAGCATCTGCAGCATATAGAGCAGGATAAGCTCATGACCCTGCTCCATACACCTCTTGCACCCCACTGACGTACTATTACATCAAGGAGGCACAAAGGGGTTGAAATCAAGCTGCCAGATCTTAAGAATCACTCCAGATACAAAAATGTAAGACTCAGAATAATACCAGAATTTGTGTATTGATGATCAGTTACATGAGTTCCTCATTGATTTGTTCACATCACTATTACAACAGTACCCAGAAATTTCCTGATTGACAGGGTTCGGAGAATCCCAAACCTAAATTCCCTTACTCATCTAATCCCTTTCCTGTAGGTTTACAGCTTTGAAGATGATCTGTTAAAATCTACAAAAAAGCTAAAAAAGACATCCCAAACTGCTTTAAACAAATTTCTGTTTTTAATGATCTGTCTCCAGCAACTCTAGCTTGTCACAGAGCATTCTCTAAATTTACACAAATACTCAGAAGCACAGCACCGCATAGAAATTGCGCTTTCCTATCAAGCGTACTGTATTTAAAAATAGAACTTCTCATGTTTTATTTTCTCCCAAAGATGCAGCTTCTCTAAACAAATGGTCTCTAGATCTACCACAAGAGGGAGCCAACGTTTCACGAAAAATGAAGCCTTCTACCATTGCTCAATAATGGACTATGGGGGGGTTTACCAAATCGACTCCAAGGTCGACCTTATAACAGAATGGAGTGGAGGTACAATACAGCAGAGCAGAGACCTTTCTACAGTCCTCTTTTTCATACAAGCAATTGGATCTGTCTGTGTAATGTCCACTTTTCTTTACAACATTCCAACAGAGTTGTCATTATCTCACTCGTAAAGAATAAATATAGTTCAGCTCTCCACTCCTCAGACAGGTATTCCTTGAGTGCAGAGAAAAACTTCAGAGGCAGGAAGAAAAGTGGAAAACAATATTCAGTACAGCAATGGAAATCCTGAATAGACTTCTCTATTCAATCGGATAAAACATCCAGCATGGCGGTACATGTTTCAGACCAAACGGTACTTAGTCATTATCTCACTTGCTATTTGTTACTGTTTGACTACTTCAGTCAGGTTAACTTTGTTTCAGTTGTTTACACCCCATGACCTTATGCTACTTGCATGCGGCTAGGCAGGGTCACTTAGGTCCTTTTCTGACGAACGAGTGTCACGCTGCGGACTCACAGCGCAGCACCTGGCCTGAACTTCCAGAACTGACAGGGCTGCATAGCATTATATAGACTTATGATGCTATGTAACCCATACAGTTCTGGAATGTATTGGATAACACTGACATAACTCTAAGGGTTACATAGCATCATAAATCAATATAATGCTATGCGACCCCAGCAGTGCTGGAAGTTCAAGCCAGGTGCTGTGCTGGGAGTCCGCAGCATGACAGTCGCTCGTCTGAAAAGGACCTAAGTGACCCTGCCTAGCCGCATGCAAGTAGCATAAGGTCATGGGGTGTAAACAACTGAAACAAAGTTAACCTGACTGAAGTAGTCAAACAGTAACAAATAGCAAGTGAGATAATGACTAAGTACCGTTTGGTCTGAAACAGTCTGTACCGCCATGCTGGATGTTTTATCCGATTGAATAGAGAAGTCTATTCAGGATTTCCATTGCTGTACTGAATATTGTTTTCCACTTTTCTTCCTGCCTCTGAAGTTTTTCTCTGCACTCAAGGAATACCTGTCTGAGGAGTGGAGAGCTGAACTATATTTATTCTTTACGAGTGAGATAATGACAACTCTGTTGGAATGTTGTAAAGAAAAGTGGACATTACACAGACAGATCCAATTGCTTGTATGAAAAAGAGGACTGTAGAAAGGTCTCTGCTCTGCTGTATTGTACCTCCACTCCATTCTGTTATAAGGTCGACCTTGGAGTCGATTTGGTAAACCCCCCCATAGTCCATTATTGAGCAATGGTAGAAGGCTTCATTTTTCGTGAAACGTTGGCTCCCTCTTGTGGTAGATCTAGAGACCATTTGTTTAGAGAAGCTGCATCTTTGGGAGAAAATAAAACATGAGAAGTTCTATTTTTAAATACAGTACGCTTGATAGGAAAGCGCAATTTCTATGCGGTGCTGTGCTTCTGAGTATTTGTGTAAATTTAGAGAATGCTCTGTGACAAGCTAGAGTTGCTGGAGACAGATCATTAAAAACAGAAATTTGTTTAAAGCAGTTTGGGATGTCTTTTTTAGCTTTTTTGTAGATTTTAACAGATCATCTTCAAAGCTGTAAACCTACAGGAAAGGGATTAGATGAGTAAGGGAATTTAGGTTTGGGATTCTGCGAACCCTGTCAATCAGGAAATTTCTGGGTACTGTTGTAATAGTGATGTGAACAAATCAATGAGGAACTCATGTAACTGATCATCAATACACAAATTCTGGTATTATTCTGAGTCTTACATTTTTGTATCTGGAGTGATTCTTAAGATCTGGCAGCTTGATTTCAACCCCTTTGTGCCTCCTTGATGTAATAGTACGTCAGTGGGGTGCAAGAGGTGTATGGAGCAGGGTCATGAGCTTATCCTGCTCTATATGCTGCAGATGCTGGCTGTGCATTACCACCGGCATCTGGCCGCAGTGGCATAGCGTGGATTGCCAGCACCCGTGGCAAGCCAAGTATTGCGCTCCCAACCTGTGGACACACCCCTTTTTACAGATAATGTAGCAGATGTCACTTGCAGTCCTATGTAACATCACAGATAACACAGTGATACTTCTCTGAGTACAGATTATGTAGTAGATGTCACTTGCAGTCCTATGTAACATCAGAGTTAACACAGTTATAACTCTCTGAGTACAGATAATGTAGCAGATGGGTGTGAGGCCCCAGAATTCAGAACACACACAGTGTGACCTAAAGTCTGGGCCAGGCTGCAGTAGTGTGGGCCAAATTCTCAATCCACACTCCACCCAACCCTACCGTGAAACAGATTTTGGATGGACATTACATACTGTACATCACTACGAAATATAGAGGAGAATACGCACCACATACCTGTGTGGTACTTTGGTAATTACTAGTTGAGGAGTTATCTTTGGAAGAACTATTTAAGGAGTTGTCTCTCTTTTTTATTTCAAAATGTCGATTTAATATAAGCTTTCTGATGTAGGAATTTAAATCCAAAAACAATGTGAAAGCACTACGAGCGGTGCTCGGACAAAAAGATAAGCCCCGACCTAATAATTTTATTTCACTGTTATTTAGGAGGTGGTTGGATAGATTGAATATTTGTAGGTGCTCATTTTGTTTTCTGTGGCTGTTGATGACTGACATCACCTCGCTATATTCTAAAATCTCACACCAATTAGGACTAAAAGGAGTAGAAGAAGCTCTAATCAGTCACAACAGACTCAACATTGAACAGATTCACTTCCTTCTCAAAGGAATTGAATTAATTCTTTGCAATAAAGTTTTTTCATTCAATGACACTCTATACCAGGGCTGGCCAACCAGTGGCTGTTATAAAACTACAACTCCCCCCATGCCCTGCTGTAGCCTGATAGCTGTAGGCAGACTGGGCATGCTGGAGTTGTAGTTTTGCAACAGCTGGAGAGCCGCAGGTTGGCCATCCCTGCTCTATACCAACAGATAAGGGGCTGTGCTATGGGCACGTGAGTGGCACCAACTTATGCCAATCTCTTTATGGGCCAGTTCGAACAACACATTGAATAGTTCCCGACTTTTTTTTCTGTTCATTGTGTATTATAAAGGGTACATAGATGATTTGTTCATCATTTGGAAAGGCACACAAAAAGATTCCCTTGACTTTGTAGAAGAACTGAACAGCAACTCCTGGGGCATCCGTTTTTGCCCACATTTTTCTAGAGATGAAATTGTTTTCCTAGACATCGCACTATTTTGGTCTGACAATAACACAATTGGATCCAGAACACACTTTTATTAAAATTGACACAAACAGTTTTTTACACTTCCAAAGCAGCCATTACCACAAATGTCTGAAAAATATCACATACGGACAATACCGCCAGATAAGGAAAAATTGTATCACAACCGAAGATTTCACCAAACAAGACAAAATCCTACAAAAAGATGTAAAGAAAAAAAATACCCATCAAAAATTTTATCCACAGTATAAAAAAAGTGTCTCCTGACTCAAAATGACTGTAAAAAAAAAAGGGAGTAAAAGAATAATCAATAAAAACAAAAATAAAAATGAATATCAATTCAAAAATAATTTTATTACCACCTATAACACTGCTCATTACAAAATAAAAAATATCTTTATAAAAAACTGGAACATTCTACTAAATGACCCCATTCTGAAAAAAATATTACCAAAAAAATCAAATAGCACATACAGAAGAAACATAACCTTAAATAAATTAAAACAAAATAAACATGCCCATAAATCCTCAGGATTCCATCGGAAATTACCGATGCTGCAGGAACATCACCCCTGGACAATCAGATTTTACTTCATCTATCACAGGGGAAAATTTAAAAATAAAACATACTTGGACTGCGGATCATCTTTTGTTATCTATCTTTTGGAGTGTCCCTGTAACCAGCAATATGTAGGACAAACAAATCAGTGTCTGAGAACCAGATAAAAAAATCATAGAAGCAATATAAGTAACGGAAAGCAACACCATAGTGTATCTAGACATATTGATACACAGCACAATCGCGATATATCTGTTCTAAGTCTCACCATGATCGACTGGATTCCTCCAAACACTAAAAATAGATTCCAACAATTAGCAAATAAAGAATACTATTTCGCCTGCAGACCCTGGTACCTGAAGGTCTCAATGAAGTTATAGAACATACTAAATAAGTAGTATTCAGGCTTCCTACCACAAGCACTTATTATAGATGAATAAATATTCACTATAGAAGAATAAATAATTATTTTAACAGAGTTTTCAATTATAAATACTGATTTTATGTCAGCTATCTTGATTTTTTAATTTATTTATTTAATTGAATTATTTATTATTTAACTATAATTTGTCACCTAAAAATATATTGCTGCCCTTATTCATATACTATCAGTTATTTGCCTGTATATAATATATTTGCACAATGTTTCATTTAGCTTTTTAATTATCTATGCTACTAAATGTATCTGTGGACTGAACCTGTCAATCTAATGATGTAATTTCCTGTTTTTCTGTTTAAATTCTGATGCGTGCCACTCCTGTGGGTCAGCCTGAAGAGGCCGACAGAGCGTCGATGAAACACGTTGTTAACCCAAGACCCAATCACTTTGTTTATGTGTAGTTTTATACTAAAATAAAGTGTGGTTATATCTTAGCGCCCCCGCAGTACTGCAATTTTTTCGCTAAATTTACATCCTGTGATGGAGACTCTTTTCTCAACGTCTTCATTCGGAGATAAGACCATCATGATACCTTCTTTCATCTGCGTCTCGTCTCTGCAGAGCTTCACATATTTTATTTTTAGATTCCTCACTTTACTATCATCCTCCCCTCCTGGTACCTCAACATTGCCTTCCTGCTGCTACCCCCAATACTGTGGTAGAGCCAAAATAGTCCCCTATAATAACATGCTCTCAAACTGTCCTCAATGGTAATAGCATTCCCTACAGCAGTGTTCCTAATCTCCGGTCCTCAGGGTCCATCTGCCGGTCATGTTTTCAGGATTTCCTTAGTATTGAGCAGATAATATAATTAGTGTCCATGCATCAGGAGTAACCACAGGTATTCATTTTGTGGGATATCCTCAAATCATGAGCGGTAGGTGGGCCATGAGGGGAGTTGAGAAACACTGGCCTATAGTACCTCCAATAGCAACCCCATTAATATGTGCTCTATAATAATGCCCCCATAGGGCCCCTAGTAGAAATAAGGCCTTCTATAGTGCCCCCAGCAGTAATAAGGCCCCTCTATAAGGTACCACTATAAAAGCCCACAGTAGTAATAAAGTCCCCTATTGTATCTGCAGTAGGTATAATGCCTCCTATAGTGGTCAAAGTATTTATAAAGACCCGCTACAGTGCCCCATGTAGTTATAATGACCCTCTGTAGTGTACCCTGTATTATAATACTCCTTTTAGTGCCACTAGATTAAAGACCCCCCCCCCTAGTGCCCATATGTATAATGCCCTCTGTATTATTAGTATATATAGTGCCCGGCCCCCTTTGTATTATTACTATATATATATTATTACTATATATAATTGCCTACTCGGTATCATTATAATATACAATGTCACACCCTCTGTATAATGGACGCTCTGTGTTATTATTATTATTATATATAATTAGCAGAAGGACCTGGCTTCGCTCAGGTATATTTGATCTATTTCATATAATGTTTGTGCGTTAAAAGATATCGACAGTATCCACTATAACAGTGACATCTACAGTACCACACCCCTTTAACAGTGACATCCACAGCAGTCTGCCCCCTTATCAGTAACATTCACAGCGCCCTCCCCTTTAACAGTGACCTCCATAGCGGCCGCCCCTTTGTTAGTGACCTCCACAGTATCCGTCTCATTAACAGTGATTTCCACAATAACCCGCCCCCTTAACAGTGATGTCCACAGAGCTCCATTCCCTTAAAATGTGACCTTAACAACACCACACCCCCTTAACAGTGACCTCTACAGCACCCTGCCTCTTAACACTGACCTCCATGGCAGATCGTCCCCTTAACTGTGACAACCACCGTTACTTGCACCCTTAACAGAGACCTCCACAGCTCCCGCCCCTTTAACAGTCACTTTCAAAGCACCCCTCCCCCTTAACAGTGACATCCACAGCAGCCCGCCCCTTTAACAGTAACCTCCACAGCATCCCGACCCCTTAACAGTGACCTCCACAGTGGCCGTCCCTTTATTAGT